>NC_060138.1:986214640-987464640 GCF_021461385.2 Schistocerca piceifrons | reverse complement strand
AGGGCATATCAGCTTACTTCACTATTTCGATAAACAGCAGAAGACATACTTATAAAAAGACATGATTTATTTTTTTTTTGTTTTTTTGTTATTACTCATGCAAAGGAAGTCGGCATGGCACACAAGAGTGTGCATTTTGTGTCTTTTTTGATCTAAGGTAAAACAGCATGTTCATTGTTATGGAAGGCAGACCTACTCACAACTGAATGAAGCCCGCACTCCATAATCTAGTGTCTGGTGTCACGTTTTGTAAATAGAATATGATAACTCCTATAATATTATTTCGGTGGTACAAGGTGGCGCACAAAAAATCAGCCTCGAGTACTAGACTGCTCATCGTCGCACAGCAATCGTCATCTATTGTTTCGAAGTAGTTGTTTGCATTAACTTATTTGTCATTTCTTTACTACCTAATTGTTACATGTTCATCTATTCTGATCGTAGTGGTCAACAAATCGTGCGTAACTGGCAAGCAGTATGTACTTGGGGCCCGTTTTTCATTAGCCGCCTTATATTATTTCACTGTGATCTGCCACATAACACTACAACTGGCTAAACAAGAGGTTTTGCAGGACCATGAAAATTACTTCTACAAATGTTTGAGGATTCTGTAATGAATAAAAACTCTGTACAGCGGGGGGGAGGGGGCAAGTGTCCCCTCTTGGCGCCTTTCATCTTCAGTCACCTACGCTACTAATTTTCAATTTCTCATAAGCACCATATACCATGCACAAATGAACAGTGAATGAGTAAAAAGATCGGTTCCCAAAAGAGAGTGATCACCAGTGAACTAGTTCCCAAAGATATACAAGTTTGCCCATCTCTAGAGGCCACAACCTCAGAAATAGGGACATTTTGAAATTTGCCACTAAGTTTTCCAAAAAATGATTGGGCTACACTACAGATCAGTCTGTCACCACGGCCAGTTTTCCTCCAGCCACATTCATTGGCTTCACTAATTCACAACCAAACATTGGAAGACAAAACAATGTCCTGAGAAATTCTGTCACATTCTGAGAAATGAAAACCAGTCACAAACTTTACAATCCGTAATAGACAGGTCAATAACCCTCCATCGCTTGCTATTCATGTCAATAACAAAAGTCATCAATTCATATTTTCTATCAAAACAAGCTATTCTCATTAGCTACTCTACAGTATCACCCGACCGACAGAATTGAATTGCTAACAGCAGCACGAAGGAAATGAATTGCTAACAGCAGCACGACGGAAATGAATTGCTAACAGCAGCACACAGTGGAAGAGTGCCAACACCATAAATGCGCTTTAACCCTCTAGTTTAAATAGAATAATGGGAAAGGTAGGTATTAAGTGGAAGGAAAGGTAAAATGTACACTCAATGGACAGATGGTAAGTTGCTATAAATCCAGGCTCAAACAAACAAACAAACACTACTCATTAAATGGTGCATTAAACAGGATCTGAGAGTTAATCCTAAGAAGACTGTTGTGGTGCCATTTATGAAGAGACATATTCAACACTCAAGTTGGAACCTAAAGCTCTTCGATGAAACTCTACCTGTGAAGGGGACAGTGAAATATCTAGGGGTAACCTTGGATGAGAAGCTAACTTGGACCCCTCACACTGAGAGCATCTGCTCCAAGGCAAAAAGTACTCTAGTGAGTACTAGGAGGGCTTGTGGCAAAAACTGGGGCCTAAGCCCCAGGGGTATGCACTGGATATACACCACAGTGGTTAGACCTAGGATTTCTTATGGGGCTGTAGTGTGGTGGAAGAAGGTAGAACAGTGGGTTGCTGCTGAGGAGCAGAGATTGGCCTGCTTAGCCAGTGACGGTACAGGTAACAGGACCGGAAACACCTTGGAAGAAATATGGCCCTATGATAAATGATGCCGTAAATCCGCACCACACGGTGCCCTGACCGGGCGGAATTAGCAGCACACAAACCGCTGGAATGGACGCCATACTGGATATGCCTTCACTTCACCTTTGGGTCAAGATGGAGGCAGCAGCTGGGGCACACAGACCTAAAACTGGCCAAAACTGGCTCTCATTCGGATATCCAGAATCACACACTAACACAGTGAGTGAGGTAAATATAGGAAAAGCTGGGGAAATGCCTGCTGACTATATAATAACTCCCAACTGCTTCGACAAGCCTTACAACATAAGAATTGAAAGTGGGGAGCAGTGGGAAAAAACAGTTCGACACCATACGGGGGACATAGTTTGGTTCACTGATGGGTCAAAAACAGACCAACGCATTGGGGCAGGGGTGTACGGGGTTCAGCCAAGACTGGAGAGCATCATCTCGCTAGGAAAACTGGCCTCTGTATTCCAAGCTAAAATTACTGCAATCAGAGCATGTGTGGAGGAGAATATGCATAGGTACTACAATGACCGTAACATCTACACCTATTCAGACAGGCAGCCCTGAAATCATTGGCAGCTCCTGCAACAAGATCTAAGATTATTGCAGATTGCAACAGGGCTCTGGTGGAGCTAGGGGGAAGCAATAGGGTAAACCTAGTGTGGGTCCCTGGCCACTCAGGGACCTGTGGCAATGAACAAGCCGATAGATTGGCTAGGATGAGGGCAACAACTCCATTTATTGGACCGGAACCTGTCCTGACAATCACCAAGGCTATGATCAAATTAGAACTACAGAACTGACTTAGGAAACAGCACATAGGATATTGGACCAATGTCCATAAACAAAAACATAGTAAGGTAATGATGCCCACGTCATGTTCTAAAAGAAGCTCTGTAATCCTGGGATTGAACTGGAAAGAGATCAAACTCATGATTGGATTGATGACCGGCCATGGGAATTTCAAAAAACACCTACACACACTGGGTATAATGGAAGAGGACCCTAAATGTAAGATCTGAGATGAGGGTGAAAAAACTGCATCACACCTAATCTTCGAATGCATGCCACTGGAGAGAAAAAGATACAGATGGGTGGTGGTGGTTAGTGTTTAACGTCCCGTCGACAACGAGGTCATTAGAGACGGAGCGCAAGCTCGGGTTAGGGAAGGATTGGGAAGGAAATCGGCCATGCCCTTTCAAAGGAACCATCCCGGCATTTGCCTGAAACGATTTAGGAAAATCACGGAAAACCTAAATCAGGATGGCCGGAGACGGGATTGAACCGTCGTCCTCCCGAATGCGAGTCCAGTGTGCTAACCACTGCGCCACCTCACTCGGTAGAAAAAGATACAGAATCGTCGGGACAACTAGACCTGAAGAAATTGTGTCTAACAAAAAACTGATAGAGGAACTCCTTGCACTATTTAAGTGCACTGGTTGGCTTTGCTAGATATACAGGGAGCTATAACGCACAATAAACCTCATTTCGGTGCAGGCAGTGGCGGGTGAAACCTAAGCTGTTTTAGCTTCCCTGTTAAAATCAATCAATCATGCCACTGGTCATTACCTAAACTTTTACCATCTCCTGTAGAAATGTATACTACTGTTGAGTATTTGCTGAATTTTAAAGTCAATTCAATACTGACTACAAATGAATTCAGGCAAACTACAGTTTAAAAGTGGTAGATGTTCAAAAACACCCAAGTACTTTAAACAGATTTCCGTTGTTGGCAGCACTACAAAATTAGCTGCCTGCTCACCATTCCCCTTCTCGTTATCATAGCAGAGGTGGGCTAAACTGTGACTTAATGAAATACTAATTTCTGTGAATGCTGCTTTTTGGTAACTTTGACTCTTAGTTGTAATTTGTCACAGTTTAAAACTGCAACTAATGAATTCACAACTTGTATACCTCCGCACTCTACCAATGCTATTTCAGCAACTTCTACGATTTATCATCACATATGAAAGTTACACTTGTCATTAGAGAAAATTTCATCTCAAAAACACCCAAGTACTTTAAACAGATTTCCGTTGTTGGCAGCACTACAAAATTAGCTGCCTGCTCACCATTCCCCTTCTCGTTATCATAGCAGAGGTGGGCTAAACTGTGACTTAATGAAATACTAATTTCTGTGAATGCTGCTTTTTGGTAACTTTGACTCTTAGTTGTAATTTGTCACAGTTTAAAACTGCAACTAATGAATTCACAACTTGTATACCTCCGCACTCTACCAATGCTATTTCAGCAACTTCTACGATTTATCATCACATATGAAAGTTACACTTGTCATTAGAGAAAATTTCATCTCAAAAAACAGTCAGTGGCAAGTATGTTTTTCATTTGTTTGTCCTTTGGCTTTAATTTTGTGTTAATGGAACAAGTATGAAAATCCAGAATGAGATTTTCACTCTGCAGCAGAGTGTGCACTGATATGAAACTCCCTGGTGGATTAAAACTGTGTGCCGAACTGGGACCTGAACTCGGTACCTTTGCCTTTCGCGGGCAAGTGCTCTACCAATTGAGCTACCCAAGCACGACTCACACCCTCACGGGGCATGAGTCGTGCTTGGGTAGCTCAGTTGGTAGAGCACTTGCCCGCGAAAGGCAAAGGTACTGAGTTCGAGTCTCGGTCCGGCACATAGTTTTAATCTGCCAGGAAGTTTCAAGTATGAAAATGTTAGTAGTGTGATTTTGAGAATCATGACATAAATTTCCACACAGCACAATAAGAGTTCAGGTTTGGAGTACAGATTTTAACTGCATTATTATATTCACAGGTATCTGAATCACATTTTCAGTCACTCAAAGTAGCGATAATTCAAAATATCACCGATAGCAGAAATGAAGAAGTTGCCACTGTGCCTTTACATGGTCTTCATCAGAAGAAAAGTTAGTTTCTAAATTTGTGAATGAACTTTGAAAGCTTGTTTATTGCCAAGAATGAAACCTCCACCATTCAACTGCTTTAATTACTGAAAATATTTCCAGTTGTACAGTGAGAATTACATTGCTAAAATCAGTAACAGTAGAAAAGCTTAATAATCATCACGATTTTCTAGACACAGTTCCCACATAAGCTACTGGCTTCTCTATGCACCCATCCACCTTCAGGAGAGGTAATTATGAACATTCAAGATAACTCTTGAAGAACAGGCAGCTTAAAAGAGCCATACTTGATAACAGGAGTTTCTAAGGTGAGTACTGGAATAGTGTGCCATTGAAGTAATTATGTCATTTGAAACGAATGATAAATAAATGTGAAATACACTTTGAGTGAATAAGGGAAAATCCATTCTGCTCATCCCATGCTACAAAATTTTCAGCCATACTTGTAGTCATTGATGAAGACTCAACAGAGTGTGATATTGGTCCCACTCCTCACCCTCCCTGCCTCCCACCCACTCTGAAATCTTGGCTGTAATATCAGACTGACTTGCAGTGTAGCCCAAGGTCTAGGTTAGATTGGAAGGCTGCATGTTTTAAGGCTGACGATGTGGAAGCGAAAACAGTAGAAAGTACTGATCTTCCAGTTAACAGTTGACATCAGGAACACTTTAAGCGCAGTACTTGAAAATACACACTAAAGTTTAGCCTACCTGGTTACTGCAGTATTAAAAAAAAATATTGGTCTTGTAAATACAATGATGGTAAACATTTGGTAAAAGATACGCCATGGACCCATGGATGCATCTTTCATAGTTTATTATGTGTGATATATGTGCATAATCAAACAGTGGAAAATCCAGGATGGAATAGTGACAATATTATGAGAAGGCTGGATTGCTACACACCATACAGATGAGATGAGTTGCAGACAGTCACAACAAAAATGCACAATTGGTCAATGAGACCAGACTGCAAGCTATGGTGCATGATGGGAGGAGCAGTCTGTGAGTGGTTGTCTAAGGAGGAGGCTGGGCAGGGAGGGAGAGGGATAGCAGGGTAGGTGTGGGGCAGTGTATTCCTGCTTTTGGCAATACGCAGGGATGTGGTGGGTATGGGTGCAGTCAGAAGGTTTGAGGAGAGGGGGGAGGGGGAATAGTAAATGAGAGAAGTAGAGGAGGGGAGAAAGACTCATGGGGTGTTGGTGGAACAGAAGGTTGTGTAATGCTAGAGTGGGAGCAGGGAAGGGTATGAAACTAATGGGTGGGTGAAGGAAAGGGACTGGCAAAAGGTTGAGGCCAGGGGGATTACTGGAACGTAGGGTATACTGCAGGGAGAGTACCCACCAGCGCAATTCAGAAAAGCTGCTGTTAGCAGGAAGAATCCAGATGGCACCCCTGTGAAGCAGTCACTTAAGTGAAGCACACTGTGGTGGTTTTGTGGTTTTAGGGCGCAAAACTTCTATGGTCATTAGCGCCCAGCCCGTGACGTAGAAAACAGGAAAAAAACGAAATTTAAAAGCAGCAACAAGGGGAACAAAGTCATAAAATTTGAGAAACTAAAGGCAGAAGGAATGCTTAAAAATCCACTATAGAAAGGGGTTGGTTGTCCCCCAAAAAAAAGGCTTCAAATGACTGATGTCATTTCACTGTCACTAATAAACTGTAGAACGCGGTCAGCTGAGCGCGTGTCATCTGCTAAAATCGACGATAGATCAGGCGATAGCTGTAGACGGGAGCGTAACGGATTAAAACAGGGGCATTCAATTAAAAGGTGTCTGACCGTCCACGGCTGAGAGCAGTGGGGACAGAGTGGGGGAGGATCACCGCTTAAAAGATGTCGATGACTAAAAAGACAGTGCCCTATCCGGAGTCTAGCTAAAATTACCTCCTCCCGACGACGCGATCGGGAGGAAGAGGTCCATGCGCAAGGAAGGGCTTTCACTTCCCGCAATTTATTATGGGGAAGTGTTGACCAATGCGCATGCCATAAATGAGCAACTTGGCGACATAAACCGCTCCGTAGATCGGTAAACGGAAGAGACTGAATAGCTGGCCGAGGAAGAGAGACTGCAGCCTTGGCCGCTACATCGGCCGCCTCATTTCCACAGATACCAGCGTGTCCTGGGAGCCAGAGGAACGCCACTGAGACGCCCCCCAGGTGGAGCAAGCGCAGACAGTCCTGAATCCGGTGGACCAGAGGGTGCACAGGGTAAAGAGCTTGGAGACTTAGGAGAGAGCTGAGAGAATCTGAGCAGATTACGTACTGTATCCGCTGATGGCGGCGGATGTAGTGGACAGCCTGGAGAATAGCGTAAAGCTCCGCAGTATAAACCGAACACTGGTCGGGAAGCCGAAAGTGATTTGGGGTGTCGCCAACAATATAGGCACTCCCTACACCTAACGATGTTTTCGAGCCGTCGGTGTAAATAAATGTGGCTTCCGTCATTTGTGCACATAGAGCAGCAAATGCCCGACGGTAAACAAGTGTAGGGGTACCATCCTTGGGAAATTGACATAGGTCTCTGAGCAAGTCGATCCGGGGACGGAGCCAAGGCGGTGCTGTACCCCAAGTTGTCAAGAAGGTTTTAGGAAAACGGAAGGAAAGAGAATGGAGCAGTTGACGGAAGCGGACTCCCGGGGGTAGTAGGGAGGAGGAGCGGCCTGCATACCCGACATCAAGGGAGGCGTCGAAAAAAAGGTCATGGGCTGGATTAGCAGGCATGGAAGACAAATGGCTAGCATAACGACTCAGAAGGACTGCCCGCCGATTGGATAGCGGAGGTTCAGCAGTCTCAGCATAAAGGCTTTCCACAGGGCTGGTGTAAAAAGCTCCAGACACTAAACGTAATCCACGGTGGTGGATAGAGTCGAGACGCCGAAGAATAGACGGCCGAGCAGAGGAGTAGACTATGCTTCCATAATCCAATTTCGAGCGCACTAAGGCGCGATAGAGGCGGAGAAGGACCACTCGGTCCGCTCCCCAAGAGGTGCCATTCAGGACATGGAGGGTGTTAAGGGAACGCAGACAGCGAGCCGAAAGATAGGAAACGTGGGAGGACCAGCACAGTTTTCTGTCAAACATAAGACCCAAGAATTTAGCGACGTCGGAGAACGGAAGGTTGACAGGACCTAGATGTAAGGAAGGCGGAAGAAACTCCTTACGTCGCCAAAAATTAACACAAACAGTCTTACTGGGTGAGAAACGGAAGCCGGTTTCGATGCTCCACGAGTGGAGGCGATCGAGACATCCTTGAAGACGTCTTTCAAGAAGGCTGGTCCGTTGAGAGCTGTAGTAGATCGCAAAATCGTCCACAAAGAGGGAGCCCGAGACATCAGGAAGGAGACAATCCATAATTGGATTAATGGCAATGGCAAACAGTACAACACTCAGCACGGAGCCCTGGGGTACCCCGTTTTCTTGGGAGAAAATACGGGATAGAGTAGTGTTCACCCGCACCCTAAATGTGCGCTCTGCCATAAATTCGCGAAGAAAAAGGGGCAGCCGGCCTCGAAAGCCCCAAGAGAACAGTGTGCGGAGGATGTCTGTCCTCCAACAGGTATCGTATGCTCTCTCCAGATCAAAAAATATTGCTACCGTTTGGCGTTTCTGGAGGAAATTGTTCATGATATAAGTGGAGAGAGCAACAAGATGGTCAACGGCAGAACGATGTTGTCGGAATCCGCATTGGGCTGGTGTTAAAAGACTGCGGGATTCCAGCCACCAAGCTAAACGGTAATTCACCATACGCTCCAAAACCTTACAGACACTACTCGTGAGAGAAATGGGGCGATAGCTAGAGGGGAGATGTTTGTCCTTTCCAGGTTTCGGAACGGGAACGACAATAGCTTCCCGCCATCGCCTGGGAAAGGTACTGTCGGTCCAAATTCGATTATAAAGGCGAAGGAGGTAGCGCAGGCTATGGGTTGATAAATGCAGCAACATTTGGACATGGATACCATCCGGTCCTGGGGCGGAGGAGCGAGAAGAAGAGAGTGCATGTTGGAGTTCGCGCATGGAGAAAACAGTATTGTAGCTTTCGCGATTTTGAGAGGAGAAAGCAAGATGTCGCACTTCCGCTGCACGTTTCTTCGGGAGAAACGCTGGCGGGTAATTTGAAGAGCTCGAAATCTCAGCAAAGTGCTGACCCAATGAGTTAGAAATTGCGACGGGGTCCACTAAGGTATCATGCGCGACAGTGAGCCCAGAGACCGGGGAGAAACTAGGCGCGCCTGAGAACCGTCGAAGCCGACTCCAAACTTCCGAGGAGGGAGTGAAGGTGTTAAATGAGCTAATAAAGAATTGCCACCTTGCCTTCTTGCTATCGCGGATGACGCGACGGCATCGCGCACGGAGCTGCTTATATCGGATACAGTTGGCCAAAGTTGGATGGTGACAGAAAATGCGAAGAGCACGTTGCCGCTCACGTATTGCGTCACGGCATGCCTCGTTCCACCAAGGAACTGGGGGGCGCCGGGGCAATTCAAAGGTGCGTGGTATTGAACGTTCCGCAGCTGTGAGAATAACGTCGGTAAAATGTGTGACCTCATCGTCGACTCTGGTAAAGCGACGGTCATCGAATGTCGCTAGAGACGAAAAAAGTGTCCAATCGGCTTGGGCAAACTTCCAGCGTCGCGAGCGCAGATATGGCAGTTGAGGCTGCAGTCGAAGGACACATGGAAAGTGGTCACTCGAGTGTGTATCATCAAGGGCGAACCATTCGAAGCGCCGGGCTAGCGGAACAGTACCGACCGCAAGGTCCAAATGAGATAAATTTGCCGTGGAGGCAGACAAAAACGTGGGGACCCCAGTGTTGAGGCAGACTAGATCCGCTTGGTGGAAGACGTCTAGCAATAGTGAGCCACGTGGACAAGGATGTGGAGATCCCCAAAGCGGGTGGTGGGCATTGAAGTCCCCAACCAGCAAATAGGGGGGTGGAAGCTGATCAAGAAGATGAAGGAGATCAGCTCGTGCCAGTGGTGTAGACGATGGAATGTATACCGTACATAGAGAGAACGTGTATCCAGAAAGGGAAAGACGGACGGCGACAGCTTGGAAGGAACTGTTTAAGGGGATTGGGTGATAATGGAGAGTATCATGGAGCAGAATCATGAATCCTCCATGGGCTGGAGTGCCTTCAACAGAGGGGAGGTCATATCGGACGGACTGAAAATGAGGGAGAACAAAGCGGTCATGGGGACGCAGCTTTGTTTCCTGAAGACAGAAGATGACCGGCGAGTAGGATCGTAAGAGAATCGACAATTCATCCCGATTGGCGCGAATGCCGCGGATATTCCAGTGGATAATGGACATAGGGTGAACAGAAAATGGAGAAACGTGACCAAGGGTGCTGTCAACTCAACGACTGCTCAGAGCTTGCGACCGACAGCATGGAATGGCATTCAGTCAAAGGCAGAAGATCCTGATCCATAGGTTGGTCAGGAGCAGCTCCTGCCACCAACGATCGGCCAGTTGACCGGCCACCAGCAGTGCGCCTCGGCGACACGGAAGATGGCCGAGGGCGATTTCCGCCAGGTGGTGCTGTAGTTGGGACACGCCTTGGCGGAGAAGGAGAGGAACTGTGTTTCTTCGTAGCCTTCTTGGAGGTATGATGTTTAGATGAAGGAGGAACCGATGGTTGTGAAGTTCCAGTACGTAAAAACTCTTCACGAGAATGCTCTTTTTTCGAAGACTTGGCGTCTGACTTTTGGGCTCGAGATTTAGCAGAACCCGACGAAGGGTGAGCCATAGAGTGGGCAGGCGAAAGTGGTGAGCTTGAACGGGCGATCTTTGCGCTGGCCGATCTGACGACCGTGGTACTAAATGTGAGGTCGCAAGTCTGCGTGGCCGCCTCCTTTGTTGGCCGAGGAGAAGCAAGGACAGTGCTGTATTTTCCTTTCTGAGGCACGGTGGGCTGTCGACTGGCGAGTAACTTTCGAGCAGCAAAGGTCGACACCTTTTCCTTCACTCTTATTTCCTGGATGAGCTTTTCATCCTTAAAAACGGGGCAATCTCGAGAGGAAGCAGCGTGGTCACCCATACAGTTGATGCAGTGTGGGGATGGAGGTGGACAAGCACCCTCATGGGCATCCTTGCCACACGTAACACATTTGGCCGGATTGGAACAGGACTGGCTGGTGTGATTGAACCGCTGACATCGATAGCAACGCGTAGGGTTTGGGACATAAGGGCGAACGGAAATTATCTCATAGCCTGCTTTGATTTTTGATGGGAGTTGAACTTTGTCAAATGTCAAGAAGACAGTGCGGGTTGGAATGATGTTCGAGTCAACCCTTTTCATAACCCGACGAACAGCGGTGACGCCCTGGTCAGACAGGTAGTGCTGAATTTCTTCGTCAGACAATCCATCGAGGGAGCGTGTATAAACGACTCCACGCGAGGAATTTAAAGTACGGTGCGGTTCCACCCGGACAGGGAAGGTGTGGAGCAGAGAAGTACGCAGCAATTTTTGAGCCTGGAGGGCACTGTGTGTTTCTAACAACAGGGTACCATTCCGTAATCTGGAACAAGACTTTACAGGACCCGCAATTGCGTCGACACCTTTCTGAATAATGAAAGGGTTGACCGTGGAAAAGTCGTGACCTTCGTCAGACCGAGAAACAACAAGGAACTGTGGCAACGATGGAAGAACCGTCTGTGGCTGAGACTCAGTGAACTTACGTTTGTGAGCAGACATAGTGGAAGGTGAGGAAACCATTGCGGAAGAATCCCCCATGATTACCGGCGTCTCCGATGGCGCGCTCCTCCCTTGTGGGGGCCCTCACCGAGGGCACACCCGCCTTAGGTGATTGTTCACACCTCAGGTCACACCTCCCGACAAACGGACGGAGGGACCAATCGGCACTTTCGGAAGGTATCAGCTCGGGTAATCACCCCTCCCTGGGCCTGGCTGTTACCAGGGGGTACGTACGTGTCCTACCTGTCTACCCGGGGCGGGGAATTACGCGTTACCCTGTCACCGGCTACGCATGGAAGTGCGTGGGTCGGCCTTCAGACACGCACAGGGAGGAAGAAAGAGACAGGGAAAGGAAAGAAGAGAGGTCTCAAACGCCGCAGCGGAGAAAAGGGTAAAGAGAAGAGGTAAAGAGAAGAGGTAAGGAAAAGAGAAGGACGAAGAAAGATGAAGACATGCAAGCAAGGAAGGCGAAGAGTGGGGTACATTTACAAGCGTCCGTCTCCGGACGTAGGCATAAACCATACTCCCAGAGGGGGAGAAAGGGAAGGAAAGAGCCAGAGGTGAGGGGGGGCGAAGATGGGGGATGGGGAAGGATACGGAAAGGGGGGGTATGCAGCCCGGAAAAGAAGGAAGGCCACATTAGCTCGGGGTCCCGTGCTCGCTACACACGTATCCACAAAAGATTTGTGGATCCCCTGGGGGGTATCAATCCTATCTGGTACGGATCCCACACTGGTGAGCAGTATTCAAGCAGTGGGCGAACAATTGTACTGTAACCTACTTCCTTTGTTTTCGGATTGCATTTCCTTAGGATTCTTCCAGTGAATCTCAGTCTGGCATCTGCTTTACCGACGATCAACTTTATATGATCATTCCATTTTAAATCACTCCTAATGCCTACTCCCAGATAATTTGTGGAATTAACTGCTTCCAGTTGCTGACCTGCTATATTGTAGCTAAATGATAAGGAACTTTCTTTCTATGTATTCACAGCACATTACACTTGTCTACATTGAGATGCAACTGTCATTCCCTGCACCAAGTGTCAATTCGCTGAAGATCCTCCTGCAATTCAGTACAATTTTCCATTGTTGCAACCTCACGATATATCACAGCATCATCCGCAAAAAGCCTCAGTGAACTTCCGAAGTTATCCACAAGGTCATTTATGTATATTATGAATAGCAATGGTCCTACAACACTCCCCTGCAGCACACATGAAATCACTCTTACTTCGGAAGACTTCTCTCCATTGAGTATGACTTGCTGTGTTCTGTTATCTAGGAACTCTTCAATCCAATCACACAATTGGTCTGATAGTCCATATACTCTTACTTTGTTCATTAAACGACTGTGGGGAACTGTATCGAACGCCTTGCGGAAGTCAAGAAACACGGCATCTACCTGGGAACCCGTGTCTATGGCCCTCTGGGTCTCTTAGACGAATAGTGCGAGCTGGGTTTCACACGATCGTCTTTTTCGAAACCCATGCTGATTCCTACGTAGTAGATTTCTAGTCTCCAGAAAAGTTATTATACTCTAACACAATACGTGTTCTGGAACGCTACGCTCTTCTAGAGGCCTACGGTACACCGCTGCAAGAAGGGGGCAAGTTCCTTCACGTACTCTGTGTAATATCGAACTGGTATCTCATCAGTTCCAGCGGCCTCTCCTCTTTTGAGCAATTTGAATTGTTTCTCTATCCCTTTGTCGTCTATTTCGATATCTACCATTTTATCATCTGTGCAACAATCTAGAGAACGAACTACAGTGCAGTCTTCCTCTGTGAAACAGCTTTGGAAAAAGACATTTAGTATTTCGGCCTTTAGTCTGTCATCCTCTGTTTCAGTACCATTTTGGTCACCGAGTGTCTGGACATTTTGTTTTGATCCACCTACCACTTTAACATAAGACCAAAATTTCTTAGGATTTTCGGCCAAGTCAGTACATACAACTTTACTTTCAAATTCATTGAACGCCTCTCGCATAGCCCTCCTCGCACTACATTTCGCTTCACGTAATTTTTGTTTGTCTGTAAGGCTTTGGCTATATTTATGTTTGCTGTGAAGTTCCCTTTGCTTCCGCAGCAGTTTTCTAACTCGGTTGTTGTACTACGGTGGCTCTTTTACATCTCTTATGATCTTGCTTGGCACATACTCATCTAATGCATATTGTACGATGGTTTTGAATTTTGTCCACTTATCCTCAACACTATCTGTACTTGACACAAAACTTTTGTGTTGAGCCATCAAGTACTCTGAAATCTGCTTTTTGTCACTTTTGCTAAACAGAAAAATCTTCCTACCTTGTTTAATATTTCTATTTACAGCTGAAATCGTCGATGCAGTAACCGCTTTATGATCGCTGATTCCCTGTTCTGCATTAACTGTTTCAAATAGTTTGGGTCTGTTTGTCACCAGAAGGTCTAATATGTTATCGCCACGAGTCAGTTCTCTGTAACTTCTCAAGGTAGTTTTCAGATAATGCACTTAAAAAAATTTCACTGGATTCTTTGTCTCTTCCACCCGTTATAAACGCTTGAGTCTCCCAGTCTATATTCGGCAAATTAAAATCTCCACCCAGAACTATAACATGGTGGGGAAATCTACTCTAAATATTTTCCAAATTTTCCTTCAGGTGCTCTGCCACAACAGCAGCTGAGCCAGGGGGCCTATAGAGACATCCAATTACCACGTCTGAGCCTGCTCTAACCGTGACCTTCACCCAAATTATTTCACATTTCGGATCTCCGTCAATTTCCTTAGATACTATTGCACTTTTTATCGCTATAAACATACCTCCCCCTTTACTGTCCAGCCTGTCTCTGCGGTATACATTCTAATCTGAGTTTAGAATTTCATTGCTGTTTACATCTGATTTCAGCCAACTTTCTGTCCCTAGTACTATGTGGACATTGTGACCATTTATTAATGAGAGCAGTTCTGGGACCTTTCTATAGACGCTCCTGCAGTTTACTATTACCACATTAATATTGTTATTCCCTGTTGCGTTTTGCCTACTACTAACTTGCCGCGTCTCAGGAGGCGTCTTGTCGGGCCTAGGGAAGGAATTCTCTAACCTAAAAAACCCACATGTGCACGCCACACGTACTCCGCTACCCTTGTAGCCGCTTCCTGTGTGTAGTGCACACCTGACCAATTCAGGGGGACCCTACATTTCTCCACCCGATAGCGGCAGAAGAAGTGATAAGTACGAAAAATACAGTTAATACTTAAATTAACGTAGCTCGCTGCACAGCAGATGTGAAGCAGGCGGCAGTTACGATGACACTGACACATCAGTTGGGCATTAGGAAAGGTACTGGTCAATAGCAGCAAGGCCATGGGCATTGGGGATGATATTGTAGAGGGATGTGCCCCAGCCATGGAAAGGGGGTGGAGGTGATCCTTTGTGGCCATATGGTAGAAATGTAGAAGGCGGCAGGCAACTGGAGAAACAAAACATGGGAAATGTGTCTGCATAAGGCTGGGAGGACAATTTCGGTATATGAATGACAGTGAGACCTTGGGTATATTTGGAGGAGGATTGCTCACACCACAGAGGCAACTGCCATGGATGGCTAGACTGTATGGGACTTCTTGTGTCTTCTAGATGTGAATGAATTGCAGGCACATTCTGTAAAATTGTTATTGGGATAACTGAGATTTCTCAGTCATGTGATTTGCCCACCCCTACATCACAGATCTCAGCCAAGCTGATGTCACTGTTCCCCATCCACCATCTCCATAGTGCTGTCCTGAGCAACTGTGGAATATGGACTGCAATATCTTCTACGGTGCAGGTCATATGTAACAACAGCAAATAACACATAAATAAAAGTTCGTATAAATAAAAGTCTGCAATCACAATTCAGTCCAATTCTCAAACTTTCATTTTGCCCATGATGTCTGTTGGAACATCTTCACAATAGGTCTAGCAACTGTAATTTATTCTCATGATAACAATCATAGCCAATTTAACATGATTTATTTCATTTGTCAGACATTTAATTCTGGATTAACATTCTTTCTGTTTCATCTAAATTTCACCATACTGTTCTAAAGCTGATTAAAAGATTTTACTCAGTATTCTAATGAGTGAACAGTAAGTCACTTTCTCATTTGCAATAAACTTGGCAAATCATTATAGTGTCTCATAACCAAATAAGATATTGACTTGTTTTCAGTATTACATATTGTTTTCTTTGAAAGACAACGTTTATGCCTTTCAGTGTTATCTTTACTTAAAAAGCAGCATAACTATTTATATCCTGCGTCCTTACATGTACGGCAATTTTTGTTGCAAATTGCTCAAATACAACAATAGTTTGTAAGATCTGGGTGTATACGTGGACGAGGAAAAAAATTACCGGATTTTTCCCGAATTTTCCGGTTAAAATACACTTTCTCCTGGAAGAAAATACACTTTTTCCTTGTTATGTAACAGTATACTTTTCCTCGGAACTGTAAAACTTCTCAATCCTTTCAATGGTTGTGTTTTCATAAACCAGCATAGAATTTCCCGGCACTCAGGGAAGAAACACGTTTTGGAAGGATGTCTGATGTGCAGCAACATGTACACTGCATATTTTCTTATTACAGAAGTATAAATTCGAATTCCACCAAACACCACATGCTACTTTCCGAAGGATTGAAATCAAGATTGCAATGCGCTTTTGTAAGCCAGTCGTAGCTCATGTCAAGCGACCTCGGCAGCCGATGACAGCCGATATTCATAGCACAGGACATGTGATGTAGTTAGCAACATAACTGTTAAGTAGTGAGAACACACAAATAGGAAAAAGTAATGGTTTAAATTAATATACATAGTGTTGCTACAAGAAAAGAAAAGCTTTCACATATAATATTGGTCTTTAAGATTAATAAGCTGCAAAAGAAGGTAAGCTTTCATACATAATGTTGATCATTTTTGCACGTGTTACACTTTAAGATACATCACCCAAATGTGCCAGTAAAATTTTTAACAATGACATAAATGTCTGATCTTCTGGGCTCGAAAATATTCTAAATGGTCGTCCTCAAAGATTTGATTTTTGAATGAGAGTCAAACGCTCTGTGATTTAAGAAATTCATCGGACATTCGCGCACAGAGTTCATCTTGTGTAAAAGGAAATTTACTTTACTTGAATGTAATGATTTTCAAACAACCAATCGGAATATTTTCCTGTGACCTGTTAGAAATTGATTCGTTTCAGCAGTTGCGCCAGATAACAGGCGTCGCCGCGCTTGCGCAGTCACGATGACGCAGGAAGCCCGTATGTTCGTACGTGTAAAACATTAAAGGACCTTACATTATGTCATAAAAGAAACAAGACATTAGAGGATACTCCAAGAGCATGGGAATTTTGTGAACCATACTAAAACAGTAGTACAAGTTAATATGCCAACTAGCTCTGCAGATGACGAAGAAATCAAAGAAATGTATGACGAAATACAAGAAATTATTCAGATAGTGAAGGGAGACGAAAATTTAATAGTCATGGGTGTCTGGAATTTGACAGTAGGAAAAGGAAGAGAAGGAAACGTAGTAGGTGAATATGGATTGGGGGCTAAGAAATGAAAGAGGAAGCTGCCTGATAGAATTTTGTACAGAGCACAACTTAATCATAGCTAACACTTGGTTCAGGAATCATATAAGAAGGTTGTATACCTGGAAGAAGCCTGGAGATACTGACAGGTTTCAGGTAGATTATAAAATGGTAAGACAGAGATTTGGGAACCAGGTTTTAAATTGTAAGACATTTCCAGGGGCAGACGTGGACTCTGATCACAATCTATTGGTTATGAACTGTAGATTAAAACTTAAGAAACTGCAAAACGGTGGGAATTTAAGGAGATGGGACCTGGATAAACTGAAAGAACCAGAGGTTGTACAGAGTTTCAGGGAGAGCATAAGGGAACAACTTACAGGAATGGGGGAAAGAAATACAGTAGAAGAAGAATGGGTAGCTTTGAGGGATGAAGTAGTGAAGGCAGCAGAGGACCTAGTAGGTAAAAAGACGAGGGCTAGTAGAAGTCCTTGGGTAACAGAAGAAATACTGAATTTCATTGATGAAAGGAGAAAATATTAAATTCCAGTAAATGAAGCAGGCAAAAAGGAATACAAACGTCTCAAAAACGAGATCGGCAGGAAGTGCAAAATGGCTAAGCAGGGATGGCTAGAGGACAAATGTAAGGATGTAGAGGGTTATCTCACTAGAGGTAAAATAGATACTGCCTACAGGAAAATTAAAGAGACCTTTGGAGAAAGGAGAACCACTTGTATGAATATCAAGAGCTCAGATGGAAACCCAGTTCTGAGCAAAGAAGGGAAAGCAGAAAGGTGGAGGGAGTATATAGAGGGCCTATACAAGGGCAATGTACTTGAGGACAATATTATGGAAATGGAAGAGGATGTAGATGAAGATGAAATGGAAGATACGATACTGCGTGAAGAGTTTGACACAGCACTGAAAGACCTGAGTCGAAACAAGGCCCCGGGAGTAGACAACATTCTATTAGAGCTACTGACGGCCTTGGGAGAGCCAGTCCTGACAAAACTCTACCATCTGGTGAGCAAGATGTATGAGACAGGAGAAGTACCCTCAGACTTCAAGAAGAATATAATAATTCCAATCCCAAAAAAAAGCAGGTGTTGACAGATGTGAAAATTACCGAACTATCAGTTTAATAAGTCACAGCTGCAAAATACTAACGTGAATTCTTTACAGACGAATGGAAAAACTGGTAGGAGCCGACCTCGGGGAAGATCAGTTTGGATTCCATAGAAATATTGGAACACGTGAGGCAATACTGACCTTACGACTTATCTTAGAAGAAAGATTAAGGAAAGGCAAACCTACGTTTCTAGCATTTATAGACTTAGAGAAAGCTTTTGACAATGTTGACTGGAATACTCTCTTCCAAATTCTAAAGGTGGCAGGGGTAAAATACAGGGAGCGAAAGGCTATTTACAATTTGTACAGAAACCAGATTGCAGTTATAAGAGTAGAGGGACATGAAAGGGAAGCAGTGGTTGGGAAGGGAGTGAGACAGGGTTGTAGCCTCTCCCCGATGTTATTCAATCTGTATATTGAGCAAGCAGTAAAGGAAACAAAAGAAAAATCCGGGGTTGGAATTAAAATCTATGGAGAAAAAATAAAAACTTTAAGGTTCGCTGATGACATTGTAATTCTGTCAGAGACAGCAAAGGACTTAGAAGAGCAGTTGAACGGAATGGACAGTGTCATGAAAGGAGGGTATACGATGAACATCAACAAAAGCAAAACGAGGATAATGGAATGTAGTCGAATTAAGTCGGGTGATGCTGAGGGAATTAGATTAGGAAATGAGACACTTAAAGTAGTAAAGGAGTTTTGCTATTTGGGGAGCAAAATAACTGATGATGGTCGAAGTAGAGAGGATATAAAATGTAGACTGGCAATGGCAAGGAAAGCATTTCTGAAGAAGAGAAATTTGTTATCATCAAGTATAGATTTAAGTGTCAGGAAGTCGTTTCTGAAGGTATTTGTATGGAGTGTAGCCACGTATGGAAGTGAAACATGGACGATAAATAGTTTGGACAAGAAGAGAATAGAAGCTTTCAAAATGTGGTGGTATAGAAGAATGTTGAAGATTAGGTGGGTAGATCACGTAACTAATGAGGAGGTATTGAATAGGATTGGGGAGAAGAGAAGTTTGTGGCACAACGTAACTGGAAGAAGGGATCGATTGGTAGGACATGTTCTGAGGCATCAAGGGATCACCATTTTAGTATTGGAGGGCAGCGTGGAGGGTAAAAATCGTAGAGGGAGACCAAGAGATGAATACACTAAACAGATTCAGAAGGATGTAGGTTGCAGTGGGTACTGGGAGATGAAGAGGCTTGCACAGGATAGAGTAGCATGGAGAGCTGCATCAAACCAGTCTCAGGACTGAAGATCGCAACAACAATATACTAAAATGCATAATTAGGCTCAAAGTGCACATTCGTATGTCCAGATTCAGATGTAAATTTTCTTGGAGTACCAGCAGCACATTATCTCATGTTTGGTTCTTTATTATGGCATAATCCCATACATGCTAGAAGATGAAAACGTGAACTTGAAATGCAGCGAACATTTGAAACTAGCCAATAGTGTGGAATTAAACACTTTGTTTCAAATAAATTGACTGTCTCAGCAGAAAAGAATAATAAAAGTCAAATTTCTTTAACAAACCATAAAAATAACTTCCTTGTTCTGCAAAGCAATTAACACTTGACCGTCAGAAAGGTGGGAACAAAAATAAAATCTGAAACTAATAACATATTTTAGCCTTCCACTATTATGTGAATGTATTTTAATTCACTTTATAGCTCCCGGCCACAGAAATCCATTCTGTTTTCATCTGACGTGAGAGCAATAAACGAAGAGGAAATGGCAAAACCACTTAACGTAAACACGGGTCACGTGGTGACTACCACCTCCCCACTACAACTCAGACTGCTCTGTGCATCAGGTCTAGATCTATGATATTTCTGAGCTGCGACAATATTAGATAGTGGTGCTCCCCCTCTCTCGAGTGTTTGAGGCAGGACGCCAAAAATTTTAAAAATCGACTTTTAAAAAATATCTTCATTTTGTAGCGCACGTCTTTCTGAAGAGTCTGATACATAAAACATGTTCAAGGGAACGTAAGACATGTTATTTTGTCTGTGCGCCAAAGTGCAGTGCCACGCCTCTTAACACAGCATTCTTTCATCCCACGTCTCTGTATTTCGCTCTGTGGAATTCAAACGTGTAATATTTTGTAATGGGTGCCATCAAACCATATTCAGGCCAGTGGAAATTAAAATGTCCTGTGGTGCCTCTCCCGCTCCCAGTCGGCCGGTTTGACATCCTGCTCCTCTTTAAAAAATCTCGCACTTATTACTGGATGGGATTATTTCTAACCGGCAGAACAAGAACTCTTCAGAAAATTTGTAGTGTTTACTGCCTATTAGCTAATAACTCGCTGTTTTGCGTGACATAATACACTATGTATGCATTCAAAAATCAACTTACGATTCATTCAGAAATCAACTTACGATTCATTCAGAAATCAACTTAGAATTTGATAAAAAAAATGTTCAAAAACCAACAGGGATGTGTTCAAAATCATACGAGCA
Organism: Schistocerca piceifrons; assembly: GCF_021461385.2. NCBI lineage: Eukaryota > Metazoa > Arthropoda > Insecta > Orthoptera > Acrididae > Schistocerca > Schistocerca piceifrons. The sequence goes on along the minus strand of NC_060138.1, from coordinate 987,444,056 downwards.
ATCGATTTTTTTTAAATCTCATTTTGTTCGTTTTTGTTCGTTGCAACTGCTCAGGGCGGACGTCGCAAGACACCTGTTTCAGTACACCCTTGATCCATTAACTCAGTTTTTTTTTTTTTTTTTTTTTTTTTTACAGAGGGCAGCTAACCCTCTGACTGAACAGCTACCGTGCCGGCTACAATGTAAGAGAAGAAAGATGTGCATTAATCTGAACAGATCAACGTGCGCTGGATGCTAGGCACTTTGTGAAACAAGGTCTTTTTTCTTCAATAATATGAATTTGGCATCCCGCCCCCCTCCCCCTGAAACTGTAGATACCCCGGTTTCTCCCCGCCCCTAGTTCCGGGCCTGCTGCGCATCTGGCAGCCTAGGCACATCAGTAAAATTTTTCCGGATAGCATCTGGCTGCTTGCTGCTATTACTTATATAGCTAACTGCCACATTTCTGTAGCCAGAAGCGGGAGAAGGTACTACTCATATGCGACTCAAATGCACATGCGCATAAACTCGCTTGCAACTGCTCAAACAAATCTAATGTGAACAGTTGTGATGTCATGCCCATCGGAGACAATTTGTTGTTATGAAACATTGCATAGTCTTCCTAAAGCATTTGACACATTTTGCTGTTGGCAGACGCTTGTATGAGCACTGTGTTTTGTTCTTGTATATGGTGCATTTCCTTTCCAACTTAAGTTTTATCTCCCCCCCCCCCCCCCCTCTTGTTCGTGTTTTATTGCTGCAGTATTATTCTGCAGTAACGAGATACAGTAATATTCTTTCTCAGAGTATTGGTTCTTACCAGTCGAAGTTACAAAAATTAAACTGAAAACTAAAACAATGAAGAATTCCTGGTATTCTAAAAAAATTCCTGGGTTTTCCCCGGTTTTCTCCCGGATGGAAAAATTCACGGGTTATTCCCGGATCTCCTGGTTGTTGCGGGTTGTATACACCCTGAAGATTGTAGTTCCACAAAACTATCAAATTTTAACAGAGAAATAAATTGTTATAGTGAGTAGTTCATAGTTTCTCGCGTACCTCTTGCACTAGTGTCGCACGAGTCACATATCGCACGATTGCTTTAGCGAGGTTGATACTGAATTGAGCACTTTGACATATCAGGAAATATTGAGCCTGTTTGAATGCGAGTATCATCTGAGTGGATGTTCCAGCAGTTCATAAAGAAGATGCTTAATATTGGAAGCTGTCAAAACACTTTTGTGACCAAGCACATTGCATTACTGAAAAATGACCTTTTCCTTCTGTAAGTCAGATGCTTCCTCATAAGTTACGTGTGATTTGTGATCAAGACATCACAAAAATAATTTCCAGTTAAAGATTTAACTTTCCACAAACACTAGTAATTAAATCCCTGCTGCACGCCAAAATCACGGATTTCATTTAAGAAACTATTACTTTATTTGGTACAGACCATTCTGACTCTGTTCACTGTTTCAATTGCTCTCTGGATTTTGATCTCTAATGAATTTAAAGTCTCACCTACAGTAACAATGCAGCTCACAAAATCAATTTCATTCTTGTGAGAACAATCCAGTGATCAAATACTTTCATTTGGTGCAGTGATAACACAGTGGACTCGTATTTGAGAGAATAACAGTTCAAATGATCCTGGCAGATTAAAACTGTGTGCCCGACCGAGACTCGAACTCGGGACCTTCGCCTTTCGCGGGCAAGTGCTCTACCAACTGAGCTACCGAAGCACGACTCACGCCCGGTACTCACAGCTTTACTTCTGCCAGTACCTCGTCTCCTACCTTCCAAACTTTACAGAAGCTCTCCTGCGAAACTTGCAGAACTAGCACTCCTGAAAGAAAGGATATTGCGGAGACATGGCTTAGCCACAGCCTGGGGGATGTTTCCAGAATGAGATTTTCACTCTGCAGCGGAGTGTGCGCTGGACCTTTGCCTTTCGCGGGCAAGTGCTCTACCAACTGGGCTACCGAAGCACGACTCACGCCCGGTACTCACAGCTTTACTTCTGCCATGTCTCCGCAATATCCTTTCTTTCAGGAGTGCTAGTTCTGCAAGTTTCGAAGGAGAGCTTCTGTAAAGTTTGGAAGGTAGGAGACGAGGTACTAGCAGAAGTAAAGCTGTGAGTACCGGGCGTGAGTCGTGCTTCGGTAGCTCAGTTGGTAGAGCACTTGCCCGCGAAAGGCAAAGGTCCCGAGTTCGAGTCTCGGTCGGGCACACAGTTTTAATCTGCCAGGAAGTTTCATATCAGTGCACACTCTGCTGCAGAGTGAAAATCTCATTCTGGAGTTCAAATGATAGTCTGGCCGTCAAGATTTACATTTTCTGTGGTTTCACTAAACTGCTTCAGGCAAATGCTGGGATGGTTCCTTTGAAACGGCATAGCTGATTTCTTTCCTGAATTCAAGCTTATTCTCTGTCTCTAATGACCTAATTGTTTGTGGTATGTTGAAACCCAATCTACCTTACTTCTTTCCTTTTTCGATTTTTTTACACACTAATCCACTGGTCCTCCATTACAACGTCATGTACCTTTCCAAGAATTTTTTATGATCTTGCTTTTCCCAAAAACCTTTCGGCATTTCCCTGTCATGACCAATATGGCCACATTTTAATTCAGTAACCATTTTAATTAGTAGAAAACGGAGGAGCAGTTTCATAAACATACATATAACTTACAAGAAGTTTCATTTGAAGCAACCATCTATAATAAATAGCTTTAGACCACATAGAACTCCATCACTGTTGCAGACATATATAATTCTGCTGCTTTTGACAGATGTATATAACAAGTACTACTATTCACAATGACCAACAATTTTAGGTTAATGGTTATAAAATATGTACCAATAAATGATGAAAGTAAACAGTATAATACGGCTGTGAGGCACGAGTGAAGCCCAAGTCTTTTCAGGCTATTCTCACTAGACACATTTCTCAGTAAATAATTTTGTAGTACTTGGCATTTCATACTCACCTAAGCAGACATAGGAATAAAGAATAACTAAATGCATGGCATGCAAGGAATGATGTGGACTGAATGATTCTTAGAAGTGTTCCTCGAAGGTCTTTCTGAGAGGGTATCTTGCCTCTCATAAGCAAAGCAAGCTGTAATTCAAAATTTTAGTATTTCAGTACATTTTATATAAAAAGTAATTAACACATACATAAGCTATTGTATAATGAATTTATACAAATATGAAAATACTATGAAGTTTCTAAAAAATAGCAATACAAGTGCATATAAAATGAAACATGGCAAATCAGTAATCTTCACTGTTATACTTTGTGACGTCATTCTGTAACAAATCTGTTCGTTAAGTCAGCTAGACACACTAACAAATTTGTAAGAAACATTCGAGGCCATGTTTGGTCTATAAACTTTTCTAAAATACAGGAGCTGGACAAAAACATGGAAACCACAGTGAGAAATGCATGTTTAAAGGAAATGCAGATGTTAGCCAAGCCTACAGGTTATGCTGTTGTATTTCACCATGAAAGGCATTTTTGTAATCTCTTCAAAATTTTGCCAGTGTCAGCCATGGTCATTACAGTGTTCTGTGAAGTTGTGCTTGCATTATGTCAGAGCTCAGTGAATTCAAACATGGGCCAATTGTTGGTCCTCATTTGGTGGGTCATTACATAACAAAGAGTCCATTAATGAGCTCATTATGTTGGAGCTATTGAATTCAAACACGGGAAAATCGTAGGTGTTCATACGATGGGTGCTTCCGTAACCAAGTGAGCCTAAGTATTTGGTGTTTCAACAGGCATTAAAGACTTATACCACATACAGAGAAAGCGAAAAAACATCATCCACTTGTACTGATCAAACTGACAGGTCACTAAACTAACAATACATTTTTGCATTGATTTGACGTCTTCCTTGGGAGAGCCTTGTAAGGACCCAAAACATTGAAGCAGTACACAAAAATGTGTTGGACAAGCATTCTATAGACAGCTTTGTTTGTATGTGCACTGAACTTTCCCAGAACTTTCCATGTTGTCACTGGTCATTCATCTTTCCTACAACTGACCTTATTTTCTCATTCAATTTCTTGTTTTGTAATGTTACTCACAGATATTTATTCGAAGTGACTGAGTCAAGGAGCACATCATTAATACTGTATTCAAACATTAGAAGAAGGTTTCTCCTATTCACTTGCAATGATCTACATTTATTCACATTTAAAGGTTGCTGCCAATGAAATGGCATGTGGCTAGGGCCTCCCATCGGGTAGACTGGTCGCCTGGTGCAAGTCTTGAGATGATGCCACTTTGGTGACTTGCACATTGATGAGGATGAGATGAGATGATGATGGCTATGATGATGATGATGATGATGATGATGATGATGATGATAACACAACACCCAGTCCCTGAGCGGAGAAAGTTTCCCACCCAGCTGGGAATCGAACCCGGGCCCCTTAGCATGGCAATCTGTCGTGCTAAAGCTGCCATTCATAAGTTCATACGGAAATCTTGTCCAAGTCACCCTGAAGTCCCCTGCAGTTGGTCAATAATGATACTTTACCATAACTAGTAGTGTCATCAGTAATGTCTCAGAAATATACCCACTCTACTCAATAGGTATTTGATGTGTATGAAGAATGGGAGCAATTTTATCAGACTTTTATGGGCATCGCCTGACATGAACACACAGACAAGAAACAGCATGGTCGCCCAGCTAACAAACTGGCTTTCTCTACTAATATAGACACAGACAATTGTCTTGATACTGAAGCTATATTCAAGTGAAGGATTGTGTTGACTGCACTGGATGAGATGAGCAAGAAAGACAGAGTGGGGTAGACAGGATAAGACACACATTGAGAGGGAAATTAGGAAATGCAGATATGAATACAGCACCATAGAAAGCTCACTCACGTTGAGGCACTTTTCGTAGCATGTGGCATATAGTGAAGTATGAGTCTGGATTTCAGGGGAGTGATGAGAGCACAACAGGATATGCAGAGGAAGCTCACTGCGAGAATGACATTGATGTAGATTCACCAACCTTTAAGACTGAACTGATGGATCATGTTGCACAACAGATCATAATGATGTATTGTAAATCAATTTGCAAACATGGCTACATGCTGAATATTTATGAGGTGCTTTTTTATTTTTATTAGTAATTCCTATTCACCACCTATTACACATTACAATAATAGAAATTCTTCTACAGAACAGAAAGAAGTATCAAGGACAAACTGTTTGTTTGTTTTCAAATTTTCCTTTGCTATCTGACATTTTACGTCGCTGGGTAAATGATCAAAAATTTTAGTTGCAGCAATGTGCTAAAGACAACCTTTATGTGTAATAATGGTTATCATTCTTCCTTCTGCCACTGTAATTATGTATATCATTGCTCCTTTTGAACTGTAGTGGATTATTTTCAACAAACTTCATGAGGGAATAAATATAATGGGAAGCAGTAGTCAAAAACAGATGTCTACAAGAAGATTATTCTGACAGCATGTTTTTGAACAATGAAGGCATTCTTTCTTAAAGATGAGTTATCCCAGAACATTATTCCATATGACATTATTGAATGAAAACATGCAAAATATGTTAACTTACTGATTTCTGTCTCCCCAAGATCTGAAATGATTCTAACTGCCTCCCATGGTGCAAACGATGCAGATTTTGCATCAATAGAGGAAGAATTAAATACCCTGAATCAGGCAAGTACAGAGGTAGGTGTCAGTCCAGTTAAGAAAGCGTAGACAGTGAAGTCAAGTCATTAGCTCTATGCATCAAGAAAGTGCAGAGAAACTAGTAAAGCTATTATACTGTCTCATCAAATTAAATCTTAACAAGAACTAAAGGAAATGGATAGAATACCTGGGTCTGTTTCAGCACATAGTAAATCACCTACCACACACATCAACAGGGCACATACCGGCCAAACTAATGTTCGAAAAGGTGGAGCTAGATGAATGGGCAAAACCGATACCTAAATTACGGCACAAAGACGTAGTCTTAGATGAGAAAGTACAGCGAGTGCTAATAACATTGGAAGAGCAAGCTCAAATAAGGAAAGGAATTTACGACAGGAAATTGAACAACATCCTGTCACGGTCGCCACTTTATAATATAATAAAATAATGCAATAGATGATAATAAAACGATGAACTGTGTGGCTTTTTAAAATGTATTGAATTATGAGATTAATTTTTCGGCATGAATGACAAGCACAATAAGCTGAGCTATGCCTGGAAATAAGTTCGTATTAGTTCATATTATTTTGCAGGGCGAAGTAGTTTCTTTCTCCGCTGTAGATTTGTGCTTACCATTCTTTATAATGCTACGTTTGGTCGCCGTGTTCACCTTTGAAGTCTTGACCGTGTTCCCATTAAGCTTATCGGATCTTCGTAATTTTCCAAAGTACACAGGTGGGCTTCAGTTCTTGTAATTATTGTACTATTTGAAATAACAACTCACACGACCTTTCTGTTAATAAAACAATACTGTATTTTTCTAAACGGTGCACATATGAAATACATACCCTCACTTAATTCATAGCGACCCCAAAATGGCGGTCTACAAGTACTCGCTAAAAATGGCGTGCCTCTCACTCGTTCACTCGCTGAGTGCGAATCCTTCCTTCCTCCTATGGGAACCAGAAAAAATTCTCTGTTTTTTAACAACTGAAAGTCAAAAAATACATGACAGTAGGCATAGGCTCTCTGAGGGGCTACCGCTTCATCTTCTCTCTTTGCCTTTAAAGAAGACGAAAACATAGAGGAAATGCAAAAGGTTTATCACACTATGGATGAAAACACTACAGCAAAACTGACCACTTTCTTCAAAGCAGAAATTCCATTTTCAGAAGAAAATGAAGCAAAGCACTCTTGCGAGGAATTTTTCACAAATATCAATTCAGTTGTTGAATACTGTGCATCCTACAGTGAGATGGTGCAAGTTTTAACTATTATTCCAGAGACATTTTCAAAGAAAACAATTTTTAACCATGTTCCATCAGTATCAAAGTGGTCATGACGTAGAAGCAGCTCAAGTTCAAATAGTGCAGTCATTTTATCTGGAAGAGACATGGGACTGTTCTCACCAGAGTGCAAAAAAAAAAGACACTATAACTGTAACAGTTGAAGGTCAAAAAGTTGTGAAAGTGAAGAGGTACACGACTCGCAGTATTAAAGAAACTTTTGCAATTTATAAGAGCAACTATACAACTTCACACATTGAAAGATACAAATTTTATGCACTATGACCTAAGTGGGTAGTTCCACACCCACCTAGAGATGTCCGTTTATGTTTGTACTGCGCAAATTTTGAACTTTATGTAGTAACTTTGAAGACTTTACTGGAGCACATGACATATAACACCTTGGTTGGGCGTGTGAAATCATTAGTAGTCTGTAACATAAAGCAAGGGACCTGTTTGTTTCAAGAATGTGGTGACTCCCCTGGAAAGGGAGGACTGTCTTTACAGGCACCTGGCTTGGAAGACGTAGCAGATAACTCTGCAGAAATTATATATGTGACATGGGAGGAAAATAAACTAATTAAGAAAACTGTTGCTTTTGACAGTTTCATTGATGAACTTGGTAAATTGTCAGTGAAAGCAGTAACACACCAGCATCTGAAGAAATTGCAACAACAATACATCGCAGAAGTGAAAGGGTGTGTAGAGACTGGAGAATTTTGTTTAGTGCTTCACTGTGGTTTTGCTGAGAACTGGTTTGTAATTCTCCCACCAGAAGTACAAGGATATTATTGGAGTAATGACCAGGTTTCAATTTTTACAGGAGTGACATATTTTCAAAACACGACCACAAGTGTTGCTGTTATAAGTGATGACACAGGACATGACTCGGCACATGCTTCCCAGCAATGCGCAAAATTCTTCAACTGCAAACAGGGACAGAGAAGATCATCATTATTTCTGATGGTGCTCCTAGTAATTTTAAAAATCGTTACCAGCTGTTTGAATTGAGTAAGTCACTTGTGCCAACCGGCTGGGTATACAGTGCTGCTGGTCACGGGAAGGGGCCTTATGATGGTGTAGGAGGCCAGCTGAAGCGTCATGCTAGGTACAAAAGATAATCTTTCCAGACCAAATACAACTGCGAATCAGAATGCTGAGGCTTTTACGAGAGTCGTGAAAATTTTCATATCCACAGCCCTCATTCTTTTGTCCAAAGAGGAAATCAAAGAATTCCGTGAGCAGAAAAAAGAACAATCCAAACAAATGACTCCTGTGAAAGGAATTCAAAAGACACACTTTTGGACTCAAAGTGATGGGCAAACTCATACTGCACACACTTTAAAGAGAAAGACAGAAGAAATTTCGTTCATTCAGCCAACACCTCAGAAACAGCAGGATAATATTCAGAATCACAACCTCAGAAGGGGGATGTTTGTGACGAGTGTGTACGACAGTGACTGGTGGATTGCAGAAATGATAGATACCAGAAACTGTAGCAAACTTTATGCTGCAACATGGACCAGCTGTTGGAGATAGCTGAAGGGCAGCAACAATGCCATCAGTGCTCACTTCCTGTTCACAATGTTTTGAAGACTGTAAGTGCTCCAGTTCCTGTTGGTTCAACAAGAATCACTCTACATCAAAGGAAGATACTGAAGCAGTGGAACACATTCTTATTTCATTGACTGGCTAATTTCAATACAAGACAGAGTGCACGGAAGTTGTATAAACTGAAACCTTTAAGTCTTTGGACCTTTCACATACATTTTGGAACCATTTAAGGGTCGACAGAAGCGTCCGATCCCACGCGTCGGCTTTGACCCGTGACGTAAGGGTGTTGTCGTGTGTGACGCCATGACGGTGCGGAGTTTGGTTTGAGTGTGGCTGTCTCCAGTTCTGTTTTATCTTATTTTATTTACTTTTCTGATCTGTTCGTTCTATCTCGTGAGATTTTTTTTTTTAATTTTAAAACACTTTTTACTTATTTTAATTATCTGTTTCCTCGAATTTCTGTTTTAGTTTATTATATTTAACTTTCTGATCTGTTCGTTCTATCCCGTGAGATTTTTTTTAAAAAAAGACAAAAAACACTAATCAGCTACTGAAGCATCTTTATCTTCTATGGGTTGCAGGGGTTACGACCCCTGGGGAGGTGGGTGGATATTCATGCGTGGCTGCCTTCACTTACACGTTGTAGCTACGCAAGGCGTCTAAATTTGTTTATATGTAGTTTGCACCCACCCAAAACACCCCATTTCCCGCGCTTGTCCCGTTAGTGTCATTAGGCTTCTTGTGGAAAGTGTGTGTGTTTGTTTTTGTTTCCGCCATACTTGTGACGTCATGGGTCAAGGCAGACGGGTGGGATCGGACGCTTCCGTATTTCCCCATTTAAAATGCTTGAAAAATGAGTCTCTTACTCATCTTTCAAAACTAAAATTATGTTAAATAAGGCCAGGTTTTGATTCTTATGAGCCTGTTATGTGATAATGAGGTAATAAAACATGTTTTATGTATACCAAAATTTTCGGTTGTTTATAAAACCTGTTCAACCTAAAAGTGGAAGCTCTCCTTTTCAGAGAATGTAGGACTATATGGTACTAATCAACAGGAAAAAAAATCAAAATTTCATGGATTGGCATTTTTGGAAAACAAAAAAATTTCCATAAATTACAAAAAGTTCAGGAAGCTATTGTAAAAGAAACTGACAGACAAGTGCAAATGGACGATTTCTTTGTAATCATAAAGCAATTATCTTTCAAATAAAAGAAAACCCCCAATAAAATAACTAGAGCTGTTCCAAAGATACTGCATTTTAAATTTTTTCCAAAATTCGCATCTTCAAAATGGTATGTGCAACGTCATCTTTGGAGGGCTGTATCTCGGAGCAGAAATTTTTTTTGGAGAAAACAAAAAAATGTGTGTTCCTTACTTAGTCCTTCACTTTAACATATGCAAAATTCAATAACATCCAAGACTATGTAGGTAAGATTTTTTCCCAGCCTGCCTGAATTGATATGGACTATGCCCAGTACTTCATATATAACTTCGCTACATTTTTCCCTTGCCGCTCTTATATGAAATAATAGTGTGTCAAGCACATGACAAATACCCATTCTTTCTTACTGGTGGATGAATGAAGGTATTATGCATTTATAAAATGCTGAGGAACTCAATGACAAAAGTACTGAAGATAAAGGTTTTTGCAAACATTATTTACTTTCTTCACAAAGTAGCCTATTTCTTCCCACTCTTCTTTTAGCTTATGGATGTCAACATTCACCAAATTTCCACAGGGCTTACCGAAATCTGTTTTAAACAGATAATACCACAGCTAGTTTATATATATGTTTAACATATTGATGGAAATTAGATGCTAATTCAAAAGCACCCCATTCTTACATCATTTGACAGCCAGGTTCCTACAAATGGTTGAAAATCGACATGAAAATAAATTATCGGTTCTGTATCGTACGTTCCCAGCACGCACATGAACACTGAAATTTTTATCCTAATATAATTTACATTAGTGACTTGCCCCTCTATATTCATGAAGATACAAAGCTAGTTCTTTTTGCGGATGATACAAGTATAGTAATCACACCCAACAGACAAGAATCAGCTGAGGAATTTCTAAATAATGTCTTTCAGAAAATTATTACGTGGTTCTCTGCAAATGGACTCTCACTAAATTTTGACAAAACACATTTTATTCAATTCTGTACAGGGTCATTCCATGTCAAACCAATTGTTCTACATGATTTGAACCATGACCTCTCAGATCCGCATTCCCCCCCCCCCCCCCCCCCCCCCAGGTAATGTACCCACTAACACTAGTTTAAATTTGAAATTTCAGATTTTTCTGACCTTTGGTTTTTGAGTTTCAAGGGTTTAAAAATAAAAAATAAACCGTTTTTGATCAATCGATGATTGTTTTAAAATGCTGTAGCTCAAAAGCTATACAACCTAGAGAGCTCAAACTTGCACCATTGTTTTCCTCTATAAATTCCCTTCAATTTGATATGTAACATGACTATGCTACCTAAATCTGAAAATTTTAAACTGTTCCAAAAAAAACATTTTTTGAAATTTCGAAAATACATACCCTTGGACTTTTTTTATAAAAATTGTATGTGCTGTCCAGTCTGACTGACTACATGCATGCAAAATTTCAAGATGGGATCTCAATGGGTTCTTGTATATAATAATATTTTACTACTGCAATACACACTAGTGAGGTATCCCAAACTGAGGCATCAAGGTTCAGACTGTTAGTTGATTTGAGATGGAATGACCTTACAGTAAATAGCATAACGCCATTGATAAATATAGGCTATGAACAGCAGTCTGTTGCTAAGGCAGAATATTCAAAATTTCTGGGTGTGTGCATTGATGAGTAATTGAATTGGCAGAAACATCAATGATCTGCTGAAACGGTTAAGTTCAGCTACTTATGCTATTAGGGTTATTGCACATTATGGTGTAAAACATATCACTAAATTAGCCTACTATGCCTATTTTCATTCACTTGTTCATATGGCATCATATTTTGGGGCAATTCGTCATTAAGAGAGAAAGTATTCATTGCACAAAAGCATCTAACGAGAATAATAGCTGGAGCCCACCCAAGATCACCTTGCAGACATTTATTTAAGGAACTTGGGCTATCCACGATACCTTTGCAATACATATATTCACTTATGGAATTTGTTACTAATAACCCATCCCAATTCAAAAATAAGTGCATAGATACAACACTAGAAGAAAGGACGATCTTCACTATTCTGTATTAACTGTCACTCTAACACAGAATGGGGTGAATTATGCTGCCACAAAAATCTTTGATCATTTGCCAGACAGCTTTAAAAGTCTGACAGATAGCTAACCAACATTTAAACACAAATTAAAAGAATTTCTGAATGACAACTCATTCTACTCAATAGATAAATTTTAAGATATGAAGTAGTAACCATGAAAAAATTAAAAATAATATATTAATTGCTCATTTTGTGTAAAGAAAACTTATGTTAAAGTGACACATTCCACATCTTTACGAAATGCCTTATTCATCATCTACGAAAAAGGTATTAATGAAGGTATGTATTTATGTATGTTCAGATCTTGCTTTTCTTTATTTAGTTTTCTTTGGGGTTAACTATTCTGGATTTATTACTTTGTAGATGGATTGTAACTGAAATACTGCATTCCATCACCTCTCACTGGGTGTCAGAAAAATGTGATCAAACCCTACCATCTATGAAAGTGAGTTCATTTGCGATTCATCTGTTATACAGAATGAGAAACTGTGACACTAATTTCATGCACATTTTTTGTTTTCCAAGTACATCTAAAAATGGACTGACCAACAGTTTTGATGATAAGTAGTTCTTCCGCTATCAATCGACATGTTAAGCATTCCCTCCCAGAATATTCATATGATTTCGCATTATCTGCACTTGAAAGGACAACCACCCTGCAGGTCATCGACTAATAACTGCTACCCTTGAAAGAAATCTCTAGTACTGCCCATATAAGTCAAGTGCAAGAACCAGTCTGCATGAACTTTTCATTATTAAACATTCCCAAAGCAGTCTTTCAGCTTTCAGAAAAACTTTACTAACACACAACACGGCTTCATTAATCAACAGTGATGGATGATACACAATGAAGTACAACAACAACAAATTCCCCTTAGTCTTCAAGGGTTACTTTGAACTGTAGCAAAAAATAACTTGCTCGACAATTTACCAAGGATTTAGTGCCCACAAAGAAATAACAACACTCTGGCTAACATATAAAATATGGTAATGCCATAAACAAATACTAGTATACTCACTGTAAAACACGATGGCATTATCAATCTAATGCATTTAAATTTCAGTTCCATAAAATTATTTGATTTGGCATGTTACATCCTCATTTTTTAGCATGATGATAATCCACTGCACTGGCTATCATAACTTGTGTCAGGATATGCTTTTAATTTGCCTATTTCATCCACGCACAGTGTTGGCTGTGCATCCATTTTCCAAGTGTACAGTATAACCAGTTAAAAGGATATTTTTGGGTCTGAGTTCACTACTGTTGGTAGGCCTAAACCACTGTTAAAATACAGTTTGGTGGAAGAACTTTACAATAAACAACATGACATCAAGCATTTCGTGGATAGCTGTCAGATAACATGACCTACCACGTATAATATCGGTTAAAAACACATGTATAGTCACAGTCTTCATAATCCCTAGTTGTTTGTACTCATATCTGCAATATATGCATCTTCTAATCCTTTCATGAGAATTTAAACAGCACTGACATCTGATTGAAACTGCTGGCTTCATCCACTAGTACATACACACAACAGTAAACCATGTGAAATGAAGTGCATTCCAAAAGTGAGTCAACCATATGTAGGCTAATTAAACAAGGCATATTCAGTGTGAAATGCATACACATCAAACAGTAAACACAGAAACAAAATGCTTGGGGGTTTAACCACGACACCATTTCTGAGTCTTCGATTTTGAAGGATGACACCACTGACATGACAGCAACTGTTTCTTGCAAAATAGTTATTTCTGGCCCAGTTTATTGAAACCAAACAGACAAAAAACATATATCAAGCTATTACATAAGGAAAGACACATACTGCTGAAGAGCTGTGCTTTAAGCTTTACAAAACCCTATTAGGCATCACTTATGCTATTTAATATTACGTGAACTGGCACAAATCAAAATTCCTGCATAACAAGAACAGCTTCTGTGAGAGCTTAATACATGGAAACATAAAAACAAATCACATTACGAGAAAATCATTTTTATCTACAGATTAATTTTGCAGACTAGTACTCACCAAATATAGACTTGAATAAAATGGAAATGCCCCTTGTAGTATTATAAAGCCGAAATCTACAGAAGCTGTGGTGCAAGAACTAGTGTAACAATGTGTGTACTCTCTACACGTTTGTTCAATAACAACTGGCTTGCTGAACAGTGCCATTACAAGGAACGTAATGCTTTCTTGCCGTTAGCAGCAGCGAAGAAGTTATGAGCAACTTTTCTAATCGAAGAACCATAAACCGCAACGTTCAGAACAACGTCTGTGTAGGCACATGTAAATAGATAAGCACTACTAAACACAATGACCCATTTTATGTTGATTTACTTCCCGTACTTCGTTACGGTGCAGTTCCTTCCATCTTCTCGATTCCTGTACATTGTGCGTTTCAACTCAATTCTGCGACATACTTAAATAGTGTCACAGGTTTCCTTTTATTAAACGGTGGAGGGAAATCTGGGCTGTTACGCGGTATGTTTACATAAGCATCCTGTCCAAACTTGGGCACAACAGTGCTGCAATATGCATTGTTTCTTAAATCCAAACTGTCGTCTTAATTACTTGTGCTCACAGGTTGCAGTTTAGAAATGACAATGAAAACTAACTTGGCATGTGTCTTATAACTTGTACAAAGGTTCAGGTTATACTGACACAAATGTCACTCTGCGCCTCACAACTTACCATATACACAGTTACGTAAATTCGGAAGGACTCCTGGAAAGTTGTACATCCCGAACTAGTTGCAGCGTCGCTGCAAGATTTTGTCCACGGGTGCACATACTCCAAGCAAGTGTGAGGCACTGTTTGAAATTTACTGAATGCAACCATCGCTCACGACTACGTTATGATAGTCATTTGTGACTCCTTCTCACGACTAGCCTATAGTTGCCAGTCACTGAACTGTCATCACAACATGTACCTTGTTACAACAGTCACTGAGATAACAATATGCATACATAAACAGGGACGTTGTTACCGTTGCCAACGTAACAGCGTCATAGTCAGCACGACTGCCTACTGTTTACACTCTGATAAACCCATAATTCAAAATTGCGAACTCCTTCGTGTTCCTATAGAATAAAAACAACACGTATCGCTAAACCGAATACTTCGAATGCAATTCTCAATACGCCGTGTCTGCAAACTTTTTTTTCCCTAAAATACTTTCAACCAAGTAATGCTTTGAAAAACGTGACGTGAGCGAAGCTAAAACGAAATTCTTTTTATGTCACTTTAATATCTGGAAAAAACATAACGATTCTCGAACAAAACTATTTATGTATACCACATCCAAATAGTACGGTAGCATCGGTATCAAGTGAAGCCGAATCCACGAAAGCAAATAAATTACTTCCGTTTCAAGTTACTATGTTTCGGTATTAATCTAGGGTGGCTGTGTTAAGTCAGTGCTTGATTTGTGACGGTACTCCGCCGTTACTGCTGACGAAAAAAACGCATTAAAATAATCTTTTTAAAGATTTATATATTTAAAAAAATGTACCCTCGCAGTAGTTCGCACTACCAGAATCTCTTTCCTTAACAATTCAACCACGGGCAATAGTTAACTTGTAATGGCTATGTGCTCTGAAAGCGTTTCTTGCAAAAAGCACAGCAAATACATTCATAGGAAAAGGAAAGAAAAGTAGGGTGTAGTGTCCTGTCGACGGCGAGGTCCTTCAAGTGCATAACCATTACAGAACCGTAAACGCATGCACAGAGCCTTCTAATGCACAGCTCGCATTAGGTTGAGAGTTAAAGCTCACGGTTCGACCCCTCACGCAGAGATGACACAGCACAACCGACTCGCGAGTAGATATGTGACAACAGCGCTCCGGTATCGCTCGCTAAGTAGAACTCTATGGAACCTCTTAGAGATACCACAGACTAACATAATACTCTCAGCTCCCAACCGGATTATTCCTAGAAACATAGCCTAGAAAATTTGGACTATGTACCAAACGAAGCAGCTGACTGACTTATATGAGCCAAAATAATGAGGTATCTCAAGAAATGAAAAAATGTAAAGTCTTAAAAGGGGAAGTGGAGCACAAGACAGTTACCACAGTAACTGGCCGTATTTCACTGTACTTGAATTCATTATTTCCCGATTATTTGCATGTACAACACAAAGTAATTTAGTTAGTTTACTATTATACATTGTGCTTTCATGTTCAGCTCACGATATGCCTATACCGACATGTCAGTTCACCTTCAGTAATCATGAAATGGTTCTTAAATTGGTCTGTCAAATCTTTCTGCGAATCTGCAGTTTTATTTTTTCCGTTATTCTAGTGGAAATATGGAATTTTCTGGGCGATCTTTTGTACGCCACAATCCAGATACAATATCTCAGTGACCTCATAATCACAAACCAGTCACTCCAGTACACTGTCTCATCTTACCCCAGTACAAAACTATGAAACATATTTATTGGCAACAGCATGACCTACAATGGGTACGAGTTCCAGAGCATAGGAGTCTGGTTTCTGTCTTCATTCTTCGCTCGTCTCTTTTCTTATCCCGTAAATGGTGTCAATTTCTACAGTGACAGCGAGTTGCTGTTTGTCCTACGAACTCACATAGATAACTCTTCACTGGCGATAGTGGGAGCTACCAGTGGCGGCTGCTGTATAAGAGCACACGAACACCCTCAATTTCGAAATCTCGCAGATTTACTGGTTATTTTTCTTTGAATGCTGTTAAACGTAACATACATGCTGAAATCTGAAAGATGCAGCACTTAATCTACAGCGCTACTGCTCCTCCAGACTCCGGAAGCTTGGCATCAGGGTCGCACGCACACCTTCAGTTGTGCATGTTTTAAGGGGCTTTGCGTGTGCGCAACTCGCGTGACGTAATTGCCTTATGGGACAAATATATGTTGTTATTGTTGTTGTTGTGGTCTTCAGTGCTGAGACTGGTTTGATGCAGCTCTCCATGCTACTCTATCCTGTGCTAGCTTCTTCATCTCCCAGTACCCACTGCAACCTACATCCTTCTGAATCTGTTTAGTGTATTCATCTCTTGGTCTCCCTCTACAATTTTTACCCTGCCCTCCAATGCTAAATTTGTGATCACCTGATGCCTCAGAACATGTCCTACCAACCGGTCCCTTCTTCTTGTCAAGTTGTGCCACAAACTCCTCCCCAATTCTATTCAATACCTCCTCATTAGTTATATGATCTACCCATCTAGTCTTCAGCATTCTTCTGTAGCACCACATTTCGAAAGCTTCTATTCTCTTCTTGTCCAAACTATTTATCGTCCATTTTTCACTTCCATACATGGCTACACTCCATACAAATACTTTCAGAAACGACTTCCTGATACTTAAATCTATACCCAATTTAAACAAATTTCTCTTCTTCAGAAACGCTTTCCTTGCCATTGCCAGTCTACATTTCATATCCTCTCTACTTCGACCATCATCAGTTATTTTGCTACCCAAATAGCAAAACTCCTTTACTACTTTAAGTGTCTCATTTCCTAATCTAATTCCCTCAGCATCACCCGACTTAATTCGACTACATTCCATTATCCTCGTTTTGCTTTTGTTGATGTTCATCTTATATCCTCCTTTCAAGACACTGTCCATTCCGTTCAGCTGCTCTTCCAGCTCCTTTGCTGTCTCTGACAGAATTACAATGTCATCGGCGAACCTTAAAGTTTTTATTTTTTCTCCATAGATTTTAATTCCAACCCCGGATTTTTCTTTTGTTTCCTTTACTGCTTGCTCAATATACAGATTGAATAACGTCGGGGAGAGGCTACAACCCTGTCTTACTCCCTTCCCAACCACTGATTCCCTTTCATGTCCCTCTACTCTTATAACTGCAATCTGGTTTCTGTACAAATTGTAAATAGCCTTTCGTTCCCTGTATTTTACCCCTGCCACCTTTAGAATTTGGAAGAGAGTTTTCCAGTCAACATTGTCAAAAGCTTTCTCTAAGTCTATAAATGCTAGAAACGTAGGTTTGCCTTTCCTTAATCTTTCTTCTAAGATAAGTCGTAAGGTCAGTATTGCCTCATGTGTTCCAATATTTCTACGGAATCCAAACTGATCTTCCCCGAGGTCGGCTCCTACCGGTTTTTCCATTCGTCTGTAAAGAATTCACGTTAGTATTTTGCAGCTGTGACTTATTAAACTGATAGTTCGGTAATTTTCACATCTGTCAACACTGCTTTCTTTGGGATTGGAATTATTATATTCTTCTTGAAGTTTGAGGGTACTTCTCCTGTCTCATACATCTTGCTCACCAGATGGTAGAGTTTTGTCAGGACTGGCTCTCCCAAGGCCGTCAGTAGTTCTAATGGAATGTTGTCTACTCCCGGAGCCTTGTTTCGGCTCAGGTCTTTCAGTGCTGTGTCAAACTCTTCACGCAGTATCGTATCTTCCATTTCATCTTCATCTACATCATCTTCCATTTCCATAATATTGTCCTCAAGTACATTGCCCTTGTATAGGCCCTCTATATACTCCCTCCACCTTTCTGCTTTCCCTTCTTTGCTCAGAACTGGGTTTCCATCTGAGCTCTTGATATTCATACAAGTGGTTCTCCTTTCTCCAAAGGTCTCTTTAATTTTCCTGTAGGCAGTATCTATTTTACCTCTAGTGAGATAACCCTCTACATCCTTACATTTGTCCTCTAGCCATCCCTGCTTAGCCATTTTGCACTTCCTGCCGATCTCGTTTTTGAGACGTTGGTGACCTCACGCCACGTCGTGCACCGATAGAAAGTCGTGATGCATCGTTTTCGACACTCGTGGCCAATGAATAGTGGTGATTGCTTTTTAGAACGGTATGTGGAACCGCCCCCAGAAGGGTGGTATAAAAATCTTTTTCCTTCGGCGGGCGTGTTGCGGGAGATCCGAGACGACATATAGGCCTAGCTCTATTCAAGAATGAATGTCGGTACATGGAACAGCTTTGTCGTGACTTATGCAACCTACACTGGAAGTACGGCATCAGAACCCCCAGCAGACGTTCTGTGAAGAAGGAATATTGTTTGGTCCGTCATTTCCAAATATTTATCATACTGATGGCAGCTGCCTGTGCCTGGATGTTAACCATTCCCAGCTCTCCATCATGCAGGAGGAGCGTGAGAGTGTCGTAACTTATTTTAAATACAAATGCTGTGGATAGGAAATAACTGAAGCTAGTTGAGGAGGAACCTATACAAGTGACTGAGTTTTGACACCACGTAGAGATTCAGGTATGCCACATGTTGCAGCTGGTTCAAGTCGTGGATGAGGTTCTAATGCACTGTCACAAGTACGTGACAGTTGATAGTTTGCCGTGGCCGTTTTGCTCACATGCTTTGTAAAAGTGACTCCGAACATCTCGATTCTGTAACTGGCAGAAGCTGGACGACAGCACCCAGTCGGATACCAAATCTGATAACCAATGCCACCAAGTTGTTGAAGCTCAGAAGATTGCCTATGGCCTGTCTGTATCCTCGATACAGTTTAGTGTGCTGCGGGATTCATTGGTGGAACAAACCGGCAGTAACAGGTCGTCAGCGTACACCATATAACAGAAGGTCATATCCTACATGGTGATGCCAGATAGCCTGCAGTCGAGACCCCCAAGGAGTGACTCGAGAATGATTGCATAAAGGTAGGCAGAAAGGGGGATATCTTTTCGTAGAGACCTCTTAATGGATAATGGGTCCACCATCTGTCTGTTGACATGGACCTGAGAGCTGGCTGCTGCCTAAAGGCGCCACAGGGTCTCGATGGGGCATGTGAGAAATCCCAAGTGGTCCATCACCTATAGTAGGAAGTTAAGGTGCACTCTATCGAAATCTCAGTCGAAATCGATGGAGATGAATGCTGCCCTCAGGCTGCACGTCAAGGTGATTGCTATTAAGTACTTGTAGTTGCTGCCAGCCTTTTGCATATTGGCACCCCCCTTCCCCGCACTGCGACGTCAGTTCAGGGGCAATGATCGCCAGCAACGTCGTCTTAACTTGACCTGCCATAAGTCTGGCTAAGGTCGTCTAGTCAGCATTCAACACTGTAAGTGGCCATTAGCCGTTGACCAGTCACTCTCCCGCTGTCTTGTATACCGGTATAAGAAGTCTTTCTACTAAAGTAGGCGATACAATGCAGTATGGGCAGTGGCGGATACATATGGGGGGCGCGCGGGACGCCCTCGCACCCCCGCCCCCTCCCCTCCCCTCTTGAGGGGCCTCCGGCATTGGCACCCGCGCCGCCCGCGCCAGTCATCCCGCGCGCTATTCGTTTGTTTCTTTCGTCAGCTGACTCGACTGAATCAAGTTATCGAGTAGTTGTACTTTCCTATATAGCACGCGCGTCCGCGTCATCGTATTTTATACGTTTCTGTTTGGAACATAGATAGCTAACACATATCTTCGAGAGAAGTCGCGGCCATTCTAGTGATGACGATACGTTATTCTGTCTGGCATTTGTTCGGGAAAAGTCGCGAATATTCTACTGTTTTATTGTACCGAGAACCTTCGATATGTAGCGTTATAAACAGGGACTATTCCTACTTTGCACACGCCGTACAAACTATTTGCTTGTCTACCTGCATCTATTGCTGCAATAGAAAGAAGTTTTTTTCAATATTGCGGCGTACAAAGACATGGCTGAGGTCGACAATGGAGGAGGATCGACTTAATGGTTTAGCTCTATTGAACACTCACCCTGACATTGACTGTCCTGTTGACGATGTAATTTGCCAGGAAGAATAGGTGCATAGAATTCATACGGTAAAAATAAAGGTAGCTCAAGATATCTTTAGCGCTCCCTCCTTGAGATTTTTCCGTATCCAACCAGCAGGGAACCAAGAAGTCACGGCTGGTCTGGTAAAACTCGATTGGTAATCCGTGAAAACCTGGAGACTTATTGACCACACCCTTGTCCAAGGCATCCCCCACCCCTAGAGGCGAGGCTTCCTCCGTTAATGCCATCACTGTTGCTGTGTCAAGATTGTGCGTCACTTGCTGTAGCTCTTCCTCCACGCCACGTCATATACAGTTCTTTCCTGGAAAGATTAAAAGTATCCCCCATTGCTTTCACTCTGGTTGCTGTGGTCGTACAGGGGCGACTATCTCACATTTTAAGGCGTGTGATTAACCGTCAACGATATCAGCACATGTTCACCTGAGTGTGGTGCATGGTGGGTGCCTCTGCAGCTGTTTGATCATGTCGTCGCGAGAGAATTATGGCCCTTTCTAATCGGCGCTTCATCAGTGATGAGTCAGTGTCGTTGTTGTTGTCAGTCTGGCGACAGGGTAGGGGGCCGAGGTCGGTGAGCGCCACGTAGTAAGTCCACGTTGCCATGTCTTTGCAAACTGCATAACTGCCTTGCGGATTGCTAGTTTGGTGCAGAGGAGCCAGCACGCCAAAGTCGAGAGGTACCGGGAGTGATGTTGTTCACAGCTGGCCCACATTGTGCCAGCTGCTGACAGAAGTCCGGGCCCTGGAAGATGGTTAAGTTCATCTTCCAAAAGCTGTTATGTTGCCAGAGTTGTTGGGGGTGGAGATACATCATGCAGGTATAGGTGCTGTGATTGGAGAAGGCGAGAGTCCATCGTTCGGCGGACACCACTCCTTGAAAGCCGCTGCCCAGTATCGGCGAATGAATACGATATTGCAGTGCCTGTCTTGTTAAGATGAACGATGCAATGCATGCGACGACAGCCGTTATAAAATGCATGAAACGTATTTGCAGTTGCGAACACTAACAACCATCAACTACACTGTGTGATCAAAAGTATCCGGACATCTGGCTGAAAATGACTTAACAAGTTCGTGGCGCCGTCCATCGATACGGCTGGAATTTAATATGGTGGTGGACCACCCTTAGCCTTGATGACTGCTTCCACTCTCGCAGGCATACGTTCAATCAGGTGCTGGAAGGTTTCTTGAGGAATGGCAGCCAATTCTTCACGGAGTGCTGCACTGAGGAGAGGTATTGATGTCGGTCGGTAAGGTCTGGCATGAAGTCGGCGTTCCAAAACGTCTCAAAGGTGTTCTATAGGGTTCAGGTCAAGACTCCGTCCAGGCTAGTCCATTACAGGGATGTTATTGTCGTGTAACCAATCCGCCACAGGCCGTGCATTATGAACAGGTGCTCGATCGTGTTGAAAGATGCAGTCGGCATTCCCGAATTGCTCTTCAACAATGGGAAGCAAGAAGGTGCTTAAAACATCAATGTAGGCCTGTGGTGTGATAGCGCCATGTAAAACAACAAGGGGTGCAAGCCCCCTTCATGAAAAACACGACCACACCATAATACCACCGCCTCCGAATTGTACCGACGGCATTACGCACGCTGGCAGATGACGTTCACTGGATCCCCACATTGTGTACCATGATTCGTCACTCCACACAACGTTTTTCCACTTTTCAATCATCTAATGTCTACGATACTTACCCCAAGCGAGGAGTCGTTTGGCCTTTACCGGCGTGATGTGTGGCTTATGAGCAGCCGCTCGACCATGAAATCCAAGTTTTCTCACCTCCCGCCTAACTGTCATAGAATTTGCAATGTATCCTGATGCAGTTAGGAATTCCTGTGTGATGGTCTGGATAGATGTCTTGCCTATCACACATTACGACCCTTTTCAACTGTCGGCGGTCTCTGTCAGTTAACAGACAAGGTCGGCGTGTACGCTTTTGTGCTGTACGTATCCCTTCACGTTTCCACTTCACTATCACATCGGATACAATTGACCTAGAGAGTTTAGGAGTGTGGAAATCTCGCGTACAGACGTATGACACAAGTGACACCCAATCACCTGACCACGTTCGAATCCGTGAGTTCCGCAGGGCGCGCCATTCAGTTCTCGCACGATGTCTAATGACTACTGAGATCGCTGATATGGAGTACCTGCCAGTAGGTGGCAGCACAATGCACCCACTGTGAAAAACGTATGTTTTTGGGGGTGTCATGATACTTTTGATCACATAGTGTATATTATGAGGGAATGACGACAATGAAAATTTGTGCTGGAGCGCAACTCGAATCCGGGTTTCCTGTTTTACATGAGCAGTGGCCTTGACCACTTTGGTAATCTGTACACGACTAACGATCAGATCCAAACTTCCATATGTCGTCGTTCATGTGTCACAACATGCACTCATACACACATTATATAAGTCCCATAGAGGGGAGGACATTTTAATTGAAGGTGTGTGCCTGGTATCGGCAGATAAATACGATATTGCAATGCCTGTGTTGTTAAGAAGAATGATACGTGAATGTTCCTCTGGACATGCACACATGTCCGAAGAACAAGCACTGTGACGACCACAGCATTTATGAAATAAATGAAATGTACTCGCAGTTGCAAATACGAACTGTGTAAGGGAATGACGAAAATGAAAATTTGGGACTTGAACCCCAGTTTCCGCTTTACATAAAATGAAATGGTCATATGGCATTTATTGGCCGGTATATCCCCTTCGGGGGTCGGCCGCCGTATTGCAAGATTTTTTAGTAGACGCCACTTCGGCGACTTGCGTGTCAATGAGAATGAAAATTATGATGAAGGACACACAACACCCAGTCCCCTGCCGGGAATCGAACCCGGGCCCCCTTGCGTGGTACGCGGTAAAATCGCTTAAGGTGACCATTCCACTTTACATGAATGGTCGCATTAAGTGATTTGGTTATTCATGCCTGACTCACGGCCAGACCCTGCCTTCCATATGTCATTGTTTCTGCGTCACAACCTCTACTTATACACATATTACGCAATTCCTGTACAGGGGAGGACATTTGAATTAAAGTCGTTGGGGAATTACGTCATGTGTGAACAAGTACAGTCTGAGACTCAGAAACGACTACACCCGGAAGTCTGGATCTGGCTGTGAGTCATCCATCGATAGCCAAAGCGGTTAAGGCGCCCGCGCGTGTAAAACGGGAAATCTGGGTTCGAGTCCCAGCCTGGCAAAAATTTTCATTGTCGTCATTCCCTTATACAGCGATGGTTGTTCATATCCGCAACTGCGAATACATTTCATGCATTTCATAAGGTCTATAGTCGCCGCAGCGCCTGTTCCTTTGGACATGCATGCACATCTGAAGGTATATTGTATCGTTCTTCTTAACAACACAGGCACTGCAATATCATATTCATCCGCGGATACCGGGCAGCAACTTTCAATAATAATGCCCTACCTTGTATGGGAATTACATAACGTGTCTATGAGTGAAGGTTGTGATGCAGGAACGACGACATATGGAAGTTCGAGTCTGGCCATGAGTTGTGCATAGATAGCCAAAGCGGTTAAGGCGACTGCTTGCATAAAGCAGGAAACCCAGGTTTGAGTCATGGTACAGCACAAATTTTCATTGTTGTCATTCCACAACACAGCTGATTGTTGTTCATCTCCACAACTGCAAATGCATTTCAAGTATTTCACAGACACTGTAGTCACCATATTGCCTGTTCCTTCGGCCATGCATGCTTGTTGGAAGTAACAACACATTGTTCTTCTTAATAAGGCAGGCACTGCAGTATTGAATGTATGTGATCCAGTCGGTTTACGGAATGACTGGTAAGCTGTGTGTATACAGAGCTTCTGCCTTGTACCTCTTCCCACATGTCACGCAAGTGAAGTTCGTGAAACATCATACCCACCCTGGACAAAGCGATTAATTTGGGTATTTGGTCCTTGGGATGAAGGACGCAATTAAAATCTCCAGTGAAGGTCCAGTGTTCATACTTTCTTAGTAAAAAGGGAACGTTGTCCATGGAGTAGAAACTGGCATGATCACATTGTTTGGTTGTGCCCAGCTGTGCACAAAACGTTAATGAATCGCGTATTGGGTGCTGTGATCGCTAACCCATCAAGTGGAGGGGAGATACGCGATGTTAGTGGATTCAATACCATCACGCACTAAAATCCCCACACCAGTATCAAATGGTTCAAATGGCTCTGAGCACTGTAGGACTTAACAACTGAGGTCATCAGTCCTCTAGAACTTAGAACTACTTAAACCTAACTAACCTAAGGACATCACACACATCCATGCCCGAGGCAGGATTCGAACCTGCGACCTAAGCGGTCGCACTGTTCCAGACTGAAGTGCCTAGAACCGCTCGGCCACACCGGCCGGCCACGCCGGTATCTGTTGGATCACCAGATGTCATGTGTGTTGCATAACCATAAAAGTCCAGTAGTAAGTTCGTTTGCACTTCCTGTAGGAATGCGAAGTCCACTCCTGTGGCTTGTATTGTCTCTCTCACGAGCTGGATGTTGGCAGGGAAGTTAACCATGTTGATATACATCGTGGCCAAGCGATAAGCCTGGCAATGTAGGGGTTGGGCACGATTATCCATGATGATGGAGGAGAGAAGTGGACAATGCAAGTGATGGTGACATCACACCCTGCTGACCAGGACCCTCCCAGTGTTGTTCAGAGGCAGTGGTCTGCCAGCACCTCAGTTGGTCCTGAGTCGGGATCCTGCCTGGTCTCAACGTCCTTGGCGCACAAAAGAGGTGTGGAAGTCTGTTCATGTTCCATGTGGTTGTAATGGTTGATAGGAAGGGACTGAGTGGCTTCACAACCTGCTCTGGAACCTTCCTCCCTAAGACGAGTGGCAGACGGACGTCGCCTCCCCCTTGCCACCCGCCCTGACGTCCTCTCTGCAGGGGTGGAGTCGTTGACAGTAGTGTCAGCCTCATGGTTGATGTCCTGGGAGATCAGTTCTTCTTCTTCCTCTGGCGAGTGGGAGCTGCCGTGTTTCAACAGGGTTCTGTGGCGTCACTTTCCGTGTTTCGGTGGATGCTGTTTTCGTGCATGGCTTTCTGTGTTGGATGATGACACTGACTCAGACTTTGTTAGCACAAAGATTTCAGTTGCTATAATAAATGAATCGATTGCCATCCTGCTGTTGGTGGTGTCTGCAGTGTTTAGGGGTAACAATGGCGTTGTACGGAGTACTGCCAATGGACAGGCTGATTGGTCAGCCAGGCCTTGGTCTACAGAGGGCTACGCAGGTACAGCAACACCAGTTTGTTGTGTCTGGACAGCTGGAGATGACGTGACCAGCACCATGTGATTCACTGGGAGGATCGTTTGCGTCAGTGGATGTACCACAGCTGCGCGGGATTAGCCGAGCAGTCTCAGGCGCTGCAGTCATGGACTGTGCGGCTGGTCCCGGCGGAGGCTCGAGTCCTCCCCCCGGGCATGGGTGTGTGTGTTTGCCTTTAGGATAATTTAGGTTAAGTAGCGTGTAAGCTTAGGGACTGATGACCTTAGCAGTTAAATCCAATAAGATTTCACACACATTTGAACATTTTTGATGCACCACATCCTGCGGCGGAAGTCGTGTGATTCAAAGTTTGAGGCACATAGGTGACCTTCCGTACCACATACAGAACATGTTTTATATTGGCTATCATTAGCAACTATGGCCCAGCAGCCTCCTATCTGGAGGTCTTATGGTATATGACGCCAAAGTTCAGTGCACATTGAGGATTGGATACATCTTAAATTGGGTCTATTTTTCTGCCACATGTTTCTTGTGCCATTCCATATGGATAGGGTGGCGGCACATCATCTGCTGCCGGGAGTTTGAAGAGGAGTTCAAATATGCATACGCACCTCATCCCAGTCTTGCACGATCAGTCTCGACATTGCCAATAGTTACACCTATGTGGCAGAAGCAGAGTCCTTGCTGCATCTCTTGAAGATCCTTGTTGCGTGTAGCATTGTTAATAAGTTTCCTCATAGACTGTATTACTGACGATTGACAAATGGATGCCGACAATGTCAGCAGCCAGGGTCTTTGCCCGTTTCTTTTAAAAAACCTCGATATCGAATGCTTTTCGTCTAGAAAAGTCGTTGCGAATAGTGAATTTCAATGTTGATTTTCTGTGTTGATTCATTATGATCTTGTCGCGCTGCAGGGTCACTTTAGTGTCGACCAGAGGAATAGACAAGGGAAGCGAGCTCGCTCTGCAGGCAGAAAATCACAGCACGTCTGCTCTTTTTGGCTGCTAAAGCCAGACTGCCATTCAGCTATGGATGCGCTCACATATTCTGTGTTTGAGTACAACAAACATCCTTGAGAAAGAAAAGCCTCTGTCCAGGTATCAGCACAGATTTAACAAGTATCGCTCATGCAAAACTCAGCATACACTTTTATTGCACAATATCACGAAGAACATCAAGCAGAGTCCATATTCCTAAATTTTCTAAAAGCGTTTGATACAGTGCCACATTGCAGACCGTTAAGTAAGGTCCAAACACACAGAACAGGTTGTCGGATATGCGAGTAGTTGGAATACTTTTTGAAGTAACAGAACCAAGTACGTTGTCTTGGACGGCTAATAATCGTCAGAGACAATCGTATCTTCACTAATGCCCCAGGAAAGTGGGCCTATGATAAGATCGTTCTTGTTCTTTGTACACGTAAATTATCTGTTGGGACAGGACGAGCAGTATTAGTGTATGATAAAGTCTCGTCGTGGAGCGACTGTAGAAGAATACAAGATGACTTGTAGAGAATTTCAATTTGGTGTAATGACTAGTAGCTTGGCCTAAAGGTGGAAAAATGTAAGGTAATGCAGATGAGTAGAAAAAATAATCCTGTAATGTTTGAGTACGGTATTAGCAGAATGCTGCCCAAGACAGCTATGTCGATTAAATATCTAGTCATAGTGTGGTAAAGTGGCATTAAATGGAACGAGCACATACGCTGAGGTGACAAAAGTCATAATGTGCTTCCTAACATCATCTTTTGCTGACATAATGAAGCAGCTCGACATGGCATGGACTCAACAAGTCATTACAAGTTTCCTGCATAAATATTTAACAATGCTGCCTCTCTAGTCATCCATAATTGCGAAAGTGTTGCCAGTGCAGGATTTTGTGCATCGAACTAACCTCTCGATTAAGTTCCATAAATATTCAGTGGGGTACATGTCGGGCAGTGTGGGTGGCTACATCATTCTCTCGAAATATTCAGCTCGCAAAATGCCTTGTTGACAACCTGGGTCCATGGCTTCATGGAGTCTGCGCCACACTCGAACCCTACCACCTCTTACCAACAGAAATCGGGACTCATCTGACCAGACCACAGTTTTTGAGTTGTCTAGGGTCCCAACATTATGGTCACGAGCCCAGGAGAGGCTCTGAAGACGATGTCGTGCTGTACTCGTGTCGGTCTGCTGTCATAGCCAATTAACTACAAATTCCGCCGCACTGTCCTAAAGGATATGTTCATCGTACGACCAACATTGACTTCTGCGGTTATTTAACGCAGTGTTGCTTGTCTGTTAGGATTGAAAACACTACGCAAACACCGCTGCTCTCTGTTGTTAAGTGAAGGCCGTTGGCCAATGCTTTATCTGTGGTGAGAGGTAATGCCTGAAATTTTGTATTCTCTGCACAATCTTGACACTGTGGATCTCAGAATACTGAATTACATAATGATTTCTGAAGTGGAATATCTATCTACCATTCTGCATTCAAAGTCTGTTAATTTCGGTCATACGGCCATAATCACATTGAAGTCATTTCACATGAATCACCTGAGTATAAGTGACAGCTCCACTGATGCACTGCCCTTTTATACTATGTGTACATGATACTATTGCCATCTGTATATGTGCATATCGCTTGACTATTTTGTCACCACAGTGTAAGTTATAGTGATAAGGATCCCATGGTAACAAACAAATTGTAGTGATAAGGATTGCAGAGTAATAAACTTATCCTTATTGGGTAATAAATAAGAGTAATAAAATTAGGTAATAAATTATAGCGATAATGATCTTAAATAAACACCCTTATCTGGCGACCAACAAATAGGATAACAGTACACCATTTCTAATTGGCCTAAGGTGATGGTGGAGGGGAGCAGATCATAAGTCATCATGGACCCTCATGAGACAAATGTAGATCGAGTGAAAAATGGGCTCTGCCCCTCATAGGCCCATTGCTCAATGCTTCCGAATTTCGTCCAGTTTTGCTCCACATCTTCATCCTTAGAGCTGAATATTCGATGTCGATTTCCTAGGTACCTGTAATTTGTTTCCTATCTTTCGTTAATAAAAAACGTTTTTCTCTCATTCTATAGCCAGCAAACTGAAATCTCGCCTTATACAATGGTATGTTCAGGAAATGTACTCATGACATTCTCCAAGTCTTCTCTGAAGGGATCTGCCACTACCTCTCCTGAGACATCTGGTCTATAAAAGCACCCAATTACCAAGTTTGACCCATCTTTGGTACTTTACCAGATTACCATGTTTGTCCAACCTTTGGTGCTTACCTTCACCACACATTCCGATTCTGTCATAACATTATTAGATATTATTGAGCTCTTTACACCAATAAATATGCTGCCAGCTACCACTGGAGTCTAGCCAGGCATTTGTGATGTCAGTGTAAAATATGTATAAAAGTTCAGCTGTTAAATGCAACAAATTTAAGCAAAATATATTTTTGCTGGGAACATGATTATTTGTTAGAAATAACTGAAACTGCGTCTAAAGCATTAAGGTTTCACGAATATTTTAGCTATAATGACTCATAAATTATCTGTCTGTCTGTATTTCTTACTTTAGTTCAAGCATAATAGATCAACTCTGTTCTGTAATAGTCTCTACATTGCACTGATTCAAAATAAGAAAGTGAAGTTTATGATTTTTTTAAAAAATAAATTAAATTGTTAACATTGCGTTTAGTGTTTGTATTTCTTTATTTCTATTAATGCCATTGTATTTTACTACATGTTAATACTTTTGCAGCTTTATTGGAAATATTCGAATGGCTACCACATTAAGTGTTTCAGTCACAGTGCAATACGTTTTGCATATAATATATAATTTGAAATTTTGCTTTATGGATCTTTCCCTATAAGTAAAGGTGTTGTTTATCTTTGCATGCTACTCTTCTAGCTTGTATTTAAATTCAGGAAAACTTTTATATGTCCTTATAATGGTGCAGTAGTATGACTACCAACTACCTGGCCTACTTTGACCTCCAAGCATGTGCTGAAGGTCATTACACCCATCATATGCATGAATGACTTCATCAGTGACCTTGAATGTGTGACACCATCAAGATGACAGATAGTGGGAAATTTAAAAATTTAAAATGCATGCTGAAAATGGCGAGAAATTTAAAAATGCAAGATGGCAATGGTGAGAAATTTAAAAACTGCAAGACGATGACTGTGGGAAAATTTAAAAATCCAAGATACCGATGGCAGGAAATTTAAATAGCTATGTCCCTTCTGAGCCACTTCAGAATTAAATGACCTTTAGAGGCACAAACTTCAGTGCAGGTTGTCTATACAGTATCGACAGTGTCTTTGTCGAATTCTCATGGCTCACTGCATGACAATCACACCTCCACGAAAGAAGGTGCATTTAAACAGACCATTCTGAGGCATGCTCTCTCCATGGCACGCCATTTCTGCATGGAAATGTCGTCATCAAGACATCTTCTTAAGATGCTGCACATCGAGTTCTGCCCAGATCTCATAAGACTTGCAGTGACACAAGTACGTACTAGCATGATGCTATTGATATTCATTGATTGAAACTGTCAGCAAGTGATTAATGTTAATCTGCAGTCAATTTAGTGATTGGTACTTGATAACACAAGAAGTCTAAGTTATGTATAACATACTTTGCTTTGTACATACAGTAAAAATATTTTGACATTTTATTCGTTTCTTAAAAGTTTGTAGCGCTCAAAGCCACTGCTTATCAACTATGAACACAACAGTCCACATGCCAGAGCAATGACATTGTCAATGACTGAATGCATAAAGTCATCAAGATAACTTTGCTAATAAATTTAACAATTGCAAGGTGGCAGTGGGTGGTAAATTAAAAAATAAGGAAGTTGGCATTGGCAGGAAATTGAAAAATGTGCGATATAACAGTGGCAGAAAATTAGAAAATATGCAGATGGTAGTTGTGGGAAATTTTAAAAAATATAAAGTGTCACTGGCGGAAAACTTTTTAGCACGTATTAAAAATGAATAGTTCAATGACAACATATTCAAAAGTACCCAAACATACTACATGTTTCTTACATATAAAAATTATGTAAGTTTCACCTAAACTGGCACCATGTTAAAAAGTTTCGATTACTATTTATCAAAATTATGTAAGCTAACACACAGGCACAAACACACACACACACATATACATACATACATACAAAGAAACATTTGGGTCAAATAATATAGACTCATCAATAAATTTTATTGCCATTAAGCTTTACTCTTTCAATGAGAACGTTTAAGTATGTGTAAAAACATTTTGCATAGGTTAAATCAAGTGTTGCAGAATGATCAACATTATAATGTGTGTGATTAACAGTCACTTTCTATTAAATTGAAGGGACTTTCAGACAAAATAAATGAAATTGATGGATTATAAGTTTTCTTTACTTTCCACGCAATAAATCAGGCACAGATCACGTTTATTGTTTTTACACCTTCACACACGCACAAAAATTACATTTAACTTTCTCTTGTAGTACAAATCACATTTTAAGTTCATAAAATCGGTCATCATCATCGTTTTCCAGGCAATAGTGACCCTACACTGAGATACTCGCTTTTTTTTTAAACATAAAATTTTTATCATCCTGTGATGATGAACACAGCCTGTGCTGATTAGTGTAAAGAATACATGACACTTGGACGGACTATTATACATGTGTACATAGAATGTCTGAAAGTGGTTTAATGGAATCAGAAAGACATTCTAGGGAAAAAAGATTTATAGAGAGCAAATGTGTATTATGACATGTAAACTTGTTTTTACGTTACAGTAGACTACTGTTAAATCAGCTTTTGTGCACACAACTATAATCTCACGCAACAGTGCTCCTTTATCTCCTAGAAGAAAAAGCTTACCATCTTTACGCAAAAGACATTTTTTTTCAAACTTACGAATAATAATGTGTTTGGTAAGACAATGTAAAATTTACCAATGATAGGAGACACAAAACTCATGAAACTAGCGACAGCCTAGGAAGTTAGATTTGGAGTAGACACACTGATAGCAAAACCTAATTTTCGAAGGAGCACTATTTTTCACGAAAATTTAGTTGGTATTGAATTAAAAAGACTTAATGTAGTTTTTGACATGGCAATAACAGTAGGAGTGCGCCTCCATGGTTGAGTAGTCATTGTAGGTACATACATGGGGTTGTTTCTAGCCCATAGTGTTTCACTGAAGAGTGATGGGATTTACTAACTATTATAGCACATTTTTCTGTGCATACGCCCTCACAATTCATCAGAAATGAGGGGTGTGTGTTGTGTGAGGTGTTGCAGACTTTGATGCCACTTCTGATAAACTGCGAACATTAGAACATTAGAAAGACGACTACGTGCACTCAGCAAGTCTCCATGCACTACATTGTAGAAAATATCTTAAATCACTACTAGTCGACCCCTTTTGCTATTCAACCTACATATGGAACAATGGGAGAACGAATATGTGCCCTGTCAAGTAACTTTAAGCGTTTGAGTGCGGTGAACCTGTGCAACTTGTACTCTGCAATATGGATCACTATGGAGAGACTACCCATGGAGGATATACCTTAACTGCTCTTCGTTTTGTGGTCAAGTATTCGTTGGAACACAAAGTTAGCTTTCCTGACTTCAGCTCAGTATTAAGTACTTGGTGTACTGTGGTCTAGTGTCTGTCACTGGCGGCTGTTTTCGTGTCGAAATGTCATGGATAAGAAGGGAAAGCGATATTACTCTCGTAAGACGTTGCTATTTCGTCACACACGTTTACCATCGCAGACGAACATTTCATAGGGGATGATGTGAACGTTCCATAATTTCCGATGTACAATCAGATATCTATTTCGTAAACAGTTGCTGCCATACAGCTTTAGGAATCTATAAACGATTTCTGTCAGACGGAATAAATGTTATACTTGGTGTCCAATGTAGTAATTTCATCCTCTTAAAGCCTGTGACTGCAGTGTGTGGAACATGTTAGCTGGATGCTTGTTTTGAGTACCATTAAATCACCATTAGCATGTTCACACTGTGTGTGTTCTTCACTTCCACCTTGTGTGCATATGTCTGTTTCTCAAGGAAGGCGAAAAATTGTTCTAGTGGTTTGAAACTTGCACTGTTCATCAGAAATGTGTATGGAACTTTTGGTTTCGAATTTGTAGTGGTTTCAGGTCTGTGGTGGAAATGCGAATCCTTAACGTGATAATTCAATGGATAGTACTATCGTATGTGAGAACTACACCTGTTCCGCAAGTTCAGAGTTATAGTAGAAATGTAAATAATATTGTTCAAAGTATCATTAAGTTGATGCACACAGCCAAAGTTTTATATCGCTAGTGAGCAGCTCTGTTTACCATTCCACACAAATTTGGGGTGAATTTTACAAGCTTATACCTTCATCTTTATTTTGGGTCTTTGTGCCACTGGTGGTTGAGTGTGGGTTTCGGGTAGGGACGTCGGTGGAGGTAGAGGTGGCGAACTCCCACGACTCATTGATGACATCATTGCTGATACGCTGTCGGTCAGAAGAAGTCCCGTATTCTTATTAGTGTATATGATTGCATGTGGGGACTCCGCTTCTTTATCAACAACTTGCAAAATGGAGGTGTCTCGGTACTCTGATGAGTAAAGTCTGTAAATGACACATCCACAGTGGACAGCACAATCAAAACTCTTTCTTCTACTTGCGTCTGCCTCGCTTTCGCAATCTCCAAACATGATATACACTGAAGAGCCAAAGAAACTGTTACACTTGCCTAACATCGTGTAGGGCTCACGAGAGCACGCAGAAGTGGTGCAGCAGCACGACGTGGCATGGACTCAACTAATATCTGAAGTAGTGCTGGAGGGTACTGACACCATGAATCCTGCAGGGCTGTCCATATATCTGTAAGAGTCCAAGGGGGTGGAGATCTCTTCTGAACAGGATGTTGCAAGGCATCCCACATACGCTCAATAATGTTCATGTGTGAGGAATTTGCAGCGAAAAAATTTAAACTCAGAAGAGTGTTCCTGGAGCCACTCTGTAGTACTTCTGGACGTGAAGTGTGTCGCATTGTCCTGCTGGGATTTCCTAAGTCTGTGGGAAAGCGCAATGGATATGAATAGATGCAGGCGATCAGACAGCATGCTTATGTACGTGTCACCTGTCAGAGACGTATCTAGACGTATCAGGGGTCCCATATCAATCCACCTGAACACACCCCACGCCATTACAGAGCCTCAACCAGCTTGAACAGTCCCCTGCTAACATGCAGGATCCATGGATTCATGAGGTGTCTCCACAGCCATACACGTCCACCCGCTCGATACAATTTTAAACGAGACTCCTCCAACCAGGCAACATGTTACCAGTCATCAGCAGTCCAATTTCGGTGTTGACGGACCCAGGCGAGGCATAACGCTTTGTGTCGTGCAGTCATCAGGGTTACATGAGTGGGCTCTCAGCTCCGATAGCCCATATCGATGATTCCAGAATGAAATTTTCACTCTGCAGCGGAGTGTGCGCTGATATGAAACTTCCCTGGCAGATTAAAACTGTGTGCCGGACCGAGACTCGAACTCGGGATCTTTGCCTTTCACGGGCAAGTGCTCTAACAACTTAGCTACTCAAGCACAAATCACGACCAGTCCGCATAGCTTCAATTCTGCCAGTACCTCTTCTCCTACCTTCCAAACTTCACAGAAGCTGTTCTGCGGACCTTGCAGAGCTAGCACTCCTAGAAGAAAGGATATTGTGGTGACATGTCTTAGCCACAGCCTGGGGGATGTTGCCAGAATGAAATTTTCGCTCTGAGCGGAGTGTGCGCTAATATGAAACTTCCTGGAAGATTAAAACTGTTTTAACCTGCAAGGAAGTTTCATATCCATGACGTTTCGTTGAATGGTCCACACGCTGATACTTGTTGATGGCCCAGCACTGAAATCTGCAGCAATTTGCGGAAGCGCTGCACTTCACGTTGAGCGCTTCTCTTCAGTCGTCGTTGGCCCCGTTCTTCAAGGATGTTTTTCCGACCGCAGCGATGTCGAAGATTTGGTGTTTTACCGGATTCCTGATATTCACGGTACACTCATGAAATGGTGGTACGGAAAAACCCGTACTTCATCGCTGCCTCGGAGATGCTGTGTCCCATCGCTCGTGCGCCGACTATAACACCACGTTCCAACTTACTTAAATCTTGATAACCTGCCATTGTAGCAGCAGTAACCAAACTAACAACTGCGCCA
The DNA here is from genome assembly GCF_021461385.2 of Schistocerca piceifrons. Lineage (NCBI taxonomy): Eukaryota > Metazoa > Arthropoda > Insecta > Orthoptera > Acrididae > Schistocerca > Schistocerca piceifrons. Next base: position 987,409,069 of record NC_060138.1, on the reverse strand, counting down.
GACACTTTTTGTCTTACATAGGCATTGCCGATCGCAGCGCCGTGTTCTGTCTGTCTGCGTATCACTGTATTTGAATACGCATACCTATACTAGTTTCTTTGGCGCTTCAGTGTATGTCGCAAACTCGATGAAAATGTATGTATGCTTTTCTCAGACAAACCAGGAAAATTTGAGACTTTTATCAACAAACAAAAACGCTCTGTCAGCGAGTTCAGACTTACCAATGCCAGTCCAAAGGAATCGATATGTGTGTCATATTATGCCAGGCGAAGTCAAATGCATGAGAGTCTATCAAAACATCCAACAAATCGTTTGGATCCTTTGAACGTCACGCTAATTTACGCAAAATTCAGATTGTTTCGGATACTTTTGAACTTGTCAGGCTGTGTTACCGCCTGTCAGCTCGTCAGCGATGGCATAAGAGCAGTCAACTGCATTCGTATCTCTTCTCGCAGTGTGTCACCACGTATAACCCGAGCTGTGCCTGTCAGTCAGCTTCTGTTTGAAAACTGCCGCCAGTACGTGTATTGTGCAGTCATCCATGTACAACGTGAGTGCTATAAATGTCTCTAGATGTAAAAACAATTCTCAAGAGCATTTTAAAAAATCGGTTCACTCCTGACATTACTGGAAGAGCATCATTATATTTCCAATTAATTAGGTCGTGAGAAAAAAAGCGATGGAAACTTGATGGAAAAGTCTACATTTCAAATACATTTATTTGAATTAGGACCGTACTTCATACTGCAGACAGTGGTGGCTCTTAACCACATATTCATAGTCTTATTGCAAACATTTTTTTATGGACCCCTGTTCCAATAAACGTCTTTTTCCTTTTCTATCGTATACTTTAATTCATATCAGTTTTCGCTATTAGTTATAATAATCCCTATGTTTACATAAGGAGTAATCAGCATTTACAAAACTTATTTACCAACACAGAACACTTTAGTATGCTACTGATGGTGTTAATCCTAGGAGTCGCAGCCCAGATTTTTCCGACCTTTATGTTATATGATAGAAAAGACAATTACTGCTATTTTTTATGTTGTACTGCACTTTACCATACTGCTGAGCCTTCATTCAACAAATTTTGTTGCGATGACACTGCAAAGTGGCTTCCAAGTATGTCAAAATGAAAATGCCCTTGAAATTGAATTTGGAAGTAAGATGTACAGGAAATTTCTGACTTATCACACTTTGAAATATTTTTTCAGGAATAGAATCCTTCAGTTTTTACTTTCTGATACAACCTTTTTAGTATTAGTTCATAAAGTAAAGTAAGAAATTTACTGTATATAATCATTCTTCATGTCACATGTACTAGTAGTAGAGTTTCCTATTGTAACTACTTTTAAATAAGTACTATGGCTTACAGATTTGCATACTATGGGGGAAATGACTTGCATTATCATATATAAATCTTATCTGTAGTTGAAAATTGCTCAAAATGTATATACATTCAGCACTCTTAAATTTATTTAGATGGCACTTGTCTTCAAAATTCCAGGTAATGCAATAATAGTAATTTTGATAATGATAACGGTAATTAGATCTTTATGGTACATATGTATGGAAGGTACCTGTTTCTCCTGTGATATATTTCGATTTCCATCACTGCAGTTACTAAAAAATAAATGTGTAAAAATAAAGACATGCAATTTTATAGTTTATCTCTTAGCACAAAAATAAACAAACAACATTGCCTGTTTATGGCACTTACACTGTCAGCTTCTGGTGTCCGACTGCTATTTGATATACAGTAGCTGACATACACTGTCATATTATGGCATATACACTATCACCATACATTTGGGGTGTTGGGCAGTTTGTTTCAACTTCATTTGATACTTATATGAAACATGGTGAGTGAGGGACAATTTGTTATAGTTTCGTGTAACATGGTGACACGTGGAGTAATTTGTTACAATTTTGTGTAACAATGGCTATATGTGACATAATTTGTTACAATTTTCCTGTAACGAATTGATGTATGAGGCAATTTGTTAAATTTTTACTGTAACACAGAGGACAGTTTGTTATAGTTTTGATCTAACATGGCTAAATTTGTTACAAATTTCACTGCAACGTGGAGGGCAATTTGTTACATCTCTGTCATAACAAGGGAAATTGGTTACAGTTTTGCTGCAAAATGAGAACAGTTCTGACCAGCAGTATTCTGACGCCACTTAGTAACGTAGAATTCATCACTAAATGTGGCGAGAGAAGAACCACCAGTATAAAAGGCGGCGGGCAGGATTGTGTTATCAGTAAAGAAGCAGCAACAGGGATTGTGTTGATCAGGAGAGCTCAGTGACGTCATTGCTAAGTGACACTTGAGGTGGCGTAATGAGCAACGCCACTGGCCAGTGGATGATCGGAAATGAATGATTTAGAGTTGTGAATCACACCATAACCTTTGGCAACCCAGTGGAGAAAGTGGCCTACTGTCATATGTAGAGTCAACAGTGAAGTACAGGGGAGACGGTGTTCCGATATAGGATTGATTTTCGTGGTTGCAGCCTGGTCCCCTTATTGTGCCCAAGAAAACGCTCACTGAGGAAGGATGTGAATATATTTTACAGTGTTGAGTACTGCTTACACAGTTCAGGGATGATGATTCTTTGTATCAGCATCACAACGCATCCTGTCATAAAGCCTCATCTGCGAGGTAATGGTTTATGGATAATAACGTTCCTGAAATGAACTGCCTGCCAAGTGTCCTGAGCTGAACCCAATGGAACACCTTTGGAATAAGTTAAAACATCGACTTCGCTCCAGAAGCCAGCGCCCAGCATCACTATCATCTCTGATTTCAGCTTTTCGGGAAAAATGGTCTGCCTTTCCTCCACAGGCATTTTAGACACCCCATAGAAAGCGACCCCAGCAGAGTCCAAGCTGTCGTAAAGGTGAAGGGTATGCACATCCTTTATTAATACCCACTAATAGATGTCTGAATTCTATTGATCAAATAGTGTTGGACAATTTATTACATTTATGCTGTGACATGGGCCACTTTGTTACAATTTTGCTCTAAAATGGGAAATTTGTTATAATTTTGCTATTACAATAGCGACAATAGTGCTAATTCGTAATTTCGTTTGATGCTTATGTGTAACTGACATATGGGCATTTTGATACATTTCGTTACAATTTATTACTGCATGATAATGTGCCCAGTGTCATACAGTTTCTTACTTTGTGTTTTCTTGTGAAGGCTACACAGGAAATTCCAAAAAGAAGACACAGAGGCACAAAGCCAAAAGAAACATAGAATCAAGTGGCAACGGAAGTAATAGCCTATTCTTCACTGAGCAAGGTCGCTAATAAATATGGAATACATTTCATGACACTACAGTGACAGTGCAAAAAAAATTGATCCTGCTGCTAATAATATTTATAGTTAGAAATAATTCTACAATTTAGTTTAATAAGAAACCATTAGTGTATATAAAGTGATTGAGTGACTACGTTAATGTAAAATAATTTTCAAATTTATTGCTGTCTTCCTCAACAAACATAGTGAATCAATCTGTAAAAGAACATTATATACAATATTTATATAGACCCCTACTGCCACTTAAAGCAGATATTAATTACATTACTAATTTCCGACCCCAATCCAGCGGTGGCTCATGTTGAATACAAAACCTCGGCAGGTTTTGTTAGAGGAGAAGATGTGACTAAAGAAGCATGCACTTCAACTTCCCTTCAAATTTGTGTCCCAAGCCCGATAGAAATTTATTCAAGAAAGGCAGCTTTTCTGAAAGGAGAGGAAAAAGTGGAAGAAGAAAAGCAACATAAAGATGATGTTGACAGAGATGACGATGAGGCAGACAGACCAAGATGAAGAAAACAATGTATTTATGAATCCAGAAGGTGGAGATATTGGAGGGGAAGAAGACGAAGAAGACAGTGATTACAGTGAAGAATCTGAAGAATATGTAGAGGTGATTATGATGAGAAAGACGACATTCATTACTGGAAAATGCTGTGTAACAAATCATCAACATATGTCGATTATGTCTTCTGAAATAACCCAAATATCTTGGTAAAGCAATTACTTTTCTTCATAGCTTTGAATGCAGTAGGCAGTAACTCATATGATAATGAAACTAAATCTACTGAAGAGGAACTTCAAGAAGCATTGATAATTGCATGATATTTATAATGGCTGTCAGAAATAATAATGTAAAATGGGATGCTGCATTTGGGAGCATTCAGTCAGCTAAAAGACATCCAGAAATGTGAAGGATTTTGGACCCATTCACGTAATTATTTTGTTGGATGTCAAATATCATACAGGACACTTTGTGTCTTGGCAATAGATAACTTTCAAAGGCGTGAACTTATAGGCAGAATTATAATCCCATTATTAAAAGCTGGTCGTCGCAGAAGGTTCGAGCTGAGCAGAGGCATGTGTGTTCATATTGCACACAGTTTGCCTAATAAATGCAATTAAGTGTCATTTCGATTTTATTAAGCAGATACAGCTGTCAAACATTGATTAGCTGGTGTAAATATCTCAAATACTTACTCACATTGTAAGAAACTACCGTTTACAACATATGATATTCTAAAAAGTGCTGAAATGAATTAGAATGTGTATTAAATCTTTTTTTCCGGTGTGTGGCAGTATAAAGTGCCAAATGATTAGTACTGCAAGTCAAAGCTATCTGTTATTTTAGTTTATGGTACAAAATGTAAAAAATTTAAAGATGTAAAACAGATTACAATGAAATTTGTATCTAGACTATTTTAATTTGAATTTTTCACCTTCCCTGCCCTTCTGTAATATAATGTAGATATCTCATCGAAGTCACTGTTACAGAGACAGAGAGAAAGGAATTTACCGATGAGGCAGAAACTTGGGAGATTGTGTCTTTTTGATGTTGAAGTACTGTAAGTTACACCAGAAAGTATTTTTTGTTGTTGTTACTTATGATGATACTGTCCACCAATGGATCAGATTTTAGGTTCAAAAATGGCTCTGAGCACTATGGGACTTAATATCTGAGGTCATCAGTCCCCTAGAACTTAGAACTACTTAAACCTAACTAACCTAAGAACATCACACACATCCATGCCTGAGGCAGGATTCGAACCTGCGACCGTAGCAGTCACGCGGTTCTGGACTGTAGCGCCTAGAACCGCTTGACTACCGCGGCCGGCTCAGATTTTAGGTGTACGTGTTTTTTGGTAAATACTACAGATGTGTGTATGAGCACATGTGAAATAATAGGTAAAGTATTTGATATAAACATTGTTTTAGTGCTGCATACTACAGAAAGCAAGATAAAATTTTCTAATGAGGGAAATTTTTAGATGCTTACAAATTTTTGGCAGTGGAAATAGTGTTAGCCTTTGAAAATAATGTTAAAGAGAATAGTTCTGAAAATGGGGCAAAATGCATGTGTGTGTGTGTGTGTGTGTGTGTGTGTGTGCGTGCGTATGTAATTTTGTTAAATAATCGAATATTTTTGATCATGGCGTCATGTCAGCCGACGCTTAAATAATTTTTTGTGTGGCCTACATACCAACTGCCTGTTTCATTTTTGGTAAGAAATATACTGTGCTCTCATTGGCTGTTTCGCTTTAATGGATGATAATTATTTTTTAAAATTTTCTCACCATAACCATCTTGCATTTTAAGCATTGTAATTGGCCAATTCGTTTTTAATGGCTGCTACAAAAACTTCATCCAGTGCCACCTTATATTTTTTTTAAATTTCCCATCACCGTTTTCTCGCACATTTTTAAATTTCCCATTCACTATCATCTTCAAATTTTTATGCTTCCTGCCAATTCCATATTTGATTTTCAAATTTCTCATCCACCGCCATCTTGATAATGTCATGTCTTCAAGACCATTGATGGCGTTACTGCCCTTGACATACAGGCAACTCAAACTGACGCTTGCACTTTTCAACGACATTTAAGTGCATAATGAATCAGAACATAGACAGCTTTACTTGGGTTTTTAGAATTGTCTGATATCGCTATCTTCGATTTTTGAATTTTCCCACCATTGCCCTCTTTCAATTTTTAAATTTCCCACCAGCGCCATCTCGCATTTTTAAATTTTTATACCACCGCCATCTAGCATTTTTTTAAATTTGTCTGTCAGCTGCCGTCTTGAAGATATCATACATTCAAGATCATTGATGACGTCATGTGTGCACGTAATGGACATGTGAATACTGTCAGCAGACGCTTGAAAGTTAAAGTTAGTCTCGTAGTTGGTAGCCATACAACGTTTTACGTACATCACATGAATAAGAATTAACATAAGTAATCATCATTACTGTTAGGCATTCGCAATGTGCTTTTAAATAAACGTTTCCCCTCTACTTTCCCTTGCTTTGTGATCGTCAGCCCATTGCATACATATTGCTCCAACATGTTTTCCTCTCGATTTCAGAATACAGCAAAGAACTTCCTTGGTCCATGTTCTCGCCTCAGTGCGTGTTCTGCCCATCTCCCTTAAATTTTCACAACGGTAGGCTCAAAACGACGCCTTCCATTTCAAATTCTTTCGTTATCCATTTGGTATTTTGCTGTCTTCCAGTAAAGTGACAACACGCAACTCACCATTCCTCACTAAGCAACTCTCCATTTTCGAAAAGTTCTTGCGCTAGAAGTCCTTATCTAACAGCCGTTAAGGACAAGCTAGTAGCACACGCTGACACTAAACCAGTGCATACATATTATCGATCCTTGTCGATTATTAAGTTAGGCGAGACAGAGATGTCCGTAATAATAGCGTCTCCGTGCTCTGCAGAGCTTTGTGTTCCGTTTCAGAAAAGAAGCCATGAGCAGACAACAACTTTGAATGTGCTACCGAACACCCAGGTGTCAAATTATTTTCCTTCTTCCCTCATTGGCAGTCGAGGGAACATACGTATAATTTCTTTCAAGGAAGGGCATTCTTTTTACCTAGTCAGTAGTAATCACGCCTTTTCTGTTGTGCTTTGAGGCCAGTGTTGCTGGGAGCATATGACGTTTTCAGATCAGTGTAGCAATATAGGGACCGATCTGAATGTTATGGTGAGTGGAATTTTACTTTTTTAAGAAAACTAGTTACGTAACGCGTGAATGGGTAAGCCAAACTTCATCAATAGTGCACCATCCTGTATTCTGATAAAGAAGAAGGGATTTCACCATAGGATATGTGATATTTACACATAATGTGAGTTCTTTACTGTCTAAACAATGTTACCTGTCTTGAAAATGGAAATGCGTCTTACTTTCCAAAAGCTTCTGTTTCAAAATGTATTGGTAATACTTCAACTTAACTTGGTTTAAGTTCCTGATTATTGGTATTTAGTAGAGTAATTATGTAATAGCTAGACTATCAAAAAAATATTGTTAATAGTTCCTCCACTGCAACACTTTTAAATATCAATAGAATATTTGTTCCTAGGTACATGACTTCCGTACTTTGGAACGCTTTTTCACATTCGGAAAAATCTTACTTTTCTGCAGTATTTTTTTTTTTTAATTTCAGAAAAGACTGCAGCACACAAACTTGTGTACCATCGTTTTAAAACAGAACAAGAAAAATATTAAACCTCTATAACAGTGCTGGCTCGAAACGAAAATCTGTTGAAGTGTTCCACGGTACAACTCGCCCCTACCGTTGAGGTCCTTTGCTGATAGCCTGTGTTGTGGAACGTTCAAAACTATTGGGCGAAACATTCACCGTAAGTGTCCCGTCAATCGATTGTTTGCAATATCTTCCAACGATTACTGTCATTATCCACAATTATCATACGCTAAAGCAAGCAAAATAAAGTTTTAGTAAACCTTAAACATGGTCCTAGAATGAGGTGACATTGAATTCGAAAGTACCTGACATCAAAGACTACCACAAAATTCAGAAAACTCCAGATGGCGTGCACGTGCTGTGCACCTGTTTTGAGCCGTGATACAGTCGGAGCAGGGCTAAAATATTCCGTGTTGCGGATAACAAAACCTGAAAAGTTAATCCGACTGAAAAATGCCTGAAACAGAATACAGTGAACGAAACCAGAAACTATGCACGTGATAAAAGCTGCAGAGGATATGTAGGATTTTCAGTTACATACCTAATGACAAAAAATGCTATGTACGTTATGATATATGTCTTAACTACTTATAGATGTATTCATATCTCTATTTCCAGACGAGACGATACAGAGGAAAACACTTACGGGAGAGTTTCAGCTTGTAACTCAATAACCCTCTCCTACAATGGCCTGCAAATTAAAGGACTTTCTAACAAATGAGTCCAATTGACAACAGTATGAAATACAGGTGCAATATCGCAACAGGCAAAAAATTGTGGTTCTCCTACAAACTGACAATTAGTCCCACATGAACTCGTCGATGCAAAGTTGTCGTCGTATGCTACTGTTGTGGATACAGATTTTTATGACTATAAGGACAACACTTTCTTGTTAGAGGCCAATTAATTATGGGAACAACCGAATGGAAACAATCAATTCATTCGATTGTTGGAAAACAGTCTTTTCAAGTGAAAAGTGTTACAGTAAAAAGATTTTTATTTAAATAGTTATTTTCTACTTTTCGGTCTTGTGTGTGTGTGTGAAATTTTTCTTTTGATTTCAAACATTTTGAAGAGATTACAACAAAGACATGCGGTAATTTTCAGATTTATTTCAGTTTCTCTTCAATTGAGTCAATCAATATATGACTTCCTCCTATGTATATCTCCCAAAAAGACCCCAAAAGTAAAAACTAGAAACATTCGCAACTGGAACTGGAAAAGAGGAAAACAATATTGTTGCACAAAGTTCTTTCCGAGACACACCAGAAAAGAAAGCGAATTAGTAGTGCTAAGTTGAAAGTTTCAAGCCTTTAGCTTACCGAGAAGCTAATTCAAAATCAGCTGCAAAATGTGGACCGAACAGATAGATAGATCGAAAAACAAAGTACCCTCCGCCACACATCAGACACTAAAACGAGTTAATATTGCAGCGTCATCCAGTTATGAGCTATGTTGAAAGTTTGAAATCTTTCGCTTATCTGGAAGTTAGTTTTCACACATCAAAAAAAGTTTGGCATCACCTCGGTTCCAAGAGTTCTGGAACCTGTACAGAAAATTGGAATGGAGATAAACAAAACATAATTTCCGCCCTTTTTTTGCTCATAAAAACCACACGTTGCATGTTGTACCACCATACACCGAGACCTTCAGAGGTGGTGGTCCAGATTGTTGTACACACCGGTACCTCTAATACCCCGTAGCACGTCCTCTTGCATTGATGCACGCTTGTATTCGTCGTGACATACTATCCACAAGTTCTTCAAGGCACTGTTGGTCCAGATTGTCCCACTCCTCAACGGCGATTCGGCGTAGATCCATCAGAGTGGTTGGTGGGTCACGTCGTCCAAAACAGCGCTTTTCAATCTATCCCAGGTATGCTCGATAGAGTTCATGTCTCTCTGTGTCTCCTCCATGTCCGAAAAACATCGCTTTGGTTCACTCCGTGACGCCTGGACACTTCCCTTGTTGAGAGTCCTTCCTGGCACAAAGTAACAATGCGGACGCCATCGAACCGCGTATTGGCAGTCTAGGCATGGTTGAACTGCAGACAACACGAGCCGTGTACCTCCTTCCTGGTGGAATTACTGGAACTGATCAGCTGTTGGCTCCTCTTCGTCTAATAAGCGCTGCTCAAGCATGGCTGTTTACAGTTTTTAGCCGGTTTAAGTGACACCTCTGAACAGTGAAAGGACTGTGTCTGTGATACAATATCCACAGTCAACATTTGTCTTTAGGAGTTACGGGAACCGGGAGATGCAAAATGTTTTTTTGATGTGTGTGAAATCAATTACAAAACTATTACCGAACAAGTAGACAAGAAACTGACATAATAAAAACGTGATAAAAAGTGATAGTTCATTTATATATACATAAATTTATATTGTAGCACCAGAAATTGATAGTTAATGCCACAAGTACGAAAATTTGTATTTAAGTACGTAAATCGATACGTTTGAAAGTACTTAATTTTTAGAAATATACTTTTTGTTCACATGTCCTTGAAGTAAAATGTTTTATTTGCCTCTAAAAAAGCTGCCATCCCTGCATAGCCACTGTTCGTGTATAACCGAAAAGGCTCGCAAAGTATATAAATAAAAACAGTCTAAACCCGGAGACTGAGTGAAAACATTCATACAACAGGCGCAACCGACAGAGACTTGTGAGTCGGCTGTCTCGCATCGAATGAAACCATTCAAACCCGGTGGGTGAGTGAAAGCGTTCACAGCCGACGGAGACCTGTTTCAGTCGTTTGTCTCGCACTGAGTGAAACCACTGAAGTTCGGTGAGTGACTGAAAACATTCATGTAGGTGACGTGGCCGGAGAGACTAGTTGCATTTGGTTGTTTAATTCAACGGAAAAAATCGACTGGCCGAAAAAAACAATTGACTGATCGGTCGGTTGTTAAAAACAGTCCGTTGTTCCATCACTAAGGCCAACTCGTCAAACCCATCACAAGCTGCCTGGGGGACTTTCAAGTGCCTCCATTTTCACACTATCCATCTCCTGAAAAAAAAAAAAAAAAAAAAAAAAAAAAAAACAGGTAAAGGCATGTAGTAACACGAAATTACTGAAAATGAAAAACCTGACTTGAAGCTGAGCGAAAAGCTAATTTCAAAATACGGAAACGCAAAGCGACAGTTATCATTCTCTAGTGAGTACGCTTCTATTCAAGGGAAAACTGTCAACTGGATCTCAGTGAAAAGCTAGAGTTGTGAAGTGCAATAGATGCTACTGCAAGAATTACAACGTCCATGAATCAAAGAAAGGAACAGGAAAAAGGAAAGGAAAGAATGGAAACGAAATGAAAATAAAACCTATCCATTTTAAGTTGGAAGCAGCAAATAGGAAAGGGTAGTTCAGTCGCCGAATTTAAATATTTTGCTTTAGAGCAGACAGAGAATTTTTTGTGCTCTCCGTGTGAACTGAATTGGCGGAGACATACTTCCCGATACAGTGGTCCTACGAAATCGGTGATCTGAGTCAAAACGATAACTACTAAAATTATCTGGCGGATGCTGAGAACCGTGTGAACCTTGATATAAAGCTTTCCGTATCTCCGATTGTCAGATGACTGTGACAAGATGTCAGTAACGCAAGACTATATTTTCTGTCACCTTCTGAAGATATCGACAAATGAAGAAATCAATTCACAGAAATGTTTTACGTAAGTTTCCGTGCAACGCATGTGTGCCGCCGCACAGTTGAAACAGAACTTAAATGACAAACGAATAATTGTAATTAAAGACGCCAGAAACACTTTTCCAGATAATGTCTATTATGTGTTCGGTTACCTTTCGCTCGCCTCAGTACAGAATGTGTGATATTTGTAGCTTTACGATGTTACAGAATGTAACGAGAGCTGTTGAAACAGAATCCAACATTGTGATTGTCGTCTATGAATTTGAAAAAGAAGGGGGGGAAAAAGTATGAAACTCCCAGTGTCTTTGCATAACCTCTCGCTGACCAGTAAGTAGGTTGCTAGAGCCCATACTGCCCTCATAACACCATACATTGGAAGGTTTCGATACGGTCCTAATAGTACTATCGCACAGAATTGTACTATCGCATAGAATTGAAGGAAAACATCAAAAAAGTCCAAAGAAGGGCAGATTTTTGGGAATTATCACTAAATAGGGGAGAGAGTGTCACGGATATGATGACAAGCGATTTGAGATGCCAATCATTAAAACCAAGGTGTTTTCCCTTGTGGGGGCGTACTTTTCACGAAATTTCAGTCAGACGACTTTGGCATCCGAATACCAAAGTATTTTATTGGTTCTTGCCTATATAGGGAGAAATCGCCACCGTGAGAGAATAAGAGAAATCTGGACTGCTTAGAAAAATAAGGCGTTCATTTTATCCAAGCGCTACTCGAGATTGTACGGTAGAGAAATTGTCTCAGAGTGGATCCAGTCACCCTCTTCAAAACACTGAAGTGCGAACTGCAGAGAAATCATGCAGATATAAACGTATCTGACGAAATCTCCTTCCCTTGTAAAAATAATGTTTCCAGCAACGAAAGTCCTGATTTTGAAATTAATAAAAAAGGAACCGATAGATACTTCCCCGTTCTCTTACAATGAGGACGAACGGTGCCAGATTACATTAATCATCGCCATACGGTTTCTGGTATCATGTTACCTTTCCTATGTCCAGTGTAGTCGTTGGGCGCAATATCTACATCTACGTACATGTAATTTCTTAGACTTACCCGGCGATTCGTTGTCATCTCGTAGAATTGGCTGTACTCAGGAAACACCTGAAGAAGACACCGAGTTAGGACGTCGAAATATCGAGTTGAGAAGACGCGGACCACCGGCAGCACACCCGATTCTACGAGATGACAATTACATACACGACAAACTGCCTATTGGCTTCTGTCTCGGGTTCTTCGGCCGACGTTCAACTAATGATTTTTCTGACGTTTCGCCAGCACGAGTGGCTGGCATTGTCAAAGCTTCACCCTCCATTGCCGGTGGTGAACTGGAGCCGAGCTCGCGGCTGCAGACTATATGTACCTGGCGCGCCAACGTCCGAGGGCTTCTCCGCGGTCATTTCCGGTGCGGTTCTCCTCTTGCTACCTGCGACCGTCTTTCGCTGCAGTACGGGAAGCCAGGATCCGTTTACCTTAAGGCTTTCCTCTTTCTTGTTGAAACTCTTCGCGTGTTTTTGTATTTCTACTGCTTCTCTAAACAAGCGCGTGTGATAGTGCTTCTCTACAGCCAGAACTTCCGTGTCGGCGAATTTTATTACGTGGTCGGTCTCATTCAGTGCGTGCTCTGCCACGGCCGATTTCTCCACCTGCCCCAACCTGCAATGTCGCTTATGCTCTTTGATCCTGGTGTTAATGGATCGTCCAGTCATTCCGACACAAACTTTTCCGCATGTGCATGTCGGAATGACTGGACGATCCATTAACACCAGGATCAAAGAGCATAAGCGACATTGCAGGTTGGGGCAGGTGGAGAAATCAGCCGTGGCAGAGCACGCACTGAACGAGACCGACCACGTAATAAAATTCGCCGACACGGAAGTTCTGGCTGTAGAGAAGCACTATCACACGCGCTTGTTTAGAGAAGCTGTAGAAATACAAAAACACGCGAACAGTTTCAACAAGAAAGAGGAAAGCCTTAAGGTAAACGGATCCTGGCTTCCCGTACTGCAGCGAACGACCGTCGCAGGTAGCAAGAGGAGATGGTTCAAATGGTTCAAATGGTTCTGAGCACTATGGGAGCAAGAGGAGAACCGCACCGGAAATGACCGCGGAGAAGCCCTCGGACGTTGGCGCGCCAGGTACATATAGTCTGCGGCCACGAGCTCGGCTACAGACAAAGAATATAAAGATCTTCTGACCTTCCTCAAAGATCGGAAGATTGAACATTACACGTACAGAACGCTGGATGAGAGAACCCAGCAGTACGTGATCAAGGGAGTGGACCCCAGCACCCCCAACGAGACAGTACATGCGGCCCTTTGTTATCTGGGATTCGACTGCAAAAGTGCCTCCCGGATGACAGGGTTCCGTACACACGCACCGTTACCACACTACATGGTTGAGTTAGCCGACACGGCTGATTCCCGCGCCATCCTGCAGATAGAGAGCTTTCTGCGGATGGACGTACGTGTAGAACACTATGAACCACCCAACGTCCCCCAACAATGCAACAACTGCCAGCGGTTCGGCCACTCGGCCCTCCGCTGCGGCCTGGCAACTCGCTGCCGCGGATGCGCTGGCAATCACAGATCCAACACATGTACACAAATACAACCAAACCAGCGACGCTGTGCCAACTGCGGTGGGCCCCATGCGGCAAACTTCAGACAGTGCAACTCATACAAACAGGCGCTGAAGCGAAAGCGAGACATAAGCAGGGTACTGTACGACATACCACGTCCAAGGCCAGCGCCGAACCCAGTAAGGAACGGAGTAACGTTTGCCACGGTTGCACGCCCTGGCGGGACGGCACAGGCTGCGGAACCTCAGCGCCCTACACACACACGTGAAACAACCGCTGCAACAGCCACACAACAACCACAGGCAACACCTGAAACCCAGCAAGCATCGGTACCAACACCTATGCCCCCAAACTACACGACCCCACTCCCGGAAATCACGCGCTGCGAAGAAACGCATCGTATACAAGAAAACACACCCACACAAGAACCCCCCGAACCCCAAGCCCAGAGGAGGAATAGACGCACACGCAAACACAGGGCGGGGAACACGAAACCACCACAACAGGCCACACAGCAACAACGGAACAGCAACACACAGGAAAACAGTCAACAAGACACCGAGACTGTAACCCACACTACCATCCCCCTCACCACAGAAGTAACACAGGCGCCACAACCTCTGCCACAATGCACAAATGCCGCTCCTAGCAACACACCAATACCCGCACAAGCGGCCGCTAACTCCACAACAGCACCTCAGGCTGCCACACCCAACACCAGCACACCACCTGGGGGAATACTGGAAACACTATTCCCCCGACACACGACCGTTCAAATCCTTACCAAGGTGCTGACGGCCGTCACTACACTCATCACCCAGCTCATGAGCGCCGAACCCGGGCAATACTGGGCTGTCATACACACTGCCATCACAACACTCTTTCACACTCTTACATGAATAACACACCACACCCGGCCCATAACGCAGACCCGCATACACTATCACGGATCCTGTTCTGGAATGCAGACTCGATCCACAACAAAAGGGCAGAATTTGCCGCGTTCATGGAGCGCAAGGGAATCCTTGTCGCGCTACTCAACGAGACTAAACTTAAACCGCACAAGCAATTGAACTTTCCTGGCTATTGTGTCTATCGTACCGACCGACCGGGCGACGCCGTGGCAGGTGGAATTGCAATCGTCATACACAAAGACATTGAGCACACAAACATAGAGCTCCCTGAACTGGAAAAAATTGAGGCTACGGCCGTCAGAGTCAAGTTCAACGGAGCCTACACCACGCTGATATCGGTATACAACAGCCCTGTAGGCATCTCAACACGCGATATCAGCACATTACTCAACATTTCACCGCGAGTAATAGTCGCTGGAGATCTGAACGCAAAACACCCAGAATGGAATTCACGCATACGAAATCCCAACGGCAAGAAACTGTACGAACATTCGCTAGGTAGAAACTACATTACACTAGCGCCGGCTGAACCGACGCACATACCCTATCAGAGGGGACACAGGCCAGACGTGATAGACATGGCCCTCATCAAGGGCATTACAGCGACACTCAACGTTGCCGTTGAAAACGATCTGCCCTCAAACCACCAACCTGTAATACTATACATCGAGGAAACACTGCAGCACACAGAACAATGCAAGATGTTGGACTACGGGCGTGCGAATTGGACATTGTTCAAGCAAACGCTTGATAGCCACATCCCACCTATACACGAAATTAACGAAACAGGACAAATTGACGAGGCAGTGGAAACCCTCACTAACGCCGTCCGGGACGCAATGGCAGGCACCATACCTGATCGCACCTCACAACAACGCAGTGCGGCCCTGCCCCAGGAAATCCTGGGCCTAATCTCAATGAGGAATCGCCTCAGGAGACAATGGCAGCGCACCAGGCGTCCGTACTTCAAACGGCACATTAACAGACTACAGGGCATCATACACGATAAAATACAAACACATAGAACACAACAGTGGAATCAAAAACTCGAAGGGCTGGACACCGCACGACCTGGCGTGTGGCAGCTAGCCCGACATTTCACCAGGGAGAAAATATACACCCCAACGCTTCAAGGGCCTGACGGACCTGCATACTCAGCGGAAGAGAAAGCAGAACTAATGGCTCGAACACTCGCAGCGTCATTCACACCGAACCTGGTACCATCAGATCCAGTGTTCACACTTGCTACTGACCAAGAGGTTACACGCATTCTAGCCCAACCATCGCGCGACGACATTCGACATGCTAGCACAGCCGAAGTCTCCTGGGCTATAATGCATTCCGCTGCTAGGAAAGCCCCTGGTCATGATGGCATTCAAAACCGTGTCCTCCAGGAGTTCACGGATAAAGCAACTGAGTACCTAACACACATAACGAATGCCATACTAAAACACCAACACTTCCCCGCCTTTTGGAAGACGGCCAAGGTCCTGATGTTCAGGAAGCCGGTGAAAGACCACAGCCTCCCACAAAATTACCGACCCATCAGCCTTCTGAGTTCGCTCAGTAAGATTGTTGAGAAGGTGATTCTCAAACGCATCACTAGGCACTGCATAACAAATGACATCCTGAGGCCGGAGCAATTCGGCTTCAGGAATCACCACTCCACAACACAACAACTCCTACGGGTCGTTGTACATATAACACATGGCTTCAACATAAACAAAGCCACAGGGGCAGTGTTCCTGGACATCGAAAAGGCTTTCGACCGTCTATGGCACAACGGCCTCATCCGCAAACTCAGCGACGCGGGATTCCCTGACGGGCTGCTGCGTCTAATACACTCATACCTCACAGACAGGAGTTTCAACACTGACGTGCAGGGAAAACAATCAACACAACACGGTATACACGCGGGAGTACCCCAGGGAAGCATCCTAGGGCCCCTGCTGTTTAACCTCTACATAAACGATCTCCCAACCACACACAACACAATGATGGCAATCTACGCGGATGACACAGCCATCCTTGCGCAAGATTGGAAAACATCAAACATTACGTCACGCCTACAGACTGCACTCAGAGTGGCCGAGCCTTGGTTGGAGAAATGGCGTGTTAGAGTAAACGTCGACAAGTGCGAAGCCGTTCTGTTCACTAGAAGACCGAAGCAACTGCGCAAACACCGCTACTGCAGACCAATAACTCTACATGCACGCCCAATACGATTCCGCGAGAAAGTCAAATACCTCGGTGTCTGGCTGGACCGGAAATTACTCTGGGGGGACCACATACAACACATGACCAACCGAGCTAGCGCGAGGCTCAAACAGCTCTATCCTATGCTCAACAGGCGTAGCACACTGAACAGAAAAGTGTCGAGGTCCATGTACATGACACTTATCCTACCCCTGATGACGTACACAGCTCCTGTCTGGGGATACGCTGCGCCTACACGTCTGCGCCGTCTGCAGCTCATACAAAACAAAGTACTCAAAATCAGAAGCAATGCTCCACGATACACACGCATCGCGGACCTTCACCGGGAATACCGACTTGAGACTCTCACGGAGGTAATCCACAAACTCACCACAAGACTATACAGAAACTCCAGACATTCGCAGAACCCGTTTATTCTGAATCTGGGGAACTACGACCACAACCATAGATGGAAACATAAAAGACCAAAAGACATACTTGTAAGGACATAACATCTATGGCCAAGCATACGCAAACATAACGGCACAGGCGAGCCCCTGTTTATCAGACCCATTACTGGATATCCAGCTGGATTGGAGTACACTGCCGAATAACTGGCACCACACAGGGAAGCCGTACCGTACACTGCATGCAAACAAGCTCCACACATCCCCCACACAGTGAGATGATCTATGGCCGATCTCCCACTACTGTATAACGATCTTGATTGTTCCAGAAATGCAGCAGCAGCAACAACTGGGACACATCGCCATCGCTTGTCATGGTAATGATGCATGATACCTATACTAACAAATCCAACCTTGCATGAACTATCGCAGCTAGTAAGCCACTACTGCTCTTACTACCCATCCCACTGTCGCAGAGGTTTTTTTCCCACGGCACGAGCCATGGCACTTTTTTTCCTCTGCTCTTCAAATCGCTACCCTCACTCGCGTTTCGTCCACTATCTATCACCTGATGGACCGTGTTAATGCGTAGCCTTACCCAGACGCACGGACAACGTCACAGTCCAGCATCCTGTGATCCACATACTAGACAACTAACATGTTTACGGAGGTGACAGTAGAACTTTTGGTTTGGTCACCACGTTGGTGCGGGCGTGGAGGGGCCCCATCTCTATTAAATTAAAGCTCGGCTCCAGTTCACCACCGGCAATGGAGGGTGAAGCTTTGACAATGCCAGCCACTCGTGCTGGCGAAACGTCAGAAAAATCATTAGATGAACGTCGGCCGAAGAACCTGAGACAGAAGCCAATAGGCAGTTTGTCAACAAGTGGCCACGAAAGCCTTAACAATTTTGTAATTACATACATGCTCTACAAGCCACCGTTTCGTGCATGGCGGAAGGTACCTTGTACCACTACTACTAGTCATTTCCTTTCCTGTTACACTCGCAAATGGCACGAAGGAAAAATGATTGCTTGTGTGGCCTCCGTACGAGCCCTAATCTTTCTTATCTTCGTGATCCTTACACGAAATGTACGTCACCGACAGTAGAATTTTCTGTAGTCTGCCTCAAAGCCAGTTCTCTAAATTTTTTCAATAGTACCCGTGAAAAGAATGTCATCTTCCCTCCACGAAGTCCCATTTGAATTCATGAAGCATCTCCATAATACCTGAAAGCTGATCGAAACTACCGGTAACGAATCTAGCAGCAAGCTTCTGAACTGCTTCGATGTCTTCCTTTAATCCGATCTCGTGAGGATCACAAACACTTGAGCAGTGCTCAAGAATGGGTCGCATGAATGTACTATTTGGGATCTGCTTTAAGGGTGAACAACACTTTTCTATGGTTCTCCCAGCAACCTGAAGTTGACCATTCGTCTTCCCTGGGTCGCATGAATGTACTATTTGGGATCTGCTTTAAGGGTGAACAACACTTTTCTATGGTTCTCCCAGCAACCTGAAGTTGACCATTCATCTTCCCTGCTACCGTCCTTACATGGCCGTCCCATCTGATATCGTTTTCCAAAGTTACGCGCAAATATTTAATCGATGTGACTGTGTCAACCAGAACGCTACTCATGCTGTATCCGAACATTACGGGTTTGCTTTTCCTACTCATTTGCATTAACTTACATTTTTGTATTTTTAGAGCTAGATACCATTCATAACATTAACCAGAAATTCTGCCCGGTCATCTTGTATCCTCTTACAGTCACTTAGCGGCGGCATCTTCCCGTATGCCACAGCGTCATCAGCAAACAGCAGCACACTGCTACTCGCCCTGTCCGTCAAATCATTTACGTATGCAGAGAATAAGAGTGGTCCTACCACACTTCCCTGGACCTCTCCTGACGTTGAAACCTCCCCTTAGAAAAATTTATGAATGATTGTGCTGATAAACCTCTTACGTTACTTGATTTTCAAACAGCTGAGCAAAACTGAACGTGCACAGACATTTCTCTCTTTACTTATTCAGATCATCCATAAACTGACACACAATTTACTTATTCAGATCATCAATAAACTGACACACAATATTTTTAGCACAACGCAATCTGACTTTCAATAATCCCTACAGAAGAATGGCCCTGACTAACAATAACCTATACCTTTCATGAATCACTTACCTCACAAAAATCTTCGTTACTCGAACTACTCCAATACAGCGAGCGCCAATACTGCCAGCTAAATAAAAGATTCTAACTAGTGAAGGCACTAACTACTGATAGGCACACTTAGCAAATGAAAGATTTTGATAGAGAACAAACAATACCTTAATAGTGTTCAAAAGACATGTCATCATATATATCAGTTCATGACATCCAGTCTTACAAATTTACTGTCTCTGATAGACACACGTCCAGATCATCCGCTCTCAAAACTCCGCCATCTCTCTCCCCACGTCCACCACTGCTGGCGACTCACCTCCAACTGCGCAACGCTACGCGCTGTTCACATCCAACTGCCCAACACTACAATAGCGAATATTACAACAATGCCAACCAGCCACAGACTGCACACAGCACAGCCAGTGATTTTCATACAGAACGCTGCGTGGCGTTACGAATATAAAAACTTAAACAGCCTACTTACAACGTTACCCTTGCCTCTGACGGATACTCGCCGTCAACGACAACGTACTGGGTCTAATTACTTAATAAGTCTTCGACCCACTCACTTGTCTGGGATCCTAATACTTATGCTCAGACCATCGTTAAGAGTCTTCAATGAGGCATTGTTGGCGCATCTCACTCCATTGCCGTGACAAGGGAATCCGCAAAATGGTCGTGCTGAAAGACCGCGGTGTTAAAAACGTCATCGCCCTGCCCGTACGGATACTTGTCCCGCTGCAAACAAGCTCATTTCCTGGCTCTAGGCTCGTGAAATGTACAATCCTGCACAGCCGAGCCTGCAATATGTCTGACTTCCCAGGCATTAGTGGGATGAGGCGCGCAGTTCCTCGATTCGCATCTCAGTTGAGGATCACAACTAAGGGGAGCAACAATCTCACGATAAACTGCAGTCTCGTTAGATAGCATACATAACATTATCCACAAAGTCCGTCCAAGTCATTTTTTATCCTCTTACAGTCACTTAGCGACGACACTTTACCGTATGTCACAGCGTCATCAACAAACAGCAGCAAATTGCTAGTCACCCTGTCCGGCAAATCATTTATGTATGTAGAGAATAAGGGCGGTCCGATCACACTTCCCTGGGGCACTCCTGATGTTACCCTTGCCTCTGACGTACACTTGTCCTCGACTACAACGTACTGGGTCTTATTGCTTAATAAGTCTTCAAGCCACTCACATGTCTGGAAGTCCGACACTTCCTGATATACGACGCTCTGTCTTACATGGGACATAACACAATCTTATCACAAGCAACATTCAACTACGATTTACGAACGAGAATCCCGCTATGTAATTTTTCCTTGTATGTAGAATGTCGATGGTGTTACTCCTAGCTATTTCTGCATGGTTGCACAGAAATGCTAAACAGTTGCATATCTAAGCGTGTAGTACACATGACAGTTTGGCATTTGTTGCATGCCGCTTTCACGGTGATGTAGTTTTAATTGCCAGAGTGTATTACACGGTCTAGTCACATAAATATGACCACCTTTCAAAAGCCTGAATAAGCACCTCTTGCAGTACGGACGTGTGGGAAGAAACTCAGTAAGGAGATTTTATCAATGAGGCTCCATGGTGTAAACAACCTGATCTAGGTTGTCTCACACATTCATGTTTGGATTTAAATCTGTGGAGTTTGGTAGTCAGAGGAGGACAGTAAATTCATCCTAGTGCTCTTGGAACCACGCACGTACAGTGTGAGATGTGTGATACGTTGAATTTTCCTGTTAGTTGCCATTGTGACGCGGAAAAACCAAATGAACATAGGAGTGGACACGGTCCCTAAGGATAGATGCTTACTTGCATGGGTCCATTGTGACTTCCAGAAAGACAGGATTACCTGAGGAATGCCACGAATACATTCCCCAGACCACAACGTTCCCTCCTCTGGCCTCGATCCTTCAGATGATTATTTCAGGCCCGACAATACCAATGGCCATCTGTCCGATGGAACATAAAAAGTGATTCATCTGAAAAGGCAACCTGTCGCCACTCAGTGGATGTTCAGTTACGGCATTGGCCATTGTCGTCGATGACCAGCAGTCAGTACGAATGCATGAACCAAGTGCGTGCTGCAGAGGTCCACACGCAGCAACATTCACTGAACGGTCGTTGAAGGGACACCGTTGGTAGCACTTGGTTCATCGCGGCGATCAGTTGCTCAAAAGCTGCACATCTTGCCGCCTGTACACATTTCCACAGCCGTGGTGCACTACAGTTGCCTCGACGACCGTTTTGGATAGGGCCATTTTCCCATGCGCGATATGCTTTAACCACGGTGGCACGCGAAGAGTTTACAAAGTTAGCAATTTCGCAAATGCTTCCACCTTTGGCCCGAAATGCAATCATCATACACTATTGGTAGCCCAATAAACTGCTCCGTTTCCGCACTACGACAACGATTGCTCTGATTTCCGAGTCCCTCGACACGCTTTATATATCCTCCACTGATAGTGCTGCCACCTGCAATCTGTGAGTGACTTTACATGTTATCGTCGAACACAGGCGGTGGTCACATTAATGTGACTGGACCGTGTACTACTCTGTACTCTCAGAAAGGTATGGTGTTTTCGACCGTCTATAATACTAACCGACTAACCGGCTACGTGCTTCATAGTTTGTGGTTCATGGTTCACGATTAACTGTGTTAGTTGCAAGTTGCCTATGTAACAGTTTTCAAGGACAAAAAATATTTGATTTTCGATATTTCATACAATTATTGGCATAAATTAAAATTTGAAAATGTTGCCATAATGTACTTATTAATATTGTATCCTTGTGTTAAAGGTTTAACACAGTAAGGCAAGCTAGAAGCCGTATATGTGTCTTGAGATATTTTAACTTAGGCGCGCGAATATACTCCGACTACATTCACCCAGTATTTGAGAGTGAAAGCAGTAAGCGACTTACAGCAAACTTTAAACATAATTTCAAACCTTAATCGTACTTTTTCCTCGATGACACCAATTTGAGTTTCCGAAGCACATCCTTAATATTTTCGTGTTCTTCGAACCTACCGGTAACAAATCTAGCAACCCCCCCCCCCCCCCTAAATGCTTCCATGTCTTCATCCCAAACACTCGAGCGGTACTTAATAATAGATCACACTAGCCCCCTATATGGAGTCTGCTTTACAAATGAACCACCGTTCCCCAAAATTCTCCCAATGAACGGACGTAGACCATTCGCCTTACCTACCACACTCTTCATATGCTCGTTCGATTTCATATCGGTTTGGAATCTTACGCCCAGACATTTAAACGACATGACTGTGTCAAGAAGGACACCACTAATGCTGTATCCGAACACTACGGATTTGTTCTTCCGAGTCATCCTCCCGTAACTTGCATTTTTCTACGTTTAGAGCTAGCTGCCATTTATCATATCAACTAGAAATTTTATCTAGGTCATTTTGCATGCTCTTACAGTGACTCAACTTCGACACCTTCTCGACGGAACGTTAATCACTAATCTCCTCCTCTTTGATGCCTTCCCGTACACCGCAGCATCGTCAGCAAACAATCGCCGATTGCTGCCCACCCTGTCGCCAGATCATTCATGTATATAGGAAATACAGCGCTTCTATGATTCTTTCCTGGGGCACTCCTGACGAAACCCTTCTCTCTGATAAACTCGCTGTCGAGGCCAACGCACAGGATTTTATTACTTAAGAAGTCTTCGAGCCAGTCACATATCTGGGAACCTATTCCGTGTGCTCGTACCTACGTTAACAGTCTTCAGTGGAGCACCGTGTCAAACGCCTTTCATAAATCTGCTCTTCAGCCAGGGTTCGCAGGATAGGTGAGAAAAAGGCAAACTGAGTTTCGCACTAGCAATGCTTTCGAAAGCCGTGGTGATTCGCTGACATAAGGTTTTCGGTCACTAGGAAATTTATTATATTTTAACTCAGAATATGTTCTAGAATTCTGCAGCAAATCGATGTTAAGGATATTGGTCCGTAATTTTGCTGGTCAGTACTCTTACCCTACTCACATACAGGAATAACCTGAGTTTTTTTTCCAGTGGCTTAGGACTTCACCCTGGGCGAGAGATTCGCGATAAATGCAAGCTAAGTGAGGAGCCAGTGCAGTTAAGTACTCTGTGTGAAGCCGAATTGAGATTCCCTCCGGACCGGGTGACTTTCAACTCTTTTAGCCGTTCTCTACGACAAGAATACTTATTACTATGTCGTCCATAGGGTAGTCTGTTAGATGGTCAAACGATTTCTGAAATTCGTAATTTAAAACTTCGGCTTTCGTTTTGTTATCTTCTACTGTCACACTAGACTGGTCAACGAGTGACTGGATGGAAGCTTTAGGCCCGCTAATTCATAACAAGTATTTACAAAGGATACAAAATGATGCAGTAGGCAACGTGGAAACTGTAGTCAGCACTAGAGTCGTATCCGGGAGCATCTGGGTACAAATTTCTGTCAGAGAAACCAAATTCGGGTTTTTTATGGTTTACTTTTAATTGCTGGTTACAAGAGATTTCCTTCTTCATCCTGGTCCGACCTGAACTTGTGCTCCGTCTCTGATGACGTCATAATAGAAGAGACGTTAAATCCCGAACTTTTTCTTCTTTTTCTTGTTCCTTTCTCTCTCGTCTACACGGCATTGGCATCGGTACTATTGGATTTTTGGATTTGGCACGGTTAATCTTAAAGGGTGGCCCCGGATGACCTTCCCATCAACATCCCGTTACCCTCCCTCCCCTTTCCCCGGGAGAGAATTTGTTACCCAGTACTATACGGGTCATGTTATCAATGTGAAAGAGAGCGAATTTTTTCTAAATGTTCGCAAATTGTGTAACTGAGACGGGACTTTGGTAATAACCTGGTATCCATGTAGTCGTATGTGGGAAACCGCCTAAAAACCACATCCAGGCTGGCGGATTCGATTCGGGGACGGCGCACCTGCCCGAATACCGGAAGCGGCGTGCTAGCACGAGCGGTTATGCAGCGAACATCATTCCTTTCTTTTTTTCCTCAGCATGGACATTGCTTTGGTAATTACTTCCACTTGGCTGATCTGACCTTACAACATAAACAACATGGCCTTCCTACGTTGGTACTGCAAAAGGCTGAAAGCAAGGAAAACTGTCGTACATCATCATATTTCTCGAGGATATGCATAAAAAAATTTGAAGTTTGCCGATGATGTAATATTTCTGCCAGAGACGGCAAAGGACTTAAAAGACTTATTGAACGGAATGGTTAGTGCCCACAAAAGAGGTTATAAGATACAAGAGTAATGGAATGCAGTCGACTTAAATCAAGCGATGCTGAGGAAATTAGATTGGGCAATGAGACACTAAGTAAACAAGTGTTTTTTTTATTACTTGGGCACCAAAATAACTGGCGATGTCTGAAACAGAGAGGATATCAAATGAAAACGGGCAACTGCAAGAAATGCATTTCTCAAAAACAGAAATTTGCTACCATCGAATACAAATTGAAATTCTGTCTTGCCATAAGCAGACATATTGAGAATCGTGCCTGTTACATAATTACAACGTTTCTAACTTAGACAGCAACAGGCCACAAATTGGGCTTACAAATATTTATTTAAACCAAGTCATTACCGTTTTCGGGTTTATTGCATTTTCACGTTACGCTTAGGAATACCCTGCTCCCGGTTTTCCCTTTTTTTTTCTTTTTAGCTTAGCACAGCTAATCAGTAATAAGTAACAAACGAGACCCTAGCAGAAAACTGCAGGAATCTGCAACAGCCTTCTGAAGATTGTTGGATTTTTAATAAATTTGAAACCAGTAGGCCTAACTTTTGGCTAGAATAAAATTTTTTAAACCACACTAGTAGCTGGTTGCTGTTTAAATTATAAACCTATAAACTTAATATATTAAAATGTTAGCTACTTTTTGCTGACGGTATCCTTGTACCGAAGAGCAGTGGGGGCGATAACCAAATCAGACAAGAAGAAAATAGAAGCATTTGAAACGTGATGTTACAGAAGAATGCTAAAGATTAGATGTGCAAATCTAATAACTATTGAGGAGGCACTGAATCGAAAACGGAATAGTCTGTTTGGTAATGGAGGGAAGGGGTTGGGAAGGGGGGGGGGGGGAGATAAAATTCGTAGTGGAAAACCGAGGACCAAGGCTTGATTACACTAAGTAGGTTCAAACGGATGTAGGCTGCAGTGCCCGTGAGGAAATGAAGAGGCTAGCAGAGGGTAGAGTAGCGTGGAGAGCTACATGAAACCAGCCTTTGGACTGAAGGGCACAAAAAAAGGTACAGAAATCTCCGAAAAAATCATAAATTAGGTCGTGTAGTTTCACAAGATTACTTTATTTTTATTTACAGATCAGTAGGTAAATTATAACATGACCAAAACAATTCCTAACTCTGTAGTGATATTTATACTCTCATGTGCTCCGTCGACCATCAGCATAAAAGTTCCAACTACCCTAAAAATTTCAAGCCCTTCACACACAGTTAGCCACATGATACAAACATACGGTACCTTTTGTCACGAATTATTATTATTATTAGCAAACTAATCCTGATATTTCCTAGTTGTGTAGGCTGAAACCAACATAAGAGTAATCTTATACAAACGTAAATACTGTATAGCTTGTTTGTCATACACCACTGTTTAATCCGTCGAATTACCTCCGTATAGTTGCAGAAGATTTGCACGTTAACGTGTTACACAAATCTTTCCTTTCTAGCAGTTGCACGGTCGTGGAATCTTGTGTTATCCCAGCATCATCTCCACCTGCAATTCAGAAATGGGTGAGCAGCCAGCACCAGATTTTATTTACAAAGAATATGACCTATTGCCAGAGAATAACAGGAGTCCGAAAATCTTCAACCGCTGTAGCCGAATTAATCAGTCCTTTTTATCTCAGCCCACTGATAAAATCACATGCCAGAGAACTTTCTGAGAAACTCCGTGATCCGACTCATCCAGTACCATAGTACTAGTTTCACAGGTCCGTCCCGCACTGTCAACATTCTCTTATCAGTGGTGCCAGATAACAGGATTCGCCCGAATATGTTCAGGCACGTGCTCTTCTCTCCCAAGACTTTGACCTGTTTATAAATGAATTCTGGCTTTGGCAATCCACAAAGCAGCAGGGAACATACAAGGGGCTTACAAAAACATGGGAACAGCAAAAACGCAATACATTACCATGCCTGATACCATGTAGGAAAACAGTTACATTCTGAACCGCTTTCAGTAGTGTCAGAATGGATAAATGCTGGTCCTGTACTGTTTTCAAGGGAATTTATACCACTCTTGTTACAAAATAGTGGCAATTAACGATGATGGAGGTGGCTAGCGATCACGGACCCTTCTTTCCTAAATAGGCCACAAAGGCCGAATAAGTTTGATGGTCAGGGGAGATGCAACAGTTCGTCCTTGAGCTCAGAAAACCAGTCCTGGACATTGCGAGTTGTGTTAGTAGAGCCCCTGTCGTCTTGGAACATAGCATCACGACTGGGGAACAAACATTTTACTGTAACATGGACATGATCAGCCAGAATAGTTACGTAATCCTTGACAGTAATAAGATCTTGCAGAATATCCATGGGGCTCGTGGAATACCACGATTCATTCTTTCTCTCACTTGCGCCTTTGTACCGCAATGGTCGCAGGGTCGGCGTGGTTACTACGGATTTGGCAAGGTTAATTTAAAGTGGTGACCGTATGCCCTTCCTGCCGCCACCTCATACCCCCCAGGACAGATCAGTGTACCCCAACTATCTCCGTCTAGTGTAAAACATGAAATAGTGCGGATATGTTACAAATGTCTGCGTATCGTGGAACTGAGGCGGGATGTGGGGACCAGCCAGGTATTCACCTAGCGGGATGTGGAAAACCGCCTAAAAACAACATCCAGACTGGCCAACACACCGACCCACGTCGTTAATGCGCCGGGCGGATTCGATCAGGGGCCGGCGCCACCACCACCTAGAGACAAGGCCGCGGCGCGAAATTCATAGCAGGTCGTGACGTCACTCCAAGCGGGCCACCATGTTGTGTTTCGAAGCGTTTGTTTATCTACACGTTTGTTGGATCGAGTGCTATGTTCGTGCTTTAAACTAGCGATTACAGAGTTTACGTGTAGTGAAGCTACTGTGAACATGGTTTATAAATGTTGTGTGCCAAGGTGTCGTGGGAATTACGGAACTGGTCCGAAAGTAATGTTGTTTTCCTTTCCGAAAGATGCGAATCTGCGTTGGAAATGGCTTTCAGCAATTCATCGGGACAATTTCCAACCCACTGAGCACACGAAGGTATGTAAAAACTATATACCTAGTACAATTATTATTATTTTTCTGGTGGAATATCTTGCATTTTGGATACATTTGACTAAAATTGTGAGCAAAAGTTCGCGGTAAATAGGCCTAGTATTCGTGTTCAAGTGGCTTTATTTTGATTTTGAAAACGAAATATAAATTTGTGGCTCATGTTACTTTTTATTCGTGTTTAAATTTCTCTGCAGTTCGTATTTTGTTACGCATTACCGATACGTTTTATTCTCTATTTGTGAGTGGGTGTTGTTTTTCAGTCTCGCATTAGTTAGCATGAGTGCTAACGAATGTTGAAATTGCTGTTTTGATGTTTAAAAAGCGATCTCTCCGTATGAAGCATATCTGTGTTGTTTTTCTGTGTGTTAGTTTTTCCTGTTAGACATTCGCCAACCCACGATCAAATTATTATCTTTCAACCTAACCTAACTTCAGGTGACGATGCAGAATAGTTGTCTTCACAAACAGATTTCAGTGGCGTTCTGTATCACTTGAGCCGCCTCGTATAACGACATTCTTGTTAATAACGCATCCAGTTACTTAATTTGTCCGGTATTTTAAATGTTCCAGATGGTTAATTGAAATGACAAGTGTCATTTAGTTCATACGGCACAGCTTGGCACGGAATGTTTAGTGGATATTTTCTTAACATACTCCCAGTTGGATGGTCATGACTGTCTTACTGAGGTGTGTCATTTATGTTGGCATCTGTTCAACTTTATTTTGTGTTT
This sequence comes from Schistocerca piceifrons, assembly GCF_021461385.2. Taxonomy (NCBI): domain Eukaryota; kingdom Metazoa; phylum Arthropoda; class Insecta; order Orthoptera; family Acrididae; genus Schistocerca; species Schistocerca piceifrons. The sequence continues at coordinate 987,380,561 of NC_060138.1, read as the reverse complement.
GGCATGCGTTTGCTTTGGAGTTGTTGTTCTATCCAAACATGAAATTTGTGCTAGGCATATTTCAAGACCCTCATTCAGTGTTACCTGCAATGACACAGTTTTAATATGCACTGGTATAAAAACACACACAGTGAAATAGTATTCTGCAGCTGTTGATATCTCTTATACCATGTCAATGAAGAAACTGTAAAGTCAAAATTATAAAATAATTGCTATGTTAACAGGCAGAATCCAACAGATTACTGAAATTTGGTGCCACTTAATCCATAATAGGAACTTCACTCTTACAGTTCCATAAATATCACAGTACTGCTGTAACACAAGCAGTTCACAGGTATATTCATCATATACTGATGCCTGGTGAGGTATGCTCATAGTGCTTATAGTACTAATTAATAAAAGAATATTAAAATGGAATATGCATGTTGTTGTAGAACATGGTATATTGCTGTTAGGCCTAAATAATTTGTGTACTTCCACTAAGGTGTGACCTGTCAAGCTGATATTGGTGGAAAATGAATGAGTATCCAGTGTTTTTTACTTTCACATACAGACACACATCTCTACATCATGCTGTATATTGTACTGACTCACACTACTTTGTTTTAGGTTTGTTAACTTCACTTCACCGAATCTGACATCTGCCGCCATACAGAATGTTATGATGAAGTGAAAGGCACAAAGCTTTCTGTCAAGCTTTCAAGACCGAGGCTTAGAGAGGGTGCTGTCCCATCAGTGTTACCAGGCTGCCCAAGCTATTTGTCTACTCCATCCACCAGCTCTCGAGAAAGTGCAGAGGAAAGGAGAGCTAGATTGGACAATGAACATCTTCTACAAGCAATTAAAGACAGTATAGTAACCAAAACAGAGTATGATTCGAGGAAGTTATTTTCTACTTTTGAAGCATTTCTGCAGTGCCTAGAAAGAGAAACCATTTCCAGTGAATGGACCATTGTTAGGAGAAGTGACTGTGTCTTATTTATATTGCTTACTGTATTGCCTGCTCCATCTGTGTCTGTATCTGTAGTAGTGACAAATGATTTGCAGTTGTCTGCCTATCGAAGTAACACTGAGATAAGAAAGATAGGCAGTAGAAAAATATCACACAAACTTTCAAATATGAATGATTTGTTTGCAGTATTAGACAAAGTGAAAGAATTAGTCAGTGCAAAAGAAAATTCATTAAAAATCCAGTGCCTTCTTATACAGGACATTTTAAATGACATGTGCAGTTCTGTAGATGAAGAAAAACAGAAACAAATTCAATTCTTAAGTGAGCAAGTTAAGTTGCTATGTAGCTGTGAGGAAAACTATAGGTTTAATCCTCACTTTTCTATATTCTGTTGTATCCTGCATTCTATCTCCCCTCATGCCTATAAATTTTTGAGGTCATCTGGCAATCTTATTCTTCCTCATCCAAGAACTTTACAGAAAATATGTTCGTCATATACTAATGGTCCTCATAATGAACAAAATGAAGGTGCTATGCTCCTGTATATTAAGGAAAGATTTAAATCTTTGCAGGAAAGTGATTGTACCATTTCATTAATGATGGATGAAATTCATATTAAACCTTATTTTGATTACAAGGGAGGAAACATTGTGGGGGCAGCATTTGATAGTGACAAGGCTGCTACTACAGCATATGTCTTTATGGTACAATCATTGCTGTCTTCTTTTAAAGAAGTAGTGCATGTCCTTCCAGTGCGAAACCTTGCAGCTGAACAGTTATTTTTGTATGTGAAGAAAATATTATGTGGCCTTTATGACATTGGTTTCAAAGTTATTTGTGTAGTTAGTGACAACAATGCTTTAAATAGGAAATCTATGGCACTTTTTAGCTCACCTCCAAAACTCAGTATAGTTTACCCACATCCAGCTAATCCAACTCAGCCACTATTTTTTATAATTGATTCTGTCCACATCCTTAAGTGTATTCGTAATAATTGGGTTAATCAAAAGGACTCTCAAGTTTTGCTCAAATATCCACAATTTGATGGAAGCAGTGATGATTGTCAGGTGTTAATGGCATCTTTTGAAGCATTGAGGCAGCTTCATAAAGATTGAATGTAATGGTCTACTTAAGCACTCTTATGGTCTTTCTTTGAAGTCTCTTTATCCATCTTCACTTGAGAAACAGAATGTGAGCCTTGTTTTGCAGGTATTCAGTGAATATACAGCTGAAGCTGTTTCAACTTTAGGAGAACAGAAAAACTTGTTACATTACCAGACCACTGCAGAATTTATTAAAATTATACTTACATGGTGGAAAATTGTAAATGTTAAGACAGTTCACAAAGGTGTTCAACTAAATGATCTCTTCCAGTGCCCTCTGTCTTTAAGTAATAATGATGAAAAATTAGTTTTTTTGGAAAAGTTTCTTGTGTGGCTTGATAAGTGGAAGGACTTAGGCCTGAAAAATAATACCCTTTCAAAAGATACACATATAGCTCTGACACACACAACCTATGGTTTGATTGAGATGGCAAGGTACTGTACTAAAGAGCTTGGTTTCACTTATTTTTTGCCTGGAAAAATTCAGACTGATTCTCTGGAAGCAAGGTTTAGCAGTTACCGTTCAATGGCTGGCTCTCAGTATCTCATATCTGTGAGACAGATTTTTGAAGTGGAAGCGAAGATGAGGATGCAGAACATGTTACCACTCATGTTGAATTCAAGTACTTTTGGTAAACTGCCTGTTGCAGAAGGGTTCATCTTTAATTGTAATGATGACACAAAAGAGACTATACAAACAGACTCTGAGTTTATGGTTGACATTATGTATTTGGAGGAAGATTTCAGGCAGGCAGAAACATACCTTCCAATATTAACATATTTAGCAGGGTATTGTGTTCGCAGTGTACTGAAGAAACAGCAGTGTGAGGTGTGCAGCAAATACCTTCTCTTAGACAAAGAAATGTGTCTGCATGGTGAACAACATCTTAGTTTAATCAAAAATTTGGACAGGGGTGGTCTGTTATTCCCTCAGCCTGATGTTGTGAATGTTGTTATTTACAATTACATTACTGTGCAGAAATTAATATCTGCCCCTAATGAAAAAAAATTTTTGTCATCCAACAGTCAAAGGGTGCTTGTTCAAAATGTAACCATAAATGCTGTTCAGAAGAAAAGTTTCTTCTTAACAGACTTTATTTGCAGTAATGGTCATTCGGCAGATGAAATATTGAAGTTGTTAGTCAAAGCATCCACCAACGCATTATTAAATAATTATATTAAGAAAAAGAATGACACCTTTACTGCTTCTTTTAAGAAACGGAAGCTTAGCACATTTTAATTTGCGCACGTTTTACATGCTAGCACATTTATCAGATGTCACAGAAAATTTCTATTATGTCTCTCATATTCAGTTACACTGTATTTGGTCCACTGAAAGCAGAGGCAGGTTCCATAATCCATATTGGTGTAGTACCTTCAACTGAATGCACACTAATAGTCATTTGGTCCATAAAGCCTGTAAGTTGTGGATAATTTGCTTCCAACAGTTTCAAATGTCAGAAGGTCACAACTGTTTCCATGCAGACTATTCAGCTGAAGTAAATACTTTGTCCAGCACTAATGGCTAGTTTCAATCTCATCATTGTAAAATTTTATCAGTTTGTGTACACATCCATCTGTGCACCTGATACTGGCCTAAGGTTGAAACTGGGCCAGTTTTTCCTAGTAAAGTTTTTATGTCTTTCAGCTATTCTGTGCACAAATATTTACATCTTCCTTTCAATTTGTTGAGCATGTGCTGCCCAACAAGAAGAAATCTGTTAAAGTAATTCTGTATTAAACCTCATGTAATTCATTATAACTATGTATGTAATTAGAGGCTATTATTTTGGCATGCAGACGTATAAAACTTGCGATAGAATATTATAATACTACAAAAGGGTTAGCCAAAAATGGATTTCTCCCATTGTCCTGAATCAGAATGACACCAGGGTGTTTCCTAATGTAGTTACTTCTCATAATAGCTGTTCATCTAAATTTTGATACAAGCTGTCAGTATTGTTGCATATGGGTAACAATTAGTTATCGCTTTGCATATATTATTTTACTGAGACATAGTTACATTCTAGTAGTTGCTTATTCCACTCACAGTTTGGAATAGTTTAATATCAGACACAGTAGTTGGTCTCCATTCCCAAATTTGCATCTCATCCAGACTGTGACCCTTAGTTTGTTACTTATTGTGTTGTTTTTTTAAACTTATGAAACCCCTTGGTAGTGTGACGCTGTGTGTCAGACTTGGACCGCACATGTGTTTAATATGCTAGAAAATTTCATAACAGCACACACTTTGGTACTGAGTGAAAAGTGTGTTCTTGAACTGTTTCTGCCAGTAGCTGTAGAATCTTGTGATATAGAAAATCACTTCACAGCATTAAAATACAGCTTCAGTGTTCCATACAGTCAGTTAAATTGAAACAGTTTATTCTAACAGGAATGTGAAAGGTGGTGTTTATGTAGTAATTAAGGAAAAGTTCTTCCCACCTATATAGAGGGAGAGTATTCTTACAAACATTAAGGAGTGTCATGTTGCTGCATTTTATTTGAATGTGTAGGACATTATATCCTACACCATTAAGTTTAATTTGGAATCAGTGTAAAATTGTTACAGTTTTGATTTATGTTGTACATCTTTAGTTAATCCCAGAGTTAGTTCCTCTGATTTATTTTGTTCACACTTCAGTTCATTACAAGGAAATTGGCCTACTTCTAGCTTATGGCAGGGTTTTCAACAAATGTTGCATAGCTGTGCAGTAACAATATAAAAGAGTTCTTTCAGTTGTGGATCAGGTATTCAACTGTAATGTGAGGTTGGTCTGATACGTTGTCGTACTCAGTATTACCATTTCTTATTAGTTTCCAACGACTAGCTACATTTTCACTTCGTTGAATGTCCTTCAGTAGTGCCTCATCCCAGTACACCTTTATATCATGGTGCATACATTCCAAGAAATGTTTGTTGCTCTATTACTCTGTCTGAGTTAATACTTTTGTCAGCAACATAAGTCATTGTTAGTCACAATTATTAAATTTTATAGACTGTAAGACTGGTAATGTAACTTGTTATACGCATCTGACATGTTTTGCAACTGTAATTTTTCACAAAATACAATATATCAAATGTGTACAACTAATCAATCATTCTGAAAGTAGAAAAGGCTTGCTGCCTTTTAAGATGGAAATCGTGATCTATTTCTGTAATGGAACCATGTTGTGCCCTGGATTTTGTAACAGCATTTTCAGGAAGTAGATGTACATATGACTGACTTAAATAAATTATAGTTCATTACTTCTAGTGTTTTATAGTCCTACATTAACATAAACTATTAATAATTACATCATTTTAAGCATGCTGAGTACTACCGTTCTCATGTTACAGTAATCTGTCTACATATTACAAAGAATTTAACTTGATGTAGTCACCAGCAGTGATTTCTGATCCATCCCTGGAGTTACTAAAGTGCAAATGTGAATTGTAGTATCCCTTGTTCTGAAGTTTAATACAATTCTCAGTATTGTATACAGCATTCCCTTTTTGTTTATAGGATAGCTTGATTCCCTTAATGAGTCACTATCTCCTGCAGTAACGTAGGTAGACACTTAATGAAATTCTATTACGAAATACAGCTTGAAACAATGGAACAAATTAATCTAGAAATAGGTTAAATTTATTAGTGACATTTTTAGCGTGACACATTGTCTCATTCCAACTGCTGCAAATGTCTGCTGAAGGTTTGTAGATTTTCACTGTTGACTTATATAAAGGTCCTGTTGATAAAACTACTGTTGTTTGCAGGGCTTACAGCATGCATTTTGAACAGCTGACCATTATGGTCAAGAATACATCTAAAATTTCACTTAAACATATGTTGCTAATTCTTTTATCTGCAGAGTATTGTCAATCAGGCTTGTAAAGTTCTTAGCAACTCTTGTGAGAAAGTCAACACCTGCACACGGCTCATTACATGCTCAAAATCTGCCATATTTTTACAGGAAAGAAAATTTACATTACAATAACAACGAATAATTGTTTTTGTTTCTGAGAAAAGGTGAGTTAAAAGTGATTGTTTGCTTGGGGAATGTACTCAGCTTTCCTGAGGGCGTTCTGTAAACAGTTACAGAATATTTATTTAGGATACTGAAGGCAGAGGAATTTAATATTATACACTGTATTAGTGCAGACTTTTTCAAGTGAGTGTAAATAATAGTCGTCTGGTCCAGAAAATCACAGTGCATTTTTCACAAATGTACCTTGTTTTATCATGTATATCGCAATATTATTTACATCCCGCACTCGTACGTTTTCACTGGCTATTGATAAGTCTTAAGCAATTACATTACCGGTAAAAAAAAGAATTATAAATTATAGCTTCTGCTATATCGCGATTGATAAAGTTACGTATTTTAACCATACGCAAAGTACTCTTCTCTTTGCGTGGTATCATTTGCAAAGATCTCGTTTCGTTATCTCCAGCGGTTTACGAGATATGAGAGGCGTTATGAATATTTCATTCCCGCTCGTTGCGATCGTAAGTGAAGTTGCCGCAGATGCTCAATTTGTTCGAGATTGGAAGCAGATATTGATCTAAAGTTTTACGAAAATTTCCGTACCTCATCTGTATTTCACACTCAGCAATAGAATGTATAATATGCATCAAACACAAATTCATAGCGACCCCTATTTTTGATGGCAACGTTCTCAAATTTGATACTCATCTGTGAAATACCACAATAGTTATGACCATTATCGAAATGATTGGCACTTCATCATGAAGCTGCCATATAAAGCTAGAAGTATTTCAGAAATTAATTATTTTTTACGGAACAGGTTCTGTAAAACCGTTCGACAAAGATTTGCAGGCCGTGCGTCTCGAATCCTTAAGCGCGGCGCCAAGCCAACCCTGGCCCGCTTTGCGTGACGTCACAAGAGCGCGCCGCGGCCTTCTCTTTAGGTGGTGGTGCCGGCGCGCCTACCCGAGTTCAAGAAGCGGTGCATTAGCGCTCTCGGCTAACCTGGCGGGTATGAAATACCACCCTATGGCTGCCAAAATCCTCACCGAGCCCCTGTCATGTTTCTTTATTGGACCGTAAACTCAGCCAGAAGTTGGGAACAGAGTGCAACAACACTCATCCGACTAAATGTTTTTCATTCATTGCTGCATAATCCAGCTTTCACGGCTCCAGCACCACTTTTCCTGTTACAAGCATTTGCATCACTGATGAGTGGTATTGAAATTCCAGCTCGATCTGTAATACCCTGCTTATGGAGCTCCCTTCGTGTTGACTGGTGTTTCCAGAGTTTGCAACTGCGACATTAAGTTCTGCAAGTTTCGTTCCCTTATTTTTTTGACACTCCTCTTCAATGAGTCTCCGTCACGAACACTCAAAATACAACATCGTTCCCGTTGTGACTTAATGGTTGAAGTTTGTCCGCTTTCCCTGTGTAAGGTAGAAATCTTCGATATGGCGCCTCTTGAAACACCGAACACTCTGGCTGCCTTGGTTATGTAAGTACCCATCATACGAGCACCAACAATTTGCCCACGTTCGATTTCCCTTAGCTCCGACATAGTGCTATCACTACAAAACAGATCACCGTTCGGACCATGTCTGACATTTGCAGATATCGAGGACATTGCACAGGTGCCGTTCGTGGTCGAATACATCAGCTCAAGCAGAGGGCTCGGCTAACATCTGCAGTTACGTAAAAGCATGCATTTCTCGCGGGTTCTCCATATTCTTGTCCAACCCATGTAATAATGGACACTGCTAATACCTCTCTACATCTACATCTACATTTATACTCCGCAAGCCACCCAAAGGTGTGTGGCGGAGGGCACTTTACGTGCCACTGTCATTACCTCCCATTCCTGTTCCAGTCGTGTATGGTTCGCGGGAAGAACGACTGTCTGAAAGCCTCCGTGCGCGCTCGAATCTCTCTCTTTTTACATTCGTGATCTCCTCGGGAGGTATAAGTAGGGGGTAGCATTATATTTGATACCTCATCCAGAAACGCATCCTCTCGAAACCTGGCGAGCAAGCTACACCGCGATGCAGAGCGCCTCTCTTGCAGAGTCTGCCACTTGAGTTTGCTAAACATCTCCGTAATGCTATCACGCTTACCAAATAACCCTGTGACGAAACGCGCCGCTCTTCTTTGGATCTTCTCTATCTCCTCTGTCAACCCGACCTGGTACAGATGCCACACTGATGAGCAATACTCAAGTATAGGTCGAACGAGTGTCTTGTAAGCCACCTCCTTTGTCGATGGACTACATTTTCTAAGGACTCTCCCAATGAATCTCAACCTGGCATCCGCCTTACCAACAACTAATTTTATATTATCATTCCACTTCAAATCGTTCCGTAGGCATACTCCCAGATATTTTACAGAAGTAACTGCTACCAGTGTTTGTTCCGCTATCATATAATCATACAATAAAGGATCCTTCTTTCTATGTATTCGCAATACATTACATTTGTCTATGTTAAAGGTCAGTTGCCACTCCCTGCACCAAGTGCCTATCCGCTGCAGATCTTCCTGCATTTCGCTGCAATTTTCTAATGCTGCAACTTCTCTGTATACTACAGCATCATCCGCGAAAAGCCGCATGGAACTTCCGATACTATCTACTAGGTCATTTATATATATTGTGAAAAGCAATGGTCCCATAACACTCCCATGTGGCACACCATAAGTTACTTTAACGTCTGTAGAGTCTCTCCATTGAGAACAACATACTGTGTTCTGTTTGCTAAAAACTCTTCAATCCAGCCACACAGCTGGTCTGATATTCCGTAGGCTCTTACTTTATCAGGCGACAGTGCGGAACTGTACCGAAAGCCTTCCTGAAGTGAAGGGAAATGGCATCTACCTGGGAGCCTGTATCTAATACTTTCTGGGTCTCATGAACAAATAAAGCGAGTTGGGTCTCACACGATCGCTGTTTCCGGAATCCTTGTTGATTCCTACAGAGTAGATTCTGTTTCCAGAAATGACATGATACGCGGGCAAAAAGCATCTTCTAAAATTCTACAACAGATCGATGTCAGAGACATAGACCTATAGTTTTGTGCATCTGCTCGACGATCCTTCTTGAAAACTGGAACTACCTGTGCTCTTTTCCAATCATTTGGAACCTTCCGTTCCTCTAGAGACTTGCGGTACACGGCTGTTAGAAGGGGGGCAAGTTCTTTCGCGTACTCTGTGTAGAATCGAAATGGTATCCCGTCAGGTCCAGTGGACTTTCCTCTGTTGAGTGATTTCAGTTGCTTTTTTATTCCTTGGACACTTATTACGATGATTTAGAGAAGGAACTGCAGTGCGGTCTTCCTCTGTGAAACAGCTTTGGAAAAAGGTGTTTAGTATTTCAGCTTTATGTGTGTCATCCTCTGTTTCAATGCCATTATCATCCCAGAGTGTCTGGATATACTGTTTCGATGCACTTTCTGATTTAACGTAAGACCAGAACTCCCTAGGATTTTCTGTCAAGTCGGTACATAGAATTTTACTTTCGAATTCTCAGGGGTACAAATGAATTTTGTCCTTGATGACAATGGCAAAGGATGACGTTCCTTTATTATTATTATGTCCGCCCGCCGGCACGGTAGCCCAGCGTGTTCGGTCAAAGGATCAATTGTCCTCTGTAAACAAAAAGAAAAAAAAATGAAAAAAAAAACTGAGTAAAGGAATCAACGATTAACTTGAACGGATGCCATGTGACGTCTGCAACGACCAAACACAACGAACTACAATGAACAAAAAAAAGGAAAAAAAAAAGATTAGCCTGCATAGTAGCTCAGCGTGTTCGCTCAGAGAGCTGGTTGGCCTCTGTAATAAAAAATTGAGTCGAAGGATCAACAAACGAACTTAAACGGATGTCATGTGAGGTCCGCAACGACCAAACACAACGATTAAAAAAAAGTGGTCAGCGCCACAGAATCCCAGTCCTAAAGGCCCTGGTTCGATTCCCGGCTGGATCGGAGATTTTCTCCACTCGGGGACTGGGTTTTGTGTTGTCCTAATCATCATCATTTCATACCCATCGACGGGCAAGTCGCCAAAGTGGCGTCAAATTGAAAGACTTGCACCTGGCGAACGGTCTAACCTACAGGAGGCCCTACTCACACGACATTTACATTTAATTACATTATTATTATTATTATTTTCATTATTGACGACGTAGGATGAGTATATATGCTGCTATAATCATTTTCTGTTGCCTGGTTGTGATCATTTCAATCGAAACTAGTAGTAAAGAAAGATGTGTCTGCTGATCAGCAGAGCTTAATGGTACAAGTGGTTGGCAGAACAAAAAAAAAAAAAAAAAAAAAAAAAAAAAACCAAGGTAAGGTCGCTTCATGAGGTACAAATGCATCGGTAGGAAACTGGAGTACAAGAAATAGATATTTACAACAGGATGACGTCAAGAAATTCAGGCTACCATAGGTTTCCAGGATAGAATCAGACCCAGTCCAAAAACATCGTGGGCAGAAGAAGGAAGAAATACATATTAGTGTTGCTCTATAAGAAACAATGAGGATTCTAATACTGCAACACTGACGTAAAGATAGCTGGGGATTACAAAAAAATGGTTCAAATGGCTCGGAGCACTATGGGACTTAACTACTGTGGTCATCAGTCACCTAGAACTTAGAACTGCTTAAACCTAACTAACCTAAGGACATCACACACATCCATGCCCGAGGCAGGATTCGAACCTGCGACCGTAGCAGCCGCGCGGTTCCGGACTGCGCGCCTAGAACCGCTAGACCACCGCGGCCGGCATGGGGATTACAGCTAAAATCGGTAATCGTGAAATCTTCGAGTTTTGTAACAGTAATCTGGAGATAGCTGCAGCTTACAGATACAGTTGGTAATTGTAGAAGTAAAACCAGTGACTGTTGTCCGATTAAGTCACGGAGAAATAAGAAATACTGCATTCTGAGGGAAAGCTGTTTTCAATCCAACCGCTCATTTGTTCGGACGTTCCGTATGACATAATTTGTTTGCTGTTGTAGCTGCCAGCCTGCTGGCCCTGAGAACCGGCTTCTCTGATCTACGTAAGCGTGGCTCCCCGCAAGATGTCTGGCTTCAGAGAAATGTCCTTTCTTTTAGCAATGAACTAGCGATCCACTACAGATTCGCACGGACAGCACTCTACTTTTTTTTTCTTTATTGATTTTCAATTCCCCCCAATTTCAGCACTCTACGGCCGGTCGACTTATTTATAATATGTAGTGATACACACACAAAACTTCCTCGTGAATCAGTCTCTTAGTGAAAACCGCATCAAAATTCCTACAGTACTTTCTGATACAACCCACAACACATAGACAAGAAAACGCGGCGGTGGACTTTAATTTATAATACAGGGTGATTATAATTAAAGATAAACTTTCAAAACGCTGCAGAAATAACACCACTGGCCAGACTTACTCAAATTGCAACGGAATATTATCGGAGAATGGAGAAAACGTATGGCAGAAGAAAAATTGATCAATATATGGCGCTGTATGTGTCAGAATACGTAAATGAAACCATCTGTCATGCACACGAACCATTAAAGTTGGTACATGGTATTCCCTCCTTTCGCGTCTGCGACGTTCACCATGACCGTCTCAATTCAGGATCGCGCTCTGCTTGTAAAGCTATATTACAAGAATGACGACTGTGCACTCGTCTCTCTGCAGAAGTTCCGGACACTGAAGTGTTTGAAAAAGGGCGTTGGTCCGATGACTGCCGTAGGTTTGGAGGAAATGTTTCGGACCGAGCGAGGTGGCGCAGTGGTTAGACACTGGACTCGCATTCGGGAGGACGACGGTTCAATCCCGCGTCCGGCCATCCTGATTTAGGTTTTCCGTGATTTCCATAAATCGCTCCAGGCAAATGCCGGGATGGTTCCTTTCAAGGGGCACGGCCGACTTCCTTCCCCGTCCTTCCCTCATCCGATGAGACCGATGACCTCGCTGTCTGATCTCCTTCCCCAAAACAACCAACCAACCAAATGATTCGGAAATTCGAAATGACCTGTTCTTTTGGTGTGCAACCTGGTAGAGGGCGGAAACGAATTGATTCGACGTCAGTGGTAGCAGTGGTCACAGCAATGCAGGAGGAGACGAGTGGTGGTGTGCACACGTGTAGTGCACGGATAATTGCCCGAACATTGGACATATCCTAAGCACTGTGCGTAAAATCCTACGAAACATCCTTCTTTGGTATCCGTTCAAAATTATCCATCTGCACGAGTTGCCTCCTGTTGACCTTCCAGCAAGACAGACCTTTGCTTAAGAATTTCTTGCTCGCATGGAAGTGGACAATGATTGGCCGCGGAAGATTTTGTGGACAGATGAAGCTCACTTCCATCTGACAGGATATGTCAATACACAGAATTGTCGAATATGTGCAACGGAAAATCCACTCGCAAATCAACCAGTACTACTTCGTCCTGCGAAGGTCATTGAGTGGTGCGGGTTTAAGGCATCATGTATCATAGGGCCATATTTTTTCGAAGAGACAGGTGCTTCCGGTCCTGTTACCTGTACCGTCACTGGTAAGCGCTATGAGTGTCTTTTATGCAACCACGTCATTCCAGCTCTCCAACAGCGTGGATCTGTGGATGGGATCATTTTTATGCCAGATGGCGCAACTCCGCACATTGCAAATCCAGTTAAGCAGCTGCTGAAGGGCCATTTCGGAAATGCTAGAATTATCAGCTGCCATTTCCCTACAGCCTGCCCGTCCTGATCACCTGATCTTAATCCGTGTGACTTCTGGCTGTTGGGTTATCTGCAAGATCTTGTGTTCAGTGTTCTGATTGCAAACTTATCTGCATTGAAGGCACGCACTGCGCAACACATTCTGAATGTGACACCGGAAACACTTCGATCAGTTGTGGAACATGCTGTTACCGGACTTTAACTTGTTGCAGAAAACGATGGACACCATATTGAACATGTTTTGCGCCAGACACATGGAAATTAATAATCCGATTTGATTATGATTGATGCTTTTTATGCTCTTTATGGCCTCAGGACAATTAAAAACCGATGTGATTGATGCATTTTATTCGCTTTTGAGCCTCAGGACAATTAAAAACCGACTTTTCCCATCCGATGTGATGTGACCTTGCCGTGGTGGATGGGCTTACGTAACTAACAGTATCACACGTGTACACTCAAGCACACTGAGTAGCGCAGTTTGTTTAACGTCAAACGTACACCTTAGGCATTGTTGTATGATTCATTTGTCATTTGTAGTCGACCACTATTAAATTATGATGCTTACAGCGTCATCTATTGCTACATTTTGTAACTATTTCTTTTTCTTGTGCATACGTTTTCCCCCTCCTCCGATAATATTCCGTTGCAATTCGACGTCATTCTGACCCGTGATGTTATTTCTACAACGACTTGAAAGTTTAACTTAAATTATGATCACTCCGCATATGTATAAGGAATAAAGAATGCAATCACCGTTGTGACCAGAAATGTCGAAACATTTTTCGGATCCTTTTCAACACAAAAACGAAATTAAATTATTTAGCACTCCGCTTCCAGTTGGAATTATAACACTCTACTCCACTATAGGCCGATTACTGCAGCACAGTGAATCTGGTGTAGTGGTTCAAATGGTTCTGAGCACTGTGGGACTTAACTGCTGAGGTCATCAGTCCCCTAGAACTTAGAACTTCTTAAACCTAACTAACCTAAGGACATCACACACATCCATGTCCGAGGCAGGATTCGAACCTGCGATCGTAGCGGTCGCGCGGTTCCAGACTGTAGCGCCTAGAACCTCTCGGCCACTCCGGCCGGCGGTCCAGTCGTAACGAGACGTACACGCTAGATGCATTTCTTTTGAAAAATGGTTTACTTTCGGGAACAATCAGATATAATTTCAGTCAAAAATTACCGGCGATCTTTTATTGAAATTTTACGTGATTTCGCCGGAAAATAAACAACTGTTAAAAAGTATTTCAGCATCACAAACTTCTCCGTAACGATGGAAACGCCGTCCTTTCCGAGACTAATTATTTCATATGCTGCACGGGTATGTGGCGCATGTGGTGTCTATCGGTCAACGATTTGTTGAGAACAACTTTTTTTTCTATTACGAAAAGAACGAAAGCTGCAGAAAAGTACCTGCTTCACGATCGAACAAAGAAGAAATTATTACAGCATTCAGCAGCAGCAATATTGTATCCTATACGTTATAAATATTCTGTGTCATAGAATAGTCACGGTATCGATCTTAGACCGAATCTTATGGGAATTCGGATTCTGGTATAAATACTTCGTCACTTGCAAGTAAAATAAAGAGCTAGGTTTTGCATTTTTATGTACTTAAATGTTTCCAGTTTGGCAAAGTGTGCCGGCCGGGGTGGCCGAAAAAAGAAAAGCGGTTCTAGGCGCTACAGTCTGGAGCCGCGCGACCGCTACGGTCGCAGGTTCGAATCCTACCTCGGGCATGGATGTGTGTGATGTCCTTAGGTTAGTTAGGTTTAAGTAGTTCTAAGTTCTAGGGGATTGTTGACCTCAGAAGTTAAGTCCCATAGTGCTCAGAGCCAATTTTTTTATTTATTTTTTTTTATTTTCACGGTGTTGTACCTGGAGTGTAATATTATAGCGTAGTGAATTCTGAAACAAGGAAGACAGATAGTTACATACTTTTTGGGACGTTGCTGTGGGGAATAGCGCTCAACGTACATTGGAATGATGAGAACGAATTGCGATCAACGAAGAGTCAACAAGGAGAGGTTTGCAATAGTAGTTCCGAGCGAGTCCCCTCCGGGAAGAGTCGCCGTAACATGTTACTTCCTCCCACGTACACTATGTGATCAAAGGTATCTGGACACCTATTGGCGAACATTAATACGGAGTGTGTCCACCCTTCGTCTTTACAATGGTTTGCACTCTGCTGGGGTCTGTTTCAGTGAGGTACTTGAAAGGCTGTGGAGGAACGGCAGCCCATTCGTCCTCAAGAGCCGAAACCAGAGAAGGTAGGATCGTTGGACGCTGTTCTAACTCATCCCAACGGTGTTCCATTGGGATCATGTGGGGACTCGGCCCAGGCCAGTCGATTTTAGGAATGATATTGTCCACAAACCATTGCCTCAGATATGCTACTTTATGACAGGGCTGCTGATACAATCAGCGTTTTCGAGCTGTTCCTCTACTGCACACTGTACACAACGTTGTGAAATGTGTTCACACTATTCCGCATTTCACGATTTCTTAAGCGTAATAAGGGACCACGCCTTAACCTCGACTAGCACTCCCATACGGTAACACCACCTCCTCCGTTCTCCACTGTTCTACATCTACATGATTCCTCTGCAATTCACAGTTAAGTTCCTAGCAGAGGGTTCGTCGAACCACCTTCAAGCTATTTCTGTGCCATTCCACTTTCTAATGGCTCGCGGGAAAAACGAGCATTTAAGTCTTTTTGTGTGAGCTCTGATTTCTCTTATTTCCCCTCCCTATGTGAGTGGGCGCCAACAAAATAGTTTCACAATCAGAAGGGAAAGTTGGTGATTAAAATTTCACAAAAAGATCCTACTGCAACGAAAAACGCCTTTGTTTTAATGGTCGACACCTCAGTTCACGTATATTGTCCATGGCACTCTCTGTCCTATTTTGCGATAATACAAGATAAGCTGTCTTTCTCTGAGGAGCCAACGATCTTGCCGCAGTGCTAACACAGGTTCCCGCAAGATCACTGAAGTTAAGTGCTGTCGGGCTGGGCTAGCACTTGGATGGGTGGCCATCCGGTCTGCCGAGCGCTGTTGGCAAGCGGGGTGCACTCAGCCCTTATGAGGCAAACTGAGGAGATACTTGATTGAGAAGTAGCGGCTACGGTCTCGGAAACTGACATACGGTCGGGAGAGCGTTGTGCTGACCACATGCCCCTCCATATCCGCATCCGGTGACGACTGTGGGCTCAGGATGACACGGCGGCCGATCGGTACCGTTGGGCCTTCGGGTGGAGTTTAGCTTTTTTTTTTTCCTCTGAATATTTTCGATGTTCCCCGTCAGTACCGTCTAATGCGGTTCCCACATCGAATAGCAATACTCCAGAAGAGAACGGATAAGCGTGGTATAAGCAGTCTCTTTAGTATACCTAAGTGTTCTGCCAATAAATCGCAGTCTTAGGTTTGCTTTCCCCAAAACATTATCTGTGTGATCGTTCCATTTTAAATTATTCATAATTGTAATCCCTAAGTACATAGTTGAATTTATAGCCTTTAGAGTTGCGTGGTTTATTGTGTAATCGAAATTTAGCGGATTTCGTCTAGTACTCATGTGGATAACTTCACACTTTTAATTATTTAGAGCAGGGCTTCACAACATACGTGCTCGCAGTGCAAGCTGTGAGCAGCAAGGCGCGAGCACGGAGCAGCGCGAGCACGCTACGCCCACTACCGGATCAGAGCGGAGAGTGGGGAGAGTCACGTGGGGCACACAACAGCTGCCGCCAGTCAATGTAAATCCGCGGTCACCTGCAGAGATATCACTCACGAATTATTACTGCGACAAATGAAACAAATAAAGGAGAATGTACACGTGCCACATAATTTTATTAGCTTAGTGTATGCCTCTACATTCGTATTAATTTGTGAACTGTTACACAATAAAAGGTGTCACTGAAGTGTGGGATTCTCGGTTATCTTGTACTTTTTGCCCTTTACAATTGAATCTATGTTCGGAGTAATTGTTCTTGTGCATTGTAGGCGCAGCGTGCAGTTTAAATTTCGGTCAGACAATGCGTTTCTGAGGCGCGTCTTGTTACATTTCATTGCAGAGAACAGTTGTTCACAAACATTGATATTATTGTAGCCGCCAGTTTGTGCAAACGAGGAAATGTATCCTGAGGGAAGTGTCTGTAGAATTCCAAAATGTTTTTCTTGTTCTGAAATTTGTCTCTGTATCCTCTGTCACACTGCAGGTCAATAATTTCTAGTTGCAGCTCAGGACGAATCTCTTCAATATTCGCTGAATATGGAGAGGAGAACAGATCAAAATCACTGTCTAGTGCTGTCAGATCTTGAAAGCGTTGATCAAATTCTTCCTTAAGGGCAACTAAACTATGTGAAAAACGTTCACAGTCTTTGTGAACATCTTGCATGGATGATAATTTAGGAAAATGAGCTAGATTTCCTGTTTCCAGCTGACTCACTCAAAGTGTCAATTTAAATTTTAAAAGCTCGTATTCGATCTATGAAATGAGTAATTAGCAGATCTTTACCTTGTAGTGAAATGTTCAGAGCATTCAGATGGCTAGTTAAATCTGGCAAGAACGCGAGATCACATTTCCATTTCAATTCAGGAACACACATGTTATTTATTTCCATGAACATATTTATCTCATCTAATAGGCAAAAAAATCGATTTAATAATTCGCCACGACTAAGCCAGCGGACCTCGCTGTAACAAGGCAGGCTACCATACTGGCTTTCTACATCCTCAAGAAAGCTTTTAAATTGCCTATGTTGTAGCCCATGCTTCCTTATACAATTGGTTGTACGAACAACAACACTCATCACATTTTTACTCTTTGCACATAAGTTTTCCTGGTGGATCACACAGTGAACGCCCCTTATTTCATTCGGCACGGTCAGGTTTTGCATTTTCTCCTTCAACAGCGCAACGAAACCTGATTTTTTTTTCCCCTGTCATCGCTGGTGCACCGTCTGTAGACACTGAAACTAAAGAATTCCACGACAATCCTATATTTTCAACACTTTCTTCAACACTACTTAAAATATCACCTCCGGTTGTAGTGTTCTTCATGGCTACTACATCGAGGAGCTCCTCCCTCACCTGAAGATCTCTATTAACACCTCTAATAAATATGGCAAGCTGCGCTGTTCCAGTGATATCAACACTTTCGTCCAGAGCTAGAGAATACGCCATAAAATCTTTACAGATATTTGCAAGCTGGCTCTGGACGTCGTCTGCCATGTCCTGTATGCGACGCATAATAGTCATGCTAGATAATGGCACAATCCGAAACTGTTCAGCTTGAGATGGACACAAATGTTCCGCTGCAACTACCAAACATTCTTTTATTAAATCGCCATCAGTGAAGGGTCGCGCAAAGCAATTTTGTAACTCACTCTGAGAGCTGCCTCAGTTGATTTTTCTTCGTCGTCCAGATCTTCTTCGGATAGCTTTCTTTTAAGTTTAATAACTTCCTGTGCACGATCTGGTCCATCACATTTTCCACTTCCGTAGTCTTTCGCGCGGTACGACATATAATGTCGCTGCAAATTAAATTTCCTAAAAGAATTCAGCGTTTTGTGACATACTAAACATTTTGCAACACCATCTTTTTCTGTAAACAGATACAATTCCTCCCAATGGCGGTTGAACTGCGAAAGCATGGTTGGGGTGACACAACGGCGACTTGACATGATTCTTAACCAGCGAAGTGACTCTTAGAGCTGATCGTAGTACTTCAAACGTTACACAGTCAGCGCGAATTCAATAGGCATGCTGCGGCCCTATTCAAACGTGCGCGCGCATCTCCCCTCCCTCCCCTCCCACCCCTCCCACTCTACTCCGCGACCTTGCACCTGCTCGCGAGCACGTGCCTGAGCAGACGCGAGTACTCGCGCTCAAAACCGGCCAGTTGTTAAGCCCTGATTTAGAGTCAGTTGCCACTTTTCGCTCTATACTGATATCATGTCTAAATCATTTTTCAATTCGTTTTGATCATCTGATGACTTTACAAGGCGGTAAATGGTAGTATCACATGCAAACAATTTTAAAGGGCTGCTCAGATTGTCTCCTAAATCATTTATGTACGTTAGGAACAGCAGAGCGCCTTCATTGGGGAACGCCAGATATTAATTCTGTTTTACTAGATGACTTTGCTTCAGTTACTACGAAATGTGACCGTACTGACACAAAGTCATGAATCTAGTCGCACAGCTGAGACGATATTCCATAGGCACACAATTTGATTAGAAGCTGCTTGTGAGGTACGGTGTCAAAAGCCTTCTAGAAATCTAAAAATATGGAATTAATTTGACGTGCCCTGTCAATAGCACTCATTACTTTATGAGAATAAAGAGCTAGTTGTGTTTCAGAAGAACGATATTTTCTGAATATGTGTTGGCTGTTTGTCACTACGTCGTTTTCTTTGAGATAACTCATAATGTCCGAACACAGTATATATAAATCCTACTGCAAATCGACGTTAGCGATATGGGTATGCAATTAAATGGATTACTCCTATTTCTCTTCTTGGGTATCAGCGTGACTTGTGCAACTTTCCACTTTTTAGGTGCGAATCTTTCCACAAACGATCGGCTGTATATGATTGCTAAATATGGAGCTATTGTATCAGCATGCTCTGAGAGAAACGTGACTGGTGTACAGTCAGGACCAAAGGCCTTACCTTTATGAAGTGATTTAAGCGCTTTGCTACACCGAGGATATCTACTTACAAGTTACTCATTTTGGCTGTTGTTCTAGGTTCGAATTCCGGAATATTTTCTTCGTCTTCTTCGGTGAAGGAGTTTCTGAAAACCGTGTTTAGAAACTCTGCTTTAGTGGCACAGCCGTCAGTGTCATCACCCTTGTTATCGCGCAGGGGAAGTATTGATTGCGTCTTTCCGCTGGTGTATTCTAAACATGACCAGAATCTCTTTGAATTTTCCGAATTCTTTTTACAATAGCCATCCGCAGTGTTCGACGGTCGCTTGTCGTCTGTACATGATACCTGCCTGGTCTTGATTTAGTTGTGGTTGTTCCTTCGCGTTTCCACTTCAGAGTCACATCACCAACAGCCGACTTGGGTAGCTCTAGACGGGCTGAAATGTCTCTGATCAATGTGTTACTCAGGTGAAATCCAATGACTAATCCACGTTCGAAGTCGCGGAGCTCTGCTGGCCGACCCATTTTGCTGTTTCTGCACAGACAACGCAGTACTCTCCAATTGCAATCGCGAATGAAACAGGGGATGGAGGGAAAAGATTGTAGTTCCAAACGGACCCTTCATCACTTATCGCAAGGTAGTTTGCGGAGGACAGATGCAGATGTAGATGAAGGAAATATTGCAAAGAAGAGAGGGAGAAGAACAAAGAGACTTGGAGTGTTGGATGACACAAAAAATGAACGAAATTATAGGAAGATCTGCGAAGCATCACAGGACAGAGGAAATTGGAGAACGTCCAGACGATCTCTGTCAAGCATATCTATCAAAGAAGAAGCAAAGAGACTTTCCATAGTTTTCTGTTAAGCACTGCTTGTTAGACCCAGATTTCATCAGTATATGTTATCAACGCCGCGTGCACAGCCAGACCGCCCTGACGCCGTGCTACCTTTGGTTAGCTGCAGCTGCCCATCGGAACAGCCTTATTTTAACGGAATGTAAGTTACGTAATACTCGCGTCGACATGAAGGACATACAACAGCTCACACGCACAAGAAAGCAGAAGACAATGCTGCTGGTGCCTTGTTGCAGAAACTATCTCGGCATAACTTGCTGCCGGCCAGTGTGGCCGAGCAGTTCTAGGCGCTACAGTCTGGAACCGCGCGACGGCTACAGTCGCAGGTTCGAATCCTGCCTCGGGGCATGGATGTGTGTGATGTTCTTAGGTTAGTTAGGTTTAAGTAGTTCTAAGTTCTAGGGGACTGATGACCTCAGAAGTTAAGTCCCATAGTGCTCAGAGCCATTTGAACCATAACTTGCTGAAAACCGTTACCACACAAATAAAGCGGCCATTAGACGTGCTGGCTTCCTAACAACGTAATGCTGTATGCCAGAATAGAATTCACCAGACGTGGACGGAACCATCCAGCCACGGCTCACAACCCATCCTCACAGTAAAATGCTGCCAGGGGTGATGGTCTAAAAATGTTTGCAGAAGAGATTTTGCGAAGTATGGTATCCATTGAAGCTGTGAGGGCGGATCGTGACTAGTACCTGCATACCTCAATCTGCATTCATCAATCTGCAAGTTTCAAATAAGCACACAATCCGTTGCAGAGAAAACGATTCATTCTGGAAACGACCTGTAGGCAAAGTCTAAGACACTTCTCCACGATATGCTTTCTCCCACAAATGCCAGTCTAGCAGGGAGTACATGCGAACCTCAGTGAAGTAAAATAGAAAAAAAAGTGGTGGTAGAAATGAAACTGTTCGGGCTAGTCTCGATAAGATCATTGTCAGCAAAATTCCAGGATTCGGAATCGAGTCCCAGTCTTGTATACAGTTTCATCCTGCTGCGTACACTCCAGTGCGGTGTGATAAACTCATTTTTGAGGAGTTCAGTGTTTAACCTCTGTATCAAATCGTTTACTGTCTTTGTAGTAGGTTGAGACCTGAAATTTATTATAGACCGCCTCCTTGTAATGAATATTCATTGTTGTGAAGAACATGTGCAGCACCAGTTTACTTGTTCACTGTCTCTGTATGAGGGGTTCCGTAAACTGCACTGAACAGAAACAATTTTCAGCTTTAAAAGAAAAAAAAACTAATAATTGTACAAATAAAAACGAGAATCAAAATTATATGGTGTTATAGGTCTTGAGCCTAGCTTTGAACTTGCAGTCAGGTTTGGACCTAGCTTATCCTTTTATAAGTTAAGAAAATAAAAACTTCTTGTTTCTATTCGTCCAACAGAGAGGAATAAATAAAAGCAGCGTTGTTAATCTTATGATTTTTTTTCTATTTATTGGTCGTTGGGGTAAGTAAGGACATCTCAAAATCTCTTTTGGCTGTAGGAAAATAAGAAACAAAATTTATCTGGTACAAAAAGTTTTATTCACGTTTTCCAAATAAAAATTGTTATATCTCTGAGTATTTCACTATAACATTAAATTGATGAACTTGGTTAGTTTGCTAATACATTAAGCCAATGACATCATGTTTAAAATGATGTCTTTGAATCTACAAGTCGTACTCCCCAGAAGTAATAAAGAGCTTTCAAACACCACGTCCTCGACTCAAAAATGACTCCTTATCTGCTAAAATAAAAGTGTTTAATGGCCCTTGTTTTTTCAAAACACATCAACATAAACTATTCCTCCTAAATAAGAAATTTTACATCCACACAATCTAAATGACTGCTTACTTTTTCTGTAGACTTTAATCACAGCATAATCTCCTGCGCAAAGAACAGTGTCAGACAGTTCTTCAATTCCGTCAAGTTCTTGGTCTTCGTCAGAAGGAACACTGATTTCCATCCACCCCACAAATTTCTAAAACACAACCCTGCATTTTCAGTTAGCTGAAATACAGGGTGAGACAAATAAAAGTGACACGGATAACAGAGTTCCAGGGAACAAAGAAACACAACAAACAGAAGGAAATACAGTACTAACCCGAATACAGCAGATGTTGAAAGTAACCACCACTTATCTCTTGGCACTTTTTGGCCCTGATGAACAAGTTGCTAAAGGCGGATCGAAGCTAGATTGTTGAAATTGCTGCAGTCTCATACGGAATGTTCTGCTGCAGTTCTTGAAGACTATGAGGATTGTTGCGATACACGTTAGACTTGAGGGCTCCTCACACAGAGTAATCGCACACTGACGGATCAGGTGACCGGGGTGGCCAGCTATGGCCGCGAACAGACTGAACTCTGCTAACAACTCTGTCAGGCGTGAAGATTGTGTAAATGTACTCCAAGGATCGGCCGGGTGTATGGGTAGCTGCTCCATCCTGTTGGAAGTAACTGTAGGTCTTTTCCTCCTCCGTTAACGCTGCCACATATGGTTCCAAAATGTTGGCAATGTAACGCACCGGAATCAGCTGACTGATGAAAGAAGATGGGACCAATAATGCGGCGTGCAGGTACTGCACACCATACCACAACCTTCTGGTCATGCAATGTAGTTTCGTGGAAGTTATGCAGATTCTCCGCTGCCCAGAACCTGTGATTCTGTGAGCTGACATAGCTACTCATGTGAAACCAGGCTTCATCTGACAAAAGAACAGATCCATGTCCAAACCATTTATTGTTACCTCAGTGAACAGCCACTGACAAAACTGGAGCCGCTAAGGAGTATCTGTTGGTTTTTATGCACGAAAAACAGACACTCGGTAGGGATGCATGTGCAGGTCCAGGTGGCGTATTCGTTTGCATCATCGACATTATATTCTGGTCTCTTGCAACAGCCGACAGGCTGATTTGGTAAGGCTCTGAAGCATTTTCTGGTGAACTGCAGCCACGTTTTTTGGTGTGCGGGCACGTTTCGGAATGTTTTTCGACTAGTTCAAAACAGATCCTATCTGACGCCATTGTCGTACCAAGCATTGCATGGCATTCTTTGCTGGCACTTTGACACCATTAAACTTCTCAGCAAACAACTGACCACACCGTTTCCACTACTCTGATGTCACGTAACTTGCCACAACGAACACCCGCTGCTCAACTGTGAGTACCATCGTCCACTTTGCACTGCTCCACTCATACTAACCCAGCCCGCACTACGCTCTGAATGGTGTGGATCACGTGGCGGGCTTACACGTGGTGTGCACGTCACGGGTTGTGGTTTTGGCATTCATTCACATTGTAACATTTTGGGCTTTCCGTCGTATGAATGCTGCGAGTACCCTTGGAAAGGCATTCACCTAGCTGTGCATTAAATGATCAACTTATGAGATGAGACCTATTCTTTGAAAGACATTTGATTTACATAATTTTCGTAACTGTAAAGACGCGCATCTAGCGCGAACGCTTAAACATCGATTGCGCAGTCAAAGAAACATTTTAACAGAAGCTGAACTGAGCGTTCCGCTTCGATCTATATATACACCTTTGCAGATCTTCAGATTTTACCGTACTTCTGCTTGTAATGTGAAAGCGTAAAGAAGGTCGTCTTTAAGCCATAAAAGTGAGCGGTCTTGCCAGCGTGCAGACAACATTTATTGAGTAATAAAATTCAAGTAATTTATGTTCAACATCAACCCGTGGTCTAGGGGTAGCGTCTTTGATTCATAATCAAAACGTCTTCGGTCCCCGCCACTGCCTAAATTTTGATAAATAATCAGCATTGGCGGCCGAAGATTTCCGGCATAAGAAGTCAGCCTCAGTCTGCCAACGGCCTTGTCAAAGAGGGCGGAGGAGCGGATAGAGGTTCAGGGCACTCTCTTGTCCTAGGGATGGGAAATTGCCCCTAAAGAATCAGCAATGATCAACGACATGAGGATGCAGAAGGCAATGGAAACCACTGCATTAAAGACGCGTAACGTGTATCCACAGGGCATGTGGCCTGTATTTGAAGAAGTGTCATGATGATCTCTCCATTGGCAAAAGATTCCAGAATAGTCCCCCATTCGGATCTCCGGGAGGGGACTGCCAAGGGGAAGGTTACCATAAAAAGACTGAATATTCAACGAAAGGATAACGTTCTACGAGTCGGGGCGTGGAATGTCAGAAGCTTGAACGTGGTAGGGAAACTAGAAAATCTGAAAAGGGAAATGCAAAGGCTCAATCTAGATATAGTAGGGGTCAGTAAAGTGAAGTGGAAGGAAGACAAGGATTTCTGGTCAGATGAGTATCGGGTAATATCAATAGCAGCAGAAAATGGTATAACAGGTGTAGGATTCGTTATGAATAGGAAGGTAGGGCAGAGGGTGTGTTACTGTGAAAAGTTCAGTGACCGGGTTGTTCTAATCAGAATCGACAGCGGATCAACACCGACAACGATAGTTCAGGTATACATGCCGACGTCGCAAGCTGAAGATGAACAGATAGAGAAAGTGTATGAGGATATTGAAAGGGTAGTGCAGTATGTAAAGGGGGACGAAAATCTAATAGTCATGGGCGACTGGAATGCAGTTGTAGGGGAAGGAGTAGAAGAAAAGGTTACAGGAGAATATGGGCTTGGGACAAGGAATGAAAGAGGAGAAAGACTAATTGAGTTTTGTAACAAGTTTCAGCTAGTAATAACGAATACCCTGTTCAAGAATCATAAGAGGAGGAGGTATACTTGGAAAAGGCCGGGAGATACGGGAAGATTTCAATTAGATCACATCATGGTCAGGCAGAGATTCCGAAATCAGATACTGGATTGTAAAGCGTACCCAGGAGCAGATGTAGACTCAGATCACAATATAGTAGTGATGAAGAGTAGGCTGAAGTTCAAGACATTAGTCAGGAAGAATCAATACGCAAAGAAGTGGGATACGGAAGTACTAAGGAATGACGAGATACGTTTGAAGTTCTCTAACGCTATCGATACAGCAATAAGGAATAGCGCAGTGGGCAGTACAGTTGAAGAGGAATGGACATCTCTAAAAAGGGCCATCACAGAAGTTGGGAAGGAAAACATAGGTACAAAGAAGGTAGCTGCGAAGAAACCATGGGTAGAAGAAGAAATACTTCAGCTGATTGATGAAAGGAGGAAGTACAAACATGTTCCCGGAAAATCAGGAATACAGAAATACAAGTCTCTGAGGAATGAAATAAATAGGAAGTGCAGGGAAGCTAAGACGACATGGATGCAGGAAAAATGTGAAGACATCGAAAAAGATATGAATGTCGGAAGGACAGACTCAGCATACAGGAAAGTCAAAACAACCTTTGGTGAAATTAAAAGCAACGGTGGTAACATTAAGAGTGCAACGGGAATTCCACTGTTAAATGCAGAGGAGAGAGCAGATAGGTGGAAAGAATACATTGAAAGCCTCTATGAGGGTGAAGATTTGTCTGATGTGATAGAAGAAGAAACACGAGTCGATTTAGAAGAGATAGGAGATCCAGTATTAGAATCGGAATTTAAAAGAGCTTTGGAGGACTTACGGTCAAATAAGGCAGAAGGGATAGATAACATTCCATCAGAATTTCTAAAATCATTGGGGGAAGTGGCAACAAAACGACTATTCACGTTGGTGTGTAGAATATATGAGTCTGGCGATATACCATCTGACTTTCGGAAAAGCATCATCCACACAATTCCGAAGACGGCAAGAGCTGACAAGTGCGAGAATTATCGCACAATCAGCTTAATAGCTCATGCATCGAAGCTGCTTACAAGAATAATATACAGAAGAATGGAAAAGAAAATTGAGAATGCGCTAGGTGACGATCAGTTTGACTTTCGGAAAAGTAAAGGCACGAGAGAGGCAATTCTGACGTTACGGCTAATAGTGGAAGCAAGGCTAAAGAAAAATCAAGACACTTTCATAGGATTTGTCGACCTGGAAAAAGCGTTCGACAATATAAAATGGTGCAAGGTGTTCGAGATTCTGAAAAAAGTAGGGGTAAGCTATAGGGAATTTGAGGAAGAAATTTCTGAGGATGTACGTCTGGAGTACAGCATTGTATGGTAGTGAAACATGGGCTGTGGGAAAACCGGAAAAGAAGAGAATCGAAGCATTTGAGATGTGGTGCTATAGACAATATGTACAACAACCAAGAGGGAATAATAAGAGTGGACGATCAAGAACGAAGTGCTCGTATTAAGAAGGGTGTAAGACAAGGCTGTAGCCTTTCGCCCCTACTCTTCAATCTGTACATCGAGGAAGCAATGATGGAAATAAAAGAAAGGTTCAGGAGTGGAATTAAAATGCAAGGTGAAAGGATATCAATGATACGATTCGCTGATGACATTGCTATCCTAAGTGAAAGTGAAGAAGAATTAAATGATCTGCTGAACGGAATGAACAGTCTAATGAGTACACAGTATGGTTTGAGAGTAAATCGGAGAAAGACGAAGGTAACGAGAAGTAGTAGAAATGAGAACAGCGAGAAACTTAACATCAGGATTGATGGTCACGAAGTCAATGAAGTTAAGAAATTCTGCTACCTAGGCAGTAAAACAACCAATGACGGACGGAGCAAGGAGGACATCAAAAGCAGACTCGCTATGGCAAAAAAAGGCATTTCTGGCCAAGAGAAGTCTACTAATATCAAATACCGGCCTTAATTTGAGGAAGAAATTTCTGAGGATGTACGTCTGGAGTACAGCATTGTATGGTAGTGAAACATGGGCTGTGGGAAAACCGGAAAAGAAGAGAATCGAAGCATTTGAGATGTGGTGCTATAGACGAATGTTGAAAATTACGTGGACTGATATGGTAAGGAATGAGGAGGTTCTACGCAGAATCGGAGAGGAAAGGAATATGTGGAAAACACTGATAAGGAGAAGGGACAGGATGATAGGACATCTGCTAAGACATGAGGGAATGACTTCCATGGTACTAGAGTGAGCTGCAGAAGGCAAAAACTGTAGAGGAAGACAGAGATTGGAATACGTCAAGCAAATAATTGAGGACGTAGGTTGCAAGTGCTACTCTGAGATGAAGAGGTTAGCACAGGAAAGGAATTCGTGGCGGGCCGCATCAAACCAGTCAGTAGACTGATGACCAAAAAAAAATTGTGTTCGATACTGTAAATCGGGAAGTTATTGTTATGAAGGTATTGAACGGTGCAAGAACTGTCTCGAAGGAAGGAGAAAAGTAGCGACTGTAATTTGTGACAAAAACGTGAACCAAGAAGTCAGCACAGGGCAGCCTGAAATCTGATCGCACCATACAGTCAGAAAATTATTTATGTAAGTTATACTGTTTATAAATAAGCCCTAATTGCTTGTGAGAATTATTTGAATATATTTAGTGTTTACCAGATTTCTTATTCTATTCTTTTCCTTTATTTTTTTTTTTACCTTCATGTTATATTATTTTTATAAATGGCTAACAGCCTTTACTACGGCAGAGAATACTGCGGTATCCTGGTCGTAGACAGAAGGCCGCTCCTTGTCTTCTATACAACTCAAGCTGCCACATTTATTAATTATTTCATTTGAAAATACAATTTTTTTATTGTTCATTGTTGAAGGTCCCTTAGGTAATTATAAAATTCATACTGATTACGTAAAGAAATTCGGGCTGTTCTTTTCCAAATAATAAAAGCCTTTGCGTAATCAAAAACTAGCCTCCTTCTGACAACGATCAGGAGCCGACCAGAAGACGGACGTCTTCGACCGCTTTCGTGTTTCCTGTGGCAAAGCTGTGCCAAACTGGGAACGCGACATTCTAGTATGAAACACATTATGTATTTAATTATCAGATTAAAATTGAAATATATTAACTTATTTTTTTTCTTTTATCATACTAGAACATCCATCATACCCACTCGTCAGGGACACTTTTATTTGCCCTCCGGCCCCCGCACCCCCCCCCCCCCCCCAGATTAAAGTATATTCTTAAACTGAACTTTTGTTTATAAAACGGGATTGCAAATTTGCTTACTATGCACCGTGTATCCCCGATTACAAGACGAGGTGTTTTCACAAAATTCCATGCATTCGCGGCATATGATGTGGTGTTTTTCTTTTCTTTGTCGAATAGAACCTAGAGCTTCCATTAAGTTGTGACTCTACTCTCTGCCATGACTACCACTTTAACCTTGAAGATAGGCATGCGCTTTGAGCATTGTTGTATGACAGCAGGAAGTGTTTGTTGCAGCAATTTTTTTTATCAGTTGTTGTGTGACTTTGGAGGTCCCGCTTCTAAACTGCGTAGCAAAGTGAGAAATGGTTCATGATATGAAAGAACGTGGTTCAACATAAAATTTTTCAGCAAGTTGCAGCGGTTACTATGACGCAAATTCAAAATCATGGTTGTCCAGAATGCAGAAGCAACAACCAATTGTGCGACTTCGAGGAGGTACTGAGCCACAGAAGCCAGTGTTTGCAGGTGACAATAAGACAAAGGACATCTGAAAAATGCGAAGCCGACTAGGAAAGATTTCAGTGGCCCACAGAGCGTACGTTTCGAAAATATTGAGACTGAAGTAGTGGCATTTGTGCGCGAGAAACGTGAAGAAGGGATGGCAGTTTCCCACGAATCATACGAAATAAAATACGTGCATAGGCACAGGACCGCGGTGTCCAACTTAAAGCCAGCTCCGTGTGGCGTCCAAGGATAATACGACGCAATGGACTTGGGCTACGACGTAGAACATCCCTTGCTCTGCGTCTTCCAGCGTGGTATGTGGAGACGTCCGTCGAGTAACAGCGACAAGTTAAAAGAAAGAAACATGCTTATCTCTTAGGGCGAATCGAAAACGCTGACGAGACTCTTGTTCACTTTAACGTGACATCAAAACCAAGAGAAAGGAGCCAAAAATATGTTGATTCATACTAATGGCAACGAGAAATCGCAGATCACCATGATATTGCGTGTGCATGTCGATGGAACAAAGATGCAACTCTATGACATCCTCAATCGTAAAACTATGCAAGAAAGGCTGCCATCTGATATTATATTCCTTTGCAATAGAAAATGGTGGATGACCAATTAATCGGTTATAGATAGGGGAAAGACAGACACCGTCTACGGGAAAATCAAAGAGGTCTTTGGGGAAAAGAGGAGCGACTGTATGAATATCAAGAACTGAGATGGAAAGTCAGTCCTCAGCAAAGAAATGAAAGAAATGAAAGCTGAAAGCCGGCCGCGGTGGTCTTGAGGTTCTAGGCGCTCAGTCCGGATCCGCGCGACTGCTACGGTCGCAGGTTCGAATCCTGCCTCGGGCATGGATGTGTGTGATGTTCTTAGGTTAGTTAGGTTTAAGTAGTTCTAAGTTCTAGGGGACTGATGACCAAAGATGTTAAGTCCCGTAGTGCTCAGAGCCATTTTTTTTGAAAGCTGAAAAGTGGAAGGAGTATGTAGAGTATCTGTACAATGGAGATCAACTTGAAGGCAATATTATGGAAATGGAAAAGGACGTAAATGAGGATGAGATGGGAGATATGATACAGCGATAAGAATTTGATAGAGCGCTGAAAAACTTAAGTCGAAGCACGACCCCGGGTGTGACATTCTGTCAGAACTAATGACAGCCTTAGAAGAACCAGCCATAACAAAACTCTTCCATCTGGTGTGAAAGACATATGATACAGGCGAAATACCCTCAGACTTCAAGAAGAACGTAATAAATCCAATTCCAAAGAAAGCAGTTGCTGACTGATGTGAAAATTACCGAACTCTGAATTTAATAAGTCATGGCTACAAAATACTAACGAATTCTTTACAGAAGAATGGAAAAACTGATAAAAATCGACTTCAGGCAAGATCAGTTTAGATTTTGGAGAAATTTAGGAACACGCAAGGCGATACTGACCCTACAACTTTTCTTAGAAGGTAGGTTAATGAAAGCCAAACCTACGTTTATAGCATTTGTAGACTTAGAGAAAGCTTTTGTTAATGTTGACTGGAATACTCTCTTTGAAAGTCTGAAGATAGCAGGGGTAAAATACAGGGAGCGAAAGGCTGTTTACAGGCTGTAACCAGACAGCAGTCACAGAAGTTGAGTGGCATGAAAGGGAAGCAGTGATTGAAAAGGGAGTGAGGCAGGGTTGTAGCCTTTCCGCAGTGTTATTCAATTTATGCATTGACCAAGCAGTAAAGGAAACCAAAGAAAAATTTGGAGTACGAATTAAAGCTCAGGGAGAAGAAATAAAAACTTTGAAGTTTGCCGATGACATTGTAATTCTTTCAGAGACAGCAGAGGACTTGGTAGAGCTGTTGAACGGAATGGTCAGGGTCTTGAAATGAGGATATAAGATGAGCACCAACAAAAGCAAAACAAGTATAATGGAGTGTAGCCGATTTAAATCAGGTGATGGTGAGAAAATTGTGTTAGGAAACGAGTACTGAAAGTAGTAGATGAGTTTGCCATTTGAGTAGCGAATGATGGGCAAAGTAGAGTGGCTATAAAATTTAGACTGGCAAAGGCTAGAAAAGCATTTCTGAAGAAGAGAAATTTGTTAACATGAAATATAGCATTAACTGTTAGGAAGTCTTTTCGGAAGATATTTGTCTGCATTGAAACATGGCGATAAACAGGTTAGACAAGAAGAGAATAGAAGCTATTGAAATGTGGTGCTACAGATGAAAGTCGAAGATTAGTTTGGTAGATCACGTAAATACTGAGGGAATACTGAATAGACGTGGGGAGAAAAGAAATTTACGGCACAACTTGACTAAAAGAAGGGATCAATTGATAGGGCACACTCTAAGACAGCAAGGGATCACCAATTTTGTACCAGAGGGAAGTATGAGGGGGATGGGGGTGTAAAAAATCTTAGACCAAAAGATGAATACAGTAAGCAGATTCAGAAGGATGTAGACTGCAGTAATTTGGAGATGAAGAGGCTTGCACAGGATAGAGTAACATGGGGAGATGGATCAAACCAGTCTTCGGACTGAGGATCACAACAATAGATTGCCTCCATACAGACTGGAGCAGGAGGCCAGCTGCTCCTGTAAAGAATCGTATGATGTTGATCCTTGAAGTTTTCAAGGGGATTCTGACACCATCAATGAAGGTAGAAGTCCTGAAACTGAATACAGATCTTGTCGTCATTCAGGGAGGCATAACTTCGCAACTACAAGTGTTAGATGTGGTGGTGGATAAGCCATTAAATACCATATGCAGCAACTGTGCAGCAAGTGGTTACTTAAAGGTGGTCAAGCCCTGGCCCCTAGCGGGAAGTTGATGATGCTTTCAGCATCTCATTTTGCTGAATTGATCCAGACTGCTTGGACACGCATATCCGCATTGTGAACTGCTTTCAGATCTGCTGTGTAACAAATACATTTGGTGGGAGTGAAGGAGGTTTACTATGGGAGGAAATGTAAGATAACCCTGACAGTGGCAGTGACGCTGCAAATTCTGTGGACCATTCCAATGAGGAGGGTAAAGTGGCATCTGTGTCTGATTAAGGGAGGCCTTTATCGGATTTTGTTTTCTGTGTACTGGTATTTTTATTGTCTCCTTCTGTTACCTGTAATGAGGTAACCATTTGTTAGTTTTCCAAATAAACGTAATATGTAAATTCATGTTTTTCTATTATCCCTTGTTGAACAATTTGGGGGGGGGGGGGGGGGGGGGCGGGGGTTGTCATGTATTGGTAGTCGTATTGAATTTGAAGACATACTCTAATTAAACTAAAACAACACGTTTTACATCGCATCTTACAAATAAAGTCCGAAGTAAGCAAATTCAGCACTACATCCGATGTTTGTCATGACAGTGTCGCCAACTTTGAAATTTCCCTGTTAGAGTGGTTCAGTACAGACCTAGATAAACAAATCTTTGAATAATGTTCCCATTTACTTACGACACGATAGTATAGAACCTTTTTGGAAGTTTCGTTTCTGTTCACTCTATTTTTTGTTATAAAGATAGTGACATATCAGTGAACAGTGTGGCATTACATTATTTAATAAGTTATTGTAAAAAAAAGGATTGTACACTAGCAGTAAATCTAATTATTGTCTCTAATTAGAAGTCTGTAAATGTATGAGTATAAGAATTAGCTTATTTTAAATTGCTTATTTTAAATTATTTTAAATTGGTCTAAACTTGTAAATACTTTGACATGTCCTATATCCTTGTAAAAAAAGATCTACGGATGAGTAAAGCTACTACTACTAATACTAATTATCACCACGAAAAAAGTAAAGCTGTGACCACGAAACATAGTATAAATGTCAACCCTTCTCTAAATATCACCCTGCAGTACGACACATTCTTTTTTTCCAGCGATTGATGAATCGGCGGAGCTCACGACGGTGGTATGAGTTCCTAAACCAGGCTTTTGCCTGGTTTAGGAAATCATACCACCGTCGTGAGCTTTAAAACTTTCCCGGCGTACGTATTGTTCCACAAAATGTCGGGAGAACTGCCGGATATTACCTGAAGATGGCCAGAAGACTCTGCGCCGAAATATTATGGCAGGAAGTTACAAACATCCGGCAGCTCTCCCGAAATTTTGTGGAAGAATACCACCGTCATTTCGTAAATGCCTTCCACAAAGTGGCTTCTTCACTCGAAGAAAGAGCTTCCTCTGGGTGCCACGCCAAGAAAATACAAGATGGGAAGGGGCAGACGGCGGAGGGGGTGGGAAGGAAAAATTTGATACGAGATAGCAGTGTCTGTGTTATTAAGAAGTACCATGCAACGTTCCTTCGGACATGTCTGAAGGAACAACCACTGTGTCGACTACAGCCGTTGTGAAATACAGGAAATATATCCGCAGTTGCGAATGTGAACCACTTTCGGCTGCATATTGGAATGACGACAGTGAAAATTTGCGCCGGATTGGGACTCGACCCCGGATTTCTCCTTTGGGAGAATGGTCGCCTTAACCGCTTCGGCCGTCAGAGCGAGAATCGCAGCCACCCCCAAACTTCCATATGTCTTCGTCCATTTGTCACAACTTGCACTCCTGCGTTGCATTTATTCCCCTCCAGGAAGGACATAGTTACTGAAGAGTCGAGAGCCTGGTATTGGCGTCGTTCCAGTATACAGTCGAAGGTGATTCACATTCTTCATATTCGCAACTGCGAATACCTTTCCTGTCCAAAATCTGATAGCTCAAAGACGCAGCATGTGTGACTGATACCTGTGCAGAATGGGCAGAGACAATTTCGTGAGGCAGAGTCACCACCTTGGGCAACTTTTTATTCCGTTTCATCTTGATGGACTTTCGTAATCACAAAGAAGACTTCAGTAATATGCTCCTGTGATGGTTTGTCCCTTACGATCATTATCTGTAAGCCCCACTCCACGAAAAACGCTCAGCATCACCCAGCCCATTGATAGTTGGGTTTTCCATACACGAGGTTCTATCAGTAAGTAATGCAACATGTTTTTTTCTCTGAAGGCAGGTTGATTTTTATTCAGTATTACAATACATCACATTATTCCCGACTCTTTTGGCTACAAAACCTGTTTTTCAACATAATCTCTGTTCAATGCGAAAGCCTTACGCCATATTACTGAGAGGGTTCGTAAGCCCACATGGTACCACTCCACAGGTCAACGTCGGAGCCAACGTCTTGCTGCGTCAATAACCTCCCTCAGAGAGTGCAACCAATTCTGCACAGATAGTTCTTCGTAGCTCTTTAGGGTTTACTGTTAAGTGGCGAGGAACTCAGCGGGCACACACCTTTCAGTACCCCAGCTGATGGACGAGTGTGTCCACGCCTCTGTGCACTACCAACAGAGGCGTCCAATTGAGCAGCGAGGCGTTTGATTGTGATCTGTCGATCACTTCGAGTGAGAATGTCCACACGTTCCAGCATTGGCAGGAGTCACAGCTGTTGCGGCCTACCGGCACGCATGAGATCGGACAGGTTTGTACGACCTTGTTGTGATGATGACGGACGCCTCACCCAACGACTCACCGTGCTTTTGTTTACTGCCAAGTCTCCGCAGACATTCTGCAAGCGCCTATGAATATCTGTGACGCCCTAGTTTTCCGCCAAATGAAGCTCAATGAAAACGTTCTGCTTGGAATGAATCTCCTTTGTAGATTTTGAAGGCTTCTCGAAACTTCATGAACTATGGGAGCTGAAGTGGTAGTATGCCATGATGTCCCACAACAAAAGCCACATTTTTCCAGCCGAAACTGGACGAGAAAAAAATTTGTTGCATTACTTATAGAATGCTCCTCGTACTTCCACTTTTTGCTTTTCTCCTTTGCCTTGGGAACATAGCGATGCAGCTAGCACTCGTCCATGCTGATTAACTGCTAAAGAAGTCATCCGTTTTGGCCTGACACAGCTGCAACATTTCCGCTGCTGCTTCGGTTCGGCGGGCTTTCCGAAAAGATGTGAGCATTCGTGGAACCCAGCAGACGGCGACCTTCGTCGTTTTCGAAATGTTGGGCAAGATGTTGAAAACTGATCCATTACTATTTTCACTTTTTCGCTGTCGTCTAGATTGTGATAACCTGGTCTTCGAGCACCTGGGCCTTCACGTCTATTGCGATTCCCTGTTCTCCGTCATCCAGACACGTTTGACCACGCTAAAAGCGCCTGCGCCACATAACCGCTATGGCAAGCGATGGCGGATTGTTTCAGTACACTTCCACCAATTCAGCATGGATTATTGCAGTGCCGTTCACCTTCAAATGCAGAAAACGAACTGCTGCACAATACGAGTATCCCATTGTATCGATGAGCTGCACCATTCTGTTTTGGCTGTTCTGGTTAGGTATGAGAAAAACCGACCGGTTAAAACCGATACGGTTTTTTATTTTTGGATAATCAGTAGTTTTCGGTTTTTGTTTCGTCTCGGTTATAACAAGTGGTTTTTAATTTTTTTCTAATACCCACGCAGAAAAACCGAAATATCAGTTCGCCCTAGCAGCAGTGCTAAAATTTTTCGATTTTAAAGAAACCATTTTTAAAAAAGAATAGTTTTTACTCATAAAACTTTCACGGGTTTGAAATATCATGTTATTATAGAAAATGGGAAAAGTGATCATTGCTATTTTAATAATATTGCCAACAGAAACGAACACACAGTATAGGAATTGTTACAGCATTGCTGAGACAATAATGTCACTGTTACCAATGTGTCATGGCTTAAGGTAGAGTGCCCACAGAATAACGTGGCCAGTAGAATGTGTGGTGAGAGGAGTAGCGGTGCGGATGATGGGCAGGTGCTGTAGAGGAAACGCTGAGTGCTGGAGGGAAAGTGCCGTTCTAAACTGAAGCCTATGTTCACATATTTTGTAAATCTTAAGAGGAGCCACTCCATGCCCACACTTGTATGGTGACATTACTGTCTACAAAGAATTCCGCTGAAAATGTAACAAAAGCATCAATTTATTTTCGCCTGTCTTTTTAACCATTTGTAACTTTCATAGAAGCGTTACGAGAAGCTTGTGAAAAAGTATATCCTTGGTACAAAACTAAATGTGTAATGTATCCACTTACGTTTTTCCAAAACCCATAGCATTTCTCATTCCACCAGCTATCGATGACCGAGAGAGGTGTCGTAGTGGTTAGAACAGTGGACTTTCATTCGGGAGGACGACGTTTCAAACCCACGTCTGGTCAGCCTGCTTTAGGTTTTCCGTGATTTCCCTAAATCACTTCAGGTAAATGCTGGGATAGTTCCTTTAAAAGAGCACGGCTAACCTCATTCCCGATCCTTCCCTAATCCAGTGGGACTATTGACCTCACGGTTTGGTCCCTTCCCTCGAATCAGTCAACCAACCGGATACCGATGGCCCTTAAAAATTACATTCTTTCATTGTAAAAGTCTGTATTTAGTAGAATAACATGGGAGATAATGAAGTTTTGCATAATAACCACATATCAAAATACCATCTTCTTTGCGTGTTACCATTTGCCAAAATCATGTTTCGGTATCTCAGACCGTTTATGAAATAGGAATAATCATGTGGATATTTCACTCTGG
Organism: Schistocerca piceifrons; assembly: GCF_021461385.2. Lineage (NCBI taxonomy): Eukaryota > Metazoa > Arthropoda > Insecta > Orthoptera > Acrididae > Schistocerca > Schistocerca piceifrons. Next base: position 987,344,364 of record NC_060138.1, on the reverse strand, counting down.
CTTTATCACTGTTGCGCGCGATCGCAAATTAGTGTTCTACATGAGATCGATTTTCTCGAGATTGGTGACAGGTACAGACCTCTACACCAGTCCAAAGAAAAATTCAATACGTTAGCGAAATTTCATACACAGCAACATAATATGCACCAAATGCAAAAGCATATCAGCCCCTACTTTTCACTGCAAACTTTTTCGAATTTCGTGCACTATCTTACTTACATGAAAATATCACAAGAACTATGACCATTAACGAAATGGGAGGCACATCGTCATGAAGCTGACATATACAGCTATATGCAAAGCAAAAATAAAACTTTTTTACCCAATAGTTTCTATAAAATTGTTTGGAAAAGATTGCCAGGATTCCGCCATCGCCAACCGACCGAAATTTTGCACTCTGGTTGGACAATGTTTAGGAAGGATAGGACTGATGCTATGGGAGGTGGTGTGTTCATTGCAGTTAAAAGCTGTTTAGGTGAGATCGATACTGCGTCAGACTGTGAAATAGTCTGGATAAAACTGTCAATCAGACAAGGACTGAAAAAAAAACAGCGTAGAGAACAGCGTAGAGTTTTCTTGTATGGGAAAGCAAATGAAAGTGTCATTAATGAAGAATATCTTCATAGTCAGCTCCAAGCGTTCACCGCGGGACACAAAGATATTGAGCATCTTTGGTCGGAATTTAAAGGTACTGTCCACCATGTGCGATAAAAGTACGTGCCTTGCAAAAGTATAGGGGAGGGAAGGGATCCACCTTGGTACAACAAACATATTAGGAAGTTTCTGAGAAAGCGGAGAATTTTGCACAGTCGTTTTAAACGTAGTCACTGCCCCGCTGACAAACAGAAATTATGCGAAATGAAAGCAGCTGTCAGAAGGACAATGAGAGACTCTCTTAACGAATTTGAAAGCAATATTTTATCTGCAGATTCTAAAAATAACCCAAAAAATTTGGTCGTACGTAAAATCTATGAACGCTATAAATAATTCAATACCTTCTCTTGCTGACAGTACGGGTAATGTAACTGATGATGATAAACAGAAGGCCGAAATTCTAAACCTAGCTTTCAAAAACTCGTTTACGTTAGAGGACTGCAGCACCATTCCCCCTTTCAATTATCGAACAAACGAAAGGATGGCTGACATAGTGTTTAGTGTATCTGGGATTGTAAAACAGTTAAGATCCTTAGACGCCAGAAAGGCATCTGGCCCAGACGGTATCACCTTAAGATTTTATGTTGACAAATATAGCACCACTCTTATCCGTCATCTATCAGAGATCATTGGAACGGCGGAAAGGCTCAGGTCATAGCAATCTATAAAAAGGGTAGAAAATCGGATGTACATAATTACCGGCCAATTTCACTGACGTCGATTTGTTGTAGAATCATGGAACATATTTTGTGTTCAGACATAATGACCTTTCTAGACTCTGAGAACCTCATCTGCAGAGACCAGCAGGGTTTTAGGAAACAGCGGTCAAAAGAGACACAGCTAGCCCTCTTTGTGCATGATATACAACAGGCTCTAGATACCGGCTTTCAGTTTGATGCCATATTTCTAGACTTTCGAAGCCGGCCGGAGTGGCCGAGCGGTTCTAGGCGTTACAGTCTGGAACCGCGCGACCGCTGCGGTCGCAGGTTCGAATCCTGCCTCGGGCATGGATGTGTGTGATGTCTTTAGGTTAGTTAGGTTTAAGTAGTTCTAAGTTCTAGGGGACTGATGACCTCAGAAGTTGAGTCCCATAGTGCTCAGAGCCATTTGAACCATTTAGACTTTCGAAAGGCATTCGACTCAGTTCCGCACTGTCGCTTGCTACAAAAAGTGCGCGCTTACGGTCTATCCAATGACATATGCGGGTGGATAGAAAGTTTTCTAACAGACAGGGAGCAGTATGTCGTCCTGAACGGGATAACTTCAACAGAAACAAGAGTAACTTCAGGTGTGCCCCAGGGCAGCGTAATTGGTCCTCTGCTTTTTACGATTTACATAAACGATCTGGTTGATGGTATTGACAGCGGCCTTAGACTCTTTGCCGATGATGCTGTAGTCTACAGGAAAGTAGTATCACACGAAAGTTGTGAACAAATCAATGAGGATTTGCAGAAAATAAATGCGTGGTGTAATGACTGGCAGTTATCTCTCAATATTAGTAAGTGTGACTTACTGCGTATAACAAGGCGAAAATTCCCATTAATGTATGAGTACAAAATAAATGATCAGTCTTTGGAAGCGGTAACATCCGTCAAGTATCTGGGTGTGACTATTCGAAATGATCTCAAAGGGAATGATCAGATTACACAAGTAACGGGTAAGGTGAACTCTAGATTGCGGTTTATTGGTAGAATCCTGAAGCGATGCAGTCCTTCAACAAAGGAAATAGCTCACAATACGTTAGATCGTCCAGTCTCAGAGTACTGTTCGTCTGTATGGGACCCTCACCAGTTGGGTCTGATTTAAGAGATTGAGAATGTCCAAAGAAGAGCGGCAAGATTCGTGACTGGTACATTTAGCCATCGCGAGAGCGTTACGAATCTCATAGAAAGCTTCAAGTGGGACACACTTGCAGATAGACGACGCGCTAAACAGAAGGGGCTGCTCACTAAATTCCGAAATCCAATCTTCGCCGAGGATGTAGAGCACATATTATTACCACCAACTTTCAAATCGCGTAATGATCATCATTCAAAGATAAGGGAAATAAGAGCTCGTACTGCGGCGTTCAGGCAGTCGTATTCCCCTCGTGCGATCCGCGAGTGGAACAGGGGGGGAGGGGGGGGGGGTGAAATATAACTTTGGCGCTAATTGTGCCCTCCGCCACACACCGCTTGGTGGCTAGCGGAGTATATATGTAGATGTGGATGTAGAAAGGGGGCAAGCACTGTTAGTCTCCCCTTCTGGAAAAACGAATGGACTTGCCCAGCGCTTTTGATGAAGACTGGTCACTGTGCACCGTATCCTGCGTGGATCTTTACGTGTGTAGTGCAGTGTGCAACACTTACCCTCACCTGGTCTATTCGGTAGTTTCCTGCTGTTGTCGCAGGACATCTGTTGCATGGCAGAATGGCACTAACCCTAGTTCAAATGGCTCAAATGGCTCTGAGCACTATGGGACTTAGCATCTGAGGTCATCAGTCCCCTAGAACTTAGAACTACTTAAAGCTAACTAACCTAAGGACTTCACACACATCCATGCCCGAGGCAAGACTCGAACCTGCGACCGCAGCGGTCGCGCGGTTCCCGACTGAAGCGCCTAGAACCGTTCGGCCATCACGGCCGGCACTAAACCTAGTCTGAAAATATTCTTACGAAGAGATGTAGCAGTTAAGTACAATGTTTCATTTGCTTTAAAAGATTAAAGATTTGTCTGTCATTTCAATGAAATAATAGAAGAGGAAGAAAATTTTGGTAACAAGAATAAATTAAAAACTTAACAACAATTCATTCATAGTATACTCACACAATAAAAATGGACAGCTGATTTGCTGCCTGTTTAATTTAATATTCTGAGTCAAAGTATCTTGGAACTGAGAGAGTCTAAATTTTTCAATCTTTGTTCGATTTCTACGATTATTACAGTAAATAAAAGGAATAGAAAACCAAAAATCGGTTACTTCAGGAACCGGTCATTTTGAGCAATTTTGACAATCAGGATAAAATAGCGAGAAAAAAAAGATATAACCGAAAATTAGTTGTTTCAGCGATAACCGATTATTAGGGTACGGTAGTGTGGGGATTTCAGTTATACCAGGATTGCAAACATGTACCTGCAAACAAATAAACAAACAATTTTTTATGTACCTTTACTCTTACAGGTGATAATTAAAACAGTACGACTACTATTCCCAGATTGCTTCTTTTTAATTAATGTTTACTCTTGGATGGAACATGTGCATTACAAAGTTACACCTGGAACAGGGCCTGGATGAATCGTACTTTCGTCAACACCAAGGATGTCCATACTCATGAGCAAAGGGGAGGGCCACTGGCAAAGGGGAGGGGCCCGCCCCAGTCCCTAGCTCTCAGGGAAAGGAAAAATTGTAGTGTAGTCAGGTTTCTTTCTCTCTTTTTTTTTTTTTTCAAGAAAATGATTAAAAAAAATTTTTAACAGCGTCAGAACTGGAACTTTTTTATGGCTACTTACAAGTCGCCATTCGTCTGCCAAAATATTAATAACGCTCCCCAACCGTAGGTCTTCTCTCCCCCTCCCCCTACAAACTATCGTATGGGCGTCCTTATTACGTCCGCTTTGAAGTTACGTTTCACCAGAATGAATATAGTGGGAGACAGATCAGATGCGCGTTGGTGTGTCGACCAATCGTAAATCGGAAGAGTAGTGAGAATAATGAGTTGGTGCCCAAGTCTACAGCTTTTCGTGCCTTACGCGGGCAATGTTTCCAATGGGCGAAGTGTATTTTTTCAACCACTATCTTGGTTTAAAGATATGTTAACGTCTTTAAAGGGCAGTCTAGGTTTGTATAATTCTAATACGCAGCATATATTGAACCGTGTACAATAAGTTACAAAGAATACGAGGACGTACTGTAAAGTAACGTTTCAGAATTTTTTTATGTGGATACTCTTAAACCTTTTTAAATAAAACAAACTTTATTAACTTTATAAATCTTGATTCTTTATGTCTACTGGTAGGTATTTATTTTTCATCATAATCACCCTAGCGGCAGACACATTTCTCCCAACGAAATATCAGTTTGTTGAACCATCATTGTACACTACTGGCCATTAAAATTGCTACACCACGAAGATGACGTGCTACGGTCGCGAAATTTAACCGACAGGAAGAAGATGCTGTGATATGCAAATGATTAGCTTTTCAGAGCATTCACACAAGGTTGGCGCCGTTGGTGACACCTACAACGTGCCGACATGAGGAAAGTTTCCAACCGATTTCTCATACACAAACAGCAGCTGACCGGCTTTGCCTGGTCAAACGTTGTTGTGATGCCTCGTGTAAGGAGGAGAAATGCGTACCATCACGTTTCCGACTTTGATAAAGCTCGGATTGTAGCCTGTCACGATTGCGGTTTATCGTATCGCGACATTGCTGCTCGCGTTGGTCGAGATCCAATGACTGTTAGCAGACTATGTAATCGGTGGGTTCAGGAGGGTAATACGGAACGCCGTGCTGGATCCCAACAGCCTCGTATCACTAGCAGTCGAGATAACAGGCATCTTATCCGCATGACTGTAACGGATCGTGCAGCCACGTCTCGATCCCTGAGTCAACAGATGGGGACGTTTGCTAGACAACAACCATCTGCACGAACAGTTCGACGACGTTTGCAGCAGCATGGACTATCAGCGCGGAGACCATGGCTGCAGTTACCCTTGACGCTGCATCACAGACAGGAGCGCCTGCGATGGTGAGCTCATCGACGAACCTGGGTGCACGAATGGCAAAACGTCATTTTTTCGGATGAATCCAGGTTCTGTTTACAGTATCATGATGGTCGCATGCGTGTTTGGCGACATCGCGGTGAACGCACATAGGAGGCGTGTTTTCGTCATCGCCATACTGGCGTATCACCCGGCGTGATGGTATGGGGTGCCATTGGTTACACGTCTCGATCACCTCTTGTTCACCTTGACGGCACTTTGAACAGTGGACGTTACATTTCAGATGTGTTACGACCCGTGGTTCTACCCTTCATTCGATCCCTGCTAAACCCTACATTTAAGCAGGATAATGCATGACCGCATGTTGCAGGTCCTGTACGGGCCTTTCTGGATACAGAAAATGTTCGACTGCTGCCCTGGCCAGCACATGCTCCAGATCTCTCACCAATTGAAAACGTCTGGTCAATGGCGGCCGAGCAACTGGCTCGTCACAATACGCCAGTCACTACTCTTGATGAACTGTGGTATCGTACACGCCATCCGAGCCCTGTTCGACTCAATGCCCAGGCGTATCAAGGCCGTTATTACGGCCAGAGGTGGTTGTTCTGGGTACTGATTTCTCAGGATCTATGCACCCAAATTGTGTGATAAAGTAATCACATGTCAGTTCTAGTATAATATATTTGTCCAATGAATACCCGTTTATCATCTGCATTTCTTCTTGGTGTAGCAATTTTAATGGCCAGTAGTGTAGAATGTTTGACTTTGTTGACAGAGCCACAACCTCACCTCAGCATGCACCGCTTCATCACATCAAAGTGAAGTCATCGATGTTGTTCCTTAAATTTTTGAAAAGGATGAAAATCGGATGGAGCCAAGTAGGAACTGTTTGGAGGATGATCGATGGCAGTGAACACTACGCATCGGCTTGTTGCAGATGTCGCAGCGCTCGTACTTGGTGTGGCCTTGACATTCTGAAGGAGATGGTGCTCCATGTGTGGACAGACTCTTCGAATTCGTGCTTTCACTTTTCTGAGGGTCTCGCAGTACCTCGCAGAGTTAATGGTGGTTCATTTAAGCATGAATTCCAAATGTACCACACCCTGAACATCACAGAACGTTGTGAGCATGACTTTGCAGACTGACGGCATGGTCTTGAACTTTTCTTCGCGTCGGTGGTACTTTGTGGCGTAATCCCATTGAGTGATCTTCTGTTTTTTGAGAGCCCAGGTTTGATCACCTGTCGCAATATTCTACATCTACATCCATACTCCGCAAGCCACCTGACGGTGTGTGGCGGAGGGTACTTTGAGTACTTCTATCGGTTCTCCGTTCTATTCCAGTCTCGTATTGTTCGTGAAAAGAAAGATTGTCGGTATGCCTCTGTGTGGGCTCTAATCTCTCTGATTTTATCCTCATGGGCTCTTCGCGAGATATACGTAGGAAGTAGCAATATACTGCTTGACTCCTCGGTGAAGGTATGTTCTCGAAACTTCAACAAAAGCCCGTACCGAGCTACTGAGCGTCTCTCCTACAGAGTCTTCCACTGGAGTTTATCTACCATCTCCGTAACGCTTTCGCAATTACTGAATGATCCATTAACGAAGCGCACTGCTCTCCGTTGGATCTTCTCTATCTCTTCTATCAACCCTATCTGGTACGGATCCCATACCGGTGAGCAATACTCAAGCAGTGGGCGAACAAGTGTAGTGTAACCTACTTCCTTTGTTTTCGGATTGCATTTCCTTAGGGTTCTTCCAATGAATCTCAGTTTGGCATCTGCTTTACCGACGATCAACTTTATATGATCATACCACTTTAAATCACTCCTAATGCCTACTCCCAGACAATTTATGGAATTAACTGCTTCCAGTTGCTGACCTGCTATATTGTAGCTAAATGATATAGGATCTTTCTTTCTATGTATTCGCAGCACATTACACTTGTCTACATTGAGATTCAATTGCCATTCCCTGCACCATGCGTCGATTCGCTGCAGATCCTCCTGCATTTCAGTACAATTTCCCATTGTTACAACCTCTCGATATATCACAGCATCATCCTCAAAAAGCATCAGTGAACTTCCGATGTTATCCACAAGGTCATTTATGTATATTGTGAACAGCAACGGTCCTACGACACCCCCCTGCGGCACACCTGAAATCACTCTTACTTCGGAAGACTTCTCCCCATTGAGAATAACATGCTGCGTTCTGTTATCTAGGAACTCTTCAATCCAATCACACAATTGGTCTGATAGTCCATATCCTCGTACTTCGTTCATTAAGCGACTGTGGGGAACTGTATCGAAAGCCTTGCGGAAGTCAAGAAACACGGCATCTACCTGGGAACCCGTGCCTATGTCCGTTTCAGTCTCGTGGACGAATAGAGCGAGCTGGGTCTCACACGATCGTCTTTTTCGAAACCCATGCTGATCCCTACAGAGTAGATTTCTAGTCTCCATAAAAGTCATCATACTCGAACATAATACGTGTTCCAAAATTCTACAACTGATCGACGTTAGAGATATAGTTCTATAGTTCTGCACATATGTTCGACGTCCCTTCTTGAAAACGGGGATGACCTGTGCCCTTTTCCAATCCTTTGGAACGGGACGCTCTTCTAGAGACCTACGGTACACCGCTGCAAGAAGGGGGGCAAGTTCCTTTGCGCACTCTGTGTAAAATCGAACTGGTGTCCCATCAGGTCCAGCGGCCTTTCCTCTTTTGAGCGATTTTAATTGTTTTTCTATCCCTCTGTTATCTATTTCGATATCTACGATTTTGTCATCTGTGCGACAATCTCTAGAAGGAACTACAGTGCAGTCTTCCTCTGTGAAACAGCTTTGAAAAAAGACATTTAATATTTCGGCCTTTAGTCTGTCATCCTCTTTTTCAGTAGCACTTTGGTCACAGAGTGTCTGGACATTTTGTTTTGATCCACCTACGGCTTTGACATAAGACCAAAATTTCTTAGGATTTTCTGCCAAGTCAGTACATAGAATTTAATTTCGAATTCATTGAACGCCTCTCGCATAGCCCTCCTCACACTACATTTCGCTTTGCGTAATTTTTGTTTGTCTGCAAGGCTTTGGCTATGTTTATGTTTGCTGTGAAGTTCCCTTTGCTTCCGCAGCAGTTTTCTAACTCGGTTGTTAAGAAACACTTCACTCTCACGCACAAAACTGAAAAAATATTGTTCACAGATGGCCAGTCTCCTCTGTTTCATGTCAGGGGTGAGCATCCGAGGCACCCACCGTGTTCACATTATTCCGTGGCGCATCTCTGCCATTATAGTCTGTAACTCTCTCGCGATATGTCACACATATCTGAGAGCTGCATCTGTATTAACCGACGATTTCTCACGATGAGTTCATCTACCTGATCCCGACCAGTCTCGTCGAGGTTGCCATACGCTGTCGGCCACTCCGTGCTCTATCACACACGTTAAGCTTAGCACCACCGTTTCCTTCATTACGATCAACCCATCATCGCACATTACTGATGCCGATACATTCATCGCCGTATAAAGCTTTCATTTTTCTATGGATTTCAATTGCAGGCATGTTTTCTGTGGTTAGAAACTAGATTACAGCACACTGATTCTCACGCACAGACATAGTTACGTTACACTACAGTGCGCTCAAAAAAATTGTACCATAGTTTTCATAGTTTGTGCTTTTTTCTCAACTATGTCTTCTCAAGACTTCGATACATACACACACCTGTATAATGGAAATAAAAACGAACACGTATTTTTAGTACCGTTAAGTAGAGCGCGCTCTGTTCCCAATCCTGAATGGGACAATGCAGCTTGACACACTGTTTACAATGTCTCGAAGGGTCGTTTCAACCTTAGACCGTGCGTGTATTGTTAGCGCACTGGCGTACACGTCATCGATGTCATTCGAACATTTAGCTGCTATAGTGAGGCATAAAGTCATTGAAGATGATGACCGCTACTCATAAATTCCGGCTCTTAGTACTCCGAGGAAAATTCAACAGAACTACACGCTGCGTTTTTGGCGGGAACTGGGAGGGCTGTATCAATCCAGGTAATACGCAACCGTCTCCGTATGATCAAGTTGGCCCCTTGGCATCCATTACAGATAACAGTACAAAAAGTCAGCAAAGCGGTGCGCACAAGGTGAGCAAGGGTTCACCTGCACTGGAACCTGTACCAGTGACGTCAGTTTGTCTTCACGGGCGATACGATTGCACAATTTGTCTGACGATCGTAGCAAAGTGTGCGGAGGCGGTCGGTTACCAGCCAAAAAAACCCTCGGTTCTTTAAATAACAATCGAACTACCATGCGTAAAACATCTTCAGACGACAGGTTACTTCCCATGTGAGTTAATGTGTTAAATATTTCTACGTTAAACATGTAAGCGATTTGAAAAGAATTGAAATTATGTTCGATGTTTCTTGTAAGTCGCTACCCTCTCATTATCAAACACTGGATGAACATCGGTTGGGTAATTTTCACTCCATTTTTAAGCAAAAGCTAATGTCTGACGCCTCTCTACCATTATGATATGATATCTCCTGAAACACGTGTCGTAAAATGATATAATTTTGAAGGTATATTCAGTGTTATATATCTGGATACTGTCCGCAAATTTTACTGCGAATGGAGTTAGTATTAAAGAAGTAATAAATTGAAACGTAAAGCAGTAAAGGAAACAAAAGAAAAATTTGGAGTAGGTGTTAAAAGCTATGGAGAAGAAATAAAAACTTTAAGGTTCGCCGATGACATTGTAATTCTGTCAGAGACAACAAAGGACCTGGAAATGCAGTTGAACAGAATGGACAGTGTCTTGAAAGGAGGATATAAGATGAACATCAACAAAAGCGAAACGAGGATAATGGAATGTAGTCGAATTAAGTCGGGTGATGCTGAGGGAATTAGATTAGGAAATGAGACACTTAAAGTAGTAAAGGAGTTTCGCTATTTGGGGAGCAAAATAACTGATGATGGTCGGAGTAGAGAGGATACAAAATGTAGACTGGCAATGGCAAGGAAAGCGTTTCTGAAGAAGAGAAATTTGTTAACATCGAGTATAGATTTAAGTGTCAGGAAGTCGTTTCTGAAAGTATTTGTATGGAGTGTAGCCATGTATGGAAGTGAAACATGGACGATAACTAGTTTGGACAAGAAGAGAATAGAAGCTTTCGAAATGTGGTGCTACAGAAGAATGCTGAAGATAAGGTGGGTAGATCACGTAACTAATGAGGAGGTATTGAATAGGATTGGGGAGAAGAGAAGCTTGTGGCACAACTTGACTAGAAGAAGGGATCGGTTGGTAGGACATGTTTTCAGGCATCAAGGGATCACAAATTAAGCATTGGAGGGCAGCGTGGATGGTAAAAATCGTAGAGGGGGACCAAGAGATGAATACACGAAACAGATTCAGAAGGATGAAGGCTGCAGTACGTATTGGGAGATGAAGAAGCTTGCACAGGATAGAGTAGCATGGAGAGCTGCATCAAACCAGTCTCAGGACTGAAGACCACAAAAACAACAAATTGAAACGTCATGCCTGATGCTGAATGTTTTAGTGCAACAACTGCGAAGAAGTATTAAGCGATGTACTTTCTTTCCTTTCATCATTTTGTGGGGGTGTCAGAGAGAAAAAGTTTCGTAAAGGTTTAAAATTACGTTCAAAATTTGTTGGTAGTCGCTAAGAGCTTTCATTCTCAAATGCTGGATGAATATATAGTGTCGGCGGCTTTTGCATTTCCAGCTTTTGCGTTACCAACTGGTAACTGTTTGCGCAGTGAATGATGGGAAGTGAACACGATGACTGATGATTCAAATGATTAGACACATGATTAGACAAGATGGCGGACCCCAACGTCGTCGTGATCTAGAGTGTTCGAAATTACGTGGAGGCATAGTGGACTATACTGTGCAGAATGATGTCATATAAAGTAAAATATTCACTAAGATGTGAACTATATTCTTAGGTTCCTCGGCAACCACAACCTCGGAAATCGGGGCTTTTCGAAAATATGCCTCAAAGTTTTCAAAACGATCACTGGACTCCACTACAAATCAGTCCGTCACCACATCCAGTTTTCCTTGAGTCACATTCGTTGGCTTCGTCAACTCACAAGCAAACTGTAAGATTTCAACCTAACCCAGTCTTCGGGCTACGCTGCAGATCAATCCGTTTACCACAGCCAGTTTTGCTACAGTGACATCTGTTGGCTTCGCCAACTCAGAACGAAACCGTAACAGCGGAATTCCAAATAGTATTTCAAGAAATCCTGACACATTTCAAGAAATCAACAAAACAAGAAATACATACTTAAAGCAGTAACTAACTTCAAAATCCATAATTCAGTAGCCAAATCAATAATCGCCAATTTCGCGCAATCCATGTCAAAAACAGAAGTAATCAATTCGTATCTTCCGCCGCAACAATTCATTAGATTTAGCGATTCTCACTGGCTACACTATCAGCCGATTGACTATGACCAATGGAAACGAAATGTCAATAACAGTACGCAACAGAAGAACAGTCAACACAGTAACTGCACTTCTAACCGCCTTACGACATCTACACAGCTTCTAGGTGTACTGTGTTAAAGCTTTAACACAAGATTATACGTCTTAATGAGCAGATTATGAGAGTATTTTAAATTGGGTCAATAATTTATGAAGTTGTATGAAAATCAATTTTTGTTCTCCTGCAACTACAAATGGAACAGTGAACCATGAGCCACGAGCCATGAAACGGGTTAGTCGGTTAGTAATATAGATACAGGTCTCGGGCCTGTGGTTCCACAGGTTCATTAGGTAGATGGGCAAGTCTTGTTTTGCGCCTGTATCTTGTACGGCTGTAGGAGGTCTCTCATCTCTGTCGAGTGAATTATGGGGGTCTGTGCATTATCGGGTTAGGATTTTCCAAGGTATTTTCCAGCCCTACGTTCAACGTCTCGGTGATAGGCTTGTCTTTCAGTCTTTAAAGACAATAATCTATGAGATAATATGCGGCCACTGCGTGAACACCGTCTTCCAAGAGGCACGAATCAACGAAATTTACTTATTTTTCAAGTTTCGCTCACATAGGGTAAGTGCATTTTGAATATGCACAAGTGATTACATATAGGCGTACAAGAAAAAGAATTTACGAGTTTTGTACGAACAGAGAGCGGATACATCTCATTCATGCAAAAGTGATAACTTATACATGGTATAAATATCAGTGCACTTAATAAAGACAACAGAATTAGATATTGAACCATGGTGGGGAGGCTTGTGTGCCTCAGCGATACAGATAGCCGTACCGTAGGTGCAACCACAACGGAGGGGTATCTGTTGAGAGGCCAGACAAACGCGTGGTTTCTGAAGAGAGGCAACATCCTATTCAGTAGTTGCAGGGGCAAGAGACTGGGTGATCGACTGATCTGGCCCTGTAACACTTACCAAAACGGCCTTGCTGTGCTGGTACTGCGAACGGCTGAAAGCAAGGGGAAACTACAGCCGTAATTTTTTTCCCGAGGGCATGCAGCTTTACTGTATGGTTAAATGATGATGGCGTCCTCTTGGGTAAAATATTCCGGTGGTAAAATAGTCCCCCATTCGGTGGCAGGAGGAACAAGACTTCTACTCAGGTGAATACAGGGCTATAAATACAAAATCAAATAGGGATAATGCAGGAGTACGTTTAATAATGAAGAAAACAGGAGTGCGGGTAAACTACTACAAACAGCATAGTGAACGCATTATTGTGGCCACGATAGACACGAAACCCACGCCTACCATAGAAGTACAAGTTTATAAGCCAACTAGCTCCGCAGATGACGAAGAGATTGATGAAATGTATGATGAGATAAAAGAAATTATTCAGATAGTGAAGGGAGACGAAAATTTGATAGTCATGGGTGACTGGAATTCGACATTAGGAAAAGGAAGAAAAGGAAACGTACTAGGTGAATATGGAATGGGGGTAAGAAATGAAAGAGGAAGCCGCCTGGTAGAATTTTGCACAGACCATAACTTAGTCACAGCTAACACTTGGTTCAAAAATCATGAAAGAAGGCTGTGTACGTGGAAGAGACCTGGAGGTACTGGTAGGTTTCAGATAGATTATATAATGGTAAGATAGAGATTTAGGAACCAGGTTTAAATTGTAAGACATTTCCAGGGGCAGATGTGGACTCTGACCATAATCTATTGGTTATGAACTATAGATTAAAACTAAAGAAACTACAAAAAGGTGGGAATTTAAGGAGACGGCACCTGGATAAACTGACAGAACCAGACGTTGTAGAGAGTTTCAGGGAGAGCATTAGGGAACGATTGACAAGAATGGGGCAAAGAAGTACAGTAGAAGAAGAATGGGTAGCTTTGAGGGATGAAATAGTAAAGGCTGCAGAGGATCAGGTAGGTAAAAATACAAGAGCTAGTAGAAATCCTCGGGTAGCAGGAGATATATTGAATTTAATTGATGAAAGGAGAAAATATAAAAATGCAGTAAATGAAGCAGGCAAAAAGGAATACAAACGTCTCAAAAATAAGATCGACAGGAAGTGAAAATTGGCTAGAGGACAAATGTAAGGATGTAGAGGCATATCTCACTAGGGGTAAGGTAGATACTTCCAGCAGGAAAATTAGAGAGACCTTTGAAGAAAAGAGAACCACTTGTATGAATATCAAGAGCTCCGATGGAAACCCAGTTCTAAGGAAAGAAGGGAAAGCAGAAAGGTTGAAGGAGAATATAGAGGGTCTATACAAGAGCGATGTACTTGAGGACAATATTATGGAAATGGAATAGGATGTAGATGGAAGAGTTTGATAGAACACTGAAAGACCCAAGTCGAAACAAGGCGCCGGGAGTAGACAACATTCCATTCCAACTACTGACAGCCTTGGGAGAGCCAGCCCTGACAAAACTCTACCATCTGGTGAGCAAGATGAATGAGACAGGCGAAATACCCTCAAACTTCAAGAAGAATGTAATAATTCCAATCCCAAAGAAAGAAAGTGTTGCAGATGAGAAAATTACCGAACTATCAGTTTAATAAGCCACAGCTGCAAAATACTAATGCGAATTCCTTACAGACGAATGGAAAAACTGGTAGAAGCCGACCTCGGGGAAGATCAGTTTGGATTCCGTAGAAATGTTGGAACACGAGAGGTAAATCTGACCCTACGACTTATCTTAGAAGATAGATTCAGGAAAAGCAAACCTACGTTTCTAGCATTTGTAGACTTAGAGAAAGCTTTTGACAATGTTGGCTGGAATACTCTCTTCCAAATTCTGAAGGTGGCAGGGGTAAAATACAGGGAGCGAAAGGCTATTTATATTTTGTACAGAAACCAGATGGCAGTTATAAGAGTAGAGGGGCATGAAAGGGAAGCAGTGGTTGGGAAGGGAGTGAGACAGGGTTGTAGCCTATCCCCGATGTTATTCAGTATGTATACTGAGCAAGCAGTAAAGGAAACAAAAGAAAAGTTTGGAGTAGGTGTTACAATCTATGGAGAAGAAATAAAAACTTGGAAGTTCGCTGATGACATTGTAATTCTGTCAGAGACAGCAAAGGACCTGGAAGAGCAGTTGAACAGAATGGACAGGGTCTTGAAAGGAGGATAGAAGATGAACATCAACAAAAGCAAAACAAGGATAATGGACTGTAGTCGAATTAAGGATTAGGAAATGAGACTCTTAAAGTAGTAGATGAGTTTTGCTACTTGGGGAACAAAATAACTGATTGTTATCGAAGTAGGGGGGATATAAAATGTAGACTGGCAATGGCAATGGAAGCGTTTCTGAAGAAGAGAAATTTGTTAACATCGAATATAGATTTAAGTGTCAGGAAGTCGTTTCTGGAAGTATTTGTATGGAGTGGTAGCCATGTATGGAAGTGAAACATGGACGATAAATAGTTTAGACAAGAAGGAAATAGAAGCTTTCGAAATGTGGTGCTTCAGAAGGATTGCTGAAGATTAGATGGGTAGATCACATAACTAATGAGGAGGTATTGTATAGAATCGGGGAGAAGAGAAATTTGTGGCACAGTTTGACTAGGGATCGGTTGGTAGGATATGGTACTGGGAGATGAAGAAGCTTGCACAGGATAGAGTAGCATGGAGAGCTGCATCAAACCAGTCTGTGGACTGAAGACCACAACAACAACAACAATAACATAATTATTACAAATGTTCAGATTTTACGGAACAAAAGTAACAGACACTTCAATTTAGTTTAATATTAATATTCATTCAAAGAATATAAGTACTTATCTATCAATAATTGATTCAATTTCATTTTGATTAAGTTCCCTTTGTAACATAGTATAGAGCTCGGCAATGTGTTGCACCACATCTGGCTGTTAGTTCATTGTCTATGGTCTGTTGTTTTTAGCTTAGTTCTTTGTTTGTAGTAGCAATCATTTTTTCTTGTATTATGGACATGCATATCAGAGCACTTGGTTTGTTCGTTTTTATGTGTCACAAAAAATGTAGTTGTTTGTTAAGACTCAGTGGATAGACACTAGGTGTTTATGAAGTACAAAGATTTCCCTTGTCTCTGCACCCTATTCCATGGATAATCCTGACTGCTCTTTGCTGTACGATTAATATTCTGTTGATATGTATGTCAGCAGTATAGCCCCTTATCTCTGTCCCATAATTAATCTGTGCAAAAATTGTTCCGTAATAAATTGCTCTTAAATTCCGATAGGAAACTGCTTTTAGATGTAGCGTACTACTGATTTTATTACGTATAAAATTGATATGGTTTACTCATTGTAGATTTTTATCTACGTAAATCGAGAAATTTACAGTTCTGTATCAACTGCTACAATTTCACATATATCACTGAGGTTTGGTGTAAACTTGAAAGTTTAAATGGCAATAAATTTGATTTGCTAATATTAACCTTCAGGCCTTGATTCTGGTAGTAATAGTTGTTTGACCTAGTCTCTCAGTTTTAACCATGTTAACTCATCATTTTATTTGCCAACAATAACAGCGACGTATTAATTGCATAGTTTACCAACTGGAAGTTGAGAGGTGGCTCTGTATCATTTAAATACACAAGGAAGAGAAAAGGGCTCAAAATGAAGCTCTGGGGTGCACCTTGCGTGACTAATTCATATCTGGTCTGGAAATTTATGACCTGGTCATTGATTTTGTTAGTCAACCCTGTACACCACCTACTGTTAACTAGGTATATAGTCAGTATTTTAATGGTAGTGGCATTTCTGCCTTGCGGTGTGTCCTAATATCAGCACAGTTCATTATACATGTGACAATTTCAACATCCAGCGCAGGAGCCCTCTGATCCGCTGGATAATCTCTGGAGAGTCGCCATCGAACAGTGGGGCGGACTTGATCAGCAACATCTCGACCATCTTGTTATAAGGAGGATCCAAGCTGGTCACAACGCTCAGAGTAGTGCAAAGTATGGTTCAAATGGTTCAGATGGCTCTGAGCACTATGCGACTTAACTTCTGAGGTCATCAGTCGCCTAGAACTTAGAACTAATTACACCTAACTAACCTAAGGACATCACACACATCCATGCCCGAGGCAGGATTCGAACCTGCGACCGAAGCGGTCGCTCGGCTCCAGGCTGTAGCGCCTAGAACCGCACGGCCACTCCGGCCGGCTGTGCAGAGTAGTGTAGCACGGTACTGAATGTTGCCCTGCAGCAGATTTTGATTTCAAAGATACGCAAAGCTGCTTCCGGACAGCCTTTCTCCAGTGTGGTTATTGTATTGGTTTTCATCACAGCAAAGTTAAATCTTTGTTGTGTAAGGTTTATTCGTTTATTCCTCCCTCCCATCGAATTTAAAATCGGCTGAAGGCCAAACTAACTTAAGATTCAAAAACAGGAATTTGAATTTAAAAGGCAGAAGGCCTTATCTTAAAACATTTCTCTGAACTAGGCTGAAGACCCAAACAATCTCATGCCCTAAGGGCAAAACAACTTTAACTTAAAATCGGCTGAAGGCCAAAACTTAAGGCTCAAAACAGGAATTTGAATTTTAAAAGGCAGAAGACCTTATCCTAAAATTTCTTTAAATCGGGCTGAAGGCCCAAACAATCTCACGCCTAAAGCGCAAAACAACTTTAATTTAAAATCGACTAGAAGCCATACATAAACAAACAACAAGGACAAATAAGAAAAGGCAGCACATCAGACGGCGCTCAGAAGTTTCCCATGGTCGGCCTGGAATTCAAACACTAACGCTCGCTTAGGTGAGATAGGTAGTCGGCCCAACAATTCTCAATACAACGGCAACCCAGCCGACAGACAGTCAACGGACCAAACGACAGAATAACTTCCGCTCTACCCGACCAACATACAACAGGGAGTTCAATGGAACAACGCAGAAGGTATCGGCGCCCACAATGAATTACGCATTCAGCTGTCAAACTACACGCCGTAAGGGACAGCCACAACACGACGACGAAAATACACTGCCTGAATTTACGTCAACGGCCAGTGCAGGTAACCGGAACTTTAAGGGCCACAAGGCAGAAGATTCCGCTGGTGCACTTCAGTTCAAAAATAATCGAGTTAAACTCCACAGGAGGGCAGCTAGAATTTAGCCAACTTGAAAAAAAAAATGGTTCAAATGGCTCTGAGCACTATGGGACTTAACTTCAGAGGTCATCAGTCCCCTAGAACTTAGAACTACTTAAACCTAACTAACCTAACGACATCACACACATCCATGCCCGAGGCAGGATTCGAACCTGCGAACGTAGCGCCTAGAACCGCTCGGCCACCTCGGCCGGCTGCCAACTTGAAAACACAAGTTGTTGCTCGCGGGAATGTCCAAACAGCCCACAACGAAATTCAAACGACAGAACGTGAACAGTTGGGGCTGCCTGGTAGATTAAGTAAAGACTCAACTTTCGTGTCCGGAATCGATGAGCCACGGACCTCGTAGCAATGGGAACAGCACCTCACACTCTGACCGCGCGTGGACGCCTGCAGCGGTCCCGGCCAAACAACGCGCCACGGAGACTTCCTCTCTGCTCCACGCCAACCGACCAACTGCCCGCACACGGCACAGCCGGAAACTATAAGCGCGAGGCCAAACATTAGTGAATAACGATACACGCTGCTGCTGCCACCCATGGAAAGAAAGGATAACAGCATAATCGCGATAACCGCAGGAGACTAAACACAGAATAGCAACCAAGGTTTAATGCAAGCATAAGAGGAGCCAGCCACGGCGCAGTTATCTTTTACCATTATTCCTGCAAAATAGTGGCATGTCCAGGTAACGATGGTAGAGGCGGATATCTATCACGACTCTTTCTCCAAAGTAGACCACAAAGGTTCAATAATATTGAGATCTGGTGAAAAGTGGAGGATGATGTGAGCTGGGTGAACACGGCTCCTGTTGTCTTGGAACACAGCATCGCCACTGGGGAACAAACGAACTGCCGCGCGGGATTAGCCGAGCGGTCTGAGGGGCTGCAGTCATGGACTGAGCGGCTGGTCCCGGCGGAGGTTCGAGTTCTCCCTCGGGCACGGGTGTGTGTGTTTGTCCTTAGGATAATTTAGGTTAAGTAGTGTGTAAGCTTAGGGACTGATGACCTTAGCAGTTAAGTCTCATAAAATTTCACGCACATTTGAACATTTTTTTAACAAACGAACTACAGTGGAATGAACCTGATCAGCAAGGAAAGTCACATAAACCTTGTCAGTAATGCGATATTCCAGAGTCTCCATGGGTCTCATGGAATAACACGACATGGCTATCAAAATGATCACCGAACACCCGCCACGCTTCACTCTTGGGACATAAACATGGCCAGAAACTGTAAACAGAATGCAACAAGACTCATTCGACCGAATTAAATCCTTCTATCGCTCCCTAGTCCAGGTTTCACTGCTTCGCCCCCCCCCCCCCACCCCGTTTTCCTGTTGCGGGCATTTGCATCACGGATGAGTGGTGTTGGAATTTCCGTTCGCCATACAGTTCCTGCTTGTGGAGTCTCTTTGGGTTATTTTGATGGTGATAGGGTTGGCGAATGCGACGTCCAGTTCTGCAGAATGCGACGTCCAGTTCTGCAGCGACTTTTTCAAGTCTTCCTCGTCACTATACTCTCAATGAGTGTCTGTCACGATCACTCAACACATACTTTCGTTAGCGTTCTGACCTAGCGAATGATGTTTTTCCGCTTTCGCTGTATGCGGTATTAATCTTCGACACGTTGCCTCTTGGAACACAAAACTCTTCAGCTCTCTTGGTTACGGAAGCGCCCACCATTCGAGCAACAACAATTTGCCCGTTCGATTTCACTTAGCTCCGACAATCACACGGAAACTTCTAATCACGACTGACACTTGCAACGAGTTGAGGACACTGCACAGGTGCCGCTGTGATCAAATGCAATCGGAATCATAGATGCCTGCATACCTTGTGTCGTGAGTTTATCCTTTTTGCAGTCCTTATAACTAGCCAACACTTTTGTAATTCTCTGTTCCATATATCTAACGTGACATATTGTCTTTAATTTCTTTAAGCATTTTCTTGGTTCAGACTGTGTGTACCTCAAATGAATGTATGGTATCGCATGGTCCATAAAATCTTCCGGAAGGCAGAGCAGCAACTCGACCGTGTTCTTTCTATAGAGTAATATTCCTTTTCTCAGTAAGTCGTACTGTCTGATATTCGCTTGGCTCTTGTCCCTCCATCTATTTTTGATGATTAGTCGTACTGGGTCTTAATCTCGCCTTTTTGCAACGTCCTTTAGTGACGTGGCTATGACGTTTTCCACGTATATCGCTTTAGAATGAAACAAACTGAAGTGATTTTCTTCAGCATTCTCACTCATACCTTTCGTCAACTCTGTTGGAGACCGCGATATTGAGTCTGCTACAACATTTGTCATAACAGGTACGTATGTTATTGAAAAGTCAAACTCCTGAAGCTATAATATCCATCTGGTAAGACGATCATTTCTCAGTTTTGTCGTGAGCAGGAACTGTAATGCTTTATGGTTGGTATAGAATGCAATTTTTCTCCCAAACAGAAAGCAACGAAATTTCTGAAGACCCACACTACTGCTAATGCCTCTAGTTCTGTCATGGAGTAGCTCCACTCGCTCTTAGATACTACCCTACTGGCAAAATTGTATTGTTTTCCTAACCATTCTGCCATCCTCTTTATATTCTTGAAAGACCTCCACACCAAGCCCCGCCCTTGCCGAGTCTGTGATTATGCAGAAACCTTCTGACAGATCTGGATGGGCCAGAACCAGTGCTTTAATCAGAGTTAACTTTAAGGCTTGGAATTATTCCTCTTCAATCTCGTTCCTATCCAAGGCGAGTTCTTACCTGTCAACTTACATAGTGGGATCGCCAACGTTTCAGTCTTCACAATTTTTTATAAAAGTTAATGACACGAAGAAAGCTTCTCATTCTTTTCCAGGTATTTGGGGAAGAGAGTTTAGCAATTGCTTCAGTCTTCTCCGGATCAATTTCTATTCTTCGTGCTGAGATCATGTGCCCTAAAAACCTTACACGCAGAGATCCAAAAGATGACTTTTGTAGATTGACACGAAAGGCCATGACTTATCAGGGTGCTAAGGAGTATCCTCAATACCCCATTGTGCTCTCCCCATGGAGTTTCAGCGATCAACATAACATCCACGTTGCTTTAAGGTATCATCCAGTATGCTGTGCAAACAACGAATAAAAACAGCTGACGATATATTTAATCCCAACGGTAGACATTATTGCGTGGGCTTCCGCGGTCAGAGTCAGTCAACATAAAAGTTTTATGGATATGGTACCGCGTCATATTGTATAAAACTACTGATGGAGAAAAACTAACGTTTCGGTCACGATTGCAGCGGCATTCTTCTGCGTCTACTGGGCGTACTAGCAATGCAGTGTCCCTTATATTTTGTTATTACTGTTCACTGCGCCTGCCATTACGTCATAATTTTAAGAAGATAGTTCGTTTCATTGGTCACTTAGGGAAGAAGGAGAGGGAACTTTATTTTAAAAGGTTATTGCGGTGGAGGGAGAGCGTAACCTCTGTCGTCTATTGACTCTTGTGTTGTGTGCCGTGATTGGTGGTCACCGTCGAACGAGAAGTTGGCACCTGCCACCAAATCCTGGACGTCGGCCGCGCGGCGCCAGTTACTCGCCGGTAGTGCTCGTGCCTCGTGTTGACAGTGCGGTCTGTTGGTCTTTGATTGCTGGCAGCCAAGATGGGGCAAGCCTGATTCCATCCTCTCTATTCATGTTCTTAGGGTGTTTAAGTACCAACTTACAGGCCTCGCTGAATTTTATTTATTTTCTCCAATCTTGCTGATGTTCTGCCACTGCAGATTTGTTGTGTTGCCCTAGACGAGTATAGCGCACGTGTTCCCGAATGCGCGTTGCTATTGGCCTGTTAGTCTCGTCGATGTATGCCTCTCTACATTCGCATTCCACCTTTTACACTCCTGCAGCGTGTAATGTATCCACCTTGTCCTTAGTGGAGCCGAGCACGTCCTGGATACTGCGACCACTATAGAAGACAAGCTGCACCCCGACCCGGCGGAGATGTTTGTCTATTCGGTCAGCAACATTTTTCACATAAGGTGAGCGAACTGTTGGCTGCAGTTTGTCTATTTCTTGCTTATCTTGATTACTCGTATTCTCCGACAAGGCTGTGTGGATCGACTTATGGCTGTAGCCATTGGCTAGAAACGTTGCGCGTAGCCTTTTAAGCCCAGATCTTATGTTTTGAGCATCACTCAGGCGCTGCATACGTATTGCCAAAGAACGGATGACCGAGTTCTTCTGCGCTGGGTGGTGGTAGGATTGGGCGTGCAAATACCTGTCTGTATGTGTAGGCTTGCGATATACTCTGTGCCCCAGTGTATCCTGTATACTTCGACGTCTAGAAATGGACTTGCACCATTCTTCTCTACTTCGAGCGTGAGCTGTAGCTTCCTGCGATGGCCGGGGTAGCCGAGCGGTTCTAGGCGCTACAGTCCGGAACCGCGCGACCGCTACGGTCGCAGGTTCGAATCCTGCCTCGGGCATGGATGTGTGTGATGTCCTTAGGATAGTTAGGTTTAAGTAATTCTAAGTTCTAGGGGACTGATGACCTCAGAAGTTAAGTCCCCTTGCTCAGAGCCATTTGATTTTGTAGCTTCCTGTGCATGCTGTTCAAATATTCGTGAAACTTCTGTAGCTCCGTTTCACCATGAGGCCATACAGCGAACATGTCGTCACGTATTTGAACTAGCAACGTGGGCGTAAAGGAGCTGAACCAAGGGCCGTTGCTTCAGAGGCTTCCATGAATACGTCGGCTGCCAGCGGAGATAGGGGAAACCCCATTGCTACGCCGTCTGTCTGCTCGTAGTATTTTCCTTGCTATTTGAAGTACGTTGAAGTCAGGCACAACTCAACCAGGTCGCATATGTCTGGCGGGACATTTTCCTGAAGGATGTGGATAGTTTCATCTCCTGGCACGTTCGTAAATAGTGACTTGACGTCAAAGCCGACCATGATGTCCGTAGGTAAAATTGTTTCTCCCTTTAGGCGTTCTATAAAGTGCGTCGAGTTCTTCACATAAGAGTTCGTCTTGCCAACTAGACATCTTAATTTCCAGGTTAGATACTTTGCCACATTGTAAGTAGGCGAATTGATCCCATTCACTATTGGCCTCAAAGGATAAGTTTCCTTAGGTATCTTTGGAACACCGTAAATTCTAGGAGAGACTGGTAACCGGGAATAAGACCCTTGGCTGTGTCAGTGTCAATTCTCGAGTTCTTAATCGAGGCCTGCGTCTTTTTAATTATCTTCGCCGTAGGGTCTGCCCTTAGTTCTTTGTAGATAGGATCATTTAATAATCCTTCATCTTGTCTACGATGACAGTAGCATTATCTTTGTCTGCTGTTCGTATCACAATTTCATCGTTATTCTTCAGTTCCTTGATAGTTGCCCTTTCCTCTCGGCTAACGTTGTGTTTCGGTGGCTTGGCACGTAGTGGAACTCAAACGTTTTCCTGCCTAATTTTCTCAGCTTCTAGCGCAGATGTGTGTCGGAGTGCTGTTTCCACAGATTCGATAATTTCTTTCGCAGGAACCCGCTCAGGTGTGAGAGCAAAGTGTAGATCTTTAGCTAGTGCGTCTGTGGCTGCGTTGCTGATGGTATGAAATGAAAGGTTCACCAGTGTTAGAGATGTATCCAGTCGAGGCTTAGTGTTATGTGTCGTCTGTGCGAGCTGCTCAGATTTCTTCTTCTGGCGAATGGCGGCGGTTTCACTAGTACCTAAATTTCTTCAGCTTAAATTTAACATCGACACTCACAAAGCAAGAAGCATCTACAGGCAAGCCAGTAAATCTCTTCTGAAGGAGCGTATTCAGCAGGTGCGAAGAGAACTTGACTTCAACAACAAACAACTGCTGCAAATACATCTTCTCTGTCATCTACGTTATCGCCTACCGACTGGAATAACGTCGACAGAATCACTCACCTGCAAGCGTATGCTGTCAACACGAGGCACAAGCACTACCGGCGAGTAACTGCCGCAGTGCGACCGACGTTCAGGATTTGGTAAACAGGAGCCAACTTCTTATTCGATGGTGACCACCAATCATGGCACATAACACAAGAGCTAATAGACGACAGAGGTTACGCTCTCCCTCCATGCGCAGTGAACAGTAATAACAAAATATAGCTAGTGCGCACCAGTAGACCCATGAGAAGGCCGCTGGAACCGTGGCCGAAACGTTGGTTTTTCTCCAGCAGTAGTTTTACACATTATGACGCGGTACCATAACCATAATACTTCTATCCCAACGTTAGATGTTTGGTCTTGTAACTTCTATCGAAAGCAAGAAATGCCGTATATTTGCGACAGCATGGGTAGGGCTCTGTCTGCCAGAAACTTCCTCATAAATCGATTGTCGTAATAAGGCATCCAGCTTCTCTGGCCTGTCAGTCTATGGCGCAGTTATAGTGTTGATCAGCTGACAGTCCAGTACAAGGCGGATTGATTCATCCTTCTTCACCACCAAATGCAAGGGGGTGTTGAAAGGTGATGTTGCGGGCTCGATTATTCCTTCATTCAGCATCTTGTTCAATTCTTCACAAAAAATCTTTCGTACAAGTGGTATGCTATGGTGTTGCGCAAAACGTCGGATGGTCACTGACTTCGAACTTGTAATGGAAATTTCTTATTGCACCTGTCTCGCGCAAAAATATCTCCGCATTACTCTGTAAAATACCATATAATTCTTGCTTGTGTTGATCTTCGACGTCATGTTTTGCGTCCACAATTTTCTTAAACTTCTGGTCTATCTCACGCTTCATCTGTGTTTCCTCTTGTCGGAATCGCCGCAGCTGGTTCCGATAAAATTCTTCGTTCGGTTCTGCCTTCGTTTCTGGTTCCACGAGCTATCTTAGACAACACGCTGGGACTTGTGCCCTAATAGCTTCTTCCTTAAAACGCATTAGCACTTCTTGTTCTCTTATGCACAATGATAAAGTTACACTTCAGTTCATGTCACTGACACGTAAATTTCTATTCCATCCCTCAGTTCTACCTACCATATTCTTATCTTAGTCACTGAGTATAGCTCCTAACCACACAAAACTTACCTTCCAACAGGATCTCCGACATGTCTTCGTACTTAAGTAAGTTTACACTGTTTATCGCATCCTTTTTCATCGTATGCTCGCTTGATGTTCCTGTGGGTTCACCTCTTTGGTCGCAGTTTACTGCTTTCCCATCTCTTCTGCATTGGTTTCCGAATTCCCCCCCTCATACACGACACATTTATACATGATACACAAAACTAACTAAAACTGTACATTACGTGGTGGCACATCTCGTCCACGCCAAGTTGCAGTTACACAAAAGATTTCATAGAATAAACTGAATACTAATGAAATTAACACCATTTCGGTGCTGCCTCATTATCAATACCACACCCACACACAAGAGTGACTACCGGAAATACATTTCAACTTACCAACTAGAGATACTACTCAGAGTACCGTCACTCACCTGCGTCCCATGGATGAGCAAAACTAACCTGCCCAGTCGCTGGGGTCTACACAGTAACCCGGAGGGGCTCAGAGAGCGTAAGCGGTTTCTACCTGTACCAGCCTTACAATGGATGCTGAATAGTGACCACTAGTACCTCTCTGACCCAACGTAGCCGTATTCAAAGCTCTGCACAAAGGCCGGCTAAACTGCCCCTATCATTCAAGGAAATCTCCTGGCAACTAAAAAAATCCGAAGTGCCAGCTACAGACAGACCATGCATTTACACTACAGACAGCAATGGGGCAGGAAAGATATGGCTTCAATGCATATAATCGATTTTACAGATACATACAGAATATAGTTATGAAGTTGAAACTGAAAAAGACCGTCTCCTTTGGCGTTGAAGTGCAGCTGAGAAATGCTGCTGTAATATCACGCACTCTGTCTCCCATCTTTCTCTCCAGACATAGTCGTACCGAATATTTGAGTCGTTAATAATTGTACCGAAAACGAAGATTGTTTTTCAAGATCAATGGAACGGCTCACATAGAGACATTTGAGGATAAAAGCTTGTACTCTTATCACCATCATTATTTACAACTCGTCACTCTTCATTACGGTCCTCGTCTTCATACTGTGGATCTCTCCCATAATTTTCTGACGTATTTACAGAATCTACAAATCGTCCTGGTCTCCTCCGAGTTGTTCTACGGGTGTTATAATGATCGATCCCGCTTCTGACATTTGTCATTGTTGATTCTAATTTGCCGCGTGACCTCTGTCGCGAGCATCTGGTGGCCTAATCCCCGTGGTTTCCGCTTGCCTTTCATTAGGCTGTGGCCACTTTGCTATAAACTGATGGCGAGTGGTCAGTTGGAAATATTTTCCTGAGCTTCTGTTTGGTGGGAACATTTGGAACTGCCCACCCATGTCTGGTGTCTGTTCCTGTTGTTACTTCTGTTACTGTTCCATCGCGGCGGTCCACGAAAATTATTAGAATTGTCCTTCTTTTCTTAGCTTAATTCTCGTTAAAAACAAACTTTAACTCTCGTAATATGTTTTTGAATGCACACCTGCCGACCAAACTTGCTGATACCTGATAGGTAATTTCATATAGCAAAATCGTATGATTTCGCTCGCGCTATATGGTGTGTCGAAGTACTGGTTCTTGAGTAAAAGTTTGTCAAAGAATTTCAGCGGACTCCTCTGTTCTGATGACTCTAAGTCTCTGTGCATCGCAATTTCTTGTTTGATGCGCTCTTGAGTTTCCTTCGACCAATATACCGCAATTTCACTCATACGGACTAAAGGGCTCTGAGCACTATGGGACTCAACTGCTGTGGTCATCAGTCCCCTAGAACTTAGAACTACTTAAACCTAACTAACCCAAGGACATCACACACACCCATGCCCGAGGCAGGATTCGAACCTGCGACCGTAGCAGCAGCGCGGCTCCGGACTGGAGCGCCTAGAACCGCACGGCCACCGCGGCCGGCACTCATACGGACTGCCTGCGCTCTTTCTAAATGTGCGCACAGGAAGTCTAGCTTGCGTTGCGATGCCCATGATGGTGGTAATGATAAACTCAATTGAAATATCCACACTATGGAATGAATAGGTTTTTCTTTCTCCATATACGTTTGGAATTTCCGTACGGAAAGCAACCGCTTAAAATCAAATGCTTCTTCCTCCCGAGCATACGTTTTCTCAGCTATTTGTGTTTATCTGTATTCTGCTACAGGGCCCCCGTATGTTGCTGTCTCACTCTTCTTCTTTTCCTTGCGACAAACTCGTCCATATCCGCTGCATGCATCCTCATGACTGGAGTATAATTATTTCGTGGGGCGTCATCAGTCTCCAAACGTGAACGTCGCGCCATCGACTCACGGAAAACTACTCTCGTTACTAATTCTTCTTTCCTGTGCTGTGCTCGACTGGAGCAATGATTGATTTTTCCTCATTTTTCCTGGTCGCACATATACACGAATTTCCAGGATCCTCGTGTCTCTTCTGTATTTTGCGTGAGATTAATTTCTCATTGCGCGATTCTGACAGCACTGTGACTTCATCTAATTTCACAATACCAGCATCAATAGTTTCCACTCTTCTTCCTATTTGTATCATGCATGTTTTTTGTTCTTTCTGTTCCTGCTTACTTTGTACAATTCGTTTTCCATTACTGTAAGTTGTTATAATTTATTCCTTCCTATGCTTTCTCTATGTCTTCTGCCAACTGTTTAGCTGATTGTGCTACTTTCTTGCCTTCCGTTGCCTCACCCTTTGCTTTCGTCGCTAATCTTTTTACATCTTTCAAATTTTCCCGCTAAATACACAATTTTTCTTTTATCTCTTTCCCAGTTACCTTCAGTTCACGTAATATTTCGTTTCTCGATGCCTCATTCTCCTGTTCCATTTTATTTTACTTTTTTTATTTATTTTTTTCCCAAAAATTGAAATAAAGCAAGTTCTGAGTTACTTTGCGCATCTCTTCTACTGAGAATGCGTCTGCAGTGGTGAAACCGTCCTGCTGCCCTCTTCCATCCGGTAATCTCTTGTGCTTTTAACCGCGCCCTCATGTCTTGAAGCGAACGTGGCGTCGACTTTCTCGTTCTCCCTGTCATCTCCGATCGCATTCTCTGACTCGAAATTCACCGTCTGTTCAGTTTGAAGCACGGATGGGCTCTGAACTACCCGTTCCATGGGAAACCTTATCTGCTCCTCCCCCATACCTGGTCATACCCTGTCTTGAGCTTGTTCCATATTCGAAATTTCCATTAACTTAAATAACTCCCTCACTGCTCTATTCTGACTCCCAGTCCTCATTCGTACACTTATTCAAAACACCTCACTTACAGGTACATAAAATATTATTAAACCCATCCAAAATAATTTCGAAGCTGTACCAACGCTGATAGATGATAGGATGTGGAGCAAAATCCACACAAAGCAGAGAAGGCTGAAATATCACATATATGGATTATTTAATTAGCACCAGCAGAAGTTCTATGACTAACGCGTATCTATGTCTCTAGAAATGTGATTATACACCAGTCTAATTTTAATTGTCAAAAATTTTGCTTCTCCTTTGATCTATGAGCATTACGTCAGGCAAAATCTTTTAAAAATATTACTGAAAATTTAAAAGTGAAAGTTTTACTCCTGAGTGTATCACAAAGTCTCCGATCACTGTCATGATCCCGGCACGGGTACCCCAACCCTTACGCCTTTAGCTAATCGGTATGTAATGCCAAATGAATGCAGTAAACAATCATTTGTTATGCAAGGATTTTTTTATTAACGTCAAATTATAGCCCTACAGGCTTCAAAAGGGTGGTGGAATATTGACACTGTAATTTAATTTTGCATCCAGGCGAGATATGTGTGCAATGAAAATCAAAGTTGCCGTAAGTTCCTTTGTTTATTATAAATTCTCTCACAAAACAAGTGCAGTTGTTCCACTGAAGTATAACACGAACATACTTAATAAATTGAATTCACTGGAAGATTACATGAAACAGTTCCAAGTCACTAAGGCTGGCGGCGATTTAAGACAAGGAACCGATAGGTAGGTTACTGTATTATTAGCCCACTGGTCCGTTCCCGCGATCTGACGACAGTGATTGGCAGAATTTGAGTTCGTAGTATTATGCTTGCCGTAAGAGAGTCTTTCTGCTAATCATTAACGTTTACTGAGAACTTTGAAACCCATACACGCTGAAGCCAATTGCAGATCTTACATTCTTTTTAAGAGCGTCGTTTTGTTGTCTGCCAGTGCTGCTGCCGGCGGCCACTGTGTCGGACGATGCCTCTGAACTTGACATCATGCTCCAGTTGCAACTGCAAAGTGAAATGACGACTTCTCAAACCGAATTCTGCTAGCAGAATTCGAAGTGATTCTCTCACTAGCAGCGGACGAAGTGTCTCTCCTTAATTCCTCCTGTCTTCCCTCGTAACATTCGCCCCTTCTTTGAGAGCCACTCTAGTCTCTCACGAGCAATCATCCAATGAAAAGTGTTCATTCTGCTGCAGCGTCCTTCCACTTCTCAATAATTTTCCAAAACTCTTACGTCAAACTAGGCTGACCAATGAAATTCCCTCATTTCATGCCCAGAGGCCTACAGGTAAAGAAAGGAATTGTGTTTTGGCTCCGTCGAGTCGGTTCCTCAGAGGAGTGCATTAGCGTGTTGTTTCCTACTACCCATCTAAGATTCCTATCTGCTTTATATATATGCGAGACAAGCTACAGATATAATTGGGTCGAGAAATTTGCAGTCTTACACTTATAGACAACTCACCTACCGTGTTCTGCTGAGAGCATAGAGCCGCATATACCTGTAGTTTTCACAGGGCCTGCATAATGTCCACCGGTGTATTGCTCTCCTATCGCCGGACCGTCGTCAACTTCTCTGCATTCTCCGTCCAAGACTCTTTGTTGTCCGCCTTCTGGGACCTTTACTGCTCTTTACAACGGCCTCAACGCAGAAAAACCCATTAGGAACATGGGAGCAGAGGTCATCTCGAGCAGGATTCCAACACTGATTGATAGGAAAGCAGTAGTGGAGTAAGAATAAAGCTGGCGCAGATTGCATTTTTGGCAAATTTATTCAAGATGGCAGACCCTCCCACGACTTCCACCCTTGCCACCTGATGTAGATGTGGCAATGTAGCAATTATGAAGACACCAGATTACGTCATGAGTTCTTCCCCTCTCCAGCCCACCTCCTCATGGCCACTTCCCCACCCCACCCTCAACTACCCTCCCCTCTCCCCTTGGAAATTGGCAGGAAAAAAGCTCTATCTGAGCTGAGCTATTGGTGTGGAAGGACATAGGGTAGTTTATTTTCTTTATTTTAGGTTTTATCCTGTTGGAAAATTTTCTTGTGTGTGCTTTCCTTGACGTGCACAGCCAGACTGACCTAGATGACTACCACCACCAAAGGGGGTTCAAAGTTGTGACATCATGAGTGTTCTCTCCCCCGCCACCTTCCCATATATTCTGCACCATTATTAATATAATTAATTAGCTAATTAATGAAACTGGTGAATTAATTATCCACTCACCTGAGGGAAATTCCCTGAGGCCCCTCCCCATCCTCTGTTGACTGGAAATTCAAAAACGTATGGAAAATTCAAAATTGGCTATAAATTCAAATGTTTGTAGTAAATTCGATTTTTCGCAGTAAATTCAAATGCTAATTACAATGCGTTGTATTGTAGAGGACTTAATAATAATAATAATAATAATATATTCTTTACTTACAAAATTCAATTTGAATGTCGCTGATGTGGAAGGATGTAGGGTACTTTCTTTATTTCATCATTTTTGGAATAGTGACGCCAGCAACTATGATGTGACAATCCAGGACTGCCAACCCAAAATATTTGTCCTTTTACTGGCGGGAAATTCGAAAATCAGCAGGAAAATACATTGAATAGGAGGAGGAGGAGGAGGAGATTAGTGTCCCTCTTGGCAAAGAAGTCATTAGAGATGGAACACAAGCTCGGATTAGGGAAGAATGGGTAAGGAAATCGGCCACGCTTTTAGAAAGCAACCATACCAGTATTTGTCCGAAAATATTTAGAGACATCATGAAACCTAAATCAGGATGACTGGACCTGAGCTTTAACCATCGTCCTCCAAAATACAAGTCCAGAGCGCTAACTACTGCACCACTTTGCTCGGTGGGAAAAATACAAATTTTTTTTCTGGATGTGAAGCATAGGGGTTGGGAAGGGCAGCTGCTATTGTTCGAGCACTAGAGAATAGCTCTAATCAGTGTCATCAACAGCTCCAGGATACAGAGAGGATATTTTCTCTATTAGTCTAGCCAATAGCCCTATTTGTGAAGGATTGGTAATACAGAAAACTATCACTGAAGTCCAGCGGAGTAGCCTCATGCCAATTTACAAGTGAAGAGCAGCTAGAAGGGACATTAGGATGAGTAATAATATTAGGACAGCGATACACTGTCCCAGCGCCTGCTATAAATACCTGCTCCTATATACAGAGCAGTAGCATTGGGGACTGAAAAACACCTATACCTATCTACCAATTGCAAGTTACATCCTAGCCAACAGAAACGTGCAAAATACATTGTACGGTACGTATGTTTTTTGGATAGGGACCGCCTTTAGCAAAACACTATTTTGTTTTTTAACCCAAACATGTTTCACTGCAGTTGCAGCATCTTCAGTGGGCTTTTATTTCTCATCTGTTAGAGATGAAGAATGTTCTTTACTGTTTGTATACACGTAACTATTAGTTTTTAAATCGTAATTACAGATATTTGAAAAAAACACATAAATTATGAATTGATGCCTTTTTACCATATGGTGTGGTTTTTCTGATGTGTTGTGTTTCTACAGTGACTGTTTTGTCCCACAGTTTGTCATCTGCAACCACTTACACCTTAAAGTAGATAAATTGTTTAAGCCAAAATTACGATTTGAAATTTCTATGCCTGAAATTAATTAATTCTGTGTGTGTGTGAGTGTGTGAAGATGCTGCAATTGCAGTGAAACATGTTTGGGTTAAAAAACAAACACGGAAAAAAGAGCTTCAACCCCAAGGTGATTACATCGTACGATATTTATTACAAGTAGAGTGCTGATCATCTTACTTGAACACAGCATTTCAAAACAAAAATAATTATCACTCACCTTCAGTCTAGGCCAGCACCATCTACGGAGTGTACTATGTAACTGAAGAGCCGACCAGCCAGAAACTTTCTTTGTGCCTGTCGGTTGCGACAGGCTAAGCCGCGACTTCTAGCCGGTCGACCCCTCATAACCATGCCTACCGCTGTTCGTGGTCATTGTGAGACAAGCTAGTGCGACTTAGATGTAGAGTTTCAACTGCAAATTCATGCCAGACTTAGACTCACCACTGTAAAAAAATCCACTTTACCCAATCTGAGACAGGGATGTTGTTGTCCATACGCCCTTAATTTCTCCTGTGAAATGTAGATTCCTCTCTTTTAATCTCGTTATTTTCGAAAACAAAAGAAATCCGAGCATACACGCGTTGTATACACGCGTTTTCACATCGTTAAAGTATCGTTCTTAGTGTGAAAATCCTGTGCAACAGTATGACATAGGCTGTATTTCATCTGAGTGTTCTCTCATCTGGTAAAAAATCCTGGTCATATCAGCTTAATACAGGGTGTTACAAAAAGGTACGGCCAAACTTTCAGGAAACATTCCTCACACACAAATAAAGAAAAGATGTTATGTGGACATGTGTCCGGAAACGCTTAAGTTCCCTGTTAGAGCTCATTTTAGTTTCGCTCAATGGAGCACGTTATCATGATTTCATACGGGATACTCTACCTGTGCTGCTAGAACATGTGCCTTTACAAGTACGACACAACATGTGGTTCATGCGCGATGGAGCTCCTGCATATTTCAGTCGAAGTGTTCGTACGCTTCTCAACAACTGATTCGGTGACCGATGGATTGGTAGAGGCGGATCAATTCCATGGCCTCCACGCTCTCCTGACCTCAACCCTCTTCACTTTCATTTATGGGGGCATTTGAAAGCTCTTGTCTACGCAACCCCGGTACCAAATGTAGAGACTCTTCGTGCTCTTATTGTGGACGGCTGTGATACAATATGCCATTCTCCAGGACTGCATCAGCGCATCAGGGATTCCATGCGACGGAGGGTGGATGCATGTATCCTCGCTAACGGAGGACATTTTGAACATTTCCTGTAACAAAGTGTTTGAAGTCACGCTGGTACGTTCTGTTGCTGTGATACAATATGCCATTCTCCAGGACTGCATCAGCGCATCAGGGATTCCATGCGACGGAGGGTGGGTGCATGTATCCTCGCTAACGGAGGACATTTTGAACATTTCCTGTAACAAAGTGTTTGAAGTCACGCTGGTACGTTCTGTTGTTTCCATTCCATGATTAATTTGATTTGAAGAGAAGTAATAAAATGAGCTCTAACATGGAAAGTAAGCGTTTGCGGACACATGTCCACATAACATATTTTCTTTCTTTGTGTGTGAGGAATGTTTCCTGAAAGTTTGGCAGTACCTTTTTGTAACACCCTGTATGTCTTACGGCCTGCATCACAAGACCAGAATATTAAACTAATTTTTGCTCATGATATAATGCTACCAGCATGTTCTACTTCTGTCACAGGATGCCTGATCACCTTCAAACTCTCTTAAGATAGTCGAATGCCTCGTCACCTAAGAATTCTCTTAAGGTGGCCAAATAGCAGCACAGACGAGTTGTAAATATCAGGTTAATACTAAGTATTACTTTATAAACTCGGTAACATAGTAGGTTTTCTTAAGGTGACCATCTCTCCCTGTATAGCTGGGAGATGGAAATTTCTTTAAAAGACCTCACTGCAACGAAAAAATGCCTGATTAGTGTTGCAGCTCACGAATCATATCTACGGCACTCTTGCCCTAGCTTCCACCCACCAGATGGCACGTCGCTGATATCAAATTAACTGACTAATTAATTAAATTGATCATGAGAGTCCCTTTGCAATATGAGTAATGTTTTCCATCCTGCAGTCGGATTACACTCGATAGGTAATCCAAATTGGAATTTCTTGAGGGGACGAGATATTCTTTTCGAGGATCACTGTTGAGATCCGACATCTAAAGCTCACTGCAGAAGGCTTCTATTGCCACCAACACACATTTCACGTAAGGACCATGAAGATAAGATACGAGAAATCAGCTCTTATACGGAGGCATATAGATAGCCCTTTTTTCCCTCGTTCTATTTGTGAGTGGAATAGAAAAGGAAATGACTACTATTAGTGGTACAGGGAACCCTTCGCCTTGCATCTTACGATGGCTTGCGATGTATGCATACAGATGTAGATGTAAATTCAGTATCTATTAAGATATAGTCCATCCATTTATAGGTACATAAATTCCACAGAAGAATCTTCTCTGTTATTTATCGAGAAAACAAACGACAGAAATTCTGCTGCTGACAGTTTCGGTAGAAATCTTCGTACTAGCCCCTAATTTTCTCATTGCAGTCACTTTGTGAGACGCGTGTGAGAGGCGTGTGAGAGGCTGTAATATGTTTGCTCATAGCCCTTAGAAGAATCAGTAAAGAGCTCATCTCTCAACTCCCCTTTTCTCAAAGTATCGCTTACCTGCCATTTTCTCTCGAATCGTTCAGTCTTCGATATACAGAATTGAATACATCTGAGTAAGATACTACCAGCGCCAAGTCATAGACCCCTGCTAATTCTCTCGAAATCCCATCACATTCTGACAGTACTGTCATACTACGCCATGAACCACAAATGAGTTTAATATTCTAGTCCTCTGATCCAGGATGTAACATATGTTAAGCTGACGTGACCAGACTTTCTTACCGGATGAGAGAATACTCAGATGAATTATAGCCTATGTCATACTGCTGTATAGGATTTTACCCTAAGAGCGATATTTTAACGATGTGGAAACCCGTGTATATTCGATTACTTTTGTATTCGAAAGTAACGAGCATGAAAAGCAGGAATCGCGTGAGCAATTAATGGTGCATTGACAACAACATTCCCTTCTCGGATTGGGTGAAGTGGATGTTTTAAACCAGGGAGTCTAAGTCTGAGCTGAAATTGCTGTTGAAGTTCTACATCGAAGCCGCACTTGCTTGTTTCGAGTGTTCGCGGCCAGCAGAATGAATTTTAAAGCCTTTTGATCTGCGCCCTCCCCCCCCCCCCCCCCCCACACACACACTGCAATCAGAATATGACAATTCTGCACCGAAGAAGATAGTGTATAACATCGTCTTTGCAGCTCGTTAAACAGATCCTGTGATATGACATTTGTCGATACACTCAAGTCAAGTACCACAGGTACATCTAGACCACATATCCGGACATTGATAATTTTAAGAATAATAATTACGATGGAAATTTGCTGGCGTTGCACACGGGGCGCAACAGTAGTGAGTTCGATCGTGAGTGCGTGTTTCAGCTAATTTACGCACAGCGACGTACACTCCACACAGTCAGACTTTTTTTCGTTTACACGAGAAATTTGTAACATATAATATTGGATTATTAGACGATAGCTCTTCGTGCCTGTAAGTTATTTACCTCCTCTTCTTATAGGGACCACAATGTTGCGGTGTCCAGCTTCCTCTGCTTAAATTTCTTGCTCCTGAGAAGCATTACAAATACTGGTAATAAAGATCAGGTGAAATAGGGAACTGGTAAATGAAATTTAATGTATTTCACATTATTAATGAACTAAACAGAAATCCACGTACTCTCGCTGTCATGGACAGGAAAGATAGACAGATCGATGAAACATCTGATAGGAATTTTTACAACAATATTCATGTTCTTCATGTTTTCTCACTAGCTCCCTAGGCTTGATGGCTGCGGGAATACCGTGTTTTAATGTTTGCTGTTAACTACTTAGGTGAACGAATGGATAAGAATAGAAAGAAAAATATAAAACGTCTTGCTATACAAGAAAATCAGCATAAGTTTCAATACAAGCAGGCACGGTCACGAAATGTCACCAACCAGAAGCCTCGGCTTAGCCTGTCGTGACCATGAGGTACAAAGAAAGGTTTCACCTGGTCTGTTCTTCAGGTACACAGTACACTCAGGAGATAGCGATGGACTGGACAGGAGGTGACTGGCCTTTTTTTTCCGTCTTGAGATGCCATGTTCAAGTAAGACAATGAGCATTACACGTGTAAAAAAAAAAAAATCAAACAATGTACTTCCGACGTTTCTGTTGGCTAGGATGTGACTTGCGACTGGTAAATAGGTGTAAGCATGTCTCATTCCCCGATGCTGTTGCTGCTGGACTCTGTATATAGGGGTGCATATTTATAGCAGCACTGGGACAATGAGTCGCTGTCCTAATATTGTTACCCATCCTTATGTCCCTTCCAACAGCTATTCACTTGTAGATCAGCAGGTGGCTACTCCTCTGCACTTCAGTGATAGTTTACTGTCTTATTATTACCCACTCTTCCCACATACGGCTACTGGCTAGACTAACAGCGAAAGTATCCTCTCGGTATACAGCAGCTATTGATGAGACTGGCTACTCTCTAATGCTTGATCAATGGCAACTACCTCTCCCCAACTTCCACGCTTCACAGCCAGAGGAAAAGATTTGAATGTTCCGCTGATTATCGAATTTGCCGCCTAGTAGGAGGGAGAAAAGCTACGCGAATATTCTGGGCCAACCATCTCGGATTGTGTCATCATAGTTAGATTGCACTGGTATTCCAAAGAATATGAAACAAAGAGTGTACCCTCCATCCTTCCACAACAGTGATATGCAAATTGAACTTATAGTAATAATGAATATATTATTATTATTACTATGACTATTGTTACTGTTATTATTATGTCCACCACAATACAGTGTAATGAGCATTTGAATTCACCATGAAAGATCGAATGTACCACGAGAATTAGGATTTCTCGACAATCTTTAATTTCCCACTGAGTTTTTAATTTCCTACCAATAGCGGGGAAGAGGGGGGGGCCTGGGGATTTCCAAAAGGGGAAGGGATGATAAATTGATCAATTTAATTAATTAGTCAATTAACTTGATATCAAGAGTGGTGCAGAATCGTCAAGGGGGTGGGAATGCAGGACGTCACAAATCCAAGTGCTCTCTGGTGGCTGTGTCAACTAGGTCAGTCTAGCTCGTCACATCAAGTAGAACAAGAAAATTTTCCCACACAATAACACCTAAAATAAAGAAAATAAACTACCCTATATCCTTCCACACCAACAACTTAGCACAGACAGAGCTTTTTTCCTGCCAATTTCCAAGTGAGGGGAAGGGACCGAAAGTAGGGGAGGGCAGGGGGTAGGGAAGGGGGAACCCATAACGTCATCTGGTGATGTCATCAGTGCTGTGTAAATACATCTACATCAGGGAGTAGGGGTGGAGTTGGGGGAGGGTCCCCATCTTGAATAAATTTGGGAACAATGCAAACTACGCCAGCTTCACCCTTGCTTCACTACTTCAAGCTAGTTCTGAATTTGCATGAAAAATTTACGCTTACCTTAATCGATGTGTCGAACTACGAGAGCGAGTGGAGCATCCTCCATAAAAACTCCTATATTAATCACGAGTAGATGATTTGTCCAATTCAAAATGCTAGGACGCGAATGAACACAGTGTGAGCCACTAACCGTTGTTTCTCTGTTGTCAAGGCCTTGCCTGACAAAAGTGCTCCGCGCGAGACTCTGGAGTATCGCTGTAGAATGTCAGTTACGTGATATATGTGTGCAAATAAACATCTGTTCCGCCGACATAACGTACCTCTTTACTACTATGCTAATATAAAACAGTTGTATTCCATGTACCTAACCCAAGAAATGCCTGGCATACGGAACAGCACAGCCTGGCCATCCCGTATTTTGTTAGCCATCTACGACATCCTGACCTGTCTTGTTTTGTTCCTGTCCGTTCCGAAGGGTCGTGGCATCGACCGACAACCTAGCTGGCTAGCCATTATTCCTTCAATCCATTGCGGCGACTCAGCAGCTTTTCAGACAAAAATTATTCTACGTGTTGTATTGAAAAAACTGTTTTGTTATGTGAAATAGACCAAGCCAAAATGTGTAACCACCTACGAAATCATAACATCTTTGAAACGAACAGTATCTACAAGCAAAGAAAGTGTACAGCCAACAATATTATTGAAAAGTAAAAACTTTTAGCAAAAATCTCATAAGGAATTGAACAAATTTTTATGTAATCAGACTGTCTAAAATGTGTTGCAAAAAAATCTATTCAAATTCTAAAAAAATTCATGTTCATGTAATATTTTATGATAATATTTCTGTATTTTTTTTGTAATGTTTCATATTGTCATGTTTATTTTATCTTGCTGTATCAATGTTGAATGCATTTACGAATATAAGAAAGAGGCTGGCTGTACTTCCATCCCTGGTTTTCGCCTCGTTTTTCACGGAACCGCGCCTGAAGAGATGGACGAACGATTTTTAACCGACGCAAAGTTAGTACACAGGCATTAGTCGTGCGACAAACGCGCACAACGAGAATGAAAATTTAAATAATGAAGTGCCTAAACAAAATACAAAGTAAGACTTTTATCCATTGTGGATGTGGAACACTGCGACTGTGGTGTGAAAAGGTTTTCAGAAATTACTGCAACCAGTCGACTGGTTGCAGTAATTTCTGAAAACCTTAAAATACAAAGTACCGACCTTAGTTAACTGAATGGATGACATGTAATATCAGTGTAACGATGAAAGACTCAGATATCAGAAATTTTGACTCATAACTATAAAAATAAATGTCGTGTGACTAGGGCCTCCCGTCGGGTAGACCGTTCGCCGGGTGCAAGTCTTTCGATTTGATGCCACTTCGGCGACTTGCGCGTCGATGGGGATGAAATGATGATGATTGGGGCAACACAACACCCAGTCCCTGAGCGGAGAAAATCTCCGAGCCAGCCGGGAATTAAATCCGGGCGCTTAGGATTGACATTCTGTCGCGCTGACCACTCAGCTACCGGGGGCAGACACTCATAGCTAAGACCTTTGTTAATGACAAGTAAAGTGAACAGTAGCTGAACGTTGAACTCGGATATAAGCTTATAGTGTGAGCTGAACATCCAAGGGGGCTTTTATGGTGCCAGAGTCGAATATTGCAAAATTTCCCTCTGAATTTTATTAATTTAAACGTGTGGAAATAGACACTCCAAAGTGCGCAAACGAAAAATACAGGGTGATTCAAAAAGAATACCACAACTTTAAAAATGTGTATTTAATGAAAGAAACATAATATAACCTTCTGTTATACATCATTACAAAGAGTATTTAAAAAGGTTTTTTTTCACTCAAAAACAAGTTCAGAGATGTTCAATATGGCCCCCTCCAGACACTCGAGCAATATCAACCCGATACTCCAACTCGTTCCACACTCTCTGTAGCATATCAGGCGTAACAGTCTGGATAGCTGCTGTTATTTCTCGTTTCAAATCATCAATGGTGGCTGGGAGAGGTGGCCGAAACACCATATCCTTAACATACCCCCATAAGAAAAAATCGCAGGGGGTAAGATCAGGGCTTCTTGGTGGCCAGTGATGAAGTGCTCTGTCACGGGCTGCCTGGCGGCCGATCCATCGCCTCGGGTAGTTGACGTTCAGGTAGTTACGGACAGATAAGTGCCAATGTGGTGGCGCTCCATCCTGCTGAAATATGAATTGTTGTGCTTCTTGTCCGAGCTGAGGGAACAGCCAATTCTCTAACATCTCCAGATACTGTAGTCCAGTTACAGTAGCACCTTCGAAGAAAAAGGGACCAAAAACTTTATTGGCTGAAATGGCACAGGAAACGTTCACCTTAAGCGTGTCACGTTCATACTGAGTTGTTTCCCGCGGATTCTCAGTGCCCCATATACAGACATTGTGACGGTTGACTTTCCCGTTAGTGTGGAAAGTTGCTTCATCACTAAACACAATCTTTGAAACGAAAGATTCATCTGTTTCCATTTAAGCAAGGATAAAATCACAGAAATCGATTCTTTTAATCTTATCAGCTGCAGACAGTGCTTGAGCCAATTTCAGACGATAAGGTTTCATAACTAACCTTTTTCGTAGGACTCTCCATACAGTTGATTGTGGAATTTGCAGCTCTCTGCTAGCTCTGCGAGTCGATTTTCCTGGGCTGCGAACAAATGCTTGCTGGATGCGTGCTACATTTTCATCACTCGTTCTCGGCCGTCCAGAACTTTTCCCTTTGCACAAACACCCATTCTCTGTAAACTGTTTATATCAACGTTTAATACACCACCTATCAGGAGGTTTAACACCATACTTCGTTCGAAATGCACGCTGAACAACTGTCGTCGATTCACTTCTGCCGTACTCAATAACACAAAAAGCTTTCTGTTGAGCGGTCGGCATCTTAGCATCAACTGACGCTGACGCCTAGTCAGCAGCGCCTCAAGCGAACAAATGTACAACTAAATGAAACTTTATAGCTCCCTTAATTCGCCGACAGATAGTGCTTAGCTCTGCCTTTTGTCGTTGCAGAGTTTTAAATTCCTGAAGTTGTGGTATTCTTTTTGAATCACCCTGTATAACACAGTAGCGATATATGAACTGTATCAGAGATACCAGATCTGTAACCATAAATGTAATCTCTGAATGGACAAAGATCATTGACGCAAGTGATTATATAAACCATTATACACGGATCATCGATCTCAGTTTTTGATCTCACTGTCTGCTTATTTTGCTCACTCGCTTTGTTAGCTCGCCAGAGTCTGAATTGCTCTAGCTTTGATCTGATGGTAATTTAGCTGGTTGTTCACCTTTAATTCTTAGCTAGAGAATGTTTAGTCAGACTCCGAGAATAATTAAATGTGTAGGAATCACATAAAAGTATTATGTTCACGGACAACATGGTTTGTTTTTCCGCCATAACTATCGATTAGTCGCTTTGATGACCAAATGTAAGTGGGTGTGTCAGTTACTTTAAATATGTTCTTAAATTAATTTTTTATTTCGTTTAAAAGATCACTGCTTTTCTTACAAGTTTAGTAATTGTGGAATAATTAAATAAAGAAACTTTTTTTGGTCCAGGTAATTTTTAATCGCCATTTCATGGGCAGCTATCTTTTGTCTTTAAATGCCGATAGACCCTGCAGTCATTTTTACATTATGAAGTCCGATTATAATTTAACATATGCTTTTCCGAAAGGAAATAGTATTAAATTTCAAGATCAATTTATAGATGAGAAATAGAACTGCTTCCAAGAGGACTGTGGGCCACAGCTATTTTAAAACTGATACCGAAATTGTTTAATAAGTTACATAAAAGCATCAACAATAGACTTTAATGTTGCTATCATTGCTAATTATTTCAAGTCAGAAATCAAAGAAAGTTAATATTTTCATTTCTCAGTTATTTCACGTAACATCAGTTCATTTACAGAAGACCGTCGCCACGACTTTATCAGTTGAGGGTTCGTCTTCGAACTTTTTCTACGGAGAAGAGGTGGTATAGCACCACTCCATGGATTATCGTTTTGTTTCTGGTTCGAAGTGATGAACCCATGTTCCATCGCCTGTGCCGATGTTCGACAAAAAATTGTCTTGTAACCTGCAAACAATTCAGCACAGATGATCCTTCGTTACTCTTTATGGTTTTCTCTTAGGCGGCGAGGAACCCAGCCTTGCACACACCTTCCTGTTGCATTACTTACTGAACGTTTCTCGCACTTCTATGCGTTTCTCATACACGCCATTTTCCTTACCCCCAATCCTGCCACAGTAAACAAATAAATCATCAGTGCCAGTGGAAGATACGGGAATATTGACGCAGAGATTAAATTTTTTCTTCGGCACAGTGTGTCAAGGGTGCATCAGCGACGTCTACGTGAATGTGATGAGTATATGAGAAATGCAGTGCAGTGTTCGTGTTGATAGGTGAACATGAAATGAAAATGAAGCACGATTTCGGTATATTGTCCCTTCCTCTCGAATAGCGCCGAGGCAATTACTGAGGTAGAAGTCGCTATCCAGGTCACACGCACTCATTTCACGAGACACAATGGAGAGCTATGAAATTTAAGCAAAGACACTGACGCTCATCAGGTGGCCAGGTACTGGGCGCTAACACCTGTCAACATCCTGACGTTTTTCTTTCTTCCTGTGGGTCTAACGTGGCCCGGCATCTTGTGTCAAACTTTTTATCTCAGTGTAGCACTTAATAGTTAACGTCCTCCATTATTTGGTTGGTGCATTCCAATCTCCGTCTTTTCCTACAGCCCCCTGCAGTACCATGAACGCTACTCCTGTTGCCTTGAAACCTGTCCCATCGTTCTGTCCTTCTTCTTGTCAGTGCTTACCACATACTCCTTCCAGCGCCGATTCTGAGGAGACCTCATTTCTTATCTTATCAGTCCAATCTTCTATAGCACCACATCTCATACGTTTCCCACAGTCTGTGACTATCTTATATACAGCGCTTTTCTCCACACACACATTATCAGAATTTTCTTCCTCAAATTAAGGTCAACGTTTGTTTTATTCTACCGAGAAATCCCCTCTTTGACTGCATTAGCCCGTTTTTTATGTCCCACTGGCTTCTTCCGTCATGTGTTATTTTTCTTCCAAGGTAGCAGAATTCCTTCACTTCGTCTACCAATGTTGTTAAGGTTATCACCAACCTCATTTCTGCTACGCTTAAATCCTCTCGTCATTCTTTAGTTAACTTTCAATCCATATTTTGTGCTTATTTCACTGTTCACTCCATTCAACAGGTCCTCTAATACTTCTTCACTTTCACTGAGGGTAGCAATGCAACCAGCGAAACTTGTTACTGAAATCCTTTCCCCACGAATTTTAAATCCACTCCTGAATATTTCATTTATTTCTTCGGTTTACCTTTTTTTAAGACGAGCACTTTGTTCTCGGTTTTTCATTCTGACACTTTCCTCTGGGTTCATGTGTTTGTTGTGTAGTGCTGTCTTTCCCTGTAGCTTACACCTATTTTCCTGAGAATTTCGAACGTCTTAGGCCATATTATGTTTTTAAACAAATTGCTGTAGATCGACAAATCCTTTGAATGTGTCTTTACCATTTTTAAGTCTTGTTTCCATTATCGAGTGCATCGTCAGAAATGTCTCTCTGGTGTCCTTAACTTTCCTAAAACTAAACTGGTCTTCATCTGGCAGGACCTCATTGTTCTCGTAAAGTCTTCTGTATATTGTTCTGGTAAGCGATTTCGATGCAAGAGCTTTTAAGATGATTGTTTAACATTTCCCGCACGTATCTGTTCTTGCTG
Organism: Schistocerca piceifrons; assembly: GCF_021461385.2. Classification (NCBI taxonomy): domain Eukaryota; kingdom Metazoa; phylum Arthropoda; class Insecta; order Orthoptera; family Acrididae; genus Schistocerca; species Schistocerca piceifrons. The sequence continues at coordinate 987,301,238 of NC_060138.1, read as the reverse complement.
TCTTCGGAATAGTGTGGAAGATATTCTGACGAAAGTCTGATGACATATCTCCAGTCTCATAGATTCCACATACCAACTTCAACAACCCTTTGGTTGCTGCGCCATCCAATGTTTTTAGAAATTCTGAAGGAATGCTGTTATGCACGTCACCTTATTTGATCGCAAGTCTTCAAAGCTCGGTCAGGTTCCTATGTCTTCCAAAAGCGACTCTCATTTCTTCTTCTATCACGTCAGCGAGTCCTTCTCCCTCGTATTTTCTTTCCACCTATCCACTCTCTCACTCTCGTATAGTTATGGAATTTCTCATGCGCCCTTTATGTTGATACCTTATCTTTAATTTCACCGAAGTCTGTTTTGAATTTTGTATTTGCTGAATCCGTTCTTCCGACGACCATTTCTTTTTCGGTATTTTCATATTTTTCCTGCAGCTATTTCGCTTTATGGAGCTAAGCTGGCAATGGGAATTTCTTTCACTACCAGGACTCATGACGCATAGCAGCTACCTCGGATTCGAGTATCATCGTTCTAACTTACGCTAGGGACGTGATTGCGGAAGCAAAACTAGGCATTGTGTACGCTGAACGTATTTGTGATGGCGCGGATGCTCGTATCCGCCGACGAGGGCCAAAGCTCTCGAATTTGGGCCGTTGCCCTCACGTGGCTCTGACAAGAATAGGCCGGAGGCCAAAGATAATCGCCGTGACACAGCAGGCACTCTTTTGTGATAAAGCAGATGTAAAGTCCGTACAGCTGGCAGCTGGTGCGACTGTCACTTGATTATCACATGCTTTTCTCGCTTCGGTATCGCATGTGATCGTAGGACTTCCAAGTTCTCTAAATCACAACACGCGGTAGCATTAAACTGCGTAGCAAGTTTTTTGACGTGATGCGACACACTGTGTAGCTGTCACAACGTACTTACGAACGACAAAATAAAATGGCCAGTTGCGAGTAGGACACGCACACTGAGGGTTCCGTGCAGACTTCACTATTTATACACACAGTTCGTCCATTACGGTAATCTAGAATCTCGACCATTTTTGCCTGTTGCCGACATTGGTACTGGCAAGATATCGGTCTCAGAGATTCCAAGATTTTCGAGAAAGTTTTAATTTCAGTAATATAAAGGTGACATAAAGTCATGCAGGAGGCAGGAATCATTTATTATAATAATGAACAGTTCTGCATTCAGGCTGACTGGGTTGCAATGGCAAAACTCAAACATCAAATAAGGAATGACTTTATTGCTCATATGATGCGTTACGTCATATCTAAATACAGTAATCGCTCCAGGATACCTGATGATGGATAAACTCCGATACGCGTCATATGAGCAATAGTCATTCCTTGTCTGATGTTTGATTTTTACTACTGCGACTCAGTCAATCGCAGTGGTTAGACACTGGACTCGCATTCGGGAGGACGACGGTTCAATCCCGCGTCCGGCCATCCTGATTTAGGTTTTCCGTGATTTCCCTAAATCGCTTCAGGCAAATGCCGGGATGGTTCCTTTGAAAGGGCACGGCCGACTTCCTTCCCCATCCTTCCCTTATCCGATGAGACCGATGACCTCGCTGTCTGGTCTTCTTCCCCAAACAACCCAACCCAACTCAACTAAGTCAATCTGAATGCAGAACTGTTGATTGACTTAATTTCAAGTTTGACGTCGGATAGCAAATGATAAAAGAAATAGTTTTTTCCTTGGATTATAAATTAACCATTTTTACGGTTTTTTCCTTTGCTTTTACTGTAAAACCTTGTTTTTTGCTAAATTTCATGATTCTAGGTCAGCGGGAAGTACCCTGTAGGTTTTGATGAATGAGTTTGCGAGCATCAAAACATGTGACGCCGGCCAGTGTGGCCGTGCGGTTCCAGGCGCTTCAGTTTGGAACCGCGCGACCGCTACGGTCGCAGGTTCGAATCCTGCCTCGGGCATGGATGTGTGTGATGTCCTTAGGTTAGTTAGGTTTAAGTAGTTCTAAGTTCTAGGGGACTGATGACCTCAGAAGTTAAGTCCCATAGTGCTCAGAACCATTTGAACCATTTGAAAACATGTGACCTAAATGAGCGTATTTTTTGGTTGCATAGACTTAGAAGCTTATATTTATTACACCAAGGGCCTATAGACGTGCCTATAGACCTCAGTAGGTGACAAATTTCAACTTGATACGTCTATTCGCTCCCCTTCAGTATATCTTATAATGAGAAGTATAGCTTATAATGAGAGAGTAGAGTCGTACCGCAAGGAAGCAAAGGAGAGGATGTTGTTATGGGTGGCTGGTATCCTCTATCTACAACACAAATGCACACGTGGATTAATTTGGTTATTTTATTTACATGAACTTTTACTTAACCTGAATAGAGTCCATGTGTTGTGGTACAAGCTTATTAATCCTCTTGCAGACAATATCGGTAATATTTCTGTTTCAAAATTTAGTCTCACTGCTTGTCCCAAAGTAGTCACTAATCTGATCACTATGCACTCTCATAGCCTTTTATGTGGACTGAGCCCGCTCTACGAATGTACTGACAGACGGCAAACTTGATGAATGAGTCAGTGCGTGAGTGAGACCCTCCGGTCAGCGGCGGGGGCCTAAATAGAAGCTGGCGAGCGGGCGTTGGCGGAATGTTGCTTGTCAGTGTGTCTCTGGCCTGTCTCTTGATGGGCGCACCTGATCCAGCGCCTACTAATCTTCACTTCATCTTCCTCGACCAGTGTACTGGTGACAGCTTACGCCAGCACATAGGGACTTGGCGAGTGTCTAAATATGGGACATAAATTGCCATGTCTTTTGACTGCATTGACTTAGAAACTTCAGTATTTTTGCAGATTAATACATCTACTCCTTTTTGCAGTCAAACAGACAGACAGAAGGGCAACAAAGTGACGCCGTAAGGGTTCCATTTTTACCGATTAAGGTACGGTATGGTAAAAGACTAGCATCTCACAATTTAGTGTTCTTGAACGTCCTGCTTAAGAAAAAGGCTTCATGATATTTTGTCTCTAGAAATTATTTCACGCTGTTACGAACTGTTAAATCTGAGCGTACACTTTGCCCTGAAGAACTACTCAGTGATCCCTCATTCTGTTACATAGTCGGAACATATGACAGAGCTGTAACTAAATAATTCCTTGCAAATTATCCATACTGCCTGATGAACATTCTGTTGTATCTTCATTCAATAAACTACATATTCACTGGTACCTAACCCACATCTTTAAGTCTAGCTCTTCAGCTGGAGTAATTTCAAAACCTTTTTTTTCCCAAAGTTTTACTTTTAACCTTTTGTTACCTTTGTCTGTGACTATAGACTCTGAACGTTATAGTGAAGTTTCTTTTTAAATCAATGAGAGGATAAACCGTGTATTCTACGATATCCTATTCTGTTTTGAATTGATTTTCCATTTAAAAAGTCCTTCGTCTGACAATTAATGACTCGAACTCCATGTCATTTATTGATAGTCGATTTCTGACTTTTATAGCGAGGAATTCCATGTCACCCATTGATGTATTATGTTCCCTGCTTCCCTTAAAATATTTTGTCGAAACGAAAATTATGGAAATCACAACTCTTGGATGGAAGCACAACTCGCACCAACTGTTCTGTCTGCAGTAATAAGAAGTTAAAGAAACACAAGAACTGTGGATAGAACAGTACAAAATTACAACTCATATATATGAAGTTACAACACTGACACTATCTGATACATAATCTTACGTGACATAGCCAAAGTTCAGAAGCAACCTTACGCTATCCTACTGGGAAGAGTCATTAGATGAAAAGGAAGGAAGATCAGGGTTTAACGTCCTGTGACAAAGGGGCCATCAGAGACACAAGACGAGCTCATACTGAGGAAGGATGGGGAAAGAAATCAATACCGTCCTTTTCAAAGGAATCATTGTGGCAGTTGCCCTACCGCGACGGAGCAAAGTAGGAAGTCTAAGCACCTACAACCGTATTATTGTAATTGTTTGTTGGGAAACAAAACCGTGTATTTTGGTAGCGTGTGGCGGAAAATTTTAATAGCAGCAAAGACAAGTGCGTTTACAGAACCATCGAATGCTTGAGGCAGAAGTCACACATGTCGTTAACGAACTTAGGGTAGGACCAAGATTTGATTACGTAATCTGCACTTCTTAAGGCCCAAACAGAAGGATGAGGTCGACCGTTACGCTTTCTCAAAGTGACAACTCATAAAATCAAAGTTGTTCTAAAAGAACAGAGTTGCAGAATTGTCAATTAACAATTATTGTAGTGTTGCCTAGTTGCTTGTTTTATCAGTAATTTTTTTGCTGATAAAACAGGCAACTAGGCAAAGCTACACTAATTGCTAATTGACAATTCTACAACTCTGTTCCGCAAACTGCATATCTGAAACATTTCTTATACAAGAAGAGCTAATTTAAAAAATAAATGTTTACAATTAAAACAGGCTTCTTTTTCGTTTTACCGATACATTGTGTTAATGTTTAAAGTAGCATTCATTACAATTGTTGTTCACCATACCTGGCTCCTTTTTTTTGTCACCTGTCTTCTGTTCGGCATCGGTGTTCGTCTTAACAACATGAAAAATTTCCTCTGTAACAATTATGCAATTAATCTGGAGTACAGCGTCGCTTAAATCTTTGTTTGTGATTTACAATTACTGTAAACAACTAAAATACTTTGTCACATCAATTCTCTCTTCTAACAGCGCGAGTGTGTATTATCTGCACCTATCGTAAATTAGCGCTGTTATAGAATTTGTTAGGGACCCTAATCTCAAAAATATTTAAAAAACATTAACTTTTGTTACAAGGTTTTCTGTGGTCGCAGTAAGTATCTCGTTTTGTTTGTTAACGCTTCAGTTCTGAAGGCCACTGGAAATATTTGTAGCGTATCATACCCATAAATTAAAAGCTAATCAGCAAACTTAGTTTAAAGTTATTTGCTTGCTATTCTGTAAAACATTGCACGGGCATAGTTCAGCCCACAGTGTAAGCAGTTCTCAGTAAGTTGCTGTTCGTAAGCAGCGGGAAATCGTCCTGACTTCTGTCAAGCGGTTGGAAGCTATTGCGAAGGGGTGTGTTGGGATGGCTACCGAGAATCTTGTACCAGATACACCAAAGGTATCTCTAATACTGTCCTCTCCTGTGGACGTTGTTTCTTCTGCAGGAAATGCAGGCTCTATCACGACTCGTCCATTTGACTGTGAGTGGTACGTCAATGATACGTCTAGGCGTTCTGTACAAAGGAGACAAGAGACCAGAGAGACCTCAGGATGTTACATGCCCATAGCGTGGTACTTTTTGCTTGCAAAAAACACGGTAGAAGATTTTATTTTTTTATCTTTTGCATATAGTTGAGAGTATGTTGAATCCAAGTTTTCGACCTCCAAACCCCTCGGGACGATTCTTTGTGGCCAAAAAAACCAAGAAATTTTGGCACTTTTTCCAGGCTTTCACCTATTACTTGGAAATTATGCGTCCTACCGAAAATTTAACTATCACCAGAATGAAAGAGCACTAAATTTTGCGTCGAATGACCAACTTCAATGTCAAAATCGGTGCATCCGTTTGCCCGCAGTCAGTTGTGAAAGTTCGTTTATTTTTACCAACTTCCCTAAAAAGTCGGTCCCCACGCCTGTAATTCAAAAACGGCAAATGAAAATGTCATGTTACGAATGATGTAGAGCTTGAAATTTCGTGTTACAAAAGAATCCAGTTTTTCAGATTTAGGCACAATTAAGCGTTCATACACTTGAAAGCCAAAGAAATTCCTTTTTTTTTAAGTCAAAGTTATTCGATGAAATGAAATGAAATTTCCAGTGGGAAGGCGGCTCTCTAATGAGCACATGCGCGTTTTCTATTTACATTTTTTAAATTTCTTCAGTCATGTCTGTTATTATTCATTTTTATCCATGCCTTAGTTGATAAATATGGGCTGCTATAATGAAAACTAAGAACATAGTAACGGCCAATATGTATTCACGTATGAGTTATATAAAAATTTGTACAAATGAACAAATAAAATGGCATGACAGTATTTAAAAAAACACAATTTAAATATCAGAGATTCACATTTCATCAAATTTCAGTTCCATCGAGGTCCTTTTTGGAGGTTGCGGCAGGTCGCGGTCCAGCACCCGTTCTTCAGGATCCATTGCGGCACCTTCACCAACTTCCTCGTCCTAAAAGATGTCTTCGATCTCTTTCTCATGCTCACCGTGCTCAATTTCTGGGGCGTTCTCGCAAGATAAGCCACAACAGTGTTTACACGTCGAGAAGCAGTTCAGTCCACATACTGCTGTACATCCTGTTTTACATGTGCATGAAACCATCTTCAGTAGCATGTGTGGCGCCGCATCTTTCATCATTGTCGCGGGAAACAAGCGTGATAAGTTTTCTTCCGGCCCCACTGGCATGGATCAGTTTTCTTCCCTAGGTGAGATTGCACTTGATGGTAGGATCGCAATTTGTGCCACCTTGTTGGGTCCGATGTTGGAGGTAACCCTTCAAGCTTGAAACATTTTCTCGGGTCAGACTTAAAAAAAGCTCGTAACTGAGCTCGTTCAAAGTTGCGCAGTTACAATTCCCGTACAGTGTCAACATCTGCTGTTCTCCTGCCTGTGCTATTACCTCTTGAGAGACTGATCGTTTAACAAATTCAGCTGCTTGCACTTTGAGGTATGGCTGTTGCTCTACAAGGTTTAGCAATTTCCCTTTTCCGCGGCCAAAAAAGAATATTCGGTATCACATCCTGTGAAGACATCGTTGAAAAGGGCAAATGCAGGATCGAAATTGAAACAATTACGGAAGTATCACACTCCTGCTGATTTCCCTCTTCCCGGTTTATGGAAGTACAAATTGTTGTTTCCTCGACGCGTTAGAAGGACAAGCACGTGAATATCCTCGCTCGCGATTGCTACACTGTCAGACTCAGCAACTTGGGAAATAGCTGTTCCCACGATTAATGAATCCGCATCTTCTTCTGCCTGTAGTACTTGAATACCTCCGTCCTCAAATTTCCGCATGAGCAACAAAATCGACGGTTCTTGTTGCTCTTTTTTGCGAGAATCTTCTCCTCTGCTACTGCAGCATTTGTATTTTCATCGAAAATTTATATGATGAATAACCTGGTGTCTTTAAACGACAAGATCTTTCAGAGGACTTTGTTCTCCTTTGCGAAGCATTTCTTGGGTGGCCATCGAATATAGCTGTGATTTCGGATCAGTGGTGCTTTCTCATTTAGGTTTCTTTTCTTAGATGCGCCAATCAATCTTTTGGAGCTTTTTATTTTGGGTTCTTCATTCTGTTGGAGAGGTGTGAATGCATCATAGAGAGATGATTTTGAATCTTTATTGAGACTGTCTTCTGTGAACAACGACATGGGGTATAGGTAAATTACAAATGAGAAAGAGAACTTCAAGTCTTTATTACACTGCTTGATAACACACAGTCTGTGAAACCATTTTAATGGGTTTATGGCAGAAATCCTCTTCTTCCTCATCTTGAGAGCTGTAGTGCAGGATGCAAGTCTTGTAATCTTGAGGTTGCATTGAAATGAGACGTTTCTAAAGTTCTCTCCTTTAATTCTGGAGATGCCCTTAGTTCCTTCTTCTAATGTCTCATGACCATTCATCACCAGTTGCTCCACTGCCTATTGACATACGCACATCACATTTTGGAAAAGGTGGATGTTTTAACAGCCAGTCGTTCAGTTTATCACTGTCTGCTGCATTTTGATCTCTGCGTGAAGCTGTTAAATCCATATGTTGCTCGCTTGCTCCTTATGATATATTATAGAATTCATAAATTTTTTGACAAATATCCTGTAAGGATGTCGTCCCTGAAGTCTACTTTGTGAGCGCAGTATTTGAAAACCCATGTCCGCAAGTTAAACCGCCTTTTACTTTCATTGTCTTCATTAAAGTTTGCTCCACTGTCATATCAGACCGTACGCACACCAAAATTTAACACTTCGCCTAATGGTGAAGTAGCCTCCAGTTGTAAATTTTTTGATTTCAGCAGCATCCATTCGGTCTTCCAATGTGAGCACCTGTTGTAAGTAAAGGTTAGGTTAGGTTAGTGTTTTTTAATGTCCCGTCGACAACGAGGTCATTAGAGACGGAGCGCAAGCTCGGGTTAGGGAAGGATGGGGAAGGAAATCGGCCGTGCCCTTTCAAAGGAACCATCCCGGCATTTGCCTGAAACGATTTAGGGAAATCACGGAAAACCTAAATCAGGATGGCCGGAGACGGGATTGAACCGTCGTCGTCCTCCCGAATGCGAGTCCAGTGTGCTAACCACTGCGCCACCTCGCTCGGTGTAAGTAAAGGTGAGTACTTCTAGCGTACAGCAAATACCAGCAGCATGAAAGTACGATATCATTTCCTTAATGGTGTTTAAATGTAAATTCCAATTTCCAGTACACTCAGCCTCGATGAACTGTTTTGTGAGCGTAAGCATGCGAAAAAATTGCACCCATAATTTAGCTGTTTTTTCTCTTGCTTCAGTGCTGCAAATCGCATTTTCAAAATTGGTTATCACCTTTATGTAATCTTCGTTCTCATGGCACCTGAACACTGATGGCACTTTACGGGGAAGTAACAATTACTCAGTTATTTTCGTTTCATCTTCTTTGAACTCACTCTCCTGAAAGATGTAATATGACAATATCACGTGAACCAGAGTTTGAGCTCTTACTGCTCGAGCGTAAGCTTGCCCATTCAAAACTTTATCAAAACTGTTTTCAGCAAATATTGTGGACAGTAAGTCTCTCAAGCCACTTCCTGCCATTTTTATACCGATGCACCCCAAGAAGAACATTAGAAGCAGCCGTGTACCGCAAGTCTCTAGAGGAACGGAGGGTTCCAAATGACTGGAAAAGAGCACAGATAGTCCCAGTCTTCAAGAAGGGTCGTCGAGCAGATGCGCAAAACTATAGACCTATATCTCTTACGTCGATCTCTTGTAGAATTTTAGAGCATGTTTTTTGCTCGCGTATCATGTCATTTCTGGAAACCCAGAATCTACTATGTAGGAATCAACATGGATTCCGGAAACAGCGATCGTGTGAGACCCAACTCGCCTTATTTGTTCATGAGACCCAGAAAATATTAGATACAGGCTCCCAGGTAGATGCTATTTTTCTTGACTTCCGGAAGGCGTTCGATACAGTTCCGCACTGTCGCCTGATAAACAAAGTAAGAGCCTACGGAATATCAGACCAGCTGTGTGGCTGGATTGAAGAGTTTTTAGCAAACAGAACACAGCATGTTGTTATCAATGGAGAGACGTCTACAGACGTTAAAGTAACCTCTGGCGTGCCACAGGGGAGTGTTATGGGACCATTGCTTTTCACAATATATATAAATGACTTAGTAGATAGTGTCGGAAGTTCCATGCGGCTTTTCGCGGATGATGCTGTAGTATACAGAGAAGTTGCTGCATTAGAAAATTGTAGCGAAATACAGGAAGATCTGCAGCGGATAGGCACTTGGTGCAGGGAGTGGCAACTGACCCTTAACATAGACAAATGTAATATATTGCGAATACATAGAAAGAAGGATCCTTTATTGTATGATTATATGATAGCGGAACAAACACTGGTAGCAGTTACTTCTGTAAAATATCTGGGAGTATGCGTACGGAACGATTTGAAGTGGAATGATCATATAAAACTAATTGTTGGTAAGGCGGGTACCAGGTTGAGATTCATTGGGAGAGTGCTTAGAAAATGTAGTCCATCAACAAAGGAGGTGGCTTACAAAACACTCGTTCGACCTATACTTGAGTGTTGCTCATCAGTGTGGGATCCGTACCAGGTCGGGTTGACGGAGGAGATAGAGAAGATCCAAAGAAGAGCGGCGCGTTTCGTCACTGGGTTATTTGGTAACCGTGATAGCGTTACGGAGATGTTTAATAAACTCAAGTGGCAGACTCTGCAAGAGAGGCGCTCTGCATCGCGGTGTAGCTTGCTCGCCAGGTTTCGAGAGGGTGCGTTTCTGGATGAGGTATCGAATATATTGCTTCCCCCTACTTATACTTCCCGAGGAGATCACGAATGTAAAATTAGAGAGATTAGAGCGCGCACGGAGGCTTTCAGACAGTCGTTCTTCCCGCGAACCATACGCGACTGGAACAGGAAAGGGAGGTAATGACAGTGGCACGTAAAGTGCCCTCCGCCACACACCGTTGGGTGGCTTGCGGAGTATCAATGTAGATGTAGATGTAGAATCACCTAATAGTACAATGATCACATAACTAATGAGGAGAGAAGAGGAGTTTGTGGCACATCTTGACAAGACGAACGGACCGGTTGGTAGGATATGTTCTGAGGCATCAAGGGATCACAAATTTAGCATTGGAGGGCAGCGCGGAGGGTAAAAATCGTAGAGGGAGACCAAGAGATGAATACACTAAGCAGATTCAGAAGGATGTAGGTTGCAGTAAGTACTGGGAGATGAAGAAGCTTGCACGGGATAGAGTAGCAAGGAGAGCTGCATCAAACCAGTCTCAGGACTGAAGACCACAACAACAACACAACATTGTGTCGTACAAAGCTGGAGGATAATTTTAAAATGGGAGACACATTATTTTTGAACAAACCGATTGTCGATGATTTGTGGCTGCTTCTATGAGTCGCCGGCCGGTGTGGCCGAGCGGTTCTAGGTACTTCAGTCTGGAACCGCGCGACCGCTACGGCCGCAGGTTTGAATCCTGCCTCGGGTATGGATGTGTGTAATGTCCTTAGTTTAGTTAGGTTTAAGTAGTTCTAAGTTCTAGGGGACTGATGACCGCTGATGTTAAGTCCCATAGTGCTCAGAGCCATTTGAACCATTTTTTCTATGAGTCAATTCCACTCTGGCATGTCAGTGAATTACTTCCACTTTCCATAAAGCCACAGAATCTCATATCCAGGGATCGATAAGTTCAAGCACTCAGGGCCGTTTAAGCCAACACCATTTGTTTTTTGATAGGTGATCAGCTGAGGCACACGAACTGTAGACAAAAATTAAGAAGTTAAACGTCTTCTTTCCCTATCAATGTTCTTGTCACATTCCACAGCTACATATGCACTGACTATCATGATTCCTCCTATGGAGTGGAAAGTATGCAACCCGTCAACGGTGCATATGTTAAAATCGGCGTTATCAAAGATGAACTGGATGAATCCTTCACTGGTTATGTTAGGGTGTTCAAGTCGAGCAATCGAGGACGTCTCAAATAGGGACGCTTCCATATATATGGAGCTGCGAAACCATTTGCAGTAAGGGCGTCGACAATAAGTCATGATCCGAATCTTTTGTTCAAGAATGTAATGAGTCCAATCAGTAGTTAAAATAGAAATGACCATGGTCTTACTGCAGAAATCACTGCATGTGACAAAGCAACACATTTTTCCCCTTTACCTAGAGTCCCTCCTTTGTTTCTCAAAATCAGCGACTTAAAGAACTGATTCAGAGATCACTACTTGGACATATGACAAGAAATCATCAGGTGGGTGATATTGCGATGTATCATAGACATGTGTATGGATGTCCTCACGAAGTATATCTGCAGCAGCGCGTACAATTCTCAGATGTTCTTCTCGTGGATGTGGTAGCTTGCTGTGACAGAAACTATCAGACAGTATCTTATAGCCTGTAGGCCCTACTTTTGAAACTCACTACTGTGCTCTTTTTATATATTTCAACAATCGTTATTTCTTCGCCATACTTCCGGAAATGACGGGTTTTTATGGTCCTTACATCTGCTTCCTAGCCATTGATTTGGTTCTTTAACTCTTGAAAAGTAAACTGGCATTCTTCTGATTGTTCGATACAGGAAGAAATCGTTTCCATTGCTTCATCTATCTATGTGGATCCAGGCCTTCCTTGTTTTCCTCCACCCTTGACCGGCCGGCAAAAACCCGTTTGACAAAACCAATGATACAAGCATCCTTAGCACAAAGGTCTTCACCATGGTTACGTCCCAATAATTCGCAGGCTCAGTCATCATCTCACCTTCAGCTACCCCAATAACAGATCTCTTAATTCAAGTTTCATCACTTTATGAAAAACATTTCGCTTTGCATAGGGAAGTATGCTGAGTTTCTCCAAATTAGCATCAATTTCCTCGTCACAATAAAAACAGTTATTATTAAAATCAAATATCTTCTTGTATGATGGAAGATTCGACTCGACGTTGACGGTGCAGGGCTTTTTGTTAAAGGCGATCCAAACAGTTTTGGTTTACTGTACTTTTTCTGACAAGTACTTCTTCAGCCAGACCAGTTAATAGCTTACTATGTGTTGCGATTTTCCTGTATTTACTGGATTGTAGTAGCGTTTCCAGTCCTTTCCGTTTCACTTTAACCATATCACCATCTGTCAAATTGCCGTCGCATATAAAACACACCTCCGTACAATCCGGAGCACTCATTTTAAATACACTGACGGCTCAACAAAAGTAAACTCAAACGAGGAAACGAAAATTTTGCAAGGCACGATAATCTTGAGGACAATATTAACAGTAACCCCAGATCGCACAGATGATTCAGTTATCTGTTATGAAGTACTATCTGAAAGAAGCTGCGCAAATAATTATTCAGATCTTGATAGAATTTCAGAGTAGTGTAGATACTGACAACTTGCTTATAATGTTCAGAAATGTGAAATTGTGCACTTTGGAAAACAAAAAAACGAAGCATCTTACGACTATAACATCAATGTGTGACGGCTGGAATGGATCATCTTACACAAATGCCTGGGTGTAATAATTTGTAGTGGTATGAAACGGAACGATTATTAGTTAAAACAGGTGGCAGACTGCACTTCTTTGATAGAATACCAGGGAAATGCACTCAAAAAGTGTGAAGGACTCGAACCTCCGGCGGGAGTGGCCGCGCAATCCGTGACATGGTGCCTCAAAGCGCGCGGTCACTGCACACGGCAAAATGAACTCAGCCGACAGAGTAGATTGCATACAGAACACATGCGCGAGCCGTCGTAGAATATTGCTCAAGTGTAAGGGATCCATATCAAATAGGACTGACAGCACGAATGGTCTCATGTTGTTTGACCCATGGGAGAAACTTGAAGATAGACGCTAACAATCCCCTGAAAACCTACTTAGAAAGTGTCTAGAACCGACTTTAAGTGATGAATCTAGAACTACATTACAGCTCCCTGCGTACTGTTCCCACAGGGATAGCAAAGACAATATTAGACTAATTACAACACGTACATAGGCATTTAAGCACTCATTCTTCACGCGATCCATAAGTGAATGGTAGAGTGGGACGTATTCTCTGCCACGCACTTCACCGTGTTTTGTAGAGTACATTGATTGATTGATTGATTGCCCAAAAACAAAACGTTTACAGCGATGTAAAGCTTGAATAAGCAACGTCAATAAATGTACAAACAACAATGACAATAAATACACAAATAATTAATCTATTTTAGAAATTATGCTCATAGAAATCTTCCATTGTATAAAAACAATTCTGAATTAATAAAGTTCTTACAAATATCTTAATTTTTTTCAGCTCCAGACTCTTAACTGACTCTGATAGTTAATTAAATAGCTTTACAGATGTGTGCTTGAAGCTGTTTAGAGTTTTGGTATATGAGCAGTAGTCTTTTCTTACATCATTACAGTGTCGTGTGTTATAACTATGTACATCAGAATTCAGATGAAAACTAGGCAAGTTCTTTTTAATGTACAAGAGACACTGAAATATGTATATACTTGGCAAGGTCATAATACTAAGTTAATAAATAATTCGCTACAGTGAGTCCTAGGTGGTACTTTACATATCAGTCTGACAGCTTTTTTCTGGACTGTAAATAAGCATTTTGAGTAGCAATTATTTCCCCACAAGATTGTCCCATACGTCAAATGAGAGTGAATATAACTATAATAGACAGATAGCAAAATTTTCTCATCTACTGTTGCTTGTAATTTTCTGAGCATAAATATTCCTTTGGAAATTTTTGGTGTTAAATAATTCACATGTGCCTGCCAGCCTAAATTGTTTTGCAACACAATGCCAAGATACTTTACAGGAACTGTCTCTAAGGTGATTCTAGTGTTATAAGAAATGTTTAATTCCTGTGTTTTATTTATGTTCATAGACAGGCTATTGGCATTGCACCAGTCAGAAAGTATATCTACCTTGAGTGAGGTAGAGTTACTTATGCTATTGTTCGTAGGAACTGTAACACTTAAACTGATATCATCTGCATACAAGTAACAGTTTGTAGTATCATCTATTACATTGCTAGGTAGGTCATTCATACATAATATGAGCAAGAGAGGGCCCAAGATTGACCCTTGAGGAACACCATGGTTAATGGGTAAGAAACTAGAATACAGATGTAGATGTAGGTGTAGAAGCTGTCTTTGTTCTCATAACAGTTTTCAAATTCGGTAGTTAAACCACAGTAGGTGTTTCCCATACCACACAACCTTTCTTGGCACATATGTGTTTTGAGGACATTGTGCAATATTTTTGATTTTTATCCTTTGGGAGTCCACTGTGTCACCCCAGATAAGAATACCTGGCACTGACTGCTCAGATTTTTGTGATCAGTTTCCTGTAACGATTTTTAAACAAAAATATTTTTCTACATTTTTTAATGTTTCTTTTAACAATTGGTGCTACAACAGCTTTATCGACGGAGATTCCCTCCACTACGGTAACTTAACCGAAACACTGCGAGTTTATTGGTTACCATAACATCTAATACGTTGCTCTTACAAGCTCGGTTCCCTGTTCAACAGTTGCAGATAGCTTTCTTGTTTCATTAATTTGTTAGTTTATTTTGTTTATAAATTTTCTAAACATCATCCTGTAAAATGTGCACTAACTCCGTCCCATGAGCAAGCGGCTTTGCCTCGCATAGTCCCACAGAATCTGATAAATAGATAAAATAAATACGTAAGGCTGACGAATGTCCTCAAAGAAATGGTGAGCAGTCAGGAGCTCACACGTCAAAGAAATTTAAAAATGAACCTACCGAAAAATTTTATTTGACGGCCGTGAAAACCTGGATAGTATTTTCCGTAAGTAAACACCATATCGGCAACCTCTCGATTCGAATAAGGAACCATTGTGTATAACGCTGTATCACAACCAGTACAAGGTGAGCCAGCAAAAGAAGTGAATCGGACACAACATTACCAATTACTATGGCAGCAGAGGGCGCTAGGACGTGACGTATGAGGAACAGACCACCCTCTAGCTGTAAACCGTGCATACTGTAACAGTGGCTCGATGATACAGCGCATGTTGTTGTGGTCTTCAGTCCTGAATTCAGTTCTGAATCTGCTTAGTGTATTCATCTCTTAGTCTCCCTCTACGATTTTTACCCTCCACGCTGCCCTCCAGTACTAAATTGGTGATCCCTTGATGCCTCAGTACATGTCCTACCAACCGATCCCTTCTTCTAGTCAAGTTGTGCCACAAACTCCTCTTCTCCCCAATTCTATTCAATACCTCCTCATTAGTTATGTGATCTACCCATCCAATCTTCAGCATTCTTCAGTAGCACCATATTTCGAAAGCTTCTATTCTCTTCTTCTCTGAACTATTTATCGTCCATGTTTTACTTCCATACATGGCTACACTTCATACAAATACTTTCAGAAACGACTTCCTGATACTTAAATCAATACTGGATGTTAACAAATTTCTCTTCTTCAGAAATGCTTTCCTTGCCATTGCCAGTCTACATTTTATATCCTCTCTACTTCGACCATCATCAGTTATTTTGCTCCCCAAATATCAAAACTCCTTTACAGCGCATATTAGAGCGCAATCTGTAACAAAGTATGACTGAATAAATGATCGCTAGTATGGAAACAATGCATTTCCGGACATAAGTTCATTAGAACATTTTTGTTCCGTATCTTCTCGTCAATCAAACCATACAGTTTGTACACAGTGGAAAAATCACACTGAATATTGCTGCAAAATACGTTGGTTAAGTCGAGTGTCATGCCTGGAACGGTTTTTTATTTAGAAGTCGCTATTGTTAAATTTATGGAAGGAAAAGGCGTGCATGAATGGAAAACAGAAACACCCGGAATGGATTCCAGACCTCGCTTTGTAAGTGGACCTGACTGCACACTGCCCAGAGTAAGACATTTCAAGGTGTTGTACATTGCTTCCCTCACGTTGTTTCCACATCTCCATAATGAGGTTGCAAATGTGCTGCCATATTTCGACCAACATTACTGTGTAAAGGAAGTTTTTTTTTCGATTATGAAACTAAATAAGTCACTTTTACATGGCAATCTGAGTACGATAATCCGTAGAATTGTTTGCTTCTGTCCCTATACCAACGGTTTGTACCAGATGAAAGCTATATATCTTCAACGCGACAAAATTAATTCAATAATACTGAAAATTTGTTTTATTTTTATCTGTTTTGTTGAGAAATGTGAAACACAAACCCAAGTCGTACGCAGTGCGGCTACACTACCACTATGTAATTGAAGGCAGAGGAGGAGAAAGGAAGGGAAAGGGGAGGAATTGATGATATCAAGTGCACCAAGACTTTATGCGGAATCGGTCGCGACGAGGGAAACTTCGAGCTGGACCGGGACTCAAACGCGCGATCTCCTGTTTAGAACGTATCTGCGTTAACCACTGCGCCATCCACACACAGCGTTCACCGCAAATGCGCGGACTATCTTAGCACGCCACCCAGCCCACCCACATTCCCATCCAGCGCCACCTATCCGCAGCCCTCGTCCATGTTCTCCATGCTCGCTAATTATAGCCAAAGGAAGCTGAACGATATTGTGAATCCACATGAAGGTTGTGGAGTCGTTGCCCATCGAGGCGAATTAATTACATGAATGCATGGTGTCTGTTCTTCATACATGTCAGAAAGAACAGGTACCACACATTCATATAAGACGTAACCGTTTAGAAATGCGGAACGTTCGCAGTTTTCCCCTCCTTATGCTGTGACAACGTGATCCTACCCTTCAACGGTCCCAGCGTACCCTCTAAACCCACCTTGACCAATTCACATCTTGGTGCAACCAGTGGTTCCTCCGTATCAACCCCTCCAAGACCCAGGCGACCATCATAGGCCCCACCACCCGCTCCTTCTGTCTCCATGATTTCTATCTCACCATTTATGGCCGTCCTATCCACCTCACTCCTACCCTCAAATACCTTGGCCTGACCCTCGACCGCCACCTCACCTGGATTCCCCATCTCCCTACTATCCAAAACAAAGCTCACAACAGACTCTGCCTCCTGAAACTCCTGTCTGGCCGGATGTGGAGTCTGCATCCTTCCACCATCCCTCACACCTACAAATTCTTGATCTGCCCCATCCTCTGTTATGCCAGCGTAGCTTGGATTTCCGCCCCTCCCCTGTTCTATAAAGCCCTCCAAATCCTCGAATGCCATGCGCTCTGTCTCCCCTTCCGCATCTGCCTTCCGTCCCCCACGCGCATTCTCTATGACCTCATCCCCTTCTCCCACCTTCTCCTTTTCCTTGAACACATCCGCACACTATATATTGTCCGCCGCCTTGATCCCCCTCACCCTCTGGTGTCTCCCATCCTCTTCACCCCCAACCCATTGCCGCATCTTTACTGCTTTGTCCCACCCTCTCTCCATCTCCACACCCTCCCAACACAACTTCCACCATCTACCCCTCCCGGATGATGAGCTTCGCCCTGATATCTACCCTTCCTACCAACTCTAACCCCATCTTCCTGCCTCATCCTCAGGGCTCCCTCTCCTCCCCCTTCCTTCTCCTGAGCGGCTTCCCCCTCCTACTCTGCCCCTCTGTTGTGCTCCCTTTAAGTGTCTCTGCACTCCCTCCTGCCTTGTCTTCCCTCTTCATCCCCTGCCCCACCAGTCTCCTGCCTCTTTGTGTACCTGCTGACGCTCCTACTCTCTTCATCCTGCCGCCTCCCCTGCTGCCCTTTGCTCTCCCCTCCTTTTTCATCCTCTCCCTCGCCAGGTCCCCCTGGCAGTTTTATACTTCACCGTGTGTGCTCCAAGTGGGTTTAAAGTGTGTTGTTCTGGAGTGTTTTTAATACTGTGGTCGACTTTTAATCTGTGCATATGCATTCAGTGTCTTCTTTGTGTTTTAAGACTCGCCAACTGTGTTTTTTTAACTTTATGGTAACTTTTTTAATTGTCCCCCCCATGTACATCTCCCTGTCAGTGTATTTTTACCTCCATTATCTCCCCTTACTTTGTTTTATGTTCCCCTTTTTTATCACCTTTTATATGTAACATTTTATTCTTGTTATAGTTGTCATGTCACTCGGCTGAAGAGCGGCGGATTGTGCCGCTGACAGCCCTCCCCTGCCCATGTGGGGTAGGGGAATGAAATCACAATAAAGAAGAAAAAAAGTGACAACGTGGTGTGCTAGTAGGGGAAATGTGCCAGGCAGGCTGATTGCTATGGCCCTCGTGCCAGAGTAAGGCCCGCGAGCCGAATTCTTGGCCATCCTTGACGTTTGGGGATGGCAGAGCGGGAACTTCAAGACATCTGAAAAACGGCATACATGGAGTTCTCAAACTGACACCGAGCATCAATCTGACCGTCATTTTCTGGGCTAAGAGTATTCTTGGCGAGTGTACGGAGTTGCCGCAAAAAAGTTATTAGGGCTTTCGTGGCCAACTGTTGACAAACTACTTGTCGGCTTCTGTCTCAGGTTCTTCGGCGGACGTTTGTTCGATAATTTTTCTGACATTTCGCCTGAACGAGTTGCTAATATTGCCAAAGCACCACCAGCAATGGAGAGTGAAGCTTTGAGAATACCATCTATTCGTGCAGGCGAAACGTCAGAAAAATTATCAAATGAACACTGGCTGACGAACCCGAGACAGAAGCCAACAGGCAGTTTGTTAAGGAAGGTAAACAAGCCTTCGCATTCCAGTGTGAGAAATGGTAGAGATTGCTCTTATAGTGAAGACTGCAGCATTCAGTTACTGCACAAGATCTTGAATGTGGGACTTCCAACAAAAATTTCCATCAGACTACAGTGCTAAGAATTTAAAATGGTCATCTTCACTGTTTGGGCACCTTGAAGTTATAAATTCCACTTTTAAAAAAGTTCTTTTTCAGAAACTGAAAGCATTGTGTTTTGTTCCAATTAAGCGTTAGTTTGTTCTCTGAAAGCCACATAGTAATGTTACTGACTACCCTATTAGCTAGACCATTTAATTACATTCTGTGACTTTCACAATTACGCTTGGGTCATCTACAAAGAGAAAAAGTGGAATTATCTGTCATATTTAGTGGCAAATCATTAATATGTATCAAGAAAAGCAACGGACCCAAAACGTACTCCTGTGGTACCCATCATTTTACATGAGTCCAGTCATATTCAAATCTCTTTCCTTTTTTTTGACATTGGAGGCAACTCTTCAGCTTCCTACTTTGCATATGTGCAGAGAAACATTGTTGAGCTTTTCTCCTAATTGCATATTGTTATGACTTATGCAAAAATATTGCATGGCCCTCTAAATCACATACTGTTGATGAATCGAAGAAAATACCTACTTTATTCAATCTATGGTTTAGCCCTGCTAAACACATAAATAAATAAACTGCATTTTCTGTGGCTTCCGCTTTCCCAAAGCCAAACTAGGTGTCTGTCAACGAACTGTGAGGGTGGTTTGTTAAGTCTGGAAAAAAGAAGAAAAAATTCTGTTTCCTAAACAGATCAACTAACTTCTCAACATATTCTCCTTTGAGGGACATATAACTGGTCCCAGCGAACCTCCAGCTTTTTCATCCCATGAGAAAAATAGGTTCTGTCACACTCTCCAAAATATTCCGTTGACTGCAACTATTACTTCCTCATTCGATGAAAATTTCTTCCCATCAAAATAAAGTTTGAAGAAGGGGAACAGGAAGATTTCATTTGAGCTTAAGTTTTGTGAATAGGGTGGATGAGGAACCACTTCAAACCCCAGTTCATGCGTTTTCACCATTGTTATCGCTGACGAGTGCGTGCAAGCTTTTTTATTTTTTTCATCCAGGACAAGTTTCAAACTATCCAACAATGAGGCATAATAGGGTCCAGTTATCTATGAGACTTATTCACTGGGAATCGCAAAAATTCAGTGGTATCTCATTAACAGCTAAGAAAATGGTCTTGCCTTCTTCGGTGCACTTTCACCAGCCTTTGTCCATTGTTTTCACTGCTGGTTTGACTCCAGTGTATAACGATGGATCCAGGTTTCATGAACAGTTACAAACTGGTACAAAAAGTCTTGCGGATTGCAATTAAACATCACAAGACATTGTGTTGAAATGCTGTGCCGGATGCGCTTTTGGTCGACTGTGAGCAGTCGTGGAACCCACTTCGCACACAGCTTTTTCATAGCCAGTTCCCCGGGTAGACTATTATGGATTGGTTCTGTTGAGTGCTTACAGTCCCAACTCATGAATTTTTATTCGGCGGTCTTGCATTATCATATCATGGATTTTGTCAATGGTTTCCTTTGCACTGACCTCAATTAGACGGCGAAAGCGCGCTTCGTCTTCGATGCTTGTCCAACCATGTTTAAATTCATTAATGATCTTCAAAGATAGTGCGAAGTCTGCGTGAACTTCATCCAATTCTGTTTTGATTTGTGTGGCAGCCCAACCCTTCGAATGAAAATGTTTAACAGCAACACGAAACTCGGTTTTCTCCATTTTCATCACAGTAGACTTGGTCACTGTTTCTATGTTTCGATACAGTGTATCGATACGTGGAACTGTTTCAGTGTTTCGGAACGGCTGTGGTTCACTGTTTCGAAACAGTGGTGTTTCATTCCGCCCCTGGCTCGGATAACCGGACCAGATTCGATCTCGAACCAGACACAAACTGTATCGTTGTTTCAAAATAAGGCTGTTTCAGTCCACCTGTGCTTGGAACGGACTAATTGTATCGAAACATTGATGTTTCATTCCGCTCTGTGTCGGACGAGATTCGGGCTCGGCACAGGTACTGAAACACAACATACCACTTCGTGAAACAGTTTCAAGAGTGTCGAAATCTTTTTGACAAGCAATAGCATGAAGCTTAAGATATCCGAAAATAAAGCTTCGTTTCTAGCTGACTGACCTATTCCGAAATGGCGTAACATCTGCTTTATAAACAATAACCAAACAATAAAACAACGCATACTATTCACATTCAAAGTAATAAATATATGAAAATCATTCAGTTAAATTACACTTTTTTACAACATACGCTTCTCTGTTCATGTACAGTAATCATATTAAGAAACGGAAGTAAGCCTACAACATTTTGAATAAATAAAGGCGTAGAGTGACAGTTATTAGACATATACATAAATTTAATGTAGGTATAATTGCAAGCAATCTGTTTGAC
This sequence comes from Schistocerca piceifrons, assembly GCF_021461385.2. NCBI lineage: Eukaryota > Metazoa > Arthropoda > Insecta > Orthoptera > Acrididae > Schistocerca > Schistocerca piceifrons. The sequence goes on along the minus strand of NC_060138.1, from coordinate 987,279,897 downwards.
ATATCACTGATAGTGTAATGGTGAATGGGAAGGGCTGGGAAGCATGGTGAATTTATAGTAACGGTTCTAAACATCTTGGAAGACAAAATTTTTTTCTGTTATATTTTGTTACTTATTCTAATTATTTGGCGTTATTTGTGAGTCTGTAGTCACTGTACCTATTATCCACAATGATTCCCTTTGTGTGCATGTAAATTAGTAGGATGGGTGTATTACCCATATTAACGGAATGTGGGAATCCCAGTAGCATATCCGTTGTTTCTGCAGTTTGCTCCCATCTCCAGATCCGTTCGTGGTGGTTCTTCAGTCTTCAGCTATGGCTGTCCTCAGCCAATCGAAAAGTATGAAAGTCACACGACACGAAAGCAGCGCATTTGCTGCAGGAAATACTAAGTGATAGTTTCATACTTCCTGCGACATGATTAGCGCTCTCGTACCTCATTTGCGTTTATATGGACATACTTATACAGTAGACATTCAAGATGATGAAATGTGTAGCTCTATAAGACTACAAAACACAAACTGTTTCACTGTTTCGAAACAGCGTATCGAAACATTACATTGTACTGTTTCATTTGTTTCGAAACAGTTACGTATTTCAATTTGACCATCTCTACATCGCAGTCGACACACTGACGAATTCAAACGGCTGTCAACAATGAACTTATGCTGTACATTATTGAAACCGTTTATACGATCCTTGGATAATAAAGCTTACCAATCACGAAGGCGCAGCAAAAAGGTTTCATTCTTTCGTGGAAATCTACCAGACTTATCAAACCACCCTTGTATGTGTACTGTGATGTAGCACTTGTCTCTTACGTAAACCCTTTCTCAAATATTTGACGAAAACAGTGTCAGCAAAGAAACTGTCTGTCAACTGTCAACATTACTTCTTCCCTCCGTTTAACGAATTCGTTTCACATTAGGGAATTTCAATTAGTGAAGCAGCTGACCACACCAAAAAGACACGCTACACAATTGATTGGGTACAAGACTAAGATGTAGTCCACTGATTTTTATAATCTCCATGGGAATCTTTAGACTTTGGTGACTCAATACATGATTTAATTTCATATTTGCTAGTTCGCTGTAGCTGCATGTGATACAGTTGTCACGGAACTCTAGCCTTTAAGAGTTCTGCAAATTTGACTGTTCCAATAAAATATTGATTTAGCTGCAGACTACTGACAGGAACTGATTATTAAATATTTTACACAATTCTAGTGGATCACTAGCACTTTTAGTCTCACACAAAAGTAGTGTGATATGTTGAGCACCCACGTCCTGACCTGGTACCTTTTTCACAGCTGTCCATAAAGTTTTAATTTTGCCCTGAAGAGCTTTCTTTCCTCTTGGTGTAATAATGCATTGTTTGAGCCTGTCTGATGACATTCTTCAGTTGTTTGCAGTATGGTCTATAGTGAAATTCTTTTAGCTAGGCTGCGACGGTGGTTTGTATTATTATATATCTTTCGTTTCCTCGTACTTAATATTCTAATGCTGCAATTTATCCAGAGTCGTTGGTTATTACAACTGCATAACAAATGTGTGTGAAACATACACCTTAACCATCGTTACGTTCTTTGCCGTAATTGAACTTGACAAAATAGTGGTGCCCACGTGTTGTCCATTTTAGGTTTTCGTCCTTCTTCTTAAAGTTTGTGACATTGCAGTCACATATCGCTGAGCGATATTTGATTATTTCTCTTCTCATTTCTTGGTTGTTTTTGAGGAGAGTGCTAGGAAATAGCCAAAGGGAGGGGGTTCCAGACCCCACCTCCCCCCCCCCCCCCTATCAACCAAATGAAACTACACACAGACCCTAATTGTTAGCACTAGAGTCTTAATTTGGAGACTGTTAGAAGTTTGGAGTTGCAATATTTCAGTATTTCACATGGCAGCATAACGGTGAGCATCATTAGAAACAACATTACTTTAAAATCGGCACGTCAAAATAGCTCTGGCTTTGCCTGTGTCGCCCAAAAATCGCGTCGATCAACAGATTATCGCCCAAAGGGTGCTAGTTGTATTTCTTTTAAAAAAATGCTCAAAATTCTATTATTGGTAGCAAAATATCGTCCAATGTACTCACGTGGGTAGTACTCAGTTATGAAAACCAGTTTCGATTCGAAGCGATGGGGGAGGGATTTCTACAGAGTGAAAGGGGTATGTGATGACAGCACGTTCTGTATTTCGTTCGTTTCTAAAAGACTTTTTCAGTCGACTGCGCTCTGTGTCTCCCCCCCCCCCTCTCCCTTTCGCCCAAAATCTAATTAGCCCTCGTAATACTATAATAACTATGTCTGTACTTCCATGCAAATTAAATCTTAAAATATGCATGCTTTCATGCACTCTCAAATGATTAAACATGGACAGTTAAAGGAACAACATGGAGTATCAGAATTCCATCTGATATTTTGTTATATTTTTCAAAAAAATGCACGACAACTAGTTTTCCAAATTCTCCACCCACCGGGCTAGCCCTACGCATTGAGGTGCTGAGCTGAGCTCAGGCGTATCTATGGATTCGAGAGACGAGTTGATTCAAATCCATCTGCCGACAACCTCTACAATGGTTTCCTATGGTTTCTTTCCCATTTTCAGTTTAGACAAAGACTGTGATTGGCCTCTTAGTATGAGCCACAGCCAATTCCTTCCGAAATCCTTTCTTCCCTGAGAGAATCCAGTTCTCTTAAAGGTCCAGCCTCCCTGCTTAAATGAAAAGAGGTGTATTAAAGATAAGCTAAACGTCTCTTTGGAGTCTCCCGACACCCAAAGTCATAAATAACTAAATAATAATGTACATTATCCTTATTTAGGCTCTTGCTTTTATGTGCCGATAGATTCTGTAATGCAGAAAATTATGTTTCTACAATGCAAGAAGTGACAGATGCATACTTAAATAAGGTAATTTGGGATGATATAAGGCTGAATAATTCCAGAGTCCTTGAGTTTTCGCCACCAGAAATTATTCTAGTTTCCCTGTCCAACAAAACGCTATCAGATCTGTTTATTGCAACAGCTCTGTCGGTAAAAATGACGGTGTTCCAAACAATCAGCACTCATCCTTTCCTGACCACTTACTTGCTCGAATGCAAAGTGAAAAAAGAAGAGTGAAAATGACGTTGGAGCATGACTGCCTTTTAGTGGTTTTCGAAAACACAGCACTCCTAAGTAACGAGATTACATCCTGCTTGGTGAAACCTCTGAGATCATTATCGAATAAATTTGTTTACTGTTCGTTATGGAAACTTCTTATTTTATGGACTATTTAGACTCGTCTTCTGCCTGGAATCTCACTGACTGTAGTAGAATTGTGTTCAGTGCTGGTTCCCGCTTCGAATTTTGCTCCGATTACCGGCGAAAACGTATCTGGAGACGCCCTGGATAGCATTGGGAATCCAACCTGACGGTGGCCCGGCATACAGCCTGAAAACGAGAACGATTTCTTTCCATAGTAGGACCACTTTGGTTGTCATTCATGGCACTTCTACAGCACAGCGGTAGGTCGACGATATTTTACGCCCCGATGTGTTACCCTTCATAAAAAGCCATTCTGGGCTTATATTTGAACAAGATAATGCCCGCCCACATACAGCGAGAGTTCCTTCTTTTTTTCGTCGTGCTTGCCAAACCCTACATTGGCCAGCAAAGTCGCCAGATTTCTCCCCAATTGAGAACGTTTGGAGCACTTTGGGCAGGACCCTCCAAAGTTCTAACGCGTCAGTTGGGCAGAATTTGGTACAATATCCCTCAGGAAGACATTGAAACACGTATGTAACGTAGCAGCGATGGCGAGGCATTGCAGCGTCTCTGACCAGAGAGCCTTTTATCGTAGTTAGTCTGCGCTTGACCGCGCGAGTGTTGCGAGCAGTTCGCTAGTAGTAGTCGTGCAGTGCAGTGCAGTAGTAGTCGTCATGTAGAGCAGTTCGCTAGTTGTCGCTATGCAGAGCAGTACTCTGTCAGTAGTCGTTGCGAGCAGTAGCTCTGTTCAGTTGCGTGCAGTATGTCCGTAATAGCAGTCGAGTGGAGTTGTGTGTGTGAGGAGTCGGCGAGCGTCGACATGGCATTCTGGTCAAGAGGCTAAATGAGGTATATTGTTAAGTAAGGTAATCAACAGATAATATAAAGTTTATTTATTGTAATTAATCTCCAACAAGTGCCCCAATAATAATTTTTATTTCAAAAGCAGTTTTTACAAAACAAAATTTATTTCGTTGCACTTCCCATTTCATTCCACTTCTTTTAAAGAAAAATTTCAGTAAAATTACAAAAAAAAAAAAAAGGGAATATTATTATTTGCAATGCAGTTCCTCCAAGCCGTGGCGAAGAATAAGAGCAGAAATTTGACATCCAGTTATACTGAGGTAAGAATTTAATTCTGATTGTTTTATACAGGGCCAAAGACCGATATTTCGGTTTAATTGAATTAACATTATCGGTGAGATTTTGTTGTCACTGAATTGACTTTAAGAACTTATATTTGAGTCAGATTGCGATTATCAGTTTTATTGTCATTAAATTTAATTGCTAGAGAGGTTACGTTTGGGTCCTATTTCTATTAAGTATTGTCTTTTTCTTTAAAATTTCGGTGGGGAGGTTACACTTGGCGACACCCAGTCCAGGATCGTATTTCGTTGAGAGTCTTTTGAAAAACAGTCAGATATCTGCTCTTATTTGCTTAGTATAATTAGGATTTGGCGCTACGCTTTTACTAATCTTGTGACTTTCTTTCTACAGGTCAACGGCAATTCGTTGCTCTGTTGTATTTGTTTGTTGCCTTTCTGTATTTGTGCTTATTTCTTTTGTGAATAATTGTGACTACTGTAAAAATGCCGCGAAAGACTGTGAATAGTGTATCGCGAGGTATTATGAACGAAATTACCGACTTAAACAACGTGACTGATAGTAATTGTGACACGCAGTGTAATGATGTCAATCCTGCGTTCACTAACAATCAGTGTATTCCAACCACTAATGATGACCTTTGTCTTAATGATGAACAAACGAACTCGATTGTGTCTTGTGTTGATTTGACGACAATTGATGACGCGGGACGCTCCATTGTAATGAGCGCTACCCAGCTTAACACAACCGGTTTGGAAAATTTAAGTAACATACAAACAAATTTTTCGAATGAAAATGGTCAGTGTAGTGAAAGTACGACGGATTTATTTAATTCCGAAATAGGGACTGACAGTGTATGTTTAACTGGCAAACCTTTTTGTAAATTACAGAATGACCAAATGGTCACGCAAAACGAGACAATTCCAGATCGACCATTGAATAGCACAGAGAATAGAAATGCTAATTTTGAATCGGATCCAATTATGGCATTTTTGCGGCAAAATTTCAAACAGTTTAATGAAAAATTTAATAAAATTGATGAAAATTTCAAACAACAGAACGAAAAACAAGACAAACTTAGTGAACAGGTCAAACAACAGAACGAAAAACTTGACAATAATGACGAAAATCTCAAACAACTTAGTGAACAGGTCAAACAAGATAATGAAAAACTCAAACAACACTTAAATGAAAAATTAGACGACAATTCCAGACAGCTTAGTGAACAAATAAGAGCCGTTGCCGCGCAGTGTCAAGACACTAAGGAACAGTTGCGCACGGCAATTGAGGCTTGTTCACAAAAAAATAGCGAAGAAATTAAATCTGTTGCGCAAGAATTAAGGGAAATGCAAACAGCCGCAACAGAAACACTTAGAGCGGAAATTAGTACAGTCGCTAAACAATGCTCTGAAAAGGCTACACAATTACGCGACGAGTTTAAAACAATGACAGCGGAACTTTCGCGCACAATGGATGAAAAGATAGACGCAAAATTCGAGCAACAGAACTCTCAAATTAACGAACGTCTTAGTGTTCACATACAAAACAGTGATACGCGTTTCCGTAAATTTATTCAGGATCAAAACAAAGTAAAACGTCAAATCATGGAAACAATCACGGCTCAGAGACAAGAAGACAAACGTAAAATGTTCGCGAAAGCGAAGACATACGTGGACAACAATATTGCCACAGTGTCCGACAAAATTAATACCATAGAACAGTTGAACGCGGAATTACGGGATGAAATTTCTGATCTTAAATCAAAAACAGATACACACACAGTAAATATCCAAACAGTGACCGACTGAGTCGAACAATTAGAACTAACACAGGATTGCGGTGTCGTCAAAACTGACGTTAAAAAACTGAATGAAACTACGAGTAAATTGCAAAAACAGATTATTGCCACTGACACTAAAACCGATGATCAGGCAAAAATACTGACTGAAAAATATGATGAATTGGCCAGTCGTATTGATGCTATCGAAAGTGCCAATGACAATAAATTAGACGATACTTCACCGGTTTCATTTAATCAAACACCTGAATTTCAAAATTTACAGCAGACAATTAATGAGATCGATTCATCTAACAACACGTTACGTAGGAAGTTATCAAATTTACAACAAGAAGTAACAGAGATGAAAAACATTTCAGTTAATAACATGCCACAACAGACGCCACTTTATGAACATGTGTCAGACTCACGCAGCGCGTATAATTTGGGTGATCTACAGAGAGTACGGGACTTAGATTCCGATCAACCACAGTTCAATAGATTCTCTTACGATCCTGAACCTGTTCCATCACACAGAGATGATAATTTCGACTACAAACATTTTCTGTCAGTGAGAAAGTTTAAGGTTTTCAAAAACGATAGAATGCAGATTCACCCACTGGATTGGATTCAACAATTTAGCTTTGCTCTTCCACCGACTTGGCCTGTAACACATAAACTTGAATTTATTTGCAGTTTTTTGGAAGGCGAACCGGCAACTCGTATGAGACCGATCGCGAGGCAATGCTATTCAGTAGAGGAATTTCAGAATGCTTTCCTGTCAGCGTACTGGTCGAAGACGACACAGCGCGGAATTAAAGACCAATTAATTAGCTTACCAAATTATGAGAACACAAATTTTCCCAGTGTTACGCAATTTTTTGAGCACATGGTGCAACAAAACCAGTACCTAAGTGAACCGTACAGTGAATCCGCACTGATACAATTATGCATCTCTAAATTACCACGGTCATTACGAGTGTCACTTCTAACGGGTCAGTAAAAAGAAAATATTTCAGCATTCAGAGATTTGTTACAGCTCTTGGAAGTACAACAATCTGATTATTCTTTTGTAAACAAAAACTTTTCGTGTAACAACCAAGGTCAACAACAGTACTACAATTATGATCAGGGACGTAATTTCAATCGGAAAGATAACAGACGCTTTAGGAACGACAACTACCAAAACTTTAATAACAGGCAAAATTCTAATTATCAATACCGTCAAAATTTTCAGCAACAGGAACAACACTTTAGTAACAATAGAGGTGTTTCACAACAACAACATCAAAACCAGCCGGTTAGCATACCTAACCAACAATGGAATACACAAGGTCAACCAGGCTTTAATGTTTCGCCGCGTGGACGTATAGTCCCTGGTCCAACAAATAGTAACGCACGGGAGCAGAGAAACAACTATGTACAAAGAAGACAGTATTTCAATTCCCATCGCAATACACCGTATAGGAATGACTATTACGACAGACGTAAAAACAATGAGCATAATTACCAACATACGTTTAATAACAGTCGGTCTTACCAGCAACACAATAATCAACAAGAGCATATTCTCATGAATGAACCCGACAGTAGGTATCATCCAGAGCGTAACACGTCTGGAAGAAGTAATAGGACAGTTCAAATAGTCGAAATGCCACAGAATCCTCCTAATAATAATAACACGTCAGATAGAATCTGACTAGATAATGTACAGGACGCATCTTCCAATAATACAAGCACTACCTTAGACACGCAAAATGTTGTTCACGAAAATGTAATTACTTTTGACGACATCAGAGACACTCTTTTACAGGAAAGACCAGTTATTCAGAAAACCATTTCACATCCTGTTATCGAAATTAAAATTGGTTCATCGAAATTCTCAGCAGTAATTGATTCCGGCTCACCTATATCAGTAATAAATGAAGAAACTTTTAACGAGTGTAACAAAGAAAATACCTATCCGACATTACCTCTGGCAAAACAAAAGTGAAAGGAGCAGTATCGAGTAAAGGAGTAGACGTTAAATTACAGACGCATTTATCATTTTGTATTGGAGGTCATACTTTCCACTCAAATTTTTGGATTGTTCCTTTATTGACAACAGACGTTATTTTAGGTACGAATTTTCTGGTACAACACGACGCAGTCATCGATTTTCAGAATTCTTATTTAATGTTAAAGGATGAAAATATACAATTGGCTTTAGAATTTCAGCACTCTTTATCTGCGGAAGAACAAACAATTAACCGCACAGAGGTCATTTCCGCAACACGTAACATAGACTGTAATCCCACATTGTTCACGGATACGTACGTACACAACTATAATACTCCAGACGAAGCTGACTACGACGTAATACAAATGATTTCTGATAAGGTTAAAGAGAGCAGTGCAACTACAGACGACGAACGAACGCAATTACACAAAATTCTTTTACAGCAAGCTCCAGTTTTCGACAACATTCCTGGTACTATGTCCGGCTTTATGTATGAATTTCAAGTCAAACAGCACGATACATTTAAAGCTAAACATTATCCTATCCCATATATCCACAGAGAACAGGTTAAAAAAGAATTGCAGGATATGCTCGACCAAGGAATTATAGAACCAGCAGTTAGTCCGTACATAAACCCGCTACATATTGTCAAGAAAAAGGATGGCTCACTTCGCCTTGTACTAGATTCACGTCACATTAATGACATTATTATTAATGAAACAGATCGACCACAGACACTAGAGGAACTTTTACAGAAATTTCATGGTACTGCTATTTATTCAACATTAGATTTGAAATCGGGATTTTGGCAAATTCAGCTTCATCCGAATTGTAGAAAATATACAGCTTTTCTCTGTTTTGGCGATTGTTATCAATTTTGCAAATTACCGTTCGGCTTAACTATTTCTTCTGCAGCTTTTATTCGCGGTTTGAACACTATACTTCCGACAGAACTTAAGGACAGAATTACGACGTACGTAGACGATATTCTTATTGCAGAAGCTAACTGGTCTGAACACAATGTGATTTTAGAACAACTGTTACAAACTTTCCATGCACAAGGACTCACAGTTAATCTTAGTAAATCGCACTTTGGCAAAACTTCTATAAAATTTCTTGGACACGTAATTTCAGCAAAAGGCATTGCACCTGATCCGGAAAAACTTCAAGCTCTACATGACATTACCGTTCCTACGACGAAGAAGCAATTGCGCAATTTTTTGGGCTTAATTAACTTTTTTCGTAAATTTATTCATCACTCTGCTTTAGACACACCCAGATTATGCCAATTAACAGGTAAAAACACTATTTGGTCATGGGATAAGCAAGCACACTCTGAATTCATGAACCTGAAACATGCTTTGTTGAATGCTCCACTTTTATCGCACCCAGATCTTACCAGAAATTTTTCCATCGCTACCGACAGTTCCAACACCGCTTTAGGCGTACACATTTTCCAGGAAATAGAAGAAGATGGTTCAATAGTAATTAAAAACATCGCATTTGCAAGCCGCATTTTGTCACCTGCTGAACGAAATTACTCTGTTACAGAATTGGAAACATTATGTGTTGTGTGGGCTTTCACGAGATTTAGGCACTTTCTTTATGGCAGACATACCACCGTTTACACAGACCACAGAGCGATACAATTTTTGCTTTCAGCTAAATTTACTCACGACAGATTAAGTAGATGGAAACTTTATTTACAGGAATTTAATTGTACAATAGTTCACATTCCCGGCACACAAAATGTTATAGCAGACGCACTATCGCGTTCTCTGGGCAACAATCAGCAAGACGTAGCAACCAACTTCTGCAAAACAAATTTCAGTGTCATGTACATTCAGCAAGTTGCATTTGAAAACTTTATTTCATCGTCATTACAGGACATAGCGCAAGAACAAAATAAAGACAATGTGTGGAAAGAAATTATACACCTTTGGCAAGATAAGAATAATGTTACGATTAGAAACCATTACACTGTACGCAATGACATTCTGTTTCGCCGCTCTCATCCTGACAGCAACAATTGGTTATTATGCATTCCTGACGAACTGGTTAACAAATTAATCTGGTACACTCATTTAAGTTACGCACATTACGGAGCAAGAAAATGTTTTCTTATACTGAGACAGAACTGTTATTTTACCAATATGGAAAAACGTATACGACGAGTTTTAGCGTCTTGTAAAATTTGCCAGAAAGCTAAATCAGACACCACTTCACATATTCCTCCTTTATATCCCATTATACCTGTTAAATTAAGACATATGGCCGCAGTAGATATTTTTGGTCCGATTCCGAGAACTAACAGAGGTTTTTGCTACATCTTTGTCGCTGTTGAGCTCACTTCAAAATTTGTTACTTTCACTCCGTTACGCAAAGCTACTGCTAAAACTGTTTCGAAAGCATTTGTAAAACATTTTCTATTTCATGTAGGGCATGTGATGAGAGTAATTTCTGACAATGGATCTCAATTTCGTTCTGGCATATGGACACGTATGTTACGAGCCAGAAACATTTCTCCGATCTATATATCCAAGTACCACGCTTCTTCGAACCCCTGTGAAAGATTAATGAAAGAAATTGGTAAACTGTGTAGAATATACTGCCACAAAAGACATATTGATTGGGATACACACATACTCTCATTCCAAGATGTAATTAATTCCATTCCAAATGAATCCACTATGCTATCTCCGTCTGTTATACTGAAAAACGTTGAACCACCGAACAAAATTAAAGAATTAGTAAAATTCCCCAAATGTCGGCGACTAAGACACCACGAAGTAATTGACATTGCGCTGAACAACATCAAACGTGCCGCAGAGCGCCGGAGAAGACAGCAAAAACAGGTTTGTACACGCCGCGACTTTCACGTTGGACAGAAGATATTAATACGTACACACTATTTATCCAGTAAATTAAAAGGTAAGTGCATTAAATTTGAACTTCTATACGCAGGTCCATATCGGATTCGCAGCATCCCTCACCCCAATGTTGTACACGTCGAAACTCTGAGAACCAGAAAATCGAAAGGCAACCACCATATCTCAAACATTAAACCGTTTATTGAGTGAAACCACTGTATGATTCAACACACTATGATGCCATTTACTAATGCAAATTATATTCACCTGACTAATTACTGATGATTATCGTATTTTTTCTTGGCAAGTGCCCGGCAAGGTAAGGTTAGCAGATCGCTTTTCTTGTCGTTACACATCAGACCGTACACATTTTCCACTTTTTTTTGTATATGATTGTACTCCAGTTTTGTTTGTATGCACTGTGAAATAGTTAAGATATAACACACACCAGTTGACTTTGACATTTTTTGCTTTATGACATCTCAACATCGTGACTGTTTTACATTTTTGCTGCTGCATTGTATTATTCTGTGTACATTTTTGCATCTGAACACTGTCAATGTCTTTGACATATCACGTTTTCTGTCATGTTATGCTGTATGCTTAACTGTGTCACCATAAACCAGTCATTATTTAGTGGGTATATGATTTAAATGCAGGACATTAATCTTTGTTCATGAATTTCAGAAAGAAATGATGCGTGTAAGAAATAAATTCAACAGAAATGGGAATTTCACCTACGGAATAAACGAAAGAAGATGCAATAACTTTATGAGGAAGAGTAAATGGATCAGGATTAACAAGCATTAACAAGAATATACTATACTCATCATAGAATAGCAGTCTTAACTAATTTTTTCTTTCAGAATACAAGGTGATTGATGCAGGCTGTCAGAGAGAACTACACATCTTAGTTTTTAGTGATGAAATATGCTAGAGATAAGGAATAGTTGTATAATGAGTAATGAAGTGATTTTTTGCAGATGATAATGAATGCTGATGAATAATGATGAAGGATATGCTGTTATGAATAATGAAGTTTTTCTTTACAGGTGATGATAATAATGAAGTTATGATAATATGGATAATGAAGTGATGAATAATGAAGTTTTTTCTTTACAGATGAGGATAATGGTGAAGTTATATTTAGGCTATGTAGTTATTTAAGTATTTGTTGCAGTTTGTTTTGACAGCAGGTGTTATATTGCATAGTAGGATGACAGAAAGTTTTGGAAAGGACAGCTATGGAACACATTTTATACACATTTCACTACCTGTTAATTCGAAGTTCACTACTTTTCAGCATAGTGTGCGTTTCTTCTTTCAGGTCAATAATCCATTTTGTATTTTTTCCAGGAGAAGCTTTTCATGATACTTACTAAACCTGTTAGTTATTATACCTGTTCTAGTACTTGCATTTTCATTTTTTACCCATTTGTGTTTATGATTTATAAATGTGATCACATATACTGCCTTGTTACATAACCTTGCTACAGCTGACTCATGACGAATGACGTTACCTATCCTCATTTGCAGCAACAGGTCAAAAGCAAATAGTGTTATGTCTCAGCAATTAATTATCGATCCCAACGCAATGCATTGCTAAAAAAAAAATGTATTACCAGTCCCACATAATGTCACTAGTTTATGATAATTCTGAGTAATACTGATTAGCTCTGAATAGTATGTCACTTGAGTAATGACTTCTTAATGAGACAAAAAATATATATATATTTAATAATGCTTTGTCACTAGCTAATAACTGCCACTGTTTATTGTAATGAGACTACTTATAATGCCCGTGATTATTAATGCTTTGATTGTATTTAGCTGATTTTTAATAATGACTTCGTAATGATATGAATAATACTGAATGATGAACAATGTTTTAGTCTATTCAATACTTGCTGGCCACTGAGTGCCAATAATTAATGTCACTCGATGAATTGTTATTAATTATGCCATTAATTAGCTCTTGTTTTCAATGTTCATACTTTGTAATTGGAAATGAATGTGACTGTTTAATAATGCTTTGTAATTAGAAGAAGGCTAATGATTCTTACTAGATTGGAATGACAAATGATTAATTAACTGTAATTAGGAAAAAGCTAATGATTATTACTATTAAAATGACAAATGATTAATTAACTGTAATTAGGAAAAGGCTAATGATTATTACTATTGAAATGACAAATGATTAATTAACTGACACATAATTAATTAACTATGCTATACTTTGTAACCAGAAAAGAATATGATTCTTACTATATTGAAATGACAAATTATGCTATGCTTTGTAATTAGAAGGCTAATGAATCTTAATTACTGTTTAATAATGCTTTGTAATTAGGAAAAGGCTAATGATTAATACTATTGGAATGACAAATGATTAATTAACCATGCTATACTTTGTAACTAGGAAAAGAAGATTACTGATTCTATGTAAAACAATTCATGAACATTTTTCTGTAATACTACATACTTGGTACAGAAATGTTCAATAACTGGGCTATGAATGCCACAAACTACTAATGAAGACTGTAATTGTCAATATTATGTGACTTAATGTCCTTCACCTCATGAGCTAACTACCCTGAATTACTGCAATATCCATTTGTCCTGTTTATCCCAGTGATCATGGAGCACTATATTTGGTTTTGCACTAATTCTACGTTGGTGTGCCTTGTAAGAGCGTGGTGTTGACACGACATGCTGTCCACCACCGTGAGCGATGAAGACATTATTATGGTCCCACTGTTTGGTGTACCTAATGTACTGCCAAAATGAAAACATGGAATATTATTACGACAATTCAGTGTCTTGGCTACACTGATAAATTCTGATTGGAAAAGAACTTCAAGTTGTGTCACTTGGTGTTGTACTTCTGTGGAAAGATATGGACTTCCAGAACAGCTGTGTGCAATCTAAAGTGCTACAACCATGATGCAATCCTTCCCTTTCCTATCCTAATTCTTGTCACATAGTGAAAATCATTTTTTTGCTAACATCATTTATGTTCGTGGGTTATACATTTTTTTTCGATTCGCTGAACTCCAGTGCGAGTACACTTATGTCACTGGTCGACATGATGTTTTGCCATTATGTTTATTTGTTGTGAAAATGCTAAAGACATTTTTTCAGTGCGTGTGCACTTTGGACATGATTTTTTTTTTGCCATTATGTTTATTTATTGCGAAAATGCTAAAGACATTTTTTTCGATTTGTTCTGAAGTACAGTATATGTACACTCTTGTCTTTTATATTGTATATACATTTTTTTTTATTTTAATGATATGTTCTGAACTACAGTGCATGTGCACTTATGTTAGGTGTTAATATGTTTTCTATTGAACTTCAGTGCCTGTGCACTTTTCTCATTTTTCAATATGATTTGTACTATTCTGTATATTCAATACTTCAATGCGTATGCACTTATGTCATTTGTTACTAATTGTATATACATTTCATCATTTACTGATATGTTCTCAACTCCAGTGCGAGTACACTCATGTCACTTATCAACACGATTTTTTGCCAGTCTGTTTATTTGTTCTGAATATGCTAAAGAATTTTTTCAGTGCCTGTGCACTTTGTTATCTATCAAATAATTTGTATATACATTTTTCTGATTTGCTACTATGTTTTGTACTCACATTTTGTCTTTGTCTGATATATTTTGTACTTAGTGCGTGTGCACAACATTTAATTTATGTACTACATCTAAATATTCTGTAAATTGTAGAAGTTTATTAATTAGAAAAAAAATTTTGCCGCGATTGGCAAGTCCAAATGACTCACCATCGCTGCCAAATTTTTGCCCCCCCAGTGGAGGGTTATGAAACACGTATGTAACGTAGCAGCGATGGCGAGGCATTGTAGCGTCTCTGACCAGAGAGCCTTTTATCGTAGTTAGTCTGCGCTTGACCGCGCGAGTGTTGCGAGCAGTTCGCTAGTAGTAGTCGTGCAGTGCAGTGCAGTAGTAGTCGTCATGTAGAGCAGTTCGCTAGTTGTCGCTATGCAGAGCAGTACTCTGTCAGTAGTCGTTGCGAGCAGTAGCTCTGTTCAGTTGCGTGCAGTATGTCCGTAATAGCAGTCGAGTGGAGTTGTGTGTGTGAGGAGTCGGCGAGCGTCGACATGGCATTCTGGTCAAGAGGCTAAATGAGGTATATTGTTAAGTAAGGTAATCAACAGATAATATAAAGTTTATTTATTGTAATTAATCTCCAACAAGTGCCCCAATAATAATTTTTATTTCAAATGCGGTTTTTACAAAACAAAATTTATTTCGTTGCACTTCCCATTTCATTCCACTTCTTTTAAAGAAAAATTTCAGTAAAATTACAAAAAAAAAAAAAAAGGGAATATTATTATTTGCAATGCAGTTCCTCCAAGCCGTGGCGAAGAATAAGAGCAGAAATTTGACATCCAGTTATACTGAGGTAAGAATTTAATTCTGATTGTTTTATACAGGGCCAAAGACCGATATTTCGGTGTAATTGAATTAACATTATCGGTGAGATTTTGTTGTCACTGAATTGACTTTAAGAACTTATATTTGAGTCAGATTGCGATTATCAGTTTTATTGCCATTAAATTTAATTGCTAGAGAGGTTACGTTTGGGTCCCATTTCTATTAAGTATTGTCTTTTTCTTTAAAATTTCGGTGGGGAGGTTACAACATCCAACAACTCTGTCAATCAATGCGAAGACGAATAGCTGCTTGCATAAGGGCCATAGGTGGAGCAACTTGTTAGTGACTTGTTCAATTTGTAAAGCTCGTTCTTTTGAATAAATCATCCAGTTTTTCTGAAATTGTAATCTTTTGTTTGTCTTTCCACGTATATCACATCAACCGATTTCAGTCCCATTCAGATAATTTCTTCGTGGTGCGTCCTTTTTTTGTCTCAGAGTGTATTTTTAGCTAACTTGGTTAACTCGGTCTATAGTTTGCCCGTTGCCGTGATATAAAGATAATTGAATCTGTGTATAAGACGTTCTAATAACGATTTGAGTGACTGAACTACACTACTGCCCATTAAAATTGCCACACCATGAAGAAATGCAGATGATAAACGGGTATTCATTGGACAAATATATTATACTAGAACTGACA
Source organism: Schistocerca piceifrons (assembly GCF_021461385.2). Lineage (NCBI taxonomy): Eukaryota > Metazoa > Arthropoda > Insecta > Orthoptera > Acrididae > Schistocerca > Schistocerca piceifrons. The sequence continues at coordinate 987,263,788 of NC_060138.1, read as the reverse complement.
TCTCATTACATTTTCACGCAATTTGGGTGCATAGATCCTGAGAAATCAGTATCCAGAACAACCACCTCTGGCCGTAATAACGGCCTTGATACACCTGGGCATTGAGTCAAACTGAGCTTGGATGGAGTGTACAGTACAGCTGCCCATACAGCTTCAACACGATACCACAGTTCATCAAGAGTAGTGACTGGCATATTGTGACGAGCCAGTTGCTCGGCCACCATTGACCAGACGTTTTCAATTGGTGAGAGATCTGGAGAATGTGCTGGCCAGGGCAGCAGCCGAACATTTTCTGAATCCAGAAAGGACCGTACAGGACCTGCAACATGCGGTCGTGCATTATCCTGCTGAAATGTAGCGTTTCGCAGGGATCGAATGAAGGGTAGAGCGCCGGCCCGTTGTGGCCGAGCGGTTCTAGGCGCTTCAGTCTGGAACCGCGCGACCGCTGCAGCCGCAGGTTCGAATCCTGCCTCGGGCATGGATGTGTGTGATGTCCTTAGGTTAGTTAGGTTTAAGTAGTTCTAAATTCTAGGGGACTGATGACCTAAGATGTTAAATCCTATAGTGCTCAGAGCCATTTTCGAAGGGTAGAGCTACGGGTCGTAACACATATGAAACGTAACGTCCACTGTGCGAAGGGTCGTCAATGCGAACAAGAGGTGACTGAGACGTGTAACCAATGTCACCCCATACCATCGCGCCGGGTGATACGCCAGTATGGCGATGACGAATGCACGCTTCCAATGTGCGTTCACCGTGATGTCGCCAAACACGGATCCGACCATCATGATGCTGTAAACAGAACCTGGATTCATCCGAAAAAATGACGTTTTGCCATTCGTGCACCCAGGTTCGTCGTTGAGTACACCATCGCAGGCGCTCCTGTCTGTGATGCAGTGTCAAGGGTAACCGCAGCTATGGTCTTCGAGCTGATAGTCCATGCTGCTGCAAACGTCGTCGAACTGTTCGTGCAGATGGTTGTGGACTTGCAAACGTCCCTATCTGTTGACTCAGGGATCGATCCGTTACAGCCATGCGGGTAAGATGCCTGTCATCTCGACTGCTAGTGATACGAGGCCGTTGGGATCCAGCACGGCGTTCCATATTACCCTCCTAAACCCACCGATTCCATATTCTGCTAACAGTCATTGGATCTCGACCAACGCGAGCAGCAATGTCGCGATAAAATAAACCGCAATCGCGATAGGCTACAATCCGACATTTATCAAAGTCGGAAACGTGATGGTAGGAATGTCTCCTCCTTACACGAGGCATCACAACAACGTTTTACCAGGCAACGCCGGTCAACTGCTGTTTGTGCATGAGAAATCGGTTGGAAACTTTCCTCATGTCAGCACGTTGCAGGTGTCGCCACCGGCGCCAACCTTCTGTGAATGCTCTGAAAAGCCAATCACTTGCATATCACTGCATCTTCTTCCTGTCGGTTAAATTTCGCGTCTGTAGCCCCGTCATCTTCGTGGTGTAGCAATTTTAATGGCCAATAGTGTAAGTATTAAATATTTCTTTCGTCCATTTTAAAATATTCAAAATAATTATTTTTACTCATGTTCTTTTGTTTGATAGTTTTTATTCTTTTCTAGATGTTGCATTATTATCTTCAAACTGTAATGGTTTTCAGTTGTAGAAACGAAAATATAAAAATTATTTTTTTCGTTACTTTTGTAGCCGTACATGCTTTTATTTGGGAAATGGTTATTTATTTCTCGGGCAGGCGCTGTTTAATTTTAATGTTGCTTGCATAATACCTGGACAATACATGTGCTTCAGTGATGTTTACAGTGGAAGGCGGTTACTGATCGTCATTTGGTACTATGTATCTGTGAAACGGTTCAAATGGCTCTGAGTACTATGGGACTTAACATCTGAGGTCATCAGTCCCCTAGAACTTAGAACTACTTAAACCTAACTAACCTAAGGACCTCACACACATCCATGATCGAGTCAGGATTCGAACTTGCGACCGTAGCAGTCGCGCGGTTCCACAGACTGAAGCGCCTAGAACCGCTCGGCCACCGCGGTCGGCACGTACCAGTACATAGAGACGATTCACTTGTGGAATGGCGCTATAACACGTCTTCAAGTTTTACAAGGGCTGCCCACAAAGTAATTCACCGCATTTTTTTTTTTCTCAGCCGAAAACAATGTTACAAATGCGAAACGTTACGTGTGTATTATTTGAAGTCTCCTGAGCGAGCGCACCAAGTTTGCGTCACTTCCGATAGACAGCGTAGCTGCAGGACAGTTCCCAAGTGGCGTCTGTAAGTGATGTACGTTGCAAGCAACGCGCCGTCACAGAATTTCGCACTGCAGAGAAGGAAACTGTGGGGAATATCGACAAACGTTTGTGCAAGGTCCATGGAGCATCTGCTGTCGACAGAAGTACAGAACGTCGCTGGGCACAGAGTGAGGTTATCAGAAGGCAGTTCGGCGGAGCTCCCCGATTTGCAGCGGTCGGGGAGGCCGTCCACGGCTGTCACACCTGACACACCTGAGCTACCACCCTGGGACTTAACACTTGTTTGGGCCATTACAGGATGCATTTCGTGGAAGAGGACGATGAGGAGGGGAGTCACACAGTGAAGCACTGGCTCCGCCACCGGGACAAGTATTGGCACCGACAGGACATGCACGCCCTTGTTTCACACTGGAGGAAGGCCATAGAACGGGATGGATATTACGTGGAAAAATAGGGTATGTAGATAAAACACCATTCTTTCGTGTGTATAATTCTCATTACGTTCAATAAAGAATTGCTGAAGAAAAAAATGCGATGTACTTCTTTCTTGGCAACCCTCGCGCTACCAGAACGATGTTCCACTGTGAATTATCTTATTCATAATATCCTTGGAACAGTGAGTCCAACCGTCACGACTCTAATGTATTTGTAAATAAACTTCATATAAACGACAACATATGTTGTACATCATAGAGGAGTTGAGTAGCATTGAAGACTATATATTAATTCGTTGGCAACAGAGTGAAGTTATCATACTACCAAATAAAGGAATATTTAACTGCGGATTTAAAAAAAAAGTCGTTTCCAAAATAAATGAAGATGATGAGCCTTTTTAAGATCTTCTTTAAGTCAGGCTCCCTCCTTCCTTTTACAAAATCCTGGCTACATCCTTGGAGAGTACAGGGCACTGCAAGTCCCTAAAGTACAGGGTCCGGCATAAAAAACTCCCCGATTACAAAGTAACGTGCAGCGGACAGTAGAAGGAGCAGAGTGGTGGGGGCGCGACGTTAAGTAGCTGCCTACGTGCCGTTTTCAGTGTACGCCATGGCGTGGTCTGGTGAACATCGTGCCTTCGTAGTGGAAGATTTTATTCAAAATGGCGAATCGCCTATTAATACTCAACGTGCTTTTCGCGTTCGCTTTGCGCTCGGACGACGGGACCCTGTTCCCGATAAGAAAACAATTTATTCTTGAGTTGCTAACTTTCGTGAGACAGGTTCCGCATTAAAAAGGAAACCACCTGAACGACCACGGACTGGCCCCGGAAATGTTGATGCAGTTAGAGCTTCAGTTCAACAATCTCCTCGACGATCCGCTAAAAAGCATGCGGCAGCATTACGGATATCTGATCGAAGTGTGAGAAGAATCTTGCATCGAGATCTTAAAATGCATCCTTACAAAATTGTAACTACGCAGGAACTGAGTGAACGAGACTGTGGTGTCCGTGTAAGTTTGTGCCAAGACCTTCTTCGGAACATTCGTCCCAACGATATTGTGATTTTTTCTGATGAAGCACTCTTTCACCTTGCCGGAACAGTGAACAGCCAAAATTGCAGGTACTAGTGTGAACACAATCCCCAAGAACTTCATCAACGACCACTTCATAGCCCTAAAGTAACAGTATGGTGTGCTGTTTACAATTCCGGAGTGATCGGTCCTTACTTTTTCGAAGAAAATGACAGGAATTTAACCGTCAACAGTGAACGCTATTGTGCCATGCTCCGCGACTTTCTCCAACCGCAACTAAGGGAGCTTTTTGGTGAAATAGAGAACGTGTGGTTCCAGCAAGATGGTGCTACAGCCCACACAGCGCGGCAGTCACTGGCATTGGTGAAGGAAATGTTTCCTGGACATGTGATCTCGTTGCATGGAGACATTGGCTGGCCCCCACGATCGCCGGACTTAACGCCCTGTGATTTCTTTCTTTGGGGCTATTTAAAAGCAAAAGTTTATGAACAACGTCCACAATCTTTACGAGCCCTGAAAGAAGCAATTACACAAGAGGTTGAAGCTATTCCACCTGAAATGACTCAAAGAGTAATGAATAACTTCAGGGAAAGACCCAAACAGTGTGTCGACAGTGCAGGAAGCCATTTAAGGGATGTTTTATTTAAAAAGTAAGACCATAAGAGTATTTTCTAAAATGGCATAATATGTACTTTTATTTAGTATAAATAAAATTGTTCTACCTTATTTGGTTTTGTTTTTATTAGCTTTCCTTAAAGGGGAGGTTTTTCTGCCGGACCTTGTATAATTGTACATGACGAATTCATCTCCCCGTACGAAGATCTAAGAATGTGCCACCACAGCGCCGCCCTGCCACTGTGAGAAAATTCGTTGCCTTACCCACAAGATCTGGTTATTCAATCAAATGTGCCTTGCTAGCCAACATGCTTAGGTGCAAAGGGTTTGACCAACTAGTGGAACATGGCTAACAGCCAATACCAACCTCTTGCATATTAAGATAGCCGGCCGGGTTGGCCTAGCGGTTCTAGGCGCTACAGTCTGGAACCGCGCAACCGGTACGGTCGCAGGTTCGAATCCTGTCTCAGGCATGTATGCGCGTAATGTCCTTAGGTTAGTTAGGTTTAAGTAGTTCTAAGTTCTAGGGGACTGATGACCTTAGAAGTTAAGTCCCATAGTGCTCAGAGCCATTTGAACCATTTTTGTATATTAAGATACGTTGTGTAAGCCAAGAGTGCGAAGCTTTTGCGTGATTCCCTTGTATTCATGCATATAAAGCGAAATTCTCGCTCGTATCTGTGTCAATGACTGGGAATCCTCCCCTCCATGTAGTTTTCGAAAAGTGTGGAGTTTTGCCGTCGTGCCATGGAGGGACAGACTTGCAGTTCAGCCCCCCCCCCCCCCCCTCACACACACACACACACACACACACACACTACAGACAGACAGAGAGAGAAAGAGAAAGAGAGAGAGAGAGAGAGAGAGAGAGAGAGAGAGAGAGAGACTTCCGGTCCAGGCCCAATTGGAGCACACGTTTGGCAAGTTTAAAGTTAGTGTCGCATTTTGCTATTGCATTATGAATTTTCTGAACAACTCACAATTTGCAAGATTTGCTACACAACTTGTGATGCCTGATTGTTATCTTTTAAACTGATTAATGGCTTTTGGGTATCACTTATACAGCCAGTCTCAGACTATAAAAAACAACAGTGCTAATTGTATTGTTACGCAGTTCTTGGCCTTGTTTACATTGTTTGAGCAAGCTGCACAAATTAGAAAAGCTTGCAGCGTTTCCCAACCAGTCTTCCTCGTAGATGACATATTCGTGGGAAATTCAACACTAAATTGAGCTTCTAGAGAGCTTTATGTTTCAGTATTCTAGGTGACTTTTTGCCCAGAGCGCCGGAGTAGTTTCTCAGTCAACTTTACAAGTCTTTATATTCATTTGTGTAATGATGTGTAACACCTACAGCCGTCGTTACGATGATATTTATTATGTGGCTACCAGTTTCGGTGCTTCAGTACGTCTTTAGGCCTTAACCTCTTATCAGAAGGATGGACATACAAAAACTTTATATTTATTTCGTTGGAAACTGATTCTCTGCCATTTTAATTTGATGTGTGTCTAGGTTCAAATGGTTCAAATGGCTCTGAGCACTATGGGATTTAACTACTGAGGTCATCAGTCCCGTAAAACTTAGAACTACTTAAACCTAACTAACCTAAGGACATCACAACGTCCATCCCCAAGGCAGGATTCGAACCTCCGACCGTAGCGGTCGCGCGATTCTGGACTGTAACGCCTAGAACCGCTCGGCCACTCCGGCCGGCTGTGTGTCTAGGTCTTACAGTAAATAAGCAAGCTACCCCCTTCCTTCAACAGTGGCAGGTGGCAACGTGGATTTAACCCTGACCTCCTCTTTGTGAGTGAAGACATCATACAACTTTGCTCCAAATCAGTGTGCTCGCCCATACCAAAGACGCAACACTGGCCACTACTGTGTCAAGTTCTTCCAGCAATAAGGCCACAGGAGGTGAATTTCAAACGGAGATACAATTTCAAGAAAGCTGATTGGAAAAAATTTGCTAAGATGCTGGACAAGGAGATTAGGTCTGTGCGACCTATTCCTGAAGAGTATGACAGCTTTGTTCAAACTGTCAAACATTGCTCCCGGGCATCAATTCCAAGAGGGTGTAGGACAATGTATCTGCAGGGTGTGACACCTGAAACAGCTGCTCTGCTGGACGGATACTATCGACTATATGAAGAAAACCCTTATGAAGAGTATGACAGCTTTGTTCAAACTGTCAAACATTGCTCCCAGGCATCAATTCCAAGAGGGTGTAGGACAATATATCTGCAGGGTGTGACACCTGAAACAGCTGCTCTGATGGACGGATACTATCGACTATATGAAGAAAACCCTTATAGCGAGGAGACTTATCTGGCTGCGCAAAATACTCTCTCCTCAATCTCTGAGGCGAAGAGAGAACAGTGGATTAAACTGATGACAGAATGTGAGATGAGTAGAAGTAGTCAAAAGGCCTGGAGATTGTTACGACACCTTAACAACGATCCCTCCCAACCCAATACGCATTCAAATGTGAAGGCAGACCAGATCGCACACCAGCTTTTGAAAAATGGTAAACCTGACCATACCAGTAAAATCGGGAGACGAACCCTGGAAAGGGAGCCCGAACAAGAGGGAAACACTCTGTCTCGACCATTCAGTTTGAATGAGCGCGATTCAGCTCTAAATAAGTGCAAAGCCGGAAAAGCAGCAGGGGTAGACGACATAAGAAGTGAACAGATCAAGAACTTTGGTCCAGGCGCAAAGTGCTGGCTACTCGAGCTAATGAACAATTGTGTCAAGAGTGGCAAGATACCAAAATCTTGGCGGAAAGCAAAAATTATAGCTATACATAAACCAGGGAAAGACGGGGATGACCCCAAAAGCTATAGGCCAATCTCCCTCCTATGCCACCTGTATAAGGTATTGGAAAGGTTGATCCTCCAAAGAATTACAGATACGATAGAACCATTACTGATCCCTCAACAGGCAGGATTCAGACAAGGGAAGAGCTGCACAGTACAGGTGTTGAATTTGACACAGCATATAGTGGATGGCTTCCAAAGGCGGTAGATAACAGGAGCGGTGTTTATAGATCTTTCAGCCGCCTATGATACTGTCAACCACAGACTCTTGTTGCTGAAGCTATACAACCTCACTAAGGACTACAAACTAACCTGTCTAATTAGTAATCTTCTGCAGAACCGAAGATATTTTGTGGAATATCAAGGACAAAGAAGCAGATGGAGGCAGCAGAAAAATGGGTTGCCACAGGGCAGTGTACTGGCACCCACCCTCTTCAATATATACACTAATGACCAGCCGTTACCAGAAGGAACACAAAGCTTCATATATGCAGATGACCGAGCAATCACAGCACAAGATCACAGCTTTGAGAGGGTGGATCGGAAGCTAACTGATGCTCTGAAAGAATTAACTACCTATTACAGGGACAATCAATTGAAACCAAAGCCTTCTAAGACCCAGACCTGTGCCTTCCACCTCCGAAACAGACAGGCTAGTAGAACCTTGCAGATAGATTGGGAAGGAACCTCTTTAGAACACTGCAAGACTCCAAAATACCTCGGAGTCACTCTGGACCGTGCTCTTACATATAAAGAACACTGCTTAAAAACAAAGCAAAAAGTGGCTGCCAGGAGCAATGTGGTTAGGAAGCTGACTGGAACAACATGGGGAGCACAGCTAGACACAGTGCGCACATCCGCATTAGCCCTCTGCTACTCTGCTGCTGAGTACGCTTGCCCAGTATGGTGCAGATCTACACATACAAAGAAAGTTGATGTTGCTCTGAATGAGACATGTCGTATCACTACAGGTTGTCTAAGAGCCACACCTGTGGAAAAACTGTACTGCTTATCCGGCATAGCCCCCCCCCCCCCCCCCAGACATCCGAAGAGATACAGCAGCACGGAGTGAAATGAAGAAGGCATTAACATCCGAAGCCCACCCACTACATGGCCAGCAACCGGCACAGCAAAGACTTGTGTCTAGAAAGAGCTTCCTTCACAGTACAGAACCACTCGCTGACACTCCGCATCAACACCGGGAGAAGAGATGGCAAGTCAGATGCCACATCTGGAGGAGTGGCTGATCCCGCAAGAAGTTCTTCCCCCAGGCCACACAGAGAAATGGTCCACATGGAAATCACTCAACCGCCTGCGTTCTTCTGTCACAAGATCCAAGAGTAATCTGGAGAGGTGGGGCTTCCAGGTGGACTCTCTCCAGTGTGACTCCAGAGCTGCCGTGCAGACATCAACACATCTACTACAATGCACATTACCTCCAACTGTGTGCACCATGGAGGACCTCGTAAACGCTACACAAAGTGCACTGGACGTTGTAAATTTTTGGGCATCCACTGTATAGATTAAAATTACCTTATGTTTGACAGCACAATTTGTTTCTAATCATTTATTTCATTCTTGGCTAGTTTAATTTATAAATCATAATGTATGAATGTATGTAGTAACGTATCTAATATTATTTTTAGTTTGCCTCTGACACGATAAAAAAAAGTAAATAAATGACGTATTAAACTCAGACTTGATTTGAATTTCTGAACCGAACTATTGCCCTACAACTGATCTACATTTACATACATACGCAACCTACCGTACGGTGCGTGGTGGACGGTTCCTTGTACCACTACTAGTCATTTCCTTTCCTGTTCCACTCACAAATGGAGCGAGCAAACACAACTGTCCAGATGCCTCCCCGTGAGCCCTAGTTTCTCGTGTCTTATCTTTGTGGCCCTTACGCGAAATGTACGTTGGCGGCCGTAAACTTCAAATGCCAGATCTCTCAGTTTTCTCAATATTGTTATTCGAAAATAACATCATCTTTCTTCCAAGATGCCCTTTTGAGCTCCCAAACGTTCTCTGTAACACCTGCGTGTTGTTCGAACCTACTGGTAACAACTCTAGCAGCCAGACTCTGAACTGTTTCATTGTCGTCCTTTAATCTGACTTGGTATGGAACCCAAACGCTCGAACAGCGCTAACGTCTTATATGCGTTGTCCTTTACACATGAACCACATGCTCCTAGAATTCTCCCAATGAACCGATGTTGATCATTCGCCTTCCTACCACAAAAATCACATGCTCTTTCCATTTCATATCGCTTTGCAAAGTTACGCCCAGATCTTTTAACGACGCGACTGTGTCAAGCAGGACACTACTAATGCTGAATCCAAACATTATACGTTTGTTTTTCCTATTCATCCTCATTAACTTACATTTTTTCTACATTTAAAACTAGCTGCCACTCATCACACCAACAAGAAATTTTGTTTAATTCATATTGTCTCGTGCTACAGTCACTCAACTTCGACACCTTTCCGTACGCAACAGCGTCATCAATAAACAATCGTGAGTACTGCCCAGTCTGTCCGCCAGATCTTTCATGTATATAGAAAATAACAGCGATTTTATCACACTTCCCTGGGGCACTCCTGACAACGTCCTTGTCTCTGATGAATACCCGCCATCGAGGAAAACATTCTGGGTTCTATCACTGAAGAAGTCTTCGAGCCACTCACATATCTGGGAACATATTCCATACACTCGTATCTTCGTCAACAGTCTGCAGTTGGGCACCGTGTCAAATGCCTTCCAGAAATATAGAAATATGTAATCTGCCTGTTGCCCTTCATCCATAGTTTGCCATATATCGTGTGAGAAAAGTACAAGCTGAGTTTCATATGAGAGATGTTTTCTAACCATGTTGATTATCGCTTTCAAGAAAATTTATCACATTCCAACTGAAAACATGTCCAATGATTCTGCTGCATACCAATGTTAGGGCTATTGACATGTAATTTTGTGGGTTCGTTGTTTTAACTGTCATACTTACAGGAGTCACCAGCTTGGAATTAGTAGAGGGGCAAGGATGACACAAGCACAATTTGTCAGTGTGGGTTGCCTACATCAGAGGCAACTATGCACTCATGGGCAAACTGATTTTTCTCTTTTGATTGACAGGTCGTTAACCTATTGTTCTGCTACGAGGATTAAGACCCCCTGGGGATAATCCTTCCTTTTGATTGACAGCTCCTTAACCTATTGTCCTCCATCCCCCCATCCCCTTTCTCCTCCCAACCCCTCAGGAAACTCCAGCCCTTCTCCTCACTGATACAGGTACACTTTCAGGCCTGAGTTATTCAAATAGCCCCCTCTCACTCTATCAATTTGATTCACTACTTAATTAAACTGACTGATTAAGTATCCCCTCCCCCTCTGATAAACCCACCCACCCTACCCTCCCTTCTCCCTCTCCCTTACCTGGAAATTGGCGGCTCTGTGGTGGAGAGGAAGGATCTCACGACAAGAAATTCAATTACTTAGTAGTGGATATAGTGATTATTTATTAAAAAATTCAGTTTGCAGGGGCTGCATCTCTCTTGCTTTATCATCCTCTGCTGTTTGGGAAGATGCAGGTCTTGTAAAATACATCGAAAATAAGTAATTAAATTGATCGCTTGTTTTATCCCGATCGTGCAAGGTATACCGCCATGAAACACCCATCACACGTAATTGCAGTGTTAAAAATCTCTCGATCGCGAAGCATGCACCGTCCACTGGCCCACACAGAACGCAACCCACACAGGCTGCCTGGAGTCGGTCGGAGTATACCGGCCGGCCCCACCAAGCGATTTGTCCATCAGTGTCCAAGAGGTAGCTACTTGGGCCCTCGCACTGACAGACTGTGTTTCACGCCAATCCCCGAAAAACCCACCTCTCTCTGTAACGTGCCACTGCCAGGTCTGCACACGCCGTCGGTCGTGATTGGACAGAACCACAAACAAAGTAACGTTTACCCAGTAAACCTCTAAGGAATACCGGTGAACAACTGAGACGCCATCTTTCCAGAGCAGCTGCCTGACTGAGAATTGATCCAGAAATATTACTGAAGTTAATAAATAATTAATTCCCAGTCACTTGATCCTGATGTAGGGGATATAATGCTGATGCGGTAGCTATTTCACACACACCAGTTGATGTTGTCACAAAGCTAGTAGCATGCTAACTCGAAATACACTTTATAAAAAGATAGTTGCAGACAATGACAGAGTTTTGTAGTTTGCTTTGCTGCTGACATTGAAACTAGCACAGGATATTTCATTCTGCCATGGGCTCTAACCTGCCCCAGCCTTTTTTATTTAAATATTGCTGAAGTTAATAAATAATTAATTCCCAGTCACTTGATCCTGATGTTGGGGATATAATGCTGATGCGGTAGCTATTTCACACGCGCCAGTTGACGATGTCACAAAACTAGTAGCATGCTAACTCGAAATACACTTTATAAAAAGATCGTTGCATACAATGTCAGAGAGTTGTAGTTTGCTTTGCTGCTGACATAGGAACTAGCACAGGATATTTCATTCTGCCATGGGCTCTAAACTGCCCGAACCTTCCTAGAGCACTTTACTTGTGATGCATTTCGCGAACTGCTTCAGGAGTTACTAAATCTGGTGCTATCCTGAAGGCAACTCAATGAAAACTGGATATTAGTCCACTATTTACACGTCCAGGGGGAGCCGCGAGCAAATTCGTCATAAGCTGGAAGCTGTCTCGGCCTCTTTGAACTGATGTACAAAGGATGGGCCAGACCCAGCCTGGAACAAAGTTGTTTGCTGAGATACTGTTTCCGGGCCTAACCTGCTCGCTTGCTGCTAAGGTTTCTACGGTCCTCTCCGGACTCACAAGCGTATTGGGACTACAGTTAAATGTTACGATTGCTTCTGTAGTCTGACACTGATCGATGCACTGGAAATGTCTTTTCTTGACGGCTGTGATTCTGGGACGAATCTCACGTTGAAATTTCAATATCTACAGCGCACATAATTTTCCACGTAAAATATCTCTCATACCCTAATGTCTATCGATGTGCTGTATGTATACCTTTGTCACGGTAGGAGACACGGTCATTTTTTCTGGAACTTCCAGAACATAAGCCACAGTAACTGAAAAAATTATGATATTCCCACACTCACACCCGCTGTATGTCCCGATTCTCCTCAGTTCTGGAAAATTATTCGACGTTTAAGTCTTCCAGTCAGCACTTCTAGTAGGTGTTGCATCTTGCCAAGACTCTCTCCAACAAGTGCTGTAAAAGCGCAGGCATTCAGCACTATGTGATAATCAACAGCGCATCCACGGGGTGAAAGACATTACCGATACCGGTTGGTGTACAGTAATCTACGCCGGAGTAGATAGTGCAACAAGGAGAAAGCGAGGATACACTTACGAGTGCCGCTGAGTGGACGTTTTGTTACAGACATATTGCCCATCTTTTTTGTTCACAATAGCAGATGCAGTTGAACCCTTGCACTGCTATGTTGTACAGCTGTTTACGAAGTGAATCTATTACCCCTTAGGTTCGGCTATACTCCTCACGGTTTTGAAATCAAAATTCACCACGTCAGATCTATTCTTCCCTTAGGACTAGACACACGTAATTTTTTCGCCTGGTGACATGTCAGAAAAAAACCACGGCACCTTTACGTTCAAGCAGTAGCGTAACATTTCTGTCTATCATTTATAGGTGTATAACAAATTATAATACGTCTACACTTGCACCAGCAGGGCGTCGTTTCCGAACTACAAAAAAGCCTTGCGCCATCACATATTTGACAATGAACAAAGGATGTAATTACAATTTTAAAAAAATCCCATAGTCTTTTGGTGTATCCATTTCACCACTTACACGAAAGCTTTCCGTATTTTTGATACTTGTAAATACAGTCAATACACAACGGCGCCTTATATATACTCAGATCGGAAAGTTGGAGTTTGTATCAATGCATTCCATGCATATCTACCGTAGATCTACCTACCACCACCCAGATCATACAAATTTCCCCTGACTAAGATATCATTGCGAGTGCAATATAAACCAGAGCACGTCCATTCAGGGTTAATTTTCAGGGATGAAGTGTAGGGGCGGAGAAAACGCAGAACTGTTGTAGTCTAAGCACATTTTTAAGTTTCTGCATCTCCTTAACACTTTGGAGCAGGAGGTGGATCACCACGAGACGGATCTGTTGTTGCAGCTGAAAAAATTGAGTTTGTTACGAAAAACCAAAAATTCATTTTTCGCTAAAACAATGGAGAATTTGAGGGAACGACGTGAAATTTTGATTAGAACCGAATGGGGTGGGTGTTATGGCGTAATAAAATGCATTGCGAGGCCAAATTTTAAGCGACCCATCATATGCAATGATAACTTTGTTGCTGTGGAGTTAGCGAAGACTGCAGTAGAGTTTATGAAACGTATTTATGTGGGGATGTGCATGCTAGACCTATCCAAACTCCACATGTACTGTTTTCATTATGAGTTCGTGAAAAGTCATTTTGCAGATCCTCTGTTACTTTATATGGATGCAGATAGCGTCATTTAATGGGTGAAAAAATGAGATTCACGTGAAATAATGAAGTACCGCGGTAATTAATTCTACACATCCTCACAGACGGCCAATAACCCTTCCGGTATTGTTCCAGAGAACAAGAAGGTTATCGGCCTTATGAAGGACGAGGCGAACGGATTGCCGATTGTGGAGTTTATAGGTCTGCGATCAAAAATGCATGCCTATCGCACATTGGAAAGTGCTACCCAGAGGCGGGCTAAGGATGTGCGTCGTATGGCATCGAGAGTCCTATGTGTCGAAGACTATTTGCAGTGCCTGTACAGCAGCGTTTAGCGTGCTGCACTGCATCCGCCGCATATGGTACGGTGAACTAGAATTTGACCGAGAGGACACAAGGTGTATATATGCACACCGTTTGTGTGAAAGGAAAAAAGTTTAAAATAAGTTGAAAAGCATAAACAGAAAAAAGAAGTTTGTATATTTATTTATTCATACGTTATGTACGCACCATGTGCATCTTGTAAATAGAATAGTTTTTAAGTTTTTCATCCGCCACTAGCCATCTAAGTCAGAGTAGTTTATATATATATATATATATATATATATATATATATATATATATATATATATATAGCTCACAGTCCATGAAAATTAGTATTATTGTAAAAACCTTCGCTATTGGGGCTGTGGAATATGATTTCTAAGTGTACACAGTCCATTAGAATTATTGTAAAAGCAATGCTACTGGGACTGTGAAATTTAGTTGTAGTAAAAGTATCTCCGCATTAGTTTTTAGCGAAGATTTATAAAAAATTGTTAACCTTCTCATCCAGTGCTACTTGAAAAAAATTGTAAAAAATATTCTTGACCAGTGTTACTGTTGTAGCGTGTAGCGTGTATCTCTGCAGTGGAGTAGCAGAGTCAAATTGTACGTCAAGAACTATATTGTAATCTCGAGAACTGAACTATAATCTCAAGAAGTGAATTGTATTTGTGTGAACTAAATACACGAAAAAATTCTTTACCAAACGTCTTTGTTGTTATTTATAAAAGAAAATCTATCCCATTTTGCATTATGTATGTGTACATAAAGGCTGTGCAGGTCACAAATGACATTAGTTTTTCTGAAGATGAATGCTATGAAGGCGGTGAAGTTTAAGATGGAAGATAATAAAATATATAGAATGGTTGCATGGAATTACGCCTATCGTGCAGCACAAATTGGGTTATGGGAGCAGCGGGCACGTGACTTTGTCCGCTTCCAAAGACACATAGCAATATGTCTAAAATTATATCTAGGAAAACCACAGACATAGTATCTGAACAAACCGGTGTAGTATCAAAGCGTGAAAAAGGATGGGAAAAAAAGCGCACAGAGCTTCTGAGGTAAAAATTCATTCATTTCTCAAAGTAATTTTACATATTTATAGGCAGACAGACTGTTTTCACACATTTTCTTCTTCCGAAGTCGATGAAGAGCAGGACGTCCGTAGAATTCCAGTCTTGAATAGCAACAAACATGAAAATTCGATTCATCCATGAGATTTACTCCTTCTCCTTCACGTAGATGATGGTCGAATAATCGATGCGACGTCACCATGTCTTTATAAGGCATGCTGCGATCATCTCAGTGAATTCCATGGTACTCGTACAAACGTGTTAACCACTTGGCAGTCTTCCGTATTTTAGCGCACATCACATCCTTGAAGGACCTCGGTTATGCAATATTTGCTGAGAATGTCTCTATTATTCCGGCCTCTTCTGTGTATGCCATATCTTTAAATATGAATTGTCTACGATCATAATCATGAAGTAAAGCAACAGGTCATGAAAAAGGTGGCGGCATCTTTCTTGGCTATGGAACAGACATTATTAATATTCATCACTTCAGCTATACACCCAATACAATACGTCTTAATTGGTGGTGTTTCATCAGTGTGGTATCGTGCATTCGACTCGTAGTGCTTAAAGCAGGGCACATACTTTGAAATGAGTACATCCCTTTTAAATACGTCAGGTAGAAAATAAAATATGTACCACATAATAATGGTACAGGTTGTATAGGGAACATGTAGTAATCAAAAGCGTTCACGTAGCGACGACTTTCAGTCAATTTCACGTTTCTTGATTTCATCTACTCTAACATGCTGTAAGCATTAACATTCTCTTTTCGCAGCGAATCCGTCGTCCTCAAGGCTAATTGTCGTAACATAATGAGGAAGTAGAGCTCTTGAATATTTTTTTCTAAGGTGTGACTGCAGCTCTGTTCTTAAACAAGCGGAGTTGTGCAGTTACTACCCCACTTCAGTAGCGATAACTAAATCATGACCATACTTTGCACAGTACACTCGCTACCACTCCTCAAATTCCTTATCAGAATTACGACATTACCTTATTCACAGACATCTTGCATAACCTTGAGATTGAATAACTGAATGACGATGAATTCATAGTGATTATTCAGTACATACAGGGGCAAACAGAAGTTACTGTACTCTTGGAGTAAAGCATTCTTTGCGTTCAAGCCTATAGGAGGTTGTTACCTAATATGCTATTCCTTTTTGAAAATTCGACTCCCGCACACACGTGTTATAGGAACAGGTCTGTATCATCATGTCGCCGTTTCTCGCACATGTAAAAAACGTAATCTTCGTATGATGCTCTACCGACCTCTTTTGTTTTTTCGTATCAAACACAGTTTTGCCAACTGCAACAACAGATCTGCCTCGCGGTGATTCTCCTCCTGCTCCAAAGTGCTAAGGAGATGCAGGAACTTAAAAATGTGCTTAGACTACAACAATTCTGCGTTTTCTCCACCCATAAATTGATCCCTGAAAATTAACCCTGAATTGACGTGCTCTGGTTTATATTGCACTCGCAATGATATCTTCGTCAGGGGAAATTTGTATGATCTGGGTGGTGGTAGGTAGATCTACGGCAGATATGCATGGAATGCGTTGATACAAACTCCGACTTTCCGATCTGAGTATATATATAAGACGCCGCTGTGTATTGGCTGTACTTAAAAGTATCAAAAATACGGAAAGCTTTCGTGTAAGCGGTGAAATCGATACACCAAAAGACTCTAAGATCTTTTTAGATTGTAATTACATCCTTTATTCATCGACAAATATGTGATGGCGCGAGGCTTTTTTGCAGTTCGTAAAAGACACCCAGCTGGTGCAAGTGAAGACGTATCATAATGTTTTATACGCCTATAAAAGATAGATAGTAATGTTACGCTGCTGCTTGAATGTAAAAGTGCTGTGACTTTTTTCTGACATATCACCAGGCGAAAAAATTACATGTGTCTAGTCGTAAGGGAAGAATAGATTTGACGTGGTGAATTTTGATTTCAACACCGTGAGTAGTATAGCCGAACCTAAGGGGTAATAGATTCATTTCGTAAACAGCTGCACAACATAGCAATGCAAAGGTTCAACTGCATCTGCTGTAGTGAACAAAAAGGAAGGGCAAAATGGCGGTAGCAAAACGTCCGCTCAGCGGCACTCGTTAAGTGTATCCTCGCTTTCTCCTTGCTGCACTATCGACTCCGGCGTAGATTACTGTACACCAAGCGGTATCGGTAATGTCTTTCGCCGCGTGGGTGCGCTGTTGATTATCACATAGTGCTGGATGCCTGCGCTTTTACAGCACTTGTTTGAGAGAGTCTTGGCAAGATGCAGCACCTACTAGAAGTGCTGACTGGAAGACTTAAACGTCGAATAATTTCCCAGAACTGAGGAGAATCGGGACATATAGCCGGTGTGAGTGTGGGAATATCATAATTTTTTCAGTTACTGTGGCTTATGTTCTGGAAGTTCCAGAAAAATGACCGTGTCTCCTATCGTGTGCATACAGCACATCGATATACATAAGGGTATGAGAGAGATTTTATGTGGAAAATTATGTGCGCTATAGATATTGAAATTTCAACGTGAGATTCATCCCAGAATCACAACCGTCAAGAAGAGACTTTTCCAGTGCATCGTTCAGTGTCAGACTACAGCAGCAATCGTAACATTTAATGGTAGTTACACTCATAAATATGTGTTTAGTTCCCAGTATTCTTGTGAGTCTGGAGAGGGCCGTAGAAAGCTTGGCAGCAAGCAAGCAGGTAAGGGCCGGAAACAGTATCTCAGCAAACACTTTTGGTCCTCGCTGGGTCTGGCCCATCCTTTATACACCAGTTCAAAGAGTCTGAGACAGCTTCCAGCTTATGACGAATTTGCTCGCAGCTCCCCCTGGAAGTGTGAATAGTGGACTCATACCCAGTTTGCGTTGAGTCACCTTCGGGATTGCGTGTGTCGCTTGCATACTCTGTGGAAATTTGAAAAGATTCAATATGTCAAGTGTTTACGCTGGAAGTATTGATAGCGTTCGATCTCCAACTACTCAGGTCCTCCTGGGATGGGGACCCTCCAGAGCTGGCGGGACTCTCTGGCTGGCATGAGCTTCCACGGCTGTGGTCCTCAGCCGCGTTGACGACCGGTCTCTGAGCGCTGGCACTGTACTGCAAACCAGTGCGGTGGGCGTTCGGAAGGTGAGTACTTGGGATGCAAGATGTTTTGAATGATCTCAGTTATCCAACCGTGAATGGATCATATTTATTAATTCATCGCGGCAGTATTTGTCGTTGTTGTTGCTATCCTGTCACGTGATAGGCCCTTTCCTGAGGTGAGAGAACCAGTCAACTTTGGAATTCTACAACGCTTTAAAAAAGCAGACCTGTGGTGGTCGGGGACTCTATAACTGTGACAGTATAAACTCTCGTCGAAATTTGAAATTCCGACTATCTTTCATACATTACCGCATCCAATTATGACATCAAACAGTAATCTGTTTGATTTATTTAATGAAATTTCTTATCGAAAAAGCAACACTGTTGTTTACACATGCAATCTTTTTATGAAGGCAAACTACTGTGCAGCGCCGATGTTTTTTTTATTTCGAGTAGTTTTAAACTGTGTGAAGCTAATTGTTTCAATGCTGTATTTCAATGCTGTATTAACGATTTTATTGATACTTCCCATGACACGTCGTCTGAAGCACCATCTGTGACATCTTCAAGATGTGATATTCTGCACCAGGTTTAATAACTCCTGAAGCAATTCGTGAAATGCAGCGCAAGAAAAGTGCACCAGGAAGGCTGGGGCAGCTTAGAGCCCATGGTGGAAGGTTTAATAACTCCTGAAGCAATTCGTGAAATGCAGCACAAGAAAAGTGCACTAGGAAGGCTGGGACAGCTTAGAGCCCATGGTGGAATGAAATATTCCATGTTAGTTCCAATGTCATGTGCAAAGCAAACTACAGCTCTGAAACTTCCTGGCAGATTAAAACTGTGTGCCGCTCGCTTTGTATGCAACTATCCCTTTATAAAGTGTATTCTGAGTCAGCCTGCTACTAGCTTTGTGACATCGTCAATAGGTGTGTGTGTGAAATAGCTACGTCTGCCTTATATCCCTTACATCACCATCATATGACCAGAAATTATTTATTTATTAATTTCAGAAATATTTCTGGATCGATTCTCAGTCAGACATTTGCCCTGGAAGGAAGGCGTCTTTCACGTGCACCGGTATTCCGCAGGGGTTTACCAGATAAATGCTGCTTTGTTTCTGGTTCGATCTAACCATGACCAACGGCACTTGCTGACTCGGCAGTGGTACATTACACGAGGAGAAACAGAGAGAGAGCATGTGTTTCAACAGGAATTTCTCAGATGGTTTTGTTCGGGGATTAGCGTGACATCCGATCTGTCAGTCACAGGGCTCGAGCGACCACCTCTTGGACAGTGTCACGTGGTGTGGCTGCTGACGGACAAGTCGCTTGGCAGGGGCTGCCAGTACACTCCGACTCGACTCTGGGCAGCCTGCTTGGGTGGCATTCTGTGTGGATCAGTGGATGGTGCATGCTTTGCAATCGAAAGATTTTTAAAATGGTTCAAATGGCTCTGAGCACTATGGGACTTAACTTCTAAGTTCATCAGTCCCATAGAACTTAGAACTACTTAAACCTAACTAACCTAAGGATATCACACACATCCATGCCTGAGGCAGGATTCAAACCTGCCACCGTAGCGGTTGCGCGGTTCCAGACTGTAGCACCTAGAACCGCTCGGCGACCCGGGGCGGCGAAAGATTTTTAACACTGTAATTATGTGTGATGGGTGTTTCATGATGGTATTCCCTTTATGATCAGGATAATAAAAGCAATCGATTTAATTACTTCTTTTCGATACATTTTATAAGACCTGCCATCTCCCCAAACAGCAGAGAATGATGAGCAAGGAGATCCAACCCTGCAAACTGAATTTTTTTATAAATAAACAATATACCCTCTGCTAAGTAACTGAATTTCTTGTCTTGAGATCCTTCTTCTCCAGCACAAAGCCTCCATTTTTCATGTAGGGGAGGGGTAGAATGGAGGGTAGGATTGATGGGTTTACCAGAGGGGAGGGGTTAATTATTTGATCAATTTAATTAAGTAGTCAATCAAATTGATAGAGTGAGAGGGGCTATTCGAATAACTTAAGCCTGAAAGTGTACCTGTATTAGTGAGTGGGAGGGCTGGAGGTTTCCTGAGTGGTTGGAAGGAAGAGGAGGGGGAGGGGGAGGTGGTGGGGGAGGGGATTGGGTGGGAGGACAATAGGTTAAGGACCTGTCAATCAAAAGAGAACAATAGGTTTGCCCATGAGTGCATACTTGCCCCTGATGTAGGCAACAAATCGTGCTCGTGTCAGCTTTGTCTTCCTACAGGGATTTTGCGTTGGGTGAGAGATTCGCATGAATGTGTAAACTAAGTAAGGAGCCAGTGCCGTAAAGTACTCTTTGTAAAATCAAATTCAGCTTCCTTCCGGATCTGGCGACTTACTCCTTCAGTTGTTTCTCTATTCCAGAGATGCTTATTACTATGTCATCCATAAGGGAGTCCGTTCGATGGTGAAACGACGCTATTTTTGTAATATTCTCCAGCGTGAACGATTTTTTAAACGCGAAATTTATAACTTCGACTTTCGATTTGCTATCATCAACTGCCACCCCAGACTGATAAACGAGTGACTGGACGGAGACCTTATTCAATTATCGACTTCACGTAGGACGAGAATTTTCTGGAGTTCTCGGTCAGATCCTCTGCTCAGGTATGTCGGTGGTTATTGTTGTGTGCTTTGCACATAGAACTTTTCACAGAACCAGGAATATCTATTAAATTTTTCCTGTCGTCAGTTGTGCGTTCTTTTTCGAATGGAGAGTGCAACAGCCTTTGTTTCTTCAGCATTTTCCGAATTTCTTTGTTAAATCATGGCTAGTCTTTTCCGTGCTTAATCCACTTACTAGGCTCATAGTTCTCAGATCCTGGTTAGGCGACCCTCTAAAAAAGAAATATAACCCTTGCATTCCTAATTTGTTTATCTCACTGTGACGATGTTCCATTGCAAAGCAGGTGTCGACCATTTTTATTGAAATATTAAATATGAGAGTATTTTGATCTGTAGTTACAGCCTACGATTTACGAGCAACGCACTTAGCTCGTCACAGGTATGCTACATGGCAGGTTTGAGAGACATAAGTGAGACAGGAGAGCAGGTTTGCTTCACGTCGACCCTGATCTACAACACATAACGCCAACTTAACTATTGACATGCATGTGAATTTCAGTCATCTTGTTGAGGAAATGACTAAGGTAACCGTCAAATAGACAACTTAGTCGCAATCGCGTAATCCTCCCACAATACCTAAACTTCGGCAAGACATGACAGTCTGTAAGAAATTTGTAAAGGATAGGAATAAATCCTAAAAATAAACACTACATAGACTACACTGAATGAATGGATGGAATGGTGAGACACTCGACTCTCCTTCGGAAGGATGACGGTTTAAAACCCCATTTGGCCATCCAGATTTAGCGTTTTTGTGGTTTTCCTAAATCTCTTAAGACAATTACCAGGATAGCCAGAATGAGATTTTCACTCTGCAGCGGAGTGTGCGCTGATATGAAACTTCCTGGCAGATTAAAACTGTGTGCCGGGCCGAGACTCGAACTCGGGACCTTTGCCTTTCGCGGGAAAGTGCTCTACCAACTGAGCTACCCAAGTACGACTCACGCCCCGTCCTCACAGCTAATTACCAGGATAGTTCTTTTGGACAGTGATCGGCCGAGTTCCTTCGCAGTCCTTCCCCAGTTCGAGTTCGAGCTCCGTCTCGGACGACCTGGTCGTCGACGGGACGTGAAACCCGCACTTTCCTTCCTTTTTACTTATATAGCTCATGCTGTTACTTAAAATATCTTCTGCGTCACACAGATAGCAAGAAAACAGGACGAATGCTAATATTCTACCGATATGCAAACGCAAATTTCTTTCTAGGCTGCTTAGCGAGGTACGGTACCGCAATGCTTAAACTACTGGACTCTCATTCAGTTGGAGCGACGCTAATATCCTCTTTCTACTGCTCCAGTTAGAGTTTCCCACCGTTTCCCTTACTCACAGAACGTCGAAGGCTAAGGCCAAGATGGTTCCTCTGGTAAATTCAATGTTTCCACATCCACTCCTGCAAACTGTGTCTTGTGCCGATACTCCTGGAGAGTCGAGAGCTCGCAATGCATCTACCTATTGTTTTTTGGGTCAGCCCAAAAAAGTACGTATGAAGTGACCACATATTGTGGCGTTCGCTGTGTTATTCAGTGGTTTGGTATTTAACTAATTTGTAAATGGAAATGATAATCTTATTTTATTACAATAATTTTTCTCCCGGCTAAAGATTCGATCAAGTTGCTAAAGAACTCCAAGTTAACGTCGTGTTAAAGTGTTGTCTGTAAGTTGTGTAAGTGTCACTAAACCACAGTTCATACAACAGATTCTATACAACTATTGAGTAAGATGGATGCAGTTATCTACAGCAAAATGATCATTAAAACCACCGAATATCAGCCGCGCACAACACTGACGTATGTTACCTGAAACAATATTCTTCGCAACTCGTGCGTAATTAATTTCGGCTCGATACATCAGCTAGAAAAGTTTGTTATAACGTTCGTGCTATGAGCACTGTTTTTTAAGAACCAATCTGATTCGAATTATTTTCATTAAAATGAGTTCGGGACGACCGGTACACATTTATTTTTACACATTTGTATCACCTTCGGCATTTATTCTGCAGTTGCGTAATTTAAATTTGAATTTGCCGCTGAGATAATCGTTAAGATGGCGGCAGACAATTGATAGAGACTTTCTATTGTTAGAGCAAATAAGTAAATATTTAAAATGGTTACTAAACGCTATAAAATCTACTTTCGTATTGTGCACTTTTTAGACTTCATCAAGCAAACATTTGATTTGTTTCTAAGGAATACACAGACAAACACGCGATACAAATCGCTATCATCAATGGCTGCGCTCATTGCAGCGGAAAGAAATAATTAACACAGATAATGCTTACTGAGAGAGGAATTAGAGTTACAAATAATTAATCACTCATATTTACAATAATAATGAACTCTATTTTCAAGTAATAATTAACAAATAATTACAATTTCTTAACAGACCTCAGTTTGATATGCGTCCGCAACTTACAAAAGCCAACCAACAAAAGGTAAAAACAAAGGAAGACAAACGCAGATCATAAAAGCACTTTACAATTATCATTGTCTTTGTATGATACACATCGATATGTCCAATTATATCATAGAATATTATATAAATAATTAATATTTATAAGTTTTCACTGTTCTTTCATACGTCGAATAGATAATGTTTATAACTGTTAGAGGCATAATTTCCTCTCGTAGCCAAAAATTTATCACGTGGATGTTACAATGCCCCTTGGGCTGAGAAAAAAAATTAGTCTATCTATTGTATATTTTTTATCAGTCCACGTAATCCACGTAGATTTGCTACTCTCAAGATGCAAATGTTTAGTTTCAATGTTGTTTTAGACATGACAAAATTATAGTTGAATCGAGTAGTTTAAATGACTTCAGTGACTGTATTATCTCGGAAATTGCTGCGGATACTTCCCGGATTAACCCCCCCCCCCCCCCATTTGGGTTCACTGGACTCGGAAAACCGGGAATAAAACCGTCCAAGGGGCTTCAAGAAAATATAGACACCTACTTTTAACAGTCAGGCTTGACATGAATGTAATAAAATATGCTGGACAATGCAAATTTATGACTCTGTTGTAAGCATCTGAGATAATGAATGTTCTCTCATGGTGGGGTATCATAAAATTTCCAAAGTCACTCATTTATCGAATGTCATAACAATTTGCTGCTGACGTCGTAAGACCGCCCCCGTGTCGAGCCGCTGGACCGCAGTGGCTGCTGCTGGACCGCCCCCGGCCGAGTCGGTGGGGCGTCGGTTGCCGTCGGCTGCATCTTGGTTTGGATCTGCTGCTGGCTAGAAGTCGCGCTGCAGCAGGTCTTGTTTCTCCTTTCCCACGTCCCTCAATTTAAGACGGGTACATGAAATGTCAAAATATAAGTATCAGTGACAAGATAATTACTATTCTCATCCTTGTGGAAAAGTTTATTAGTGTCCATTTCACTTGCATTCACACGGATGGAATTAGACTGTTTTTGCAGTATGTTCTGTATTTTGACACTGTTCAACACAGTGTAGTGATTCACATGTAAGTTTATCACAATATGCACATTTTGAACACTGCACCGTTAATCATAAAAGTGTCCGTAGTGTGCTTCGTTTACTTAAGCGGAATGTAAATATTTTCGCGACGCGCTGCGTAGCCAACGTTGCAGTATTGTTTTGCCGCGCGGCTGGCTGTACAGTCTGTCACATTAAATTTGGCACGCGGAGACGCTTCATATCAAACTACTAAAGGTCATCAGTTCAAGTTAATTATTAATACAGTCAACAGTACGCAACGTTCATAGCGTTGCTGCTAACTTTGACACTCCAAGAGCAGTCATAAGGTTACGTGATCACAGTTTTTATCACTGTTCATAATTATTCACAATGTAAATCACAGTTCTTCCGCGTCCACTAGTTCCTGCGAAACACGTTTCACTGTTCTGATTGCTGTCAGTAGTTTTCCACAGTACTTAACAGACAATCTATATGCAAATGACACTTTTCAAGTAATGAGGTCTGGTACACTTGCACATAAATTCATATTACCATGAGACAATATAAAACTTTCAGAATCTGTTACATTATCTTGACCATGAGATCATTACTGAACTGTCCAGATAACAGTACATTTCCATTTTTATTACAGATACATATATTTATATATTTCTATTTTTTACTTTTTTTATTGGGATTGTTATTTGCCATGTTTTTGGGACAGATGTCCATGTTCGGTTTATCTAACCGGAATGTTGCTCATAAGAGCATTTTAAATGACTGTAATGAAACCGTGTATGTAAATCAGTACACATTCAGATTTCGCTTCACTAGGGGTGAAAGCAGTTTATTTTATTTTTTATTTATTTTTTTTCTCAGTCACACAGCTCACACACCACCAACACTCGTTACGTATGTGGGACTACATGACTCAATCTTACGAAAATATTATTGTTGTATCCATTCTTACACACGAACAAATATATTACTTAAGCATTTTAATCATTTCTATCCTACGTATAGAAAGGTAAAATTCCTCACATTTTATACAATAACACTCAAGTGTTTATCAAGTTATTTATCCCTTTTAGAGTCAAAATACATTTATTATGGGGATTCTCTACTCCTTGCTCAAATAATTCAAGAACATTACAGTGTAATACTCGACGTAAAAGCTTATAAACTAATACATACATAATACTATCACATTATTACTGCTAATTATTTTACCATAAACATAATATTTACAGTTATGGGATAGTGTACTTGCACTTCTGATTGGTCCTTTGCATATTCACTTCGTTTTTCGTAGTCCAGGGGACCGAGTAAGATGCTCTGCAATAGGTCTTGTGCGGATATACTTTCATATTATACTGATAATCTTTTATGATTCCAGGGCGTTCAATGAATACTTCGAGGTATCAGGATAATAATTCTATTAATTGTCTAGTCTCTGAAGCATTAATGCAAGTTGCCTCCCGTACTTTCTCTTCTATTGTTGTGACGATGTCACTCATGTTGCTGGGTGCATCGTTATTTCCATTTTTGTGACACATCTGTGGATGCTTATGATCCAACACTAACAACTTCTGTTTGCTGACTGAAAGATTCATTTTTCTCATCAGCGGAAGGTTCGCACCGAACTCCCGATTCAACATTAATGTTATGGGTCGCTGTTGGTACTTAAGTGCACATGTCCCTCGGGCGAGATCAATTACAGCTTCCCTTACCCGAAGGAACTCAAGACCCAGAAGCACCGGTACTGACAAGTTATCCATTAGTAGGAACGTCCATAATAAGCGATCATTTCCCAAGGAAACTTCCACCTGTGTCTGGTATTTTATACTCTGTGCCTTTTTTCCCAATGCCCCTATCTTATCTCCAATACCTTCTTGAAAAAACTGCGAGTTCATAACTGATACATTCGCACCTGTGTCAAGCAGAATAGTAGTTGCCACACCATTTACAGCTCCGGTGACACTTGCTTGGATATTTTGCCTTTGTGGCTTATCAGAGACAGTAGATTCCTGATAAAGCTCATCTTCGATCCTGTTGCCATCCTGATACCGTATCATGTTTATTTTTTGTTCCATCGACCTATTGCCTTCATTGCTGGCCTCGGTCACCTGGCGAAGGCCTACAGGGACCGAAATTAGTTTGTTGGCTTCTGAGTGTTTTGTTTTGTTTCTGAAGGTACCTCCACTATTCTAACATTTTGTGAGTTTTCAGTCGGAGGAGGCCTGCTTGGATTCCACCGCTTGGATTCCACCACGATGGATATTGATTGCTTGGTATAGGTATAGCCTGTACATAATTTATTGGCTGACCTGAATTGATAGAATTTTGCTGCGGCTGCCAATGACTTGGCCCTGGCTGTCGCCAATATTCACTGTCACCCCGCATATTTTTAGGCTTGTCTTTATATGGACTGTCTGACCTGTTGTCATTTCGTCTCTTTCGGTTGCTATTGTTATTGTTTGGGTTTTCATTGTGGTACGGTCTCTGATTACCATTCGGTTGCTGGTGTTCTTCGGCCTTTTGATAATTACTGTTATTATTAGGATAACCAAAATTTTGGTTGTAGGGATTCCTACTACTATTATTATTATTGTATTTTCCGTTACTATAAGCTTTACTTTTATTTTTCTTTGGACTACCTTCGCCCCTACTTCCATTATTTCCATTCCATGAATTTTTCCTATTAGGACTATTATTATTGCTAATCACGTCAGAATTTTTTCTGGCGTCTTCTTGCACTAGATCCAGAGAATCAATTACAGACAGAACTTCTTTCAGATCGGTGTCTGTAACATTAAATAATTTTTCTCTAATATGTATGGGTAATCTAGCTTTTAACACTCGCAATAAGTCTCTGGTGGTTACTGGCTCATCTCAGTACCGGGTCATGTTAATATATTTTTCAAAGTACTTTCTTAAGGAACCTGACTTCGGATTGCACATTTCTGCATTGTAAACAATTTTACGGAGTCGCTCTTGAGTAGACGCTGACCAGAATTGATCAAGGAATGCCTTCTCAAAGTCGTGGAAAGTCTTGCAAGTTTCTGCTGCATTTAATGCCCAGAGCGACGCATCACCAGAAATATGTGAAACCACAAACTGTATTTTCTGTTCTTCCGACCATGATTTTGGAAGAACACTTTTGAAGTTTCGAATGAAAACTACTGGATGTATGTTTTTCTTGCTTTCTTCGTTAAATATTTGAAACTGTCTATGCTTAATTAGGCTTTCTTCATGCATCAAAGTAGTTAAGTGCATGGAATTGCTATCATTCGCAGGTGGTCTGGTTACTTTATTAGAAGTACATTCTATTCCACCATTATTGTTCCTTGGTCTCACATATTGCTCTGATAATATCGGTTGATTACCAAAATTTGGTCTTCCTTGTGGTGCATTAATATTCGCCGTCAGATTATCTGCGATCTTTTGCCTGTCAGTACCAGTGTTGTCGTTACTGCATACTGTCAGATTTTCAAAGTTTTGATTTTCAGAGCTCATCAACCTGGCTACTTCTGTTCGGACTTGCTTTCGGATTTCCGAGGGAATGTCCTCCTGCATTATTTCCATAGCGGTAGCCAAGGCTTTGAATTGGTTCTCTAGTCTATCTACTTCAGTTTGAAGACTATTGACCTGAACTGGAATGTTTGTTAACGGTTCAATAGTGGTTTTTACTGCATCGACCTCCTGCTTAAAATGGGTAGTAATAGCATTATCACGATCAACCAACACTTGATTTATCATACGGACAATTTCTTTATCTCTTTCCAGAAAAATATTGTTTAACTTCTGTTCGGACTTGCTTTTGGATTTCCGAGGGAATGTCCTCCTGCATTATTTCCATAGCGGTAGCCAAGGCTTTGAATTGGTTCTCTGGTCTATCTACTTCAGTTTGAAGACTATTGACCTGAACTGGAATGTTTGTTAACGGTTCAATAGTGGTTTTTACTGCATCGATCTCCTGCTTAAAATGGGTAGTAATAGCATTATCACGATCGACCAACACCTGATTTATCCTACGGACAATTTCTTTATCTCTTTCCAGAAAAATATTGTTTATATTTTCCATAAATTTCTTCTCCTTTTCTTGGTCCCTGAGCTCCTGTTACTGTTTTTCTATAAGCTTTTCCTGTCTACGTTTTTCCCTTTCCTGCTGACGTCTTTCACGCTCCAGCTCTTTAAGCTCGCGTTGTTTTTCACGCTCCTGCTCTTTAATAGTAAACTTTTCAAATAATGCTGTTAGCATATCCTGTATGGACATAGCTTGAGGATTGCTAACTTCTGCCCCTTGCCCAGAAAAAATATTGTCATTAATTCCTAACTGGTTGAATCCAGGAGTGTCAATTTGTTTTGGCAACTCCTCGGTTTTACTATCGCTCGGGACATCAGTTTCTAAATTATCATTCATAATTAAATTTTCTAATAATTCGACAGAAATGTGGGTAGATTGCTCTACCTGAGACTCTGATGTCATCTCTGCATCAGTATGCTCATTCAGTTTATTTTTCTTTTGTTTAACCATTCTATCACCAATATAGCACAACAAATATATAAATCACTGACAAGCACCAGTTGACACAAAATGATCTTATAACTAACACATATTCACAAATAACACTCAAAAATATTATTCTCGCAGCCAGAATATTCAATTATTACTACTTATGGCTGCAAGTACTGATTTTAATTAAAATTGCACACGCAGCAAATGTTGTTAGTGTGCTACTATGTAATTACAGAACATGAACATCTGTTCCTACCTGAATTGATTGACAGTTGTGGACTGCACTGCTTATTTGAAGTTACTCGTGTGTCTAGCACCAGTGCAGATACAGATTCATACAGCAGTTCGGTAGGAAGATGTCAATGTTCATGAAACAAATAAATAAACAACGATTAATAGTTTGTTTTGGTACTGCGTACCTCTAATAGATCACAATTTCAATTATTAAAATGAATAAATTTGCATTGGTGGCCCCACGTTGGGTGCCAGTGTGGCATTCGCTGTGTTATTCAGTTGTTTGGTATTTAACTAATTTGTAAATCGAAATGATAATCTTATTTTATTACATTGAGTAATTACTAAATAATTTTTCTCCCGGTGGTGGCAGACAATTGATAAAGACTTTCAATTGTTAGAGCAAATAAGTAAATACTTAAAATGGTTACTAAACGCTATAAAATCTACTTTCGTATTGTGCACTTTTTAGACTTCATCAAGCAAACATTTGATTTGTTTCTAAGGAAAACACAGACAAACACGCGATACAAATCGCTATCATCAATGGCTGCGCTCGTTGCAGCGGAAAGAAATAATTAACACAGATAATGCTTACTGAGAGAGGAATTAGAGTTACAAATAATTAATCACTCATATTTATAATAATAATGAACTCTATTTTCAAGTAATAATTAACAAATAATTACAATTTCTTAACAGACCTCAGTTTGATATGCGTCCGCAACTTACAAAAGCCAACCAACAAAAGGTAAAAACAAAGGAAGACAAACGCAGATCATAAAAGCACTTTACAATTATCATTGTCTTTGTATGATGCACATCGATGTGTCCAATTATATCATAGAATATTATATAAATAATTAATATTTATAAGTTTTCACTGTTTTTCATATGTCAAATAGATAATGTTTATAACTGTTAGAGGCATAATTTCCTCTCGTAGCCAAAAATTTATCATGTGGATGTTACAATATACCGCACAGGACTTCGTGGTAATTACGTCTGTTTAGTATCAACTGTTACATAAAACAGTGACTAATGTGTCATTCATTTTTGCACTTTCAGGGCACGGCATAACGAATGTTAAACGGGTGAAAGGGTGAAATTGTATACAGAAAGAAACAGTGCTTGCCTGTTTAGTGAGCCTTAGTAAAGGCCTGGTGGTCCGTAATATTTTCCTAAGTTACACGAAGTGCCAACAATACAGTGGAGCATTGTGCACAAACTGTATCATACAAGAGGCGGCCAAAACTAAGAAAACGCAAAAACCACAACACATTGCTGTGCCTAATACTGTATAGGTAAACAATATTGTAACCTCCCCACAAAATAAATTCTCTAGTGTAACCTCCCCACAAAATAAAATAAATAATATGAATAAGATTCTAATTTAGTGTAACCTCAAAACAGAAAATTCATTGACATTTAACCTCCCCACAAAATTCATTCACATTTAATCTAAGCTCAAAATCAGAAAATTTCCTAATCCTCTCAACAGTAAAGAATACAATAATTTCGTTCACATTGAGTGTAACGTCCCAACAAAAAAAATAAATTCAGTAACCTGGTAATAAAACAATGTAACAAACCTCTCAAATAAATTGTCGCTCACTTATAATTTTTCAATAATTGACTGTGAATTTAACCTGGTAAATTTTGGACGTCAGCACTGCTGCGTCATGACCCTGAAAGATCATTCTGAATAAAAAAAGAAAAATTCTTACCTCAATGAAGTCGCCGGATAACGCATATATATCTGCTCTTAAAATAATGTTTTCTGGCACAGCCCTGTACAATGCTGGCCGATAGATTTGTCATTTATGAAAGGAAGCAACTGATTTTTCTTTTGTAACAATCGGGATGATCATGGATGGAAGAAATTAGTAAATTCTTTAAATTGAAATGAATGGTTGTTAAAAATTACTTTATATGAGAAAGATTATTATTACGAGATTATTAAAACATTTACATGGGACTTGAGATGACATTACTAAATATGCGCGAGGCTGCTTTTTACCTTATACAATAATACTCAGGCTCTGACATCGCTGCACCGTGACCGGCCCAGCCAACACGATATACTAGACCAGACCAGAGCAGACTAGCAACAACTTACTGCTACAGCTACACAGTTCGTGCTGCAGTCAACACTGCTCTCTGGTCAGAGATTCTCTTATACCTTGCATATCGAAGGCAGCGCATGAGCAATACATCGAAATTACATTTGCTCAGACCTCTTACATAACCCTCCACTGGGGGGGGGCAAAAATTGGCAGCAATGGTGAGTCAATTGGACTTGCCATGAGCAACAAATTTTTCTATAATCTACTTAATTAACTAAGTTTACAGTCACAGAGTATATACATATATATAAGTGCAGAACATGAAATGAAATAGAGTGCACATGCACTGAGTTCAGAACGTATCAAGAAATGACAAAATGTATACGCAATGAGTACAAAACATATTAACAAATGACACAAAGTGCACATGCACTGTATATATTTTTTACCATTTTACAAGAACTAGGATAGGAAAGGGAAGGATTGCATCATGGTTGTAGCACAGTAGGTTGCACGTAGCTGCACTGAAAGTCCATATCTTTCTACAGAAGCACAACACCAAGTGAGACAATCTGAAGTTCTATTCCCTGAAGTATTAATCAGTGTAGCCAAGACACTGAAATGTTGTATTAATATTCAATGTTATCATTTTGGTAGTACATTAGGTACACCAAACAGTAGGACCGTAATTACATCTCCATTGTTCAATGTGGTGGACAGCATGATGTGTCAACACCACACTCTTGCAGAATCCATACTGTTTCACCAACGTAGAATTAGTACAAAATCCAAATATAGTGCTCCATGATCATGAGGATGGACAGGACAAATGGATATTGCAGTAATTTCTGGTAATTAGGTCAGAAGGTAAAGGACATTAAGTCTTACACTAGTCATCATTGAGAATTACACTAGTCTATCAACCGATTTGAGTAATTGTTGGCACTCATTGCCTAGTTACTAAACATTTCTGTACTATGTATGGAGTATTACAGAACATTATTCATAAGTCATCTGATTACACTAAATATTGGCACTCATTGGCCAGTTACAAACCATTTTTATGCATTGTTCAGTAGTCATCATTCAAAACAAGAGTTAATTAATGGCATAGCATTTACATAATTCATCTAATTATAGTAATCGTTGGCACTCATTGGCCAGTTACAAACCATTTTTATACATTGTTCAGAAGTCATAATTCAAAACAAGAGTTAATTAATGGCATAGCATTTACATAATTCATCTAATTATAGTAATCATTGGCACTCATTGGCCAGTTACAAACCATTTTATGCATTATTCAGAAGCCATCATTCAAAACAAGAGTTAATTAATGGCATAGTTATGCATTATTACAAAACATCATTCAGTATTACTCAGAACTCTTCATTCAAGTGACATAACATAAATATTATATACAGAAATTATTGACATAGCATTTATGCATTATTACAAAACATCTTTCAGTATTACTCAGAATTCTTCAAGTGACATAGGACATATTTAAAATGTAACACACTGTAACTATTACTCAAGGCCTGTGGTCCAATAATACATAGATATAATGGATTCAATACATCTGAGAAATATGCGGACAACAGAAACACCCAGTTTCTGACCAGAGAAAATCCTCCATCTGGCCGGAAATCGAACCCGAGACCAAGTGATCCAGAGGCAGCGACGCTAGCCACTAGACCACGAGCTGTTTACTTTAAGCCATGAGTCTTTTAAATCAAGAAATAATATTACGTAACTTTGTACCAAAGTATATATCGTAATACAATCGTCACTGCTACCTAATTGTAAAGTTAGGATACGTTCAAAGCTTGTATATCCATCCTCAACCCCCGATCAAAGTCTTCTTTCTGAAGCTTTTCAGTGTGCCGCACACAGTGTGCCCACACTGAAGGGGGATGTTGTCTATGGCTTCATACACAAGTGATTCAGGTTCTGTAATGTTGAATATTTTGTTTTTTTCCTCACATATCTTTTAACTTGTACCCAAATTAATTCTATCGTATCATACTCACAGTGATATGTGGGTAAACGTAAACCTTTGTGACCATATTCAAGTGCATGAAAGTCAAATTTATATGTTCTGTCGTGTGACCTTTATAAATTAACAAGCTGCACAAGTTCAGCAAGAGTTTGGTTTATAACACGCAGAACATTAACATTTTTATTTAAGCCAGAGCACTATATCCGCTTTCTTGGTGTTTGTACTTAGTGTTTTCTCTGTAACAGCTGAATGATAACTGACATGGTAATTACAATGACCGACTTTGAAGCAAGGTATGACAAGAATTGTTCAGTGAACGACATTTTGAAAGTGACAGCGTTCATTTCCGAATGATCGTCACTGCCGTTGTTCTTACACTCAGTTACCAGTTTACTCTCAAGAAAAAAATATTAATAATTATCATCCGAGAACCTATTCCCATGGGAACTTTAAAACTGCCAATACCATCAGTCATTTTCCAGCAGGTATTCTTGGAATGATTCTGATTCATTCACCCATATTTCATTTTGAACTACATGCTCTTCTTGTATCGTGCATATTTATAAGGGATGTGGTTCGAGCTGCACCTATGTTACTTCTTTCAATCAAAAACTCTCTTGTTGTTGTTGTTGTTGTTGTTGTGGTCTTCAGTCCTGAGACTGGTTTGATGCAGCTCTCCATGCTACTCTATCCTGTGCAAGCTTCTTCATCTCCCAGTACCTACTGCAACCTACATCCTTCTGAATCTGCTTAGTGTATTCATCTCTTGGTCTCCCTCTACGATTTTTACCCTCCACGCTACCCTCCAATGCTAAATTTGTGATCCCTTGATGCCTCAAAACATGTCCTACCAACCGATCCCTTCTTCTAGTCAAGTTGTGCCACAAACTTCTCCCCAATCCTATTCAATACCTCCTCATTAGTTACGTGATCTACCCACCTTATCTTCAGCAGTCTTCTGTAGCACCACATTTCGAAAGCTTCTATTCTCTTCTTGTCCAAACTGGTTATCATCCTTGTTTCACTTCCATACATGGCTACACTCCATACAAATACTTTCAGAAACGACTTCCTGACACTTAAATCTATACTCGATGTTAACAAACTTCTCTTCTTCAGAAACGATTTCCTTGCCATTGCCAGTCTACATTTTAATCCTCTCTACTTCGACCATCCTCAGTTATTTTGCTCCCTAAATAGCAAAACTCCTTTACTACTTTAAGTGTCTCATTTCCTAATCTAATCCCCTCAGCATCACCTGGTTTAATTTGACTACACTCCATTATCCTCGTTTTGCTTTTGTTGATTTTCATCTTATATCCTCCTTTCAAGACACTGTCCATTCCGTTCAACAGCTCTTCCAAGTCCTTTGCTGTCTCTGACAGAATTACAATGTCATCGGCGAACCTCAAAGTTTTTATTTCTTCTCCATGAATTTTAATACCTACTCCGAATTTTTCTTTTGTTTCCTTTACTGCTTGCTCAATATACAGATTGAATAACATCGGGGAGAGGCTACAACCCTGTCTCACTCCCTTCCCAACCACTGCTTCCCTTTCATGCCCCTCGACTCTTATAACTGCCATCTGGTTTCTGTACAAATTGTAAATAGCCTTTCGCTCCCTGTATTTTACCCTTGCCACCTTCAGAATTTGAAAGAGAGTATTCCAGTTAACGTTGTCAAAAGCTTTCTCTAAGTCTACAAATGCTAGAAACGTAGGTTTGCCTTTTCTTAATCTTTCTTCTAAGATAAGTCGTAAGGTTAGTATTGCCTCACGTGTTCCAACATTTCTACGGAATCCAAACTGATCTTCCCCGAGGTCCGCTTCTACCAGTTTTTCCATCCGTCTGTAAAGAATTCGCGTTAGTATTTTGCAGCTGTGACTTATTAAACTGATAGTTTGGTAATTTTCACATCTGTCAACACCTGCTTTCTTTGGGATTGGAATTATTATATTCTTCTTGAAGTCTGTGGGTATTTCGCCTGTCTCATACATCTTGCTCACCAGACAGTAGAGTTTTGTCATGACTGGCTCTCCCAAGGCCATCAGTAGTTCTAATGGAATGTTGTCTACTCCCGGAGCCTTGTTTCGGCTCAGTTCTTTCAGTGCTGTGTCAAACTCTTCACGCAGTATCTTATCTCCCATTTCATCTTCATCTACATCCTCTTCCATTTCCATAATATTGTCCTCAAGTACATCGCCCTTCTATAAACCCTCTATATACTCCTTCCACCTTTCTGCCTTCCCTTCTTTGCTTAGAACTGGGTTGCCATCTAAGCTCTTGATATTCATACAAGTGGTTCTCTTCTCTCCAAAGGTCTCTTTAATTTTCCTGTAGGCAGTATCTATCTTACCCCTATTGAGACAAGCCTCTACATCCTTACATTTGTCCTCTAGTCATCCCTGCTTAGCCATTTTGCACTTCCTGTCGATCTCATTTTTGAGACGTTTGTATTCCTTTTTGCCTGCTTCACTTACTGCATTCTTATATTTTCTCCTTTCATCAATTAAATTCAATATTTCTTCTGTTACCCAAGGATTTCTATTAGCCCTCGTCTTTTTACCTACTTGATCCTCTGCTGCCTTCACTACTTCATCCCTCAGAGCTACCCATTCTTCTTCTACTGTATTTCTTTCCCCCATTCCTGTCAGTTGTTCCCTTATGCTCTCCCTGAAACTCTCTACAACCTCTGGTTCTTTCAGTTTATCCAGGTCCCATCTCCTTAAATTCCCACCTTTTTGCAGTTTCTTCAGTTTCAACCTGCAGTTCATAACCAATAGATTGTGGTCAGAAACCACATCTGACCCTGGAAATGTCTTACAATTTAAAACCTGGTTCCTAAATCTCTGTCTTACCATTACATAATCTATCTGATACTTTTTAGTATCTCCAGGATTCTTCCAGGTATACAACCTTCTTTTGTGATTCTTGGACCAAGTGTTAGCTATGATTAAGTTATGCTCTGTGCAAAATTCTACAAGGCGGCTTCCTCTTTCATTTCTTCCCCCCAATCCATATTCACCTACTATGTTTCCTTCTCTCCCTTTTCCTACTGACGAATTCCAGTCACCCATGACTATTAAATTTTCGTCTCCCTTCACTGCCTGAATAATTTCTTTTATCTCGTCATACATTTCATCAATTTCTTCATCATCTGCAGAGCTAGTTGGCATATAAACTTGTACTACTGTAGTAGGCATGGGCTTTGTGTCTATCTTGGCCACAATAATGCGTTCACTATGCTGTTTGTAGTAGCTAACCCGCACTCCTATTTTTTTATTCATTATTAAACCTACTCCTGTATTACCCCTATTTGATTTTGTATTTATAACCCTGTAATCACCTGACCAAAAGTCTTGTTCCTCCTGCCACCGAACTTCACTAATTCCCACTATATTTAACTTTAATCTATCCATTTCCCTTTTTAAATTTTCTAACCTACCTGCCCGATTAAGGGATCTGACATTCCACGCTCCGATCCGTAGAATGCCAGTTTTCTTTCTCCTGATAACGACGTCCTCTTGAGTTGTCCCCGCCCGGATTTCCGAATGGGGGACTATTTTACTCTCTTCTTAGCATATTTGAAATCAATGTCCTTCAAAATGATTTGCGTTGATGAAGTGCCACCTGTGAAGCCAATTTTCTCGTGCTTAGCAGTAACAAGTTTTTGTTATGTCAGGTATTTACTCCTTTATGCGTTTCAAACACGACGTACTTTGAAATATCATTGTCAAAACCGTCGATTTGTGTTAAAGATTTCCTGAGATTTCGATGCTTTCCAGGCGACACTAAAGCACATTTTCCTGACGTTTCTACATGTCTGACAACTTCGTTTAGTATTCTCTGTACAGTTCTCCTGCCGACACATGCTTCTGCCGTTCGCTCTTGTGTCTCAGAATGTCAAGGAGTGCCACTTTCAGCTCCTCCTCTGAACGAGTTGTAAATGTGATAAATAAACATACTAGCCTGATCTGACATATTTGTATGGCAGTCACACTAAAACATTTACAGAGACAAATTCATAGCTATACTGTAACATTGACAACTGATTGAATAATTCGGTCACACTGTGAATAAAAGTGTATTGTCTCCAAGCATGGCAACAGCGCAGCATTTGGGAGTGTGATTCTCGCAGTCAAGGTGTAAATCGCGGCTAGCAGTTCGGAGAGAGAATGAATCTTACTGGCTGCTTGCAGTCAGCGGAGAGGGATGCGCAGAACGGCTGAAAATCGGGTCGCCTTCCTACATGAAGCGATCTTTAGTGTTTATATGTTTTTTCTCTTGTTTATAAGTTCTTTGAAAAAAAATTTTGCAATACATTGTCCACATACCTGTCAGAAGTTACGTTTTGGAGGACAAAGATAGGTCCAATACTTCGTGTTACAATTTTTGTGTACCATAATCCCGGTCTCACTTAAAGTAGATGGTCCTAACGCCATTAATGAGGACTTTCAGAACTCCAACATCGACTGTTCTGCTAGCTCGCATGTCCCAATAAATGCACATCATCAGAAAAGTGCATTTCAGACTCAAACTCTGCCTCATGCACACACTGCAATAGCCAGATGCAGTACAGATAGTCGAGCAACAGTATCTGAATTGTTCAGTAGCTACTCTTTGTAAGAATTAAAGCATGCGTTTGAGCACAGCTCCATGATCAACTGCTGCTGACACTTCAGCTGATTGGTGCAACAATTTCCTTGGACTCCTAACTCGTCTGGTTTATTCTTGGTTAAAGCTGATAGCCACCTACCACACATTCCTAACAATCCCCAGAGTGAGATGCAGAGTGACTGCAGCTTACCTGTGGCTAAGAGGTCTGCACGTGTAAGGAGGTCGGCATCCGCAATGTAAATATATAAACCACATGTCTTCTATCTGCATCTGCTTATATTAAAATTCTGTAAACCATTTTAACTTATTCCGTATACGAGAGCACTGTCGGTAGGAATGCTCCAATTTTTGTCTGTTGAAGTCGGATATCGTAATTTACTTTCCATTAAAAAACAATCACGCCTATATTTTAATACAATATGTTGTTGTTATGGTCTTCATACTAAAGACTGGTTTGATGCATCTCTCCAAGTTAGTCTATCCTGTGAGAGTTGTTGTCTCTACTTAATTACTATACTCAACAGTAATTTGAATTTGTTTCATCCCTTCCTATTCCTAATTCTTACTCGCAACACTTACCTCCATTACCAAAATGACGATTCCCTGATGCCTCAGGATTTAGCCTCTGAACCGATCCCTTCTTTTAGTTGTTCCATAAATTTCGTTTTTCCGCAGATGGATTTTGTACCTCATCATTAGTGACAATACTTTATCTACTAACCTGATCTTCAGCATTTTTCTGTAGCGCTAAATTTCAAAAGTATCTATTCTTTTCTTGTCTGAACTGTTTATTGTCCACATTTCGTTTCTGTACAACGCTACACACCAAACAATTGCCTCCAGAAAAGACTTTCTAATATCTAAACTTGTATTTGATGTTAACAAATTCCACTTTTTAAAATGTTTCATATGTTTATTTATTAGCCATTCAGCATGTTTACCATGCAATTGGCTTCATCAAAATAAAATTAACATATTTCATATATGTATAGTTGTTACTAATTTTTACATTATACATTATGCATACATATACATACATCTTTTTAATAGTTAGCAATTTGTACATTTTACTCACATCATTATTTTACATTTACATAAATACATGTAAAAACATAAATGTCTGACTAATCAGACAATTTCAGCTATAATCATCATACAGTTTACATTCAAGAATTAATTATAAAGTTTTACACATTTAGTTGATAGTTACATTATTTCATTGTTAATACATTCCTTTCAAATTACTTTCAAGATATTCTTCAATTGAGTAATATGCTTTATTTTTGAGTCATGTGTCTAATACTTCCTTAAATTTAAAGTGGATGAGGGTTTTGACAGATTGCGGCAGTTTATTATATAACTTTAGACCAGGTGTTTGTGACTGTTGTGTGTCAGTGACTGCCTGGAATAATGTATATCAAGCATGCAGTGCAAATGTAAATTATTTCTCTGTGTAAATTGTTGTATATTTTCTTTTATGTATATTAAGCAGTTATACATATAGAAACTTGGGAGTGTCATTACGTTTAATATACTGAAATGCTCCTTAAAGCTTTCTCTTGGATCCAATCCTTGTAAACATCTAATTGCTTTTGTTTGCCATTTGAATACACAGTTTCTGCCTGGTGAATTACCCCATAACAGAATCCCCTATTGTAGCTGTGACTGAAATAATGCATAGTAGCTAAGCATCAATAAACTTTCACTGACAGAATTTCTTAGTTTATACAGCAGGAATATTACATGTGCAGGTTTGCCTGTCAGATAGCTTATATGGTCATCCCATGAGAGCCTTTGGTCTATTTTAGTCCTGTTACTTTAACACTCTGATTCTCTGCTTTCCATACCTTCAGATTAAAATAAATTTCCTTTGTTTTTGTGTTGTTTATACATAACTCGTTAGCAATACACCACACCCAACATTTTTCAAAAAGTTCATTATTTTTGTTCACCACCTCTTGCATACTCTCACCTGTGGATATCATGGTCATGTCATCAGCATACAAAACATTTTTGCAAGCTATATAGTTTGAGAAGTCATTAACATAGATAATAAAGAGGAAGGCCCAAGAACAGAGCCCTGTGGAATTCCTCTCATAATTTTCATTAAATCTTACCTTTCATTGTTCACATACACTGACTGTTGCCTGTTATTTAGTTATGACTTAATCAAATTAAGTGGTTTGTCCGCAGTACCATAATATTCTAATTTTTAACAATTATCTCATGTTATACTGAATCAAATGCTTTGCTTAAGTCTATGAGTGTTGCACAGGTGATCAGCTTCCTTTCAAAAGCGTTGTGGATTTCAGTTATCAGGCTTTCAATAGCTTTTATGGTTGAGTGATTAGTTCTAAATCCAAACTGGCAGTCATGAAGTAAGTTATTGCTCTCAAAATACATGTAAATCTCTGTGTGTGAGCAGCTCTCTATGATTTTGGCTAGTATAGGGACAATTGATATTGGTCTATAGTTGTCTGGCATTTCTCTGTCATCCTTTTTCTATATGGGGAGTGTAGCTGTAATTTTGAGGCAGTCAGGAAAAATGTCATCATCAAGGATTTTATTTGCAAGGTAGAGTACAGGAGTTCTAATTTCCTTAATTATAGCCTTTATTACAAAGTTACTCAATCCATAGTAGTCTTCTGTTCTAGAGTTGTTCAACTTGTTTACAGAATTATTTATATCTGTAGCAGTTATTCTACTCCAGTTAAATCTGTTATCTTTTTTATTCTGTTATTGCGAAAGAAAAGCTTCCACATCAGTTAAATCATCTCTGTTTGGTACCTGGGTACTTACTGAATTTATGAAGTGTTTGTTGAGACTGTTGCAATTAATGGGATTACTGATTTCTTCTTTCCCCATGTTTATCTCAGTTTTAACAATGTTCCAGGCATCTTTACATTTGTTTTTAGAATTTAAAATATACCCCTCATTTGCTTTCATTTTTGCTGCTTTAATTTCAGATTTGTATATTTTTCTTAAGTTTATATATCTATTCTTGTGTTCTTGATTGCCTTCAATTTTGTCCTTCAGCATGAATAGAAGGATTCTAATTTTATTGAGGTGCAGGGTGTACCACTTTTTTGTGTGTTATGGTTTATGCATATTGCTATGGTTACATCTCTTAGTAATAAGAGGGCAGTTATTGTCTAATGTATTTATTATATTGGATATGGATGCAGAAAAGCTTTCATTTATATCTTTGTCAATGGTTAGTATTCTAGCCCATTCTATTCTACTCAGGTCATTTCTCATTACTTCAGTGTTCTCTTCCTTGAGACTCTATATGTAGTTAGCATCATGGTACCATCAATTGTCAGGTTTCCAATTTTGAGCCATATGCCATCATGATCAGTTATCCTAATTTGATGGTATCCCATTCTACTTGATTCCTACAGACATTGCTAATTATATTGTCAAGGCATGCCTCCATTCTGGTCGGTTTTATTGCTAATTATATTGTCAAGGCATGGCTCCATTCTGGTCGGTTTTTCATTTAAGCAGTAGTAATTCATTGATCTTAAGATATTTAGGATGTATACCATAGTTTTTCTCTTCACACTTAATGTCTCCTGTGATAAATGTTTTATACTGCTTGTATTTGGTAGTCACTAAGTCTGTAAATATCTCATCAGAAGCTGGTAGTCAGTAAGCTGTTGCAATTATGGGTTTGTGAGTGTGTATAACCAAGGCAGATGCTTCGAATAGTCCTTCAACAGACAAGCTTGTGAGGTCTATGATTGAATATTTTAGATTCAAGTTTTTGTTGATATAAATGGACACTCCACCATGGGCATTCTTTGGTCTACAGTAGTTTGTTGCCAGTGAGTAGCCAAACGGTACAAATAGGCTTATTTTCTTACTTTTAATCCAATGTTTATTCACACAGAGAATGCCACACTGAATTTCATCCAGCCAATACTGTAGTTCACTGACTGTACATTTATATGAAACAAAAGTAATTCATTTTTACTGTAAGATGGCATACTGGTTACATTGGGCTTAGTTTGATTATTTACTTTCAGTGTGTTTTTTGTATTGTGATCGAAAG
This sequence comes from Schistocerca piceifrons, assembly GCF_021461385.2. NCBI lineage: Eukaryota > Metazoa > Arthropoda > Insecta > Orthoptera > Acrididae > Schistocerca > Schistocerca piceifrons. The sequence goes on along the minus strand of NC_060138.1, from coordinate 987,222,032 downwards.
CTCTTTCCCTGATCAGGTTGAGACATATGTTCCAAATTTCTGATGCAAGATAATTTTTTATTTAGCATACTAAGTATTTTTTGGGCCAGCAGTGTCTTTCCTAAACCACTTAGGCCTTGACCATGTCTTGTATGAAAAGTTCTTGAACAGTAACATTTGCCAGAAGGTTGATGGTTACAACTTATATATTCCTTAATATCTAAAAGCATTACATTTTTAAACTGTTTGCAAGTTGTTTCAAAATAATTGTTAGCTTTGGTTATTTCTCTGTTTACACATGATGTTTCAATTAAATCATAACAATGAGGTATTTTAAATAATATAACACTTATGTTTGTTGACTTGCCCAGTGTTGTCTTCAGAGCTGTTGTTGCTGCAGCTGTTTCAGAAATGTTTTTCTAGGTATAACTACACTACACTTTATATCCTCTCTACTTTGGCCATCATGAGTTATTTTGCTAAGTCCCTGATCATTATCTGATTTAATTTGACTAGATTCCACCAAATTACAATGTCATAAGTAAACCTCAAGTTTTTATTTCTTATTCCTGAACATTAATTGCCTTTCCAAATTACTCCCTGGTTTCCTTTGCTGCCTGATCAATATACAGATTTTATAAAATTGGGGATAGACTACAAACTCATCTAACTCCCTTTTCAATCACTCCTTCCCTTTCAGGTCTTTCAACTCTTGTAACTTCTGCAAACGTTATGAATCACCTTTTGTGCCTTCTACTTAACCTCTGCTCCCTTCAGAATTTTAAAGAGTGCTTTGCAATCAACACTGTCAAAAGCTTTCTTTAAATCTACAAATGCTATAAACATAGCTTCATCTTCCTTTGACCTGTCTTCAAAGATGTTGTGGTACTGGATGGTATGATGGAAGTCTGGGACCAACTGATTGAGTTGAGTTACAGAACTGCAAAAATGTGTTTATTCAGTTAAATAACAACATTGAAAATACATAACAAATCACAATAACTTGAAAAAATCACTCCCTGGGGCATCTTTGCAAAAGCACCTTTCTGTCTCAAAATTTAACTTGAGCTCAAATGACTAACAGCTTAGACTTTCAGTAACGCCACCAAAATTCTATTAAAAAGAAACAACATCAAACATGTTAACAACTGCAAAAAGGAGGCTCACAGGCAGCTTAACTCAACATTTTTAAAAATTTAAATGCATCTTGACAGCTGTTAAAATACCATGCTTCACAACCAGAGCACTTTTAAAAACGCAGCTGAATGGTAATAAAACCAATATTTAATACAGAATTCCAGAATGATTATATAAGATGACACTTATGTAACACTATCTTGGAAGTCAAACTTTTAAGAACAGTAGATTCGCTTTAATAAGGAACTTCAGTGGTTCAAGCTTTTATGCCAGACATCTTGCTCAAACTTGACTGCTATTAAAAATCCACCTGGTTTTATTACACATGAAGAATGGTTTCATGATACGTTTAGCTGAACAATCCCTCACCAACCATGCATATTGTTTGGATCAAAATTATGCATTATTCAGTGATTTACCTGAAACAGTTCAGTATTGGACATGAGGCACAACAGGTAACCAACACCAATTTAACAGACACCTCTCTTTTGTCAGACAGCTTAAATATTCAAAAACCTCTTCCAGTGCTAGACCATTTACAACAGTATGTAATAAACCAAAGCAGTACCCACTGGCTACTGGAACACATTTATGAATCATTTTAAACCATAGCTGATCATAATAGTTAAACCCATTAATTTCCACGCAACAAAGACTTCATACATTGTGCTATGTAACCTGATTACTAATGGGCAATTCATCTGACAAACATGTTACCAAAGTTTCCAGCAAACTAAAACAATTCAGTCGCTCTGACTATGTGGTAACACTATTGCCGTTGTTTTCATAAAAAAGCTTTATGCGTATAGCCCTGCTCACATTGTCCAAACCCATGTTGATTGTCTGCAACGGTAATGCACACTGATACTTTTATTTCAACCCTAATTTGCCATATCAGTACCGGTACCTAATGATAAGTCAAGGCATTAACGCTATTAACAACACAAATTCTGCAGAGCATCATCTGAACATCATTCCCATAAAGTTTGGTACCCATATAGTAACCAATTTGCTGTCTAAACTGGCTCAAGTAGTGAAAGTTTAATTATAACAAACCTGTACTTCAATCACAAGCAAGATTACCCCTAGGAGTCTAAGCACACGAGCTCTGCAACATCTTCATGCACTCAGGACCTTTCTGAATCGAGTTTGCCATTGATGGTAGGTTCCTTACGGTCGGTCTAATTTAAGAATCATCCCTCAACTTTCTAAATAATTTCAGTTCCACAAATTAATGCCTTTTATTCACGACCGTGTACCATGTGCGCACCCGCAATCCTTTCTTTAAGAAGGCTGAAGCGGGACTCGAAATAATCTACGATATCATAAAACTAATTCACTTTTATATATGATGGCGTGGAGCGCGAGTGCACGCAACCTGTACAGCACGCTTGCTCAGGCTCAAGTGACTCACTTCCACCAAACAGAACGGTGGACACCAAGCTGTACCCTTCCAGTACAATGGAGATTCCGCCTCAGCAACATAAATTTTCTGGTTCAAAGATGCATAAGGTTAGATACTATCCGTCCAGGGCTTGTTCGACATCTGTACCCCCATAGGACTCAGAACATGAAAGATTCTAATGGTCAAAATATCCTAGAAGAGCAGCTTTTGATAGGGTGTGGAAAAATTTCCGCTATCAGTAACAATAAAAGATTATTTATTCGTCACACGACCGGTTTCAGGCTTGTGTCCATTCTCATGTGTTTAAACATTCATATACATGTTTATATTGCTGGAGATCCCTGTATAAATACAAAAAATTATTATAATTACACTGTGGAAAAACAGTCACCTCAGCGTAATTATAATAATAATGCTTCATCTTTATTTAAGTACAGAGATATTTTCGAAAAATGTTACTTTGCCACTTACAGTTGTTCTGCTTGTATCTGTTTAGTCACCGCAAATAATTTTTTTGTATTTGTACAGTGGTCTCCAGAAATATAAACATGCATGTGAATGTATAAATACCTGAAGACGGGCACAAGCCTGAAACCGCTCGTGTGACGAATAAATAATTTTTTATTGTGACTGGTAGTGGAAATTTTTCTACACCCTGTAAAGGTACAGTCACACAGTTCAACATCATCCACTATGGATAAAAAGCACTTAAAGCTTTTGATAATTTATATGGGGCCTCTGTTACAGCAAAATAACCATGAGGGAACTACTAGTGTTACAGATTATGTGTCTAATTACACAGAAATAACCAGTGAAGGACAACTTGTTAAGATCTTTTGCAGTAGCAGATTTCAACAAAACTATCTACTCTTTGCAGGACAGTGTTCATTGAAGCCAGTGTTGTGGCACTCTGTCCCAAATGGATGATAATAATAATAATGACTTGAAACAATAATTATTATCGATCACTTGTAATGAAAATAGACAAAAATCGTAATACTGACAAATATTTTGTACTTTTATCCACAAAGTAATCATCATTGTTGATATCTGCAGATATGCCCCCCCCCCCCCATTATCCACATTGATGCAGAATTTCATCCGCAAAGTAATCATTACTGTGGATGTCCATATTGCACAGCTGCCAACAGTTAACTGCTGAAGCATTCGCAACAAAGTGCCGAGTTTGAAGCGCTCACAAAAAGCAGAGAAGCTCATGTAATTCTAAGTAAAGAAAGCTGTTTGAAAACTGAAACTGATAGCAGTGAGATTTTGGGGGAAAATTTAAGTGTATGTCGAAATTATAGGCAAATGGGAAATGGAAGTGGTGTGTTTGTTGCATTAGACAAGAAACTCAAATCCATTGAGACAGAAACTGAAAGTGCACGTGAGATTCTTTGGGCAAGGCTCAGTATCAGGGTTGGGCATAAAATGATAATTGAATCCTTCTACTGCCCACCAGATTCATCTCCTGATGTAACCAAAAACTTCAGAGAAAATTTCAGTTCACTTGTACATAAGTTCCTTAATCAAGCTGTAATCATCAGTAGGGACTTGAATCATCCACCAATTAATTAGGAAAATTACAGTTTTGTTAGTGGAGGGTGTGATAAGACATCCTGTGAAACTTAACTAAGTCTTCTTTGGAAACTACTTAGAGCAGATAGCTAGGAAACATATTGGATCTGTTGGCAACAAATGGACCTGACCTCTGAGGATGTCAACATCAAAACTGGTATCAGTGACCATAACACAGTTGTGGCAACAATTGTAAGTAGGCTATTCAGGTTTTTACGTTGGTAGCGCTCTGTATGAAAATCACTGACTGTGGCTGGTTGGCATTGTTGGAATATTCGCTAGTGTAGTGTTGTGCAGTTGGTGTGAACAGCGTGTAGCGTTGCGCAGTTGGAGGTGAGGTGCCAGCAGTGGTGGATGTGGAGAGAGAGATGCCAGAGTTTTGAGAAGTTACCATAAGCAGACGATCTGGACGTGTGTCCGCCAGAAAAAGGAAATTTGTAAAGATTGGATGTCATGACCTGATACATATATTATGACTTTTGAACACTATTAAGGTAAATACATTGTTTGTTCTCTATGCCTATCAGTAGTTAGTGCCTTCAGTAGTAAGAATCTTTTATTTAGCTGGCAGTATTGGCGCTTGCTGTATTGCAGTAGTTCGAGTAACGAAGATTTTTGTGAGGTAAGTGATTCATGAAAGGTATAGGTCATTGTTAGTCAGGGCCATTCTTTTGTAGGGATTATTGAAAGTCAAATTACGTTGTACTTAAAATATTGTGTGTCAGTTTAGTGATGATCAGATTATGTAGAGAGAGAAATGTCAGTGCGTTCAGTTTTGCTCAGCTGTTTGAAAATCAAATAACGTAAGAGTTTTTCCAGCACTGTCATTCTTAATTTTCAAAGGGGACGTTTCATATGTCTACCCTTAGGCCCGTTGCACACTTAGGATGATGGTCCGCGCTCCGATTTCCGCGCGCGGTTGGTAGTCACGTATTCGAATGGGGCACTACACAGTTACGCTTGTATTTGGTAGTCACTAAGTCTGTGAATATTTCCTCATCAGAAGCTGGTGGTCGATAAACTGTTGCAATTATGGGTTTGTGAGTGTGTATAACCAAGGCAGATACTTCGAATAGTCCTTCAACAGACAAGCTTGTGAGGTCTATGATTGAATATTTTAGATTCAACTTTTTGTTGATATAAATGGACACTCCACCATGGGCATTCTTTGGTCTACAGTAGTTTGTTGCCAGTGAGTAGCTAAATGGTACAAATAGGCTTATTTTCTCACTTTTAATCCAATGTTTATTCACACAGAGAATGTCACATTGAATTTCATCCAGCCAATACTGTAGTTCACTGACTTTGTTTCTTAGGGACTGTACATTTATATGTAACAAAAGTAATTCATTTTTGCTGTAAGATGGCACATTGCTTACATTGTTTGTTCTCTATCAAAGTCTTTCATTTGCTAACTATGCCTATCAGTAGTTAGTGCCTTCAGTAGTAAGAATCTTTTATTTAGCTGGCAGTATTGGCGCTTGCTGTATTGCAGTAGTTCGAGTAACGAAGAGGTAAGTGATTCATGAAAGGTATAGGTTATTGTTAGTCAGGGCCATTCTTTTGTAGGGATTATTGAAAGTGCTAAAAATATTGTGTGTCAGTTTAGTGATGATCAGAATAAGTAAAGAGATAAATGTCTGAGTGCGTTCAGTTTTGCTCAGCTGTTTGAAAATCAAATAACGTAAGAGTTTTTCCAGCACTGTCAAAGGGGACGTTTCATATGTCTACCCTTAGGCCCGTTGCTCACTTACGCGGATGGTCCGCGCTCCGATTTCCGCACGCGGTTGGTAGTCACGTATTCGAATGGGGCACTACACAGTTACGCGGACGGTCCGCAAGAGGCACAGCCGTCCGCGCAGCCCTTGCGCGCCGCGGACCGTCGTCATCAGTTGAATATACAGGAACAAGTTGGTGCGTGCACAGTCCTGCGGATGCCGCGCACGCAGTAGAAGCCGAGTACCTCATTTCAGCCGTAGTATTCGACTAGTGTGGTAAATATGGGTGTGATTTACGAAGTTTCCAGAATGTTTTGTGAAATCGATACAGACATGTTAATTGACGAAGTTGAAGGAAGGCCTCAAATATGGGATCCGTCGCATGGGGACTACAAGAACCGTGAAATGCGATTGAAGGCGTGGCTAGACGTCTGTGCAAATATAACACTGGCTTTGAAGGTTTGAACGAGGCAGATCAGAAAAAGTGTGGTAAGTAGACGCACATTTTCCTTGTGTTTTTATTGTAGTTCTATACAAAATACAATGATTTACTGTTATAGAATTATAGACATTCACAAATTCAGTTTATGCACAGTACAAACATTGATTATGTAGAAAAATTGTACACAACCGCAAATGTCTGTCATTGAGATAAGTTGTCTGTGTTAAGTGAATTTTTGATCCCTGCCAGGGCACAGCTCCTCTACCGACAAAATATTCCGCAAATTTATCTCGTACAGTATTACCCAATTTACTCACAGGTGTAGTTTCCGCCACATCTTCGAAGCCGGTAACATACAGGGTGTCTTCAAAGCTGTATCTGTTTCTTACTCGAACAAAATTATGCAAAATGCAGCATGTTTTGACAATAGATACTGCTACATCAAGATTGACATACAGGGGGCGGTGAAAAACCCTCCATTTCTGACTTAATATTCCGAAAGTACATTCAATAAACCTTCGGGCTCAGGTAAGTCGGTAACTGAAAATCTTCTTTTTGTGAGCCATGTTTTTTCACGCATATGGCCTTAACACATGTTGTGTTAATGTGAAGCCTTCGTCTGCCACAAGAACATATGGCACTGGAGAATCGTGTCTACCTGGCAGCGGCTTTGGTGGGGTAACGCTCATTTTCCTTTTTCCATTTTCCCCCAAAAGACGCTGTTTTTAAATATATTTGAATTGCAGTTCCTTCCGTATCCTCCGACATCAATCAACGTGAAACAATAGTTAGTGTCACAGATGGCCATAAGAATAATGGAGAAATAATTATTGTAATTGAAGAAAAGTGATCCACTTTTGATTGGTTTTACTGGACGAATATGTTTTCCATCCAGGCTCCGATGCAATGAGGAAAATTGGCGACATTTTGGAAACGATGGCTAATTTCGTTCCATTTGTCTGTTGAGGGCTCAGGCATGCATTCTTCCCTTAATGTAGCCCAAATAGTGGCGCTCACCTGCCTCGCAATCTGACCAGTTGTTGATGCACCCATTAAATAAGAGTAATGGAGATCTGTAAATACGTTTCTGCTTCCAAGATACCTGTAACGTGTAAAGCATATATTTGAAACTTATGTACATTCACAGAGGAAAGTAGGTTTGGCCAAAAAAGTAGTATACACTGTAGAATAATTATTTTGAAAAAGGACATGAAGAAAAAAGTAGGGTTTAGGGACAATAGGTTTAGGTAGCAAACAAGTGAAGAGGTAAGATAATGGAAAATAAATAATGAGGTAAGAAATTTGTGAACATACAAATACAGAACGCGTGCTTAGATAGGATTTTTTTTTTGGGAACAAATTTTGAAATAAGAAGAAAGGTCTGTGGAATGAAGTTTTGGGTTGGACTGTTAGTACCAAATGTCATACTGAAAACAAACCCTGTCCTTTCCTTTTGTGTTATTCCACTATGTGTTTGTGTACCCTTGTGTATTTGTGTTCTTCCTGTCTTTATTTGTTTATCTGATTAGAGTTACGTTGTAGGATCTTCTAATACTAAGCTACATTCACTATGATGAGGAGTGCTATGATCCTCAAATACTTTGGAAAAATGTTTAGATATTATTTACTCTGTTACGTTTTCCTTTAATGATCATATTATGTCAAATTAATGTTTGAATATTCTCATTTATTTACTTATGTCATAATTCCTGTAACACTGATGTTTATGCTTATTTCTTTTCTTTTGTAAAGCCTGTATTTCTACAAATGTTTTCTATATTATTGTGTTCTTTAATGATGTTTTCTGTATCTTTATAATTGTCTTCTTATGCTGTAAATTTGTAATTGTATAGACACCAGTTCTTCAAATTAAGTATACAGTAGTGTTACTGCACAAGTTTCCGGTGGTCATAGTATATGCACAATATGTGAGAAGTTAAAAAAAGGGGCTGTTAGTGCTCACATGTGTGTTGGTAATTCAGCAAGGGGCTGGTTAACAGCACTGCTCGGACATTCCAAAAATTTTGTGAGTGCACAATTGGTGGTTTATAGACTTGCTATATTATCCGCAAGACTCTTCGATGGTGATTGTTTACCCACACAGTCGCAACAGATGGGTGCTGACCATCTCTACGGGGACTACAGTGGGTCTGCAACTTGGTGGCCCACCGATACCACCATCTCTACAAGAAGTACTGTGGGTCTGCTCTGTGATGACCTACCTAACAATATTCTTCAAAACTTCGACTTATTCTGCTGTGGGTTTGCTCTGTTGTGGCCCATTACCTGTCTGCATGTCAAGAGTCTGTCTTTCCGTTGGAAGAACAACACTACTTCTTCAAGACTGCATGGAATCCACTACTTCCATGTGCACTTTCTTTTACTGCTCAGACTTTTTACTACTGTGATGAAGATCAGGACTGTCTTTATGGACTGTGAGAACAACTTTGTTTTTGACCAACATTGTATCGATAAGGGTGTGCATTTGATATCGTTGTTATTGTAATTATGAAAATTTTTATCAAATCAGTATTGTTCATTGCCCAAAACAATTTGTAAATTTTTTTGTTGGGAGCATGGGGGCTAGGTAAGTAGGCTGTTCAGGTTTTTATGTTGGTAATGCTCTCTATGAAAATCACTGACTGTGCTGTGTGCAGTCTGTGGCTGTCTGGCATTGTTGGAATATTCGCTATTGTAGTGTTCGGCAGTTGGGTGTGAACAACCTGTAGCGTTGGGCAGTTGGTGAGCCGCCAGCAGTGGTGGATGTAGGGAGAGAGATGCTAGAGTTTTGAGAGCGGACGATCTGTACGTGTCTCAGTCAGAAAAAGCAAATTTGTAAGACTGGATGTCATGAACTGATATACAGGGTGAGTCACCTAACGTTACCGCTGGATATATTTCGTAAACCACATCAAATTCTGACGAATCGATTCCACAGACCGAATGTGAGGAGGGGGGCTAGTGTAATTGGTTCATACAAACCATAAAAAAATGCACGGAAGTATGTTTTTTAACACAAACCTACGTTTTTTTTAAACGGAACCCCTTTAGTTTTGTTAGCACATCTGAACATATAAACAAATACGTAATCAGTGCCGTTTGTTGCATTGTGAAATGTTAATTACTTCCGGAGATATTGTAACCTAAAGTTGACGCTTGAGTACCACTCCTCCGATATTCGATCGTGTGCATCGGAGAGCACCGAATTACGTAGGGATCCAAAGGGAACGGTGATGGACCTTAGGTACAGAAGAGACTGGAACAGTACATTACGTCCACATGCTAACACCTTTTTATTGGTCTTTTTCACTGACGCACGTGTACATTACCATGAGGGGTGAGGTAAACGTACACACGTGGTTTCCGTTTTCAATTACGAAGTGGAATAGAGTGTGTCCCACTGGAAACGCGTCGACGTATGTGGTATCAGCTTGATGGTGCACCTGCACATTCCGCAATTAACACTAGGCTAATCCTTGACAGGATGTTCGACGGGCGTTTCATAGGACGTGGAGGACGCATAAATTGGCCAGCCCGTTCTCCTGATCTTACACCTCTGGACTTCTTTCTGTGGGGTATGTTAAAGGAGAATGTGTACGGTGATGTGCCTACAACCCCAGAGGATATGAAACAACGTATTGTGGCAGCCTGCAGCGACATTACACCAGATGTACTGTGGCGTGTAGGACATTCATTACGTCAGAGATTGCAATTGTGTGCAGCAAATGATGGCCACCACATTGAACATCTATTGGCCTGACATGTCGGGACACGCTCTATTCCACTCTGTAATTGAAAACGGAAACCACATGTGTACGTGTAGCTCACCCCTCATGGTATGTACATGTGCGTCAGTGAAAAAGACCAATAAAAAGGTGTTAGCATGTGGACGTAATGTGCTGTTCCAGTCTCTTCTGTACCTAAGGTCCATCACCGTTCCCTTTGGATCCCTACGTAATTCGGTGCTCTCCGATAAACACGATCAAACAGCGGAGGAGTGGTACTCAAGCGTCAACTTTAGGTTACAATATCTCCGGATGTAAACAACATTTTACAATGCAACAAACGGCACTGATTACGTATTTGTTTATATGTTCAGATTTGCTAACAAAACTAACGGGGTTCCATTTAAAAAAACGTAGGTTTGTATTAAAAAACATACTTCCGTGCATTTTTTTATGGTTTGTATTAACCAATTACATTAGCCCCTCTCCTCACGTTCGGTCTGTGGAATCGATTCGTCAGTATTTGGTGTGGTTTACGAAATATATCCAGCGGTAGTGTTAGGTGACTCACCCTGTATATATATATAATGACTTTCGTACGCTATTAAGGTAAATACATTGTTTGTTCTCTATCAAAAACTTTCATTTGCTAACTATGCCTATCAGTAGTTAGTGCCTTCAGTAGTAAGAATCTTATTTAGCTGGCAGTATTGGCGCTCGCTGTATTGCAGTAGTTCGAGTAACAAAGATTTTTGAGAGGTAAGTCATTCATGAAAGGTATGGGTTATTGTTAGTCAGGGCCATTCTTTTGTAGGGATTATTGAAAGTCAGACTGCGTTGCGCTAAAAAATATTGTGTGTCAGTTTGTGATGATCAGAATAAGTAAAGTGAGAACTGTCTGAGCACGTTCAGTTTTTCTCAGCTGATTGAAAATCAAATTACGTAGAAGTTTTTCCAGCACTGTCATTCATAATTGTTCAAAGGGGACGTTTCACAATGATCTCAATGAGAAACTTGAAACTTTGAGCACTGCGAAGGGACATGTAGAGTAGCTCTGGCTCAGGTTTAAAAGAATAGTTGACTATGTACTGGACAGATATGCACCCAGTAAAACAGTTCATAATGGGAGGGAACCTAAATTGCCGCACGGAATTAGAAGAGTGGTCGGGGTGCTGCAGTCATGGACTGTGCGTCTGGTCTTGGCGGAGGTTCGAGTCCTCCCTTGGACATGGGTGTGTGTGTGTGTTTGTCCTTAGGATAATTTAGGTTAAGTAGTATGTAAGCTTAGGGACTGATGACCTTAGCAGTTAAGTCTCATAAGATTTCACACACATTTGAACATTTTTGAACCTAAATTGTATGCAGTCACTGTAAAGAAACTTCTAAAGAAACAGAGATTACTTCATAATGGGTGTAAAACAAAGCGTAGTGGTATAGATGAATAGACACTGAATGAAACACATTTGGCTGTCAAGAGAGCAATGCATGATGTCTTCAATGACTACCATACCAGAATACTGTCAAGTGATCTTTCGCAGAACCCAAATAAAATCTGTTCATATGTAAAGGCTAGTAGTGGCACTAAAGTTTAGTGTCCAGTCCCTAGTGAATGGAACAGGAACCGAAATTGATGGTTGTCAAGTAAAAGCTGAAATACTTAACTCTGTTTTCAGATGTTCCTTTTCAGATGTTCCCAGGAGAAATGACCTAATTTAATCCTTATACCATTGAAAAGAATAATGAAATAATTATTAGGGTCAGTGGTGTTGAGAAAAAGCTGAAATTGTTAAAACTGAGCAAAGTTTCAGGGCCCAATGGAATCCGTCAAATTCTATACTGAATTTGCAGCTTAGTTAGCCCCTCTTTTAACTATAATCTATTGTAGATTCTTCAAACAAAAGTCCGTGCCCAGTTCTTCGAAAACCCACAGGTCACATACATCTGCAAAAGGGATAGTAGAAATGACTCACATAAATGCCGTCCAATATCCTTGACAGTGATTTGTTGTGAATCTTGGAACATATTCTAAGCTCTAACATAATGAGGTATCTTGAACAGAATGATCTCTTCAGTGCCAACCAACATGGATTTGAGAATATCGATCCTGTGAAACAAAACTCTCATGTCACAATGAAAGTGTTGGATCAAGGCAATCAGGTAGATGCAGTATTTCTTGATTTCTGAAAAACATTTTACTCAGTGCCACACCCATGCTTATAGTCAAAAGCACCATGAATGCATCATATGGGGTATGAAGTGAAATTTCTTATTGGATTGAGGACTTTTTGATAGGGAGGACGCAGAATGTTATCTTCGATGGAGTCACCATCAGATGCACAAGTAACGTTGGATGTGCCCCTGGGAAGTGTGTTGATTAGTGTTATAGATTTTGCCATTCAGACAGATTTAATCAAATATAACAGTAATAAAGATAATGTCTGGCAATGTTTGCCGACAAGATAAAGAATGCAACCTATAACACTAGATTGCGTACTCACAGCAGTTCTACTTTGCTGTTTTTGGTAGGACTTGGAAAGAGAGAAAAATTAATGTATGATCGCCGATTCTCGATTGTGTTCAGGAGACGTAATGTTTGATTACGCAAAGGTGGTTTTGTGACTGACCTTTGACCCAGATTGCCTTCATGGATTCAGAATCTTCGATGAAAATACCTAAGGCACCTATTTGAATATCAATAGTAAAAAAAATGGAAATGAATGCAAAACAGTGAAATTTTGTAAAAAGAAATCGGATTGGAAATTGAACACATTAATGTCCTCCCGAATACACTCGAGGTACAGCGATGAAGAACGAACCTGTAACAAAACTTACATGCATTGAAAAGTCATGGTGAGTTTAAAGAAGAAGCAGAGATTTTCTGTAAAGTGAAGCATCAATATATTCTCAAAGAAAAGGGCGTTAAACTAATAGACATTCACAAATATACAATGAATACAAAACTTACATTTTTATGTTTCTTTCAAACATAGAGCAATCCAATAATCGCTGCTTTTGTCTGTCCGAAATTTCTTAAAAATTAAATGTTCTGGCGAACGCGTAAGTACTTTTTAGCGTCATACGGTTTACCGAAGCGTTTTGCTTGGTGATTACATTGTTTTTGTCACTAAATAAAATATAACTTGTAGCAGTGCTACACAACACGTCTTAACAAATCGGCGACCAAACGTAAAAAGGTAATGAAACCTCTAGAACATTTCTTAACAAATGATGGATTGTTCTTTCAAATGTTTCGCAGCTTATTGCTATCGAGTGCTGTGGGAATGATTTAAATATCTGCGCCCAGTGGGTCATAGTGTTTATTTGAAATACTTTAAAGCTGGTCGTGCGTCTTGGTGTAGGCGCACATTATGAAGTATTTTGTCTCTTTACACATGCGCTGTGATGCTTAATATCTTTACGAACTACAGCCCGATGGCTGTTCCTCTCTTTTATGACAAATATCTCATTTGCAAAGTACGTGAAATCGAATAATATTACATTGCTTCCCGCGTGAGGAGCGGTGACTCCGCGAGGATCATCGCGACTCACGTGTAGTCGTAATATTCTTGTTTTCGTGAAACGAGTTAGGATTATTCTTTGAAATTCTTTACAATAAATCTCACATATGACATTAAACACAGTAGTTGACACAAGGAATGAAAGGTAAATATATTCGTACACATGAAATTAATTCTGACTTGTTCACAGAGTAATTACATGACGATTGGCTTGTACTCTTTCTAATGTGTTATACTAAGATAACAAATGTTCATTTCTCAGTAACAGACAGTGAAATTAGGACAAAGATACACATTCATAGGTACATAATACATGGCATAACAAATATTAAAAATAATAAAGAAATAAATCATTTGACTTCACAGGAAGTCTTGGAGCACTGTGCACTCTTGGAAAAATATATCACAAAGAATTGACATTCTTGTTCTACAGTGACTTTTACGGGAACATTTTTGTCTTGGTCTCGACGGAGATTTCTTGGGGTAAACACGTAGCACTTCACTGATTTATGGCTACTAAAAAAATAAATAAATAAATAAATAAAAAATTCAGATTTCACTACACTTGGGTAGATATAACTTGCGCTGGGAGTGGCAGAATTTCGGTTAAAAATGGTGCCACTGCACATGAGCGGGGAAATTGTTGCACTTTCACAGGGGAGTAAAATTAGGGCATCACTTTCACTGTGGTGGTTGAAGTGGTCGTCTGGACGTGATGATCCGTTGGAAATACTGTACGTCGTGGATCATGAAATGGAAGATTAGTTCTGCAACGTGTTGAGCCGTTTGGTGGCGGTCTCTATATCACTTTACACATGTTCGAGCTCCCATTCATGTTCCCATACATGAAAAATACAGAGAAAATCTGTATTAGAATGTGCTTACTTACTAATAACTTAGTCTAAAAGGAAATTGGATTAGGTAAGGATAACAATTTTTTTATGTTCATTAAGTCTCATACTTCTTTGAGTGCTTAGCTTTAGTATTGATTCAACTTTCTTGTTTTATTTTTCGTTGAAACGTTTCGGCATTACTTGGCCTGGTCTATAAATTCGGTAAAAATTGTCAAAGTCGAGCTTAAGATTTTTCTGATTAGTGTCTATATAATTTCATAGATATATGAGTGCTTAACTCATTGTTTTATCATAGTATATTTTGATAGCATTTAAAAACATTTGGCGCACGCGCTCGTTGTGCAAAGGAATTTGGATTGTTGAGTGCGCAGCGTACGCAGTGTTAGGTCCGTTTGTCATCGTCACGTGATAATAACTTGACGGTTCGACAATGCTGGTTGCAGTATTCTGCGAGAAGCAGAGCATTTAGTTACTACCAGTCGTGCTGTAAGTTTTACACACTTTCATCGACTCTGGAATAGAGGAGCAGCCAGACACGGCATCTTCCGCATCTGTGACGAAGAATATTTCCGTAGAAGGGTGTACAGTACCGGTTGAGGTAAGTACAACACTTATTCACTTGCACTGATCAGCTTTCACATCGTGGTTTCGCGGTACAAGTACTAATAACATTACTTCACACGCGGAATTCCACTCCATGGAGTTATCACCTTCTCAAATGGTAGAAATGGCTCTAAGCACTATGGGACATAACATCTGAGGTCATCAGTCCCCTAGACATAGAGCTACGGTACTTAAACCTAACTAACCTAAGGACATCACACACATCCATGCCCGAGGCAGGATTCGAACCTGCGACCATAGCAGCAGGGCGGTTCTGGACTGAAGTGCCAAGAACCTATCGGTCACAGCGGCCGGCTATCACCTTTTCAGTTCACACGTTATTATCTATTCGTTTCCACATGTCTATGGTCGTCACGTTAAGGTTCACACGCTACATTTTTAGACGTGTCATTAATTGCATGTCTGTGGTCGATTCACACATAGCAGAATATACGTATCTATTAATAGCTTGTCTATGGTCGATTCACACACAGCAGCATATACATGTCCATCAACTGCTGGCTGCATTAACCCTACAGAGTACAGTGAACATTTGGTATACATATTATGTCTGAAAATTATTTACAAGTGAAAAATAGTCTCTGTGACTACAAGGCCCAACGAAAAAAAATATATTTATATATATGTCTCTTATTTATAGTTTGTGCTTCCAAAGGCACTTTACGTTTACACCTAGTTCGAAATCTTGTTATTCTTTTCTTTTTACAATAGTTACTCTTTGCTCTTTTATTTTCTATCTGTTAATTACGTCGTTAGTTTGAAGACATAGTCAACGTGGCTTTATTGACGCGATGAACAGTTCATGTTCAAGTTTCCACCAGGGAACTTGGGAAGCTTGGTCTTCCCTATTGTGCAATTGCACACAACAAATCTTAATTGAATTCACGGTTCGCGGAAAATAAGCATAGTCTTTCAATGACTAAAGTGTCACGACTATCCATACGTACAGTCTGTACGTATCAAGCACTCAATCAGCCCTTAAAATTCGCTTCTCGACTGGGTAAGGTAGGAAGGTAGGGATGCTGATTGGAGGAAAACACAATAGAATTTAATAGAGTGAAGAAATCTTAAGACACAATGTCAATGACATGAAATGATGAGCTTAACAAAAATTATTCATTACCACCTTAGTTTTTCATGACTACTTAGTATAATTAAATCGCCGCCCGGAGTGGCTGAGCGGTTCTAGGCGCTATAGTCTGGAACCGCGCGACCGCTACGGTCGCAGGTTCGAATCCTGCCTCGGGCATGGATGTGTGTGATGTCCTTAGGTTAGTTAGGTTTAAGTAGTTCTAAGTTCTAGGGGACTGATGACCTCAGATGTTAAGTCCCATAGTGCTCAGAGCCTTTTGAACCATTTTATAATTAAATCGATACAGTAGTTTCAGTATTGTCTGATCCAGCTATCTAGGCATTTCTCTATACATATCTAAAATTACTTAAAGCATGCATTAGCAGTGAACAGAGTCCGTTGGCTACCTTCTGTTTTGTGTATTCGTAAAATTGGTTTCTTAAAACACTCGTCGTATCTCGAAGATTTGGCATAGATAATTCTAATACTAAATTAGTTTACTTGCAACTGATCTCCCTAAGTATGTCAGCTGCGCCGCGCTGTAGAAAATTTTTATGAACGCATACGGCTTTCACTGTGCAGTAACAAAAATAATTACGATGCGTATTTCTTTCCTGTTACCAGAATCGTCATCGACTTACTACTTCATTCTTACATGCTAAGTTGCTGCCGTTGTTTACTGCGTTTCACAGTTGGTCTTATAGAAATTGTTGTCAAACACACCTTATTCATAACATAACATTAACCTCGTTAGAGTTGTTGTTGTTGTTGTGGTCTTCAGTTCTGAGACTGGTTTGATGCAGCTCTCCATGCTACTCTATCCTGTGCAAGCTTTTTCATCTCCCAGTACCTACTGCAACCTACATCCTTCTGAATCTGCTTAGTGTATTCATCTCTTGGTCTCCCTCTACGATTTTTACCCTCCACGCTGCCCTCCAATACTAAATTGGTGATCCCTTGATGCCTCAGAACATGTCCTACCAACCGATCCCTTCTTCTGGTCAAGTTGTGCCACAAACTTCTCTTCTCCCCAATCCTATTCAATACTTCCTCATTAGTTATGTGATCTACCCATCTAATCTTCAGCATTCTTCTGTAGCACCACATTTCGAAAGCTTCTATTCTCTTCTTGTCCAAACTATTTATCGTCCATGTTTCACTTCCATACATGGCTACACTCCATACGAATACTTTCAGAAATGACTTCCTGACACTTAAATCTATACTGGATGTTAACAAATTTCTCTTCTTCAGAAACGCTTTCCTTGCCATTGCCAGCCTACATTTTATATCCTCTCTACTTCGACCATCATCAGTTATTTTGCTCCCCAAACAGCAAAACTCCTTTACTACTTTAAGTGCCTCATTTCCTAATCTAATTCCCTCAGCATCACCCGACTTAATTAGACTACATTCCATTATCCTTGTTTTGCTTTTGTTGATGTTCATCTTATATCCTCCTTTCAAGACACTGTCCATTCCATTCAACTGCTCTTCCAAGTCCTTTGCTGTCTCTGACAGAATTACAATGTCATCGGCGAACCTCAAAGTTTTTATTTCTTCTCCATGAATTTTAATACCTACTCCGAATTTTTCTTTTGTTTCCTTTACTGCTTGCTCAATATACAGATTGAACAACATCGGGGAGAGGTTACAACCCTGTCTTACTCCCTTCCCAACCACTGCTTCCCTTTCATGTCCCTCGACTCTTATAACTGCCATCTGGTTTCTGTACAAATTGTAAATAGCCTTTCGCTCCCTGTATTTTACCCCTGCCACCTTTAGAATTTGAAAGAGAGTATTCCAGTCAACATTGTCAAAAGCTTTCTCTAAGTCTACAAATGCTAGAAACGTAGGTTTGCCTTTCCTTAATCTTTCTTCTAAGATAAGTCGTAAGGTCAGTATTGCCTCACGTGTTCCAGTGTTTCTACGGAATCCAAACTGATCTTCCCCGAGGTTGGCTTCTACTAGTTTTTCCATTCGTCTGTAAAGAATTCGTGTTAGTATTTTGCAGCTGTGACTTATTAAGCTGATAGTTCGGTAATTTTCACATCTGTCAACACCTGCTTTCTTTGGGATTGGAATTATTATATTCTTCTTGAAGTCTGAGGGTATTTCGCCTGTTTCATACATCTTGCTCACCAGATGGTAGAGTTTTGTCAGGACTGGCTCTCCCACGGCCGTCAGTAGTTCCAATGGAATATTGTCTACTCCGGGAGCCTTGTTTCGACTCAGGTCTTTCAGTGCTCTGTCAAACTCTTCACGCAGTATCATATCTCCCATTTCATCTTCATCTACATCCTCTTCCATTTCCATAATATTTTCCTCAAGTACATCGCCCTTGTATAGACCCTCTATATACTCCTTCCACCTTTCTGCTTTCCTTTCTTTGCTTAGAACTGGGTTTCCATCTGAGCTCTTGATATTCATACAAGTCGTTCTCTTATCTCCAAAGGTCTCTTTAATTTTCCTGTAGGCGGTATCTATCTTACCCCTAGTGAGATAGGCCTCTACATCCTTACATTTGTCCTCTAGCCATCCCTGCTTAGCCATTTTGCACTTCCTGTCGATCTCATTTTTGAGACGTTTGTATTCCTTTTTGCCTGTTTCACTTACTGCATTTTTATATTTTCTCCTTTCATCAATTAAATTCAATATTTCTTCTGTTACCCAAGGATTTCTACTAGCCCTCGTCTTTTTACCTACTTGATCCTCTGCTGCCTTCACTACTTCATCCCTCAAAGCTACCCATTCTTCTTCTACTGTATTTATTTCCCCCATTCCTGTCAGTTGCTCCCTTATGCTCTCCCTGAATCTCTGTACAACCTCTGGTTCTTTTAGTTTATCCAGGTCCCATCTCCTTAAATTCCCACCTTTTTGCAGTTTCTTCAGTTTTAATCTACAGGTCATAACCAATAGATTGTGGTCAGAGTCCACATCTGCCCCTGGAAATGTCTTACAATTTAAAACCTGGTTCCTAAATCTCTGTCTTACCATCGACTTACTACTTCATTCTTACATGCTAAGTTGCTGCCGTTGTTTACTGCGTTTCACAGTTTGTCTTATAGAAATTGTTGTCAAACACACCTTATTCATAACATAACATTAACCTCGTTAGAGTTAGCAACCATAATCAATTGTCATTTATGAGCAGTCACTCTGGTCCGAATGATCAATTTAATTTATCGCATTCATGAAGAGAGCTCTGCTGTACTTAAAACTAGTTATAGCAGGTGGCACTTAACACGTTCCTACTACATTATTTATTTCTCAGCTCTTTGGCTGCAGCCATTCATGACTCAATTAACTTAAAACTACGAGGCTCACTCCAAAATAAATGCACATTATTTTTGTAAAAATAGTTTTCATTCTTCATGTGTGAAAGTTTTACAGTGTGTAGATACATCCTCCCACTTGTTTTCAAACTTAGTTCAACCTGTTCCCGTGAGTGGCGCCGTCACAGCATGTCTTCAAGATGGCTGCTACACTTGACGTTCGTCAGAAGCAACGTGCTGTCATAGAATTCCCGTTCTGTGAAAACGAGACAGTGGGAAACATCAACAAGAGGTTGAAAAAGGTTTATGGAGATGCTGCTGTCGATCGCAGTACAGTTAGTCGGTGGGCAAGCAGGTTATTTGATGAAAGTGGGCACAGAAATATTGAAGATTGTCCTCGCAGTGGCAGGCCTCGTATTGCACACACTCCACACAATGTGCAGAGAGTTAACGAATTGGTGACTGCTGACAGATGCATCACAGTGAACGAATTGTCACGCTGTGTTGGGATAGAGGAAGGAAGTGTTTGCAGAATACTAAAAGTGTTGGCGTTAAAAAAGGTTTGTGCCAGGTGGGTTCCCAGGATGTTGACAGTGGCTCACAAAGAAACAAGAAAAACGGTATGCAGCGAACTTTTGGAACAGTACGAGAATGGTGGAGATGAATTTCTTGGAAGAACTGTGACAAGTGATGAAACATGGCTCCATCAATTTTTCACCAGAGACGAAAAGGCAATCAGTGGAGTGGCATCATGCGAATTCACCCAAGAAAAAAAAAATCAAACCCACACCTTCTGCTTAAAAAGTTATGGTGTTTTTCGATTCTGAAGGACTCTTGCTTGTGGACATCATCCCAAGTGGAACCACCATAAATTCTGATGCATATGTGACGAGACTGCAGAAACTTCAAGCTCGACTGAGTCATGTTCAACCACATTGGCAAAAGCAGGATGTTTTGCTGTTGCACGACAATGCATGGCCACATACCACTCAAAAAACCATGAAAGCGATCACAAAATTCGGATGGACAATACTGAAACACCCGCCTTACAGTCCTCACCTGGCTCCATGTGACTATCATACCTTTGGGAAACTGACAGACTCTCTTCATGGAACAAGGTTTGAAAATGATGACTCCCTTGTGCATGCTGCCAAACAGTGGTTCCAGCAGGTTGGTCCAGAACTTTACCGTGCGGGTATACAGGCACTGGTCCCAAGATGGCATAAGGCAGTTGAGAGAGATGGAAATTATGTGGAGAAATGAAAATATTGTTCCTAAAGGATGTATCTACACACTGTAAAACTTTCAAACAAGTAGAATAAAAGATGGATTTAAAAAAATAGTGTGCACTTCTTTTGGAGTGACCCTCATAACTATAATGTAATGCTCTTGTTGAGGCATGTTGACAGGATACTAATCCTGTGCACTATTCTTAATTATGTATCCTGGTACTTCATACATAGTATGCAATTTATAATTATACACATAAATACACACACACACACACACACACACACACACACACACACATATATATATATATATATATATATATATATATATATATATATATATATATATATATATGATGAAATTCTTGGAAGAACTGTGACAAATGATAAAACATGGCTCCATCAATTTTTCACCAGAGACGAAAAGGCAATCAGTGGAGTGGCGTCATGCAAATTCACCCAAGGAAAAAAAATCAAACCCACACCTTCTGCTTAAAAAGTTATGATATATATATATATATATATATATATATATATATATATATATATATATCAGCTTAACTTAGCACATATCTTCAAGGATTTGCTCAGTATTTCTTCAAGTCTGTATGGTGATACAATTCTTTTATTTGTCCAGATACAGGATCAGCTAATAGATAGCAACCAATGTATGTACGACTTTCTTAGGATGATAAATGGTCCTTCATGTAAGTGCCGCCACTTGCGATTCTTATGATGAATCAAAGATGGTTTGAAGCGGGTCTTCAATAACAGTCGTTCATTTATACGATTTGATAAGACTTTGCTAATGTGCTTATCATGCGCCTTTTTTCTTAGGTCGGCATGAGTGGTTAAAGATATGAGAGCTTGCCTTAACTTGTCGTCTAATGTTACTTCAGGGTGTTGTAATTTTGGAATAGGGTGTCCCATTCATTTCTTTCTAGTCATTTAGAAACTAGTTCACATGGTGTGAACGCTGTTGATGTGTGAGGTAGGTTATTGACAATCTCTTCAAAGGGTGTGACGAAATCAATCCAGCGAGTCTGCTGGTTTGGAATATAAGTTCGTATGAAACGATTGAACTCTTTGAAGATTCTCTCTGTGCGATTACTCTGTGGTCTATATCGGGATATCAACATTTGCCTGATGTTGCTGGTTGCAAGAAAATGTCTCCACCGTTTCCCTACAATAGTTGATGCATTATCGGATAACATGGCTTCAGGTTTGCCAAAGTGAGGAAAATAATCTTTTTCAGTTCGTCTGATCAGTGGAAGTGCGTTAGATGACTTCACTGCATAAAGTTTTACATGTTTGGTAAAAAGATCTAACAATACGACCAGATACTTCCCACCTCCTCTTCTCTGAGGAAGCAGATCTGAATAATCTATACTGACGATTTGGTTGCGCCTTTCAGTACGTATTGGTTTTAAAGGTAAGGCATTTGATAGGTTGAAAGGTTTCGCCTTTTGACAAACGGAGCAATTTATTAACAGCTTGTGAACTTTCTTGTGAAGATTAGGTACATAACAATATGCTGAAATTTTGCGTTTATATATCTCCAGGCCATAATTACCCCAGGAAAGGTGAGTGTACCAGATGAGATGTTCAACATAATCTTTAGGAATACAGACACACCACCTCCCTATCAAAAGAGAAGGTCTGTGGAACACAACTTCATTGTGTATTTTATAAAATTTCGACAACAAGTGATCAGGATTATTTCAAAGACGCTGTTTAATTTTTAACCAGTTGCGCTCTGTGTCTTGAAGAGTGTTCATTCGATGGCACAGATGAAGAAAGTAACTTCGATGCAGTGGATCTTTCATGAGAAGTATCTTGTGATTAGAAATCTGTTCTATTAATTCAGTAGACGCCGGCAATCCTTACAGCATAAGTGACAAGAAGAGCTTCTTTGGTTTTCTGAAAGTCAGTTTGACATTCAGAAGTCTACATCCGGTGGACGTTTTTCTTGAGTAAATTCAACAACGCTGGATGGTTCATTGATCTGGAATGAAGAGACGGAAGAATGAGGTTAATCCGATGAAACCTTTTAATTGCCTTTTAATGCAAGGTACAGTAAAATTTTTTATTGCTGTTAACTTGTTGGGATCAGGAGAGATTCCTTCTGAAGAAATTAGATGTCCTAAAAACTTAACTTTTCTTTTGGTGAATTTGGATTTTTGAAAATTAGTAGTAACTCCGAAATCAGAGAGTCTTTGAAAGATCTGTTGTAGAAAAGTTAAATGTTCTTCCCAGGATGCTGTTGCTATCAGTAAATCGTCAACGTAGATGGTTATTTGACAAGTAACTCCGGACCTAGCACATGATCAAAGGCTACAATGAAAACACCAGAAACAATGTTTGGACCAAAAGGTACCACTCGAAAATGGTAAGAGCGACCAGCAAAGATGAATGCTGTGTACTTCCCAGATGATGATGGCAATTTCGCCTGCCAATAGCTACTGTTGAGGTCAATGGAGGATAGAAATTTCACACCATGGAATCTTTGTAATTGTTCCTCCAGGACTTCAGGTCTTGTGCATACTGGCATGATGCTTTTATTGATATTCTTCACGTCCTAGACAAGCCTGACGCTTCCATCATGTTTAAAAATAGACAACAAAGGACTACTGTAAGGAGAGTCGGGTGGTTTTATTATTTTCCATTTAAGCATTTTACGAATTTCTTGTTCGTCTGCTTCCTTACAGGCCTGCGGAACAGAATAGGTTGTTTTACAAAAAGGATCATGGGGTTTCACCTTCATGTCAAATTCATAGTTAGCTATGATACCTGGTTTTCGGGAAAAAATGTTCACAAATTTTGATAGTAACTCATGCAGTTCATATTTCTGTCGGTCGTCGAGTCCGTCTGTTTCCAAAGTTTTCGTGCATAGCTCGTCTGCAGTTGGTAACAACTAAGGATCATTGGTGATGTCGCTAGACTCGTCAATCGCACGATAATAATATTGCCTGTCAGAGAGTCTGCGTATTTTCACTTTGCGCTCAAGGTTGGTTATCCTGACTTTTGTTCTCATTAGATGTATGTCTAATGTCCTATCGTTGATTCTTAGCGCACATTTACCTTCAGCTAGATCGATAATAGCACGATTATTTCTTAGAAAGTCCATTCCTAACAAGCATGGGACAGACACGTTCTTAACTACTAAAAATGTGGACTGTATACAGTTGGATTCAAATAGTATCGGTGCTTGTACTTGCAGGCTAACCTTCTGTACCAGGGAGCCCAATTCTCCGGATACAGTACATCCTTGTACAGGGAGTGATTACAGAGCACACCTTTTTGTATACACACATAGACAAAGCACTGACGTTTGCACCTGTGTCGATAACGGCAATGATAGGTATATCACAGACGTAAATCAGAGTTGATGCCTGGACTTGGTTCTCCCACAGGTCGTTGTTGTCGTATGTGTTCTATTCGTCTAATAGGTCGTCCCGTAAGTCACTGTCTTCTTCGTATCTAATTACGTTGATATGTTCTTTAATGAAGTTGCCCCCACAAATGTTCCACAGCTTCTCCGTGGAGGCATAAAGAGACTGCTACTGTTTTCCATCTAGGCTAGAAATGATCTTTCAGTTATTTTCAACTGATTAGTATTCTGTATATTTGGCTGGAAATTTGCGTTCGTACTCCATACGAACTGTGTGTCACTTAATTGCGGGTCATTTGACATCGCGTTTGTTGCTTGATTCGCCTGTGTGTTGAAACTGGTCGGGTTTCCTTGGTTATTGTGACTGGTGGTGTTCGGTAAAGCATGTGACGAATTGTTTTGATTATTGTTCCTCATCTGTTGATTAGGTTGGTGAGGAAAGGTCGCATTCTGAGGGTGAGAAAAATTCATTTGGTGTGAGGGAGTGAAGTTACTTTGCTGATTAAACTGTTGTGGCCTGTTATAATTGTTCCATTTCCTTCCCCCGTGGCGACTGCCATTGTGTTTCCTGTTGTTCTGATACTGGTAATTACCATTGTGATTTAACGGTGAATTACCGTATTGTCACTGTGTGTTTTGATAAATCGGATTTGTATCTATTTTGATTTGGGTATTTGGCATATGGTTGCTCATTGCGGCGATTGAAATTGTTATGATTACTGTAAGACTGCATGTTTGGTGGTCTCTTGTTGTGTTGGTATGACATACTGTTGACACTGTTTACTACGTGCTGTCTTGAAGCGAGCGGTCAGTTATTATAGCTATTCCGCACACTCGCACGCACGTCCTCATATATCACATCCAAGTTGTCAAGAACGGAAAGGAAAGCTTCTTGGTCATCTTTGCTTACATTGACTAATTTTTCCTTTATTGACACTGGAAGTTTCGACTTTAAGATCATGATGACATCTTTGGTTGAAATGGGCGTGTCCCAATATGAATTTTACGTAGGTATTTTTCGAAATAACGCCTCAGACCTCATCCTTTGGCGTTGAAATGTTCGGGGTTATAGATCTCTTTTCGAAGTCTTTGTTGAATACCTGAACTCCAGAATTTATTCAAAAAATGTCTTTCGAAATCTGCATAGGTGCGACATTTGCCTTCTATTTCTGTACCCCAGATTGATCCTTCTCCATGTAAATACCCTAATGTGAACTGTATTCGCTGTTTGTCATTCCATGAACCGGGAAAGGCACCTGAGAATGATTTTAGAAATACCATGGGATGTATATTCCGTTTTTCAGGTATAAATGGCTGGAAAACTCTATGTTTCAAAACACTCTCATCTCGCTTTAGTTCGACAAGTGTCAGCTGATCAGTGTGACTAAGTGACGTTGAAGTTTTTTCACACATATTATTTGCTGTTGGTGAGAATTGCACATGATATTCCGGATAGTGCCGAGAAACTGGTTCTTGCGGAAGCGAATAGTCGCTTTGATTATCGCCTTGCAATTTAATAATTTGTTTCTTAAGCTGATCGATGTCATTGGTCAGCTGTTGCTTCCATCCCGCAAGATCATGGCTGAATGCTCGTCTGATTTCACCTAGTTCAGTGCTTAGTGTCACCAGAAGTCCCGGGAGCAGTCAAAATTTCTACTGTGCCTTCCAGTTCGGATTGTACCTTACTCTCTATGTACCGTTCTTTAGATTGTATCCACTCTTCAAATTCCCTATTAAGTGTAGTGCTAATGCCTGCGGTGACATCTTTGATCTTTTTGTCCATATTGAATCTGATATACACTGGGCAAGGTTTTCAACTCGTGCGCCAATGTTATTGACACCTTCTGTCAGTTGACTTACTCTCTTTCATTTACAGGCAATTTACATACGTCTACTTGGCCCTGCAAATCCGTAAACTTTCTACTAGTGTTGGCATCGGCGGATTCCACCATGGAAACAATACTGTCAGTTTTGGCATTCACTCTTGCACTTAGCACGCTTGCGCATGCAGTGGTAATGGCTTTAATTTTCTCTTCCATGGTGTCATTCGAACTTTTCATTTGGGCTTGGATGTCGGTGATAACGGAATTTATGTAAGTCATGCGCACTTGAGTATCTTCTATTCTCAAGTCTAAGTTTTTTAATTTGGTGTCAACTGTCCTGTTTTGCTCCTGCAACCTGACATCAAAATTTGCTATTTGACTTCCAAGATTACCCATGTGAGCCTCAAGATTGTCACTTTTGTGCGCTAACTGTCCCATTCGAGTGTCAAGATTACTCATCTGAGTTTCAAGACTCGTTTTCATGTCAGCAAACAATTTTAACACATATGTTAGCGAACATTCACGCGGACTGTGGCGCCAACTCATCGCCTACTACTTCATCGCCTGTTAGTCCTTCACTGTCCGCAGCTCGTGGTCTTGCGGTAGCGTTCTCGCTTCCTGCGCACGTGGTCCCGGGATCGATTCCCGGCGGGGTCAGGGATTTTCTCTACCTCGTGATGACTGGATGTTGTGTGTTCTTCATCATTATTGACGCGCAAAGGTGCCTAAGTGGCGTCAACTAAAAAGAACTTGCAATACGGCGGCCGAACTTCCCTGCGTGGGGCCTTCCGGCCAACAATGCCATACGATCATTTCATTTCACCACGAGATTCAGAGTTGTTTACACCCATGCGCAATCTAAGACAGAGAAGATATTTTATGATTATGATTTTCACTTGTCAGGCGCGCCAACGATTTCGCGTCGTGATTTCTCAGATATTGTTTCCACATAGTGCACAGTTGAAACTTTAACTCTAAGATGCCAACCGGAGAGGCAAAACAAATGGAAAGCACTTATGCAGCACTGAAACTGGTGCAGATAGCAGCCATTAAGTTTCACCAAAGTTTACAACAATGAGAATTTTTACAAAATTATTTCTAACTGTTTTAAACGAAATGGTGTGAAAGAGACTGTTCTAACTGGAAAAAGGAAACGGAAATTTGGAATTTAGAGAACAAAAGGAAAAGGAATAAAGCGTAGGGAACGAATTCCCATTAGCCGATTGGATACTTGGTACAGAAAGCTTCAAACGTAATGAAAAGTCGTACTAACTTTCGTCGTCTTAAATGCTTCAATTTAGGGCTGTTGTGCTTTCGTACTGCGATTTTTTTTTCTTTTACTGGTTTTTCTGCAACTCGCTTCCAAATCTCCTCCAGTTGATTGCGTGAAAAATAAAAAGAACAGATTAGTTTTCAGTGTTGCCGACAAGATAAAGAATGCAACCTATAACACTAGATTGCGTACTCATGGCATTTCTGCTTTGCCTTTTTTGTACAACTTGGAAAGAGAGAAAAATTAATGTATGATCGCCGATTCTCGATTGTGTTCAAGAGACGTAAGGTTTGATTACGCAAAGGTGGTTTCGTGACTGACCTTTGACCCAGATTGCCTTCATGCATTCAGAATCTTCGATGAAAATACCTAAGGGACCTATTTGAATATCAATAGTAAAAAAAATGGAAATGAATGCAAAACAGTGAAATTTTGTAAAAAGATATCAGATTGGAAATTGAACACATTAATGCCCTCCCGAATACAATCGAGATACCACAATGAAGAGTGAACCTGTAAAAAACTTACATACATTGAAAAATCATGGTGAGTTTAAAGAAAAGAATAAGCAGAGATTTTCTGTAATGTGAAGCATCAATATATTCTCAAAGGAAAGGGCGTTAAACTAACAGACATTCACAAATATACAATGAATACAAAACTTACATTTTTATGTTTCTTTCAAACATGGAGCAATCCAACAATCGCTGCTTGTCTGTCCAAGATTTCTTGAAAATTAAATGTTCTTGCGTGCGCGTAAGTACTTTTTAGCATCACACGGTTTACCGAAGCGTTTTGCTTGGTGATTACATGGTTTTTGTCACTAAATAAAATATAACTTGTAGCAGTGCTACACAACACGTCTTAACAAATCGGCGACCGAACGGCAAAAAGGTAACGAAACCTCTAGAACATTTCTTAACAAATGATGGACTGTTCTTTCAAATGTGTCGCAGCTTATTGCTATCGAGCACTGTGGCAATGATTTAAATATCTGCGCCTAGTGGGTCAGTGTTTATTAGAAATATTTTAACGCTGGACGTGCGCCTTGGTGTAGGCGCACATTATAAAGCATTTTGTCTCTTTACACATGCTCTGTGATGCTTAATATCTTTACAAACTACAGCCTGATGGCTGTTCCTCTCATTTATGACAAATATCTCATTTGCAAAGTATCTGAAATCCAGTAATATTACAGTAGGGACCCTTGCTTTTCATGCTGTATGCTAATGACCTTGCAGACAATATTAATAGTAACCTTAGACTTTTTGCAGATGATGCTGTAATCTATAAGGAAGTACTATCTTAAAGAAGCTGCATACGTATCACTGAACAACAAATTTGAAGTGAAAGTGTGTAAATTGCATGATTTTGAGTTAGTTATGTTTATTTCAGTATAAAATGATACAAAACCATCTTCATAAATATTTAGCTCTAGTTTTTTTTTAAAAAATAATCTACATTTTTGTATAAATAACTCACTAACTATATATGCATTCATGTTCCAAGATACAGCATAACAAATATTAAGTGAATAATTACTTGAATTATGTTGTGTGTTATGCATTGGTAAATGTCAGTGCCATTCCGGAAGTACAAAAGCAAAATATTAAGAAAAAATGAAGATAATATTACATGAATGAAAATACTTTGTACCAGAACTATGTAAAGCACAAAAGAAAATGTGTAAATTAACTGGTCAAAAATGCATATCAAGAATTACAAATGTTAAATGTCCATATGTACAGTATATACAATTACATGTTTTGTTCAAAGATAAATTCCGAAGATGACCATTTTCACTTAGCTTGATGTTTACACATAAGAAGTCAAGATGACTATGTAAGAAACGCATTTTTCAATGATGTGTTGCAACCACGTTTTTCATAAGATGACAATATGTTATCTACAATCTCCTTGTAATTTATTGCTCGTTTGTTCTCTAAGAACTGTAAACAGACTGTCTTAAAACATACCCATCACCTTGTATGATTCCATCAGAAGTATAGTCTTCAAAAAGCTCTCTAACCTGTGGGTCTACAAAATGCCCTCCTTTACTTTGGCCTCACTTCAGTAACGGAATTTTTGCCTTAAGTACTTAAATGTGTCACCATCTTAACAAAGTTTTTCATGATACCCAACTTGATGTGCAAGGGCAGGAGCAGAATATTTAATGTTTTTTTCATATCTGGTTGAAGAGATTTTCTGGTGGGCCATTCATGTTTAGTGTAATGAGATGCATGAGCTTGGCTAACCCATTCACAGAGAGAAAGCTGTAATATTGAGTATACCCTCACTGCACACCTAATAGCAGTGCAACCACTTTCAAGCCACCACAAATCTGCCATTGAGAGTCATTATACTTGATGGCTACTAGTAAAATTTTTATATTTTGGTATGACTCTTTCATGTGCACACTATGTCCAACTGGAGTAGAAGGAAGCTCATTACCAATATGTAAAAGCACTGGTTTTAATTTCAACTTTGACAAATCAATAAAGAATCTCCACTCACCAGGGTTGTAATTAATTCTGAGAACCTTCATTAGACCATTTATGTCTACACATGCCACAAGACTATCTTGCATGTTAAAAAAAAGAAGTGAATTGTTGCTCTCTTAGATTAGATTACATGTACTTTCATTCCAGTTGATCTGTAGGGAGGAGGTCCTCCAGGATGTAGAACATGTCACAAAAACAACAATACATGACAGATATATACAACTCAAACAAATAAGCTAATGTACCATTCCACAGGTCCAAAGTGGAATGATCGTCATTTTTTAATGAACACTATATGAAAGAATCATTTTACAAATACTAATGCACTGAATTTAAAATAAAGGTTTTTTTAAATTTATTTATAAGGTAATAAACGCATAATACATCTACTACAATACTTATTTACAATGAACACATTACTGCACTGAAATGGTGCAGAAGTTGGATTGTACTTATTTACACACACACACACACACACACACACACACACACACACACACACACACACACACACACACACACATACACACACATAAACACTTATTTACAATTAACACATTACTGCACTGAAACTGTGCAGAAGTTATATTGTACAAATCAGTTGGTTCTACTGAGAAATTCATCAATGGAGTAGGAGGAGTTGGCCACCAATGAATCCTTTAGGCTTCTCTTAAACTGAATTTCATAGGATGTTAAGCTTTTTATGGCTGCTGGCAAGTTATTGAAAATGTGTGTTCCTGAATAATGCACACCTTTTTGTACAAGAGTAAGTGACTTTAAATCCTTGTGAAGATTATTCTTATTTCTAGTATTGATTCCATGAATTGAGGTGTTGGTTTGAAAAAGTGATATATTTTTAATGACAAATTTCATTAAAGAATAAATGTATTGGGAAGCAGTAGTTAGTATCCCTAGTTCCCTAAACAGGCTTCTGCAGGATGTTCTTGAGTTCACACAACATATAACTCTTACTGCGCGTTTTTGTGCCCAGATAACTTAAGTTTGGCTTGATGAATTACCCCAAAAATAATCCCATATGACATTATGGAATGAAATTAAGCATAGCATGCCAGCTTTTTCATTTTTATATCCCCTATGTCTGGCACAATTCGCATCGCAAATAGAGATTTGTTAAGACGCTTCAGCAGTTCTGTGGTGTGCTCCTCCCAGTTGAATTTATTATCAACCTGTAATCCCAAGAATTTAACACTGTCCACTTCTTCTATCTGCTTGTCATCATATGTTACGCATATACTCGTGGGACATCCCTTACAAGTTCTGAACTGCATGTAGTGTGTTTTTTCAAAGTTTAGTGACAAGGAATTGGCTAGGAACCAGTGATTAATGTCTACAAATATTTTATTACCATAGCTGATCTTTCTAAGACTACACATGATTTGCTCTTTATTGCAATGTTTGTATCATCGGCAAACAAAACGAGCTTGGCTTCTGGTAATGTTAAAGGTAATTGATATACACAAGAAAAAGTAAGGGCCCTAAAATTGAACCTTGTGAGACCCCACATGTAATTAGTTCCCAGTTGGGTGATGCCTGATAGCTTGATACATGTCTCTTTCCTAATAACACCCTTTGTTTCCTGCCAGAGATAGAAGATTTGAACCATTTTGCAGCATTTCCTGTTACCCTATAATATTCTAATTTACTTAAAAGGATATTGTGATTTACACAGTCAAATGCCTTTGACAGATCACAAAATATACCAGTTGCCCGCAATTTTTTATCTAATGAATTAAGCACATTTTCACCGTAAGTGTAGATAGCCTTCTCAATATCAGAACCCTTTTGAAGTCCGAACTGTGACTTTGACAGTATGTTATTTGAGATAAGATGGTTATAAAGCCAATTGTACATTACTTTTTCTAATATTTTTGAGAAATGTGGCAAAAGTGAAATTGGACGGAAATTTGATGCTATTTCTTTATCTCCCTTTGTGGTGTAATAGACGACAAGTGGTCTGTTGCATGCGTCATCTATCGCCCCTGGCCTAGCACAAATTCTAATTAAATGATAAAATTGAGTTGCGGGTTAGGATTTGTTGGTTATGTGCATAAATACTGCTGAAGTATTTGGTTTTTAAATGTGCAGTTAATTCAAACACCGAGCCAGCAACCGGTGCGGACTTTCGTTGACACGGCAAGTAGCGGGCCGCCGTGGAGCAAACACAGTGAGGCTGATGACGTCGCTCCATGGAGGGAGAGACGCGGCGGCGGGATACTCCGAGGCGGTTGTTGGACTTCGGAGAATAAAAAAAAAAAAAAAAAAAAAAAACGAAGAATGTATAATGAGGAACTTTGTGAATAACAGCGAAAGTAGGAAGAAGCAATTTAACGGCCGGTAACGCTGTAGGCGGTACCTCAAGAGCTGACTGTATATAGGTATCAGAAAGAAATCGTTGTAACTCTTGTAAAAAAGGAGTTCTGAATAGGAGTTATTACGAGAAGCAGTCAGACAGCGTCAGTTACTTGTGAATGATCGCCATAGGCGACATTTTCTTCATCAGCTGCGCCCTCCCCTCTTTCACTCGACGAATTTAGTCAACATTAAGACAGAGCTGAACTACGCAAATAATAAAACTCATCAGTGGGGCGGGGATAGCGCACCTTCTTTAACAGTGGCTTAACTTCAGCAAATTTTAACCATTCAGGAAATATTACACTGATAAATGACTGGTTACACAGATAGCTTAGTATGTTAATTAACTCAGAATCACATTCTTTAATTAGCTTTGTTGATATTTCATCATACCCACTAGATGTTTTTGATTTTAAAGATTTTATGATGGACATTATTTCTGTTGGGGTTGTGAGGGTCAAATTCATATTATGGAAGTCACTTTAAATGTCTGGTCTGAGGTATTCCATAGCAGCATCTATAGAACCTAACAACTCCATCTTTTCAGTAATAGTTATGAAATGTTTGTTAAAAAGTTCTGCAACACTATACACATCTGTCAACATTGTATCATTTACTCCTAAAGCTATTTGTCCTTCTTCATGTCTGGTTCTATCGGTCTCCTCCTTCACTATATCCCATATTGTCTTTATTTTGTTATCTGATATGACTATCTTTTCCTTGTAATATATTTGTTTTGATGTCCGTATTACAGTCTTTAATAATTTGCTGTATTTCTTGTAATGTGCTATAGCATCAACATTGGCACTGTTTTGGATTGACAGATACAGTTTTCTTTTTGTTTTATATGATACCCCTATTCCTTGAGTAATCCATGGCTTCTTTGTAGACTTTGCTCTAAACTTGGTAAGTTTTGGGGGAAAACAGTGTTCGAATAAAGTAAGCACTTTATTAGCAAAAGTGTTATATTTTTCATCCATGCCATGAGCACTGTAAACATCAGTCCAGTGAATATCTCTGAGGAATGTCCTAACATAATAAATTTTTGGCTTATTGATTACCCTCTTGAGCTCAGATTTAACAGATTTTATATCCTGTTCACTATTAACATGTAACAGAAGGAACTGCATGTCATGATCTGAGAGCCCATTGACTATTGGTTTTGTAATATAATTTTGTTCATTGGACTTTTCTATAAAGATACTATCTATGGCCGTTTGTGAGCAATTGGCTACCCTATTGAGGAACTTTACAGTGGGAATTAAGTTGAATGATAGTGTTACTAACTCAAATAAGTTCGTATTGGGAGAGTCTTTAAGGAAATCTACATTGAAATCACCAGCTACCACTATTTCTTTGTTTTTGGTTGTTAAATGGGCCAGTACAGCTTCAAGGTGGTTTATGAACAGATTAAAGTTACCTGCAGGTGCTCGATATACACTTAATATTATGAAGGATTTTTTGTGAAATTCTACTTCTGTTGCACATGCTTCCATATGCTGTTCTAGGCAAAATTTATGAATGTCTATGTTCTTAAATTTATTACAGTTCCTGATGAATGTGGTAACTCCTCCTTTCCCCATTTCTGATCTACAACAGTGAGATGCTAACCTAATCCCTGTAACACTTAAAAGTTCTATACCAGTGGTCACATCATCTGCAGTAGAAATGAACAGAAAATTGTCCTGCTGCAATATTGATGCTAAAATCTCAGCCTTAGCTTTATAGAGCCCCCAATGTGTAATGAGATCAGAAGTAATCTCGTACTCAGTCAGTTGTTCAAGTATAGGCAATCATTCCCATGTACACTCCTGGAAATTGAAATAAGAACACCGTGAATTCATTGTCCCAGGAAGGGGAAACTTTATTGACACATTCCTGGGGTCAGATACATCACATGATCACACTGACAGAACCACAGGCACATAGACACAGGCAACAGAGCATGCACAATGTCGGCACTAGTACAGTGTATATCCACCTTTCGCAGCAATGCAGGCTGCTATTCTCCCATGGAGACGATCGTAGAGATGCTGGATGTAGTCCTGTGGAACGGCTTGCCATGCCATTTCCACCTGGCGCCTCGGTTGGACCAGCGTTCGTGCTGGACGAGCAGACCGCGTGAGACGACGCTTCATCCAGTCCCAAACATGCTCAATGGGGGACAGATCCGGAGATCTTGCTGGCCAGGGTAGTTGACTTACACCTTCTAGAGCACGTTGGGTGGCACGGGATACATGCGGACGTGCATTGTCCTGTTGGAACAGCAAGTTCCCTTGCCGGTCTAGGAATGGTAGAACGATGGGTTCGATGACGGTTTGGATGTACCGTGCACTATTCAGTGTCCCCTCGACGATCACCAGTGGTGTACGGCCAGTGTAGGAGATCGCTCCCCACACCATGATGCCGGGTGTTGGCCCTGTGTGCCTCGGTCGTATGCAGTCCTGATTGTGGCGCTCACCTGCACGGCGCCAAACACGCATACGACCATCATTGGCACCAAGGCAGAAGCGACTCTCATCGCTGAAGACGACACGTCTCCATTCGTCCCTCCATTCACGCCTGTCGCGACACCACTGGAGGCGGGCTGCACGATGTTGGGGCGTGAGCGGAAGACGGCCTAACGGTGTGCGGGACCGTAGCCCAGCTTCATGGAGACGGTTGCGAATGGTCCTCGCCGATACCCCAGGAGCAACAGTGTCCCTAATTTGCTGGGAAGTGGCGGTGCGGTCCCCTACGGCACTGCGTAGGATCCTACGGTCTTGGCGTGCATCCGTGCGTCGCTGCGGTCCGGTCCCAGGTCGACGGGCACGTGCACCTTCCGCCGACCACTGGCGACAACATCGATGTACTGTGGAGACCTCACGCCCCACGTGATGAGCAATTCGGCGGTACATCCACCCGGCCTCCCGCATGCCCACTATACGCCCTCGCTCAAAGTCCGTCAACTGCACATACGGTTCACGTCCACGCTGTCGCGGCATGCTACCAGTGTTAAAGACTGCGATGGAGCTCCGTATGCCACGGCAAACTGGCTGACACTGACGGCGGCGGTGCACAAATGCTGCGCAGCTAGCGCCATTCGACGGCCAACACCGCGGTTCCTGGTGTCCGCTGTGCCGTGCGTGTGATCATTGCTTGTACAGCCCTCTCGCAGTGTCCGGAGCAAGTATGGTGGGTCTGACACACCGGTGTCAATGTGTTCTTTCTTCCATTTCCAGGAGTGTATAACTGGACGTATAGCAGATGGACTGTTAGGATAGATCACTGTCCACTTCTTCTTCTTAGATATTCCCTTCTTGATAGGAGGAACCATACAAATGCAGCAGTGACTGACATGGTTCGTTGGCTCACGCCAAATCACGGGCACTGCAAAGGGCATTGAACATCCTTTCCCATGCATCCATTTCCTGAGGTTGCTGGCATATGGGTTGCAGATCAAATGTGGAGCCCAGGATTTATCCCGATCACCGGTTTTGCACCCAAAATAACAACTGTAAACTTTTTTAATCAATGAAGTTATTTGCTGTTTTGTGAAGCATATGTCATTTCTCTACACACACTGCAAAATGTGTAGGCACTGTTAACACAAACACATGTCATTTTTGTTCACTTCAATAGCAGTCAACTTGAACAACTGGTAGTTAATCTGGAAACAAATGTGCAAAAATTACTACATACATTAATAAAGTCACTGAAGTTGAAGAGGAGGGAGTCAAAAAGATGACTAAATTTATATCCAAAATATTGCACACAAGTAAGACCAGGGACAATAACATAATCCATTGTTATTATGACTTTGACAAACCATTATAATATTTCATTTTAACCCTTTGCCTTACGATTTAAGTTCCTTTAGCGTGAGCCGTAAGTGGCTGCAAGGTACAGATGCGCCTTACGATTCCCGGCGCTCACACACGCTAAGGCTGCATTGCACTACGCCTGGTGGCGTCCGAAGTCGTGCAAACGCCCTCGAGATTTGTAAGTACGTGTGTGAGATACCAGTAACGTGACATTTCTACAGGTACCATAAATAGTGACGATTAGTTGCCCATTGGAAACGAAACATTCACTGTCTCAAACGCAACGATATATTCACAAACATTTTATTTCTCTTTATAAGCAAACATATATTGATGAAATACATCTTAATAATAATATTCACAACAATGCAATAATCTAATATTCACAACAATGCAATAATCTAAGACAGGATAATATTTTGTTCAAAACATGCTGGGACCTGTTACGTTAGTACGTTGGCAAACACATTTTCAAACGCAACGTCCTCACAATGACATGTACACGAATTTAATAGTCTTCAATTGTATGACATCTTTCAAAACAATCTGGCACATTTAATGCAACCCTGTTCTTTTTGCATTCCCACGTTGTTTCGCTGCGTCGTTTATGCTTTTTGCACACTACACATGCTCTTGCAGGATTTACTTTTGATGGTGTTGGGTCAATGTGTCTGGGAAAATGTGCCCAATGTTGCGCGTGCAGTCTTTATGGTATATCGCCGGATGCTAATCGTCCCTTCCGATTATATTCCAGTAAAGATGTAGTTTTCAACAATGATTCTGCAATATGAATCCTATATTCTGCGTAGCTCTGTCGTTTGCGGCAATGTATTTTGTAATACAGAATGTAAGTGTTAAATAAAGCAACATCAAATAGGTAAAAGAACATCTTGCGGTATCCTTTCATACATTTCCTCATCACAGGGAAGCATGCGAGCATCTGATCTCGGCGATCAATTCCAATCATGCCTCTATTGTATTCGACGAAACATTTTCGTTTCCACGACGCATTGTAGAGAGGTGTGTCTGTGGCAATCATTTCTGCTGTTAAATGTTTTGTGGAAAGCATGTAAACGTCTCGTTTATCTTTCCATTTTAGTCCCAATATTCCATTACAACTCCTCACTGTATATTCTCCCTTCTTTAATTTTGCCTTCGGGAAGTCTGTGGGCATATTTTTTCTGTTTGAGCGCACTGTTCCAATCACATTAGTTTTATTGGTGAGGAGAGTTCTGAAAAGTTTCGGTGAAGAAAACCAGTTATCTAAATATAGAGTATGCCCTTTGTGTAATACCGACTGTGATAGTTCTAGAGCTACACTTTCAGAGGCACTACCACTAGCATCATGTTTGTCACTACCCGTGTATATCTTAAAATCATAGCAGTATCCTACATCTACATCTACATCTATACTCCGCGAGCCAACTTACGGTGTGTGGCGGAGGGTACTTATTGTACCACTATCTGATCCCCCCTTCCCTGTTCCATTCACGAATTGTGCGTGGGAAGAACGACTGCTTGTAAGTCTCTGTATTTGCTCTAATTTCTCGGATCTTTTCGTTGTGATCATTACGCGAGATATATGTGGGCGGTAGTAATATGTTGCCCATCTCTTCCCGGAATGTGCTCTCTCGTAATTTCGATAATAAACCTCTCCGTATTGCGTAACGCCTTTCTTGAAGTGTCCGCCACTGGAGCTTGTTCAGCATCTCCGTAACGCTCTCGCGCTGACTAAATGTCCCCATGACGAATCGCGCTGCTTTTCGCTGGATCATGTCTATCTCTTCTATTAATCCAACCTGGTAAGGGTCCCATACTGATGAGCAATACTCAAGAATCGGACGAACAAGCGTTTTGTAAGCTACTTCTTTCGTCGATGAGTCACATTTTCTTAGAATTCTTCCTATGAATCTCAACCTGGCGCCTGCTTTTCCCACTATTTGTTTTATGTGATCATTCCACTTCAGATCGCTCCGGATAGTAACTCCTAAGTATTTTACGGTCGTTACCGCTTCCAATGATTTACCACCTATGGCATAATCGTACTGGAATGGATTTCTGCCCCTATGTATGCGCATTATATTACATTTATCTACGTTTAGGGAAAGCTGCCAGCTGTCGCACCATGCATTAATCCTCTGCAGGTCCTCCTGGAGTACGTACGAGTCTTCTGATGTTGCTACTTTCTTGTAGACAACCGTGTCATCTGCAAATAGCCTCACGGAGCTACCGATGTTGTCAACTAAGTCATTTATGTATATTGTAAACAATAAAGGTCCTATCACGCTTCCCTGCGGTACTCCCGAAATTACCTCTACATCTGCAGATTTTGAACCGTTAAGAATGACATGTTGTGTTCTTTCTTCTAGGAAATCCTGAATCCAATCACAAACCTGGTCCGATATTCCGTAAGCTCGTATTTTTTTCACTAAACGTAAGTGCGGAACCGTATCAAATGCCTTCCTGAAGTCCAGGAATACGGCATCAATCTGCTCGCCAGTGTCTACGGCACTGTGAATTTCTTGGGCAAATAGGGCGAGCTGTTTGCGGAATCCATGTTGGTTATGATGAAGGAGATTTGTATTATCTAAGAACGTCATAATACGAGAACACAAAACATGTTCCATTATTCTACAACAGATTGACGTAAGCGAAATAGGCCTATAATTATTCGCATCTGATTTATGACCCTTCTTGAAAATGGGAACGACCTGCGCTTTCTTCCAGTCGCTAGGTACTTTACGTTCTTCCAGCGATCTACGATAAATTGCTGATAGAAAGGGGGCAAGTTCTTTAGCATAATCACTGTAGAATCTTAAGGGTATCTCGTCTGGTCCGGATGCTTTTCCGCTACTAAGTGATAGCAGTTGTTTTTCAATTCCGATATCGTTTATTTCAATATTTTCCATTTTGGCGTCCGTGCGACGGCTGAAGTCAGGGACCGTGTTACGATTTTCCGCAGTGAAACAGTTTCGGAACACTGAATTCAGTATT
Organism: Schistocerca piceifrons; assembly: GCF_021461385.2. Lineage (NCBI taxonomy): Eukaryota > Metazoa > Arthropoda > Insecta > Orthoptera > Acrididae > Schistocerca > Schistocerca piceifrons. Next base: position 987,183,315 of record NC_060138.1, on the reverse strand, counting down.
TCTGCCTTTCTTCGGTCGTCCTCTGTTTTGGTGCCATCGTGGTCAACGAGTGACTGAATAGGGGATTTAGATCCGCTTACCGATTTTACATATGACCAAAACTTTTTAGGGTTCTTGTTTAGATTGTTTGCCAATGTTTTATGTTCGAATTCGTTGAATGCTTCTCTCATTGCTCTCTTTACGCTCTTTTTCGCTTCGTTCAGCTTTTCCTTATCAGCTATGATTTGACTACTCTTAAACCTATGATGAAGCTTTCTTTGTTTCCGTAGTACCTTTCGTACATGATTGTTATACCACGGTGGATCTTTCCCCTCGCTTTGGACCTTAGTCGGTACGAACTTATCTAAGGCGTACTGGACGATGTTTCTGAATTTTTTCCATTTTTGTTCCACATCCTCTTCCTCAGAAATGAACGTTTGATGGTGGTCACTCAGATATTCTGCGATTTGTGCCCTATCACTCTTGTTAAGCAAATATATTTTCCTTCCTTTCTTGGCATTTCTTATTACACTTGTAGCCATTGATGCAACCACTGACTTATGATCACTGATACCCTCTTCTACATTCACGGAGTCGAAAAGTTCCGGTCTATTTGTTGCTATGAGGTCTAAAACGTTAGCTTCACGAGTTGGTTCTCTAACTATCTGCTCGAAGTAATTCTCGGACAAGGCAGTCAGGATAATGTCACAAGAGTCTCTGTCCCTGGCTCCAGTTCTGATTGTGTGACTATCCCATTCTATACCTGGTAGATTGAAGTCTCCCCCTATTACAATAGTATGATCACGAAACTTCTTCACGACGTTCTGCAGGTTCTCTCTGAGGCGCTCAACTACTACGGTTGCTGATGCAGATGGTCTATAGAAGCATCCGACTATCATATCTGACCCACCTTTGATACTTAACTTAACCCAGATTATTTCACATTCGCATTCGCTAATAACTTCACTGGATATTATTGAATTCTTTACTGCTATAAATACTCCTCCACCATTGGCGTTTATCCTATCCTTGCGGTATATATTCCATTCTGTGTCTAGGATTTCGTTACTGTTCACTTCCGGTTTTAACCAACTTTCCGTTCCTAATACTATATGCGCACTATTTCCTTCACACAGTTTATAAATTTAAATACCAAACCTCGCTCTTTTTGATAGGTTAAATTGTTTGTAGGATAAGCGCCCCTTAAATTTCATTAATGGTTCATCAACGGCAATATTCTCTTGGACTGTGTATACTTCCTTAAATTTTTGATTGAACATATCTATTACTGGCCTTTGTTTGTATAGCTTATCTGTGTTGTTGGCTGAACTGTTATTAGCTAGATGCAGAAATCTACTTATGTGCAGAAATCTCCTGAATGGCATCGTCTTCCTAAATATTGGCGTTTCTATAACGGCCCTCGGACACCAATACATCTGAATCGACGGTTTCCTTACTTCAGCCATAATTATACATAGCGCAATGTATATTTTTATTTCATTACAGCCGATAGGAGACCAATTTTGGTCTATTTTTCTTCTATTCTGTTCATTGTTGAGTACGTCTTGTGCAATATATTCGTCTCAGTTACGATGTTTTCCCAAAATTTACTACTAAATATTACATAGAAAACGTCTAATTTTCTTATACTTGTACTCACGTGCTGTAAAGCTACTTCCTTTATTCCGGGAATTTCCGTATACGTCCAGACTGTTGGTTCATCTAATCTAATCTTCCTTTTGCCACATCCACGACTCAGATTGTTGCTCGTAGGTTTGCTCTTCTTCGTCAGTATCATCTTCAATCACCAGCCGCTTACACCGTTTTCGTACAGGAGGTAAAACGTCGCTATCACTGTCACTGCCGCTGTCAAAAATCCTGCAAAATCATTGTTGGCTTGCCACCACATGTCTCCCTTTCCTCGTGAACACGTTTGCTACACGTCGGAAACATTGTGAAAGTATTTTTGTAATGTCGGCAGGTCCGAATGCGGCGAAGAACACTTCATGTATGCCGCGTGTACTCGATCAGCTCCGCAACGTGTCAGAGACGTTCTGTTTACATTTGGCGCGGCCGACCGACGACGTCTCTTACACGACATGTGCTTCTTCGGCGCGGTAAACACGTCTCTGATACGTCTAGGTGATGTTTGACCAGGTCGGCATTCCTAAAACCAGTGTACATTGTATTCATACATGACACCGGTTCCATCCTTTCCATGTACACCTATAACACGCATTGCATGGGAATGATTTCCAGAATCGTTTACAGTTCTGTCAGTGGACACAGCAGCAAATCCTCGCCAACCCAAACCTCTCCTCCAGTGTTCTATTTACTAATGAATTTTCATTCTCAAACAAAGGACAGGTAAATACAAGGAACATGCATTATTGGTCCAGCGACAAGCCACGATGGCTTAGACAGGTGGAACATCAGAGTCAATAGAGAGTTAACATCTGGTGTGGGATGCTTGGTACTACAATTATCGGCCCTTATTTCATCAATGGTAGTCTAAATGGCACAGCATATGCCAACTTCCTCAGATGAATTCTTTCTCCTCTTCTGGATGAAGTGCCGCTAAGAACCAGAATGCTTGTGTGATATCAACATGATGGATATCCAGCACATAACGCCTTGCATGCATATCGTGTTCTGAATCAAAGGTATCCTGCCAGATGGTTTGGTCGAGGAGGAACAGTTACTTGACCTGCTAGGTCTCCCGATTTAAATCCTCTGGACTTTTTTTTTTTTTTTTTTTTTTTGGGATGCATTAGAGACGTTGTCTATCACGATATTCCAACAACTCCAGAGGACATGCAGGAACGTATCGTGCTTGCTTGTAATTCTCTTCAGCAGGCAACACTGGAAGCAGCAAATAATTCTTTAATTCAACGAGTGCACCAGTGTATCGGTGTCACCACTTTGACCATCTTTAAATGTTCTACTTTTGGGCAATGGTACAGGAGAGTCAATGTCAATTTTGTGTTATGTTTTTACTTGGTTTTCATTTGCTTTCTTACAACTCCAGCAAGTGGACGAGTTTGTGTTCCAGGGCTGAAAGTCAGTGTTGTTTTACGTAATTAATAACATTGTGCTACAGTGAATGGTACACTGTGATACATTTTTGAATAGGTATTTAGGAGAAGAAATGAATTACTGAATAAAAATATAGGGTGCCATTTAAAAAAGTCATGCCACTGTTCATATCTTTGTAAAAAAACATAAGTACAACGAAGGCAATCATATTGATTGATGTCACCCTGACGGCTAAAGAACATTTGCTTGAAACATTTTGTAATTTGCATTAGAACAAACAGTTATTTAGGGTGGGACACCTTGTATATCACTCACATAGGGATGAGGAAGGTAAGTTTTGAATAATTACTGCACACACAGAGGCATTCAATCAATCATTCTTTGCATGCCCCATGGAAAAAAAATGAAATAAACGTGTGGCATAAATGAATGGAACAGGACAAAACCCTAATAACTGGTACAATGGGACATGCTCTCTGCCATGCACCTCATGGTGGTTTGCACAGTATAGATGTAGATGCAGATGCCCATGGGCATAACTTAAACTCGGCTGAGTTGGGGGTATTGGTTTGCCCACAGCAGTAGAGGTAGGGCTTGAGGTACAATGATTTTCTAAACCACTAAAATGCTTTAGAGCAACTACTGTCACTATCAGCACAAATAAAAGTAAGAACACTTTACATTTTTGGCTCAAGACAAATTTGGAGAATACAAAAACAGTATTTCACACAAATAATTGGGTATTAGACAGTGGAAAGTCTTAGCAGCCCTTATGTGAAATGTTCATTGGAAGCAGTAAAATCACTCAGCAGTCTGCTGCAAATCGTGTCAGCAGTATTTCAGAAGAGACACCAATCTGTAGCATTAGGGTGTCGCAATCACTTCATTTATTCTGCTCTACTTGTTTAGTCAGGTCCTGAAGAAACCTAGTTGGAGATGTCACATTGGTCAACTTCACCATTCAGAGGTGCTAGGTAGCTATTCTCACTTCATCAACTTCCTGAATAAGCACCCTTGCCCTGTGACTACATCTTCTTATTTCTGGCCATCTAGGTACTGTCATGGAGGAAGCAATGCAGGACTTAGTTATGTGTGTACTACATGATGTACTCCTTCCTGCAGTACTGTCACGTTCACCTAAGCATCATGTAGGATGTCTGTCAGGGACTGCAACAACTTTGCTATAGCCATTCTCTCATCCAATAAGTTCAATCAAGTTTGCAGTTTGTCCAAATCCCCGTCAATTGTCCTGCAGAGTTGTCTTCACATATCCCATTAACTCTGTAGTTAATTCCACATCACTGTGGTGTTTTTCAACACATCTTGCTCCAAATGTGCCAAATGAGAAATATGCTTTTCCACAGTCATTCTGTTAGTAGCAGCTACTTGTGCCAGCATGTATTTAGTTCCAGGATGTCATCTCTATCTGCTGATCCAAACACCATCTTCAATAACTCTGTGCCTGCATGTAACCATCCCCTTTTCCACCGTAACAACATAGATGGCACTCAATCCATCACTTGTTACAATTGATCCTGTTGCTGCTCATATGAGAGTTGCAGCCTTTGATACTCTCCTGTATTTTCCTTAATATTCCTTCAGTCTCAGCTTTGACATGCAGCTCAACGAATGTTTCTTCTAATTTCTGTGTTTCATTTCTTACTTCCCAAGTTATAGGTTAGCCATAATTGCTACTGATGGTTAATTAGCATGACGTTCTCCTGCCTGGGAAACAGCACTCCCAATTTGAGCTGTTGGTTTCATAGTGCATCCACTACAGCTTCCTGAAGAGATGCAGTAACATCAGAATTATCATACTCATTCTGGATTTTCTCAAAGGTTAAGCCACCTGGGGGAAAGGAATTCACATCATTCTCACTACCCTCTGGAAAAGTTGGCTTACACAATTCATTACTAAATTAACAACATATTACAATAGCACACTCCTTTTCCTTAGAAACTCAACACCTACCCCAAAAACTTAGCAGAATGCAACACAACCCCATTACAATAAGACAATGATATAATTATTATACATATTCATAAAACTATTTTGTATATGCCACCTCACTGATATCTATTAGCATGACCTGAGTGTAAAAGGCACTACATTTACTTTTTGCTAGTCAGGTTCTGTTTCTTTTCTACCCTTGATAGTTTTAACTTTTCTTGCTAGCACCGGTACTAGCAATTGTCTTGAAGTGTCTAAATCACCCATAAAAGGCTTGCTGCATCCTGAGTGGACAGTGGAAGTTCTTGTTGGTAACTATAACTTCATGTTCATGAATGATGCCATTTCTCTCAACATAGGATTACACAGCCAACCGGTTGCAAATAACTGTTTTGTACATTGACCTAGGTTTCAACACCTACTAAAGATGTCTTCATGAGAATGAAATTTTGACAAACCCTATAAAACAACACACAGAAAATTTAGTAAGACAAAAAACAAATTACTCAAGATGACAATTGTCATGACATACAGAGGTTGCTTACGTAATATTACACTGCGAAAAAGCAATGGTCAGAATTTCGAGCAGCTATGCTAAAGTAAAAAATAAAATAAAACGTTGCACTCTTTGTCATGCATGCCTAGCTAGGAACACCATGATCTCTATACTACCTGGATGTAGAAGTCTGGTCTCCGAGTATAGAACTGAAGCGTGTTTGTAGATTCATGTGCTTTCCAGTGTCCCCCATGTTGTAGTTTGGCAAAGAAATTTAGATCAGTCTCTATGTGGCAAAGAATTGCAGACTGATTCCTTGTTCTGACCTTTACATCAACATGTGATGTAACAGGCTGATATGGGAGTGGAATCGAAAATCATTTTCTTTTTGGTTCTAGTGCCATTTCCCAGCAGCGATGTTGTAATTTGGAAAGAAACAAAATATAAGCATCTTCGGCTGGCACGATAAGACAGCTTTAGTTCAACATCCAGATAGCATAGAGATCACTGTAGGATCATCATCAGAGTGATCAGACCAGTGGCTTACATTGCTGCCAAGAAAGTTGTGCCGCCTATCGGGCGCGGACAGTAACATGTGCCCATATGAAACATTATAACACAAATAACTGAGAAAAATGACAGTTACTTTCAAAAACAAAATGTAAAGGAAGAGAGCTTATGTATTTGTGAAAATACACAGTAATCAAGCTGATTAAGTATAACTAAGAGCCATCTATTGGGCTTCACAGAAATTACTATTACATAAAGGACAAAATAATACAGAAAAATGTTACAAACAGTTGTACAATCCAGAAACTAGTTGCATTAACCCTTTGTTTCCTGACATAAGAAAAAATTTACTGTTCAACATTTTCTTTGCAGAATTTATGCTATTGTGGCCTCAAATGATGGTAGGATTTTTTGTAAAATTTTATTTTATTTTTCATAAATTTTTGCTCTCCTGGTACTCAGAAGTACCGTCAGACTCCATGGACACAATCACAACATGCGCAGAAATATGCTCCAATTTTTATAACTTGTATTTTATTCCACATAAATATTAAATATTTTTACATTAGAAAATCAATTAACAGAAATATGATATTTCTGAACTTTTTTTTTAATTTCGCATAAATTTATTCTAGAGCAACTTCAAAATACATAGTAACTTAGCTATACATTTTTGACAGTATATACATATCACATATTTAGTGATACCTCATGAAATTGCAGGAAACAGTTCTTTTTCTCATTGCAGCACAAATACACTTTACATGTACTACATTGTGAATGTGGTCTCGACTGAATTTTATTTTTCGCACACATTTCGCATCGTCCTCTTTTACAACTGAACACTACAAAACGGTTTCCTCGGTTGCCAAGACGTACATCCTTCAGAATAGAAAAGTTATCCTTCCTTCTCTTTGGGAGAGTTATTTCATCTTTACCAGAGTTTCTCTTTTTGAGATTTGGCACTTGCTATTCATTCATTAGCCCTAGTGCCACAGATCGCCTGAATTCCAGCAGTGGCAGTGCCCCACGTAGATCGCTGAAAATGACGTAAGCATTGACAAAAGCAATTTCTATTGCTCCACAGAAGAGACGGTGCCACCATTTCTTTGATCGCTTGTCAAGACCATAAGTTGAACGTAATCTGTCTGCATGATCCACACCACACATGTTTTTATTGTAATCACATACAATAACTGGACATGGTATAGTCATACTAGTTTCATCTTTCTGTTTTCTTGTCACTAAGCTCTGTTCAGTGCCATGGAAGTTTGACGCAAAATGCAGTACTTTATTTTCCTTCCCTTGAAATACTGTTAGGTCTAAAGATGACTCTCTGTGATTTGATTTAGACATTTTTCTTTAGGTAAAATCCCTGGCAAACCTTTCCTGTTTGTTCTAATTGTTCCACAGGCAAATGTATTTACGGATTTCTGTGTGAGAAAAAGTGGACAGAACAACTATAGTTGAATTCTTTTATCTTGGCGGCTCGCGCATGCCCGCCCAGACGCGGGAGATTGCTGCGTTGCCAGTTGCACACGACGCACACGCCAATAGAAGCAGCGCCATAGTATAGCATAGTTCGCAAGCTTACATTTAGGGGGGAGCGCGTAGTTCATGAAGTAAAGTCACCACGGCCGCATTAACCCTTTCGCTGCTACAAAGACGTGCTCCCTGCATTCCGCGCTGTGCGCGATTTTGTCACTGCACTGCTCGCCTGTGCAGACACATCGTGTTCCGACTGCTTTGACACTCTTATCAATCGATTCCACAAAAACTATTTGGCCCAAAAATTAGATTTTTACACATCTTCTTGACTGATACCTTCCCCCCATAAATGACTTAATTTTGTTTCGATGTTCAACGCAGTTATTATGCAGCATTAAATATAGTAAACCATTGCACGAAATTTTGAAGAGTTTGCAGAGGTAAAAGTCCATAGAGTATACTTTCCGTATGGTCGATTTTAGTTGCCACAATGTTGAGAATGAAATGTGGACAAGATACCTAAATTTCATATAAAATTTACTGTTTAACAATAGCTCATTTAAGTACCACATAGGTGTCTTATGTAATATTGAGAAATATTCCGTCTTTCGCGACTGTAACAAAAGTTTTATTTACACTGAGCACGTTTGGCTTTATTTTAAATCACTTCAATGAATCAGAAGGAAGTAGACAAAATACATTAAACAAACTGTGGGCTTACAAAAACATTAGGACTTGAATATACCGTCTATCAGTGAAGTGCTCTGAGCTATGTCAAATATAATTTTTGTGTGTGGCACACACAAACATCATTTATTTGCTAAAACACTGATCTGCCAACACAAACGTTGGATATTGTGTTACCGCAGCACAAAACTACGAAAGGTGACTTGGCAATGGAGGAGACAAAATACTGTCCACTGAAGATGCTTCAAAAGAGAGAAACGCGTCTGGTCTAAATAAGCCCCTTATTACAGTTGCAGAAGAGGAATATATTTCAGTACCATTGGTAAAACTGCGACTGTGGAACAAAAACAAGAAAGAGAACATGAGTACCATTGTGTATGTGCCATACCTTTCCTTGATTGCAGTGCTTTAAAATAAAGCCAAACGCGTCCAGTGTAAATAATACTTTTATTACAGTCGCGAAAGACGGAATATTTCTCAATATTACATTCGACACCTATGTCGTACTTAAATTAAATGAGATATTGTTATACAGTAAATTTTATATGAAATTTAGGTATCTTGTCCACATTTCATTCTCAACATTGCGGCAACTAAAATCGACCATACGGAAAGTATACGCTATGGACTTCTACCTCTGCAAACTCTTCAAAATTTCGTGCAATGGTTTACTACATTTAATGCTGCATAATAACTGCATTGAACATCAAAACAAAATTGTCATTTATGGGGAGACGGTATCAGTCAAGAAGACGCGTAAAAATCAAATTTTTGGGCCAAATAGTTTTTGTGAAATCGAATGATAAGTGTGTCAAAGCAGTGGGAACACCATGTGTCAGCACAAGCGAGCAGTGTAGTGATGACAAAATCGCGCACAGCGGGGAATGCGGCGAGCACGTGTCTGCAGCAGCGAAAGGGTTAATGAAGTGACAAAGCACTAGAAATTTCAAAAAATTGCATTCAAACGAATATAATTAGTGAAGTAAGGCACTTCGATATTGTTTTTAAGTAATGAAAATATTAAGCACCGCACAAGATTTGACCTCATAACCTTTCGTGTAGCAGACCAACACCTTATCCATTACACTAACGCACCTTGTCTGACTACGTAACGCCATGAGGAATATAAAACATCACGTAAAATACTGACAAACACTGTTGGTATGACTATGAATTACTCACGCTTCGTCGAAGTACAATAGGAAATAAACAATTACACTGTTCTTTATTGCGAAAAAGCGGTTCGTGAGAGTGATACAAACACCTTTCCTTGCTATCGCCTGAAATAGGAGTCTTATTGCTTGTTTGGTTTAATTAATTAATAGAATATGAAGCAATTGGTATAAAGAATGCTTTTTCCAAACTTTCTATAGAAGAATGTCTGCTATCAAGACATTGCTTTTGTTCTATTACTTTATTTATGACTGAACGTTTCTAAAAATGAAGACACTCGTCCATGCTCTGCACTGCAGTCGAGAAGTGGCAACGTCGTTCTCTGTTCATTGGCTGACTGTGTTTTGTGACGTCAGATGCGCAGAACGAACCTAAACTCGGCCGCCAACATAAATGACGCGCACTTTAGTGAGAGGTAACGCACTGTTGCTACAATAAAGTGTTCGCACAACCTGACGGTACTAATAAGTCCGCCTTATATTTTCCACTTTATCTCATTCATTTGTAACTTAATGCTTCAAACTATTATAAAAAGCAAAGAAGGTAAGTACGTACAATGGAAAACTCAACGGAAGTTTCAATAAATTGCGCACGAATTCAGGCAACACCATGGAAACAAGCACTTACAATCTTCTGTTTTCACAGCAGCGCGCGAAAAACAATTTCAAGCTCTGACCGCCAGAGAGGTCTATGTATTGCACAATAACATCTATGAAACAGTAGAGCAGAGTTACTGTTACGTACCGACAGGCTCTCAGATCACGAAACTGCACCATGAGAAAATAATGAGAGTCAAAACTTACTGGTACTTTGAAGTACCGCCAGGCGACAAAGGGTTAAGATAACTTTAGTAGCATGTATCTATGAGGCTTGAAGAAAATGATGTTTCGGAACCAGAGGCGGGAAAATATAGTAAAAATAGAGGAGTCAAAATTCTGTGAGCAGTGAATTGAAACCAACAAAAAAAATTTTTTTGTTATGTAGTTGTAACTGCTCATTGAGGATGAGGCCATCATTCTTAGAAATATACTCGAATATCTCCATCTTTTCGAGTACAGCGACCCTATGACACTTCTTTCCTCTATGTAAAATGGAAATTTCTTCAATGCATTTCGATCTGCGTCCGAAAGTTAGCAGATGATCAGCAAATGTTGTGTATTAGTGCCTCTTTTTTCCGATACATGTTCCTTGTATCGGACACTAAAAGACCTTCCAGTTTGTGCTTTATAATAAATGGGTCATGCATCACATGTTATTTTATATACCCTTGAATTGTGTATAAGAGCAACTGTGGACTTGAGATTGTGAATGAGATTACTTTGCAAGTTATTGTTCATTAATAACTTTTTAACAATGATCAACTGTAAGTTTTATCGACAAGATACTTCCCCAGAATTTGCTGACTGAAAGTTTGCAACAAGTTAACTTCCACTCACTTGGATCCGACACATTTCAACAAACGACTTTTATTTTCATAATCATGCTATATACAAAAACGCAGTGGCTCACTAAACGTTAATGAAATGGAGAAGCATTCTCTCCTATAAAAGGAACAGCTTTGTTTCCAAAAGAGCTCTCTAATCTCGAAGACAAACCACTGGCAGAAGCTTTGGAGTATCTCAACATTACGGAAAATATGTATCCGCTATTTCCTGACAGAAACTTCATTTCGGTGTTGTCTTTGAGCCTCTGAGTTGGAATGTGTTCCTTCAGTAACAGATGTCCTCATTGTACACAAGTTACAGAGTGTTGCTATTCCTGTAGAACTTCCTTATCTTCCTGTGGGAACTGTAAACATAAATGTAAATTTTCATTGACATCATATGTAAGATAAATGTGGACATTAGCTAGACATCAGCAATGAAAGAACCGAGACAAGAGTTTTGGATCGGTAGAACATACTTAAGAAAATGCTGAGTGCTCCACATAACTTCACAGAGGCTCAATCTGACCCACAACGTAAATTTCAACACAATGAATCCATGTGCGGTTTTTGTGGTTGTAACAGGTACTTCCATGTGTCACAAGCGGAGCACCTGACATTTTGCAGTGGAACCACTGAACTAGGGGTCAGCACAACCTACCAGTGGCCCATGTGTTCCAGTGGGAGGAGGAAATTTCAAGAGTTCCATCTCAGCCCCACAAGCAGTTATGAAAATAAGGTTCCACCCATACAGAACCCCACATGCCTATGTAAGCCTTATATCACTGAGACGTGGCAGGTTCCCAAGAGGCTACCAGTTAATGACTGTTACACCTCAACAGCTATGCATCTCATCAGTGTGCAGTACACCTTGAGACAGAGATTTTTATCATCAACTGAATGGTGAAGCCAAGATGCAGGGCCTCATACAGATCTGTTGAATACATAATTTGTATATAGAAATACTTCAATATAAAATACACCGTTTATACCTTATGCTACAGAAACTCCTAGGACACACTATACTATGGAGCTACTTGTGCATACTTAAAACTTATTCAGAACCACAATAAATAAAGATCAATTAACTATGAGGTACTCATTTTAAGTTACTACCTTATTAGAGGCAATCATTTATGACACAAATAGAAACTGAGTTAACTGTACTAGCCAGGCAAAGTACTGTCTACAAATTATTATTGTCCCAGAAAAATTATAACACTATATATAACTGGCTATTTTCTTAAGTTTGTGTGCAATTTTGCAACACTGTATTAATTTGGTATTTCAGTGTAGATAAAAATTGCACCTCTACAAAAACAAGTTGTGTCCAGTTTGTGGTTGGCCAAAATAGAATCTGCAGTGCAAGTTCAGAATGAAGTATTACCAACAATCCAAAGTGTAAAGGAACATCTTTCAGTCAGTTGACAGTCAACACCAAGAGCTGGGGCAGGCTTTCAATAACAGGTTAGTGTCAGAGATGTTCATGAAGGATTTACAAGGAGCCTCAAGAAGCATACATATGATGCTCCTCATGAACTGTGTGTACCTTTAAAAAAATGGATGAAGTTATACAGCCGTACGTGCATAAGAAGAAATTACTGCCAAAGCTTCAGTCACATTGAGACTTGTACTTGACATACTTTATCACAGTAGTGTAGACCTGAATTTCTATTATGGATCTGTTTCAGTGCAGACTATACATGTTTCTAAATAAATTAATAGATACAACAGTAGAACCTGGGTGCAGAGATTCCACACATGTCGACAGACTATAAGAGTAAGACAGCTCTAAGGTGAATGGTGGGTTTGGCATAATGGTTGACTAAGCCCACTAAAACACAGACACCACACCCCGGGACATCTTATCACAAATTTTATTGCAGTGCTGATGTATAACTATCTTAATTTTGCAGCAAGACAGTACATAGATCTGATCAATGATTTATATAACACAGCCTTCTGTATTAGGCAACCTGTTGCACCATACATGCTAATAAGCTATCAGGTAAGCAACTGTCAGTGGTTATGCGAACACTTACTGACCATGTTGTACAAATCCTAGATTTGTGGTATATTTAGTTTACAAAATAATGTTTCTTTGGCATGCCCAATGATTTCAATCCAAAGATAGGTGTTATCACTTGTGACACTCACACTCTACTATATAAGGGTTTGAATGCTAGATAGTTTTTCACATTCGGTCTTGGTTATAATTGAAAAGGAATATACCTCCTCTTTTCCTACCACAGTCTTCTTTTTTTTTACCCAACTTTTATGTAAGGCCTGAAGTTGGTGTGTACTCTGAATACCTGTTGAACTTAGCATTGATGCAAATGTCACGGGTAGAGCAAAATTCAACTTTGGAGATAGTGTGAACTGACATATGAAAACAATTATGGGGTAGGGGATCCATTCTGTTTTTATTTTAAAAATGGGACATTTTACAAAGTTTAGAAAAAATCTGGGACAATTAAGGAAAGACAGATAAAAAAGGGACACAAACTGACCTGACAATTTTAATGAACATAGAAGTATACCTTTGTGCCAATGAACTCAGAAGATTCCAAATGACTTTTTACAATTATTCTGCTGTACTGTCACCATACTTTTCACTCACATGTATTTTATAAAGACGTGCATGTTCATTTTAACAGTCTTGTGACATTTCTTTGTCTTAACATGGTTCGTCACGTACAAAAGCACAATTTGATTTTCACAATGTACATTATACAGTTTCTCCAACGCCAGTGGTAAAAGCAAACTCACTTTTTACACTGCTCTTAAAATTACTTTTATTTTGGCATTATGAGTTAACATGAATTGGTATGGCTGACAGTGCAAAACATTAACAGTAAATAAACAAAGACTGTAGAACAAATTGTACAAGTGGCCGGTAGTCCTAAAGCACTTTAGCCACACCAAACAACAACAAAATTGTGACATTTGAGCATCCCCAAAAAGCTACTGGGACAGTTTGTGGGGAGGGGGAAATTAGACTGTCCTCATAGAAATGGGACGAATGGGCACTGTATAAAAGGGGACTTGCCATGGTGTAACTATGCATTTATCACAATAAGTGGACCAACTAAGTATTGAATTCTGGGCCCTTAAATGCAATAGTTCAAATGTGTCTTATACAGACAAGAGTCAGATCTGTTGTTACAGTACAAATAACCAATATTCATGTACGAAACCTTGTTACCAATTATACAATCCTAGAAGATTTCAAGTTAGAAGTAGAAATTGTGAACTCAAAATTAAATTGCCATAATCTGTTGCAGATCACTGTGTGTAACACACACACAGTTTACAAACAGAAAATTTCAGGACTTGAAATACATCAGTAATGGAATACATACAAGTTGCACTTAGTAATGTTAAATATTCTCTGGTTTATTAACATAAAAAATAATTTGAAGTTAAACTTTCAAAATGTTGTAGAAATAACACCCCTGGTCAGAATGACGTCAGATTGCTATGGAATATTATCAGAGAAGGGGAAAACATGTCGCAAAAGAAAAAAATATAGTGTGAAAACTGATCAACAGATGGCGCTGTAAGTGTAAGAATACGTAAATGAAAACACCTGTCATGCACACGACCCACGGAAGTTGGTATAAACAAGCTGGGTACACGGCTTTTGCTCTTTTCGCATCTGCGACGTTCGCTGTGACTGTCTTAATGCAGGATCATACTCTGCTCGTTAAGCTGTATTATGAGAATGATGACTGTGCACACGTCGCTCCGTAGATGTTCTGGACACTGAAGGGTTTGAAAAAAGGCAAGGTCCAATGACTGCCGTGGGTCTGGAGAAAATTATTTGGAAATTTGAAAAGATGAGTTCTTTTGGTAAGCAGCCTGGTAGAGGGAGGAAACAAACTGATTCGATGTCAGTGGCCGCAGCAATGCAGGAAAAGGTGAGGGATGGTGTGCAAACTTGTTGTGTACGGAGAATTGCCTGAACATTGGACATAAGCTTGAGCACGGTGCGTAAAATCCTACGAAACATCCTTCTTTGCTATCCATGTGCACGAGTTGCTTCCTGTTGACCTGCCAGCAAGAGTGACCTTTGCTTTAGAATTTCTTGCTTGCATGGGAGTGGACAATGATTGGCCATGGAAGATTTTGTGGACAGATGAAGCCTACTTCCATCTGGCAGGATATGTCAATACACAGAATTGTTGAACACAGGCAATGGAAAATCCACATGCAAATCAACCAGTACCACTCCATCCTGAAAAGGTAACTGTGTGGGTTTATGGCGCCATTTCTCATAGGGCCATATTTTTTTGAAGAGACATGTGCGTCCAGTCACTCGTAAGCGCTATGAGTGTCTTTTGCGCAACCATGTCATTGCAGCTCTACAACAGCAGCATGGATGAAATCATTTTTACGCAGGACGGCGCACCTCTGCACATTGCAAATCCAGTTACGCAGCTGCTGAAGCACCATTTCGGAAATGCTAGAATTATCAGCCGCCATTCCCCTACAGCCTGGCTGTCCCGACCACCTGATATTAATCCATGTTGTGTTCAGTGTTCCCACTGCAAACTTAGCTGCACTGAAGGTACACATTGCGCAACACATTCTGAACGTGACCCTGGAAGCACTTCAATTAGGTGTTTCTCAATTTCAACTTGTTGCATAAAATGTTGGACAGCATATTGAACATGCTTTGTGTCAGTCACTCGGAAATTAATAATCTGATTTGACTGATGCCTTTTATGCAGTTTTTGGCCTCAGGACAGTTAAAAACCGATGTGAGTGATGCTTTTTGTGCGGTTTTTGGCCTCAGGAAATTAAAAACCAATTTTTCTGATCCGATGTGATATGACCATACTCTAAGGCTTATGTAACTAAAGGAATCGCACCTGTAAACTCATGCACACCGAGTAGTACAGTTTGTTTATCAAACGTACACATTAGACATTGTTGTACGATTTATTTGTCATTTGTAGCCAACCACTATTAAATTATGATGCTTACAGCACCATCTATTGTTACATTTTGTAACTATTTTTCTTCTGCCATTCTCCCCCCCCCCCCTCCCCCCATGAACAATGGACCTTGCCATTGGTGGGGAGGTTTGCGTGCCTCAGCGATACAGATGGCCGTACCGTAGGTGCAACCACAACGGAGGGGTATCTGTTGAGAGGCCAGGCAAACATGTGGTTCCTGAAGAGGGGCAGCAGCCTTTTCAGTAGTTGCAGGGGCAACAGTCTGGATGATTGACTGATCTGGCCTTGTAACATTAACCAAAATGGCCTTGCTGTGCTGGTACTGCGAACGGCTGAAAGCAAGGGGAAACTGCAGCCATAATTTTTCCCGAGGACATGCAGCTTTACTGTATGATTAAATGATGATGGTGTCCTCTTGGGTAAAATATTCCGGAGGTAAAATAGTCCCCCATTCGGATCTCCGGGCGGGGACTACTCAAGAGGACGTCATTATCAGGAGAAAGAAAACTGGCGTTCTACGGATCGGAGCGTGGAATGTCAGATCCCTTAATCGAGCAGGTAGGTTAGAAAATTTAAAAAGGGAAATGGATAGGTTAAAGTTAGATATAGTGGAAATTAGTGAAGTTCGGTGGCAGGAGGAACAAGACTTTTGGTCAGGTGAATACAGGGTTATAAATACAAAATCAAATAGGGGTAATGCGGAGTAGGTTTAATAATGAATAGGAAAATAGGAATGCGGGTTAGCTACTACAAACAGCATAGTGAACGCATTATTGTGGCCAAGATAGACACAAAGCCCATGCCTACTACAGTAGTACAAGTTTATATGCCAACTAGCTCTGCAGATGATGAAGAAATTGATGAAATGTATGACGAGATAAAAGAAATTATTCAGGTAGTGAAGGGAGACGAAAATTTAATAGTCATGGGTGACTGGAATTCGTCAGTAGGAAAAGGGAGAGAAGGAAACATAGTAGGTGAATATGAATTGGAGGGAAGGAATGAAAGAGGAAGCCGCCTTGTAGAATTTTGCGCAGAGCATAACTTAATCATAGCTAACACTTGGTTCAAGAATCATAAAAGAAGGTTGTATACCTGGAAGAATCCTGGAGATACTAAAAGGTATCAGATAGATTATATAATGGTAAGACAGAGATTTAGGAACCAGGTTTTAAATTGTAAGACATTTCCTGGGGCAGATGTGGATTCTGACCACAATCTATTGGTTATGAACTGCAGATTGAAACTGAAGAAATTGCAAAAAGGTGGGAATTTAAGGAGATGGGACCTGGATAAACTGAAAGAACCAGAGGTTGTAGACAGTTTCAAGGAGAGCATAAGGGAACAATTGACAGGAATGGGGGAAAGAAATACAGTAGAAGAAGAATGGGTAGCTCTGAGGGATGAAGTAGTGAAGGCAGCAGAGGATCAAGTAGGTAAAAAGACGAGGGCTAATAGAAATCCTTGGGTAACAGAAGAAATATTGAATTTAATTGATGAAAGGAGAAAATATAAAAATGCAGTAAATGAAGCAGGCAAACAGGAATACAAACGTCTCAAAAATGAGATCAACAGGAAGTGCAAAATAGCTAAGCAGGGATGGCTAGAGGACAAATGTAAGGATGTAGAGGCTTGTCTCACTAGGGGTAAGATAGATACTGCCTACAGGAAAATTAAAGAGACCTTTGGAGAGAAGAGAACCACTTGTATGAATATCAAGAGCTGAGATGGCAACCCAGTTCTAAGCAAAGAAGGGAAGGCAGAAAGGTGGAAGGAGTATATAGAGGGTTTATACAAGGGCGATGTACTTGAGGACAATATTATGGAAATGGAGGATGTAGATGAAGATGAAATGGGAGATACGATACTGCGTGAAGAGTTTGACAGAGCACTGAAAGACCTAAGTCGAAACAAGGCCCCGGAGTAGACAACATTCCATTAGAACTACTGACGGCCTTGGGAGAGCCAGTCCTGACAAAACTCTACCATCTGGTGAGCAAGATGTATGAGACAGGTGAAATACCCTCAGACTTCAAGACGAATATAATAATTCCAATCCCAAAGAAAGCAGGTGTTGACAGACGTGAAAATTACCGAACTATCAGTTTAATAAGTCACAGCTGCAAAATACTAACGCGAATTCTTTACAGGCGAATGGAAAAACTGGTAGAAGCGGACCTCGGGGAAGATCAGTTTGGATTCCGTAGAAATGTTGGAACATGTGAGGCAATACTAACCTTACGACTTATCTTAGAAGAAAGATTAAGAAAAGGCAATCCTACGTTTCTAGCATTTGTAGACTTAGAGAAAGCTTTTGACAATGTTGACTGGAACACTCTCTTTCACATTCTAAAGGTGGCAGGGGTAAAATACAGGGAACGAAAGGCTATTTACAATTTGTACAGAAACCAGATGGCAGTTATAAGAGTCGTGGGGCATGAAAGGGAAGCAGTGGTTGGGAAAGGAGTGAGACAGGGTTGTAGCCTCTCCCCGATGTTATTCAATCTGTGTATTGAGCAAGCAGTAAAGGAAACAAAAGAAAAATTCGGAGTAGGTATTAAAATTCATGGAGAAGAAGTAAAAACTTTGAAGTTCGCCAATGACATGGTAATTCTGTCAGAGACAGCAAAGGACTTGGAAGAGCAGTTGAACGGAATGGACAGTGTCTTGAAAGCAGGATATAAGATGAACATCAACAAAAGCAAAATGAGGATAATGGAGTGTAGTCAAATTAAATCGGGTGATGCTGAGGGAATTAGATTAGGAAATGAGACACTTAAAGTAGTAAAGGAGTTTTGCTATTTAGGGAGTAAAATATCTGATGATGGTCGAAGTAGAGAGGATATGAAATTTAGACTGGCAATGGCAAGGAAAGCGTTTCTGAAGAAGAGAAATTTGTTAACATCCGAGTATAGATTTAAGTGTCAGGAAGTCATTTCTGAAAGTATTTGTATGGAGTGTAGCCATGTATGGAAGTGAAACATGGACGATAACTAGTATGGACAAGAAGAGAATAGAAGCTTTTGAAATGTGGTGCTACAGAAGAATGCTGAAGATAAGGTGGGTAGATCACATAACTAATGAGGAGGTATTGAATAGGATTGGGGAGAAGAGAAGTTTGTGGCACAACTTGACTAGAAGAAGGGATCGGTTGGTAGGACATGTTTTGAGGCATCAAGGGATCACAAATTTAGCATTGGAGGGCAGCGTGGAGGGTAAAAATCGTAGAGGGAGACTAAGAGATGAATACACTAAGCAGATTCAGAAGGATGTAGGTTGCAGTAGGTACTGGGAGATGAAGAAGCTTGCACAGGATAGAGTAGCATGGAGAGCTGCATCAAACCAGTCTCAGGACTGAAGACCACAACAACAACAACAACAACATGCGATTCCCACCTATAATATTCCATTACATTTTGCCGTCATTCTGACCAGTGGTGTTATTTCTACAGTGGTTTGAAAGTTTAATTACAATCACCCTGTACACCACCTCATAATGCAGTACACAGTAGCAGGCTTTGTGCAGCTAACTGTGTGGGGCCACAGAAAGCAATGAAGGCATTGGATTGTAAGATCATTTAAGAATGCACATTAATGCATAAATTCAGATTTCAGTAGACTTGACAGCTCTGTACATAAAAAATAAACTGAAGCATCTGTCAGATTTAAAGAACGGTTATGTTTTAGAAGTTTTAAAATTTAATTCCAGAATTACTGGCCCATATTTACCTACAAGAAACAAAATATTCTGTATTGCCTACAGTCACAGTGTATGTAAAGGCACACAACATTGTCCTAGCTTTTGGAACTATTAATAGGTGCACAACTTTGCTTCAGTCGTTTGCCGATAGGTGGTGACAACGGTAAGTAGCGGTCGACAGAAACAGATGTCAATCAGTTGGCTTGGACCTCGGTCAACATAACTTCATTCAAACATTAGTCGATTTGTGCCTGCATCATAAAGTTGTTCTTGATTGAAAATTTCAGTTTATGAGCCTAATTCTCATCATTAGTGGGAATTGTTACTGTTTTGTTTCAATATGAAGAAAACAGTGGCTGAGTATCATCGAATGCTCTCAAGCATGTATGGTAAGGACGCTATTAGTGAAAGAACATGTCGTGAGTGGTTTAAACGCTTCAAGAACGGTGATTCTAACATCGTAGACTGGCACAGTGGCGGAAGAGAGAATGTTTTCAAAGACGCAGAATTGGAGACACTGCTGAGTGAAGACTCGCGTCAAACTCAAGAAGAATTGGCACGATTAGTGGGAGTGACACAGCAACTTGGGTCCCGTGTGAGCTGAAACCTAGAGACGTTGAAAGGCGTTTGTGAACAGTTGCTTCAGAGGCAAAAACAGAAGGGATTTCTGCATAGCATGGTGACCAGGGATGAAAAATGTGTTCATTACGATTACCCTAAATGCAAAAAATCATTGGGCTATCCCAATGCTTCCACGTCGACGGCCAAACCGAATATTCACGGCTCCAAGATAATGCTCTGCATTTGGTGGGACCAGCTCAGCGACGTGTACTATGAGGTGTTAAAACCAAGTGAAACAATCACAGGTGCTCGTTATCGAACACAATTAATGCGTTTGAGCAGAGCATTAAAAGACAAACGGCAGCAAGAGGCACGATAAAGTGATATTGCAGCACGACAATGCTCGACCCCCATTGCAAAAGAGGTCAAAACATACTTGGAAACGCTACAATGGGAAGTCCTATCCCACCTGCCATACTCTCCAGACACTGCTCCCTCTATCACCTGTACAGATCAATGGCGCATGGCCTGGCTGACCAACACTTCCGATCTCATGAAGAAGTCACAAACTGAATCGATTCATGGATCACTTCAAAAGATTAACAATTTTTTCAACGTGGAATTCATACACTGCCCAAAAGATGGGAGAAAGTAGTGGCCAGCGATGGAAATTACTTTGAATGGTACATGTGAAACCAATTTGTTTCATTAAAGCCTCAAATGTTGGACAAAAAATGGCAGAAGCAAAGTTGTACACCTTGTAGTTCCGTCTTCATGGAGGATATAAAGAAGAATCAGTTAACTAACAAGAAAGGGATAAGTTAGCAAAGGATAAAAAGGGAGGGCAGGTCACTCAGACAGACGCTGAAATGAGAGGGGACACTTGTTTTGAGGATGTGATGTGCCTATTGGCAGTCCTAAATGTTACTATATTACACCGTTCAAACAATATATATTATCATTCTTTTTAAAATGCAATGTCATGAACTCTGAGGTTTTACCAACAACAAAATCTAGCTGCTTCTTGTTACGAAGTTCCTTACACATTCTGATGTTTGACAGTGGTGGCTCATGCAAAATTTCACCAATGTGTTGGCCTACAGCCTTTTGACTTACATGGGTAGTAATCCTAACTACATTAATTTGACATATATAAATTTAACTGTTTAAGTATATTTAATTTTTATAATTAATCACTTAATATTGTGAGGAATAAAGGAAAAAATTTTTTGAGACCAGCAGGAAATGAACTAAATTCGCTCAGCAGTGAGTCTGCACTCTTGAACCGCTCGGCAGCTACCATGTTCGTCTAACATCCACTGCTGGAATTTTTCTTATTCTCTATGCATAAATCTTTTAGAGAGCATTTTACCTTTTCCTATGTCCCAATTAGGTGAAATATTCTAGGTACTTGAAAGGGGCATTTATCTGCTTCTATTAACATAATTGTGAACCAAATCAGTGAGCCTCATCTTATGCACATCTGTTGTTTGATTTACAGTAAAAAACTTTCATACTAAAAGAAGGTGGCATTTTCCATTTTTTTCTGTGCTAATTTTATTTGTTCATTGTTAGTTCCATCTTCTAGGCCATTCTCAAATGATTTTCTGGTTCTACAAGAGAAAACTATGCCTTACGTATTGAAATCTCAGTGTCTTTAAATTTGTGTCTTCTATTCATTTTGGTTCAAAAATGCTGTCTTTTTGGTTTTACAGCTTGAATGGAGATGGCTGAAAGTAATTGTTAACAAATAAAATGAATACAGTAAAAGTGGAGAATGCCACCTTTTATCAAATGCATTGCTGTAGTGTACCTGCCGCCCCCCCCCCCCCCCCGCCCCTTTTAACTTTCATACTAAATTTAATTTGTCCATATACTCGCTTTTTACAACCACCTGTAGTCTTTTGACTTATAAAGGTAGGAATCATAACTAAACTGAATAAATTAATTTTAATTGCACAAATTGAACTATTTAAATATATTTACCTCTTATAATTAATTCTTTAACACTGCAAGGAATAAAATAAAATGAAGAAAAAAAATATATTAGTAGCAGCCGGAATCAAATCCAGGCCAACAAATTACCAGTCAGTGCAGCTGACTATTCAGCCACGCTCATCATAAACCCCTCTACTCTGTGCAATAGGTTATGTGTAATTTGGAAGAAAAACTGGCCTGGTGCTGTAAGCAACATAGCACTCATAGTGCTGGAAGGGATGGTGTCGCATCAGAGCATGCACAGTCGAAAACAGACAACTGCATCCCTTCTCAGAGCTGAGTGACTGACCATCATTTCAGGATTTGACACTGATTTCTAGGTATTGTGATGAGAGCGCTACAAAACATGTTTTTGTCCACTTTATTCACATACCAGCACCTATTCAAAGAGAAAGGTCATAATTTTACTGTAATTTCAGCTCACACTCCAAGAGAAATGGATTAATTTCAGTGTAATATTTACAGTGTGCTGTAGAACACAACTGTGAAGTTAACATAAGTTTTTTCACCGTATTTCACCTGTGAGCACCTACATTTGATTGTTCATGTTGTGATGCAGTACAAGTAGTATTTATTTAAGGTTTCTCACATGCAGTGTCATTGGTTTTTCACACCGGTTCTACTGTTTTCACAACTATATGCACAGCACACACTTTTACGAAGTTTATTATACACTCGACTACTCAGTGTATATTGTACACTGTAACAGTGTTTGTTATGTATACTGTCTACGATGTTACGACAACGTGGAGGAAAAATCTGCAGATGAACAACAAAATGTGATGTTTAGTAAAATAAAGAGAAAGCCAATGGTAGTTGTGGTGTAACATCACCAAAAAATAAATGTGAAACAGTGAACAACAAGAAATTGTGTTCTGCTCAACACACAGTCCTCAAAATACATTTCATCACTCACTAGTGAGAAATCTACGAACTGAAATGCAACATTAATCAAATATTGTAAGAAACTTCTACTTTAAGTTTCATGCTAAGGATTCTGTGATCAGAGAATATGATACTGTTAATGGGTGTTACAATGAAAACTTACCATCTATTCTCCGACATGCAATAAATTATTCTGACAACTTAATATGATCTTAATGATTAAAAATTTATATTTCACAATAATACTATGAACCAACCTGGATAACTTATTATTAAAATTCCATTAACTTTAACACTGATAAAGTATCTAGTCTTTGAATTCTCAGGCGAAATTAATGACAATTTGTGCAGTCCAGGCATACTCTCAGTGCAGTGGCTGATTGGCCTGACGTATACAGAGAAGGCCAGCATGAATCATCACAGGTTTGTTTGATCTGTGGGAGAGTGTCCCATAGGTACTGATGGAACTGAACTGGTAAGACTCTTGAAGATACAAGTAAACTGTCCCGGGAAAGTCTATAAACAAAGTTTCAAGAACCGGCTTAAAATGACGACACCAGGTATATGCTACAATCCCCTGTGTACTGCTCACATAAGGATCGTGAGGATAAGATCAGAATACTACTGTACTGCATGCAGACACATTCAATCATTCTTCCCACACTCCATCTGTGAATGGAACAGGAAGAAACCCTAATAACTGGTACAATGGGACATACTCTCTGCCATGCACCTATCGTTGGTTTGCAGAGTATAGGTGTGAATGTAGAAATGGAAGATGTCTTTACAATTGCTCCCAGCAGAACCATCACACTGAGTGTCCGCTCTGAGCGCACAAATAAAACTAATACTGGATGCTGGCTTCATCCCGTAACATATGATGTGGCATGTGATGTATACATGCACAAACAGAAAGATAACAGAACACATACAACATTTCTTATGAGTCTGTATTACTTTTTGGAATGTGGGTTGTGGTGACAGACTGATCTGTATGTTAGTCCAGATCTAGGTTACGTTGACAGATGACAGTCTGATGCAGAGTTGGCAAAGACACAGAAGGTGAATACAAAACCTTAAATATGGTGACATATTGATATCTATGAGATCGAAAAGTGACAATGGTTGTGAGGCAAACCAGTATAGAACGTTTCAGTTAACCAATATTTTCTACCAGGATTTAAGAAAGACTACTTTTAACAATCAGCACATGGACAGAATTTTAAATTCTCTTGTTGAAACAGTCTTAACATTCTTAGTATATATGATGTCCACTACTGTGCGACTATAGATGTCAATAAGGTAGTGGAAAAATCCTAGGAGATTGTACATAATTTAGAAGTACAGGGAACAACTCACCAAACAGTGGAAGCATCAAGTCTTAACACTCATGTAAACAAGACTGAAAACCAGCTAGCTTTCGGAAGAATCCTTTTTCGAGCCAGAGCCCCTCCCCCCTTCCAAAAAAGTGCGTGTGTGCCGTCTGCATCATTTATGTCTGTTGACTATGCCCCACTCTTCAGTGAGTCATTACCTTCCCTTTCAAATTATTTACTGACTGCAGATGTGCTTTATGTGACTATCATTCCCTCTGCCATCAATGCTGCCTATGAAATATGTATGCTTGACATTGCAAGCTGTGCGACACAATGGTTAAATAACTATTATCTACAGAATTCTGAAGCTTTCGCTTGACTGAATATAAATACAAAAGAGGAAATTAACGATGAACCATTATAACACAAACAATGGAGTTCGGTGATACAAATTTAAGACAAGATGGCTTTAAAATGAAAACTTTTATAAAAATATATTCATGCCACTTTCCAAAATTCTCTCACATAGTTGTAATGGTGCCATTGAAAAACATGTCGTCCTACTTATCTAAAGAGTATGATTTTTTATTAATAACAGTAATCTTCAGACTGGTAAAATATGTATTTCTTTCAAAATAGTATGAATATACCGCTATTCTGATCTGTTCCGACTAAAAATTTCTTATTCTTACAATCTTAAAAAAAAAAAATCAAACAAAATAAATAAATAAATAGGCTAATAAACAAACATATACAGTATATACTACCATACATTCAGAGGCTTCAGAAATGCCAGTACCAGCATTGTCAGAAACAAACACCAACCTGTGTGGGCTCAACAGCTAGTTCATTTTTACAGTAGCAAATCCTAGGCAGCATACTATTTAGTACAACAGGTATGGCAAAAAAGATAAGTTCACCACAGTAAAAATAAATTTACACTAAAATGCAATTTTCATTAGTTTTATAAACAGTATCATAACCAACACTATAAGGAAAAAAAAAATCACATTTTATTTAAAATTGCAACAATGACCTTATAAAACATACAAAATAGTTGTAGCATTTAATCACTACAAACACACACATTCAACATCATAAGTAAAAATATACATAACATATTGGAAAGAGACAACATTTAGATGTTCAATAAATTGTATTCAGACTTAATTTCATTTTGAGCAAAATTTTCTTGATGTAAAGCTCACAAAAACATACTTTCAAGAAAAATCTTGTGGCAAGTACTTTGCATTATTTAACCTTCCAGCTGATTCCTAAAATTCTGCAGCTCTTGGAAGATATCAACTGGCAGCTTTATCTCCCTCAAATAAATGTCATATGTAATAATTAGCTTGAAGAGACTGCGTTCTAATGCACTTTTGAGTGCTTGTTTCATTCTGTTGCTTCTTGCTTCCACGTACCTAGTCTTTTTCTGCACAACAAACTTTGGTATTTTTATTACAGCCCTATTTAGATTAACAAGAGAGATTATTATATTAGGAAGGTCTCTGAGAGAAATACCATAATCATCCTCTTTGAAGGATGCTGTTGTAATAAAAGCTAGTCCTTGAGCTGCCCAAATAACAGGGTATGCTTGTGATAAGGTCCAGTGAAGTCTTGAATCTGGGAGAACACCACAAAAATATGAAATCACAGTATTTTTGCATATGTAATCTACAATTTGAGTCCAGTATGACTTTATTGCATCAGAAAAAGAAATATTACTACCAAGTGGAGACACGGATTCTTGAACAGACTCATTTAATGACACTAAAGATAAGTTTCGCATGGACACACTGTTAGCTTTAGGTAATGTTGGCTGTGGAGTCTCTCTCTTTTGTGAAGATACGCCACCACATTTTTCTCCAGACATTTCCATACAAGCTAAATTGATAAATTCTGTGTATGATTTAATTAACTTTATACATTCTGAAATAACCCCATTCCAGTTGTATGGATGACCACCAGGTTGACTTAAAATATATAATTGCTGTCGACGTAACAAGTCTTTCTCTGCTAATAACTTGAGGTCTAAATATGCCAAATTTTGTATTAATGGTAACTGTTGCAGAGCCATGGCGTCTGCAAGTTTAATTTTGTCTGTGTTGCTCTCATTTATTACAATTGGAAACACATATCTTTCAGTAAGATGCAAGTTTAACAAGTATTTGCCTGCTGTGACAGCAAAAACATAAAAGAATGTCAGCCCATAAAAGTAAAATACAGCCATGACGTTAAAAGATGCATTTCCTGCAATTTTCAAAGACAAGAGGTTTGATATACAATTTCTTAAAGCACTGCCAAAGATGAAATACAAAACGGCAAACATTACAACTGGTGATATACTTCTGATTATGGATTGTTTCAATAGATTGAGAAATTCTTCTTTGATTTGAATTAACCTCAACTGTTGCACAACTGGATATTGTAGAGCATTCGCTCGTAATATACATTCTGTTAAGAAAATATATACCCCCACAAACACGCTACCAACAATGAGGTATAGATTTTCTTCGACCACAGAGCTTCCACCAGTTCCTGTTGTACTGGGGGACCTCTCGTTAACTACCGATAAATAAAAAAACGATGAAAACGTACTAAGCAGTAAAAGTGACAGTGCCAAACAACCATTATGTAACGTGAGAGTGCGCTGAATGCACGATATTCTGTTTGGAGTATAAGGAGTAACGTTTGCAAACTCTGAGCCATGAAGGTATCCAAATGAAACCGTACACGTCATCACTGGAATAAAAAATACCCAGGTTTTTGGTGAAACTAGCACAGTTACAGCATCCACCATCCATGTCAAGGGGCTCCAGAAATCGAAGTGAATAACAGCGAGGAAAGCACATGCTAACAATATCTCAAATATTATAGTCCACGTAACTGCTGACAATATTCTTCTAGAACAGATTTTCTTTCCTTCATTCATGTTTTGTTCGAAACTGGCTGGAACACACGGACATTAATACATTTCTTCAAGCTAGCCGGCAAAAACACACCGCCAAACACACAAATTGTATAACGGTTCAACACCCGCCAAAACACTGAAATGTCTGAACGCTGGAGTCAGAGATACAGTAGTTAACAGCGCTTCGGTGAAGCGAGTTCCTTGAACTGTTCTCATAACATAAAATATTTCAATGTTCATAGAATTCGCCTTAAAACTTTTTATTAATTTCTATCGAACAGTAAGTGTTAATATATTTAAAGAAGCTTATTGCCAGGAAAAACTCAAAGATCACATTTTAAACGGCTTCATCATTGCAATATGGCACTGTAAATAATTGTTTGGCGCTGTCGGAACTGAAGTATTGCGTGTACTACTCGAGAGGTGTGGTGATTTTGCTGTGAATTTCTGTTATTAGACAATAAAGGTAACTAGCTTGTCATGGAGTAAAAGTAAGACCACGTAATATTTATGCGTGAACATGTCTCATCAAGATGATTTGTTTACCGTTACCAGAAGTTTGAGATCTGTCAACGGGAGCAGTGATTTTTCTTTGCCAATTGATGTTATGATGCTGAAGTAGTTTTTTCTTTTCGCAGACCATCGGATTTTCGTGCTGTGAAGTTCGCAATGTCTTCGGGGAGACCAATTAAATGTGTTGTGGTCGGAGACGGAACGGTGGGAAAAACGTGTATGCTGATATCTTATACAACAGACAGCTTTCCTGGAGAATACGTGCCCACCGTGTAAGTCAACATTGAAAACCATTCACTGTCTGTTTGCAGGCTGAACGTGTCGTTGCGGATACATAAGTCATTTTATTTAAAGCACAACTTATCAGGCAGCATCATCAGTTTAATAAGAGTTGTAGTTATTAGTTGAGGATTTGACATTGGATATTCAATATAATTTCTCGGAAGTAATATTACAAGACCTTATGTTATGGGATTCAAAACAAATAACATACAGATGTACAGAAATTTATAATTGTGCACTTCACAAAATGCTAAAAAGTAATTTCTTGTGACTACAATATCAGTGAGTCATAATTAGAATTGGTTATCTCGTTCTAATTCCAGTAAGTAACAACTTTGTAGGTATGAAATTGAATAATCACATATCCACAGTCATAGGTAAGGCAGGTGCAGACTTGGGTTCATTGGCGAGATACTGCCGAACTGCTATCAGGGTTTGAAGAAGACTGCTTACAAAACATTTATGCATGCCCCGTTAAGCATGGGACCCTTGCAAAATATTACTAACAAGGGATATTGAACATAGAACAGAAGAGTGGTGCATGATATTTTCTGAATAATTATAAAGTGCTTCTCAGAAATTGGACTCCCCATAAATTTTTAAAAACTCCACTATAGTAAGTTCTGTACAACAAGTAGTGACACCAACAATTGATGTAGCACATGCGGAGTCATTAAATAGGGTTGAATGCTCCAAATTTTTGAGTGTACATATTGCTGAAAACTTGCCCTGACCGAAGCATATTACTGAGCTTCTCAAATGGTTACGTTCAGCTATGTATGCTCTTTGTATACTTACTAGTCTTGGAAACAGATTAATCAGCTTCCTGACACATTTCCACTCAGTAATGTTACAGAATAATTTTCGGGGCTAACTCATCAATTACAAAGATTGTATTAATTGCACAAAGCCAAGCAGTAAGAATAATACGTGGTGTTCACCTGTATATGTCATCTAGGAAAATTAAGTTTCCATTGAATCACAAATCCTAACTCAGTCACACTATTGAGAGGCAACTTACTGAACAATCAAATTACCAAATGCACACAGTAGATCAAAAATTTAATAATTTTCTTAGTCTCCAAGAAGCATTTTAACTTCACTGTCCCAATACATATATTTGCCAATGAAATTTGTCATAAATAATTTATTTAAATTTGAGAAGAATAGTGATGTCCATAGCTACAACACTCGAGGATAACGTGACCTTCATTACCCGTTATTAAAACTGTCAGTGGCTCAGAAAGGAGTTCAGAATGGAGTAACAAAAAGTTTGATAATTTGTCCAATAGCATAAAATGTCTGACAGTTAGTAAAACAAGTTTTAAATCTTACTTAAAAAAATTATCTGGACAACTTCTATTCCATTGACGAATTTCTGCTTAAAAACTGGTAGAGAAAAGAGTTTTCAAATGTAGTAGCTTGTGTAGGGCTAAAATAATAATGTACTCATAAATGTTAGTACTAATCATGTAAACGTATCCTGTAATGACTCTCTCTATACCATTTCAATAAAAGAGTTGCTCAAATGATCTGTGGAACATGTAACTAACTAACTATAAAGAAGATATGAATATAATAGAGGGAAACATTCCACGTGGGAAAAATATATCTAAAAACAAAGATGATGAGACTTACCAAACAAAAGTGCTGGCAGGTCAATAGACACACAAACAAACACAAACATACACACAAAATTCAAGCTTTCGCAACAAACAGTTGCTTCATTAGGAAAGAGGGAAGGAGAGGGAAAGACGAAAGGATGTGGGTTTTAAGGGAGAGGGTAAGGAGTCATTCCAATCCCGGGAGCGGAAAGACTTACCTTAGGGGGGAAAAAAGGACAGGTATACACTCTCGTGCGCGCGCACACACACACACACACACACACACACACACACACACACACACACACACACACACACACACACATCCATCGATCCGCACATACACAGACACAAGCAGACATTTGTAAAGGCAAAGAATTTGGGCAGAGATGTCAGTCGAGGCGGAAGTAAAGAGGCAAAGATGTTGTTGAAAGACAGGTGAGGTATGAGTGGCAGCAACTTGAAATTAGCGGAGGTTGAGGCCTGGCGGATAACGAGAAGAGAGGATATACTGAAGGGCAAGTTCCCATCTCCGGAGTTCTGACAGGTTGGTGTTAGTGGGAAGTATCCAGTTACACCGTCCGGGTTATCTGGAAACTTCCCACTAACACCAGCCTGTCAGAACTCTGGAGATGGGAACTTGCCCTTCAGTATATCCTCTCTTCTCGTTATCCACCAAGCCTCAACCTCTGCTAATTTCAAGTTGCCGCCACTCATACCTCACCTGTCTTTCAACAACATCTTTGCCTCTTTACTTCCGCCTCGACTGACATCTCTGCCCAAACTCTTTGCCTTTACAAATGTCTGCTTGTGTATGTGCGGATGGATATGTGTGCGAGTGTATACCTGTCCTTTTTTCCCCCTAAAGTAAGTCTTTCCGTTCCCGGGATTGGAATGACTCCTTACCCTCTCCCTTAAAACCCACATCCTCTCGTCTTTCCCTCTCCTTCCCTCTTTCCTGATGAAGCAACTGTTTGTTGCGAAAGCTTGAATTTTGTGTGTATGTTTGTGTTTGTTTGTGTGTCTATCGACCTGCCAGCACTTTTGTTTGGTAAGTCTCATCATCTTTGTTTTTAGATATAACTAAAAGAAGATATGAATATAATAGAGGGAAACATTCCACGTGGGAAAAATATATCTAAAAACAAAGATGATGAGACTTGCCAAACAAAAGCGCTGGCAGGTTGGTAGACACACAAACAAACCCAAACATACACACAAAATTCAAGCTTTCGCAACAAACGGTTGCTTCATCAGGAAAGAGGGAAGGAGAGGGAAAGACGAAAGGATGTGGGTTTTAAGGGAGAGGGTAAGGAGTCATTCCAATCCCAGGAGCGGAAAGACTTACCTTAGGGGGAAAAAAGGACAGGCACACACACACACACACACATCCATTTGCCTCTTTACTTCCGCCTCGACTGACATCTCTGCCCAAACTCTTTGCCTTTACAAATGTCTGCTTGTGTCTGTGTCTGTGCAGGTGTGTGTGTGTGTGTGTGTGTGTGTGTGTGTGTGTGTGTGTGTGTGTGTGTGTGTGTGCGCGTGTGTGCGTGTGTGTGCGCGTGCGCACGCGAGTGTATACCTGTCCTTTTTTCCCCCCTAAGGTAAGTTTTTCTGCTCCCGGGATTGGAATGACTCCTTACCCTCTCCCTTAAAACCCACATCCTCTCGTCTTTCCCTCTCCTTCCCTCTTTCCTGATGAAGCAACCGTTTGTTGCGAAAGCTTGAATTTTGTGTGTATGTTTGTGTTTGTTTGTGTGTCTATCGACCTGCCAGCGCTTTTGTTTGGTAAGTCTCATCATCTTTGTTTTTAGATATATAACTATAAAGAAGGATACTTTGAATTGCCACATGGAGATGGAAAATCTGAATTGGTAGATGCTTGAAGACAGTTATCATATATCCCTTGGGAGCCTTCTTACACAGTTTCAAGAACCAGCATAACCTGAAAAGTCTAAAAATAAAAATTCAGCCCACTACATATTGCTCCCACAGTGTATTTTTAGCTACAACTTCTGTAGCCAAACCTTCTTTTTGTAAATTCTCTTCGCGTTTGCTGTACCTTTCCCCATGGCTCCTGTTTTTCTGCCATAAGCGAAAGTTTTTCTGCCATAAGCGAAAGCTATGTTTTCAACTAAAATATTTTTTATCAACAGCTGAAAAATAAGTTTCATTTCAAATCACGTGATCGGTAGTCTAGGAATCCACTATCCATTAGTATCTATTCAATGTAACTGCACTACAGGAAGCCCTCGTACGAACAGCTCCTTGCTTCTTTTGCTCTCTCTTAAATTTCCCATTTTCAAGGCAATTTATGGATATGTGTCTAACCTTGTGACCATTTTAACAAACAAAAGGACCTTTTTTATGTTGCTTAACGTTGTTTGTTCTTGTCCAGTGTTGTGGTATTCAATAAATGGTGTTTTTTATGGTACCTTCGATTACAGGTATTAGCTTTCAGAAACATCATAGAATGTTTATCTTCATTATATTCATGACGTATTGACATAATATATATGCCTATTTTTATCACCTTCATCAAGCTTAGTTATAATCCACAAATCTGAATCTATTTGAATAATTAATTTTCATTTGGTATGACCAAGAAACATAATTCATTCCATTTAGTTTCTCAGCACAATTTCTTTTCTCCGTCATCTCCATATATTTCGAAAATAATCTACTGTTGTTAAAAGAACATATTTTCTTTCCAGTAAATTCCGAACTCAGCTTGACGTCAGTTAATGTTCTCCAAATGCATCACACAGAAATGCTCATTCGGTATTAGCAAATGTTTGATTTTTGCCACATGTAGTAGTGTTAAGAAGTTTTCGAAGATACCCATGGGTTTTAGAGTCTTTGGCAAGGCTGTTTGAACCATGGTGCTGTGATCAAGATGGCAAAAGTAACTGGAAATTTCAGTATGCTGTGGCCGTCTTGTTTGTTAAATACTGTTATCAGTGTGGCCCTGTGTCTCTGGCCTTCTGAACAAATTACTGTGTGCATGCTATTAGCTACAAATATAGTGAAATAGACTCTTCATATCATAATCAGTAACACTTTATTAAAATGCACAGGGAGCTGGTTAATGACAAATGCTAGATCAAGGCATTTTACATGGGAGTAGAATTGGTCCAACAACTAGAACAGGCAGTAGCCAAAAGCAACTTCATCACTAATTAACAGTGGAATGCTAAAATTATTCTAAGCATCATAGATTACAGCACTTCAGACACCTGGTGCAGAAGCACTTTGATGTAGTTACAAAATTATGTGCAAAACCCACATGCCTTGCACTACACTGTAGCGTAATTTCTCTCTGCTATATGGGCCCCCATCGGAAAAGGAGAGCATTTTTTGTCCAGAGAGCTTCTTTGCATTGACAGTCATGGGAACTGGTGGTGATGAAGCAGTTAGAACTGGGTTGGGATTGTGCTGTTTTGTTCTCATTGGAATTTTTTCTTGAAAGAGGTGTGTAGGTTTCAACAGTTCAGTGAGACAGTAGTGCTTTTGCCATTGACAATAATGTCGAGTGTGTGGTCTTCTCGTTGCACCACTTCATGCGGTCCTGAATAAGATGGTTTAATGGGGGTTTTATGCTGTCGGAGCATAGCATTGTGTGTAGGTCTTGGTGTACATATGAAGGACTGGTGCCATGTCAAGACGGCTGTCGGGGCTGGAGATGGGAGATGTGATCTCTCAACTGACAAATAAATTCACCATGTGTCAAGTTGGGTACTCACAAGGACAGTGGATCAACAAACTCCCCTGGCAAGGGTAATGTTTCACCAAACACAAGTTCAACAGCTGGAACGTCCAAATCCAGTTTGTAACTATTTCTCGTACTTAGCAATACTATTGGTAGAGAAGCTGCATCATGCCACATCAGGCTGCCTGTAGCGTTTGTGCCAGCATTCTATCATAACATTGTTGGCAGGGTGATAGCTTGTTGTTCTATTATACACAGTGCCACAGAATTTACTCAGTTGTGCAAACAGGTTGGACTCAAACTGGCATTGGTGATCTTTTGTGAATTGTGAAGGACAGCCAAAGTGTGACGCACAACAAGAAACAAAGGTGGAAGCTAAGGTCTCTGCCTTGATGTTGTCTTATTGGTGCAGCTTCTGGCCAGCCAGTAAAGCAGTCTATCATTATTAATTAATATCATTTGCTGTGCAATGGAGCTAAGGGGCTGACAACATCGATATGAACATATGCCAACCGAGCTGTTGTATCTGGAAAGTTGCCCACTGGTATGTGCGCATATCTGTTGTCTTTGCTGTGCTAGCATTTAATACATGTCTGTACTCATTATTGGCAGTCTTTCTTGACTCGTGGCGAAACAAAGCGATTGGAGACTAGTTGTGTTGTAACATGAACTTTAGGTGACGCAGGTTATGTGTATTATCAAAAACACACTTCATGAATGACCTGGGTAGGAAAGGGTGAGGTTTGCCACTGGACACTCAGTACAACTTGACATCGGTATTCGAAACCTCCACTGTTTGAAGTTTGAGCAATGATTCAGTCTTCACGCAGGTCGTGCAGCTCCCGGTATTATTGTTGTGCTGTCGTGAGTTCTGTGAAATGTGTTGAATGATCGATGCTGCTGACATGGGGAGGCTTACGGTCAGCAAAGATACTAAATTCTCTGGCTTCCAGTTGAGATCAGAAATATTTAATGGCTTCATAGATTGCTAAAAGCTCTCTGTCAGGCACTCCATTTCTATTGAGACAGAGACAGCTTGTGTGAGAAGAATCCTAGCATCTGTCATGCTCTTGTGCGAAAAGAATGCTAGTGCCTGTCATGCAAAGTTATTGTGACTCTGCACTAGTTGCTGCCTGACTCACGTCAACTACCAAAGCCAGTGGTGCACTCAGTTCAGCGTTTGCGAGTAGTGCCACCTCCACTATACTCTGCTTGGCTGCTTAGAAAGCCGAGATCATTTCATCCATCTGTGAAACTGCTGAGTTTCCCTTGTTCCTTGGGCTGGTGAATGCTGCTGTTAATGGCACTTGAAACTCCACCGCGTGAGGTAAATTTTGGGTAATAGAAATTGATGACACTGAGGAAACAGTGCAGTTCCTTACAGGTCATTGGCCAAGTAATCTGCAGGATGGCTTCATCTTTCTCCAGCTAGGATAGCAAGCCTGACAGTGTGATACTGTGGTCCAAAAAATCAACTTGTGTGTGGGTGAAGACGCACAAGGATTTAGAATGAAGTCATACCATTCCAATCTTCTGAACATTTTGGTAAGAAGCTGCTGATGTTGCTATGGGAAGGAGAGAAGACCAGACTCTCATCAAGATAAGTGAAGCAAAAGTTGAGTCCTAGTAGCACAGAGTTGATGAACCTTTTTCCATGTGTGCACTGCTTTTCGTAGGCCAAACATTATGGACCTACTCTAAAAAAGGCCAAAAGGAATGGTAAAAGCTGCACATTCTTTTATATGGAGACCACCAGGGGTTACTCGATGGCCGCATTGTGCATTCACGAATTGTGCCATCAAATTCCACTTTAACTATGGTGAATCGGTTTGGTGCCAAGCACCAGGTTCAGCAGGAGACTGGTGGGCCTTCTGTAGTCAGTATGTGATGCCCCGTGTCACAGGGTATCTCCTTCAGTACTTGTAGTGGTTTTGTACGTGCTGGGAATCTCTTCAGTAAGTCAGTGTATTCGCCACCGGTGTCTTGCACAAGTTTAGCACTGTGCACTGCTGAATCTCAACAAAAACTAACAGCTGTCAACCCAGTGTTAGTAAACAGTTGATAATGTGCCAACAAATCCCACCCATTATTGGTCTTGACCTGTCTACAAATGTGAGAGTCCATGTAAAGGTGCACCATAGTCTAAGGTCCAGGTTGATTTGCAGGGCTCTGTACAACTTCAGTGAAAAAAATTCGGTTAGCCGACATTTAGAAATGAGCTAAGAAAGGTTGAATGGCATTACAACAGCTGTATTTTGAGTAATAGTAACTTTAACAGTTTTTAAGTAGCTTTCTTGAAATATTTAATGAAACTTTTCCACTTAGAACCACATTAACAAAACTACTAATAAACTTAAATGGACAACTCAGGGTATAAAAATTTCTAGAACCAGAAAGAGAAAACTTCACAACGAGCTGAAATACTATAGACAGACTTTTACTGAGTATGTTCATCATTATAAAGCTAAATTTAAAAAAAGTTGTGAAGGCAGCCAAACAGATTGCAAACAATAAGTTCATTGTACAATATAAAAGTAAAACAAAAGCAGTGTGGTCTATTGTTAAATCAGAGTTAGGTGTTAGAGTAAGTAGTAATGAAATATCCAGGATTAAAGATGATGATAGCTTTATTGTAAACCCAGCTCAAATATCAGTGTGTTTAAATGAATTCTTCATAAATGTGGCAAAGTTAGATGTTGATGTAGTAGAGTACCAGAGTAAAATAAATCCCTTTGGACTCCACCAAGAAGCTGAGTATTTTATGCATTTTAAAGAAGTCACAGTAAAGGATGTGGAAAATGTTAAATTAAAAAATAAAAACTCTGCTGGGAGGGATGAGATACACACTAAAGTGATTAAAGCAGCATGTGACATAATAGTACCTTCCCTAACTAAAATATTCAACTAATCTTTTGAACAGGGATGTTTTCTCAATGTTTTGAAGAATGCTGAAGTCTGAACTCTGTTCAAGAAAGGATCGAGGGAAGACATGGGAAACTATCACCCTATTTCTATTCTTCCAGTCCTATCAAAAGTGTCAGAGAAAGTAGCTGCAAACCAGATTAAAACTTTTATTGTAAAAATTATACTATTATAAGTAACCAATTCATATTTCAACCAGGAAAAAACACTCTGGATGCAGTGAATTACTTTATTGAAAAGATATGCAGATCAATGGATCAGGGGAGTAATGTTTTTGACTCCGTGAACCATGACTTGCTTATCTACAAATTAGACAAATACAGTTTTCAGGACAATGCTCTTAATTGGCTAACATCACACTCACGCAACGGAAAACAAAGGGTAACTTTTACCCCAAATGCAGTGACTTATTATTCTAAATGAAGTAAAGTATCACAGGGAGTGCCTCAGGGCTCAATTTTAGGGCCAATCCTGGTCCTATTCTACATAAATAACGTACCCATAAATATAAATTCCCCATCAAGTCTGTTTCCAGACGATACTTCTGTTTTAATTGAAGATGATGATGCGGAAATTCTGAGCTATGCAGAAAGAATTTCAAGCTTCATCATAAGCACACTAAATACAATAGAAAACTGGTTCCAGTTAAATGAGTTGAAACTGAAAATTGCAAAAACCCATATTGTTTGTTTGAAAACCAAATATTCAAGTTGTATGGAACTCAAGACACACTGTAACAATCAACTTATGAAAGAAGTTGACACAGTCAAATTGCTGGGGCTAAATGTGGACAAGAACTTAAGCTGGAATACACATATTGACTTCTGATTAAATAAACTATTTAATTTTGCATTTGCAATGCAAACACCAGCAAATTATTGACTTGAGTACACAAAAAATTGCTTATCACAGTTATTTTGAATCTGTTATTAGATGTGAGATAATTTTCTGGGGAAGTTCAAGTAGTGTATCTCGAATACTGAAACTGCAAAAGAAAATTGTCAGATACGTGTGCACTGCACAGCAAACAGTCTTGT
Source organism: Schistocerca piceifrons (assembly GCF_021461385.2). Classification (NCBI taxonomy): domain Eukaryota; kingdom Metazoa; phylum Arthropoda; class Insecta; order Orthoptera; family Acrididae; genus Schistocerca; species Schistocerca piceifrons. The sequence goes on along the minus strand of NC_060138.1, from coordinate 987,146,173 downwards.
TGTCCATTATTTTGGAATCCTAACTGTTCCCACGATATACATTTATGAAATTATGATCTTCCTACACAGCAGACAAAAATTATTTGAGGAGAATCATTTTAACCACACGCATAACACGAGAAACAAAATAATTTTGTGCTACCCCCCCACATCAGTTGAAATTATGTGTATGAACTCCACAGTAAACGGGGATGACAATGTATTACAAGTTAATGGGCAAAAACATATTTAATATGAAGCCAGAAATTTTAAAAATGAGGCTACAGCAGATTCTGTGGGAGAGATGCAACTATTTAATAGAAGAATTCATAGAGGATGAAATGATAATTGAGAAAGGGGTAATTAAGTGGTAGATTTTATTGTATGTAAAAATAATAAAATTGTACTATTATTGTGATGCTGTTTTTTAACATCTGCTGTTCTGTGTTTATGGTGAAATTTCGCCACAAATCTGACGTGTATCCTGTATCTGAACCAAATGATTTAGATTATGTACATTATGAGCCAGATAAACCACAGTTCACAATTCTCTGTTACAGTTGTGTTGAGCCAATAATCCTTCCATCTTCTTGGTCAGTAAATCCACTTTGGTGGGTAGTACATCATAATTGACCCGTCTTACCATGTGCAAAGAGAAGCTGTAGCACACCACTGGCACTTAAAACTCTGTCGCAGGTGATATAGCGTCAAATATTTTGTCAGCTGACTCTGCACCAGCATCTAAGGGCATGCCAGTTTGTAATGCAATAATGGCTTTCACTTGGGATGACAAGAGATTACTCCACAGCATGTACAAAAGACTATCAGGCATGTTTCACATATCCACCTTACTCCATAGGTGTTGCAAATGTAAGGGCTTCTTGGGCTAGGACTTGTCTGATGTTTTCTGTCTGTGAAGCGGAGTCCCTTCATATCAGTTCTGTTTTTAACTTCTCATGTGCATCCATCGTGGGCAGAGTGTTGATCACATATTCAAACTCTGCTGCATATTTCTGTTCCAGCTGACTAACAACGGTTGCGAATTTGGTTGTCTCTGCTGTAATTCCAGCATAGAGAAAGCTCACTTCCATCTGCGCAAACTGTAATGCTGGGTTATGTGACCAAGAAGGTAACAAATGCATGGTGAATCATGAGACAGAAACGGGCTCCATCAATGTGTCCGTCATGTCAAACGGGAGTCCTTTTCTGTGATACAGTCTGGCTAATTTAACCACATTGTAGTCACTAGTGTTGGTGTGGCCTTGTGTCTGTGGCCATCTGAAGAAATTACTGTGTGTGAGTACTGTTAGTTGCCAATACAGTGAAAGAGACTCTTCAGTCAGAATCAGTAACACTTTATTCAAATGCACAAAGAGTTCGTTAATAAAAATGTTAGATCGAGATATTCTCCATGGAAGTAGAAGAATCAACCCAACAACTAGAACATGCAATAGTCAAAAGCAACTCTGTAACTAATTAACAACATAATGCTAAAACTGTTCTAGGAGTAAGCACACAAGCATCATGGAATACAGTTCCTCTGATGGCTGGCATGGAAGCACTTCGACAGCATTACAAACTTACATGTGAAAACCAAACAAATTGCACTGCACTGTAGTGTCACTTGTGTCTGCTACAGAATTTCCCCTGACGGATTGTTTCCTGTGAGGTTTCTGAATGAGTAAAGTACTTGTGATTGGGCATTGGTTCCTTTGGATAGAGAGGTCAGAGAGGTTCCTATTGATGGCATAGTCAGTAGCTGTGGAACTTTAGCTCAGTTGAACAAGGATGAGGAAGGAAATATAGCAAGACCTATTCAAAGAAACCAGCCTGTTGTTTACTGAAATATGTGGGACCTGGGAATCTCAAAACAGATGTAGGAAAAACATGGATTTCTCATCAAGTGATTTTAATTGGAAATAGTGGCTAATAAAGTTCAGAGCATGGCTGAAACACTTCGGGAAATTTGAGTTTTTAATAGGTAGCAGATGAATTTATACAAACTATATAAAGATACGAACTGACAATTTAATTCATGGAATTAATACTAGATATAAAAATCTATGTAAAGATGTCAAGCCGTGTGCTTTGCTGCAGAAAGATTTCTGTTATTCAGAAACATACATTTTCATTAGGTTGTCAGCACCTGTACTAACATAGGCTACTAATAGAGCTCAGTTTAAGAGAAGGTTAAGGATTTATTGGTGGCCAAATCCTTTGTCTTAGTAGAACCAATTGATATATATTTTAGTAATATCGGATAAAATGAGCATTTTGTTAAATCTGACATACACATGTCTTCAATATAATATGATCTGTGCAAAGATGATGAGTGATTCCAATAGCTTAAGAAGTATCTTTTGTACTTCAGTATATGTTTAGGGCAAGTTTGCTATTACATCTTAAATATAACTATGTTTCATGTTTTTTACGTATTCCGCAACTATGAGAACCATTTTACTTATGAACAGTACACTGTGCAGGGAACATTAGCATCTCTCTCTCTCTCTCTCTCTCTCTCTCTATCTCTATCTCTATCCTTTTTAAGGAAAGTTCTGCAAGAATGTAAATAATTTACAAGTAAATGAAGTCACTCACCATACATTAGAAGGATTGAGTTGTGGAAAAGAAAGAAAAATATGGTAGCTTTTGGACCAGTTTATTGAGGCAGCAGGTGTGCGGGATAGGAATGGGCCGTGGTGTGGGGAAGGGGCAGGGCAGCAGGTGCTGCAAAACATGGCTCTGGAGCCACTGAGTTTATGAGGTGCATGATGACATGGAGAACAGGACAAAAGAAAGTGAGGCTACTTGGTTTAGGTAGTAAGTGCAGCGAGTTAGCAGAGGTCGAGGACAGGAGGATTATGGCAACAACGCATGTGTTGCACAACACCCATCTACGTAGTTCAGAAAGCTAATGCTGAGGAGAGGGAGGGAGGGAGGGGAAGAGGATCCAGATGGCACAGATTGTGAATCATCCATTGAACTGAAGCCTATTTTGCTCAGCAGCTGTTCCGCAAGTAGATGGCCAACTCTGCTTGTGGCCGCAGTATATCTCTGGTTGGTGATCTTGGTCAAGTAAAATGCTGTGCAGAAATTGTGTCAGAGCTGGAATAAGTCTCACACCTGTGTCTTCCAAACGGTACATCCATATGGTAAGGGAGTGGGAGTGGCGTAGGGATGTACCAGGATGTTGTGTAGGTTTGGTGGGTGGTGGAATACTGCTTTAGGAGGGGAAGGAAGGATTGTGGGTAGGATGCCCTTCATTTCCGGGCACAAAGTTAGTCAAAACCCTAGTGAAGATCGTGATTCAGTTACACCAGTCCTTGATGATATTGGATGATGGGGATGTGGGGGGTGCTCCAGTGCAGCTGGTTCTTGGGGCTGGCAGGAGGATTAAGGCTGATGGCAAGAGAAATCTGTTTGCAGACTAGGTTTGAGTAGTAGTCTGTGAAGGCTTTTGTGAGACCTTCAGCTTATGGGGAAAGGTAATTCTCATCATTAGAGATAGGCCTTCCATAGGTGTCACGCTGTCTGGGAGATTTTTGGTGTGGAAGGGATGATAGCTGCCAAAATGCAGATACTGTTGTTGGCGATTCTGATGTGGATGGGGGTGGAATTGGGCCAATAGAGAACTGGAGGTCAAGATCCAGGAAGGTGGCACATATGACGGAAGAGAACCAGGTGAAACGAGTGGGAGAGGTGTCGGGGCTGTGGAGGAATGAGGCTAGAGTCACTGAACCTGAACGAGTTGATAGTGAGAATGTTTCCAAGTAGGTATCCAGGTGATAATAGTGTAAGGACGGTCAAGAGTCAGTGAAGGAAGTGGTCTGTTCTTTAACATGAGACTCTAGGCTATGAACAGTTAGTTGGAGTTGTTGGTTGACAGGAAGGGAGATTCTTTCAGTGGGAGCACAGTAAACAGTTACAATGGGCATCCATGATTATTGGATTGATGGATTTTGGGAAGCCAGTGCAAGGTGTGTTTGTGGAAGAACATTGGGGTGATGAAGGAGATGGATTCAGGGGAAAGATTCTAGGAGGCCAAAGGTTTTGAATGGATATTGAAGATTATGTTTGACTTCTGTGATGGAAATCTTTCCTCTTAATCTTCTTTCTCACTCTAACTACCCCCACTAAAAAAAGAGAGAGAGAGAGAGAGAGAGAGAGAGAGAGAGAGAGAGAGAGAGAGAGAGGATCCCCCTCACACCCAACTCCTACACAGTTCCATAAGTCCAACAGTTTTGTAGGTTCTCAATATTCATACACCCAACAGTCCTGGATGACTCATTGTAGCTGTTTATTTTGCACCCATTGCAACAATCTCCACTCCGGTTGACGTTACACCTCCAACTTATTGCTTGAAACTTAGCCACTCGTATTAAAATTATGAACCAGTTCCTTCACCAGCTATTGACTGTCTCCGCACTGTTACCATCTGTATCCCTTTTCGTCATCACTCTTGATGACACCTTCTTGTACATCACATCTCCCATGTCCATAACCGTGCTGTTTATAAATACTAGTTATCCCAGCGTCTTTCTGAATCCAAACCCATTACATGATTTCTTCTACATCTGACCAGCTATATCCTCACCCATAAATACTTCTCTTTCGAGGGGGAGATATGTAAATAAATCCGCTGCATGGCCATGGGCATCTGCAAGACAACCTCGTATGTCAATCTGTTTGTGGGACACCTAGAGGAGACCTTTCTAGCCTCGTAAAACCCCTAATCCATCATATAGTTAAGGTTCACTGACAGTATCTTCATGATCTGGACCCAAGGCCAAGACACAATATCCTCAATCCTCCACAGCCTCAACTCCACCTCATCATTTGTTGCACCTGGACCTCCTCAGCCCAGTGTGCCACTTTTCTGGACATTGACCTACACCACTCCGATGGTTCCATGCATACCTTTGCCCACATCAAACCCATCAGCAATCAACATACCTGCATTTTGACAGCCAGTGTCCCTCCTATATAGTCTGGACACTCTTGGATGTCGTATATACAATGAAAACAACTCCATTGCCCAGTACAGTGAGATCTTACAAGGACTTTCACATATATATATTCACTATACTTCAAACGTAGCCTGCAACCAGTTTTTCAACTCGGTTTCCTCACAAATTCCTAATCCTCCAAAGGAGGATCCCCCCCCCCCCCCCCCCAAAAATCATCATCCAGTATCTTCAAGAACTGGAGCAACTGAATCATGCCCTGTGTCAGGCTTCTACACCTACATCTGCGTCTATACTCTGTGAACCACCGTGAAGTGCATGGCAGCAGCTACATTCCATTGTACCAGTTATTAGGGTTTCTTCCTGTTCCATAAGAATGATTGTTTGAATGCCTCTGTGCGTGCAGTAAATATCTTATCCTCATGATCCCTATGTGAGCGATATATAGGGAGTTCCAGTATGCAGGGTGTACATAAAGTCCGGGAACGCTTTCAGTTATTTATTGCACAATAACGAAGTCACGCATATTGCATTTTGAAGAGAAACTCTGAAAGTTTTTTTTTTTTACTAACATTCGATATGCGGACCATGAGTGGCCCAGCAGATGTCAATATGGTAATTGAAATCTTGCCATATGGCATCGTCGATTGTATCAGTCACTTCCCGTATTCTCTCCCGGAGCTCTGCTACATCATATGGTAGAGGCAGTACAAGATCTTTAATGTGTCCCCACAGAAAAAAGTCACATGGAGTGAGATCTGGTGATCGGGAAGGCCCTTCCGTAGCACGGCCAATCCATCAATGCGGCAGCTCCATGTCATGTTCAGGTACCCACAAACTTCACGATGAAAATGGGGTGGAGCCCCAACCTGCTGAAAGATGAACGGAGAGTCCGATTGTATTTGAGGCATTAGCCATTGCTGCAACATGTCCAAGTAGGAATATTCAGGGACAGTGCCCTCGGCGAAGAAGAATGGCTCGTACAGTTTTTGATGTGACAAGGCACAAAAAACATTTGCCGTCGGGGAATCACCGTCAAAATCTTTGTTGGTGGCTTCTTACTGTACTTTGTTCTAAACATCCGTTGAACACCTGTAGCACACTTGTTTTTGTTGAACTCCAACACACAGAAAGCTCGCTCTGCACCTGAACTTGGCAGGTTTGCGACTAGCGCTGACTATCGGCAAATTACCAAACTACGCTGTGCCAGTATACATGGAAGGGGGGGGGGGGGGGGGGAGCTTTCAGTGTTTCTCTTCAAAATGAAGTATGTATGATATCTGTACAATGTTTGGTTCTTCTGCAGTAAATAATTGAAAGTGTTCCCAGACTTTATGTACACCCTGTATTCCTAAAATAATCATTTAAAGCCAGTTTGTGAAACTTTGTTGATAGATTTTCTCAGGATAGTTTACATATATCTCCAAGTCTCTTCAAGTTCAGTTCCTTCAGTATCTCTGTGACACTCCCCCACAGATTAAACAAACCTCTGATCATTCGTGCTGCCCTTCTCTGTATACGTTCAATATCCTATGTTAGTCCTATCTGGTTCGTGTCCCAGACACTTTAGAACTGGTCTCACGAGTGATTTGTAACCAGTCTCCTTTGTAGATCGTTTGCACTTCCCCAGTATTCTACCAGTAAACCGAAGTCTACCACCTGCTTTATGTGATCATTCCATTCCATATCCTTACAAGGTATTTATGTGAGTTGGCCAATTCCAACAGTGACTCATTGATTTTATAGTCATAAGATACTATGTTTTTTAGTTTTGTGAAGTGCCAAATATTACATTTCTGAAATTTAAAGCAAGTTGTCAGTCTCTGCACCACTTTCAAATTTTATCAAGATCTGACTGAATATTTATGCAGCTTCTTTAAGATAGTACTTCATTATTGATATCTGCATCATCTGCAAAAAGTCTAAGGTTACTATTAATATTGCCTGCAAGGTCATTAATATACAACATGAACAGCAAGGGTCCCAACACACTCCCTGGGGCACTCCCAACCTTACTTTTGCGTCTGATGGTGACACCATCCAAGATAACATACTGCGCCCTCCCTATCAAAAAGCCCTCAGTCTAGTAACAAATTTCACTTGATCATGCTTTTGACAATAAGCATAGGTGTGGTACTGAGTCAAATGCTTTTCGGAAATCAAGAAATACTGCATCTACCTGATTACCTTGATCCAACACTTTCATTGTGGTGTTAGAAAAGTGTGAGCTATGTTTCACACAATCGATGTTTTCGAAATCCTGGCATTGAGGTGGTCCTTCTATTCAACAGACCTCATTATGTTAGAGCTTAGAATATGTTCCAAGATTCACAACAAATGAACTGTCAAGGATATTGGTGGTAGTTATGTGAGGTAACTTCTACTATCCATCTTGTAGGTGGATGTGACCTGTGCTTTTTTTTTCCAAGAAATGACACGGTCTTTTATTCGAGGGCTCTGTGACAGACTATAGTTAGAAGAGGGGCTAACTCAGCCGCAAATTCAGTATAGAACCTGACAGATTCCATGAGGCTCTGGAGCTTTGTTCAGTTTTAATGATTTCAGCTTTTTGTCAACACCAATGTCCCTAATAATTATTTCATTCATCTTTTCGGTGGGAAGGGCATTAAACTGGGGCAATTCACTTGGATTTTCCTTTGTAGAGGAACATCTAAAAATGGAGTTGAGCATTTCAGCTTTTACTTTGCTACTCTCAATTGCAGTTCCGGTCTCATTCACTAGGAGCTGGATACTAGCTTTGGTGCCACTAACAGTCATTACATTCAACCAGAATTTCTTTGGATTTTGTGAAAGATCACTTGACAATATTCTGCTATGATAGTCGTTGAAGGTATCGTGCAGTGCTCTCCTGACTGGCAAATGTGTTTCATTCAGTGCGCCTCTATCTGTAGCTCTATGTTTTGTTTTACACCTAATATGTAGTAATCTCTTGCGTTTTTAGAAATTTCTTTACAGTGTCTGTATACAGTCTAGGTTCCCTCCCTTATGAACTGTTCTACTGGGTACATATCTGTTCAGTGCATGGTCACTATTCGTTTAAGCTTGAGCTATACTTCCTCTGCATGCTCCTGCCCTGTGCTGAAAGTTTCAAGTTCGTCACTGAGATGTGATTTTTTATCTAGTTTACCAAACATATGTATGTTTTAGTTGTCCTTTGCACTTTGGTAACCATTGTTGCCACAACTGTGTCCTGGTCAGTGGTACCAGTTTTGATGTTGACATCCTAAAAGAGGTCAGGTCCATTTGTTGCCAATACATCCAGTATATTTCCGTCATGAGTCGAGTTCCTAATTATCTGCCCTAGATAGTTTCCAGAGAAGACATTTAGTAAAATTTCACAGGATGTCTTATCAGACCCACCACTAACAAAACTGTAATTTTCCTAATTAATTGTTGGATGATTAAAGTCCCCACTGATGATTACAGCACTATTGGGGAACTGCTAGGAAGTTTCATATCAGTGCACACTCCGCTGCAGAGTGAAAATCGCGTTCTGCAAGTGAGCTGAGGTTTTCTCTAGAGCTTTTGGTTACATCAGGAGATGAGTCTGGTGGGCATTAGAAGGATGCAATTATCATTTTATGGGCAACCCTTATACCGAGTCGTGCTGAAAGAATCTCACATGCAGCTTCAATTTCTGCCTCGATGGATTTGAGTTTCTTGTCTAATGCAACAAATACAACACCTCCCTTTCCCATTTGTCTATACTTAACACATGCAGTTAAATTTTCCCCAAAATCTCACTGCTATAAATTTCAGATTTCAACCAGCTTTCTATACCTAGTATAATGTGAGCTTCACTGCTTTTCATAAGCTATTCAAACTCTGGCACTTTGTTGTGAATGCTTTCCGCGGTTTACTATTAGGATTTTAATACTCTCACCTGTGGGAGGCTTCTTCTTCTTCTTCTTCTTCTTCTTCTTCTTCTCTCCCTCTCCCTCTCCCTCTCCCTCTCCCTCTCCCTCTCCCTCTCCCTCTTCTTCTTTTTTTTTTTTACACAGATACTTCTGGGTTTCCTACAGCTCTGTAGCTGGATTGGATGGAGAATTGCCTAATCTAAAAAAACCTTGTGTGCACCCCACACACAGTCATCTGCCTGCTGGGTAGCAGCCTCTGATGTACAGTGCACACCTGACCCTTTTAGGGGGACCTTACAGTACTCATCTATATGCCACAAGTCCAGGAACTCGCAACCTGGCTTGCCACAGAACTTTCGAAGTTTCTGGTTCAGTCCATCCGTTTGACTCAGAACCAAAGGTCACGATCAGTTCTAGGCACAATAGCTGCAAATTGAGAGCTTCATTGAAACTCTATGCACAAGGCTGGTCTTCTCAAACCTTCTCTGACAGTCACTGGAAGGACCCAAGATTGACATCAGAGGCCACATGACCGGCATCATTTGTTCCGTTTGCCACAATCTGCAGTTGGTTGTACCCTATTCCCTCAGTGGCTGGCAGAATATTCTCTTCAACATGTGAATGACGCCCCCAGGCATGCATACTGAATGCACCTGGTGTCATTTCCTGTGCCTTGCTGCCTTCATCTATCATCGTGCCTGGAAATTGGAGACATTTTATCTACAATCGTGCCTACTTTTCCTATAGTGGTAGTCTGCCCCCCCCCCCCCCCCCTGCCCACCTAACCTACACATCATCTTGGTCCATGCTTATTCCACCCCCACTCCAAACCACATGTCATAGTGGTGATGTACCTGTGGAAGGCACAATTGCAAGACCTTCCCCATGATTCACCCAAGCACATCCTTCTGTAGTTCTGTAACAGATTTATACTATCCCATCAGAGGCAGGGCGACTTGTGAAAGTAGTTGTGTCATACATAATCTTTGCTGCAAAAACTGCACATGACCATGAACCAGCTATTCACCAAAATGAATGGCCACCACTGAACTGTGACCAAGATCAGAGCACCCAGTTATTGTACATGCTGCTGAGCACAACATGCTCGAGCTCAGCGGCTGCTTCACAAGTCATGCCATCCAGCCCGTTCCCTCCCAGCACCATCTCTTCTGAACTACTTAGATTGGAGTTGTCCTTGCAACACAGCTTTTGTTCCTGTAAGCCTCCTGGTCACAACCATGGGGATTTGTCCAAACACTTGCGAAGTTTGAATTCTTTTTTGTGTACCAACGACTCTAAATGTCCCTGAATTATTTATATGAAGCATTCTTGTTTTATGACTTACTCTACATCCTTGAGAATCTCCTCGAGGAGTGTGAAACGAAAAGTATATAAAATCTAATTGATCTAGCTAGAGAGAAAGTCATCAATTCTCCACCTATTTGCCGTGATGCGTTAACTAACTGAAAGTAATAAAGGCATTTTTGTTTTAGGTTTGATAACTATTCTGCACCTATGGTTGTGGATGGTATTCCAGTCAGTTTAGGATTATGGGACACTGCTGGCCAAGAAGATTATGACAGATTGAGGCCATTATCTTATCCTCAGGTAAGTAAAGTAATGCCAAGCACTTGCTGTGGGTGGATATAATGAGGAATTCCATTTGTTTGCATACTGGCAAAAGATAATAAGTCAGATGGATTTTGTTCTCACTGAAAAGATTTCCCTTGTGCAGATGATTATAAACATTTTAGTTTACAATTATTTCAGAATTTACTAGAGTTTCAAACACTGTGATTTAAAAATAAATTTTTGTAGGTATTACATGGGTGGTTTCAAACATTTGCAGAATCACCACCAGATGTCAGCACTAGCACAACAAGGTTCCCGCATAATAATAGGACACCCTTTAGTGAATATGTGAAGCATGCTCTGGGTAGAGATCAGTAGTGCAGATGTCTCTCTCTTGTTGTTCCAGTGTAGTGATTTGTAAAGATGGAAAAATTGATATTCAAGCAGTGATTAAGTAATTAGTTAAGAAATGTATGAAACCAAAGGAAATTCATGCCAGCTTCCATAACACAATGAGAGACTCAGCTCTATCATATGCAACTGTTGCCAAGTGGACAAATGAGCTCAAATTTTATTGGGACTGTTTAAATCATGGTCTCCCAAGATGTGTCACTACCCCAGAAATTATTGCAAAAATGCATAACCTGGTGATGGAGAATAACTGGCTGAAAATGTGAGAAATTGATGAAGCTTTAGGGATGTCATCTGACTGGACTAACCACATTTTAATAGTGGAATTGGATATGAGAAAATTATCTGCTGGATGGGTGCAGGAACAGAAATGCATGAGAATGGAAATATCCGAACAATGTTGGTCCTGTTTTCAGAGCAACCAATGAGATTTCTGGGGCTAGTTGTGACTGAAGATGAAACTTGGGGTCAACTACCATACCCCAGAGAGAAAACAGTGGTCAAAGGGGTGGAAACGTGTTGATTCACCACCACGAAAGAAAGCAAAGGCAGTATGGTTGGCCAGAAAGCTGTGCACCCTCACACAAGTGTTACCATGGCAAAAATATATGAACTAAGTTACAAATTGTTTCCACACCTGTCTCATTTGGCTGTTTTGGCTCCATCAGACTTCTATCTCTTCCCCCGAGCCTAAAATTTGCCTCACTGAACATAGTCTCCTCAAATGTTGAACGGCCAGCTGAATTTGATGGGTATTTTGCAGGCCTGGAGGAATCTAAAGTTAGAGTTGGGATCAAAGCATTGGAACATACGTGGACCAGTGTGTTAGTATACAGGGCGACTACACTGAAAAATCAAGTTTTACTGTGATAAGTCTTTCCTAGAACTTTTCAGCCTATCCTCATATGAAGATTTTTCACTGCGAACAGATCACTTAGATAAAATGAGAAACATATTAGAGGAATAATTGATTGTTGAATGTAAATGAGGTTATAAACAGTGTAAAGACTGTGCAGTGTGAGGATAGGAGATTATTTTATTTATTTATTATCCATCTCTTCAGTGATTTGGCTGTAATTGAAAAGAATGTGTCATCACAGATGAATTCAGCTGCCAATATAATATGGTCCGAAAAGTCCTTGGTGAACATTTCTCTTTCTTTCTCACTTCAGTGTTCGACCTTGAAGTTGATTTGCAAGTTCAGTACTCAATTCCCCTCTTCCGTCTGTCTTCCCCTTCACTTCCACATTTTTAGTGCATGCCACGTCATTCATAATCTGCTGCATGTGTGACATCCTTGGTCATTCCCACCTATTCTTTCCATCAGTAGCTCTTTCTGCTATAGTTCCATTGTTGTTATTGTGTCTCAGAATGGGTCCTATGAGTTTCTCTCTCCTGGTTTGGATGTTCTTCCACAGAGATGTGGTTTCATGTACTCATCTCGGCATCTCTTCATTGGTAACTCTGTCTCATCAGCTGATCCTCATCATCCTTCTGTAGCACCAAATCTCCAGGGCTTCTAGCCATCTTCTCTCTTGTTTTCCTATTGTCCAAGTTGCGCACCCATATGGGGCCACACTCCAAACAAATACTTTCATGACCTGTTTTCATATTTCCAGACTGATGTTCATGTTGATGAGCAAGCACTTCCACAGATTAAATGCAATTCTAGCCTGCTGTAAGCTGCTTACAATTTCTTTCTGACTTCTACCAACCCTTGAAATCCTGCTTCCCAAATAGCACCTCTGTTCCAGATCTTATTTCGAAAGGTTCATACTCTTCTTCAGCACTACATACCACCACTTTAGTCTTTCACTTATTTATTCTCATACCATACTGACAGCAGTGCCGAGAACCCCTTGTAGATCTTTTGCCTCCACGACCAGAGCAATATCGTCTGCATAACAGCACGTCTGTCTTCTGCACATTAATTTTGATCCCCAACTCAAGAGTTTCATGAACTTGATCTGTAGCTTCCTGGATACGAGCATTGAATATAAGAGGGGAGAGAGAGAGAGAGAGAGAGAGAGAGAGAGAGAGAGAGAGAGAGAGCACGCACATCCCTGTTACACACCTTTTCTGATTTTTGCATTTTGTCCTTGATGAAAATCTCTAATCACAGGCGCATCATTTTCGTAGACGCTGAGTATTGTATGTGTGTCTTTGTATTTTAGCTGCTAGTAAATCTTTCGAGATGTGAGGTCATGGTCCGAGAAACTCTTCTGTTCCTGACGTTTCATCCGGGACTACACTGGACATCTTGCCGGCGAAACTTCGGGAACAGAAGAGTTTCTTGGACCATGAACTCACATTCCAAAAGGTTTACCAGCAGCTATGTCATCCAGTCATGAAAGCCTTCATTCTTGATATTTTAGGCCTGCTTTCTTCAACACTGGGAACATCTCTTGCCGGATAACATTATCAAATGTCTTTTATAGATGTACACAGCCACTATAAGCTGTTTTTTTCTTTTTTTTCCAGTATTTGCTTTTCAATAAGAAGGCTCAGTGCCACGACAGCCACTTGCTCCTCATCCTCACCTGAATCCAAACTGATATTCACACAGCATGTCCTCCACCTTCTCATCAGTTCTCCTCAAAATTATTTTTATGAGAATTTTTGATGGTGTTAGGCTTAAGGTTTGACACTTTTCACATTTTATACCTACTGCCTTCTTCTGTATAAGAACTGTACTGGATTTGTGGAAGTTTGTTGGTATCTCTCCTGTGTTGTAGATGGACCTATTCTGTTTGTCCCTGATCATTTTCATGCTGTTACCGACGTATTTGTTTAGTTCTGCAGGAATGTCGTCAATACTTCAATCTGCTGTAATTTTTAAGAGCTTTCTCAGATTATTCTTGCAGAATGTTGTCTCTTTTGTCATCTTGGTCTGCTTCCTCTTCTTTCCCTATTGCATCCTCCAATAAAGGCATCCTGTCATACAAATCCTCCATGTTTCCATTCCATCTTTTCATCATGTCGTCACCAAACAACATATGCCACCTTGTCTTGTACTGTACACGAAATTGTTGTTTTGTGCGTGTTAATTTTTTTTTGCTTTTCTGTAGGCTTTATCGGTTCTTCCATTTCACATATTTTCTTCCCGTTCTCTGTTTCCTCAAGAAAACTTTAATTTGCTTTCCTAGCTTCCCTCTTGACTAAATTTCTTTGCATTCTGTATTCAGCTTTTCCTCGTTGATCAGTTGCAGTTTTGCATAATCTTCTGTTTATAATAAGCTGAATAACAATTACTGTAATCTATTTCCTCTTGTTTTTGTATCTAGTTTTCCTGACTATTTTTCCTGCTGCTGTATATGTGCCAGATTCCATTTGTTAGTAGTCTTCTTTTACTCCCCCATAATGGAAAGTTTTAGGAAGGTTGCCTGTTTCCTGCGCATAATGACTTGCCAGTCCCCCAATTTTTAGTTTTTCTACCTCCCATTTCTGTTTCACTGTCTGTTTCCTCAGACATTTGAATCTGAATGAATTTTTCATCAGGACCAGGTTGTGGTCACCACCTGTGTTTGCAGATGGATAGCTTTTGCAGTCTTTTACTTCATTTCTAAAATGTGATTTTACTAAATTGTAATTGACTTGTTTCCTCCTTAAGTCACCTGGGGCCTTCCAGGTGTGTCTTGTCTGCTTATAATGTTGGAAAAGAGTGTTTGCAACAACTAACTGGTGCTGTGAACAGAACTCTGTTAGTTGGGCAACTCTTTGATTTCTTTTCCAAGAAAGTCTTTAGTTGCAAACATTTCCCCCTCAGGGTGTATACGACCCGGGACAACCGGGAGATCCGGGAAAAACCCGTGAATTTTTTCATCCAGGAGAAAACCGGGAATTGTTTAGAATTCCGGGAATTTTTCATTGTTTTAGTTTTCAGTTAAATTTTTGTGATTTTGACTGGTAAGAACCAATACTCTAACAAAGGATATTACTGTATCCCGCTACTGCAGAATAATACTGCAGCACCAAAACATGAACGAGAGAAAAAAGAAAACGAAAATAATAAAACTTAAGTTGCAAAGGAAATGCACCATATACAACAACAAAACAGTGCTTATACAAGTGTCTGCCAACAGGAAATTGTGTCAAAGGCTTTAGGAAGACTATGCAATGCTTTATAACAACAAACTGCCTCCGATGAGCGTGACGTGACAACTGTTTAAATTAGATTTGTTTGAGCTGTTGCGCGCGGGCTCTTGAGCATGCGCAGTTGTGTTGCGTATGAGTTGTACCTTCTCCCGCTTCTGGTTACAGAAGTGTGGCTGGGCGCCACTACTTAATACTGCCTCGGTTCGGAAATATCGTAGATTCGGGGCTGATGCACAGAGCAGTCTGAGTTGAGGTGGGGAGCGTCCACGTGACCTGTGTTTACGTTGAGTGATTTTGTTGTTTCCTCTTCGTTTATTGCTCTCACGTTAAATGATAAGAAAACGGAATTTCGTGGCCGGGAGCTATCAAATGAATTAAAATACGTTCACATAATTACGGAAGGCGAAAGTATGTTATTAGTTTCAAATTTTATTTCCACCTTTTTGACAGAACAATGAAGTTATTTTTGCCGGTTTGGTAAAGAGATTTGGCTTTTATTAATCTTTTCTGTTCAGGCAGTCAATTTATTTGAAACGAAGTGTTTTCACACTATTGGCTAGTTTCAACTGTTCGCTGCATTTCAAGTGCACGTATGGCATTGTGCCATAATAAAGAACCAAACATGAGATAATACAGTACTGGTACTCCAAGAAAATTTACATACAAATGTGCATTTTAAGCCGAATTATGCGTTTTAGTGTGGTTCACGAAATTCCGACGTTCTTGAACTATCATCTGATGTCTTGTTTCTTTTATGCCATACGTAAGATCATGTAATGTTTTACACGTACGAACATATGGGCTTCCTGCGTCATCGTAGCTGCGCAAGCTCGGTGACGCCTGTTATTTGGCGTTCTCTTGCAACTGCTGAAACGAACCTATTTCTAACAGGTCGCGGCAAAATATTGCGAATGGTGGTTTGAAAAGCGTTACATTCAAAGCAGATTTCCTTTTACGCAAGATGAACTATGTGCGAGAATGTACGATGAATTTCTTAAATCACAAAGCGTTTGACTCTCATTCAAAAATCAACTCTTTGAGGACGGCCATTTAGAAGAATTTTGAGCCCAAAAGATCAGACATTTACGTCGTTTTAGTGGCACATTTGTGAGATGTAGCTTACAGTGTAACATGAGCAAAAAAGATCAACATTATTTGTGGAAGCTTAGCTTCTCTTCCAGCTTATTAATCTTAGAGACCAATATTATATGAGAATACTATGTATATTAATGTAAACCATTAACTTTTCTTACTTGTGTGTTCGCGCTACTTACGAGTGATCTCCCCCCCCCCCCCCCTCCCTCCCCTCCCCCCCCCCTGAGTTTCGTTTTCTAAAGTACCGGGAAATTCTACTCCCGCATATAAAACCATAGGACTGATGAGTTTCACAGTGCCGAGGAAGAGTATACTGTCACTTAACACGGAAAAAGTGTATTTTCATCCAGGAGAAAGTGTATTTTTAACCGGGAAAAATCCGGGAGTTTTTTTTTTTCTTGTCCACGTATACACCCTGCCTCTTTCAGTTCTCCATCCACATTTGCATCCCAGCCCTGCATGAAAATCCGGTTTTCCTCTCCCTTAATGTGTGTCATCGCATTATTTATTTCTTTGTATATTTCATCAGCTACTGCATCCTCTGCTTTGGATGTTAGTATTGCATTATCACAATTGACTTTGGCTTAGTTTCACACTGGAGTATTGTCTGTACAATGTGTGTTGTGTGTGTTATACCATATTGTACATATCCCTTGACACTTGAGCCAGTGTTCTTTTTTCTTTCGAAATTACTCCAACTCCTACTCGTGATCTGTCTTGATCAGTTCCAGTGTCAGTGACTGTCCTCACCAGACCAGATGGTTCCTAATTGGTCGTCTCATATCTGATAGACCAAAGATATTGATTTCCAGTTGTTCCGTTCTACTTAACTGCACTGCAGCAGTTTCTCACATTTGAAGTGGCTGTTTTAAAATTTGGATTGTTTTCTTCGCCTTGTCTGCATCTTTTGCAATCCCCGCCAAGAGATCCAGTTGCGAGACTATTTTATCTCCAGAAAATTTTACAGAAGTTGTTGTTGTTGTTGTTGTTGTTGTTGTTGTCATCGTCATCGTTGTTGTCGTTGTGGTCTTCAGTCCTGAGACTGGTTTGATGCAGCTCTCCATGTTACTCTATCCTGTGCGAGCTTCTTCATCTCTGAGTAATTACTGCAACCTACGTTCTTCTGAATCTGCTTAGTGTATTCATCTCTTGGTCTACCTCTACTACTTTAACCCTCCATGATACCCTCCAATACTAAATTGGTGATCCCTTGATGCCTCAGAACATGTCCTACCAACAGATCCCTTCTTCTAGTCAAGTTGTGCCACAAACTTCTCTTCTCCCCAATCCTATTCAACACCTCCTCATTAGTTATGTGATCTACCCATCTAATCTTCAGCATTCTTCTGTAGCACCACATTTCGAAAGCTTCTATTCTCTTCTTATCCAAACTATTTATCGTCCATGTTTCACTTCCATACATGGCTACACTCCATACAAATACTTTCAGAAACGACTTCCTCACACTTAAATCTATACTCAATGTTAACAAATTTCTCTTCTTCAGAAACGCTTTCCTTGCCATTGCCAGTCTACATTTTACATCCTCTCTACTTCGACCATCATCAGTTATTTTGCTTTCCAAATAGCAAAACTCCTTTACTACTTTAAGTGTTACAGAAGATACTGGCATGTTTTATTGCTGATGCTTGTGATATCTGTGGATCTTTAATGTGGTGGTTTCCCTTTGCTGCCACATCCTGTGCTATTGACCATCAGTTGGTTCTTCTACCTTTGGAAGTGGGTCTCATTGCCAGGACAAGAGTGTGCCCTTCCCAGCAAATGCTGGGGTGACAACTTATCCCAGTCATTCTTCAGTTCCTGTCTATCTTAGCTGTCACATAAAGTGGCGTTTATTGGTGGCTAAGGTAGACAGGAACTGAAGCGTGGTCTAGGAGTAGCATCTTTAATTAGCAAAGTGTCCTCAGTCCCGGGTTTGAAACCCGCCACTGCTTAAATTTTAAATAAAAATCAGCATTGGTGGCCGAAGATTTCTGGCATAAAAAGTCACCCTCATTCTACCAACGATGTTGTCAAAGAGGGCAGTGGAGAAGGCAGAGGCTCAGGGCACTCTTGCCCTAGGGTAGAAAACTGCACCTAAAGGCAAACGAATCAGTAATGGTAAACGGCATGAGGTTGCAGAAGGCAGTGGAAAGCACTGCATTAAAGACAAACAATACGTATCCATAGGACATTATGGCCTGTAATTGATAAAATGTAATGATGATTTCTCCATTAGCAAAAGATTCTGGAATAGTCCCCCTTTCTGATCTATGGGTGGGGATTGCCAAGGGGGAGGTGACTATGAGAAAAAGATTGATTAACCAACAGGAGGGTAACATTCTTTGAGTCAGTGTATGGAGTGTCAGAAGCTTGAACATGCCAGGGAAGCTAAAAAATCAAAAAGGGAAATACAAAGGCTCAGTCTAGATACAGTGGGGAGTCAGTCAAGTGAAATGAAGAAGACAAGTATTTCTGGTCAGAAACTGTTATAATGGGAGTAGAATTCTTAACAAATAGCAAGGTTGAGCAGAGTATGTGTTACTGTGAACAGTTCAGTGATAGGGTTGTTCTCATTGTAATTGACAGTAAGCCAACAGTGACAACAATAGTTCAGGTATACATGCAGACATCGCAAGCCGAAGAGACATCACATCGTAAGCCGAAGAGATACAGAAAGTATGTGAGGATATTGAATGAGTAATACAGTATGCAAAGGGAGGTGGAAAATCTAATAGTCATGGGGTATAGGAATGCATTTGTAGGGGAAGAAGCAGAAGAAAGGCTTAGGGCAGAATATGGGCTTGATACTAGGAAAGAGAGAGGAAAAAGACTAGAGTTCTGCAATAAATTTCAGCTAGTAATAGCAAATACTTTGTTCAAGAATCATAAGAAGCAGAGATATACTTGCAAAAGGCCAGGAGGTACGGGAAGATTTCAGTTAGATTACATCATAATCAGGCAGAGATTCCAAAATCAGATACTTGATTGTAAGGTGTACCCAGGAGCAGATATAGACTCAGACCATAATTTAGTAATGATGAAGAGTAGGCTGAAGGATAAGAGATTAGCCAGGAGGAGTCAGAAAGAAGTGAGATACTGAAGTGTTAAGGAATGAAGATAGACACTTGAAGTTCTCGAGGGCTGTAGTGCAAAGAAGGTAGTTCTGAGTAAATCATGAGTAAGAGAAGAAATACTTCAGTTGATAGATGAAAGAAGGAAGACAGAAATGTCCTAGGAAATTTAGGACTGCAGAAATGCAGGTTACTGAGGAATGAAATTCATAGGAAGTGCAGGGAAGCTAATACAAAATGGCTGCATGAAAAATGTGAAGAAATTGGAAAAAAAAAAAAAAGATTGTCAGAAGGACTGACTCAGCATGTTGAAAAGTAAAAGCAACCTGCGATGAAATTAAAAGCAAGGGTGATAACATTAAGACTGGAGCGGGAATCCCACTGTTAAATGCAGAGGAGAAAGTGGATAGGTGAAAAGAGTACATTGAAGATCTCATTGAGGGGAAAGATATGTCTGAAACGATAGAAGAAGAGCCAGTTTAGAAGAGATAGGGGATCCAGTATTAGAATCAGAATTTAAAAGAGCTTTGGAAGACTTTAGCTCAAAAAAGATGGAAGGGATGGATAACATTCTATCAGTATTTCTAAAGTCATTTGGGGAAATGGCAACAAAACGACTATTCACATTGGTATGTAGAATGTATAAGTCTTGCGATAAACTGTCTGACTTTTGGAAAAATATTGTCCGCACAAATGCGAGAATATCGCATAATCAGTTTAACAGCTCCTGCATCCAAGTTGCTGAAAGGTAAAGGCACAAGAGAGTTTCAGTTGATAATGGAAGCAAGATTAAATGAAAATCAAGACATGTTCATAGTATTTGTCAACCTGGATGAAGCATTCTACAGTGTCAAATGGTGCAAAATGTTCAAAATTCTGAGGAAAATATGGGTAAGCTATAGGTAGAGATGGGTACTATACAACATGTACAAGAGCCAAGGGGATGTAATAAAAGTGAAAGACCAAGAATGAAGTGCTCGATTAAAAAAGTTGTAAGATGGGAATGTAGTCTTCGCCCCTACTGTTCAATCTCTACATCGAAGAAGCAATGATGAAAATAAAACCAAGGTTCAGGAGTGGAATTAAAACTAAAGATGAAAGAATATCAGTCATACGATTCACTAATGACATTGCTAGCTTCAGTGAAAGCGAAGAAGAATTACATGATATGCTGAATGGGATGAACAGTCTAATAAGTCCAGAATATGGATTGGGAATAAATTGAAGAAAGTACTGAGAAGTAACGGAAATGAGAATAGTGAGAAACTTAATATCAGAGTTGATGGTACAAAGTAGAAGAAGTTAAGGAATTCTACTACCTAAGCAGCAAAATAACTAATGATGGACGAGTAAGGAGGACATCAATGCAGACTAGCACTGTCAAAAAGGGCATTCCTGGCCAAGAGAAGTCTACTAATATGCAGCTTTGTATGGTAGTGAAACATGGGCTCTGGGAAAACTGGAACACCAGAGAGTCGAAGCATTCGTGATGTGGCACTTCAGATGAATGTTGAAAATTGATTGGACTAATAAGGTAAGGAATGAGGTGGTTCTGCGCAGGATTGGAAAGGGAAGGAATATGTGGGAAACACTGACAAGAAGAAGGGATGGGATGATAAGACATCTGTTAAGAAATCAGTGAATAACATACATGGATCTAGAGGGAACAGTAGATGGTAAAAATTGTAGAGGAAGACAGAGATTGGAATGCATCTGGCAAGTAATTGAGGATGTAGGTTGCAAGTGCTACTCTGAGATGAAGGGGTTGGCGTGGGAGAGGAGTTCTGCATAAAACCAGTCAGAAGACTACTGACTCAAAAAAGAACCGTTGTTGCATCCTCTTTGCCTTGGAAAGGTGTAGATCAGGAACTTCCCCATCATTGGGTCTTTGATGTTAATGGCATTTCCTAGAGCCCTCTGGTACTTTTCTTTGTATTCTGTTTATTGCTTTACTCCATATCCCTCCTACTTCCACCCTTTTCCACCCTCTCTTTTGTGCCATTTCCTTTTCTGGTTTCTCTTTGGTTCGTAATTACACTATTCATTCTACTTTTCATTTCTTTTCCTCTCAGTCCATCTTTATCATGGGTCCAGGTGGCCTGCCCTTAATTCTCCAGCTTCCAAAAACTCTCTCTCATTCCTCCTTGATTAAGAAATAACAGTCTTGAAAGACAGGAAAGATTTCTCTAGTTTTAATGTATCTGTCAGCAGCATTTAAATTACACCGCCTGAAAGTAACTTTTCTAAGTCAGTTCTACTTTCGCTCTATAATTCTATGTGAATGTTTTCTTGCAAACTGAAATGCATGGATATATATATAGAGGAGGCCTTTAAGCAGCAGTAGATATCAAATGGTTGGTGGTGGTGGTGATGATGATGATGATGATGATGATGATCAACATTGAGTTGTTGAGTAATGTACTGCACTGTGGCCAATCTGTGTGCTGTAGTAACACTAGTTAGCAGACAGTAATTTCTATTATCTTTATGTTGGCCATTGCAACTGACTCTTGACTGTTGTGGTTTCACCTGAATTGAAGCCTACTGACATTAGTCTGTGAGAAACAGTCATCCCATAACTTCCATGAATCTGGCTTGATTGGTATTCTGAAATGATTTATTTTGACCTCTTGTTTTGCAAACGTTATTCGCCATCCTCTCAGATGACCAACAAAGATTCGTCAACATTGTTACATCTACAAACATATTCTGCATAGCGGAGGGTATCTTGTAGCACTGGTTGTCATTCCCTTTCCTGTACCAGTTGCAAATGGAATCAGGAAAAAAGGACTGTTAAAATGCTTCCATACAAGCCCTTGTCTCTGTGTCCTTACTCAGAGCGTGTGTTGTTGGCTGTAGAATCATTTTGAGCCTGTTGGAAATGTCAGTTCTTTAAACTTTCTGAATAGTGTTTTGCAAAAAGAATGTCTTCTTTCCTTCAGAGATTCCCATTTGTGTTCACCGAGCATTTCCATGATACTTGTGTATTGATTGAACCTGCTGGTAATAAATCTAGCAACACACCTCTCAATTGCCTCAACTTTTTCCTTAAATCAGACACGAGAATGGGTTGCACAAGTGTTCTATGTGTGTTCTCCTTTACAGATGATCTACACTTCCCTAGAATTCTCCCAATTACATCCTGTGCTGTACTTTGTCATTCACTGAGATGACAAACTTTCAATTATCATTAATTTAGGTGCCCAGTATTATATTTAATAATTTGTATAAGGTTTTTGTGGCAGCTGGAAATCATGTCTGCCCCTATAAATATAGTTAGACATTCTGTGTATTTCTTCCATAATCTTATGTTTGAATGAAATTAATAATTTTATGTTCATCTCAGCTATTTAATGCACAATGTTTCTCTTTCAGACAGACGTATTTTTAATTTGCTTTAGTGTGACAAGTCCTTCTTCCTTTGAGAATGTCACTTCAAAATGGTACCCAGAGATAAAACACCACTGTCCAGATGCACCAATGATATTAGTTGGTATGTATTTGATAGGAACTGTATTTGAGGTATATATTAAATTAACAAAGCTTTGCTGTTTTACATTATTTTTTAAGTGCTTATCCTACTTTAATTTGTGTCATTCCCAATAATTTGAAAATTTTAGCACTGAGTATCTGTATTGGGAGACTCTTACAGTTCTATATTTCTACAGCAATATGTAAAGGATAAATTACTGCTCACCACATAGAGGAAGCATTAACTAAAATGCTAAAATGTTTTAAGCTTTTAGACAGAGTCCTTCTTCAGAAGCAGAAAACTCCCTCACACATTCACATAAGCACAACTCGCACTTGTATGCCCATTGTCTCCAGGCATTGGGGCTCAAGTGTGACTGCATCTTATGTGAGCAGCATTCTGATGGGTTGGGTTGTGGGGGTAAGGAAGAGGCAGAGGCACGGTAGGGGGAGGGGGAGGGGGGGGGGGAGAGAGAGAGAGAGAGAGAGAGAGAGAGAGAGAGAGAGAGAGAGAGAGAGAGAGAGAGAGAGAGAGAGAGCAAAGTGGGGGTGGAGGAAGATGCTGTGCTGCCTGTGGGAGCATGTGGTGATATGGGGCAGGATAGGGCTGCTAGGTGCAGTACTGTGTTTGAGTGGGCGGGGAGGGGGGGGGGGGGCGAAGAGGGAGAGGGATGAGGAGAGAAGTAGAAAAGGAGAAGGGACTAGTAGATGCATTGGTGGTATAGAAAGTGTGTGTAGTGCTGGAGTGGGAGCAGGGAGGGGGATAGGTAGTTAGAGGGCTGTGACTAGTGAAGATTGAGGCCAGGGGGCTACAGAAATTAGGGATGTGTTGAAGGGAAAGTTCCCACCTGCACAGTATAGAAAAGCTGGTGTTGGTAGGAAGAATCAAGATGGCGCAGGCCGTGAATAAGGCATTTAAGTAAAGCACATCATGTTGTGACATATTCAGCAACTGGGTGTTCCAGCTGTGTCTTGGACACAGTTTGGCAGTGGCGATTCATGTGGACAGACAGCTTGTTATTTGTTATGCCCACATAGAAAGTGGCACAGTGGTTGTAGCTTAGTCAGTAGATCACATAGTTGCTTTCTCAGGTGGCCTGCCTTTGACAGGCTAGGAGATGATAGTGACAGAATTGGAGTAGGTGGTTGTAGGAAGATGTGTGGCAGTGGTCTTGAATCTAGTTCTATTGCAGGGATATGAACCAGGAGGCAAGGAGTTGGAAGCCCTCCAGTGCCCAGTGACAGTGGCTGTGTGTGTATGCGCGCATTTGTGTCGCTCTGTCCGAAAGTCTAAACAGTTTAGTATTCTTTTTTGTTGTGCCTGTCTGCAGCTCAGTGCCTCCTGTGTGTAGTAAGTTGAAATCTATCCTTTTCATATTGTTGTTCTGTCCTGGACTTTTCGTTGTTTGACTTGTATATTTCTTTTGGAGGATGTTCTGCAGTCTTAGTAAATGGTATGAAATGCATACTACTTTAATGATAGTCCACCATAGCTGCTTTTATATATGTGTGTGTATATATTTAATTTGCTATGTGTGATGAGCATAGTTCATTTTCATGTGGTGTGCTGTAAGATCATACATAATATTTGAGAAATAGCACTTATGATCTAATAGTGTACCACATGAATGTGAGCTATACTCAAAAATGGTAGCAATAAATAACATAAATATATAGAAAGCAAGTGTGGCAGGCAGTCATTACAATAGTATGCATTTCTTGCACTTGTGATATGCTATGTCACAGCTATTTTGGGAACAAATGGCATTATGTCTCTATTTTTGGAAACAATTGGCATTATGTCTGTAATTGTAATGTCCAGCCAACCAAGTATGTTTTTACTATTGATGAACACTTTGACTGTAATCAAGTACATATATTTAATGGGTTATACTGTACACCTGAAATAGTAAAGTAGTGATGATTGCAAAGGAAGGGATATTTTAAACCAACCAGTGGCAGTTAGGCAGATAATTATCAATCAAAAAAATTGTTTTGGCTGCGTACACAGTTCTTACTTTGGACATTGTCGTACAGAAAAATATGGAGTTACCTGTGGAAGGTGAAGTAACTTGGTTCATTTGCTCTCTCTCTGTAGGCTACATCACATGAAATAAGATTGTAACTGAGTCTATTTAACAGAAAAAATTCAGCCTAAGTAAAAAATATTTTTTATTGTATGTTGGAAAATGAAATTTATTTTTATGCAAAAGGTACAAAATATTTTTTGGTATTTACAGAATATTTGGTATTAGAACCTGAGCTAACATAAGATGCAGAATGCTCTGCATGACAGGAAAAAGTTATTCACAACACAATTTTCACAGAAATGGACATGATCTCATGTACAGTTCTGTTTGCTTGGGAAGTATTCTGTGCTTACATTATGATACCACAGCAACAAATTTGTGCTGCTGAGATACTTGTCTTCGAGCAAGTCGCAGTATCCCGTGCAACTGAAAATGGAGTGCAAAATATTGTTAGGTCAGTTTCTAGGCTACACAGATCCTGAAGCCCTGTATCGGAACTCTAACAAAGTTTCACAATGTTTTGGTAATAAACCAGGAAACACGTTGCCCATAGTAATGGTACCTATGAAATAAATGTCGTGTTAGGTTGCCTGTACCAAGCTAACTTTCACACAGACAAAATCTGCCCATGGAGCGTTAATTTTATTGCATATGTTAATAAATAGTAATTCTTTCCGTTGAAATCCTGTGTTTAACTGGAATTCTGATTTATTCATCCCATGACATATATATGCAATTTTATTTGCATACAGGAGACATGTCAAAAGTTTATAATACAGTTACAATAATTTTACAGTAATTAATAATAGTACTAAAATAAATAGTAACAATGAAATTATATTTCTTGGGCTTGTAACAGATATCCAGCTCAAATTTCCAGTTTGTCCTCCTTGAATTCATCCACTGAGTAATAACATTCTAGTATCAGTGGCTCGTATAACTTTCTTTTAACTGGACCTAAATTCATCGGCATTATTTGTTCCCTTATAATTTATTATAAATTTTCATTCCCTTGTACTGGGTCATTTTGCATACAGTTTGAGGCAGTGGGTGGGAAGTATAAAATTTTCTATGTTTCCTGTATCGTGTGAAGGAACTCACACACATACAGGGTGACAATTATTGAACTATTGTTAAGAAGTTCAAACTGCACGGTTGGCCACAGGGCATGATGGGAATTTGTATGCTCTATATGGTTTGGTTTAGCAATGAAGCCTACTTTCATTTGGATGGGTTCGTCAATAACCAAAATTGGCGCATGTGGGGGACAGAATTGGCATTTTGCAATAGAGAAGTCTTTTCAGCCTCAACCAGTAACTGTGTGGTGTGCAATGTCCATTCACGGAATAATCAGTGTGATATTCCTTGGCAGCCGAATGGAACATGAAGGTTTTGGAAGATGATGGTGTGCAATGTCCAGTCACGGAATAATTGGCGTGATACTCCTTGATGGCATGGTGACTACCAAATGATACGTGAAGGTTTTGGAAGACGATTTCATCCTCATTATCCAAAGTGACCCTGATTTCGACAAGATATTGTTCATGCAAGACTGAGCTCGACCCAATCGAAGCAGGAGAGTGTTTGGTATCTTGGACAGGGTGTATATGACCCGGGACAAACTCGAGATCTGAGAAATACCCGGGAATTTTTTCATCTAGGAGAAAACCGGGAAAAACCTGGGAACTTTTTAGAATTCCAGGTATATTTCATTGTTTTAGTTTTCTGTTAAATTTTTGTAATTTTGACCGGAAAGAACTGATAATCTAACAAAGGATATTACTGTATCCCGCTACTGCAGAATAATACTTCAACAATAAAACATAAATGAGAGAGAAAAATGAAAATAACTTAAATTGCAAAGGAAATGCGCCATATACGACGACGACACACAGTGCTCATGCAAGCGTCTGCCAACAGCAAAGTGTCTCAAAGGCTTTAGGAAGACTATGCAATGCTTCATAACAACAAATTGCCTCCGATGAGCATGATGTCACAACTGTTTACATTAGATTCGTTTTAGCAGTTATGAGTAGGCTCATGCGCATACACAGTTGTTGCATTTGAGTAGTAGATTCTCCCGCTTCTGGCTACAGAAATGTGGCTGTTGGCTGTGCAAGCAGTCGCAGCAATCAGCTATGCTACCGGGAAAAGGGGGCACCAAATTCATATTCTTGAGGAAAAAAAACCTGTTTCACAAAGCGATTAGCATCCAGCGCACGTTGGTCTATCGATTATTCATGATTTTGAAATGCATCCCTGTTGGTTTTTGGACATTTTTGAATACATTTTAAGTTGATTTCTAAATGAATCGTTAGTTGATTTTTGAATGTGTGCTTAGTATACATGATGTCCGTGTCAGACAGTCTGTGTGTGTGTGTGTGTGTGTGTGTGTGTGTGTGTGTGTGTGCGTGCGTGCGTGCGAATGTATACCTGTCCTTTTTTCCCCTTAGGGTAAGTCTTTCCGCTCCCGGGATTGGAATGACTCCTTACCCTCTCCCTTAAAACCCACATCCTTTCGTCTTTCCCTCTCCTTCCCTCTTTCCTGATGAAGCAACTGTTTGTTGCGAAAGCTTGAATTTTGTGTGTATGTTTGTGTTTGTTTGTGTGTCTATCGACCTGCCAGCGCTTTTGTTTGGTAAGTCTCATCATCTTTGTTTTGTTTGTTGAGCTACCCTGAAAACCAGTACCATACTTAATGTATATTTCCAAGTCCTGACTTTCAAGTAACACAGGAGTGTCTAGGGAGTTGATATTTAATGATAAGTCATTAACATGGAAGAAAAACAGGACTGGTCCTAGTATGGAGCCTTGTGGAATACCCTGAGATAATTTTTCTCCAGTCGGAATAATAATTTGCCCCATTTAAGAAATATGTGAACTCTTTGTTTTTTGTTTGATGAGTTGGGTTTAAGCCATTTTAGGGCACTACCCATAATGCCATACTTTTCAAGTAAATAAGCAAAGATTACAGAACCAAACACCTTTTTAGGTCATAGAAAATTCCTACCACCTTATTGCTCTTGACTAATGATGTGCTTATTTTCTCAGTGAAACTATTGACTGCTTCTGTGTTGTTTCTCCCCTGAATAAAATGCAGAATATTGTGCATGAAGGTTTGGATTTGGGCAGCACCAACTTTTTCAGATTTTTAGATGTGACTGGGAGTATTGAGATAAGATGATAATTTTCCTGACCTCTCTTAATCTCTTTTTGAAAAGTGGTTTGACTTGGGCATATTCCAGTGCCTCTGGGAAGCAGTCCTCTTCAAAGCATTGTTTTATTATTTTAGCTAATGAGTTTGTCATTTTGTTGTGTACTACTTCAATAACTTTGGTGGGTATTTCATCCCAACCTGCAGAGTTGTAGTGTTTTAATGCTAGGATTGCATTTTCTACCTGCTTCATAGAAACTTTTAAAAAATTTGTAAGCTACCCAGAGTTTTCTTGAAGGCCAAACAGGTTTACTTTGCTGTGCTAATCTACATCCAAGTGCCTGGCAGAGGGTTCATCAAACAACGTTCAAGCTAATTCTCTACTGTTGCACTCTTGAACAGTGCACAGGAAAAATGAACAGTAACTCTTTCTGTGTGAACTTAGATTTCTCATATTTTGTTATGATGCTCATTCCTGACGTCTGCTCAGGTGAATACAGGGTTATAAATACAAAATCAAGTAGGGGTAATGCAGGAGTCGGTTTAATAATGAATAAAAAAATAGGAGTGCGGGTAAGCTACTACAAACAGCATAGTGAATCCATTATTGTGGCCAAGATAGACACGAAGCCCACGCCTACTACAGTAGTACAAGTTTATATGCCAACTAGCTCTGCAGATGATGAAGTAATTGAAGAAATGTATGATGAAATAAAAGAAATTATTCAGATAGTGAAGTGAGACAAAAATTTGATAGTCATGGGTGACTGCAATTCAGTAGTAGGAAAAGGGAGAGAAGGAAACGTAGTAGGTGAATATGGATTGGGGCTAAGAAATGAAAGAGGAAGCCGCCTGATAGAATTTTGCACAGAGCACAACTTAATCATAGCTAACACTTGGTTCAAGAATCATAAAAGAAGGTTGTATACATGGAAGAAGCCTGGAGATACTGACAGGTTTCAGATGGATTACATAATGGTAAGATAGAGATTTAGGAACCAGGTTTTAAATTGTAAGACATTTCCAGGGGCAGATGTGGACTCTGATCACAGTCTCTTGGTTATGAACTGTAGATTAAAACTGAAGAAACTGCAAAAAGGTGGGAATTTAAGGAGATGGGACCTGGATAAACTGAAAGAACCCGAGGTTGTACAGAGTTTGAGGGAGAGCATAAGGGAACAATTGACAGGAATGGGGGAAAGAAATACAGTAGAAGAAGAATGGGTAGCTTTGAGAGATGAAGTAGTGAAGGCAGCAGAGGACCTAGTAGGTAAAAAGACGAGGGCTAGTAGAAATCCTTGGGTAACAGAAGAAATACTGAATTTAATTGATGAAAGGAGAAAATATAAAAATGCAGTAAATGAAGCACGCAAGAAGGAATACAAACGTTTCAGAAATGGGATTGACAGGAAGTGCAAAATGGCTAAGCAGGGATGGCTAGAGGACAAATGTAAGGATGTAGATGCTTATCTCACTAGGGATAAGATAGATACTGCCTACAGGAAACTTAGAGAGACCTTTGGAGGAAAGAGAACCACTTGTATCAAGAGCACAGATGGGAATCCAGTTCTAAGCAAAGGAGGGAAAGCAGAAAGGTGGAAGGAGTATGTAGAGGGTCTATACAAGGGCGATGTACTTGAGGACAATATTATGGAAATGGAAGAGGATGTAGATGAAGTTGAAATGGGAGATATGATACTGCGTGAAGAGTTTGACAGAGCACTGAAAGACCTAAGTCGAAATAGGGCCCCCGGAGTAGACAACATTCCATTAAAACTACTGACGGCCTTGGGAATGCCAGTCCTGACAAATCTCTACCATCTGGTGAACAAGATGTATGAGACAGGCGAAATACCCTCAGGCTTCAAGAAGAATATAATAATTCCAATCCCAAAGAAAGCAGGTGTTGACAGATGTGAAAATGATGGAACTAACAGCTTAATAAGTCACAGCTGCAAAATACTAATCCGAATACTTTACAGACGAATGGAAAAACTGGTAGAAGCTGACCTCGGGAAAGATCATTTTGGGTTCCATAGAAATATTGGAACACGTGAGGCAATACTGACCCTACGACTTAACTCAGAAGATACCTTAAGGAAAGGCAAACCTACATTTCTAGCATTTGTAGACTTAGAGAAAGCTTTTGACAATGTTGACTGGAATACTCTCTTTCAAATTCTGAAGGTGGCAGTTGTAAAGTACAGGGAGGGAAAGGCTATTTACAATTTGTACAGAAACCAGATGGCAGTTATAAGAGTAGAGGGACATGAAAGGGAAGCAATGGTTGGGAAGGGAGTGAGACAGGGTTGTAGCCTATCCCCGATGTTATTCAATCTGTATATTGAGCAAGCAGTGAAGGAAACAAAAGAAAAATTTGGAGTAGATATTAAAATCCATGGAGAAGAAATAAAAACTTTAAGGTTTGCCGATGACATTGTAATTCTGTCAGAGACAGCAAAGGATCTGGAAGAGCAGCTGAACAGAATGGACAGTGTCTTGAAAGGAGGATATAAGATGAACATCAACAAAAGCAAAACGAGGATAATGGAATGTAATCGAGTTAAGTCGGGTGATGCTGAGGGAATTAGATTAGGAAATGAGACACTTAAAGTAGTAAAGGAGTTTTGCTATTTGGGGAGCAAAATAACTGATGATGGTCGAAGTAGAGAGGATATGAAAGGTAGACTGGCAATGGCAAGGAAAGTGTTTCAGAAGAAGAGAAATTTGTTAACATCGAGTATTGATTTAAGTGTCAGGAAGTCGTTCCTGAAAGTATTTGTATGGAGCGTAGCCATGTATGGAAGTGAAACATGGATGATAACTAGCTTGGACGAGAATAGAAGCTTTCGAAATGTGGTGCTATAGAAGAATACTGAAGATTAGATGGGTAGATCATATAACTAATGAGGAAGTATTGAATAGGATTGGGGAGAAGAGAAGTTTGTGGCACAACTTAACTAGAAGAAGGGATCGGTTGGTAGGACATGTGCTGAGGCATCAAGGGATCACCAATTTAGTATTGGAGGGCAGCGTGGAGGGTAAAAATCGTAGAGGGAGACCAAGAGATCAATACACTAAGCAGATTCAGAAGGATGTAGGTTGCTGTGGGTACTGGGAGATGAAAAAGCTTGCACAGGATAGAGTAGCATGGAGAGCTGCATCAAACCAGTCTCAGGACTGAAGACCACAACAACAACAACAGCTCATTCCTCTCTATGTAGATGGGTGCCAACAAAATATTTTCACACTCTGAATAGAAAGTTAGTGCCTGAAATTGTATAAGAAGATCTCGCTACAAAGAAGACCCATTTGTATTAATGATTACCACTCCAATTCATGTATCATATCCATGGCACTGTCACCCGTTTCACAGTAGTACAAAATGAGCTGCCCTTCTTTGAACTTATGTGATGTCTTCTGTCAATCCTATCTGATGCGGATCTCACACTGCACAGCAATACTCCAGCAGAAGATATACAAGTGTGGTATAGGCAGTTTAGTAGATCTGTCACATTTCCTCAGTATTTGGCCAATAAATCATATTCTTTGGTTTGCCTTCCCCATGACGTTATCTAAGTGATCATTCCAACGTAAGTTATTCATAATTTTAATCTGTAAGTATTTCGTTGAAACTTCAAACCTTTAAATTTTTGTGATTTATCATGTAACCAAAATGTAATGGAGTCATTTTAGTATTCATGTGGAGGACCATGTGACTTTTCCTTATTTAGTCAATTCCACTTTTCGCACCATACAAATATTGTCTAAATATTTTCAATTTGTTTGGTGTCTCTCTCAATAGCTGTCAATACTATTTCTTTGAATACAAACCACATCTGGTCTATGCTTACGCAGTGAGATTGGAAGATGTGGAGACTTGTTTCTAGGGAAGGCCTCAAGCAAGTTTTCATCTGCTTTTCTAAATAGATATATTGTGCTTTTATTTTTGGTGGGTTTGGATGTTATGGCATTCAGTCTCACTACAGCAACCTTTTGGTCACTAATCCCTGTATCCATCATGATGCTCCCTACTTGCTCAGGATTATTTGTTTAGAAGTCAGGTATATTTTTGCAACCATTTACACTTCGAGTGGCCTCCTGAAGTAGGTAATTATTTGAAATGAGACTCAAGTCATCCCCCCCCCCCCCGCGCCTCCCTCCCAGTAACTGTTACATTTACATCATAATTTTTGAAATTTCTTGGTTACAGCCTTTAACACCTAACTCAGTTTTAATTATTTATTTTGATGGTTTATAGTTAGCCACTTATTTGCAAATTGTTTTGCTGCCTTGGCAACTCATTTCAATATAATATTATTGAGTGTAACATATTCAATGAAATCAGTATCTTTATTATATTTTAATTCACTGTGCAGCTGCCTTTTCCGTACACTGGAAATTTTTCTGCCCTAGGTGATCCACTTTAATTTATTTCTGACTTTGTTGTTGCAAATTCTAGGTGGAAATGTTTTGTTAGTGAAACCAAGAAAACTATTTAGGAATTGTTCAGAGTTTTTGTCACTTGAGTTACAATGATCAAAATGCCATTTTTTACCCACTTTTAACTTATTACTAACTATTAACAAGTTTTCTTTGTTAAGCTTCTTTTCATGTGGGTTTTCACACTTGAAATGTTTCCGTCTGTCTGTAGAAACTCAATGAACAATCACAATGATCTTAATACCTGAATCTATACAAAATTTACACACATCTTCATACACGTAATTTGTTAAAACATTGGCATACAAGTTGCTGGTTGGCTGTTGCCTCTGGTAGGTTTGAAGAAATTCAGTTTGAAACTGTTTCTTTACCAGGTCAGAATCTTGAAGTATGGCTACTGTCAAATCTGATATCAATATTAAAATCGGCAGCTATTAGGTTATTTTTGTTTTTCCCTCTCCAAAGATCTCCTAGCTTCTTTTGAAACATAGATAAGAATAGTTCTGTGTGTTAAGATTACTGTAACATTTACTGGTGAGTGCATTGTTTCTACAGAACAGCTCTCGACACATACATGTTATTTAAATAATTAAAACAATTACCAGTTTCATAATTTATATCACTATTCAGAAGTATACCTTAGCCTCTATATGACTTGTTTGTTCTGTAAAAGGTACTTGCTAAACTAATATCTCCATTTTGTGTAGAATTTTAATTTAAATGTATCATTATATCAGCAAGTAAGGCTGTGTTCATGCAAATATTCAAATGTAGTTATTTAAATTATTGCAAGGCTGTAACAGTGTGTCACTGTGTGCATGTTGGGGGTGAGGGGGTGGCAGAATGGTGTCTGCACCGTTAGTGGAAATTGAAGTTTTAAGAGTGAAAGAAGAGACAACTGGGATGCTGCTGGTTCTGGATGCTCACCACTGGACAAAGGGCCAGGCAGTAGAGAATGTAATATGCATACGGAATTTATAAAAAAAAAAGATATTCTTTTTATCATGCAAAAAATGTATCCTAACTTTTTTAATTTTTGGTGCTTATCTTTGAAAGTTCACTTTTAATTCTAGTGTGTGTTCTTTACATGTCATTTTTCTCACAGCTGTCCTTAGTAAAGAAAGCAGTTGATCTATGTTGCAAAAAAGAATTAATCATTACCTTTGATGTAAGGAGAGCATTTTTCAGAAACATTTAAGTTGGTGTACTGTTAATGTGATTTTGTGATGAAAACATGTAATTGAACTAAGAGCACTAATTTAAGAAACATTTGTGCAAACTGTAGAGCTCCATGTGCCATTGAAATTAGGTGTTTCTGTTGACTTTGATGCTACGGAGAAATCATCAGAAATGCTACACTGGAAATCTGTCTATATACACTCCTGGAAATTGAAATAAGAACACCGTGAATTCATTGTCCCAGGAAGGAGAAACTTTATTGACACATTCCTGGGGTCAGATACATCACATGATCACACTGACAGAACCACAGGCACATAGACACAGGCAACAGAGCATGCACAATGTCGGCACTAGTACAGTGTATATCCACCTTTCGCAGCAATGCAGGCTGCTATTCTCCCATGGAGACGATCGTAGAGATGCTGGATGTAGTCCTGTGGAACGGCTTGCCATGCCATTTCCACCTGGCGCCTCAGTAGGACCAGCGTTCGTGCTGGACGTGCAGACCGCGTGAGACGACGCTTCATCCAGTCCCAAACATGCTCAATGGGGGACAGATCCGGAGATCTTGCTGGCCAGGGTAGTTGACTTACACCTTCTAGAGCACGTTGGGTGGCACGGGATACATGCGGACGTGCATT
Source organism: Schistocerca piceifrons (assembly GCF_021461385.2). NCBI lineage: Eukaryota > Metazoa > Arthropoda > Insecta > Orthoptera > Acrididae > Schistocerca > Schistocerca piceifrons. The sequence continues at coordinate 987,112,184 of NC_060138.1, read as the reverse complement.
GTCCTGTTGGAACAGCAAGTTCCCTTGCCGGTCTAGGAATGGTAGAACGATGGGTTCGATGACGGTTTGGATGTACCGTGCACTATTCAGTGTCCCCTCGACGATCACCAGTGGTGTACGGCCAGTGTAGGAGATCGCTCCCCACACCATGATGCCGGGTGTTGGCCCTGTGTGCCTTGGTCGTATGCAGTCCTGATTGTGGCGCTCACCTGCACGGCGCCAAACACGCATACGACCATCATTGGCACCAAGGCAGAAGCGACTCTCATCGCTGAAGACGACACGTCTCCATTCGTCCCTCCATTCACGCCTGTCGCGACACCACTGGAGGCGGGCTGCACGATGTTGGGGCGTGAGCGGAAGATGGCCTAACGGTGTGCGGGACCGTAGCCCAGCTTCATGGAGACGGTTGCGAATGGTCCTCGCCGATACCCCAGGAGCAACAGTGTCCCTAATTTGCTGGGAAGTGGCGGTGCGGTCCCCTACGGCACTGCGTAGGATCCTACGGTCTTGGCGTGCATCCGTGCGTCGCTGCGGTCCGGTCCCAGGTCGACGGGCACGTGCACCTTCCACCGACCACTGGCGACAACATCGATGTACTGTGGAGACCTCACGCCCCACGTGTTGAGCAATTCGGCGGTACGTCCACCCGGCCTCCCGCATGCCCACTATACGCCCTCGCTCAAAGTCCGTCAACTGCACATACGGTTCACGTCCACGCTGTCGCGGCATGCTACCAGTGTTAAAGACTGCGATGGAGCTCCGTATGCCACGGCAAACTGGCTGACACTGACGGCGGCGGTGCACAAATGCTGCGCAGCTAGCGCCATTCGACGGCCAACACCGCGGTTCCTGGTGTGTCCGCTGTGCCGTGCGTGTGATCATTGCTTGTACAGCCCTCTCGCAGTGTCCGGAGCAAGTATGGTGGGTCTGACACACCGGTGTCAATGTGTTCTTTTTTCCATTTCCAGGAGTGTAAATCAGGAGATAGCAGTACCCGTCTATCACAACAGTTCAGTGTGTTTTGCAGCAGATGATGGTTTGATGAAGAGAGAAGCTATTTTCATCCAGCTAATAATAGGGCTTCAATGGAAGGAAAAGCTCCATATTGTAAAAACTTTACAGACTACTGTATTTACTCAAATCTAAGCCACAGTTTTTTTCCGATTTTTGTAATCCAAAAAACCACCTGCGGCTTAGAATCAACTGCAAAGTAAGCAGAAGTTCTGAAAATTGTTGGTAGGTGCTGCCACAATTAACTTCTGCTGTCAAATATATGTAGCACTACACAAGCATGCTTTGCAGGCACAAAGATAAATACTGGCGCCAAAATCTCTGCGTCAGTAAACAAAATTAAAAAAAGGTGGAAGACGAGCTTTTTTTTTCTCCGCCCCAAGTTTCGAACACTGCATTTTCATACATTATCCAACGAAGTAAATACAAATCCCATATTGTTCATCTTCGAATGTAGCAGCATTTCAATGTACTGCGAGAATCCGACTGGCAAGACTGTTTGCGATGTTTGTCAATATGGCCAACTCTACGTTCTGAATTTTTTCCTACCTGTGAGAAGAGATGGTTGCTAATAGGAGCTTTTATGAATTGTGAATCACATGCAGTATTCTCTTCACCATAAAAATAATATGAATATAAACATTTTGCCATGTATTCTTTCGTGTTTGCTGCTATCTCATTTAAATCCTGTCTGCCTAATAAGCTACGAAACTAGAGCAAAACAACAGCAAATGTGGAAGAATATACATATCATGTCATGTTTATATTCGTATTATTCTTATACCTAATAGTGATACAATCAGAAATGAAGCACAGCAACTGACTAGATTTTTAAATCTAAGATGACACTAATTTCTGTGAAGAATGTAATGTACTAAAGAGGCGTCTGCAAAGATTTTCAAACGGAGAAAAATTTTCGCTAAACTCTCGTTCAGAACATCTTCTATCATACGCAGTCTATTATTTGGTTCTTGTTGATCATTGTCAAAGAAAGCAGCAGTGTAAGTAACAACAAATAGCAGTCTCTTGCCATTGTTTCGCTAATGAGACAATTCCTCTCTCTCTCTCTCTCTCTCTCTCTCTCTTTTTTTTGTGTGTGTGTGTGTGTGTGTGTGTGTGTGTGTGTGTGTGTAAGCCGCGGTAGCGCTCACAAAAGCAAGCCATGCCGCGAGCGGCGACAAACAATGCATGACCCAATACAGTAATGCATTTTCAGGTTAGAGTGACGTAAACACTTATAACAAAGAGAACGGCACCTATCAGATCAAAGAAAAATAAGCAATCAATTCAAACCAGACGAAGCATGTGAAAAAGGAGAAGGGTGCCCGTATAAATACGGAAGGAGCGCCTGACGCGTAGCAATGGCTACCTGGTAAAGCTTAACTGCTAAGCTTATGACTCGAACCAAACTACTGTAGCTGTATTGTAATTCATTCGACCTAAATTGTGTCTCATATTACAATGGACCAACTTTGTTTCACTTAGGAGGTGCAGCCTAAAACTTTTCTCTCCCCTTGAATTTTGAGTCTCAAGTTTCAGGTGCGGCTTAGATTCGGGAAAATTTGTTTTCCTTGATTTCGAGTCTCATTTTTCAGGTGCGGCTTAGATTCGAGTAAATACGGTATGCTGTTACTGTTTATGAAAGAACATAATATGGTTTGGAAAGAGTTAGGATTGGAAAATGTTACTGTCTCTATGGAAGAACTACTCCTCTTTTCTGATTTGGTTACCAATTAGTCTCAAGAGCTGTACACCATCATCTTCCCTGAGGTGAGGGATCTGTTAGAAAAATAATACACCTTGCCCCATGACTACAAAAAACTGGAAGACCATGTTCCACACCTTGACATACTCCTCTGGCCCCTGAATTGCCTGGTTCTTAACCAAACTAAAAGCTGTGGTACCACCTTGATTGTCATGTTCACTGAATAGATCCTTCTCCACATTGTCTTCAACATCTTTGGGAAACATAGCAAACATCACAGGACATGGGATATCCATAAATGTTTGAGTCTCTACCATCTCATCTAGCCGCAATGTGTGCTGCAAATAATTTTTATTCCAAGTACAAACAGGAAGATGTAATTATTTGACCAGTGTTGTGTGAAGTTTCAGTGATGGGAAAGTACATGAGTGTTCTAAAGATTATTTTAAGATTACTTGTAGAGTTGTACTTAAAAGTTTTTAATCATTGCAGGAACCAAAATTGATCTCCGTGACGATCGTGAAACTCTGACAGCTCTTGCAGAGCAAGGCCTGTCACCTATTAAGAGGGAACAGGGACAGAAATTAGCAAATAAGATCAGAGCAGTAAAATACATGGAATGCTCAGCTCTAACACAGCGTGGACTCAAACAGGTATTGATTTTGTCCTTATTTACTGCATGTATAATCTGTGATGTTAAGGAGCATCTTTACAAAATTGTTCGAGGCTGTTCTACGTTTTGAAGACCCAACCAGGTAGCCGTGCGTGTTAAAGCGCCACTCCTGGGACGGGTAGGTGCACCAGCCGTTAATTGAATCCAACCAGCAGATTAATGACAAAGGTTGGCGTGTAGACCATTCCAGAAGTGGTTTTCAGGCGGTTTCCCACTGGTCTACTACCCAAGTCAGTTACACAAACCACAAACATTTCTAAAGCTTTCATTCACTTTCACATGATTAACACTGGACGTAGACAGTTGGGGTACACAGATTGTTGTAGAGAGTAGTGGAGTGCCGACAGGAAGGGCATCTGGCCACGCCGTGAACTACCTATCCCAAATTCGTTAAAAACCATGTGACCTTGCACCAGTGCAGGACAAAGGGACAACAAACAGAAGTCCTTCTTTGTTTGGAAGAGAAATTTTTCATTGTAGTGTATATAAACTGCCAAAAAGGTGTTCTCCACAATCTTCTTAACTTGCATACTTTTTTTTATTTAATACTACTTAAATCACAATGTTAGAGAGGAGATTACTTGCAATTTCCATGTGGAATGATAATTCTGTGCCATGCAGGAAGTAACAGATTTGTCAAACATATCCAGCATTGTTGGCAAGATTGTTGTGCTACCTACACGAAGGATACCAACAGATCTGTTCCTTGAGTCGTCTGCGAAGTGTCTATTGATTCTGTCTCAAAGACGCCAGTTATACGTACAGAGTCTTATTCGCATCTCTGTTTCTAGGCTAAGGGAGTACAGTGTAATTATTAGTAATACTCGTATACACAAACTGCAAATTAAACGGCATACATCAAGAACAGTGACAATTATTTGTGTTTTTCTGTCTTCAGTGTACTGAAAGCTAAAAAACTCATTCACATTTCTGAAGCATCTCCAGTGTTTATATTGTCAAAATTGTAAGTAAACAAAACATCTTTTTCATAATTATAGTATTAGAAAATATTTTTCGAAGATTGCTATCATTTGCACAATCCCAAAAAGAGAGGAATGAAGAGACAACACAACATTGCAAAATGTTAACATCCACAGACCACTTCACTTCATAAGCTACGAAGAACCAAGTTCCAGTCAAGAAAGGCTACTGGTAGGAAACGATATGCAGTGACAGAAAACATGAACTCAAAAAGCCATTGAAACTTCAACCAGTCACAGCTAGTGAGGCATCAAGAATGTTCACATTGTCTTGCTGTAGTTGAGGCAAAGGTAGAAAGAAGCAGGTTTCCCGCTATGTAAATGACAGGAGCATTGGAATTTACTTGTAAAATAATCTTCTTGCAGTTGAAAACACCTTTTTCCAACTCACAGCCACCTATTTACACATGGATTGTTTGGAATATTTCACCAAAGTTACACATAAATATCTAGCGAACATAGTAGGATAATGCAGCTCCAGTCCTGGAAGTCTGGCGACTGTCACTCGGTCACCAAATATTTTCTGGATAGCATTTTACATATAATTGTTTTTTTGTGACAATACTAGTTATTTGTGGGCATTTGTTTGGCGGTGTCTTGACTGTCGTGAAGCAAAACCCTCAGAAAACGGCTCAAAAATTCATTTATTTGATGAATGCAAAACAAAACAGATGTAACTTAAACAAGGTAAACGCATTTTATACATGTGCTCTGCACTACAATAACACAAAGCCAGTTTTATCTAAAGCATTTGCATTTACTACCATCTTGCATTTACTACCATCTTGTTCTTCTGCAGTTCAAGGTGTGGGCACTTCTGTATGTTCAGTCTTCACTTTTCAGTGCCATCTTATTCTGTATCTTCCTGTGTCTCTCCTTCTTGGCTGGGCTTATGTGGGATTCTCTCTGCACTCATTCTTTGTTGGTGATGTTTTCATAATGTTTTATTTAGTTCAATCTTTTAATTAATATTAAAATTATCTAGTTCATTCCTAATGTCATCATTTCTTGGAGACAACGTAGGCAAGTCAAGGATTATGTATGACAGCTAGATGAAAATTGCTACGTGGAATGCAAGAGGGAATGAAAACAAAGAAATAGAGCTTGACCATAAATTAAGAGATAAACAGATTAATTGCGTTTACAATACTATACACAATCAATCTATTTCCCCCAGGGGGTCCACAACTCTTTTGTGGATACATGCGTAGCGAGCACGGGATCCCGAGCTAATGTGGCCCTTCTTCCTTTCCGGGCTGCATACCTTCCCTTTCCGCATCCTTCCCCGTCCCCCATCTTCGCCCCCCTCCCTCCCTCACCTCTGGCTCTTTCCTTCCCTTTCTCCGCCTCTGGGAGTATGGTTTGTGCCTACGTCCGGAGACGGACGATCGAAACTCTTACAAATTCCTTGCTTTCTACACTTGCAAGTCTTCGTCCTTCCTCTGTCCTTCTCTTTTCCTTACCTCTTCTCTTTGCCCTTTTCTCCGCTGCGGCGTTTGAGACCCCTCTTCTTTCCTTTCCCTTTCTCTTTTTTCCTCCCTGTGCGTGTCTGAAGGCTGACCCATGCATTTCCATGCGTAGCCGGTGACGGGGTAACGTGTAATTCCCCGCCCCGGGTAGACAGGTAGGACACGTACGTACCCCCTGGTAACGGCCAGGCCCAGGGAGGGGTGATTACCCGAGCTGATACCTTCCGAAAGTACCGATTGGTCCCTCCGTCCGTTTGTCGAGAGGTGTGACCTGAGGTGTGAACAATCACCTAAGGCGGGAGTGCCCTCAGAGAGGGCCCCCACAAGGGAGGACCGCGCCATCGGAGACGCCGGTAATCATGGGGGATTCTTCCGCAATGGTTTCCTCACCTTCCACTATGTCTGCTCACAAGCGTAAGTTCACTGAGTCTCAGCCACAAACAGTTCTTCCATCGTTGCCACTGTTCCTTGTTGTTTCTCGGTCTGACGAAGGTCACGACTTCTCCACGGTCAACCCTTTCATTATTCAGAAAGGTGTCAACGCAATTGCAGGTCCTGTAAAGTCTTGTTCCAGATTACGGAATGGCACCCTGTTATTAGAAACAGTCAGTGCCCTCCAGGCACAAAAATTGCTGCGTACTTCACTGCTCCACACCTTCCCTGTCTGGGTTGAAGCACACCGCACTCTAAATCCCTCGCGTGGAGTCGTTTATACACGCTCCCTCGATGGATTGTCTGACGAAGAAATTCAGCACTACCTGTCTGACCAGGGCGTAACGGCTGTTCATAGAGTTATGAAAAGGGTTGACACGAACATCATTCCAACCCGCACTGTCTTCTTGACATTTGACAAAGTTCAACTCCCATCGAAAATCAAAGCAGGCTATGAGATAATTTCCGTTCGCCCTTACGTCCCAAACCCTACGCGTTGCTATCGGTGTCAGCGGTTCAATCACACCAGCCAGTCCTGTTCCAATCCGGCCAAATGTGTTACGTGTGGCAAGGATGCCCATGAGGGTGCTTGTCCACCTCCATCCCCTCACTGCATCAACTGTATGGGTGACCACACTGCTTCCTCTCAAGATTGCCGCGTTTTTAAGGGTGAAAAGCTCATCCAGGAAATCAGGGCGAAGGAAAAGGTGTCGACCTTTGCTGCTCGAAAATTATTCGCCAGTCGACAGCCCACCGTGCCTCAGACAGGAAAATACAGCACTGTCCTTGTTTCTCCTCGGCCAACACAGGAGGCGGCCACGCAGACTTGCGACCTCACCTTTAGTGCCACGGTCGTCAGGTCGGCCAGCGCAAAGATCGCCTGTTCAACCTCACCACTTTCGCCTGCCCACTCTATGGCTCACCCTTCATCGGGTTCTGATAAATCTCGAGCCGAAAAGTCAGACACCAAGACTTCGAAAAAAGAGCATACTCGTGAAGATTTTTTACGTACCCCAACTTCACACCCATCGGTTCCTCCTTCATCTAAACAACATATTTCCAAGAAGGCTACAAAGAAACACAGTTCATCTCCTTCTCCGCCAAGGCGTGTCCCATCTACAGCACCACCCGGCGGACATCGCCCTCGGCCGTCTTCTGTGTCGCCGAGGGGCACTGCTGGCGGCCGATCAACCGGCCGATCGCTGGTGGCAGGAGCTGCTCCTGAACAACCTATGGATCAGGATCTTCTGCCTTCGGCTGAATGCCATTCCATGCTGTCGGTCGCAAGCTCTGAGCAGTCATTGAGTTGACAGCAACCTTGGTCACATTTCTCCATTTTCTGTTCACCCTATGTCCATTATCCACTGGAATATCTGCAGCATTCGAGCCAATCGGGATGAATTGACGATCCTCATACGATCCTACTCGCCGGTCATCTTCTGTCTTCAGGAAACAAAGCTGCGTCCCCATGACCGCTTTGTTCTCCCTCATTTTCAGTCCGTCCGATATGATCTCCCCTCTGTTGAAGGCACTCCAACCCATGGAGGACTCATGATTCTTCTCCATGATACTCTCCATTATCATCCAATCCACTTAAACATTTCCTTCCAAGCTGTCGCCGTCAGTCTTTCCCTTTCTGGATACACGTTCTCTCTTTGTACTGTATACATTCCATCGTCCACACAAATGGCACGAACTGATCTCCTTCATCTTCTTGGTCAGCTTCCACCCCACTATTTGCTGGTTGGGGACTTCAATGCCCACCACCCGCTTTGGGGATCTCCACATCCTTGTCCACGTGGCTCACTATTGCTAGACGTCTTCCACCAAGCGGATCTAGTTTGCCTCAACACCTGGGGTCCCTACATTTTTGTCTGCCTCCACGACAACTTTATCTCATTTGGACCTTGTGGTCAGTACTGTTCCGCTAGCTCGGCGCTTCGAATGGTTCGCCCTTGATGATACACACTCGAGTGACCACTTTCCATGTGTCCTTAGACTGCAGCCTCACCTGCCATATATGCGCCCGCGACGCTGGAAGTTTGCCCAAGCCGATTGGACACTTTTTTCGTCTCTAGCAACATTCGATGACCATCACTTTTCCAGCGTTGACGATGAGGTCAAACACATTACCGACATTATTCTTACAGCTGCGGAATGTTCAATACCACGCACCTCCGAATTGCCCCGGCGCCCCCCAGTTCCTTGGTGGAACGAGGCATGCCGTGACGCAATACGTGAGCGGCGACCTGCTCTCCGCTTTTTCCGGCACCATCCTACTTTGGCCAAATGTATCTGCTATAAACAGTTCAGTGCGCGATGCCGTCGTGTCATCCGCGATAGCAAGAAGGCAAGCTGGAAATTCTTTATTAGCTCATTTAACACCTTCACTCCCTCCTCGGAAGTTTGGCGTCGGCTTCGACGGTTCTCAGGCGCGCCTAGTTTCTCCCCGGTCTCTGGGCTCACTGTCGCGCATGATACATTAGTGGACCCCGTCGCAATTTCTAACTCATTGGGTCAGCACTTTACTGAGATTTCGAGCTCTTCAAATTACCCGCCAGCGTTTCTCCCGAAGAATCGTGCAGCGGAATTGCGACATCTTGCTTTCTCCTCCCAAAATCGCGAAAGCTACAATACTGTTTTCTCCATGCGGGAACTACAACATGCACTCTCTTCTTCTCGCTCCTCTGCCCCAGGACCGGATGGTGTCCACGTCCAAATGTTGCTGCATTTATCAACCCATAGTCTGCGTTACCTCCTTCGCCTTTATAATCGAATTTGGACAGACAGTACTTTTCCCAGACGATGGCGGGAAGCTATCGTCGTTCCTGTTTTGAAACCTGGAAAGGACAAACATCTCCCCTCTAGCTATCGCCCCATTTCCCTCACGAGTAGTGTCTGTAAGGTTTTGGAGCGTATGGTGAATTACCGTTTAGCTTGGTGGCTGGAATCCCGCAGTCTTTTAACACCTGCCCAATGCGGATTCCGACAGCATCGTTCTGCAGTTGACCACCTTGTTGCTTTCTCCACTTATATCATGAACAACTTTCTCTGGAAACGCCAAACAGTAGCAATATTTTTTGATCTGGAGAGGGCATACGATACCTGTTGGAGGACAGGCATCCTCCGCACACTTTTCTCTTGGGGCTTTCAAGGTCGGCTGCCCCTTTTTCTTCGCGAATTTATGGCAGAGCGCACATTTAGGGTGCGGGTGAACACTACTCTCTCCCGTACTTTCTCCCAAGAAAACGGGGTACCCCAGGACTCCGTGCTGAGTGTTGTATTGTTTGCCATTGCCATAAATCCAATTATGGATTGTCTCCTTCCTGATGTCTCGGGCTCCCTCTTTGTGGATGATTTTGCGATCTACTACAGCTCTCAACGGACCAGCCTTCTTGAACGACGTCTTCAAGGATGTCTCGATCGCCTCCACTCTTGGAGCATCAAAACCGGCTTCCATTTTTCTCCCAGTAAGACCATTTGTGTTAATTTTTGGCGACGTAAGGAGTTTCTTCCGCCCTCCTTACATCTAGGTCCTGTCAACCTTCTGTTTTCAGACGTCGCTAAATTCTTGGGTCTTATGTTTGACAGAAAACTGTGCTGGTCCTCCCATGTTTCCTGTCTTTCGGCTCGCTGTCTGCGATCCCTCAAAACCCTCCGTGTCCTGTATGGTACCTCCTGGGGAGCGGACCGAGTGGTCCTTCTCCACCTCTATCGCGCCTTAGTGCGCTCGAAATTGGACTATGGAAGCATAGTCTACTCCTCTGCTCGGCCGTCTATTCTTCGGCGTCTCGACTCTATCCACCACCGTGGATTACGTTTAGTGTCTGGTGCTTTTTACACCAGCCCTGTGGAAAGCCTTTATGCTGAGACTGCTGAACCTCCGCTGTCCAGTCGGCGAGCAGTCCTTCTGAGTCATTATGCTAGCCATCTGTCTTCCATGTCAGCTAATCCAGCCCATGACATTTTTTTCGACGCCTCCTTTGATGTAGGGTATGCAGGCCACCCCTCCTCCCTACTACCACCGGGAGTCCGCTTCCGTCAACTGCTCCATTCTCTTTCCTTCCGCTTTCCTAAAACCTTCTTGACAACTTGGGGTACAGCACCGCCTTGGCTCCGTGCTCGGATCTGCCTGCTCCGTGACCTTTGTCGATTTCCCAAGGATGGTACCCCTTCACTTGTTTATCACCGGGCATTTGCTGCTCTATGTGCACAAATGACGGAAGCCACATTTATTTACACCGACGGCTCGAAAACATCGTTAGGTGTAGGGAGTGCCTATATTGTTGGCGACACCCCAAATCAATTTCGGCTTCCCGACCAGTGTTCGGTTTATACTGCGGAGCTTTACGCTGTTCTCCAGACTGTCCACTACATCCACCGCCATCAGCGGATACAGTACGTTATCTGCTCAGATTCTCTCAGCTCTCTCCTCAGTCTCCAAGCTCTTTACCCTGTGAACCCTCTGGTCCACCGGATTCAGGACTGTCTGCGCTTGCTCCACCTGGGGGGGCGTCTTGGTGGAGTTCCTCTGGCTCCCGGGACACATTGGTATCTGTGGAAATGAGGCGGCTGATATTGCAGCCAAGGCTGCAGTCTCTCTTCTTCGGCCAGCTATCCAATCGATTCCCTTCGCCGATCTACGGAGCGTTTTATGTCGTCGTGTTGTTCATTTATGGCACGCACATTGGTCGACAATTCCCCATAATAAATTGCGGGACGTGAAAGCTCTTCCTTGTGCTTGGAACTCTTCCTCCCGAACGCGTCGTCGGGAGGAGGTAATTTTAACTAGACTCCGGATAGGGCACTGTCTTTTTAGCCATCGACATCTTTTAAGCGGCGATCCTCCCTCACTCTGTCACCACTGCTCTCAGCTGTGGACGGTAAGACACCTTTTAATTGAGTGCCCCTATTTTAACCCATTACGCTCCTGTCTACAGCTATCGTCTGATATATCGTCGGTTTTAGCAGATGACATGCGCTCAGCCGATCGCGTTCTCGAATTTATTAGTGCCAGTGAAATGACGTCAGTCATTTGAAGCTTTTTTTTTTTTTTTTGGGGCAACCAACCCGTTTCTGTAGTGGATTTTTAAGCCTTCCTTCTGCTTTTAGTTTCTCCAATTTTATGACTTTCGTTCCCATTGCTGCTGGTTTCCATTTTCGGTTTTTTACTGTTTCCCAAGTCAAGGACCGGGCGCTAATGACCATAGCAGTTTTGCGCCCTAAAAAAAAAAGAAAAATCAATCAATCTATTGGTATCTCACCTGAAATGGGTCATTGGTAATGACAGAAAATGTTTTCCAGTCAGAAAATATGGCTCTGCACCAGTCAATCATTATGCAAAAGCCATTTCATAGACAGTCAAGCATTGCTTTATAGAACTCTTTGGCATAAAAGCTTCATTGTTGTTTAGTCTTCTTCTCAGAGTTCTTGCACTTCTAGAAAACCGAGAAATGTATCCCATTTGATGGCAATTGAGAATTGGATTGGCACTATGTTGTCGAACAGACATTGGTTTTCTGTCTCACTGGAATCGGGATTCCACACTGCCATTTTTTCGTCTGGTACGTCCTGTTTCAACATAACCACTTCACTTATGCCGCATCTTCATATGGATGGTATCAACTCAGGTGTGCACAGTTTTATGACAGTACACTGCCATGTCTCAGGCTTTTTCCTTTCAAGCATTAGTGCCGCACTCAGCCTCATAGTTAAGGACTTCGGCACATTGAGTTTTCCAGCAGAATGAGTCTTTTGTTATTTCTCTAATTTCTTTGCACATACCTATGTTCAGCACTGACTGCCAGATATCACAACTTCTTTTAAAATTCAGGTGACAGGCAACACAACTTTCAGAGCAGTTCAAACATCATTCCATAAGTCGTCAGGAGAGCGACCAATTGCCAAATTAACGTCGCATTCAGAATCATATTCAATCCAGAATGGAGTATTGCGTAAGGTAATCAAGTGTTACAGTTATTAAACTTCGATAATACCATATGATTATTTCGATAGCCAAAAGACCTGATAGTGCTCAGCTATCAAGAATTAAGATCGAACAGCAAGAACTCTAGAACATAAGTAGAAGCTCTGCCCTTCACTCCGTTTTGTTAACTTGTTATTGTTATTTTTGAACTCAGTCTTAGGCGTAAAGCAAATAGAAGTTCTCATTCATAAGGCACTTTTTGCATTTCTTGGCAAAGCATCAGTAGCAGTTATATTGCAGTAATAACAAGTAAGTGATAATGTATGATCAGAATGGCATGAGTGCTCAGTGAATGTGATGGTGTTACACTGTCAGGGTGTATACGACCCGGGACAACCGGGAGATCCCGGAAAAAAACGGGAATTTTTTCATCCGGGAGAAAACCAGAAAATACCCGAGAATTGTTTAGAATTCCAGGAATCTTTCATTGTTTTAGTTTTCAGTTAAATTTTTATGATTTTGACTGGTAAGAACCAATACTCTAACAAAGGATATTACTGTATCCCGCTACTGCAGAATAATACTGCAGAAAAATAAGAAAAAAATAAAAAATAAAAAAACCTTAAGTTGCAAAGGAAATGCGCTGTATACAACAACAAAACAGTGCTCATACAAGCATCTACCAACAGCAAAGTGTGTCAAAGGCTTTATGAAGACTATGTAATGCTTTATAACAACAAATTGCCTCCGATGAGCGTGATGTGACACCTGTTTGAATTAGATTCGTTTGACCTGTTGCGGGCAGGCTCCTGAGCATGCGCAGTTAAGTCGCGTATGAGTAGTACCTTCTCCCACTTCTGGTTACAGTAGTGTGGCTAGGCGCCACTACTTAATATTGCCCCGTTTCGGAAATATAGTAAATCTGGGGCTGATGCGCAGAGCAGTCTGAGTTGAGGTAGGTAGTCTCCATGTGACCCGTGTTTACGTTCATTAATTATGTTGTTTCCTCTTCATTTATTGCTCTCACGTTAAATGATAAAAAATGGCTTTTTGTGGCCAGGAGCTGTCAGATGAATTAAAATACGTTCGCATAATTACGGAAGGCTAAAATATGTTATTAGTTTCAAATTTTATTTCCACCTTTCTGACAGTCAAGCATTAATCACCTTACAGAACAATGAAGTTATTTTTGCTGGTTTGCTAGAGAGATTTGGCTTAAAATTAATCTTTTCTGCTGAGGCAGTCAATTTATTTGAAACAAAGTGTTTAATTTCACACTGTTGACTAGTTTCAACTGTTCGCTGCATTTCAAGTGCACGTGTGACATTATGCCATAATAAAGAACCAAACATGAGATAATACAGTACTGGTACTCCAAGAAAATTTACATACGAATGTGCATTTTAAGCCGAATTATGCATTTTAGTATGGTTCACGAAATTCCAACACTCTTGAAGTATCGTCTGATACCTTGTTTCTTTTATGACATATGTAAGATCTTTTAATGTTTTACATGTACAAACATATGGGCTTCCTGTGTCATCGTAGCTTCACAAGTGCGGTGACGCCTGTTATCTGGCGCTCTTTTGCAACTGCTCAAACAAACCTATTTCTAACAGGTCGCGGGAAAATATTGCGAATGGTGGTTTGAAAAGTGTTAGATTCAAAGCAGATTTCCTTTTGCGCAAGATGAACTATGTACGAGAATGTATGATGAATTTCTTAAATCACAAAGTGTTTGACTCTGATTTAAAAATCAGCTCTTTGAGGACGACCATTTAGAAGTATTTCGAGCCCAGAAGATCAGACATTTATATTGTTATTAAAAATTTTGCTGGAACATTTGTGTGATGTATCTTAAAAGTGTAACACGCCCAAGAAAGAGTGATCTTGCTATTGGATCACTACATCACGTGACCTATGCTGCCATCAGCTGGTGAGATCACATGACATGAGCTATGACTGTCTTACAAAAATGCATCACAATCTTGATTTCAATGTTTCGGAAAGTAACATGCAGTGTTTGGTGGAATTCAAATTTATACCTTTGTAATATGAAACTATGCAGCGTACATGTTGCTGCACATCAGAGGTCTTTCAAAACGTGTTTGTCCCTCCTGAGTTTCGTTAACTAAAGTGCCGGTAAATTCTACTCCGGTATATAAAACCATAAACATTCAAAGGATTGATGAGTTTTACAGTGCCGAGGAAGAGTATACTGTCACTTAACATGGAGAAAGTGTATTTTCGCCCAGGAGAAAGTGTATTTTTAACCAGGAAATCTGGGAAAAATCCAGAATTTTTTTTTCCTTGTCCATGTATACACCCTGACTGTCCACCTGGTTTGAATGATGTTAGTGGTGACACACTTACTTTAGCACTGACACCTGTGTATGGCAGCAAGAGAGGGGAAGAAAACCAATGTGCACTCTGTGTGCATACCGGGGGGAGTCATTCCAGATGTGGAAAGGGTCCTTCCGGATGCCATGAAGGGTACAGGGTGCACCCATCTGCAGGTGGTCGCTCATGTCGGCACCAATGATGTGTGTCGCTATGGATCGGAGGAAATCCTCTCTGGCTTCCGGCGGCTATCTGATTTGGTGAAGACTGCCACTCTCGCTAGCGGGATGAAAGCAGAGCTCACCATCTGCAGCATCGTCGACAGGACTGACTGCGGACCTTTGGTACAGAGCCGAGTGGAGGGTCTGAATCAGAGGCTGAGACGGTTCTGCAATCGTGTGGGCTGCAGATTCCTCGACTTGCGCCATAGGGTGGTGGGGTTTCGGGTTCTGCTGGATAGGTCAGGAGTCCATGACACGCAGCAAGCGGCTACACGGGTAGCAGGGGTTGTGTGGCGTGGACTGGGCAGTTTTTTAGGTTAGATGGCCTCGGGCAAGTACAGAAAGGGCAACAGCCTCAAAGGGTGCGGGGCAGTCAGGATATGCGGGGGCCAAGCAGCAATCGGTATTGTAACTGTAAGCTGTCGAAGCTGCATTGGTAAAGTACCGGAACTTCAAGCGCTGATAGAAAGCACCGAAGCTGAATTCGTTATAGGTACAGAAAGCTGGTTGAAGCCAGAGATAAATTCTGCCGAAATTTTTACAAAGGCACAGACGGTGTTTAGAAAGGATAGATTGCATGCAACCGGTGGTGGCGTGTTTGTCGCTGTTAGTAGTAGTTTATCCTGTAGTGAAGTAGAAGTGGATAGTTCCTGTGAATTATTATGGGTGGAGGTTACACTCAACAACCGAGCTAGGATAATAGTTGGCTCCTTTTACCGACCTCCCGACTCAGCAGCATTAGTGGCAGAACAACTGAGAGAAAATTTGGAATACATTTCACATAAATTTTCTCAGCATCTTATAGTCTTAGGTGGAGATTTCAATTTACCAGATATAGACTGGGACACTCAGATGTTTAGGACGGGTGGAAGGGACAGAGCATCGAGTGACATTATACTGAGTGCACTATCCTAAAATTACCTCGAGCAATTAAACAGAGAACCGACTCGTGGAGGTAACATCTTGGACCTACTGATAACAAACAGACCTGAACTTTTTGTCTCTGTAAGTGCAGAACAGGGAATCAGTGATCATAAGGCCATTGCAGCATCCCTTAATATGGGAGTTAATAGGAATATAAAAAAAAGGGAGGAAGGTTTATCTGTTTAGCAAGAGTAATAGAAGGCAGATTTCAGACTTCCTAACAGATCAAAACGAAAATTTCTGTTCCGACACTGACGATGTTGAGTGTTTATGGAAAAAGTTCAAGGCAATCGTAAAATGCGTTTTAGACAGGTACGTGCCGAGTAAAACTGTGGGGGACGGGAAAAACCCACCGTGGTTCAACAACAAAGTTAGGAAACTACTGCGAAAGCAAAGAGAGCTTCACTCCAAGTGTAAACGCAGCCAAAACCTCTCAGACAAACAGAAGCTAAACAATGTCAAAGTTGGCGTAAGGAGGGCTATGCGTGAAGCGTTCAGTGAATTCGAAAATAAAATTCTATGTACCGACTTGACAGAAAATCCTAGGAAGTTCTGGTCTTACGTTAAATCAATAAGTGGCTCGAAACAGCATATCCAGACACTCCGGGATGATGGTGACATTGAAACAGAGGATAACACGCGTAAAGCTGAAATACTAAACACCTTTTTCCAAAGCTTTTTCACAGAGGAAGACCGCACTGCAGTTCCTTCTCTAAATCCTCGCACAAACGAAAAAATGGCTGACATTGAAATAAGTGTCCAAGGAATAGAGAAGCAACTGGAATCACTCAACAGAGGAAAGTCCACTGGACCTGACGGGATACCAATTAGATTCTACACAGAGTACGTGAAAGAACTTGCCCCTCTTCTAACAGCCATGTACCGCAAGTCTCTAGAGGAACGGAAGGTTCCAAATGATTGAAAAAGAGTGCTGGTAGTCCCAGTCTTCAAGAAAGGTCGTCGAGCAGATGCGCAAAACTATAGACCTATATCTCTGACGTCGATCTGTTGTAGAATTTTAGAACATGTTTTTTGCTCGCATATCATGTCGTTTTTGGAAACCCAGAATCTACTCTGTAGGAATCAACATGAATTCCGGAAACAGTGATCATGTGAGACCCAACTCACTTTATTTGTTCATGAGACCCAGAAAACATTAGATAAAGGCTCCCAGGTAGATGCTATTTTCCTTGACTTCCGGAAGGCGTTCGATACAGTTCCGCACTGTCGCCTGATAAACAAAGTAAGAGCCTACGGAATATCAGACCAACTGTGTGACTGGATTGAAGAGTTTTTAGCAGACAGAACATAGCATGTTGTTATCAATGGAGAGACGTCTACAGACGTTAAAGTAACCTCTGGCGTGCCACGGGGGAGTGTTATGGGACCATTGCATTTCACAATACATCTAAATGACCTAGTAGATAGTGTCGGAAGTTCTATGCGGCTTTTCGCAGATGATGCTGTAATATACAGAGAAGTTGCAGCATTAGAAAATTGTAACGAAATGCAGGAAGATCTGCAGCGGATAGGCACTTGGTGCAGGGAGTGGCAATTGTCCCTTAACATAGACAAATGTAATGTATTGCGAATACGTAGAAAGAAGGATCCTTTATTGTATGATTATATGATAGCGGAACAAACACTGGTAGCAGTTACTTCTGTAAAATATCTGGGAGTATGCGTGCGGAACAATTTGAAGTGGAATGATCATATAAAATTAATTGTTGGTAAGGCGGGTACCAGGTTGAGATTCATTGGGAGAGTCCTTAGAAAATGTAGTCCATCAACAAAGGAGGTGGCTTACAAAACACTCGTTCGACCTATACTTGAGTATTGCTCATCAGTGTGGGATCCGTACCAGATCGGGTTGACGGAGGAGATAGAGAAAATCCAAAGAAGAGCGGCGCGTTTCGTCACAGGGTTATTTGGTAACCGTGATAGCGTTACGGAGATGTTTTGCAAACTCAAGTGGCAGACTCTGCAAGAGAGGCGCTCTGCATCGCAGTGTAGCTTGCTGTCTAGGTTTCGAATGGGTGAGTTTCTGGATGAGGTATCGAATATATTGCTTCCCCCTACTTATACCTCCCAAGGAGATCACGAATGTAAAATTAGAGAGATTCGAGCGTGCACAGAGGCTTTCAGACAGTCGTTCTTCCCACGAACCATACGCGACTGGAACAGAAAAGGGAGGTAATGACAGTGGCACATAAAGTGCTCTCCGCCACATACCGTAGGGTGGCTTGCGGAGTATAAATGTAGATGTAGATGTAGATGTGTAAGGAGAGTTTGGGGGCATTGGTGCTTCTTATGGGCAACAACTCTGATGAAGCTCTACTTACTTCATCCTGCTATGTGAGCAAGCATACGCTGTACACAGACTTGCGACTAGGAACACCTGCCCTGCTACACATTTTCATATTTCCGTCCAGAGCAAGCAGAGAATGGAACCAAAAACTCCTAATGTCTGGAAGGAAACACTGGTCCATCTGCTCAATATAATATACGAAGCACATGACTCTTTAGCACCAAGTAGACACAGAGTTTGTTCTTGCGATAATTACATTAATTCTGTTGAAAGTTCCATATCAGATATTACCATCTGATATGCAGCTGAAATGGCAGTCACTACACGTTACAATTAGTTAGGTAATAAGCTTGCAGCATTCCTGCTTCCATTGCTTTGACCATTAGTTACTTGACTATATAGGTGTTACACTTTGATTCATATGTTCTGATATGAGTTAGGGGTATCACAAAACAATGACTAAGGAAAGGATGTAGTTAAAGTGTTATCACACAGAAAGCAAGACAAATGTTCACATATTACTAGTATATAAATTGCTGTCCAGAAAATGTTTGGTAACTTACAAGAGAAACTCCCCGTCGCCCCCCACTCCCCTCATATTTAGTGGTAGAATGGCCCAGTAGATGGCATCAAAAACTGACCATGGATCAAGCATGAAAGCAGGAAGAAGGTGTACTGAACTGTAAAATAGATGCGAAATAGAAAGAGTGAACGGTCCAAGCTCAAGATCTGAAACATCGAGCAGGCTCCGAGAATTATGGCTTCATGGTTGTGTGGTTGTGGTGTTGGACTGTAAAGCGGGAGATCCATGTTTGAAACTACCTTGTGCCCCATTTTTTTTTTCCTCGCAGAATTATCAGCTTTCCATCCAGTCATTGATTTGTCTATTCTCCTTCTGTAGACTTAACAATTGTCATACTATACATTAGTTATAGACAATGAGTTATGTGGTAAGACTGTATTTCCAATGTCCGTCGCAAGTAAATGTAATGAATGGTGAGAGGTGGTGAGATGCTGCATAGACATCTCACAGAAATGAAAGCAACCAATAAACTTGTGTGGACTATATTGCAACAAAGAAATTCTGGAGTCAAAACTTGCAAAATGGGACGCAAGAGTTGTAACACATGGTACTTATGTTGAACAAATAAGAGGTGCGTACATCTGGGGTCCCTTCTTTACACCTCGCTGTTGCAAACAGACATTGCATCATGGCACAGACACAAATTTGAATACAATGAACATACATGTTAATGGCCAGATGGACAGTTCATAATTTTTTGTGTGTGTGCGTGGGGGAGGGCAGGGGGAGGGGGGGGGGGGAGGAATGGGGCATCAGAGAGATTTGAACACTTATCTCCCCCTTCACAGCCTACCACCGTGACCACATAACCATGACGACAGAGCTATTCTTGTTCGCTCAATGAGGCATATCTTGAGCTTGGACCGTTCACTGTTTCTATTTTGCTTCTTTTTTCACTGTTCAGTACACCTTCTTCCTGCTTTCATGCTCGATCCATGTCCAATTTTGACAGGGGCTGTCCACTGGGCCATCTTGACACTAAATCTAAGGAGGGTGCAATGGGGAATTTCCCTTGTGAGTGACAGTCGATGGACTTCCAGGACTGGAACTGCGTTATCCTACTATGTTCACTAGATATTTGTGTAAATATTCCAAACAATCCATGTATAAATAGGTGACAGTGAGTTGGAAAAAGGTGTTTTCAACTGCAAGAAGATTATTTTACAAGTAAATTCCAATGCCTCTGTCTTTACATAGCAGGAAACCTGCTTCTTTCTACCTTTGCGCCTCAACTACAGCAATGAGATAATGTGAACATTCTTGATGCCTCGCTCGCTGTGACTGGTTTAAAGTTTCAATGGCTTTTTGAGTCCACGTTTTCTGTCACTGCATATGGTTTCCTGCACAGTAGCCTTCGTTGACTGGGACTTGGTTCTTCGTAGCTTATGAAGTGAAGTATCCTGTGGGCGTTAACATTTTGCAATGTTGTGTTGTTGTGTTCTCTCTTCAGTCCTCTCTTTTCGGGATTGTGCCAATGGTAGCAATCTTTGAAAAATATTTTCTAATACTATAATTATAAAAAAGATGTTTTGTCTACTTATAACTTCAGCAATATAAATACTGGAGATGCTCCAGAAATGTGAATCATACCTGATGATGAGTTTTTAGTTTTCAGTACACTGAAGACTGAAAAACACAAATAATTGTGACTGTTCTTAATATCATTATTGTTAATAATTACGCTGTACTCCCTAAGCCTAGTAACAGAAATGTGTACATAGTATTGTAAGCGGTTTCCTGCACAGTAGCCTTTCGTGATTAGAATTTAGTTCTTTGTGGTGTATGAAGTGTCCCTGTGGATGTCAACATTTTGCAATCAATGCTTTGCTGTTGTCTCTTCATCTCTTTGTTTTAGGGATAGTGCCAATAATAGCAATCATAAAAATATTCTCCAATACTAAAATTTTGTAAAAACATGTATTGCATACTTACAACATTGACAGTGTAAACACTGGAGGTGCTCCAGAAATGTGAATCACATTTGGTGATAAACTATCTATAATCTGTTCATCATAAGAATAAACCGATGTAAACATTGCACTATGTATTCTTCCACGTTTGTTGGAACGCCATTGGATTTCCGTTTCACATGAGACTGCAGCCAAGCTGTCTCGAGTACTGTCAAGTACGATAATAATGGTACATTTTGCGTTGTGCGTTACTTACACATTGACTTAGTGATAATATGGGGCAACAGCTTTACCGGCGCAGTTAACTGGGGCAACACTGGTGGTCAACTGGTAAAGCTAGCCTGCAGTGACGTGGCCAGCTGCAGTTCACATGTAAAAAGAGATGAGCACAGGAGCAATACAGCTTCAAATGTCATCTAATTTTTAGGAAGAATGAAATAATACGCTGCAAATCTCCCACAATACGCTCCTTAGACGAATGGAGAAAAACCACAATACTTAATCGTTTTTAGCTAATGTATTATTGTAATTAAAAACAAGAATGATGAAAATTCCTGACTTAACCATGGGGTAATTTTTCTGCACAAGCCGTGTGTAATGTAAGAGAGTATTGAAGGATTGCACCATATAATTAAATATTGCAGCCCCAGAAGGTATTACTTACAGTCAGTGATCTGGTAATCTCTTAGCTCTTTTCTTATACAAATCCGAGAAATACATTTCAGTTCTTAAAGTAACACTTGCTACGTTGATAACGAGCCTATCAGCAACAGAATCCACGAAGCCAACCAGGTGCAGCATTTTCTCTTTTTCTTTTATGACAAGCCGTTCTATATCCCGCCAGCATTCGGCAGTGACGAGTGAAAAAGCTGCGTGCATTAGTTCCAGTACGTCTGGCCGCTTAACAGTCTTGTTAGTTCTGGGGCCATATCCCGCAGCTTGGCTCCGGATCAGTTCCGTTCATATTGTAATGGTACAGTAGCAAATGTAAATGCGGCATTTGTATGATGTGCCCGATGCTGTGAAAATGATTGCTTTTCATGTTTCTACAATACTTATCTACCTCTATATAGCAAAGATTCACACAGTTATAGCTTTTGGCCATTAAGGCATTTGTCAGCAGTACACACACACACACACACACACACACACACACACACACACACACACTCGCAACTTGCACACGTCTGCAGTCTCAGAGGACTGAAACCACACTGCGAGCAACAGCATCAGTGCGTGATGTGGGAGTGGTGATTGGGTGGGGGTAAGGAGGAGGCTGGGGTGGAGAGGGGGAGGGATAGTATGGTGAGAGTGGCGGATAGTGAAGTGTTGCAGTTTAGACAGAGGGCAGGAGAGAAGGTGCAGAGGGTGAGGGGGTAAGTAGCGGAAAGGAGAGAAATCAAAGGAAATTAAAATACTGTGTGTGGCGGTGAAATGACGGCTGTGTAGTGCTGGAATGGGAACAGGGAGGGGGCTGGATGGGTGAGGACAGTGACTAATGAAGCTTGAGGCCAGGAGGGTTACAGGATCCTAGGATGTATTGCAGGGAAAGTTCCCACCTGCACAATTCAGAAAAGCTGGTGTTGGTGGGAAGGATCCATATGGCACAGGCTGTGAAGCAGTCATTGAGATGAAGGATATCATGTTTGGCAGTGTGTTCAGCAACAGGGTGGTCCACTTGTTTTTTGGCCACAGTTTGTTGGTGGCCATTCATGCAGACAGACAGCTTGTTGGTTGTCATGCCTACATAGAATGCAGCAGAGTGGTTGCAGCTTAGCTTGTAAATCACTGGTTTCACAGGTAGCCCTGCCTATGATGGGATAGGTTATGTTAGTGACCAGTCTGGAGTAGCTGGTGGTAGGAGGATGTATGGGACAGGTCTTTCATCTAGGTCTATTACAGGGGTGTGAGCCATGAGGTAAGGGATTGGGAGCAGGGATTGTGTAAGGATGGACGAGTATATTGTGTAGGTTTGGTGCACGGCAGAATACCACAGTAGGAGGGTGGGAAGGATAGTGGGCAGGACATTTCTCATTTCAGGGCACGATGAGAGGTAATCAAAACCCTGGCGGAGAATGTAATGCAGTTGCTCCTGTCGGATGATACTGAGTAACAAGAGGAATGCTACTCTGTGGCCGGACAGTGGGACTTTGGGTGGTGGTGGGAGACTAGAAAGATAGGTACAGGAGATTTGTTTTTGTACAAGGATGGAAGGTTAATTACGGCCAGTGAAGGCTTCAGTGAGACCCTCATTATATTTTGAGAGGGTCTGCTCGTCACAGCAGATGCAACGATCATGGGTGGCCAGGCTGTACAGAAGGGACTTCTTGGTATGGAATGGGTGGCAGCTGTCGAAGTGGAGATACTGCTGGTGGTTAGTAGGTTTGATATGGGCGGAGGTACTGATGTAGCCATCTCTGAGGTGGAGAACGACATCGAGGAAGGTGGTTTGTTGGTTTGGGTAGGACCAGGTGAAGCCCCTCCTCCCTCCACACCTTCTCTCCTGCCCTCCGTCTAAACTGCAACACTTCACTGTCCGCCACTCCCACCATACTATCCCTCCCCCTCCCCGCCCCAGCCTCCTCCTTACCCCCACCTAGTCGCCACTCCCATCATGCACTGATGCTGCTGCTCGCAGTGTGATTTCAGTTCTCTGAGACTGCAGACTTGTGTGCAAGTTGCGTTTGCGTGTGTGTGTGTGTGTGTGTGTGTGTGTGTGTGTGTGTGTGTGTGTGTGTGTGTGTGTGTGTGTGTGTGTGTGTGTGTATCTACTGCTGACAAAGGCCGTAATGGCCGAAAGCTATAATTGTGTGAATCTTTTTGTTGTGCCTATCACTACTCAGCACCTGTGCTGTATGGTGAGTAGCAACGTTCCTTCTCTGGTATTGTTACATTTCTGTGATATAAAATGTTGGGCATTGTCCAAATAAAGAAGATTTGGGTTTTCATTTTTGCTGTAAAAAATTAAATTGTTATGTTTTCTTAATTTAAACAACTTTTATGAACAATGCTTCACAAAACACCGATAATTAAGAATTTCTATTCGAAATGGGAACAGGAATTTCGCTTCCAATATGTAATTAGAAACAAGGAGAGATGCACTATTCATAAAAAAGATGATGAGTTTTATAATTGCTAGATGCAGGTATTTGAAAGTGAATGAGAAAAAAAAATGATATTGGGGCACGAATAACGGTAGGTTCACATTCCATTACGCTACTGACTGCACTACATATTCAACATGTAAAGGATTGTCAACTACATAGTATACATGGCTGGAAAACTTCAAAGCTGATTATCTCCATAAATTTATGAAAAACATTAAGAACAGCCTATTTCTCGGCACTTTGGGACCATGATCCACCCACGTGTTTCAGTACGTTACAGAAAGCAGCCTCAGCCATTTTCATAATGCACATTAACAGCACGACAATCAGAGCACAATGCTGCAGAGGCTGTGACTGTACATGATTCTTGAAATAAAAACTACGTAGCTAAAGCATGATTAAGAAAACTTTGATGGCTTTTAATACCCTTGAATATCTTAAAGTTTCATTTAACGTAACTTAGTAATTAGATATCTAATACATAAGTAGGACCTACTTCCAGGAATGTAACAACACCAGTGCGTGTGCTACGGCTTCTGACCAATCATCGTGTTTGTGTTTGTTTACATCAAGTTTATTCTTATGATGAACGGATTATAGTTTTCAGTATGCTCAAGGTAGAAAAACGTAAACAATTGTGACAGTTTTTGATGTATGATGATTAGTTTGCAGTTGATGCATCTGAGTATTTAATAACTGTGCTCTACTCCCTAAACCTAGTTACAGAAATGCGACTAAGGTTCAGTGGCATACATTTTTGGTATTTCAGCCCTCAGCAGCTGTGTGTTGGAGACAGAATCTGTAGTCACATCACAACTGACTCAAGGAACGTGTCTGGTGGTATTCTTCATGCTGGTAGTATAACTGAATTTGGCAACAGTGCTGGGATATGTTTGGCAAGTCTGTAAACAGTGAGTTACTTCCTGGATGGCACTGAATTATCATGCTAGATTCACTTGATCTATTCGTATTACTTACGTTGAATAGCCAGAGTGTTTGTTTCATAAGGTGTGAATTAAGGTTATCAATTACTTTCTAGTTCCACATCTTTTACATCGTGATTTAGCTGTCATAGCCACAACTGGGCCAATAAGAGAGAGAGTAATGCTATAGCTCTTCCCTAACACACCTGTGAAGGAAAGGCTGCTCTGGTTCGTGTTTCCAGTTCCGCTGATGGCCTTATTTGTATCGGTTTTGTGACAGAGCTACAGGTAGCCAGATCTAAAATTAACAAGAAAACTTTATTTTATTTATTAACTGCCTCGTTTCTGTACTATTCAATAGCAACATGGGACAAAAAGTAAACATGGAATGTTTCAAATTTCAGTGTGAGTAATACCTTCCTAATTCCTGATGATATAGGCTCGTTCATTTTACAGATACGTTATGTTTTTACAGTGGACTCCTTTTTGAGCCACCAGATGGAAAATGCTGTGTTGAGACTGCCTTTTACTCAAGTATGTTTCTTTTGTTGGGGCTCGGAGATTAATTTCTTGTTAAGAAGTTAACATAAAGGTATCTTTAACACCTCACAACTAACAATATTACTTTGGAATTTTTGGTGAGCGAACTGATGTTCAAGGAAAAATGCAGCAATAGTCATTCCTTTGACTTTTGTTGCTTTTTAAGTTAGAGCATCCAGTACTCCTACTCCAGACTCCTGAACCTTGCCTATTGTATGCAAATGTAGCAAGACATTTAAATGGTCACAGTTCACCACGTAATTCTGTTAGCAAGGCTTCCTGAATGGGGAAATATCATTCATGCCAGAACAATATTTCTTGAAAGAAGAAAACCACTTTCTGATGTGCTTTTCCCAAAAGCACTCACCCCACACACAATATAAAGGTTCCAAGCTGCCTCTATTGCCTTAACCCTTTTATTAGACCCATAGCGAATAGTATGTCTCAGATGTTAGGCCTTTTTCCACTTTGACTATTTTACAATTCTTGAACAACATTTATAAGTTTCTTCTTTGCACAATCCCATATTTGACTGCAAGATAAATCCTAGAACTGCAAATAAGAAAATGACAGTTGATAATACATTCGAAGCACCATGCTGCATTAGGCTGGTTGGATGGCACCTGGCATTAGGTGGCAGATGGCGTTCAGCTGGTAGCCAGTGCCCGCTGTAGGGGGGGGGGGGGGAGAGCAATGTAAACTTTCCTCTTCTTGATGCAGCCACAAACTGTTTAGTGGAATTGTTTCTTGGAGTTTTTGCTATTCTTGGTGTGTTAAAAAAAGGCATCGGGGGCTCTCAAACATGCGACCTCATATCTATCTTGCGTGATGTTTACCAGAAGACCATGAGCAGATACAGCTTGTAGTGGCTAGCAAAGAATGACAGCATTTCCTCCATACAGTTCCACATCCTGCAGTGTTGTCAGTTCATGCATATGGCCAGACTTAGAATTCTGAGGGGCTGCTGGTTATATTGGCCACCTTAAGTGAATGACTCCAACTTAATCTCTGCAGCGGCTCTCAGGTGGATGGGTGTTATGTCTTAGACTCTACAAAAATTATCAACACAATGCATTTAAATAAGAAAACAATTTTGTAATTCAATAATTTAATAGCTATTGTACCATTTTCGTATCTTCTCGCCTGCACCCACTAAGGTGGTAAGAAATCTAGTGTAATTGCCACTTAAATTCTGGGTTAACACTGCTGCAATCTGTGTGAACACGGAGTTGAGAAGGTTGCTGCTGACTGAAATGAAATATCATATGAGTGCAGTGTCTGTTGCTACAGTCGGAAAATGGGGATGTACTAGACATGGCCTACGCCTGAATAAGAGAGGGAAAGACAGGTTGGCTGAGCTTCTTGCAGAAAATGTACAGGGGGGCACAGCCACACAAAACAAGAGCCCTGTGATGGTAACTGGTGTCAGAGGGTTAGTTTTTTAAGATTAGAACCAGGAGTTAGGTATCCTGTTATGAAAGAAGTTAAAATAACAGAAGAGAATGCTTAAGAGTGCACGGCAAAGTGATTTTAGGTTATTTCTTCAGAATATCGGAGGATTGAGTAATAAGATAGAAGAGCTGCTTCTCTGTGTGGAAAATTTAAAGAACTGTGAAAAAATAGACATCCTGTGCCTGCGTGTGCACCATATAACCACAGAGTTAAGGAACTTACATATAAAAAATTAAATTTGAGTGTTGTACTCAAGTGGAAGTAATGTGGGAAAAATGGGGAGTTATTACCTGTATTAACCCTCACAGTGCCAAGGGGGAAGGAGGTACTTATCACCCACCTTTTGAAAATAATGCAATCTAACCAGTTACTTTATATTTTAAAGTTTTGTAAAAACAATTATAGTTTTTTAATGAATTCTTCTACCAGATTTCGTAAATATTTAAATTTTTTAGTGAAACTTAACCAAAAATTTAAGTCCCAGTCGTAGATGTCACTTACTTCAATGAATGTCATATTCAATATTTTCAGGTTGAGGACTTTCCTTACACATCAATATCTTTTTAAAAAGTGTGTTGTGATTAAAAGTCAACAGCAGTTAACAATTTTTTTCTTTCACGTTGGGCATAAAGTATGGTCCCCCACCCCCATCCCTCCCTACCCAACCTCCCACTCCTCACTCCCATTGATAGTACACTTTACTGAAAATGTGTTGGTACTGTTAAGTGTGTGATAAAAGATATTTTCGGTTTCTGGGTCCTACTTACCACTTCAGTATCTCTTTAAAAACTATGTTGTTAATGGGTCATTCCATGTGAAAACAACAAGCCAAAGGATCAGTTTCAATCTCACCGTGTTAGATTTTAGTAAAACGTTTAGTATTATGAAGGATGGCTATGTGGTATATGTTACTTGTATATTTTAATTTTTTCTGAGTTATTGATGTCATAAAATCAGGAAAATTGATGAAATTGTCGATTTATGCTGTTAGTTATTTTCCAGTAGTTTGAAGTGGGAAAACTCTAGACTTTCCGAGAAATGAAATATAATATAATACAGTATGTCCCGTTTGAATGAACTTTTTACCTGCTGTACTAAATTTAATGTACATTGCCAATCAGGTAATTACATCCATAAGTTATTTGAATGATTAGACGAAGTTCTTAACTATTATTTAACAGATCTGAAAAATTTCTTACTTCATCAGTCACCGGAGCTGTAATATTATAGGTCCTCCCAGTTATGGTATGCAAATCAACTTTGCTGATTATGGATTTCTTATGAAGTAAATGAATATCTGGTTTCATGGAATAGGCAAGTGCTGAAGCAGGTCCATTATGAAGAAGAAATATTACTTTCACTTGGTTGATATCCTCTTCAACACTCAAAGCACTTGCAGTCCACCACTTGTCATCCTGAACACTAGCAACGAATCCTGATATATCTTCAAATTGATTTCTTTGTGCAATGGTTTCAAGTTTTCTTCCTTGAATTCGTCAGGGTTAGAGTAGGTTTTTGTTATTAATTTGTGTTAAGTAATTGGCATGAAGGCATGCTATTTCTGAGTTCCTGCCACTATCTTCACATTTTAAAAGCATTTTGATAGACTAAGGTCTTCATCCTGATGCTTTTGGGCTGTTAAGTATTTAAGTGTACAACTTCTTATGTTCTCCACACATCAGTTATGAAGCTGAAGAGGTGTTATAATTTGATTATTGTAGGCTAGCTGAAGATGCACGTGCGGCCAGTCACTTAACTGTTTCTGTTACACCATTGCATGGACCTGTCCCATGAGATGTGCATTTTGGTGGAGTTTTGATTTCAGTTCAGTCTGGAAAATTTCCTGTTGTTCTGCAGTAAATGAATGGTGTAACTGAGCTTTTAGTTTTTCAGTTAAAATGTCAAGAGATTATTCTGCTGAATGGGTTATTGTTTTTAAGATTGATCTGTCGGTATGAATCTATTGTTTGTAACATATCGTGAATCAAATTCAATTCAAACAATTCATAAATATAATGGAAAATCCATGATGGAATGCATCTACAAACAAATCCGGGATATGGCTATGGGCACCCACATGACACCATCCTATGCTAACTTATCCTTGGGCTATCTAGAGGAATCCTTCGTAAACACCTAGAATCCTAAGCCCCTTACCTGGTTCAGATTCGTTGATGAGATCTTTGCCATCTGAATCGAGGGTGAGGGCACCCTATCCACTTTCCTCCAGAACCTCAACAATTTCTCCTCCGTTTGCTTCACCTGATCCTACTCAACCTTCCTGGATGTTGACTTCCACCTCAAAGATGGCTACATCAGTACCTCCGTCCATATCAAACCTACTAACCATCAGCAATGTCTCCACTTTGACAGCTGCCCACCCGTTCCATACCAAGAAGTTCCTTCCATACAGTCTAGCCACCCGTTCTCATCACATCTGCAGTGACAAGCAGTCCCTCTCGAAATATACTGAGGGTCTCACTGAAGCCTTCACAGACTGTAATTATCCTTCCACCCTTGTACCAAAATAAATCTCCCTTGCCTTATCTTTCCAGTCTCTCACCACCTCCCAAAATCCCACTGTCTGGACACAGAGAAGCATTCCCCTCGTAACTCAGTACCACGCTGAACTGGAGCAATTGAATTACATTCTCCACCAGGGTTTCGATTACACCCTGAAATGAGAAATATCCTGCCCGCTATCCTTTCCACCCCTCCCACAGTGGTATTCCACCGTCTACCAAACCTACACGATATACTCGTCCATCTCTACACAACCCCTGCTCCCAACCCCTTACACCTACTACTCCAGTCTGGTCACAAACATCACCTATCCAATGAAAGGCAAGGCTACTTGTGAAACTAGTCAGGTAATCTACAAGCTAAGCTGCAACCACTGTGCTGCATTCTGTGTGGGCATGACAACCAACAAGCTGTCTGTCCGCATGAATGGCAACCGACAAAATGTGGCCATGAAACAAGTGGACCACCCTGTTGCTAAGCACACTGCCAAATATGACATCCTTCATTTCAATGATCGCTTCACAGCATGTGTCATACGGATCCTTCCCATAAACACCAGCTTTTCTGAATTTTGCAGGTGGGAACTTTCCCTTTGATGTATCCTACGTTGCCTTAACCCTCCTGGCCTCAACCTTCGTTAGTCATTGTCCTCTCCCTTCCAGCCCCTTCTCTGTTCCCTTTCCAGCATTACACAGCCCTCATTCCATCATCGCATGCAGTCTTTTTACTTCTCTCCCTTTTCCACTAAGCACCCCCGCCCCCACCCCACCTCTCCCCTGCTCTCTGTCTAACCTCTCGACTGCAGATAGCTGCCCTACCCTGTCTTCACCTCGTCCCTGCACGCTCTACAGCTGCACGTCACTGTCCTCCACCCCACCCTACTATCCCTCCCTCTCCTTGCCCCAGCCTCCTCCTTACTCTCACCCAGTTGCCCCTCCCATCATGCACTGGTGCTGTTGTTCGCAGTATGGCTTCATTTGCCTACGATTGCAGTTTGTGTGTGTGTGTGTGTGTGTGTGTGTGTGTGTGTGTGTGTGTGTGTGTGTGTGTGGGCGGGCAGTTTTTGACAAAGGCCTTACTGGCCGAAAGCTTTATGTGCGACAGTCTTTTTGGTGTAAAAGTTACATATAGGATACCCCCTTGCACTTTATGTATGATACACGTACATAACATGCTCCAAGACTTGTCAGGGACTTGTTTATTATCTAATAAAAACTGCTGGTGTAACTGGAACTGATAACTGCCTGTGAAGTAGGAACGTTTCACTCAGTTTCACATGTAATAATCGATGTTTTTCAAAGCCTGCAGCTGTCATTCATTATTTAAATAATGAAATACTGCACTAGTTACGTATTTTTTCATGCTTAGCAGGACGCGTTTCGAGAATTTTTTTCTCGTTGTCAAGTGCAAATATGTACATAAGTATTTTGTGTGGTGTTTGAATATGTGTTGTTCTGTGTCTCTTGTACCATTGTCATCTTTTTGAGGTTATCAGGTACGTAAATACTGCACTTTACAATGAAAATAAATTCTTGAAATACGTTTTGCTCTGCATGAATAAAATACTCAACTGGTGCTGTGTGTACTCAACTGGTGCTGTGTTTAAACTAAAAACATGTGAGCAATGCTGCGTTTGTGCAGTATAGACAGTTTGGAAATGGTTGTGATTGATCATGATATCTTCATTTGAACGAACCTAGTTACTCTGATAAGCCACCATGCCAAGTAGAGCTTGGTAGCGGCGGGAGGTAAGGCACGAATTGTTCCAACTTTTACACATTCACCAGTTCAGATCCACTGAGTATATTGCCCTGATGTAAAGAAACTTAACCATGCCCAACATCATGCCAGTGTCATTTCTTCTCCACAAACATTCTTTCTAAATGCGTAAATATTGTGAAAATTAAACATGTTGATGCAAAATCTGATAAAAATTACCATTGTTGGCGTAGGAAATTTGACAGGACCGATAAAAAATTTTGTAAACGGTTTAATTCTGGGAATGCAAAAGCAGGGTTATACTGTTTAACACTTTATTAGAGCAGGAATACATACTAAACATGACAGGCACTCTTCCTTTTTTTTTTTTTTTTTTTCCACCAGTCTACTGTGACTTGTTTGATGCGGCCCGCCACGAATTCCTTTCCTGTGCTAACCTCTTCATCTCAGAGTAGCACTTGCAACCTACGTCCTCAATTATTTGCTTGATGTATTCCAATCTCTGCCTTCCTCTACAGTTTTTGCCCTCTACAGCTCCCTCTAGTACCATGGAAGTCATTCCCTCATGTCTAAGCAGGTGTCCTATCATCCTGTCCCTTCTCCTTATCAGTGTTTTCCACATATTCCTTTCCTCTCCGATTCTGCATAGAACCTACTCATTCCTTACCTTATCAGTCCACCTAATTTTCAACATTCGTCTATAGCACCACATCTCAAATGCTTCGATTCTCTTCTGTTCCGGTTTTCCCACAGTCCATGTTTCACTACCATACAATGCTGTACTCCAGACGTACATCCTCAGAAATTTCTTCCTCAAATTAAGGCCGGTATTTGATATTAGTAGACTTCTCTTGGCCAGAAATGCCTTTTTTGCCATAGCAAGTCTGCTTTTGATGTCCTCCTTGCTCCGTCCGTCATTGGTTATTTTACTGCCTAGGTAGCAGAATTCCTTAACTTCATTGACTTCGTGACCATCAATCCTGATGTTAAGTTTCTCGCTGTTCTCATTTCTACTACTTCTCATTACCTTCGTCTTTCTCCGATTTACTCTCAAACCATACTGTGTACTCATTAGACTGTTCATTCCGTTCAGCAGATCATTTAATTCTTCTTCACTTTCACTCAGGATAGCAATGTCATCAGCGAATCGTATCATTGATATCCTTTCACCTTGTATTTTAATTCCACTCCTGAACCTTTCTTTTATTTCCATCATTGCCTCCTCGATGTACAGATTGAAGAGTAGGGGCGAAAGGTTACAGCCTTGTCTTACACCCTTCTTAATACGAGCACTTCGTTCTTGATCGTCCACTCTTATTATTCCCTCTTGGTTGTTGTACATATTGTATATGACCCATCTCTCCCGATAGCTTACCCCTACTTTTTTCAGAATCTCGAACAGCTTGCACGATTTTATATTGTCGAACGCTTTTTCCAGGTCGACAAATCGTATGAAAGTGTCTTGATTTTTCTTTAGCCTTGCTTCCATTATTAGCCGTAACGTCAGAATTGCCTCTCTCGTCCCTTTACTTTTCCTAAAGCCAAACTGATCGTCACCTAGCACGTTCTCAATTTTCTTTTCCATTCTTCTTTATATTATTCTTGTAAGCAGCTTCGATGCATGAGCTGTTAAGCTGATTGTGCGATAATTCTCGCACTTGTCAGCTCTTGCCGTCTTCGGAATTGTGTGGATGATGCTTTTCTGAAAGTCAGATGGTATATCGCCAGACTCATATATTCTTCACACCAACGTGAATAGTCGTTTTGTTGCCACTTCCCCCAATGATTTTAGAAATTCTGATGGAATGTTATCTATCCCTTCTGCCTTATTTGACCGTTAGTCCTCCAAAGCTCTTTTAAATTCTGATTCTAATACTGGATCACCTATCTCTTCTAAATCGACTCCTGTTTCTTCTTCTATCACATCAGACAAATCTTCACCCTCATAGAGGCTTTCAATGTATTCTTTCCACCTATCTGCTCTCTCCTCTGCATTTAACAGTGGAATTCCCGTTGCACTCTTAATGTTACCACCGTTGCTTTTAATGTCGCCAAAGGTTGTTTTGACTTTCCTATATGCTGAGTCTGTCCTTCCGACAATCATATCTTTTATCGATGTCTTCACGTTTTTCCAGCGGCCATTTCGTCTTAGCTTCCCTGCACTTCCTATTTATTTCATTCCTCAGCGACTTGTATTTCTGTATTCCTGATTCTCCCGGAACATGTTTGTACTTCCTCCTTTCATCAATCAGCTGAAGTATTTCTTCTTTTACCCGTAGTTTCTTCGCAGCTACCTTCTTTGTACCTATGTTTTCCTTCCCAACTTCTGTGATGGCCCTTTTTAGAGATGTCCATTCCTCTTCAACTGTACTGCCTACTGCGCTATTCCTTATTGCTGTATCTATAACGTTAGAGAACTTCAAACGTATCTCGTCATTCCTTAGTACTTCCGTATCCCACTTCTTTGCATATTGATTCTTCCTGACTAATGTCTTGAACTTCAGCCTACTCTTCATCACTACTATATTGTGATCTGAGTCTATCATTTTTCTTCGTGGCAAAGTGATATTTCCAGCAGAGAGTACGAGAGTAGAACAGTAAATCTTTGACGAGGGCTGTTTGGTTGAATCTGGGAGCGGGGCTGAAGGTGAGGCCTTTGGATAGGACAGAGGTTTCGGATTGGGAGAGAGGTTTAGAGGAAAGGTTAACTACTGAATTAGGGTGTTGCGGTTCCAGATAGTGTTGATTGGAATTTTGAGGTTTTGGAGGGAGTGGAGCTGGAAGTGGGAGATTGAGTAGATGGGAGAGACTGGGTTTGTGTGCGATGAGAGGAGGTTGAGGTTTGCTGGAAAGGTTGTGAAGGGTGAGTGAGTTGCCTTTCCGGAGGTGGGAAAACAGGAGATTGGATAGTTTTTTGAGGTGGAGGGTAGCATGCTGTTCTAATTTGCGGTTGGCCTGTAGGAGGATGCTCTGAACAGCCGGTGTGTTGAAAGCGGCAAAAAAATTTTTTTGGTCATGGTTTGGAAGTGGGTTACATATTATTGAGTATATGTAGGCGGGATAAAATTGTATAGCAGATTACGGTAAAAAGGAGAAGGTGAATACAAAGTGAAACTACTGGCAAAAACAGGAATATATATATATATATATATATATATATATATATATATATATATATATATATATATATATATATATATATAAAAAGAAAGATGTTGTGACTTACCAAACGAAAGCGCTGGCACGTCAATAGACACACAAACATACACACAAAATTCTAGCTTTCGCAACCAATGGTTGCTTCGTCAGGAAAGAGGGAAGGAGAGGGAAAGACGAAAGGATGTGGGTTTTAAGGGAGAGGGTAAGGAGTCATTCCAATCCCGGGAGCGGAAAGACTTACCTTAGGGGGAAAAAAGGACGGGTATACACTCGCGCACACACACACACACACACACACACACACACATATACAGACACAAGCAGACATATTCAAAGGCAAAGAGTTATATATAATAGAGACAAACATTCCACGTGGGAAAAATATATCTAAAAACAAAGATGATGTGACTTATACCAAACGAAAGCGCTAGCAGGTTGATAGACACACAAAATTCAAGCTTTCGCAAACAACGGTTGCTTCATCAGGAAAGAGGGAAGGAGAGGGAAAGACGAAAGGATGTGGGTTTTAAGGGAGAGGGTAAGGAGTCATTCCAATCCCGCGCGCCCACACACACACACACACACACACACATACACTCACATATCCATCCGCACATAATACACGGACACAAGCAGACATTTGTAAAGGCAAAGAGTTTGGGCAGAGATGTCAGTCGAGGCGGAAGTAAAGAGGCAAAGCTGTTGTTGAAAGACAGGTGAGGTATGAGTGGCAGCAACTTGAAATTAGCGGAGGTTGAGGCCTGGCGGATAACGAGAAGAGAGGATATACTGAAGGGCAAGTTCTCATCTCCGAAGTTCTGACAGATTGGTGTTAGTGGGAAGTATCCAGATAATCCGGGCGGTGTAACACTGTGCCAAGATCTGCTGGCCGTGCACCAAGGCATATTTAGCCACAGGTGTGTGTGTGTGTGTGTGTGTGTGTGTGTGTGTGTGTGTGTGTGTGTGTGTGTGTGTGTGCGCGCGTGTGCGTGCGAGTGTATACCTGTCCTTTTTTCCCCCTAAGGTAAGTCTTTCCGCTCCCGGGATTGGAATGACTCCTTACCCTCTCCCTTAAAACCCACATCCTTTCGTCTTTCCCTCTCCTTCCCTCTTTCCTGATGAAGCAACCGTTGGTTGCGATAGCTTGAATTTTGTGTTTGTTTGTGTGTCTATCAACCTGCCAGCGCTTTCGTTTGGTAAGTCACATCATCTTTGTTTTATATTTAAAAAAAACCATGTCATTCCAAGCATGTGTGTCAGTTTTTACCTCTCTATCTACATTATTCCATAGTTTATTAAGTTTTCAAATTTATACTGACTTTTTGATCACCCAGTATTTGGATTTGCTCACTCCTCTTTGTAGTGTGTTTAAATTTTTTTTAAGCTGTGAAATTATTTCCATAATATTTTATAATAAGTTCTTCATATTAATTGGAGGGAATTTAAAAAAAAAAAATTTTTTTTCAAAAGATCTATCCCTTTCGTTTTTTTTACTAGGCTACTGTTTCTCTTGAAATTGCTGCTTCTTGATAGGGGATACCCCCACAACCTGTAAGCTGCTATTGAGTGACTCTACAGTACTTCAGAAGCAGCAGTATTAATGTCATCATCAGAATCCCTTAGGACTATATTTGGGTCCCCTTTTGTTTCTTGTTCTGGACTATCATTAGATTCCCTTTTTCACAATTTAGTAAGCTTCATTCTGCATTTACTAAAGACTTTGCAGGTAAGTTCGCACCAGTTATCAAATTCACCATAGATTCTGGAATATTTCCTAAGAATTTCACAACATGATTGTGCTTCCCTTCTTTGAAAGGGTTGCAATGAAAGAGCTGTTCACATACACTCATTGTAAACAGCAAAAATATACCACTTTGCTGAGTATTGTTGGTAGAAACATAACCTGCATATCACACCCAATTAGGCTGCCACCTGTGGACAAAATTGTAAATTAGGTTTGGTTTCACACACTCCTATCTTTCAACATAGTGTCGTCGTAACTGCCGTCTGCTTCATGTCTGCTGTGCAGCGAGCTACGTTAATTTAAGTATAAACTGTATTTTTATTACTTGTCACTTCTTCTTCCGTGTGTTTTTGCTTTTAGGAAGCTTTAATTGTCGAGTGCTAGTAATAGTGTTCCATAGATTTCGTGTTTGTTTTGAATACAGTCAGAGAGAGTCCCTTTAGTCAACCATAGTGCCAGTAGTGCTAGTGTTTGTTTTCAATACAGTCCAGAGACAAGTAGTTCTATTTTCATTGTTTTCTACAAGAAGTGTCTAGCAACCACAGTTTAGTCAACAATCAGCCGCTTTTACTGAATTAGCAATCTAGTTAAAAGTTGATTAACTCTCTACAGTAAATTGATTTCTTAGGATGTGTGACTGCTGTGTACAGACGCAGGAGGAGCTGGCCACTGTTCGCAAACAGCTGAATGTGTTGATGGCCGTGGTCAGCCGTCTTCAGGCTGCTGCCTTGGAGTGTAGCGGCATTGGGGAGTCTGGTGCTTCACATGGTACACCCCAGGTGTTACATGCTTCACCCACTGTCCCTGCTGTCGAGACATCTTTGCGGGTACCGGGCGCGGTTGGGCCACCCTCTCCCCAAGGGGAGTGGTGGGTTCAGCGCCATTCGCTGCGCCCAAGGCGGAGGGTCAATGTGGAGGCTGGCCGTGTGGCATCGCCCGCTCTGCCTGTGAGTGGACATGTGGCCATTCCTTCAGCAAGGTCCGAGCAGGCACACGGGGGGGGAGGGGTTCATTAGTTATTGGGAGCTCCAACGTTAGGCGGGTGATGGAGCCCCTTAGGGAAATAACGGAAAGGTCGGGGAAGAAGACCAGTGTTCACTCTGTCTGCTTGCTGGGGGTCTCATCCGAGATGTGGAGGAGGCCCTGCCGGCGGCGATAGAGAGCACTGGGTGCACCCGACTGCAAATTGTTGCTCATGTCAGTACCAATGACTCCTGTCGTCTGGGTTCAGAGGTCATCCTCAGTTCGTACAGGTGGTTGGCGGAGTTGGTGAAGGCGGAAAGCCTCACTCGCGGGGTGGAATCTGAGCTAACTATTTGTAGTATCGTTCCCAGAACCGATTGCGGTCCTCTGGTTTGGAGCCGAGTAGAAGGCTTAAACAAGGAGCTCAGACGATTCTGCAGAGATCTGGGGTGCAAATTTCTCGACCTCCGCTATCGGGTGGAGAAATGTAGGGTCCCCCTGAATAGGTCAGGCGTGCACTACATGCTGGAAGCGGCTACAAGGGTAGCGGAGTATGTGTGGAGTGCACATGTGGGTTTTTTAGGTTAGAGAATTCCCTCCCTAGGCCCGACAAGACGCCTCCTGAGACGCGGCAAGGTAGGAGTAGGCAAAATGCAACAGGGAATAACAATATTAATGTGCTAATAGTAAACTGCAGGAGCGTCTATAGAAAGGTCCCAGAACTACTCTCATTAATAAACAGTCATAATGCCCATATAGTACTAGGGACAGAAAGTTGGCTGAAACCAGACGTAAACAGTAATGAAATCCTAAACTCAGATTGGAATGTATACCGCAGAGACAGGCTGGACAGTGAAGGGAGAGGCGTGTTTATAGTGATAAGAAGTGCAATAGTAACAAAGGAAATTGATGGAGATCCGAAATGTGAAATAATTTGGGTGAAGGTCACGGTTAAAGCAGGCTCAGACGTGGTAATTGGATGTCTGTATAGGCCCCCTGGCTCAGCAGCTGTTGTGGCTGAGCACCTGGGATAATTTGAAAAATATTTCTAGTAGATTTCCCCACCATGTTCTAGTTCTGGGTGGAGATTTTAATTTGCCAGATATAGACTGGGAGACTCAAACATTCATAACAGGTGGCAGGGACAAAGAATCCAGTGAAATTTTTTTAAGTGCATTATCTGAAAACTACCTTGAGCAGTCACAGAGAACCGACTCGTGGCAATAACATATTAGACCTTATGGTGACAAACAGACCCGAACTATTTGAAACAGTTAACGCAGAACAGGGAATCAGCGATCATAAAGCGGTTACGGCATTGATGATTTCAGCTGTAAATAGTAATATTAAAAAAGGTAGGAAGATTTTTCTGTTTAGCAAAAGTGACAAAAGGCATATTACAGAGTACCTGACTGCTCAACACAAAAGTTTTATGTCAAGTACAGAGAGTGTTGAGGATCAGTGGACAAAGTTCAAAACCATCGTACAATATGCGTTAGATGAGTATGTGCCAAGCAAGATCGTAAGAGATGGAAAAGAGCCACCGTGGTACAACAACTGAGTTAGAAATCTGCTGCGGAAGCAAAGGGAACTTCACAGCAAACATAAACATAGCCAAAGCCTTGCAGACAAACAAAAATTACGCGAAGCGAAATGTAGTGTGAGGAGGGCTATGCGAGAGGCGTTCAATGAATTCGAAAGTAAAGTTCTATGTACTGACTTGGCAGAAAATCCTAAGATATTTTGGTCTTATGTCAAAGCAGTAGGTGGATCAAAACAAAATGTCCAGACACTCTGTGACCAAAATGGTACTGAAACAGAGGATGACAGACTAAAGGCCGAAATACTAAATGTCTTTTTCCAAAGCTGTTTCACAGAGGAAGACTGCACTGTAGTTCCTTCTCTAGATTGTCGCACAGATGACAAAATGGTAGATATCGAAATAGACGACAGAGGGATAGAGAAACAATTAAAATTGCTCAAAAGAGGAAAGGCCGCTGGGCCTGATGGGATACCAGTTCGATTTTACACAGAGTACGCGAAGGAACTTGGCCCCCTTCTTGCAGTGGTGTACCGTAAGTATCTAGAAGAGCGTAGCGTTCCAAAGGATTGGAAAAGGGCACAGGTCATCCCCGTTTTCAAGAAGGGACGTTGAACAGATGTGCAGACCTATATCTCTAACGTCGATCAGTTGTAGAATTTTGGAACACCTATTATGTTCGAGTATAATGACTTTTCTGGAGACTAGAAATCTACTCTGTAGGAATCAGCATGGGTTTCGAAAAAGGCGGTTGTGTGAAACCCAGCTCGCACTATTCGAGACTTGGGTTCCCAGGTAGATGCAGTGTTTCTCGCCTTCCGCAAGGCGTTCGATACAGTTCCCCACAGTCGTTTAATGAACAAAGTAAGAGCATATGGACTATCAGACCAATTGTGTGATTGGATTGAAGAGTTCTTAGATAACAGAACACAGCAAGTCATTCTCAATGGAGAGAAGTCTTCCGAAGTAAGAGTGATTTCAGGTGTGCCGCAGGGGAGTGTCATAGGACTGTTGCTATTCACAATATACATAAATGACCTTGTGGATGACATTGGAAGTTCACTGAGGCTTTTTGCAGATGATGCTGTGGTGTATCAAGAGGTTGTAACAATGGAAAATTGTACTGAAATGCAGGAGGATCTGCAGCGAATTGACACATGGTGCAGGGAATGGCAATTGAATCTCAATGTAGACAAGTGTAATGTGCTGCGAATACATAGAAAGATAGATCTCTTATCATTTAGCTACAAAATAGCAGGTCAGCAACTGGAAGCAGTTAATTCCATAAATTATCTTGGAGTACGCATTAGGAGTGATTTAAAATGGAATGATCATATAAAGTTGATTGTCGGTAAAGCAGATGCCAGACTGAGATTCATTGGAAGAATCCTAAGGAAATGCAATCCGAAAACAAAGGAAGTAGGTTACAGTACGCTTGTTCGCCCACTGCTTGAATACTGCTGAGCAGTGTGGGATCCGTACCAGATAGGGTTGATAGAAGAGATAGAGAAGATCCAACAGAGAGCAGCACGCTTCGTTACAGGATAATTTAGTAATCGCGAAAGTGTTACGGAGATGATAGATAAACTCCAGTGGAAGACTCTGCAGGAGAGATGCTCAGTAGCTCGGTACATGCTTTTGTTAAAGTTTCGAGAACATACCTTCACCGAAGAGTCAAGCAGTATATTGCTCCCTCCTACGTATATCTCGCGAAGAGACCATGAGGATAAAATCAGAGAGATTAGAGCCCACACAGAAGCATACCGACAATCCTTCTTTCCACGAACAATACAAGACTGGAATAGAAGGGAGAACTGATAGAGGTACTCAAGGTACCCTCCGCCACACACCGTCAGGTGGCTTGCGGAGTATAGATGTAGATATATTTTAGGGTAATGAGTGTATCACTGGATAAAACTAACAACAACTTGAAAGCTATTTTGAGTTACAGCTTTAAACTTTCAGGTTGTATTAAACACACACGGACTAATATTACATTAATTTATCAAAATTTTAAATTTGTGGGTTTTTCACAAAAAGTAATTCGAAATTTTGGTCAAAAAATTTTTTGTGAAATTTGAAACAAGCATATAATTAAAATATATTAAATGCATGTTTGACTATCAGCTCAGTTTTAATTTAAAACTGAAATGTTGACCAGTTTCAGTCACTGACCATCTTCACGGATTAGGGTTAAAGCAGTTTAGCCCACAACATCCCAAATTTTGTTACTTAAATAACGACTACGTCTCATATGTAGGGCCATGAATTCTAGTATAATACACAGAACTTTGAAGAACAAACGTATAATATCAACTCCGCTATATGGTGAGTGGCTGTCCTTTTCGTAATATTGTCAGTATTCAATCCTAGATTTTCCATTGTTCTGTAAGAAAGACGATAGAAGAGATTTTGGTTACTGTTGATCAGTTTCACTGCCGATATCGTTTTCCGAAATTATTGAGATGATGTTTTCTAGAATAGTATCCCACCTGAGTGACAATAATGTTCTCAGTAAATCTCAGTTTAGACTTCAGAAAAGCTACTCAGCCGAGAAGGCCATTTACACATTCATTTGCCAAATTTTACAGGTATTAAACAACAAAATAGTTATGGTTGGTATGTTGTGTGGCCTACATAATGGGGCAAATAAACGTGGGCAGTGGGACAAATAAAAGTGGCCCGAAGAATAGAGTTCCAGGGTACAAAGAAACACAGTAGAGAGAAGGAAATGCAGCGCTAAGCTGACATTTAGCAGATGTTGAAAGTGACCACCGTTTGTTTACCTCTTGGCGATTTTGGGCCCTGGTCAGCAAGATGCTGAAGCTGGACTGCTGGAATTGCTGCAATCTCATCCAAAATGTTCTGCTGCAGTTCTTGAAGATTATGAGGGTTGTTGCAATATGCTTTAGGCCTGAGAGCACCCCACCCAAAGTAATTGCACACTGACAGATCCGGTGACCTGGGTGGCCAGATGGGGCTGCGACCAAACTGATGTCTGTTAACATCTCTGTCACGTGTGAAGATTGTGTAAATATGCTCCCAGATTTGGCTGGCTGTATGGGCAGTTGCATCATCCTGCTTGAAGTAACTGTAGGTCTTTTCATCCTCTTTTTTTAATGCTGGTGATGTGGATAAATTCCTGTGCGATCATATCCACTCATCTGGTTCACTTTTATTTGCCCCACCTCGTATCAAAGGCGTCTGACTGTATTGCAGAATTGGTGGAATAGCCAAACAATGGATAATGTCATATCTAACCAAAAGAATACAGGAAATTATATTTAATAATTCATCCAGAGTAATCAGGAAAGCTGTTCCTGACTGAGGATAAATCACTTATGAGGTTCCCTAAGGCTCTGCCTTAGGTGCACTATTGCTCCTCGTATAGGTAACAACCTTCCACTAATATGCAACAAGCAGAACTACACTGAAGAGCCAAAGAAACTGGAGCATCTACCTAATATCGTGTAAGACGCCCCCCCCCCCCCCCCCCCCCCCTCCTCCGGGAGCATGCAGAAGTGCCACAACACGACATGGCATGGACTCGACTAATGTCTGATGTCTGAGTGCTGGAGGGAATTGACACCATGAATCCTGCAGGGCTATCCATAAATCCATAAGAGTACTAAGGGGTGGAGATCTCTTCTGAACCGCATGTTGCAAGGCATCCCAGATGTGCTCAATAGTGTTCATGTCTTGGGAGTTTGGTGGCCAGCGGAAGTGTTTAAACTCAGAAGAGTGTTCCTGGACCCACTCTATAGCAATTCTGGATGTGTGTGCTAGTGTATACCCGTCCTTTTTTCCCCCTAAGGTAAGTCTTTCCGCTCCCGGGATTGGAATGACTCCTTACCCTCTCCCTTAAAACCCACATCCTTTCGTCTTTCCCTCTCCTTCCCTCTTTCCTGATGAGGCAACAGTTTGTTGCGAAAGCTTGAATTTTGTGTCTATGTTTGTGTTTGTTTGTGTGTCTATCGACCTGCCAGCACTTTTGTTTGGTAAGTCTCATCATCTTTGTTTTTAGATATATTTTTCCTACGTGGAATGTTTCCCTCTATTATAACCAATTATAGTTCAGAAGTTACAATGAACCAGAAGAAAAAATGACATTCAGTACTCGATACTAAGCTTGTTGTTAGCACAAAAAAGGGTGCCAAAGCTGCAACAAAATGTTTGATCGCTTACCTAGTGATATAAAATGTCAGAGAATGAAATTAGCTTTGAAAACAAGCAGAAAACATATCTCCTTGACAACTGCTTCTATTCTGTAAGATAATTTCTATATTTGTATTCTATAAAACTTGGTGGGGAAGAGTTACTAACTTACATATGTAAAAATGGTCAGCATATAGCCATATTTACAAATTAATATGTAATGTGAATGTAAAATGACTTGTTCCACATCATTACACTCAGTCATACAAATTATCCATGGAACATGAAGAGGAACAAAAATTACTACATTGTTCTTTGAGTTTGATGGTATTTCACCTGTCTCATATATCTTGCATACCAGGTGGCATAGTTTTGTCATGACTGGCTCTCCCTAGGATCTCAATAATGTTGAAGGAATGTCATGTGTGCCAGGGCATTTTTTCAACTTAGATCCTTCAGTATTCTGTAAGATTCTTCTTGCAGGAACACAGTTCCCATACCCTTTTCATCTGCTTCCTTTTCCACTTGTGTAATTGATGGTTAGAGGCATTGTTCTACCTTGGTTTAGTTACTTTATTTGCAAGTATTTTTATTTATTGCATTTTGCGCCGTTGGTCAAATTCAACTTTGCAGGCCATTCTCAAATGCTATAGGTGGCATAACACAAGCAGCATGGCAACATATCATAGCTCTCATATCAATCTTGGCAGGAGGAACCTTGTCTTTTGCTGGTTTGATGATTTTCCCTTTACTGTAGCATTTCTCAAACCTACACATTTAACTTATATTATGGTTCTGTCCTGTGTCTCAGTCAATAACTGTCTAATGCTTCCTTTGAAACTGTTGACAATTTCTGGTTCTGTTAATGTACCCAGGTCCTATCTCCTTAATTTTCTCCCTTTCTACACTTTCTTCAGTTTTGATCTGCCAATCTTAAACAATAAATTATGGCCAGAGATCACAACTGTCTCAGGAAGTGTTTTGCAGATCTTTTTTTCCTTGTCTTGCTCTTCCTACTGTTGATTTCCTGTGCCCCATCAAAATTAAATTTTCATAGTGATTTGAATAATTTCTTTTATTTCAAGGTTAAATAAGTAGGAGTCACTTTGTGGGCTTGGGTTAAGAGAGGAACAGTAGGTAGGATATAGTCAACAGTGATTTTGTTGATAGTCATTGCCCCCTTTCTTGCCTTTCTATCTTACTTCCTGAATTGTCTTGTCCATCCAATACTCTCCAGATGAAACTGGACTCAAATTTGGGAGGATGATGGTTCAGACCATCATTCAGCTACACGAATTTAGGTTTTCTCTGATTCCCCTAAATCGCTCCAGGCAAGTGCCATGATAGTTCCTTTGGAAGGGCATGGCTGATTTCGCTTCCCCATCCTTGACACAATCCGAGCTTGTGCTCTGTCTGTAATGATCTCGACATCAATGGGACATTAAAGCCAGTCTTTGTTTCTTCTTTCCTTCCTTGTTGTATTGTTGTTCTTGTTGTGGTCTTCAGTCCAGAGACTGGTTTGATGCAGCTCTCCATGTTACTCTATCCTGTGCAAACTTCTTCATCTCTGAGTAATTAATGCAACCTAGGTCCTTCTGAATCCGCTTAGTGTATTCATCTCTTGGTCTACCTCTACTATTTTAACCCTCCATGATACCTTCCAATACTAAATTGGTGATCCCATGATGCTCAATACGTGTCCTACCAACCAGTGCCTTCTTTTAGTCAGGTTGTGCCACAAATTCCTCTTCTCCCTAATTTTATTCAGTACCTTTACCATTACTTACGTGATCTACCCATCTAATCTTCAGTATTCTTCTGTAGCACCACATTTCAAAAGATTCTTTTCTCTTCTTGTCCAAACTATTTATCATCCATGTTTCACTTCCATACATAGCTACACTTCATACAAATACTTTCAGAAACGACTTCCTGACACTTAAATCTATACTTAATGTTAACAAATTTCTCTTCTTCAGAAACGCTTTCCTTGCCATAGTCAGTCTACATTTTATATCCTCTCTACTTCGACCATCACCAGTTATTTTGCTCCCCAAATAGCAAAACCCATCTACTACTTTAAGTGTCTCATTTCCTAATCTAATCCCCTCAGCATCACCTGACTTCATTCGACTACATTTCATTATGCTCGTTTTGCT
The DNA here is from genome assembly GCF_021461385.2 of Schistocerca piceifrons. Classification (NCBI taxonomy): domain Eukaryota; kingdom Metazoa; phylum Arthropoda; class Insecta; order Orthoptera; family Acrididae; genus Schistocerca; species Schistocerca piceifrons. Next base: position 987,067,715 of record NC_060138.1, on the reverse strand, counting down.
TTTTTGATGTTTATCTTATATCGTCCTTTCAAGACACTGTCCATTCCATTCAATTGCTCTTCCAGGTCCTTTGCTGTCTCTGACAGAATTACAGTGTCATCTGCAAACCTTAAAGTTTTTATTACTTCTCCATGGATTTTAATTCCTGCTCCAAATTTTTCTTTTGTGTCCTTTACTGCTTGCTCAATATACAGATTGAATAACATCATGAAAAGACTACAACTCTGTCTTACTCCCTTCTCAACCACTGCATTCCTTTCATGCCCCTCTACCCTCATAACTACCATCCGGTTTCTGTACAAATTGTAAATAGCCTTTCGCTCCCTGTATTTTACCCCTACCACCTTCAGAATTTGAAAGAGAATATTCCAATCAACATTGTCAAAAGCTTTCTCTAAGTCTACAAATGCTAGAAACGTAGGTTTGCCTTTCTTTAATCTTTCTTCTACGGTAAGTCATAGGGTCAGTATTGCCTCGCGTGTTCCAATATTTCTACGGAATCCAAACTGATCTTCCCCGAGGTCAGCTTCTACCAGTTTTTCCATTAGTCTGTAAAGAATTAACGTTAGTATTTTGCAGCCATGACTTATTAAACTGATAGTTCGGTAATTTTCACATCTGTCAACACCTGCTTTCGTTGGGATTGGAATTATTATATTCTTCTTGAAATCTGAGGGTATATCGCCTGTCTCATAGATCTTGCTCACCAGATGGTAGAGTTTTGTCAGGACTGGCTCTCCTAAGGCTGTCAGTAGTTCTAATGGAATTTTGTCTACTCCGGGGGCCTTGTTTCGGCTTAGGTCTTTCAGTGCTCTGTCAAACTCTTCACACAGTGTCGTATCTCCCATTTCATCTTCATCTACGTCCATTTCCATAATATTGCCCCCAAGTACATCGCCCTTGTATAGACCCTCTGTATACTCCTTCCACCTTTCTGCTTTCCCATCTTTGCTTAGAACTGGTTTGCCATCTGAGCCCTTGATATACATACAGGTGGTTCTCTTTTCTCCAAAGGTCTCTAATTTTCCTGTAGGCAGTATCTATCTTACCCCCTAGTGATATATGCTTGTACTTCCTTACATTTGTCCTCTAGCTATCTTTGCTTGGCCATTTTGCACTTCATGTCAATCTCATTTTTGAGATGTTCGTATTCCTTTTTGCCTGGTTCATTTACTGTATTTTTATATTTTCTCCTTTCATCTATTAAATTCAATGTCTTTTCTGTTACCCAAGGGTTTCTACTAGCCCTTGTCTTTTTACCAACTTGATCCTCTGTGGCCTTCATTATTTCATCTCTCAAAGCTACCCATTCTTGTTCTACAGTATCGCTTTCCCCTGTATTTGTCAATCATTTCCTAATGCTATCTCTGAAACTCTCTGCAACCTCTGGTCTTTCAGTTTATCCAGGTCCCATCTCTTTAAATTCTCACCTTTCTGCTGTTTCTTCAATTTTAATGTACAGTTCATAACCAATAAGTTGTGGTCAGAGTCCACATCTGCCCCTGGAAAAGTCTTACAATTTAAAACCTGGTTCCTAAATCTCTGTCTTACCATTAAATAATCCATCTGAAATCTTCCAGTGTCTTCAGGCCTCTTCCATGTGTTACGACTTCTGCACCATTTTTTAGCAGCAGACACGGTGACTGCGCCCAAGACTGAGACAGCGTAGAGTTTTACAGTTATTTATTGAACTTTCTTTACAATTTCTCCCTCATCGTCGCTGCCCAGCCCTGCAGGTCCCTCCGCCTGGCTGTTGCTGTGTAGATTCTCCGACAATGCATGCAACACGTGCCGCTGATCACACTCAGGAGCCTCAGGCCACCAGTGCTCCGATGAAGCCAGGATGCCTTGTGGTTGAGATGAACTCGTCACTGCTTGGCGCCCCAGTACGGGCACGCCCACGGAGCCGTGTCGCGGTGATGTCAGCTGCCAACGCCTACTGCACCGGCGGCTGGGAAGCCGTTAGTCATGATGTAACAGTGATACTGTCTCCCCACACTAGTTACTGGAAATCTAATCTCTATATACATCTTAACTAGACCCTTTGTTACCTTAATCCTAGCCATATGATAAAAAAGTGACATACTCACTTCAATTATCAGCACTACGTGCTCTACCTCCTCTGGAAACTCTCCCTCTGCCTGCTTCAGACTCCATCTGAATTTTTCTGGTGACATCAACGTCACACTCACCTGCCCGTGCAATGCGTAATGTACTGCCTCTTGCAATTCATCCATCCTCACTCCTACATCACCAATGCTGTTAACCAGTTCCTGCAGCAATTTAGCCATTTCCAGCTTCCTTTCCACTATATCCAATCACGTTTTTACCTGTTCCAGATCCGTATTCAGTAATTTCTGTGTTTGTTCTATATATGCTCGTAACCCTGTAGCCATCCCACGCACCACGCATGTCACATTCAACAACTCTGTACCTAATCCCCGTATCTCTGTTGTGTGTATATCCACTAATTTCCCTATGCTTTCCGCCCTGTCGTGAACAGCTGTTAAAGAATTGTTCAAACACTCAATATCGTCTCTATCCGCTGTTCCAAAAATTGTTTTCAGCAACTTCCCACCTGCATTCAATCAACCCCCCTTTACTCTCTTTCTCCTCCCTGGAATCATGCTCACGACTTGGCGCAGTTGTTCCCTTATTTCCTTACATGATCTATCCAAAGCCTCGTACTCTTCTTGCATATCCTGTAATATTCTGTTCTTAGATGCAACCGTTTCCACACCTCCTGTAGCTGCCGCATCTCGTTCCTTACCTGTAGGATGTTGAATGCCAGCCGAAGCGTCCCCTCGTGACTCGTGAGGACCACATCCAGTTGTTTCCCGAACAACACCTCACTTCACAACGGCATATCCTGTACCTGGTCAGCTTGTGTCAGCTGCCAGAGGACTACGCCTCATACTATCCACTTGTACCCCATCCTGCATCACCTACAGAATGGAGAGAGAAGGAAAAAACTCCCATCACTACCCCTTAATATCAATAAAATAACCCTAGTCTATGCACGAAAATAATACACACATGATAATTACTGCTGACTTCACATCCCTCGAACGCAACTTATACTTAATACCCGGTTTGCCGTCTGCTTCTGGCGCTTCTTTTCGCTTTCTGTCAGAAGGAGAAGTACATATACACGGATCTACTACCCCCTGGAACGGCTTAACTCTACTAATGTGAACCACCATTGTCTTGGTAGGCAATTGTAATTTTACACTGACAGGTGATGTCATTTCCACAACCTGGTACAGCCCCTGGAACTTGTTTGTGAAAGTCTTGCTTCTCCCTTTTGGAACATACGGATTAGCTAGTAGCACCCATTGGCCTACTCTGTACGGTGGCAACTTCCTTGTTGTACCTCCCATCCGTTCTGTCATTCCAACGCTTTCGTGTTAGCTCGTCTAACTCTCTGCCATACTTCCTTAATGGTTTTCACAAATTGCCTTACATGCTTGCCCTCCGCTCCCAGCCTTGGACGAAGCATGCCAAAAGGTGAATGCATCTTCCGCCCATACACCACTTTGTACGTCGACAATCCTATCGACGTATGTACCTTACTATTATATGCACTGGTTACGAATTGCAAGTACACATCCCAGTCGGTGTGTTGATTATTTACATAGTGACTCAACATCTTAGCGATCGTGCGATGCACTCTCTCTGTTTGTCCATTTGCTTGCGGATGGAATGGACTAGTCCGTAGTTACTTTACCTTCAGTAACTTACACAGTTGCTTCATCAGATCAGACATGAAATTAGTACCTTGATCCAAGATTAAGGACTGAGGTATCCTATACCTGAGCAATCAATTATTAACTAAAGCTTGTGCCACCGCACTTTCTTTCTGATCTGGTAATGCGACCATGACTAAATACCTAGAAAAGTGGTCAATCACTGTTAACACATACTTATTCCTTGCTGTACTCCTATTAAATGGGCCTAATACATCAATTCCGATTTGTTTCAAAGGTCTGTCTGCCTCTGGTAATCTTTGAAGCTGAATCTTTTGATGGCTCAAGTCCGCACATTGTGCGCATGGCACACAATTCCTGATGTACTTGTCCATGTCTTGATGTTGTGTCCTCCACCAAAACTTCTCCGCTATCCACCTATCCGTAGCTCTTTTCCCACCATGTCCTGAAAGAAAATCGTCGTGTGCCTGTTGCAAAACTTCAGATCTTAACGTTGTTGGTACGACGACGCGCGGGCCTCATTTCATTGACCTGCAAAGTAACCCGTCCTGTACTAGGAACTGCGGTTGCTTTCTGAATAATTGGCAATCACTATCCATGGCTTGTGCCCTTTTCCACTCATCTTCAGTCTCCCCTGTTACTTGTAATACTGCCACTTTCCTACTCAATGCATCAGCATTGGCATGTTTCACACCTGGCTTGAGTATCACCCTATAATCGAACTCACTGAGTTTCAGCACTCATCTCACTAACCTACTCGCTGGGTCTTTCAGACCTAATAACCAGTTCAGAGCTGAATGATCCGTCAAAACCTTAAACCTTCTACCATACAGATACATCGAAAGTACGAAATCCCGTATATTACCACTAACAATTCCTTCTCCGTCGTGGAGTAATTTTGTTCCGCCTTGTTAAGTTGACGAGACGCGAACGCAATCTGATGTTCTTTGCCATCAATTTCTTGCCCAATTACAACCCCAAGAGCATGATTAGACGCGTCACGAATTTTCGATAATAGCTCGCAAGACCAATATACGATTGCAGTTGTTTAACTGTTACGGAACTGGAAAATCTCGATCTGCAGAAGTGAGACGAGGATCTGTCCTTACCCCATCCTGACTGATAACATGCCCGAGATAATTTACTTGTGCTTGCGCAAAATGGCATTTGTCTAAACTTAATGTTAGCCATGCTGCCGCTAATCTTTTAAACACCTCCTCTAACCGTTCCACATGCTGCTCTATATCTCTTGAAAAAACTATAATGTCATCCAGCTACACCATGCATTTTTTCGGTTTCAACCTGCGGAGGACTCCATCCAACAACCTCTGAAATGTTGCTGGAGCGTTTTTTAGTCCAAATGGCATTCTTTTATACTCGAAGTTACCACAATGCATCGTAAATGCTACTTTTTGCCAGTCCTCCGGACATACCTCAGTCTGGTGATAACTGCTTCGCAAATCCATAGTAAAGAAAAATTTACACTGCCCTAGGTTGTCTAACGTTTCTGTGATATTTAGAATCGGATATACGTCCGCCACTCTCCATTCATTCAAATGTCTGTAATCGCAACAAAAGTGAATTTTTTTTTACCCATCCAGTGTCTTCTTCGGGACTAGGACCACGCTACTAGACCAAGGACTATTACTGTGCTGGATTATCCCATCTTCCAGTTGTTGCTCTATTAATTGCTCTACTACTGGTTGTAATTGTTTCAGTAGTCTGTATGGTTTACGATACACCGGAGCGTGATCCCCAGTCGGAATACAATGCTGTGTTATCGGTGTAGCAGGTAACGTACCCTGTGCTTCAAACAAGTCTTTATACTTTAGTAATAATGCTTCCATACCCAAACAATCATTTTCCCTTAAATGATTTACCTTGTCACAAAGTGCAGAAGTGCTGATGGTTTGCTTTACATCATAGTCTAGCCTCGAACTATTGATGTCCTCTTCATCCATTAACTCTACTGTGGCTATTACCAATCCCTTCGGCAGATCGACATCATCCCGCCCAAAGTTACCTAAACTCACCGGAACCATAAACTGCCCGTTTATGTCCGTTACCCGTGATACACTCCTACGAATAAAGCAATGCTTTTCATCTAAAACCTCATTACTCGGCAGTGGCTCTACCAAGAATAACCTCTGCTGTGGCACATCGACATCCACTGTACCCAGATCAACTGTACCTGTTCGTACTTTGTCACACGAAATCACCTTTAATGCACTTGTACGCAGTTTAGTTGGTATCACCTTAGCTATCGGTGCACCGTGCGACTCCGAAACATTTGCAACGGCTGTACCCATTGAGAACAAGTTCCCATCGAGTTCCAGCGTATGTTGCGAAAGGTCAATTTTGGCGTGATGTTTAATCAGAAAGTCCAACCCAAGTATCGCTGAAAATCCCAGTCCCACAGTTGACAACACCTCCATTTGCCACCGGAACCACACGTTTCCTATCTTAAACTTGAGCTGTGCTGTCCCTAGTGAATCTAATTTTTTATCATCTACTGCGCGCAATCTGTATCTCAAAACTTCCAATCCTTTCTTGCCCACGAGGTCCACACTGACAACTGATACCTGCGCTCCAGTATCCACTAAAACTCTTCGCCACTTATCTTTTATCCAGATCATCGAACTACAATCCGTCTCTTCGTGCACTCTTTGAGTACCTCTTTTTACTGGGAATGCCTCCCGACAGCTGGAACACTCCCTTTTTTGTTTAACTTTTTTTTGCCTGCTGTATCATTAACCCGTTTCTTGGGTTTACACTGCCGTGCCTTATGTCCTGTTTTCTGACAATTGAAACACTGCGGTTCCCGACATTGTCTCTTAAAATGACCTTGCTTCCCACAACGGTAACACTCTTTGGAAGACGAAAAAATTTTCTTGTCATTGCGACTTCTAGTGGTGCTGTCCACTTCCTGCAAATGTGTAGCTATGAGCAATGCTGCTGCTAAGTCACTTGGATTTTCCATTCGTATCCCCCCCCCATGAACCATGGACCTTGCCGTTGGTGGGGAGGCTTGCGTGCCTCAGCGATACAGATAGCCGTACCGTAGGTACAACCACAACGGAGGGGTATCTGTTGAGAGGCCAGACAAACGTGTGGTTCCTGAAGAGGGGCAGCAGCCTTTTCAGTAGTTGCATGGGCAACAGTCTGGATGATTGACTGATCTGGCCTTGTAACAATAACCAAAACGGCCTTGCTGTGCTGGTACTGCGAACGGCTGAAAGCAAGGGGAAACTACGGCCGTAATTTTTCCCGAGGGCATGCAGCTTTACTGTATGGAAGAAGGGATCGGTTGGTAGGACATGTTCTGAGGCATCAAGGGATCACCAATTTAGTATTGGAGGGCAGCGTGGAGGGTAAAAATCGTAGGGGGAGACCCAGAGGTGAATATAGTTAGCAGATTCAGAAGGATGTGGGTTGCAGTAGGTACTGGGAGATGAAGCAGCTTGCACAGGATAGAGTAGCATGGAGAGCTGCATCAAACCAGTCTCAGGACTGAAGACCACAACAACAACAACATCCAGCGTGAAAAATCTGCATGACCCCTCGCAAAAATGCATCTAAAGCTCTATTCTCTGCTTCTTTCAATAGAACTTCATTTGCACTCGCATCTTGCGTTAACTCATACGTGTGCGCATTCATTCTCCTAATTGTGTCTGAAAATACTTCTACCGTTTCACCCGTTTTTTACATCATCCTCCCCAATTTTTCTCTAAAAAATCTGGCACTGTTTTGTTTCCTAAACCTTTGAAATAATCCCCCAGCCAACTCTGTGAACGTAGTAGCATCCTGTAACCCTTCTTGGTGTGCCACATAAGTCTACTAACCGTAACCTCGCCGTTTGCAAACACATTTCATTCGACCAGTCACACAGTCTAGCCGTACAACGTATGTCACCAATGAAAACATTCACATCCTCTGATGTTTTACCCGAGAAGGAAGGTATCAAATTAGCCGCTGAACAATCTGCCACACTGGAAAAGACATTACCCTTGTATTGTCCACTATCGCTTCCCGAGCCTGATTGAGTATTTTGCAACAATTGTTGCTCCATCCTCTGCATCTGCTGCTTTTGCAACTTATTTTCTTCAATCAGTTTCTTAACTTGCTCTGTCAATGCGACTATGGCATCACTTGTCCCAGTTGCACGTGTCTCTGGCATTTTCCATGTGGTATACCTCACCTGACAAAAATAGAATTGTATTACCCAGAAGCAAGTTAATTCCTAGCACATCTAATGGCAAGCCATCTAGACTTACTACATTGCCCTGTTACATGACCATAGAAGCCACACACATCACAAGTGCTTGGTACTAATTTATCGCAAGGAGCGACGTGACCTGTTAATCCACACACTACACATTTAGATGGTACTAAGTTAACGTGACTATCATTCCCACAAAACTGCGATAAGTCCACAGGGCTGCTAGGCCTTTCAAATGACACTCTCACATCCCATAATGTTACCCTCGACATGTCTAGCTACACAGAAAACATAGAGAGAAGGCAGTTGCTGGACTCACCGTATTCGGAGTTTCTCGGTTGCTCGGCACAGTGCTAATCAAAGTCGTGGCATGGGTGCACCTGACACCACTTGTTATGACTTCTGCACCACTTGTTAGCAGCAGACACAGTGGCTGCACCAAGGACTGAGACGACGTGGAGTTTTACAATTATTTATTGAACTTTCTTTACAATTTCTCCCTCGTCGTCACTGCCCAGCCCTACGGATCCCTCCGCCTGGCTGCTGCTGTGTAGATTCTCCGACAATGCGCGCAACGCGTGCCGCTGATCGCACTTGGGAGCCTCAGGCCACCAGTGCTCTGCTGCCCTGTGTTTGAGATGAACTCAGGCCCCCAGTACGGGCACGCTCACAGAGCCGCGTCGCCATGAGGTCAGCTGCCGACACCTGCTGCACCGGCGGCTGGGAAGCCATCAGTCGCGATGTCTGCGAGGTCCCACCATGGACGGACCACTCGCCGTGGGGCCGGGTTGCCGTGAAGTCCGGGCGTCAGTCCCCGGCGGCGCCTATGACCAAGACCGCGCTGCAGCCGGTCCTACTGGAAGTTCTCGCCATAGTTTGTCAGCCATGGTGCCGACCGAACTCGGGCCAACCTCCAGAGCTGAAGTTGACGTCTGGCGGTGAACTGATGACTCCTGCGAGCTGGAACAGACTTCCGGAATCGTCACCTACGAAGATTGAACATTCGGGCACGGACTATGTCCGTCCTCAGATTCGAAGTGCTTCCTACTGGCTTCTGTCTGTTGTTGCCTGTGCTCCACTATTTATATCCGGCAGGAGGACGTTTATTACCCTTGGTGGTAGCTTTTTGTTATTACTCCCGCAGTATATTGCAGCGTAACTTAGCGTGCTAGCCTCACTTCCCCTTACTCGGCACTCTCCAGGCTTCGCTCGGCGCTCGGTCTGTGTGCATCCTTGCGTCAGTCTGTTGGTAGAGTGCTGCTGTAAGCAAGGCTATCTGTGCATGCTTACTTCGCAACGCCTCGGTTGCCAGCGTGCCTCTGTTTTGTCATTCTCTACTTCATGAAGCAACGCTTACTACATGTGGCCGCAACACATGTATACAACCTTCTTTCATGATTCTTAAACCAAGTGTTAGCTATGATTGAATTATGCTCCGTGCAAAATTCTACCAGGTGGCTTCCTCTTTCATTCCTTACCCCCATTCCATACTCACCTACTACTTTTCCTTCTCTTCCCTCCCCTACTAACGAATTCCAGCCTCCCATGACTATTAAATTTTCATCTCCCTTAACCATCTGAATAATTTCTTTTGTCTCATCATACATTTCTTCAATCTCTTCATCATCTGCGGAGCTAGTTGGCATATAAACTTGTCTTACTGTGGTAGGCGTTGGCTACAATATTGCGTTCACTATGCTGTTCGTAGTAACTTACCCGCCCTCCTAGTTTTTTATTCATTATTAAACCCACTCCTGCATTACCCCTATTTGATTTTGTATTTATAGCCCTGTATTCACCTGACCAGAAGTCTTGTTCCTCCTGCCACTGAACTTTACTAATTCCCACTATATCTACCTTTAAACTATCCATTCCCATTTTTAAATTTTCTAACCTACCTGCCCGATTAAGGGATCTGACATTCAACGCTCCGATACATAGAACGCCAGTGTTCCTTCTCCTGATAACGATGTTCACTTGAATAGTACCCGCCTAGAGATCCGAATGTGGGACTATTTTACCTCCGGAATATTTTATCCAAGAGGACGCCATCATCATTTAACCATACGGTAAAGCTGCATGCCCTCAGGAAAAATTACGGCTGTAGTTTCCCCTTGGTTTCAGCCGTTCATAGTACCAGTGCAGCAAGGCCATTTTGGTTAATGTTACAATGCCAGATCAGTCAATCATCCAGGCTGTTGCCCCTGCAACTACTGAAAAGGCTGCTACCCCTCATCAGGAACCATATGTTTGTTTGGCCTCTCAACAGAAAAACCCCTCTTTTGTGGTTGCACCACAAATCTCTAAGGCACACAAGCCTCCCCACCAATGGCAAGGTCCATGGTTCATGGGGGGACTTTCCTTCCTTATCAGATGAAGAAGTAGTTTTACAAAGTCAACGACTTCTGTCAACTTTTGTGAGTTTTTGTGCTTGTCTCTAACTGGTAAGTAGAAAATTGGTCTTGTCTGTATTTGATTGTAGTTTCATTTTCAATATTTTTGCTATAGATTTTTATGCTATAATATAAAAAATTTAGTTTAAGGACTACACAGAATATGATAATTTTGTTATTATTTATTTGCAACTGATAATTTAAATGTATGTTTGCGATTTAGCTATACATTAGCCAGGTCAGACCCACATTGTGTGGATCTGTAACTTTTCAAGGGCAGTCGTTGGATTTATATTACTTGTTGATCACTGGCTATGTGTATCATGTTTTGAAAGTAGGTTATTACTAATTTATTGTTTCAAAAGAAATTATGGCAGATAAATTGACTGATTGGGTTGCAGTTTGTCAAACAGCTTGCAGTAATGTATAATTTAGAATGACTCATAAGAAGGGTGTTTATTCTGAAAAATATGTTCCAAAGTGTATGAAGAGAGTAAAGATTCTTATTATTTGGCTTACTATAATATTTACTGTAGCTGTAAAATTAATCAGAGTAACTTAGGGCACCTGTGCTCCCTTAAATATATATTTTTCACATGTATGAATCTCAGTTAAATAATTATGTAATTGAACAGTTGAAAATCCATGATGGAATATAACAATATTGTGAAAAGGAATGTTGCCACTCACCATATAGCAGAGATGCTGAGTTGCAGATAGGCAAACAAAATGACTGAAGTCATGTGTGCGCGAGTTGCGTTTGCTTGAGTGTGTTTGTCGTCTAATCATCACGAAGGGCTTACTGGCCAAAAGCTTTATTTGTGACAGTCTTGTTGTTGTGCCTGTTTGTGACCCAGCATCTCTGCTGTATGGTGAGCAGCAACTTTCCTTTTCACAATATAATTATTTAATTTGATAGATAAAATCTACTCACCAAGCAGCGGCAGAACACACACACATAAAAGATGGTTGTAATTCACTGCTTTTGGAGCCAGTGGCTCCTTCTTCAGGCAGAAGGGATGAAGGGGAAGGAAGAGGAGTGAAGGAAAAGGACTGGAGAGATTTAGGAAAATGGATAGATTTCGGGAAGGTCACCCAGAACTGTGGGTCAGGGGAGACTTACCGTACAGAATGAGAAGGAAAGACTGATTGCTGGAAACTGCATCAGACGAGATTTGAAAACCATTAAAGGTGGAAGACAGGGTAATATGCAGACAGAGATTACTGCTTAAATATCATGCATGAGTTAATAAGAGTGAAAAGCTAAGTGCATTGTAAGTGACCTGAGGTGGGAGGGGGACGTTGAAAAAAGATACATGGGAAAGACAATGAAAGATGTAGAAAACTAAAACGGAGTTAAGCAAAGAGCAGTTACAGTGAAGAAATGCTGAAATAGAAAAACATAATGTAAATTAAGGCCAGGTGGATGGCTAAGTGGACTGGAGGTGGTACGAGGGGCATAGGCAAGTCTTGTAGTGGGGACGGTCACAGGAGTAGGAGCCATGTGGTAGGGAGATGGGTGCAGAAGGATCATAGGGTGTTACAAGAATATTGCGGAGATTGGGAGGACAGTGGAAAGATTTTCTAGGTATGGTGAGGAAAATTTCAGATAGAATGGATCTCATTTCAGGGCATGATTTTAGGAAGTCATACCCCTGTCGAAGTAGCTGATTAACATATTCCAGACCAGGATAATACTGAGTCACCAATGGTGTGCTCCGAAGTTATATTTTGGCGGGATCAGCAGTACCAGGATTGGATGTGATGGCCCAGGAAATTTACTTTTTAACTAGGATGGTTGGGTAATTATGTGCAGTGAAGGCTGAAGGCTGAGATGAGAATGGTGGTGAATTACAGTAAAGAGTCTGCTTCTGAACAAATACATTTTCCTCTGATGCCGAGGCTATATGGAGGGAACGTTTAACATGGAAAGAATGGCAATTGTCAAAATGTAAATATTGTTGTTTGTTGGTAGGTTTAATGTGGACGGAAGTATGTAGCTGGCCTTTGGTGAGGATGAGATCAACATCAAGGAAAGTGGCATGGAATTCGAAATAGGACCATGGGAAATTTAATTGGGAGAGGGTATTCAGAGTTTGCAGGAATTTTAGCAGGTCAGCCTCACCATGAATCCATGTGGTAAAGATTTCATCAGTGTATTTAAATCAGACCAGGGGCTGAAGACTTATAGATCCCAGGAATGCCCCCTCCAAGCAACCCATGAAAAGGCTGGCATAGAAAGGAGCCATCCTGGTTCCCATGGCCGTACCCTTGATCTGTTTGTATGTCTGCCCCCTCAAAGGTGAAGTAGTTGTTGGTAAGTATAAAGTTGATTAATGTAAGTAGGAATGACGTCATTAGTTTGGAATCAATTGGGCACTGACTGAGAAAATGTTCAGCAGCAGACAGATCATGTATGTGGGGGATGTTGGTGTAGATGGAGGTTGCATCAATGGTGACAAGCAAGGTGTGTGGTGGGAGTGGGACAGGCCTGGATTTCAGATGTTCTAGGAAACGGTTGGTATCTTTGATGAAGGAGGGGATAATTTTGTCAATAATTGATTGTTTTCTCAGTTAAATAATCGATGTATTACTCATTATGAAACATGTAACTCACTATTTAAATGAAATGCTGTGCCTCATACATGAAGGTTAGAATGTTCTAAGTGGATCTGAAAATTTGTGAAGACAATATAGCACTTTTATAACCACAGAAATGAAATTTTACTGAAGTTATGCTAATGATGGCGGGACAAATTACCATGATTTTGCTGTATTTTTGTATGAGTTTCATGCCTTTTCGTAACACTAATACATATCATGGTATTTTTCTTTACATTATGACATCTGATGGATTAAGCTGTAAAGATGACAATGCCGACAGACAGATGAATGCATGTGGTATGAAATGTAGAAAAGAAGTTGCTGCAATTGACTACTGCTTAATATAAAGGTGAAGAGAAACATCAGTGTTAAGAATTGCATTGAAGTTTTCCATGTTTTGACATTATGTTAAAACTCTAATGCTGGAATGATTTACAAGGGAACCGGAAGTTATCAGACATAAAACAGTGAGTTTTCTTTGGATTAGGAAATAGGGAATTCAGAAGGCACTGCATGTACACACTGTATTTCTTAGCCACATTTTACTGTTAATAGTATTACTCATTGTTTATAGTTATACATTTTCAGGGAAGCTTACAACCACCTTGCTTGTAAGTCCTCAAATATTTGTGCAGTTACCTTGTACATGTGCATCCAGCACTGCAAATTTTTGCAGTGATAATCTTATATATCGATACATGAAATTCATTATCATACAACTAAAAATCAGTATATACCCTTTCCTGATACACTTAGTATTGCTAGAATAACTCATACATATTTTACTAATTCATGACATGCTGTCCGCAGGTATTTGATGAGGCAGTCCGTGCTGTATTACGACCAGAACCCCAGAAAAGACGCCAAAGAAAATGTGCTATACTGTAAAAATTAAGAACAAAAGAACTATATATACAGAAGTGTGTAACTCGATTACACTTATGGTAAGAGTGTGATAAAAGTTTATAAGGGAAGTAGTTATGTGTTTTAGTTTAAGTGTGCTCGAGAGAACTGAAATGACTTCTTAACAGTTATGGTACTTACAGGAAAAAAGGGAGCAGAGCTTGGCTTTCAAACTTGGTCAGTTAGTACAGGAGCTTTCATGTGTAAAATTGTCGTGGCCTAGCCCCCGCAGTCTTGAGCTTAGATTTGTTTGAGCGCAAAGTTTATATTGGTGGCCAGTTCGTTGTTCTGTGGCAAAATAAGACTAAAGTACTGAATTAAAAAAAAAAAAAAATTGTGGTTCACCCAAATATTAGGGCATGCAGCAGATATGGTAAATCAGGATTAGAATACATTTTTTATGCTAGCAGTGGCATGTTTTCAGGGATTCCTTCGATGGATTTTATTTATAAACTGATGACTGATATACATAAATATGATTTATGTAAGTACTGCAAAATGTTATTTGGTTATATCTGAAAATACAATCCAAACACTTTTCACAGCAGGGAACTTCAAAAAGTAAGTTACACGCTACCATTGCAGGTCATGTAACTTTCATTGAATGCTGCGCTACACACACAAGTGACACAGATACACAACATTATTTTTCAACATAGTCACCAAGTGTGTATAAGCAATGGTCTGAACGTTGTACCAATTGCTCAGTTTCTCAGTGATAGCTACCAGCTTCTTGAACATTTCCCATGTCTGTGTGGCTTTGATCGAATTATTGGCACCATTTCCCTACAGCTCTATGGGACATTGCATTTGGTCCATTACCCCACCAGAAATTTATGGGGAATCTGTGCAATTTAGATACTTTTCCCACAAAAATTGTACTGCCCCTCTTACTTCGACTATGGAGCATGTTTCCTGTCGCTGTGCCGTTTATTTCCCACACTGTGATGCATCTGTTGTCCATATGGCATTGTGCATGCAGGAAAAGCAGAACATCTCATCTAACAACGCACAACTCTTGTTACGCAGTGATCTTAGCTTGGGAAGACAAGCGTAACTTATTTTTTGAAATCACTAAGTATATTGTCCATTCTACAATTTTTCTATGACATTTTTCTGCAAAACAGTGACATATTTGGCATTCAGCAATCTGCGCAAATGTGAAACTCCTATGTCCAGGAAACACACATGTGAAACAACTTCCTGCATTTTATTCTTCATCTCAGGTAGATGGCATGGAACAACATTGCTGTTGGTGGTGGCAAAGGCTTTGTCTACTGGAGCATTTCCTTGCATTGTCTTTGTCAACACATTCCTCCTCCTCTTCTTCTTCACTCTCTCGTTCCTCTTGTATTCTCTCATCTGAATGTGAAATTACGGGTTATTGTTGAATGCAGACCTAGTGTTGCATTGAAAGTATGTATCGCCACATTGTTGTGAGGAAATAAAAGTAATATAAGATACATTAACTTATTACATCTTATTCTTAACACCTTCTGCTTCATAATTACGAAAAACAAGTAGGTATTACCTTTATTTCTCAAAGCCACGCTAACACTGCAACAAACAGGTTTCTTCCATCAGATGCGGAAACTTGCTGGGAAATTGCAGAAATGAAAACAAACAAGTGTTGCACAGAAAGCACATAGCGTAAAGTACAAGCTGCTAACAGGCACAGTAAGTTTAGTTATTAGTCTGAGCTGTGTGTGTGTGTGTGGGGGGGGGGGGGGATTGGATGTAGCTTATATGCTACATGAGGACTGAGGAGGCTAGACAGAGAAATGTAGAATCCGCAAGAAAAGTAATTTCACATCTTGAATTTTGGAAATGTGTGTTATGTTTAATTTTTTAATTGTTCATTCTTGTAGAACAAATACTTTCCATGAGGTTAATTGCACAACCTCAAAAGATTATACCATAAGAAATCAAGGTGTAGTGGTGTGCAGAGTATATCAACATTTCTCTGTGGGTAATAAGACAATGACATATACTTAAAATTGCAAAACAAGCTAAACAGATGTTTTGGTCAACATATATACATTCGGTGGACATACGTTCAGTAAAAGGTAATAGCCATTGTGGAGATGCTGATTCGTTTATTCCAATCCAAGTGGCTCATGAAATGTATTTATTGCCTCTTTGCTTAAAGATTTGTTAAATTTGTGGGCAATAGTGACAGGAGTATTGCGTTACACAGATTCCTTACATTCAGATATATTTGTATTGGTGTTGCAGAAGTCAGGACTATTGCACAGCTGGCCACAGAGAGATTTGTTGACCATGGAGACAGAATTAATTTGTCGGCGAGGTCAAAGTTCAGAATACAAGCAAGGTTATTTGTCATTTAGCGGTAACTTTGCTCAGAAAAAAAGTTTAAATCTGGACTAGTGCCATAGGTATATACTTTGATAGAGTAGAAACTAACAGGTTGTTTCAATTCATATTATGCTTGACTTGTAACTAAAAGGCTTTGAATGTGTCCAATTGGTATTAAGAAGCTTGTCATTTGTGCATTGTAGGCCAGTTTTTGTTTCTTGAACCTAATCCTAATAGTGTATACAGTTTCTGAATCATGGCTCCTCCAAATTTGTTCAGGGCAAGGTGTACTACATAGAAGAACTGGAGGTAGCAAAAACAGCACCTTTGCTTATG
Organism: Schistocerca piceifrons; assembly: GCF_021461385.2. NCBI lineage: Eukaryota > Metazoa > Arthropoda > Insecta > Orthoptera > Acrididae > Schistocerca > Schistocerca piceifrons. Next base: position 987,051,237 of record NC_060138.1, on the reverse strand, counting down.
ACTGATATTGTCATACCACATCCAGACTTTTCAGAAATAAGTGGATTATTTTTTATTTGTTATTTTCTTTTAGTCTGTTATCTAGGAGCAAAACAGACCAAATGATGGAGACAAGTTAGAATAACTAAGCAATTCCGTGTTTAATTAAAAAATCACACAAAAGTATCTACTTAAAAAATATAAAAAAATTTAAAAGATGGCGGTGGCCATTTATCCTGGTGTACATCTGGTTGGCAGTCATACTGGTGTAAAAAGGTGTGCAATGCTTGCAGCAGAGCTGGTATATGACATGGCTGCTTTAACCTGAACTTCCCCTTGTTTGAAATCATAAATTTTGTACGTCAAAATTCTAGACCATCACATAACATCTCACTACATTCCAGAAAAAAAACCTAGATTTCCTCATGTGTGGGTAGTTTGCCTCTGGCATGCTGAGGTGCAACTCAAGGTTCACAGGAGTTGTACTGCAGTGCTACTCAAGGTTGAAAGGATTGGGAGGTAGCTGCAGGATATCAGGAAATCCTTCCTCGTTCTTCTCGAGGTTTATTTCCTGGCTGCCTCTGGAAGGTTGTTGAGATGGATCTTCTCTGGCATTACATCTCGTTGTCTTGATGTATGGCCTCTTCTTGGCTGTCTCTCGGCTGTGTAGGCTTGTAGCTTGTAAGCTGTCAGCAATTTCAGCTTGTGCCAAAGCTCCTGGCCTCTTCTTGGCTGTCTCTCAGCCGTGTGGGCTTGCAGCTTGTAAGCTGTCAGCAATTTCAGCTTGTGCCAAAGCTCCTGGCCTCTACTTGGCTGTCTCTCGGCCGTGTGGGCTTGCAGCTTGAAAGCTGTCAGCAATTTCAGCTTGTGCCAAAGCTCTACATTCTGTATTATGTTATGCACAGGTGTATTACCAAAGACGTCCCTATGTTGGTGTGTAACATGTTGGCTAACAGCACACTACCGGACAATGTGATCCCTGTGTACTGATTCCTCCACTTTCACAAGTATCTGTGGTATGCTGTCATATTTTTATCAAGTATCTGGGGTTTGTACCATGGCCTGAATGGTTCTATGTAGCTTCCTTGATCAGAAGGAAGTATGACATTGTTGATTTTTCTTTAACATTAGGAAGGAACAGGTAGGTTCTCCTTTCTGTTTCTGCCCTGTCCCAGATTTCCTGCCTTTCTCTATCAATGCATTCCTTTATTTTGTTATTTTATGCAGCTTTTGTGTCTATTATCTCTTCTAAGTCATCATATTCAACCTTCTTGATTTATGGCTGTATGAGCCCCAAATGTTCAACCACATCCCACAATAGTGATCAAGATTGCATTTTGGTACGTTCTTTTTGCACTTAGAGACAGCTGGAAGCTTCTTTGGCCATTGTTGCTATTTTGTTCACTTTAATGCCTATCTGGCAAACAATTTCTGTTTGTTTGGATTTTGTCAATGCTCGTACCTAGGTACCTATAAACTTGTTTTCTCTTCTTAGAACGGCCATTTAGTCTGATTGTTTGATCTCTTTATCATGACAATATATATAAACTGTTTTGTGTGCTGCTGCTGTTAATTTATTTTGTGCACACCAATTGCAAAGTTATGCAAGAACTTCCCCTACTATTTTCCCCTAATTTAGCTCTTATGTTGTCAGAGACTATAATTAGTATATTGTCTGCATAGGCTATGCAGCCTCTAGTGGGTGTCATAATCTACAGCTGATTCAGTGAAAGCTCTATGCCAATATCCCAGAATTATGGACCACAAACAGAGCCCCGTGGGCAGCCTTTGGTGATGTTTTTCGCAGTTTCCTTTCCGGAACGTTCCAGTTTCACCTGCCTGTCTGTGCAGTAATCTCATAAGCTGTTACAGAAATTCCTTCTGTCTCGGTCTTTTGAACAGTGCGGGCCACCATATGTTATCGAATTCCCCAACTGTTTCAGTCATTATGACTACAGTGAATACTTGTCATTTGATGTGTTCAAAGTATGCATTGTGTGATCTACTGCATCCTTAGTGGGTTTCCCTTTCTTGAAACAGTATTGCTGGGGGCTCATGCCAGTTACCCATCTGTGATACCTCGGGCGGCGGCACACAAAATTTTCCTGTACTTTGGCTAGGACATTCAGCAGACAATCAGCCTGTAAGATTTCAGTTCTTGTGAGTCTTTATTGTACCCCCTTTTTTAGTATAATGATATTTGAGATTTCGCATGTTCTGGGCACCCGTCCCTGCAAAAGACTCTCATTTAGCAGCATTGTTAGGTATGAGACAATTTGGTTTACTAGCTGTTGCAACAATCTGTTATAATTCTAACTGGCCAAAGTGCTTTCTTCTTCTTTAACTTCATTATTGCCAAGCTCACTTCTTCCTGGACAAATGGAATCTCAGTTCTATTGTTCACATGATGCTTAGTACTCAGAGCGAAGATACTGATGGTACTCTGTGTCTTTCATCATCATATTGCATGGCAATCTCATTAGGCACTCCTCTGGTGTCTACCAGTCTGTCATCATCATGCCATCGGAGTATCTCAATCTTAATAATACAGTGGGTAATCAAACCTTGTTTGTTGGAAGTTTGTCTGGAAAACCTCATATTTCTGTTACCATTTGGTGCTTTACGTATGCTTCCCATTTTTCTACTCTGGTTTGGTGTAACAGTTCTTCATATTGTTGCTTAACTACTCAATAGAAAGCCATCTTTGACATTCTGTTTCCCCTAAGGATCTATGATAATATCTCCTCATCTGCCTCGCTTTGCATCTGAATGACTGTAGGGCTGGACTTTTATACCCCCTTGCCAGCCACTGTGGCCGAGCGGTTCTAGGCACTTCAGTCCAGAACCGCGTTGCTGCTACGGTCGCAGGTTCGAATCCTGCCTCAGGCATGGATGTGTGTGATGTCCTTAGGTTAGTTAGGTTTAAGTAGTTCTAGTCTAGTGGACTGATGACCTTAGATGTTAAGTGCCATAGTGCTTAGAGTATTTGAACCATTTTTTTAATAACATTTTGAGTTCCAAATGAATGCTGGAAGTGCCTTGTTTTAAGCAGTCTGCAACACTTGCACCCATGTATTGACTATGGCTTCAGCACATCAGATCCACTTCTTTGACACGATTGCCTCTTGAATTCTCCCTTTAAAAGTTCCCAGATTGCTTTGCATAGATTGTATATTCACTCAGCTGGATGTTAGCATCTTAAATCATTATCTGTGTCTGTAACGGTGAAATAATTGAGATGATTGTCATCTGTTGTAAGTTTGTTATGGACGTTCCAGTTTGCAGTGTAGTCACTGACTTTCAAGTTTGCAAGTATTATATCTATATTCGTTACCACACCTGCATGAGTTTGGTAAGTGATATGAAGCCCAAATTCTTGTATAAACAATCAGATGGTGCACAGTGAGAGCATATTGGTTACCGAGCGAGATGGCACAGTGATTAGCACACTGCACTCACACTTGGAGGACGACAGTTCAAACCCATGTCCAGCCATCCAGATTTAAGTTTTCCTTGAATTCACTAAATGGCTCCACGCAAATGCAGGGATGGTTGCTTTGAAAGGGCACACCTGATTTCCTTCCCCATCTTGACACAATCCGAGCTCATGCTCAGTCTCTAATGACTTCAATGTGGATGGGACTTTGAACCCAATCTTCCTTTCTTTTTTCCTTCAGGATATCAGTTTCTTTTCTTTATGGTTTTTTGCAGTATCTCCATAGTCACTACAGTTGTAGCATTTGATGACAACAAGGTAGTCCTGCACCCTGATTGACTAAAACCCAATGTATATTCTCTTCCGTGTAACCTACTGTACACTGACCTTTGGATTTACCTGCAGTACATATTTTACTGTCAGCTTCCCTCGTGGCTCTGTTTTAAATTTGACTTGTGTTTCTTGTAAGAACCGCTCGCTATCTATAGTTATCTTCAAGTTCTATTTATCTTTTTTTAGCTCTGAAATTTTTGTCAGCTTCCTACTTTCCTTTTCTGTTTCAGATATGAGTATATTGTTTGCCATCTTCGTTTTCTCAGTTCTGATCTCTTTTTTTTCCAGATCAATTAGCCCTATGAGATGCATGTGTATTTCCTTTGCATCTTTTTTGTTCTTAGATTTGGTGAATAGTGTGCTACATTGCTTGGCTTGTGCACTTTCAGTCTTTGATTTTGTGGTGGCCACTTAAGTGAATGGAGCAGTGGCTGCCACACTAGTAAATGACCAGACTGTCTTGTCTTTATTTTCCTTGCTGAGCCTACGATTTTCATTTTCAAATTTTTTATATGCTCAGTCAGTTTTGCTGGTGATATTGCCCGATGGGTGAGTTTGTATTTTAACTCTAGTATTTTTGTGGCAGTAACCTTCACGTTTACACAGAATTCCTCATCAGTGTATTTATATTATGTCCTCAGGTTTGTCTGATCTACTGGTTTCTGAGTACTCGGAAGCTTTTGTTTTTGTGAAGGGCTTTGCTGCACTGTGTGTCACTTTTTGCATCATTCATTTTGCATGGATGAGATGCCAAGGTGTTTTTGTGGAATCACTTAGCTTATTAGTGCTCATGTATATGTATAAACACTATTGTTGCTGAAGCGTCTACTCTGTCCACAATCGCTGATGTCTCATGTCTCGTCCATCTCTAAAGGTGATGTCTCCAGTATATGGTAGTATGTCAGTCTGTGTCAGCCCAATACTGTTCTTAGCCCCCACTCTTTGCTCCATTACTAAATTGGTGATTGATTGATGCCTAAGGATGTGTTCTGACAGCTCATCCCTTCTTTTAGACAAGTTGTGCCATAAATTTCATTTTCCCCAGTTTGAGTCTGTGGTGTCACCGCCAGACACCACACTTGCTAGGTGGTAGCCTTTATATTGGCCGCGGTACGTTAGTATATGCCGGACCCGCATGTCGCCACTATCAGTGATTGCAGACCGAGCGCCGCCACACGGCATGTCTAGTCTAGAGAGACTCCCTAGCACTCGCCCCAGTTGTACAGCCGACTTTGCTAGTGATGGTTCACTGTCTACATACGCTCTCATTTGCAGAGACGACAGTTTAGCATAGCCTTCAGCTACGTCATTTGCTATGACCTAGCAAGGCGCGATATTCAGTTACTATAATTCATATCTTCAAGAATGTATTCTGAACAGATAATATTGTGAATCATGTACTGTCAAGAGCGACGTTCATCATTAATGGATTAGAGTTAAGCATCAAACTAATTACGTCCGCTTTCTGAATTCTCATTCCTTGTCATCTTCCAGACCTCACGTCAGTATAGTTCTTCCCGCCTCACGCCAGCCTGCGTGAGCTAAAACGCGTGCATTTCGGCCTCCACTCGTAACACGGTGTTGGCTCTTCTGCTAACACAAAAGATTCAGTATCGCTTCATTAGTTATTCAATCTACCTATCTAGGCTTCAGCACTCTTCTGTAGTGCCACACTTCAAAGGCTTTTATTCTTTTCTTGTCCGAATAACTTATCGCCCATGTTTCACTTTCGTACGATGCTACACTTCAAACAAATAGCTTCAGAAAAGACTTCTTAATACTTAAATTTCTATCATTAACAAATTATTATTCCTCAGAATTGCTTTCTTGCTATAGCAAGTCTGCTTTTAAAATCCTCTTCACTTTAGACATATGCTAACCAAATAATTCAGCTACTGCTTTTAGTGTTTAGTTTTTTGCTCTAATTCCTCAGCATTGCCTGATTTATTTCGATCACATTCCATTACCTTTGTTCTACATTGCTTGATTTCATCATACGACTTCTTTCCAAGATTCTTTCTATTCCATCCAACTTTTTTCAACAGTCCTCTGGACACGTCCAATGAACAGACACCACACATTCTGTCTTTTTATTTTCCCTATCAAAAGAATCTATGTCTTTCTACTCCAATGGAAAATCCAAGATGGAATGTAACAAAATGTAATATTCGTCTCCAGCCATTCTACAGTGTCATTCTCCCTTCTGGTGCATGTTGGGGCTTTGTTTCACTGATTAATGTAATATGGTACATTATCGAATATCATAGCTGAATTCTTGTCTGTGTTTTGAAGCAAAAAGTGTGTTGATAACTGTTCAAATTTCATTTGATTTGAACAACAATAAGACATTTGCAACAAACCCACTGATTGTTCCAGCATATGGTAGAATGAGCCTACTGCCTTTTCCATCTGGAGCTTTCATTCTTCCTCGTGCAGTCTCATCAGCCCATGGAGTCGGTCTGTAATAACCAGCAGTTACCCACATTTTGTCCAACCAGACTATTCTGTGAGCTTTGCACTTAGATACTGCCCTCAAAAAATGGACTAGACAATGATATCCTCCAGTTCAGGCAGAACTCTTCTTCCAGAAAATGTCTTCCATCAAAACATTATCTTCTTTAGTACCACTGAAGGGCCAGTTTCCCTCCCAAAAACAACTCACTATCTCATAGTGAGAGAAGCAGTTGCTTCTAGGTGCTATATTCTTTCCTTGTGCAACTCGTTCGACAACTTGATAAGAGGCCAATAATTGTCCCTTTCTTCATAAAAATAGCAGCATACATTAAATACAAGCTCAAGATATTGGCTCCTTAAGTTAGTGCCCCTACTTACTTTTCTGCAGTTTGGGGAAAAGGCCATATCACGTAAGTTTGAAATGAACAATATGAGACTAAATCAGTTGGTAATTCACGATTGGTGTCAAATACTTTGCAGCCACACAAAAAGTGTAGCACCAGGTGCGACCAAGAGTTGTACAAGTGGCTGGCAACACTGTCACCAAGCCAATGTTTACGAATCCAGAGATCAGTTTGGTGCTAGATCGTCCCCTCCATACAATGCACTCCACATGTGTGAAGTGTCAGGAACCTTCTTTTAGCAGCCTAACTAAAGTGTTCAATAATTCTGCTGTGGATAATGGTTGTTAAAATGGAATTTCATGCATGATACTGAAAGCAGATACAGAATAGATATTACGTAAAATCAAGGAAAGGCAATTGCTCACTTATAGCTGATTGATGTGTGGTGCATAGAAACACACAATAGAAAGCAGTATTCACATTAGCTTTCAAGCTCTTGCCCTTCCTCTAACAAAAGTGCGATTCACATGCATAACCACATACACTCTCAAACAAACACATGAATAAGTATTAGTTATTGTTTCTTACAAACAGAATGGATATTATATAGTTCCAAATATCTATTAGTATTATGGTTTGAGGATTAATAATCTATTGGTACCCCGGGAAAGGAAATTGCTTATATCAATAAACTCTGATATGGAAATTTTAGGATTCAAACCACCTTCTGTTTACTTAACTCATTTCAGGTGAATGTGCAATTTTTCCTTATTCCTTGGCCAACATGCTTCCCCATCAATTTCCGAATGAGCTGCTGCTTCATCTGTAATGATTTGATGGTAGATGAGGCAATCCTAAAACTAAATTGTGTCCTTCATAACATAAATGGTAAATGTTCAAGCACCAAAAATGTAAGTTTGCAAATAAATACTAAGGAGGAAAGTTATATCATCACCTCAGACTATATGGCATGTAAAAATGTCACACCGCTGTTTTTCCTCATTAACCCTGTTAGCTCATCTTGGATTCTGTAGAATTCAAAGCTTCTAAACTGTAGATGAATTCTAAAAAATTTGGAAACAGAACATCACAGCAACCAGAAAATACATCTCAAGAACCATTAATACATTTGAAAAACACAGCTGTTATATGAAACTTGTTAGCAATTTCGTATAACATCTGTGCTTTAGGGTCCAGAAATGAAAGTGTGCAATATATTTAAGCATTTTAGAGATGTTCTTACTTTTATAATGTCAGATCTGGCCTGTATGACCAGATACATTTTTTCAACAAGAACTTGTACTTCAAACCAATCTGATGTATTTTGACATATAAATAAGTTTTTGTACTTGAAAATGGCCCAAGACTGAAATTTGGCTTGTATGGCAATAAAATAAAAATTATTACAGTCAAATGGTGGCAGCATCATCAAAAAAAAAAAAAAAAAAAAAAAAAAAAAGTTGTGGCTGTCTGTTTCCTTACACCATTCATTATGATTTACCCATGAGTCTGGCAATACCTCATCTTCCTCATTTTTGTGGTCTTCTCCATGGTTTCCTGTTACTGTTTCATATCCTCTTCTATCATTCCCAGCTCTAGTGTTAAAGTCTCCTATAATCACAGTCTTATTAGATGTTTCAGCATCTTCCAGTTTAGTGATAAACTCTTCCTACTCATCTGTTTCACATCCTATTTGAGAAGCATAAACATGGACTACATTAAAAATATTTCCTTCTTACCTCACTTAGTCCGGTTATCAGTATGTTCCTTTCTGTCATCAACTGTCTGATTTCGTGTATTCTTGCATCTTTGTCTAAGGATACAACATTAATAGTGCCAATTCTTTTATATTTCTTCAGCCAGCTCTTTCTTTCACTGGGATGCTGGCAGATCTGTTCAAAAGCTTTGTCTCTTTCGGTATTGGTTTCGGACCGAGGCTCATTTGATTGTTGAAAGCAGATTGGTTATCCACTTCTGGCTTGTTGGGTCTAACATAGCTTCACCAGAGCCCCACTGGCTGGCACTTTTCAGAATTCCTGTAGGGCCTTCACAGCTACCATAGCGGTCCTGAGGCACACACAGTCCCCAGTTGGAGTGAACGAGGGGGTTGGACTTGTGGGAGAATAACTCGTGGGCAGAATGGTTCAAGAACAGAACAGAAAGGAGCATAGCAGAGACAGATGGAAATGACTAATCAGGGCAGCAAGGAAAATGATAGCATTGGCTAAGAAAAGTTTTTTGGGAAAAAGAGAATTTTAAGGATGTAAAGACGATATTATACCACACATTAGGCAACAGAAGGAAGCAAAAAGAAAATACTTCAAAAGTCATCAACAAGAAGGAAAACCCTTGCGGGAGGAAGTAGAAGAAGTTTTGAAAGTTCGGAAAGAATAATTGCAAAAGCAATATGAAGGACAGGATAAAACAAATACATGTGATAAAGTAGAGGAAGATGAAAGAAATATGACCATCACAGAGGAAATAGAAACAGAAGATCTGCAGATGTTGGATGTAGAGAAAGCTTTATTAAAAATGAAAATTGGGAAAGGAATAGATGACATCACAGTGGGAATGATCAAAGCCACAGGACCTTTTGAAATTCAGTGCCTCTATAGAATAATGAGGATAGTATAGACATACGGAAAGACTGCTCATGATTGGACAAAGCCATTTATTGTACCTATCTTTAAGAAGGGTGACAAGACGCTCTGTGAGCATTATGGAGGAATAGCACTACTGTGCCACTACCTGAAGATTTATGAAAAGATAATTTTGCAGAAAATTGGGAATTAGATAGAACCACAATTAAGAGAGGAACAACAAGAATTTCAACCTCTTAAGATCAACCGTAGATGCCTTATTTACAGCCAGACAGTTGTAGAAAAGAAATGGGAGTTTGGGAAAGACATCACAATTGCATTCATAGATATAAAGAAGGCATATGACACTGTTAGAAGGAAAGAGATATGGCGAAGTCGAAGTAGACTGAAGTTGTCAAAAGGAATGTGACTGAAAATAGGAAACATGCACAAGAAATGTCAGAATTGTGGTTTAATAAATGGCAAAAAGATTGTAATGCTTTCTAACGGGCAGAGGGGTCATCAAGGGAGTGTGCTCTCACCAGTGCTTTTCAATATAGTCATGGACATCATCATAAGGAAAGTTCACCAAAGGTCAATAATAGTTCATATTAAAATTGCAGCATAAGCAGATGATGTGATGATTTGGGAAGAAATGAGTGGGAAATGGGAAAAGAAATCAACACCTGGCAGAGTGTAATTGAAGAAGCAGGCGTGGAAATAAGCGTAACAAAAAGTAAAGTAATAGAAATCAGGGAAAAAAAAGAAAAAAATATCAAGGATGTGAGTTGTAGTACTGTAGATACTGTTGAGTATCTAGGAAGTAATATAACAAAAAAAAAAAAAAAGAAAATAACAAGGATGACATTTTGGAGACAATAGAAAATTGTGCAAAATTTACTTATTGCATGTCTGACATAATTAGAAATTGGAAAATACCTGCCAAAGCAAAGATCATGATGTTAAAATCATATTTTATGCTAATTTTGACCTATGGATCAGTGTGTTGTACTTGGAACACAAACAACAGAGATGGATTTTCTAGAGGGGCCCCCAATAAGGACAGGATGAGGAATGAAATAGTATGAGCCACTCTCCAGATCAAGCCCCTAAAGGAACCTATGGAAAGTGATATGCGTAAATTGTTTGGCTACATTAAAAGAATGTGACCAGAAAGACTTCCAAGAAGAGCCCTAGAATGGGTGAATCTGGAAGACCACGAGCGAGATGGAGAGACCAGGGGAAGGATGATATAAACCATAGAGGACTGCAATGGGAGGAGATGCCAAATGATACTGTGGCAGAAAGAAGCAGCTTCAAAGAGGCCCTGTGAATGACTCTCATAAGCAAAAAACGTTTCAGGAAGAAGAGGAAGACACTTGTGATTAGCTATGTAGCAGTTACAGCATTGACAGAAGAAGATGGCCATTAGGAATGTTTTTTTCATCAAAACATGAATTTCTGAAGGATTACGAATTGACTATATTGTCCAATGTATGAATAGTTCTTAATATACTATTGAAACCTACGACAAAAAAATAAAGTTTTATCTAGTAGAGAGAGGAATTGTTGCCAGCGCGCAAGGATGTGAAGAACAAGACCTTGTATGACTGCGTAGCAAGAGAAGAAGCTGTTACATGTGCCCAAGTGAGAATGACACTAAGCACTCCACAGTAAGTGTGATTTGTTCCCCATATGTATTTCAAAAACACTAAATTCATATGCGTACCATATAAAAATAACAAAGAATGAAAATTTTATACCGTGTAATATAAAATATTATACTTCTGTCTTATAAGGTTACTGAAACTTAGTTTTAAAAAAATCATTTATTTGGAAATGAAAGATGATTAAAAGGGAATGAAAATGTGTATTTAAAATGATTGTCTCATGTTACAATGGAGTATAGCATGCTTCTTTGTGTTTTTAGTTTCAGTTCAAATAGATCCGACGCAAGTGCGTATCAGAATATGATACTATTTAAGAGTTAAATACATAAAAGGTGCAGAATTCTAAAAACACTTTAATCATATTGAAGCACAGTATCAGTAAGCACAGCAGTTTAGCGAGAAGAAGATCAATGTAGAATCTGTTTCAGGAAAAGATCATGCAGCAGACATTTTTATTAAGGGGTCTGCCAGTGAAGATTGTTATCGACAATGAAAAACTTTTATTGGAATGACTGAGTTAAATATTTGATTCAATAATAAATTGTGACCATTGTGAAAGTGTGTAAAGGTGTGTTAAGTTCTTAGATGAGTTGCTGCTGTCCTTATTGTGTTTGTCATGAGTAACATATTTTTAAATAACACTGATAAAGCTTTGTTAATGCAGCATATTAGTTAGGTATTTTTATTCCTGACAGAGTTCTGAGTGAACTGTGCAAATAGTGGGATGGTGGTGGACATTACATGAAAATCTGCTTTCAAGTTCTCAAGAGCTGTAGATGGAAAGCACGAGTTGTTTAAATTGCAGGGAAATCAGATTTCTTGTGATATCTTCCATAATTATAGCAGTAGCACTATTCTACTCTAAATATGAATCACAATTAATTGTAGCTGTCGTATTAAATTATTTAATTCATATTGATTTGGAAAATGTGGTTTGTCATTTGATTTTCTCCAGGATATCCTTTGTCTTGGAGAGTAGTTGGTACATGCAAGCTTGCAGGTGTGTGCAACAAGTCTCTGAGATAGTGGATGGTCAGGGTAGTCAAAACCCACTTGCAATTTTCAAGTGATGTAGCGTTTCATTCACTGAAGTACGCTGAACTTCATCCTCCTATTCTCTCTCATGGAACAATATTATGAAAGGGATAGTTGCTACTCACCATATAGCAGAGGTGCTGAGTCACAGGCAGGCACAACAAAAAGACTGTCAAACAAGTAAGCTTTTTCCCAAAAAGGTGTGTATGTGTTGCATTTGTGTGTGTGTGTGGGGGGGGGGGGGGGCGGGGGTTGCTGTTGTCTATTTTTGACAAAGGCCTTGTTGGCCAAACACTTATTTTGTGACAATCTTTTTGTTGTGCCTGTCCTGCGACTCAGCACCTCCACTACATGGAGAGTAGCAGCTATCCTTTTCATAATACTGTTACATTCCATCCTGGATTTTCGACTATTCTTTCTCAAGTGCCATAAATTTATTTATATTTCAAGTAGAACTGCTTGAGAGTTGTGGCTTGAAAGTGGGTGTGCAACATCCACAAACCATATCAAGTACTTGTTTTGTGTCGTGATTGATCAGATATGTTCCAGAGTAGTCCTTGCAGGTGTGTAGAAAATGTTGGCTTCTGAATTTCTATTTTGACTCTTTTACAGCTGCAAAAAACTCTACATGAACTTTCTTTCCTGCAAACACCATCCAGAAAGAAAAGAGAGACTGTAAAATTGTAATTATTTAAAAATAACATTTCATAGCTGTTTAAAATGTCTGAATGAAGACTTTTATGCAATTTTGCATTGTTCACGAACATTCTAAAATTTTTTTCTTCCTTTCAAAAATAATTTTGCCTTTGTGCCAATATTGTCTTTTTGTTTAAGATTAAAAAAAACTGTACTTGTAAAATATTCACTTAAACATATATTTCAATTAGGCGATGATTACAATTACAAGCCTTTGAGTTTTCATCAGACTGTTAAAAACCAAACAGTTTTCTGCAGTACTCATTTAGAACAGAGTATGTAATTGTCAGATTCAAATAATTTCCCTTAAAGACTTAAAATGTGATAGAAAATATAAATATGTGGAGTGAGTTTAGTGAACAGTGACTCAAAAAGTCACATGGTGATTTAGTGGCATTTGGTGTATGTAAAATGGAAGTTGAATTCTTTTTCATTGTTCTGTTTTTCAGTCACTGAAGTCTGCCACTGGAAGACTGCCTCTTCATCCAGCACCTGCATTTTAAGAATATGTGAAGAGTATGACTGAATTATATGACCAGTGGGACAAAAAAACCATTGTGTTCAGAAACAACTTTTTGGTTTATACAAGTGATTTGTATTTGCAAAACTTGAACTGCTTAGACTAAAGTTTTATTTTTGCTGTTTTACAGGGTGATCTTCTCTGTAGCTCAGGAATTTTAAAGTGAATGTAATACTTATAGGTTAGTGAAAACTGTTTGAAACGCAAAACTACAAGCTTTGCATGTTCATTAATTTTCTCTCTTTTTTTTGTGCTCTATTCCTTTTTGTATGGGTGAAGAAGAGTGATGCATAGCTGTTACAAGGAGTAGTAAATCATTATTTACATAAATGAATTACTGTGCCTCTTACCAGCATCAAGATTGTGACAAATAAATTTCCACAATAACTTGTGTAATGTTTCAACTACTACTTTAAATTAGATGATTGAAGGCAGTATTTAAGTGATAGGTGATCACTGCTGTTGTATAGTTACAGAAATTTTGTAAAGAACATGTGTTTGATATGCCACTGGCAGTTCTTTTCTCCAATTACAGTAAGTTCTTTGTGAACCAGATCCCATTGTTTTCATGATGGATCACTCTTTTGGATGGCTTACATTACAGATTAGATTATCATCATGAAAGTCGTATTTTTTCTTACTAAGCTTGTTAATTGCAGATAAGAGTGACAGTAGATCTCACAGTTTTTATTCTCTTTAAACCCTTTGCATGAGATGTTCAACAATAAATTTCTCAGTTCCATTTTTACGCAATGGGACTTGATGTTTACCACTGTTTGCCGTCCGTGATCACTGTACCCAGTTTGGCACCCAAATTGATTAGAGTTCACATTATTTCAAATAATCTTTTCATGTGATGGAAATTTCTACCGTAAATCATATATCACATTGGCATTTGGGAGTTTTGTCACACAATATGTGACTCTGTGGCCAGTGCAATAGAAACATTAGCAGAATCTCTCTTCATGTGTTGTCTTCATGATAATTGTCTGTGTCATGCCTTAATATCTTTGTTTCCTACTTTTTAAAGTTTGAATCATATTGTCAAACAATTGAAGAAATTTGCGCAACATCAAAGATGGAAAGAGTAGAGGAACATATGTGACCTCTTTTCATGGAGTCATAATAGTAGGTCTTCTAAAGTTTAGGAACATAAACAGTGTGGCAGTGAAAGTATTCTAAGAAATTTTATGTACCTAATGTTTTGAATTTCTTTACTTTTGTTATTGAAGACTTCATTGTTGAAGTAGTAAAGAAAACCTTGTGGCTGAATTATTATTGTATTGTAGTTATTGAAGACAAAGATCTGTAACTGTTTGTAGTGTCATACCTTTGTATAAATAAAGATGAATCTCCTTGTGTATGCTGCAGTAGCGTAAATTCATCAAAAATATTTTTCAGTAATGTTTTTACAATTACTTTTTAAACAGTAGTGATCATGTATTACGTTGTGTATAGCGCTATTTAAACTCTAATGGGTGATCAACATCAGAACAAAAAGTATTATGAAATATTTGGAACGTGTAAGAATGTTTGTGATCATGTATGGACAGTTACCTTCATTATATGTGCTGTTAAAAAAACTTTTCTTTTCGTGTTGATGCTTGTTTTTTGGTAAACTTTTCCAGTAAAAAAATTATGCTTTTTTCATTCTTTTAACACAAATTTGGGATATCACTCATGTTAACTTTTTTTGAACAATAAATGTAAATGTGAAAGTGATCTTGCAGGTTATATGCAGAAATGAAAACCAAAGTCTCAGGTCTTGGAAAGAAGGCCCCTTTCATTCAAATTGAAATTTTTGAATAAAATTCCTATGCAGTTTCTTTTCATTTTGTTTCCTGTATGATGATTTTTATGAAATAAAATGTCATTCAGTATATTTCAAGTTCCCAAAATCTTGTTGCAGTTTCAACAATGCTTAACTTCCTTGAATACAAAATAGAAAATTCAGCTTACATTTCTTCCATGTATGGAAGAAATCCATTGTATGGATTTCCTTTTACATGGCTCTCTGATTTTTGTGAGCTTTTTGTGTTATGTTAATTTTATATGTCACACATTTTTGTTAAGTAAGAAGTAAACAATGGAAAGTCCAGTATAGGGTAAGAATAATAATAATGGAAAGGATAGATTGCAGCTTACCACTTAGAAGAGATGTTGATTTGCAGACAGGCGCAAGAATACTAGAAAAATTTAATCTTTTGGGCAAAGTCCTTCCTCAGAAGCAGGATTCTCACACATTCAAGCAGCAGCAGCAGCAACAAGAACAACAACAAGTGCTGCCCGCAAGAATGTGGAGATACATGGAGGGGAGATATAGCATTGGCTGGGTTTGTAGTGGGGGAGGAGAAAAGAGAAGAAAGTAGAAAAGAGGAAAGGACTTTGTAGGCACATTGGTAGGATAGAAAGTGAATGTGTGTACTGTAGCAGGAGTAGGAAAGGGGATAGGGAGGTGGAGGATAGGGACTAGCCAAGGTTGAAGCCGTGGGGGTTACAGGAACAAACGATATGTTGTAAGGATATTTTCCACCTGCGCAATTTAGAAAAGCTGGTGTTGATGGGAAGAACCCAGATGCACAGGCTTTGAAACAATCATTAGTGACTAGGATCTTCCCCCCATCCCTACCCTGCTATCCCTCCCCCTCCCTGCCCCACAACCCATCCTTACTTGCACCACCCCCCTAGCAGATTGCTACTTACATCAGATGCAGTTGTAGTTGGGCCCTAGTGGCCAGAGACAGTACCATGTGTCTGAATAGTTGAGTGAATGTTAAGAATTCTACTTCTGGGGCAGGACTTCGTCCAAAAGCATAAATGTGTTTAGTATTCTTTTCACTGTGCCTGTGTGCAACTCATCTATGTGGTAAGCAGCACTCTGTCTTTTCCATTGTTATTGTAACAAGTAAATTATTCACTGTCCATGGATTGTGAAACTGTTAATATGTAAAATATAAATAACGTTTGAAAGGTGCATCACTGTGCTGTTCTTAAACAGCTAAGTTTTGTGTTCAGGTGGTAGGAGTGTTACTGCTGAAATAAATAAAATGAAGAAGGGATACAGTGCACCTTATCTCATAAATAATGCGGCTAACAATGTCTGATGTGAAAAAGTCTAAAGTTTCTTGGAACATCTTGTTGTGCATAACAACTAGGTTTTGAATTTACATTGTTTCTGCCATGACAACCTGTAACGACTGTATCCCTCCAGTTTGTGAGAACTTGTTGTGAGACACAATTTTAGCCCACTCTGCTTAGATACACTTTATTAATATTGAGGAATCTTTCATGCTGTGAATGTCTTTTCTGAAACTTGTTTGTCAATACTTTTCATATTTCTGTTTTATAGTACACATTACAATTTTGTTAGTACAAAGTGCATGTAAAGATATTTGTATTGTCATTCTCCGTTGAGTCTTGCCAGATTGCAAATCTTGATTTTCATGCTCATGAGCCATTCTTGTTGCTATCCATAATCACAAATTGACATTAGCTACAATATGTCCACCTCATGAAAGGAATGGTCTCAGTATCATTAAAGTCTTTAAGTTACACCATATAATTCACATAAACTGTTTTTGAAGACTTGTCAACATTACTCCTCATGTCTGCTGTCTCCAAGCCATTCTGTTGTTATTGAATACTATTATGTTATTCTGTGAGAGATGTATTGAATTATATATCATACATTTGAAACTGTGTATTGTAGCTTATTTGTTGTAAGAAAATTTGTTCATTTCCCTATTGCAAATGGTTGAGAATGCTGCTATGAAGTAGGTTATGGTGTATATTTGATACTGTTTCTTACCTTTCCTAACATAACTATTGGGGACATAAATGTGTGTGTAGTTTATTTTTTTCCATACAACATTGTAATTTTTGTATACAAGAAACCAGAACTATAACATAATCTGGAGGTGCTCTGTTTCGTGCATTAGCAGGGTAATTGACGACAATTCCATTTGTGCTGTAGTTAATGTGGACTCTGTCTTTAATAATAGCATTTGCGTTTTTGAGTACTTGTGGCCTTAAAAAAACTCAATGCATTTATCCAAGTGTACATGACACTGAAAAAAATATTGATTTTAGTATTATAATCCACCTAGGCAAGAATGAAGTAAGAAAGTATTTGATCTTACTTCGTGAACATTATATTCTGAGGCAGCTGTCTTGAATAAGTAATAAGAGTACTAAAAGTGTGCCTGTTACTAATACAGAAATAATTCTTGAGGTGTAAGCAAAACTCTGGAAAATGTTCAAAAAGGGCTACCTAAAGATTGAGAATATTACCAGGAAATGTAAGCCTGTCATGTGACTGATTCTGTGTTTTCATTGCCTTATGAAAGCATTTACGTAAACTCTTGAAACACTTTGTGCCATAGGGCATATAAAAAAAAAAGTCATTTGTAATTGATAATTAATCTGCAAACCTTTACCTGTGTACTTCAGAACACACTTAATATTGAGATTATGGAACAGATATTGTCATTCATATAAAAAACTGTTTTTGTGTTTTCTTTGCACTAATATCTTGGCATATTTGTTGAAATTTATGCTAAAATCTTGGCTATTGTAATAACAGTGCTATTTAACCAAAGTCGTAATGCCAGACATGGTTGCTGGTGCATTTTTAATATTCTAGTCAGAGATAATTTGCAAGATATATTCTGTAGTGATATTTATCTAGTTTGTGATTTTTTAAAAGAGGGAGTTGTTTTAAGGTTTGTCATACTATATTAATATTTTTTTATTATTTAAGCTTCGGCTTTCATTATGTAGTGTTTTGTACTCAAGGCCAGAAGAAGAAAGTGATGAATGTTGTACATTTACTTTCATAAATTTTATATGAAACCTTGAGATAATAGTTATTTGTCTGACATATTTATAACATACAACTGTATTTAGTTTGTGATGTGTTAAAACAAAAAGAACTAGCAGTCACAAGCAGCACAAAGTGTAATTATTTTCTTTGTAATTGTATGTGTATGTAAACAAAAAAAAAAAATAGTTACAGCACAAAATTTAATTAGACTGAAGGGCCATTGTTTTTGTTTGTGATGACTTTACTTCTTAGTGGATGATGTTTTTATGGAGAATAGAAAATCTGTTTCAGTGTATAATATCTTAAATATTAAAATTTGCCAGCTCTGTTCCAAAAACATTGAGATAGGGAGAAAAGAGCATTTAAACTCAATTGTATGGAGGAGTAACCATTCATTTTGTTCAGCAAGTGACACAGTTTGACAGAGGGTGGGCCTCATCGTGGAGTTAAGACATTTTCTTTATGTTAATAGCTCATATTATCTGTAATTGTATGTAATTGACCAAGTTTTTCCAGTTGGTGGTGCACTAATGTTTGTGAATGTCTGTAAAAAGTGTCCCTTAAATTAATATTTATTTCAGAATATTGAAATTTGAGGAGTATAAAGACAGGATTTGGCCCTAACACTCAACTTACTTCTGTTAATTGTTTCTGAGCCTTGTGTGGTTCATTCTGAATGGAGCAAAGGACCCCCATGTGCATCAACCAAGCTTATTCTTTTACTGTAATATGAGATGATTATTTCATAACTAAAATAATAGTAAATTCAGACATCTAATCTTTTCCATTGTAGTGTTTGTGGTTAATGTGCTTCTTGCTTCATTTAAAAACAAATTTGACGGCTCACTCAAGTGGTCTGAAAACTGCCTGTTTGACTGTTATTCTGTGGTGTCTAGAATCAAATTGATCTGTTAATTTATGGCTGCCTTTCTGCTCTTATTGTACACTGTAAATATGCTATAGAGAATTTTGTAATACATATATCCTGATCCCAGTTGACATGTGTTTGCAGTAATTTGATAGGAATCTGAAGGACAGGAAAAATGCCGAACATACTGTACAGCTAAAATCACTCCATTTTCTGTTATTGGGAATGAAATCTTTGTTCTTTATATGGGAACATAAAATGTCAGTTCTTCAATTATCAAGGGTATTTAAATTTTCAAATATATTTCCCAGTAAAATAGACAGCATCACAGTTGCTGCCTCACGTTCTATTTGCTATCCCAATTAGATGGAGTTTGATTTTTCATTCGTCAGTAAATGATGGTCTGCCAGTTGCAACTAGCATATTTTTATAATTCCTTTCTGTTGCCTTTGTATTGAGGCGTAACATTACTCTTTTTGTGTGATCAACTATATAATTGCTACAATAATCAGTTCTATAATGCTGTTAATTTTTGAGTGGAGATGAAGATCAAACTATTTTCCTTCGCATGCATCAAATGGAAACTGGATAGAGACGTGATTGTCCCCTTTGCGATAAACCCTGTTTTTCCTTATAGTTAATTCATGTTCTGAAAGTGCCACAGACATAGACAATGGCTCTGTGGAATACCTATGTAGAAAATATAAGTCCTCTCAGTTAAACTTTTCAGATGTTGTTTCTCTGAAAGTAAAAGGACTGTTCTGAGTCATCACTGATATTATATATATATGTATATTAAGTTTTGCCAAATTATTTTGTATGATTAAGAAATAAAATTTAAAAAGTTATACTTGCAGTCTTTTATTCAACCATATTTTCTTAACATTCCTTCCGTCCTAGTCAGAACTCAGTGACAGAGATTTTTATGTCTGAAACTTTTATTTTCTGAGAATTTATATACACAGTTTTACATTCTATAAAATTTTGAAAATATTTTGTATGTCAAGGTGTACACCTGATCATAATATATTAAATCAGAGCTGAGCTCATGACCACATGATTTCCGTTATACATCCAGTTGAATGATATCAAGTATTGTTCATGAGAAATCTACGTGGCACCGTAAGGCAAAGCAGCACTGAAGGAGATCTTTAATTTTGAAAGTGGGGTGGGCTGCAAGGTCTCTAGTGATAGCATACATACAACATGACAAAGCAGATAAAAATAGTCAGCTTTAGAGGAGTATAAATGAAAGATTAACCCCAATAATATCCACAGATTTCTAATGTTAAAAGAAGGCAATGTCCATTACATCTGATACTTGGTCAGTGGTAGACTGACAATAGACTGAACACCTCAATATGACTTAACAGTAATGGACATTCCTGGATGGAACAACACATAAAACAAGGGAAAGGTAACCACTCACCTGTAGTGGACTGATGTGAAACACACAACAGAAAACTATTCATACAACCTTTCAAGCTCTTGCTCTTTTTGTAATCAAAGTACACACAGACACCCAAAAATACACTCCTGCAGAGAGACTCTAGCAGGGGTGCATGTTTGTCTGTCTTTATTGTTGTGTGTGAATGTATGTACTTTTACACGAAAAAGAGCAAGAGTTCGAAAGCTAGTATGAATACTGAATAAAATGTTCTCGGGTTTCCAGCCATGTCAGGTAATTAAAATTAGATGAGCTTTCGGTCAAGCACTCCTTGGCCATTGTCAAGTGGTATGACTGCTGGAATGCCCCTTATATACACTAGCTGGTGGCTGTAATGTTACTGATGCCCATGGCATTGCCATATATGAGCATATATTATTTGCTGATGGCAATCATGACTGTTTACAATGCTGGTATCATTTTCTTTGTTTGAGAGTAGGGCCAAATCCTTTCAAGGGTTGATTTACACGCTAAGCCTAATGCATAGAGTGATTCTTGAAGGGCATTGTTTAGTTGCTGAAGAGGTAATTCTCAGCATTGTTAATGTGGCAACTAGATCCCACAAACAGTAAAAGTAGAAAACTCTCACATGTATCCCAGGCTTCACAAAAAAAAGTGTGCCACCCAGCTACTGCCTAGTGGAGAGTTCATTATATAAAAAATTTGTACCATTTAACAGCCTTACAACCTGATTCAGTGAGGCTAAATGGCCTGTATTTGAATTTTAATCAACAAATTACTGCTCTGTAATTTTGTTTTTTTCACTTTGCTTTATGCCAGTCATTTCCATCTCAAGTAGTCTACAGGCAGTGCCCCAAATTTGGGTCCGTTGAGCCCCCAGGCATAGCAAAAATTTTGGATCCCGCAAAAAAGTGTGTGTTGTTGCCATTGTGGTCTTCTGTCCAAAGACTGATTTGATGCAGCTCTCCATGCTACTCTGTCCTGTGAAAGTCTCTTCATCTCCGAATAACTACTCCAACTTACATCCTTCTGAAGCTGCTTACTGTAATCATCTCTTGGTCTCCCTCTGCAATTCCTCCCCCCCCCCCCCCCCCCTCACACTTTCTGCCAGTATTAAACTGATGATCCCTTGATGTCTCAGAATGTGTCCTGCCAATCGATTCCTTCTTCCAGTTGGGTTGCGCCACAGATTTCTTTTCTCCTCAATTCTGTTCAGTACCTTCTCATTAGTTATGTGATCGACCCATATAAACTTCTGTAGCACCACATTTCAGAAGCTTCTTGTCTAAACAGTTTATCATCCATGTTTCACTTCCATACATGGATAAACTCCGTACAAATACTTTCAGAAAAGACTTCCTGACACTTAAATCTATATTCGATGTTAGCAATTTTCTCTTCTTCGGAAATGCTTTTCTTGCCATTGCCAGTCTGCATTTTTCATCCTTTCTGCTTTGCCCATTATCCATTATTTTCCTGACCAAATAGTAAAACCCATGTACTACTTTAAGTGTCCTGTCTCCTAATCTAGTTCCCTCAGTTTCACCTGATTTAAATCGACTACAATCCATTGTCCATGTTGACGTTCATCTTATATCCACCTTTCAAGACACTGTCCATTCTGATCAACTGCTCTTCCAAGTCCTTTGCTGTCCCTGACAGCATTAAGATGTCATTGGCAAACCTCAAAGCATTTATTTCTTCTCCCTGATCTCTAATCCCTTCTCCAAATTTTTCTTTGGTTTCCTTCACTGCTTGCTCGATGTACAGATTGAATAACACCAGGTATGTGCTACAAGCCTGTCTCACTCCCTTCTCAATCACCATTTCCTTTTCATTCTCCTCGACTCTTATAACTGCTGTCTGTTTTCTGTACAAGTTGTAAATAGCCTTTTTCTCCCTATATTTTACTCCTGTTATCTTCAGAATTTCAAAGAGAGTATTCCAGTCAATATTGTAAAAAGCTCTCTCTGAGTCTACGAATGCTATAAATGTAGGTTTGCCTTTCCTTGTTCTATGTTCTCAGATAAGTTGTTGTGTCAGTACTGCCTCGCACATTTCTCCGGAATCCAAACTGATCTTCTTGAGGTTGGTTTCTACCAGTTTTTCTATTCTTCTATAAAGAATTCATGTTAGTATTTTGCAACCTTGACATATTAAACTGATAGTTCGGTAATATTCAACCCTGTCACTGCCAGCTTTCTTTTAGGATTTTGTATTATTATACTCCTCTTGAAGTCTGAGGGTATTTGCCTGTCTCATATATCTTGCATACCAGCTGGAAGAGTTTTGTCATGGCTGGCTCTCCCAAGGCTATCAGTAGGTCTGACTGAATGTTGTCTACTCCTGGGGCCTTGTTTTGATTTAGGTCTTTCAGTGCTTCGTCCATTTCTTCTCACAGTGTCATATGTCCCATCTCATCAGCTACGTTCTCTTCCATTTCTATAATACAGCTTAAAAGTTCATCTCACTTGTACAAACCCTCTATATACTCTTACACATTTCAGCTTTCCCTTCTTTGCTTAGGACTAGTTTTCCATCTGAGCTCTTGATATTCATACAGGTGATCCTCTTTCCTTCAGAGGTCTCTCTAATTTTCCTGTATGAAGTGTCTATCTTTCCCCTAGTGTAATATGCTTCTAAATCCTTACGTTTGCCCTCTAGCCATTTTACAATTCCTGTCAATCTCATTTTTTAGACTTTTATGTTCCATTTTGCCTTCTTCATTTGCTGTATTTTTGTATTTCCTCCTTTCATTAGTTAATTCCAGTACCTCCTCTTGTCACCCAAGGATTTCTACTAGGACTTGCCTTCTTACCTATTTGATCCTTGGTCGCCTTGACTATTTCATCTCTCAAAGCCACCCATTCATCTTCTGTATTCCTTTCTCCTGTTCTGGTCAATTGTTCCTTAATGCTCCCTCTGAAACTCCACAACCTCTGGTTCATTCAAATTATTCCGGTACCATCTCCTTAATTTCCCATCTTTTTTTCAATATCTTTAGTTTTAGTCTACAGTTCATTACCAATAAATTGTGGTCAGAGTCCACATCTGCCCTGGAAATGACTTACAATTTAACATCTGGTTCTGAAATCTCTGTCTTACCCCTATATAATCAATCTGAAATCTTCTGGTGTCTCAGGTCTCTTTCATGTATATAATCTTATGTCAAAATTCCTAAACCCAGTGTTAGTGCTCTGTGTAAAATTCTACCAGGTGGCTTCCTCTTTCATTCCTTTCCCCTAGTCCATATTCACCTACTATTTTTCCTTCTCTTCGTTTTCCTACTATTGCATTCCAGTCCCACAACACAATTAAATTTTTGTCTCCCTTAACCATCTGAATAATTTCTTTTGTCTCATCATACATTTCTTCATGCCTTCATCATCTGTGGAGCTATTTCACATATGAACTTTTACTCCTGTGGTGAGTGTGGGCTTTCTGTCTATCTTGGCTATGATAATGAATTCACTATGCTGTTCACCCCCCCATGAACCATGGACCTTGCCGTTGGTGGGGAGGCTTGCGTGCCTCAGCGATACAGATGGCCGTACCGTAGGTGCAACCACAACGGAGGGGTATCTGTTGAGAGGCCAGACAAACATGTGGTTCCTGAAGAGGGGCAGCAGCCTTTTCAGTAGTTGCATGGGCAACAGTCTGGATGATTGACTGATCTGGCCTTATAACATTAACCAAAACGGCCTTGCTGTGCTGGTACTGCGAACGGCTGAAAGCAAGGGGAAACTACAGCCGTAATTTTTCCCGAGGACATGCAGCTTTACTGTATGATTAAATGATGATGGCGTCCTCTTGGGTAAAATATTCCGGAGGTAAAATAGTCCTCCATTCGGATCTCCGGGCGGGGACTACTCAGGAGAACATCGTTATCAGGAGAAAGAAAACTGGCGTTCTACGGATCGGAGCGTGGAATGTCAGATCCCTTAATCGGGCAAGTAGGTTAGAAAATTTAAAAAGGGAAATGGATAGGTTAAAGTTAGATATAGTGGGAATTAGTGAAGTTCGGTGGCAAGAGGAACAAGACTTTTGGTCAGTTGATTACAGGGTTATAAATACAAAATCAAATAGAGGTAATGCAGGAGTAGGTCTACTAATGAATAAAAAAATAGGAGTGCGGGTTAGCTACTACAAACAGCATAGTGAACGCATTATTGTGGCCAAGATAGACACAAAGCCCATGCCTACTACAGTAGTACAAGTTTATATGCCAACTAGCTCTGCAGATGATGAAGAAATAGATGAAATGTATGACGAGATAAAAGAAATTATTCAGGTAGTGAAGGGAGACGAAAATTTAATAGTCATGGGTGACTGGAATTCGTCAGTAGGAAAAGGGAGAGAAGGAAACATAGTAGGTGAATATGGATTGGGGGGAAGGAATGAAAGAGGAAGCCGCCTTGTAGAATTTTGCACAGAGCATAACTTAATCGTAGCTAACACTTGGTTCAAGAATCATAAAAGAAGGTTGTATACCTGGAAGAATCCTGGAGATACTAAAAGGTATCAGATAGATTATATAATGGTAAGACAGAGATTTAGGAACCAAGTTTTAAATTGTAAGACATTTCCTGGGGCAGATGTGGATTCTGACCACAATCTATTGGTTATGAACTGCAGATTGAAACTGAAGAAACTGCAAAAAGGTGGGAATTTAAGGAGATGGAAGCTGGATAAACGGAAATAACCAGAGGTTGTAGAGAGTTTCAGGGAGAGCACAAGGGAACAATTGACAGGAATGGGGGAAAGAAATACAGTAGAAGAAGAATGGGTAGCTCTGAGGGATGAAGTAGTGAAGGCAGCAGACCATCAAGTAGGTAAAAAGACGAGGGCTAATAGAAATCCTTGGGTAACAGAAGAAATATTGAATGTAATTGATGAAAGGAGAAAATATAAAAATGCAGTAAATGAAGCAGGCAAAAAGGAATACAAACGTCTCAAAAATGACATCGACAGGAAGTGCAAAATGGCTTAGCAGGGATGGCTAGCGGACAAATGTAAGGATGTAGAGGCTTGTCTCACTAGGGGTAAGATAGATACTGCCTACAGGAAAATTAAAGAGACCTTTGGAGAGAAGAGAACCACTTGTATGAATATCAAGAGCTCAGATGGCAACCCAGTTCCAAGCAAAGAAGGGAAGGCAGAAAGGTGGAAGGAGTATATAGAGGGTTTATACAAGGGCGATGTACTTGAGGACAATATTATGGAAATGGAAGAGGATGTAGATGAAGACGAAATGGGAGATAAGATAATGCGTGAAGAGTTTGACAGAGCACTGAAAGACCTGAGTCGAAACAAGGCCCCGGGAGTAGACAACATTCTATTAGAACTACTGATGGCCTTGGGAGAGCCAGTCATGACAAAACTCTACCATCTGGTGAGCACGATGTATGAGACAGGCGAAATACCCTCAGACTTCAAGAAGATTATAGTAATTCCACTCCCAAAGAAAGCGGGTGTTGACAGATGTGAAAATTACCGAACTATCAGTTTAATAAGTCACAGCTGCAAAATACTAACGTGAATTCTTTACAGACGAATGGAAAAACTGGTAGAAGCCGACCTCGGGGAAGATCAGTTTGGATTCCATAGAAATGTTGGAACACGTGAGGCAATACTGATCTTACGACTTATCTTAGAAGAAAGATTAAGAAAAGGCAAACCTACGTTTCTAGCATTTGTAGACTTAGAGAAAGCTTTTGACAATGTTAACTGGAATACTCTCTTTCAAATTCTGAAAGTGGCAGGGGTAAAATACAGGGAGCGAAAGGCTATTTACAATTTGTACAGAAACTAGATGGCAGTTATAAGAGTCGAGGGGCATGAAAGGGAAGCAGTGGTTGGGAAAGGAGTGAGACAGGGTTGTAGCCTCTCCCCGATGTTATTCAATCTGTATATTGAGCAAGCAATAAAGGAAACAAAAGAAAAATTCGGAGTAGGTATTAAAATTCATGGACAAGAAGTAAAAACCTTGAGGTTCGCCGATGACATTGTAATTCTGTCAGAGACAGCACAGGACTGGCAAGAGCAGTTGAACGGAATGGACAGTGTCTTGAAAGGAGGATATAAGATGAACATCAACAAAAGCAAAACGAGGATAATGGAATGTAGTCAAATTAAGTCGGGTGATGCTGAGGGAATTAGATTAGGAAATGAGACACTTAAAGTAGTAAAGGAGTTTTGCTATTTAGGGAGTAAAATAACTGATGATGGTCAAAGTAGAGAGGATATAAAATGTAGACTGGCAATGGCAAGGAAAGTGTTTCTCAAGAAGAGAAATTTGTTAACATCGAGTATAGATTTAAGTGTCAGGAAGTCGTTTCTGAAAGTATTTGTATGGAGTGTAGCCATGTATGGAAGTGAAACATGGATGATAACTAGTTTGGACAAGAAGAGAATAGAAGCTTTCGAAATGTGGTGCTGCAGAAGAATGCTGAAGATAAGGTGGGTAGATCACATAACTAATGAGGAGGTATTGAATAGGATTGGGGAGAAGAGAAGTTTGTGGCACAACTTGACTAGAAGAAGGGATCGGTTGGTAGGACATGTTTCGAGGCATCAAGGGATCACAAATTTAGCATTGGAGGGCACCGTGGAGGGTCAAAATCGTAGAGGGAGACCAAGAGATGAATACACTAAGCAGATTCAGAAGGATGTAGGTTGCAGTAGGTACTGGGAGATGAAGAAGCTTGCACAGGATAGAGTAGCATGGAGAGCTGCATCAAACCAGTCCCAGGACTGAAGACCACAACAACAACAACATGCTGTTCATAGTAGCTTACCCGCATTCCTATTTTATTATTCATTATTAAACGTACTCCTGCATTACCCTTATTTGATTTTGTATATATAACCCTGCATCCACCTGAGAGACGTCCTGTTCCTGCTGCCACCGAAATCCAGCAGTTCCCACTATATCTAATTTCAACCTATCCATTTCCCTTTTTAAAGTTTCTAACATACCTACCCAAGTAAGGGATCTAACAGTCCACACTCCTATCTGCAGAATGCCAGTTTTGTTTCTCCCAATGACAACATTCTCCTAAATAGTCCCCCACCCGGAGATCTGAATGTGGGATTATCTTTCCTCCAGAATATTTCACCCAAGAGGATGCCATCATCTTTTAACGACACAGTAGAGCTGCATGCCCCCAGGAAAAATTACAGATGTAGTTTCCCCTTGCTTTCAGCCATTTGCAGTACCACCCCAGTAAGTTTGTTTTCGTTAATGTTACTAGGCCAGATCACTCAGTCATCCTGACTGTTGCCCCTGCAACTACTGAAAAGGCTGCTGTCCCTCTTCAGTAACACCATGTTTGTCTGGCATCTCAACAGATTCACCTCCATTGTGGTTGCACCTATGGACAGTTATCTGTATCCGTAAGGTGTGCAAGCCACTCCACCCACCAATGGCAAGGTCTATGGTTCATGTGTGTTAACAATATTTTCAAAGAAGTAAAAAATATTATGAAATATCAATGTTTTGTATTTAGTAAAATGTGAATATATGTGAATAATTTCATTTTCTTCTCAATGTCTGTCCCACTTTAAAGGAAGGTCCATTTGTTCACACTTTAGTGTTTAGAATCAACATTACAAATCTTTCGGTCCCCAGTGTTGACATGTGATTCTGTAATGTTCATTCATTCATTCACACATTGAATTCTTTCATGAATGAGAGCCTTCAGGGATGGGTAATGAGTGAAGTTACAAATTAACAGGCAGAAGCAAGCACAAGCACTGCTGGCTATTTCTGTAAAGTTCACTAACAAGAAATCATGACTAGTACTAATCTAACCAAACTGATCATTATGGTAATTACTTCCAGATTATTTGACAGGCTTATGTTAGGAGAAAAAGAGCTAGTTTGAAAAAAAAGCCAGTTCTCCTTTTCCTACACTACTCAGCTGCTTTTATTATCTAATACTTCAAACATTGCATTTTAACTTAACACAGCCCAGTATTAGCTGTCCACACAGGTAAGTCATGTAAAACGTAATATCTCTTTTATTTCATGAACAGATCCAGATACTGAAATGGGGTTTTCCACAGTTGATAGTATTCTGAAGACCGTGTAATGATTTGTATGGGTAATGTTCTGAACTCTGGTATCAACCGAAATATTGGAACAAGTATTTTTTCATTGGAACCATATATTTTTCATAACTGCATTCAGTCACTCGTGGAAAGAAGATCACAATGATGCATCACTTGTTAATATAGACATTAGAACCTTTCACAAAATAATCTGAGAAATGTACTAAAACAGGAAACCAATGTGGCCAGAGTTGCCTATTGCGGTGTAATCACTGCTAAGCAGAGCGCTTATGCTGGGATACAACATTATATGCAGCAAGATAGGCCTTTGCCATTAAGGTAAAATGTCATTTCCTGTACAATATTGATATAGGGTCAGCTGTGATTTTTGTGTATAGAAATACGGTATTCGCAAGCTTCTGTTGTGTCAGATGGGGCTTAGGAGAACTATTTCAAATGTTTGTACATTTCCAGATTTTTGTGGAAACAACCACAGTTTCATCAGGCAGTTTTCCATTTAAACTTTCCCTGTTGCTTCTTACTTGTCAAAGCTGAAAGAGAAATTTCAGTCATTCATATTTCAAAATGATAAACAGCCCTATTCATGGAAAAAAATAAACTGCTGTATTAACATTCTGGGATTGAATATCAGCTGTCTTTGCCTGGAGATGCCTGATTGCTTCATAAACTTAAGACACTCAAAATTTTAGTTAGACGGAAGACACTTAATAAACATTTCGTTCAGAATGACTGACAATGTGTCACCCACAAATTAAATACTGTTCTTAATGAAACATAGTTTTATCTTTATTTAAGCATGCACTCAAACTTTTTAACATCAACTGCATGGCATACTTGCAGTCACCATTTGAGAGATATGTGAACAGGTGAAAGTACATTGGACGATATGCCATTGCATGCTGTGGTGTTTCTATGACCCATATTTTCTGGAATAGTCGGTCTTCATGACAGACTGCATCTTTCAATGTTACCCATAGACAGAAATCAAAAGAAGTCAAACTGGGGGACCTGGCTGGCCATTGTGCTGCAGCATTCTGTCCTATCAAATGTTCAGGAAACTTTTCAGTCAGTATTTCCATTGCAACACAAGAAGAGTGAGCTGAGCAGCCATCGAGCTGGAACCACATACACTAACGCTTATCCAGTGGCACCTCTTCTAGAAGAATAGGTAGAATGATCATAAGAAAGTGTGCATACATACTTCCATTTAACACCCCTGGGATGAAGTAAAGTCCCACAATGGAATTTCCTATGATGCTGCACAGTATGTATATGCTCCACAGTCATTGATCATGTACCTGATAAAGTTACTATAGTGCATGTTACGTGAATTTATGTTCCTGTGGTTCATAAATGGTAAACTGACAAAATTTTGTATATGCACAAAATCACATTCTCCAAGCATTTGATGCAGTGGCAGATGATAATTTGTCCTTGTCCTCTGTTTGACACTGGTGACCTAAAAATTCGTGCAAGCATTTGGTGTGACAGAGAGCAATGATCAGGATAGACCTCCCTATACCACTGTACCATTTCAAAAGTGCTTTTTCATTATCATCGTATAAAAGTAGCATGTCTAACTTGTCCTCATTGGTGTACATGTCGCATGAAAGGCATGTTGAAGCTGAATTGACCTTCCAATAGACTACACAATCCCTGTCAGTTCTGCAGAGCAGACAAGTAAACAGTTGAAAGGCTTGATACAATAACATAGCCTGATATGAGCATGTTTAAATTGCAATAGCTGATTCCAGCGGACTTGCCTTTCAGTTTTATAATATTTCTTATATTCTTTTGATAAGAGTTTCAACCTCAAAATTAACAAGCATTATAGCACTGTACTCATCCTCTGAAGCAGTTTCAGATGGCGTTAAAAAAAGTATACCATTCTAATTAAAAAAAAAATCATACTTTCTTCAATATCTCAACTGATACAAGAGGTAAGTCTCTTTATCACATAACAAAAGTTTGTGCCCCTTATCACACTAGCATTTGCTGAAAATCTATTCTGTTATCTATAACTATTCACAAAAGAAAAGGGGTGTTACATCTTATGTCACTCAGCCTGTATACTGGCATAATAAGGATCTATCTTTTTCTTGTGCCTTTGTTCCACATCAGCAAAGGGTTGACATGGTTACAAACAGATTCAGTATGGTTAATTTAATGGGGAAAATGAGCAAAATGTTCTAAATGTTTCAAAGTCATGTAACTGAGGTGGAACTTGGATACCAGCCTGGTATTCACATAGCGGGATGTGGAAAACTGCCTAAAAACCACATCCAACTGGCCAGCACACTGGCCCTCATTCATTAATCTGCCAGGTAGATCCAATATAGGGCAGGGGCACCTCTCCATCCCAATCCCAGAGGCTTGCTTTAACATTCAGGACTATCTGGCTGGGTCATAATCAGAGGTAGAATTAATAGTCCTAAGGCCATGTATCCAGTCCAAGAAAGTAAAAGGAGTCTCCTTCTTAGCTGAGGTGTCAGCATGGCTGAGTCCCATGCAGGGGGCCCAGTTTCAATTTACAGCTGACTTGGAGATTTTATCCACTTGGGGGCTGACTGTTGTGTTGTCATCATCATCATTGACACGCAAGTCGCTGAAGTGGCATCAAATAAAAAGAGATGCACAAGGTGGTCGAATAACCACAGATGGGGTCCCCTGGCCAATAATGCCTTTCAATAATCTCTTTTTTTTTTTTTAATGTGAAAAGAGAGGCTAATAAGGTGGTCTTACTTTTGTATTCAGATATTTTAGGATTTTCAGTTGCTTACCTATTGTGCACTGGCTACCTGTTATTGACTTTTGTACCAGAATATTGAACTCCATTCTGAATCCTGTGAGTACAAAGGGCTGCAAGACTACATTGAAGTTATTTCTACTTTAATATTGTGATTGTAAATTGCTGAGTTCAGCACTACAGTTTTTTAACAGTCCTCCAATTTATCCTGTAAATTGTTTAAGTAGGGCAAGAACATGAGCAGGCCAATCACCAAACCTTGTGACACACCATATTTAATGTCACCCAATTCTGAATTAAATTTTACTCCTTTTATATCATTTGTCCCATTTTCTGTTGTTGAGATATTAAGATATGGTTCCATCCATGCAAGGGGAAGACCTTTAATGCCACGCAATTTTAGTTTTTCTAGTAGACTCATCAACTGTTTACAAAAATAACTCAAGGGTGGCACTACCAAGTCAGCACTAGGTTTTAATAATTTGGCTGAGATAGCATCATAGCCAGGATAGTTACTGTTTTTTAGTGACCTAATGATTTTTGTGATCTATCTAATAGATGAGTTGGCAAAACTGATATCTGGTGGCGGAGTATACATTACTCCTCCAAGTGAGTTTATTTGATATGCTTTTGATGAGGACTATTTGTGCCCTTGTTTTCAGCTACTGTTAGCAAGAATTCATCAAATTTAGTATACAATAGTTTTAATTTCGTGCTTACTAATGATCCAAACTGTCCTTTTCTCTTTCTTAGAATTTTGAATTTTTTGTGCAGAGCTCATAGTCTTTGGCTTTTTTGTGACTCACTGAAGATTTGTTCAATAACACTTATACTGCATTTTAACTCATGATTAGAATTAGTCCTCTGTATTAAATTAAGCTCTGTTTTTGTAGCTCAAGATATTTTGATCGCAGATGTTAGCCACCCTTTTTCTCAGATTTCAGTGTAAATATCCTGGACCTATTATAAAGGAAAACTGGCTTCATAATGCATAATGCTGTAAGAATAATTTTAGGAAAGAATTACATCTCTTATCTACTGCATGTCCTTGATACACTTCTTCCCAATTTTCACCCTGTACATTTGCTGTGAACAGTGCAAGTGAAACAGCATTTACAATTCTGTGAATATTTTTTTCTTCCTTAGTTAAACCTGCTTAATGAGGGTGTGTCATTGTTGCCATTTGACATCATCATCAGATAAATAATTTATTATGGGGCTCACGTCTATTTCATTAAAGACAGATGGATTTAGAAATAAATTGTCAGTTGCTGTTAAATTAGATCCTTCTATCCTTGGTAAAGATACCATGTGGATCAAACCAAAGTTGGACATCATTAACTCTAAATCTGTAGAAGATCAAATCTATTGCAATCTTCATACACAACCAGTTCCCAGTTATTTCTACTAAGTCTTATTAGTACCCCCTCTAATTGCTTAACGAAGCTTAAAACAGTTTCTGTTGAGGGCCTACAGAATGTCAGAACTTTTATCTTGAATGGTTCCAAGTCTGTTACTGAAGTACAATAGTCAAACAGGTCAATGAGGTATTCACTGAGCTCTATTGCCTGGGACTTTACTCCAGTTCTTTTGTAGCCAATGTAACTTTCCTCCTGTTATCCTATACTACTGTGGTACTTCCGTGTACCTGGCTAGATTCATCTGTTCAATTTCTGACCTTCAACCAATGTTACGTTATGCATAGCTCATGGGTAGAAATGCCTTTAGATTTTTCAACTCTTGCATTGACATCAGAAGCTCATTTTTCTTACTGAAAAACATTGTTACATTTTGATAGAAAAGTGCAAATTATTATGATAATTAAACTTCCTCCTGTCCAATCTGCCACTGCAACTACATTTATAGTTATCTGGCACCTCTGTCGGTCAGAAACATTTGCACTTAAAAGGCATAGTGGAAATATTGGAAATTACAGGGATTGTTCGCATTGAATGCTACTGGAAATTGGTTGTGCAAATTATTGTTGTTGTTGTTTTGTTTTAAGGTGCAAAAACAACTAGGCTCATACGTGTCCAAGTCAAAACTGTGAAACACAAAGACAAGGCAAGGGCTTAAACACAACTACATGTAAATCCCAATCAACAGAAGAGAAGACAGCTAAAAACAGGGACATGGAGAAAGCTCTATAAAATACGCCATAGAGAAATGGACCTCCAGAACTAAGAATTAAATGGCCTTCGCCATCCGTTACAACAGATAAAAAGTAAAATGTGGTCGACAGGCCATACGCCATCCGCTAAAATGGCTGATAACTCAGACGGCAAACACAAACAAGAATGTAAGTGCTTAAAAGTAGGGCATTCCATCAGGAAATGGCAGATCGTCAAAGATGAGCGCCATGTGCACAAAGTGGTGGGGGAACACCACTTAACAAATGGTGATGGCCATAAAAACATTGCCCAATATGGAACCTAGTTAAAATGATCTCCTCGTGGCAAGAGGGCTGAGAGGAGGTCGTTCAAGCTGCTGGGAGAGGCTTAATAACCCAGAGCTTGTTACCATAAAGGGAGGGCCCATGGTGGTGCCAAAGTGACACCACGGCAACACACAGGTCATCGGAGGGAATGTAAGAAATAGTGGACTGAGATACAAGGACTGCAGTCTTGGTAGCAGCGTTAGTGGCCTAATTTCCTGTCAGACTCATGTGACCAGGAATCCACATAAACATCACAGTGGTTCCATCAAGAGTGAGCAAGTGACAGCTTTCCTGTACCCATTGCACTAAGGGATGGAAGTGTACAGCACACAGAGGATTTGAAGCGCAATAAGAGAGTCTGAGCAGATGACACAATTGTAAAGCCTGTGACCCTGGATGTACTTCATGGCCTGATACAGGGTGAAGAGCTCTGCTGTAAATACTGAGCGGTGTTCCAGAAGCCGATATCAAACAACATCGGTACCAATGACACAGGCAGACTCGACACCACAGTCAGTCTGAGAGCCATCAGTGTACACAGAGATATTATGCGAAGTTCCATGCAAAGGTAGTGAAACTGAGGGTGATAGAGAAAGGCTGGAATAGTGTCCTTACAAATAAAATTAAGGCCAAGGTCAACACGGGGCACTGCACAAACCCAAGGTGGTGAAGGGTTCACACCCATGTGGAAAGTTGCAGGCAGCGTGAAGTTAAGCTGCCGGAGCAAGAGCTGAAAGCAAACTCCAGGAGGTAACAGAGAAGAGGGATGCGCCCCATACTGCCGATCAAAGGAGTCATCGAAGAAGGAGGCATAGGATGGGTGACCATACAAGGCAGACAAATGGCATGCATATCTGCTGAGGAGAAAGTCGTGGCAGTAGGACAATGGTAGTTCGGCAGCTTCTGCAAACAGGCTCTCAATTGGGCTAGTGTAAAACATGCCAGTGGTCAAACGGGTGACAATATGGTGGATAATATTGAGACAGCATAAGAGGGACAGATGTGCAGATGCATAAACAAAGCACCTGTAGTCTAGTTTCAAACGGGCAAGGGACCGTTACAAATGGAGGAGGGTAGTTCGATCTGCTCCCCAGGAAGTACCATTGAGGACACATAGGACAATACGGGACCACATACAGTGGACTGCAAGGTAAGGCACATGGGAGGACCAAAAGATTTTCCTGTCAAACATGAGCCCCAAGAATTTTGTAGTTTCCGTGAATGGTAGAGCAACAGGCCCAAGATGTAAAGATGGTGGGAGATATCAATTGTGGCGCCAGAAATTCATGTTAACGGTTTTGTCAGTGGAAAAACAAAAGCCACTGTTGATACTCCATGAGAAAAGATGATCAAAACATCACTGAGACTGGCCCATGGAGAACTGCAATAGATGGAAAAATCTTCAACAAAAGGGGAGCAGAGATGCAAGGCGGGAGACAGGCCATTATAGAGTTTATGGCAATAACAAAGAGGATGTTGCTCAGAGTGGAACCCTGAGGCACACTGTTTACCTGGATAAAGGTGTCTGGCAAGGCACAGCCCACACATACCTTGAAAACCAACTCTTTTAAAAATTCCTGAAAGAAATGAGCCATGTGGCCTCACATGTAAAGAGTATGGAGGATACAGACCTCCAGCAGGTGTTGTAGGCTTTCTCCAAATTGAAAAACATGGCAACAGTCTGGGATTTCCACAGAAAACTATTCATGATTTGGGTGGACAAAGTGACAAGATGGTCAACTGCAGAACGGTATGTTCAAAATCCACAATGTGCAATGGTTAGTAAATTGTGAGATTTGAGCCACCATACCAGCTGGGCATGAATCATGCATTCCATCATCTTGCAAACACAGCTGGTGAGAGAAATGGGGCAGTAGCTGGAAGGAAGGTGTTTATCCTTACTGGGCTTAGGTATTGGTATGACAGTGGCATCATGCCAGCATCTGGGAAACGTACCCTCTGCCCAGATACAGTTATACATATGAAGCAAAAAATGCTTGCCCACAAGAGAAAGGTGCTACAACATCTGAATGTGAATATTGTCTGGCTCTGGGATGGAAGAGCAGGATGAAGTGAGAGCATGATCTAGCTCACAATTCTGAGAAGAGAAGGGTATCACCCAAGCCTCCTCCACTAGTTTCCAATGGAGGATGGTAGGGTGATAGTGAGAGGAGCTCGAAATCTCTGAAAAATAGTGGCACAAGGTGTTGGAGTTAGCAATAGGATCCAAGATGACATCATCTGCTACTGTCAGGCCAGAAATTGGGGAATGGATCTTGGTCCCAGAGAGCCATTGGAGATTCGCCCACATGATAGAAGAGGGAGTGGAACTGTTAAAAGAACTAATGAATGAAATCCAGCTATCCTGAATAATGTGATGGCATTGTGCACACAACTGTTAACAATGAACGCAGTTTACCACCGTAGGATGATGGCTAAAAATGCAGAGAGCACATCTCCATGTCCGAATTGCATCATGGCACTCCTCATCCCACTAAGGAACCGGGACACAGCATGGTAAAAAAGAAGTGCGAGGAATGGAACATTCTGCAGTGGTAAGGATAATGTCTGTAAGATAGTCCACCTGGCCATCATGACTGGGGAAATGTTCTTCGTTGAAGGTCATCAGGGAGAAGTCAAGCCTCTAGTTGCCATTAGGAAGCTGCCATTTGGGTGTACACGTAGGTGGGGTAGGTGTCAGCAAACAGATAGCACATGGGAAATGGTCAATAGAGTATGTGTCAGAGAACAGACCACTCGAGATGATGGGTAAGCTGGGCAGTGCACAAGGATAGGTCCAAATGGGAATAGGTGTGAGTGGAGTCAGAAAGGAACATGGGTGCTGCTGCATGAAGGCAGAAGAGGTTAAGTTGATTGAGAAGGTCAGCCAAGAGAGCACCTGTTGGACATGTTCTGGGAGAACCCGAAAGGGGATGGTGTGCATTAAAGTCACGGAGCAGCAGAAAGGGGTGAGGTAGCTGCCCAGTAAGCTGCCCTGATGACATCAGATGATGGAGGGATGTATGCGGTACAAAGGGAAAATGTCAAGTGAGGAAGGAAAAGGCGACCTGCAACACCATGAAGATGGGTAGTCAGGGAGATTGACTGACTACGAATGTCATCCTGTATGAGCAGCATGACTCCCCCATGAGATGGAACGCCATCCTCAGGGGAAGGTCTGAAAGCACAGGGAAGAAATGTGAGGGCTCATAGCAGTCATGAGGATGCAATTTTGTTTTCTGAAGGCAGAGAACAAGTGGACACTGCGTTTCTAAGAGCAACTATAAATCCTCTTTGTTGGATCGAAGACCACGAACGTTCCAGTGGAGGAGGGTCATGATGAGGGAAAAATGAAGGGATGTCACCTCAGTGGCTGCTGAGTGCTAGCCTTCGAAGACTCACTACTACAGTGCACAGAGGCAGGAGGATCCTGCTCCATGACATCTGCAGAAGTGTCAGCATTCTTCTGTCAGCCTGTGGAGTCCAGGGCAGAAATATGGTTGGTGATGTGCACCGGCAACATGGAGGTTGGTTGGGCGAGGGTAACACGTGACAACACCATTGAAGAGGATCGTCAAGTTATCAAAGGAGAAGATCGTTGCCTTCGTTTGACTTCTTGGAGCCTTTCTGGTTGGCAGAGGAAGACTAAGTTGTTGGTTGGCTGGAGGGACATAGGAAGTGTTTCCGGGAATATTCCTTCTGTCCTTTCCAGCCTGCCAGTTGTGTAGCTGGTGACTTTGCCATGTGAGGTGAAAGTTTGGTGGTGTGTTGCACAACTGGAGGAAGAGACAGGGATGCTACCATGATGCTGGGCAATTTCACATCTGTGGTGCTAAATTTGAAGTTACATGTCTGCATGGCCATGTCCTTCATGGAGCGAGATGTAGCAAGTACAGTATTGCATCCATGCATGCACGAATGCATGGTTTCCGACTCGCCAGCAACCTACGAGCAACCAGGTAAGGCACTTTTTCCTTCACCCACATCTCCTGGAATGCCCACTCATTGAGATACACAGGACTACTGTGGGAGGAGGCAGCATGGTCGCCATTGCAGTTTATGCAGCTGGGAGAAGGAGGCGGACAATCACCCTTGTGAACATCCCTACCACAGATTACACATTTACCTGGGTATTGACAGGACTCTCAAATATGGTGCAACAAAGACACTGGTAGCAGCACATTGGGTTCAGAATATATGGTGTGACTTTGATTACTTCATAACCTGCTTTGATCTTTGACAGAAGAACCACTCTATCAAAAGTGAGAAAGAGAGAGCGTGTGGGCACTAAGGAGGCACCTACTTTTTTCATCACCCAATGGACTGCAATTACGCAATGATCAGAGAGGTACATTTGGATTTCTGCCTCGGTCAGATCATCGAATAGCCTAGCATAAATAACACCATGGGAAGAAGTCAGAGTTCGATGGGCTTCGATACGAATAGGATAGCCATGGAGGAGTGAAGCTGCAAGCAGTTGCTGTGCTTGAGAATCAGAAGTAGTCACCAAAAGCAAAGTGCTATTGTGTAAATAAGAGTAGGATTTCACAGGGCCAGCAATTGCAACATCTCTCTGAATAAGAAACGGATTTACCATAGCAAAAGACTGACTGTCTTCAGTACATGAAACCACGAGCAACTCTGGTGCAGGTGGGAGGCTCTTTGAATCGCTAGCCTCATTTCGTTTATGGTTCATAGCCATTGACTGTGAAGATGATTGGCTCATTTTGAGAAAATCCCGTAACTGCCAGCGTCTCCAACGGCACGCTACTTCCAACTGGGGGCCCACTTCAAAAGGGGCGCATCCACCTTATGTGATTGTTCACACATCAAGTCACACCTCCCACATACCTGGTAGAGGGACTAACTGGCAATTTGGGAAGGTAGCAGCTCAGGCATTCACCCTTCCCTGGGCCTGGCCTGTACCATGGGGTAAATGTGAACACTACCTGTTGACCTGGGGTGGTGAATTACACATTACCCAGTCACCTGTTACATGTCAGACCATGGGCCGGCCTTCACGAGCACACAGGGAGGAAGAAGAGAAAGAGAAACCTAAAACACCAAAGCAGAGGATGGATAGGAGAAGGTGAACAAAGAAAGAAAAAGGAATTAAAAACAGGGGAGCGTATTCTGATATTGACTACCAAAAATGCAGAATACATTTCCAAAAACAGCCCAGACATGTTCCCCAAGGGAGGGGAAAAAGAACAGCAAGAGGATAGACATGCAGCATGGAAGGGAAAAGATGCTGCAAAGGCTGGGAGCTCCATGATAGCCAAGCACGAACAAGCCAAAGAGTGGCGAGCACCCTGGAGTGGTCGGGATAGGGGGGAGGGGGGTTTGTGCAAGTAATCTCTTACTGAAAACATAGAGATGTATGACATGCTGTGCTTGGTGCAACTGTTTGAGGGGTGCTGCTTCAGTCACACCTGTGTGTTGTTGCCCCAGTTTGTTGAGCGACTCATGAAGCTCTGCGTTTACACAGTCAATGGAACACTTCATCAGGGCTTGTCATACTGCTAATATTTTACAAGTGTAAGTATAGCATTATCTGACTTTGTGGTGTAGTCCACACTGCCAATCTGACACAGCCACCTGACT
The DNA here is from genome assembly GCF_021461385.2 of Schistocerca piceifrons. Classification (NCBI taxonomy): domain Eukaryota; kingdom Metazoa; phylum Arthropoda; class Insecta; order Orthoptera; family Acrididae; genus Schistocerca; species Schistocerca piceifrons. The sequence continues at coordinate 987,012,233 of NC_060138.1, read as the reverse complement.
CAATTTCAATTAGTGGTTATTGGAAATAGTCAGTAGTGTTCCCATCACTGATAAGTGACTGACAGGCAGAATCAGTGTAATGGATTTAATTGAATTTTATTTAATCCTGTAAGATTACATGGTGTACAGTAAACGTACATATAATATAGAACATGTCAAAAATATAGAAACCTTCATTATCACATACTTCCTAACTATTCTGACATCACTGATTATAATTAACAATATTTACAAATTTAATGTGAGCAGTACTCATCAACACTCAACAGCTCCAACAGCCCATTCTTCCAAGTATAAACACTCAGAAAATACTCATTCCTTTAAAGATACAAAAGGAGCACAGCCAGAAATCCTGTGTGAAGAAAAGCAAACTGTGATGAGCACCCCATCTCCATTAGTTTTACAGCAAGCGCCGGCAGAAGTGTTTCCACCAAATATACTAAAAGCATCAGAAACAATCACAGCTGCAACAACAACAACAACAACGACAACAAAAGCAGCAGCAGCTACATCAACAGCAGAGCCACCTCTGGTACCAGCAGCAGCAGCAGAATCATTGGTAGCAGGACCAACTCCTGCAGCAGTATCTCCACAAAAAGTAGTAGAAACATCAAGAACAGTTACAATAACAATAAAAAATGCAGTAACAGCTCCATCAGCTGCAGAGCCAGCTCTAGTACCAGCAGCAAAATCAACAGCAAGAGCAACAGAACCATCATTAGCAACAGCAGAAACATCCACAACAGCAGCAGATTCAACTCCAATATTAGCAGAACCAGCAATGTCAACTAAAGAAACTTCAGACAGCAGACAGAAGCCAGTGCCTCCACCCCATCTAAATGATTTTTAGTGGAAACCAGAAAGAGGTGGAAGCCCACAAGAGAAACAGAGATATGACCTTATTTAAGTTGGAAAATCAGAGAAATCCACAACAAGGTATTTACAGCTTTAAAATAATTCACCAGAACGTACAGGGGCTGAGCAAAAAATATGAGCAATTAGGCATGTTTGTAAATGAAACTATGCCTGGTGTGCTTGCTAATAGTGAACACTGGTTATCTGATGCCAAATTAGAACTTTTTAAACCTCCAAACATGGTACTAGCTAATACATTTTGCAGATCTTCCATCAGAGGTAGGGGTGTGTCAATGTATGTAAAAAGCATAAAGGTCTTAATTTTATGTGGCGATTTCAATGTTGATTTCCAGTCTACAGGGCATGTGAAAGAATCCCTACTGAATCTCTCTCACTCATTCAGTCTGAATCTCACAGTAACATTCCCCACAAGGTGCAAAAGCAACACCAAAACCACACTTGACCAGATATTTGTAAACTGTCCCTACCAGGAAGTTGAACCTCTGGACACAGGCTATAGTGATCACTGTAGCCAAGTCCTATACCTTACAAATGTTCTCCCCTTAGTCTGCAACAACAAATACACAATTAAAGTAAGAAATTACAGCAATGAAAACATGAAAATCTTCAATGATTCCTTAGCAGCAGAAACATGGAACAAAGTATATGAAGCAGACAATAAAGATAACAAAGTGGAATCATTCCTAAACACATTTCTGTATCACTTCAATACTGCCTTTCCTCTTAAACTCAAACACACCACATCAAAAGAACCTAGTAAGAAGCCATGGATAACAACTGGTATAAAGATTTCCTGCAGAAGGAAGAGAGACCTGTTGAAGTATAAAAAAAATAGCAATCCCATCCCCACCCCATCTCAAGAAAGATACATAAAGCAATATGTCAAAATCCTTAAAAAATTCATAGCACTAGCAAAGCAAATAGCAAATGACAACTATGTGGCAACATCCTTAAACAAAACCAAGGCAGTGTGGAAAATCATAAGGAACAAAACAAATCAACAGCCACGTAAACATGAAAACACTATTCTGATCCACAACAACACCAGAGCTACTAATCCACAAGAAATTGCAAATATTTTCAACAATTACTATGAAAATATTGTTAAAAATCTGTTACAAAACATCAACAAACCCACACCCAACAGACAAAACAAAACAACAACTCCTGTAGAATCTATATTCTTCTGGGAAACTACTGCTGAAGAAATTGTACTAAGTGCAAATTACCTCAAGAATAAATTCTCATCTGGAATCGATGACATCCCAGATTTTATCATCAAAAACTGCATAAACAAAATAGCTCTCCCACTCTCAAATGTGTACAACTCATCGTTGATGGCAGGTACATTTCCAAACTGCATGAAAGTGGCTAAAGTCATCCCAATCTTTAAGAAAGGTGAAAAATTCAATGCAGAAAATTAAGACCCATATCGCTGTTACCTGTGTTTGGTAAACTTTTGGAGAGATTAGTTCACCAAAGAATAATAAATTTCCTTGATAAGAACCAGACACTATCTGATGCCCAGCACGGTTTCAGAAAAAACAAATCCACGACAACCGCCATATATGAGTTGAGTTTTACACTCCACCCTAGATGCTCTAGACAAAAAACAAAAAACAGTTGGGATCTTTCTAGATTTGCCCAAGGCATTTGATGTTAAAGACCACAAGATTCTTCTCAGCAAACTGGAGTCATATGGCATCAGAGGAACTTCACTAAACTGGTTCAGCTCATACCTGACAAATAGGAAACAAGAAGTGTCAATAAAACATAACAATCAAGGACATATTGAAACATACTACTCGGGCTATTGCAATATCACACAAGGTGTGCCCCAAGGCTCAATACTTGGACCAATGCTCTTCCTTGTGTACGTAAAAACCCTACCATCAAACATCAATGTCGGCACCAGTACACTCTTTGCAGATGATACCAATATCCTCATAACAACCAAAAATGAACACGAACTCCAAGAGGCCATAAATGGAAATACAGACAAACTTGGTGATTGGTTTGAGAAAAACAAGCTCATAGTTAACACAGAGAAAACCACTTACATAAACTTCCACCTAAGAACAAATAAAATTATGCCTGATATGAAATTACACAGTTCCCAAATATCCCCAAATACAGAAATAAGATTTCTATGCCTATGGATCCAGGATAATCTAAAATGCCAAACACACATTAATAAAATTAATAGTAAGCTAAACAAAGTGTGCTATGCCCTACGAATCCTCGCATACTGAACAAGCCCAGAAACTGTTCACACAGCCTACTATGCACAATTACACAGTGTAATGCAGTATGGTATTATATTCTGGGGAGAGTCTACACATAGCCCAAACATTCCCCTCACCCAAAAGAGAGCTATAAGAATAATGAATAAGGCAAAGCTGACTGATAGCTGCAGACCTCTCTTCCAAAAGTTGCTCATCCTACCCCTTGGCAGCCTGTATGTACTAGAACTATGCAAATTTGTAAAAAGTAATATTACAAAATTTAATAAAAATGTAAATGTCCATGACTATGGTACTAGGCAGAAAATGAAACTCCATGTTAAATAAATGTGCACCTCTGCCTTTAAAAACTCTCCCTTAAACAAAGGCATTAAACTATACAACAGCCTGCCATCAGAAGTAAAAAACAGTAAGTCCCTGACTGTATTTAATAAAAAAATTAAAATCATTCCTACTTGATCATTGTTTCTACAGTGCAAGTGAATTTCTGTTCCACATAGGTGGAAAGAAACATGAAGCAAATTGCAGCAAAGAATTTTGTAAAGAGTAAAACATTAATGCAAGTATGTGCAAAAATCTTGCATCTGTATCATCTGCTACTGAGCAAATTAAGTGCAGAAAGAATATCCAACCAGGTACTGTTGTGTATATGTGTGAGAGGAATACAGCACTAAAATACAAATGTGTAACTGAGTACGTAATTTTTGTGTTCATAAATTTGTGTGTTTATAACTTCTCAGAAAATATGTATGTAAACTCATGTTTGTGTAAACTTTCAGCATATAACTTCATGCCAGCAAATTATCATAATGTCCAACATCAAACGCATGTTTGTGCATCACCATGTGCATGTCATGTACAGTATTGATTGAGAGGACAAATATATAAATATTCAATTCAATTCAATTCAATTTTTAGTATCACATAACATGCCTTATACAATCAAAGATTGTGACACTATATATAATAATACTAAAAATAGACAATAAACTAATATATATATGGTGTTACATATTCAAAGAGGTATTTTAATTACAATTATAATGCATTGTTGCCATTCACGAAATCTTCTATATAAATAAATGATTTTAATTCTGTAAATGTAAATAAATACTCATTAGAAAGGACAATTGAATTATGTGCAGCACTTATAAAGATACCAAATGATGAAATTTATGTTATATGTTTATATAGACTGCCAGATGGAAACTTTGAAGTTTTCTTAACAAAGCTTTGTGACAAGATAGTGAATGTTTTTATGTCACGCCTAAATAAGTTAGTAATTATAGGGGATTTTAACATAAATGTATTAGCACATAAGTTACATATATTCACACATATTCAAGTATACTCTGCTTGAATATAATGTAAGATACCTGAAAAACACTGCAACCAGGGACACTAAACATGCCAGTCTGCAATAGATAACACAATCACTGGTACTCATCTTTACAATCTTATATATTCTTTTATTACAAGTGCTTTGTCAGACCACCATGCAGTAGAACTAGGTGTGAACATGAAAAAGGTTTATACACACTGTTGCTATAGAGACATCAGGATGAATACAGAGCAAAATACAAGTCATTTGAATAACATGCAAAGCAATGTGGATTGGAACAGTATTCTGATGACACATTACAGCTATGGCAAATTCTCAAATGAAATATACTACATTCTCAACCAAGCCTGCCCATTAATAAAAAAGAGAATTCAGTCACATGCTGGATATCAAGTTCAGACACTGAGGCAGGAAGAAAACTAAGATGGTATGAGTATACTATGTTAAATGACTTGGGGGGGGGGGGGAATTTAAAAAAAGAGTTCAAAACGTATCAAAAATACTTTACAGATCTCCCAATTCTCTGAAAAACAGAAACATTTTGAAAGTGTCAATCAAAAGTCAAATAATATTTCCAAAATATAATGGTCACTAGTAAACAGAGAAATAGGTAAATCTGGGAAACATAAACTGAAAATCATTTGCTGATGAATGGTACAACAGAAACTGATCAGAATAAGGTGGCAGATCTATTTAACAATTACTTTGTTTCTGTTGGCTCCAGCATAAACAATCAGTTTAAAAAATCACAAATACAAATTTAGCAGAACACCAGTGTCAGGAAGTATATTTTTGACACGAACAGGTGAAGAAGAAATAATTAAAATAGTGAGTAGCTTGAAGAATTCTCATGCAGTACAATATGATGGTTTTAGTCTGGACACTCTTAAGAAATGTATTCATAAAATTGCATCACCTTTATCAGCAGTTATCAGCAGTTATCAGCTTTCATATGGAAGATGGTCTGTGATTTCTAAGGGGCAGTATGGGTTTGTCAGGGGGTCATCCACCATTACAGCAGCATCCAACTTAATTGAAGATGTCACTCAAGCAACAGGCAGTAAAGAACATGTATGTGGCATCTTTCTAGACTTACAAAAAGCGTTTGACTGTGTTGATATGACCATATTGCTGGACAAACTGTGGAACTGTGGCTTTCGAGGCACAGCACATAATCTGATTAGATCCTACTTGACAAATAGGAAGCAGTTTGTGTCTATTAGCACTACAGAAGAAGCATACAAATCAAACACCACTGACATTAATTTTGGCTTTCCACAGGGGTCAATATTAAGACCACTCCTTTTAATTATTTATGTTAATGATATTCAGTCTATAACAAATCCCGCTACAACTATCTTATATGCAGATGGTACCATGTTAATATGCTGCAATCCAAGCTGTTCGCAGCTCAAAGTGGAATCCAATACTGCAGCAGGCATAGTTCTGCAGTATTTTAATGAAAACAAGCTAAAATTAAATACAAATTAATCCGTCTCTATTGAATTTGATCTTGGGAGGGAAAAAACTCATGAAAACCAAATTTTAATGAATGATGAATACATTAAAAAAAGAATACTCGACCAAATTTCTTGGCCTGACACTTGATGCAAAGCTAAACTGGTCTGATCATGTAAATGATTTTTGCAAAAAAGCTATCTACTACCATATACACCCTAAGAAAACTAACACCTTTTTATAACATTACCACTCTGAGGCAAATATATTTTGCACTATTTGAATTCCATCTAAGCTATGGGAGACAGATATGGGGATCCAGCAGTAAAGGTAATATGAAAAGTGTACTTATCCTACAAAAGAAGGTACTTAGAATTATGAGAAAGGAATGTGCCAGGGTGTTCTGCAGAAATTGTTCAAAGAATTTAAAATACTAACTTTTCATAACCGGTATGTACCTAAGATATTCATTACGGCAGTAAGAGATAACAAAACGCTTAAAAAGAAATACATGATCACAACACTAGAGACAGAGACCCACAACATCTCCCATAGAACAACACTTTATGAGAAAAGCCCTCACTGTGCAGCTATGAAACTACTGAATTGCTTCCATCCTAATATCTCCAAATTGCCCATTACAGAACTAAAAAAGAAATTAAAATTATGGCTCCTAAACAATCCTGCGTATTCAATAGATGACTTTTTAGATTTAGTACACTCATCTGATGGAAGACCAACTACCTAAAATTATATGAATCTCAAATTTTAGACTGTGTCACAAACTGTAAATATTTGAATGTCGGATCTGAAGACATCTACATCTACATCTACATTTATACTGCGCAAGCCACGTAACGGTGGGTGGCGGAGGGCACTTTACATGCCACTGTCATTACCTCCCTTTCCTGTTCCAGTCGCGTATGGTTCGCAGGAAGAACGACTGCTGGAAAGCCTTGGTGCGCGCTCGAATCTCTCTAATTTTACATTCATGACCTCCTCAGGAGGTATAAGTAGGGGAAGCAATATATTCGATACCTCATCCAGAAACGCACCCTCTCGAAACCTACGCCTTCCGGAAGTCAAGGAAAATGGCATCTAGCTGGGAGACTGTATCTAATATTTTCTGGGTCTCATGAACAAATAAAGCGAGTTGGGTCTGACACGATTGCTGTTTCCGGAATCCATATTGATTCCTACACAGTAGATTATGAGTTTCCAGAAATGATATGATACGTGAGCAAAAAACATGTTCTAAAATTCTACAACAGATCGATGTCAGGGATATATGTCTATAGTTTTGTGCATCTGCTCGACGACCCTTCTTGAAGACTGGGACTACCTGTGCTCTTTTTCAATCATTTGGAACCTTTCATTCCTCTAGAGACTTGTGGTACACAGCTCTTAGAAGGGGGGCAAGTTCTTTCGCGTACTTTGTGTAGAATCGAATTGGTATCCCTTCAGGTCCAGTGGACTTTCCTCTGTTGAGTGATTTCAGTTGCTTTTCTATTCCTTGGACACTTATTTTGGTGTCAACCATTTTTTCGTTTGTGCGAGGCTTTAGAGAAGGACCTGCAGTGCGATCTTCCTCTGTGAAACAGCTTTGGAAAAAGGTGTTTAGTATTTAAGCTTTACACGTGTCATCCTCTGTTTCAATGCCATCATCATCCCAGAGTGTCTGGATATGCTGTTTTGAGCCACTTACTGATTTAACGTAAGACCAGAATTTCCTAGGATTTTCTGTCAAGTCGGTACATAGAACTTTACTTTCGAATTCACTGAACGCTTCACGCATAGCCCTCCTTACACTAACTTTGACATCGTTTAGCTTCTGTTTGTCTGAGAGGTTTTGGCTGCGTTTAAACTTGGAGTGAAGCTCTCTTTGCTTTTGCAGTAGTTTTCTAACTTTGTTGTTGAACCACAGTAGGTTTCTCCTGTCCCTCACAGTTTTACTCAGCACATACCTGTCTAAAACGCATTTTACAATTGCCTTGAACTTTTTCCATAAACACTCAACAATGTCAGTGTCGGAACAGAAATTTTTGTTTTGATTTGTTAGGTAGTCTGAAATCTGCCTTCTATTACTCTTGCTAAACAGATAAACCTTCGTCCCTTTTTTATATTCCTATTTACTTCCATATTCAGAGATGCTGCAATGGCCTTATGATCACTGATTCCCTGTTCTGCACTTACAGAGTCGAAAAGTTCATGTCTGTTTGTTATCAGTAGGTCCAAGATGTTATCTCCATGAGTCGGTTCTCTGTTTAATTGCTTGAGGTAATTTTAGGATAGTGCACTCAGTACAATGTCACTCAATGCTCTGTCCCTACCACCCATCCTAAACATCTGAGTGTCCCAGTCTGTATCTGGTAAATTGAAATCTCGACCTAAGACTATAACATGCTAAGAAAATTTATGTGAAATGTATTCCAGACTTCCCCTCAGTTGTTCTGCCACTAATGCTGCTGAGTCGGAAGGTCAGTAAAAGGAGCCAATTATTAACCTAGCTCGGTTGTTGAGTGTAGCCTCCACTCATAATAATTCACAGGAACTATCCACTTCTACTTCACTACAGGATAAACTACTACTAACAGTGACAAACACGCCACCACTGGTTGCATGTAATCTATCCTTTCTAAACACTGTCTGTGCCTTTGTAAAAATTTCGGCAGTATTTATCTCTGGCTTCAACCAGCTTTCTGTACCTATAACGATTTCAGCTTCGGTGCTTTCTATCAGCGCTTGAAGTTCCGGTACTTTACCAATGCAGCTTCAACAGTTTACAATTACAATACTGATTGCTGCTTGGTCCCCGCATGTCCTGACTTTGCCCCGCACCCTTTGAGGCTGTTGCCCTTTCTGTCCTTGCTTGAGGCCATCTAACCTAAAAAACCACCCAGTCCACACGACACAACCCCTGCTACCCGTGTAGCCGCCTGCTGTGTGTAGGGGACTCCTGACCTATCCAGCTGAACCCGAAACCCCACCACCCTATGGCGCAAGTCAAGGAATCTGCAGCCCACATGGTCACAGAGCCATCTCAGCCTCTGACTCACACCCTCCACTCAGCTCTGTAGCAAAGGTCTGCAGTCAGTCCTGTCGACAATGCTGCAGATGGTGAGCTCTGCTTTCATCCCGCTAGTGAGACTGGCAGTCTTCACCAAATCAGATAGCCGCCGGAAGCCAGAGAGGATTTCCTCCAATCCATAGTGACACACATCATTGGTGCCGACATGAGCGACCACCTGCAGATGGGTGCACCCTGTACCCTTCATGGCATCCGGAAGGACCCTTTCCACATCTGGAATGACTCCCCCCAGTATGCACACGGAGTGCACATTCATTTTCTTCCCCTCTCTTGCTGCCATATCCCTAAGCGGCCCAATTACGCGCCTGATGTTGGAGCTCCCAACTACAATTAATCCCACCCATGCGACCGCCCAGATCTTGCAGACTGAGGGGCAACCTCTGGAACCGGACAAGCAGCCATGTCCGGCCGAAGATTAGTATCAGCCGGAGACAAGGCCTGAAACCGGTTCGTCACACAAACTGGAGAGGCCTTCCGTTAGCTCTCCGGAATTTCTTTCACCCCCTGCCACACCTTGAGACGACCTCCCACTCTACCATGGGTGAGGGGTCAGCCTCAATGTGGGCAGTATCCCAGGCAGCCACAGCCGTAGTCTGATCGGGGGATGCGTGGGACGAGCCGGCCGTCCCCGACGAACCCCCATCTGCACCCCAACAGTGATGCCCATTGGCAACAGCCTCAAGCTGCGTGACTGAAGCCAACACTGCTGAAGCTGGGAGTGAAGGGATGCCAACTCAGCCTGCATCCGAACACAGCAGTCACATTCCCTATCCATGCTAAATACTGTTGTGCAAAGAACGTCTGAACTAATCTACAGAGAGCACAAACAATTCGACACAAAATTTAAACAGTTATTAAAATACAAGATTGTCTAGTAAATGCAGTAATGCTGCTACTTGCGCACTGCTGACACACTGCTCAGCGGCAGAAGGAGACTACGTGATTTTTCAGGTACTAAAACGCGATGCTATAACTCTCAAATATTATAATACGCCCGAAATTTATGAATTAAACAATGCAAGTACCCAAAAATACACAAAGAAATTAAGAATTAAACTATGTAACAAACAAGTGAGCTAAGAGTATATGACTTGCTGCTGGCAGCTGCTTATGCAACGGTGCCAGGGAGCACACTGGCTGTGACCAACCGACACTGCCCATTCAACACAAAAACAGAAGACAGACGACTACGCGAATTTACACTATTCAGATACTAAAGTGCGGTGCTACAACTCTCAAATACTATAATACACCCGAAATTTATGAATTAAACAATGCAAGTACCCAAAAACAGGCAAAGAAATTAAGAATTAAACTATGTAACAAATAAGTGAGCTAAGAGTATATGACTTGCTGCTGGCAGCTGCTTATCCAATGGCGGCAGGGAGCCACAAACTGTAAATTCCTTAATCTATGTATTGCAATAGCAAATTGTTTTTATGTATAGTCCATATATGTAACGTTGTTCTCTCAACTAAATTCAGAAAAGTTGTGTAGGTAATATTGCCAGGCAATAATATGTAACTCTAGTAAGTAAGGCTCTGACTTATCCAGAAGATTGGAACAAAAAAAAAAAAAACTTTTTTTTGTAATCAGTTGATGTTGGATCAAAATAAATAATTAAATAAATAAATAAACACTGTAACATTCCTTTTCACTTCCACCAGATAGTCTTTTAGGTTTTTTGGAAACTTATTGTCGTATACATTGTCACACAGTGTTTTACGCAGTCTTCTTAGTAATTTGATACCTGAGTACTGGGGTCCCTTTCGAAGCATTGTCAGTCGGTGAGGTATGCTTTGTATGTCATTCTTCCTCCATCTGTTGTGGGTGTGTACATTAGCATTTGTAGTCCATTCTGCACTATCTTTTGTGACATATAGTATAGTTTTATATAAATGTACAAGGAGGAAAAAATTAAGATGCCTGGTCTTTTGAAGCAATTTTTGCATATCACAGAAGTCTTTCTTCTTAATATGTTTCTAACTGCTTTTTCTTTGTGATGTGGACACCCTTTTTATTTCTTGAATGTTTGAGATTCCCCACACTACCACTCTGCACTGCAGGTATGGTTCAAAGAGTCCATGGTATACTGTGCACAGAAGCTGTTTGTCTGCATACTGAGCTAGCTGCCACATTATAAATATGACAGAGGTGAGTTTCTTACAGACAGAATTAATACGTTGTTTCCATTTCAGCTTGTTATCCATGGAAATACCTAAGAATCTAGTGGATTATACTACTTCTAGTCTTGTTTCATCCACCTCTAATCCCATGTGCACAGTCTTCTCTTTATTTCTGAAAGCTGCATACATAGTCTTTTTTAGGTTTATAACAGGTCCATTTTCCAGGAGTCATTGAGCTGTGGTGTTTGCAGATACGTATGCTCCTCTCTCAAGCTGTGTCACAGTTTGTTCATTGTTCAGTGTTGTCATGTCACCAGCATACAATATTTTCTTCTCCTTCTCTTCAACACCTATGTCATTAACAAACAGATCGAACAGCAATGGACAGATTGCTGATCCCTGCGGCACCCCATATTTGATGAATTTGTTTGCTGACTGATATGCATCCCCTGTTGATACATATTACTTCCTGTAGCATAGGTATGATTCTATCCACTTCCCTGCTTGCCCTCGAATACCATTGTTTTCCAATTTTCTTATTAGTATTTCATGGTCAATAGTGTCATCCAGGAACCTTGCAGATACAACTTGTTTTTCAGCTAAGGACTGTATAATGTATTAAGTCAGACTGGCAATTGCTGATTCCATAGATCTAGTCTTTCTGAAACCATGCTGTGATGATATGAGAATGTTGTATTTGTCCTGATAATAAACTATTGTATTGTACATAATCATTTCCAGGATTTTTGAGAAACCTGATATCAGTGAAACTGGTCTGTAGTTGTTGGGGTCATCCTTATCCCCTTTCTTGTGTACCTTCAGTTTTTCTGGAAAAATTCCATCTCTGAGAGATATATCTGCTATGTCCAGCAATGGTGAGATTATTTGCTCACTTACTTGCTTTATTACATGATTTGACATTTCATCATCACCAGCTGAGTTCTTGGACTTCAGTTTCTGTATGGTTTTCCTCAGTTCATCTTCTGTGACTGGTTTCAAGAACATGGTTCTGCTTGAATTTTGTGTTAACTTAGTAACCTTCTTTTGTGGACTATTTTTTCCTGTTTCAAGTTCTCTACCACATTTATATAGTTATCATTAAGTATATTAGCTATTTCTCTGCCATCTGTAACCACACTGTTGTTTATTTTCATTGATGTGATATGTTTCTTTGTTTGATCCAGCTTTTTCCTACCTTTCACTATTAATTGCATTCCAAGTTGCCTTTGTCTTATTTCTTGAGTTCATTATGGTAGCATGAATTGCTCTTGATTTTGTCTCTCGTATTATTTTTCTGTACTTCTTTTGTAGAATTTTATAATTTTCAGCTTCACCCCCCTGTCTCAGATCCTGCAGCTTCCTTCACAGAACCTTGCCTCATGACTCATATCTCTGCAGTAGACCTAGATGCAAGACCTGTCCCATACATCTTCCTACCACCACCTACTCCAGTCCAGCATCACCTATCCCCTCAAAGGCAGGGCTACTTGTGAAAACAGTCTGTGAATTACAGGCTAAACTGCAACCACTGTGCTCCATTCTACATGGGCATGACAACCAACAAGCTGTCTGTCCACATGAATGGCCACTGACGTTGGCCAAGAAACAGTTGGACCATTCAGTTGCTAACCAAGCTGCTCAACATGATGTTATTTATTTCAATGACTGCTTCACAACCTGTGCCATCTGAATCCTTCCTGCCAACACCAGCTCTTCTGAATTGCACAGATGGGAAATCTCCCTACAATATATCTTAGGTTTCCACAGCCCTGCCAACCTCAATCTTCATTAGTCGTTGTTCTTCACCCAAATATCCCCTTCCCCGTTCCCATTCCAGCACTACCCAGTCCTTTATTCTCTCCTTTTCTGCTACAACCCCCCTCCACCCATGCCCATCTAACCTCTCGAATGTACCTAGCTGCCCTGCCCTCTCCCCATCTTGTCCCAGTATGCTCCCACAAGCAGCAGTTCACAGTCCCCTGCCCCTACTCTTGCTATCCCTCCCCCTCCCTGCCCCAGCCTCTCGTTATCCCTACCAACCAGTTTGCTTCTCCCATCATCTGCTGCTGCTCGCATTGTGCTCTTGGCAGCTACAGACTGTGGTCATGTATGTGTGTGTGTTGTCTATTCTGATAAAGGCCTGTTTGGTAGTCTTTTTGTTGTGCCTATCTGTGACTCAGCATCTCTGCTACATGGTGTGTAGCAACTATCTTTTCCATAATACTGTCAAATAGTATAAAATGTGTTTGTCTGATAAACATAATTCTTAAGAAAATCTAAGTTAGTTAGGAGAGGATCTTGGACCTGTGAGCTGAAACTGCCACATGGAGCAGCATGAAAGCAAAGCCCTCTAACGATTAACCCAGGAAGTCAATGAGACAGTTCAACAAATGGGTATTCTATGAGTTCACGTGGTTTAAGGTAGACATATTCAAGAAAGATACAACCATTGTGTTGTATATAAGAACCCTGTAAACTTACTTCTATCTCATATAATATTATCATCAAAAGCTTTACGAATTTATCCACATCTGACGCTCTAAGTTAACCAGAAACTTTTTACCCAAGGACCTCATGCTGAAAGTGAGTAGAAAGTAGAGAGGTATTTTTCCCAAGAGTGGAAAAAGTCTGTCTCAGGTAGGGATTCTTTTGGTTTGTTGAGGAGCATTAAATAAGTAATGCAACACTTCATTTTTCTCAATCAGTTTTGGTTGAAAAAATTTGTCATTTATAGTAGAACACTATAGAATATCCTTGCTTCAGCCCTTATTATTTTATGAAGTTCTGACAGGTGGCAGCACTATATGTAGCCTTCAAAATGGCATCTGTAACAGATGTGCATTCCAGGCAGAAAACTAGAGCATCACAGATATTCATAGGTGCTTGCAGAATGTCTGCAGAGATGAGGCAATGAACCAAAGCATGGCAAATCGTTGGACATGGCACCTGTCACGTAGCAACAAGATCATGCAAACTGTTCAGTCGGCCACATGTAGCTGTTACCCCTGCAATATTGGAACCTGTGGATACTCTCATTCGAAGCGATCAATGGATTACATTCAAACACCTTGCTGCACAACTGGATATCTCCGCTGGTAGTGCTGGCATATTCCTCCACCAGTTGGGCCACCAAAAGTGTTTGCCAGCTGGGTTACTCGCTGTCTAACAGAAGACCAAAACAGCAATGAAGGACCATCTCTGCAGAATTGCTTGTGTGTTATGAGGCTGATTGTGACAATTTTTGTCGAACACTGTCACAGTTCTCTCTGCAGAATTGCTTGTGTGCTATGAGGCTGATTGTGACAATTTTTGTCGAACACTGTCACAGGTCACAATACATGGGTTCACCTCCTCGAACAGGAAACAAAACAGCAATCCATGAAGTGGTGCCACACCACCTCTACTGGAAAGAAAAAGTTCAAAGCCGCACAATCAGCAAGTAAAGTCATGGCAATGGTCTTCTGGGACTCTGAAGGGCTTATACTGTTTGATGTCCTCCGTCATGGTGCAACTAAAAGGTGTACAACTTTGCTTCCCCCATTTTTTCCCCAACATATGAGGCTATAGTGAAACAAATTGGTTACACATGTATCATTCAAAGTATTTTCCATCATTGACCACTACTTTCTCTCATCTTTTGGGCAGTGTATGATTCCTGCGTCGAAAAAATTGTTCATCTTTTTAGGCGATCAACGAATTGATCCAATTTGTGACTTCTTCATGAGATTGGAAGATTTGGTCAGCCAGCCCATGCGCCATTGATCTAAACAGGTGATAGTCAGAGGGAGCAATGGCTCGAGAATATGGAGGGTGGTGTAGGACTTCCCATTGTAACGTTTCCAAGTATGTTTTGACCTGTTTTGCAATGTGGGGTCGAGTGTTGTCATGCTGCAAAATCACTTTATCATGCCTCTCACTGTACTGTGGCCGTTTGTCTTTCAATGCTCTGCTCAATCACATTAATTGCATAAGATAACAAGCACTTGTGATTGTTTCACTTGATTTTAACACCTCATAGTACACGACGCCGAGCTGGTCCCATCAAATTCAGAGCATGATCTTGGAGCCGTGAATATTTGGTTTGGCTGTTGACGTGGAAGCATGTCTGGGATATCCCCAAGATTTTTTTCATTTAGGGTTATCCTAATGAACCCATTTTTTGTCTGTGGTCACAATTTGATGCAGAAATCCCTTCCATTTTTGCCTCTGAAGCAACTGTTCACAAACACACAAATGCCATTCAACATCTCTTGGTTTCAGCTCATACGGGACCCAAGTTCCTTTTTTCTGAATCATGCCCATAGCCTTGAGACATTTTGCAATGGCTTGCTGTGTCACTCCCTCTAATCATACCAATTCTTCTTGAGTTTGATGTGAGTCTTCACTCACCAATGTCTCCAATTCTGCGTCTTTGAAAACGTTCTCTCTTCCACCACTCTGTGGGTCTATAATGTTAAAATCACTGTTCTTGAAGCATTGAAGCCACCCCCAACATGTTCCTTCACTAATAGCGTCATTACCATACATAGTTGAGAGCATTTGATAAGACATTGCTGCTGTGCCACCTAATGGCAAACGGTGGAAGCAAAGCTGTACACCTTGTATAACTCTGACGTGTATTGTGCTATCCTTAGGAAACTGAAGAAAGAACTTCTGTGTGTTCATTACCACAAAAATGCAAACAAATTTCTCCTTCTCCATGAAAATGCAAGGCCTCACATAAATCTTCATTGCCGACAGGAGTTCACAAAACTACTCCACAGCCTGAATCTCAGACCTACTGATTTATGTACGTTTGGCCCAATGAAGGATGCACTCCATAGGAATCAGTATGTTGATAACCAGCGCAGAGGTACCATGTGGGCATACATGCTCTTCCAGTAAGGTGGGGAAAGCCATCACATTGAATCGAGATTATGTTGAAAAATAAGATTTTGTAGCTAAAAGAGTGGAGAATAGTATGGTGTATTGGGATCCTGAGTGAAACTGACCTGCTTGGAGAAAAAAAAAGTGTTGCATTGCCTTTTGAATGCCTCTCATATGATTTGTTGATGTGACTTGAGATTCAATGAGGGCACAAAACATTGATTGACTCAGGATGATTTTCTGAAACAAGCTGTAAGTTTCCTGAAATAAACATCACTCCCTACATAGATTTAAATAAAACTTTCTCTGATGCCTAGTAGAGCATAAACTGCCTATTAGAGTGACAGCATACCAAAACTGCCCACCAGGTTGTCAAAATTGTGGAATCTGAAGAAGGAGATTTGTGTGGAGCAAGCAATGAGTTGTCCTTGCACTGATATCATTTTCTTCATGCAAAGGAACTTGTCTAACAGTTGTGGGGAAGCATTTATGGATTTCCCTACCTAGTTTTCTGACATTTACAAGGCACTCTGTATTCGTCTGCATCACCAAAGCATTTTGATTACAAGGCCAGTTGTTTTCTAGTGCCATATGGACCCAATGTAGCTGCAGCACATGACAGATCTTGTGCAATCATTTGACATTAATAATAATTATTTTTATTATAACTTTTCTATCATTAAGTTGTGGTAGATGGAGAGACATAGAAACTGACCAAATTCAATGAAAGTGAAGTAAGGATTTTGTAAATTATATGTTTTTTGATGTTTTTTATGGCTGACAGGAAACTTAAATAGAAAGTTCAGAGTTGGTAACAATGTGATGGAACAATTTTTCAATAGGTTTGCTCTTCTCTGTATGCAATTTGCAATGTGTAAATTTAATAAAAATTAGTGATAGCTACAGTCTAATAAAATCTGTGTAGATTAACTAACTTTCGATTTGAACTATTTTGAAATTTTAGCATGTTGTGGTTTCAGGGTGCTTGTTCTTATTTGGGTCTTTGTTGTCCGGCTTACATGTTATTAGGTACTGTCTCATCAGGAGGTGTGCGCGCACATGCACACGCACGCACACACACACACATTGTTGTTTGAAATTTCTTGACAGGAAACTGATTTTTACCTGAAACTCTGAATTACCTCACTGTCAATATAATCCAGTTAATTATGCAACAGAAATTCTGGTCATTACATACCTTCCAGTACTATTAAGTCCCTTGCTTGGGGAAAAGAGAGGGAAGCTTAAAAGTAAAAGGCAGGTCATTCGAGCTCCAGGATGTGAGAAACCCACCTGTAATGAGGGTGAATAATCCTGTAAACAGTTTGGTCTGCTATCTTAAGAAGAGATTGTATGGTTTCAAATTTTAAGTCATGCAAGACCTCTAGAACACATGGTAGTACTGCCATATAGAAATTTAGCACCAACAGACTTCTCTTTCCTACTTGTAATAACTGTGGACTACTGCTGCCACAGCAGACTTTAATTTTTGTTTGTCATCTACTTGATTAGCAAAATCTGTGGTTCCTAGCACAAATATCAGCATTTGCAGTACTTACATGAAATTTCATAATAGTCTTGCAAAAAGCAAACTCATTTTCTATAAAAATTACATTAATAGAACATATAGCTTGCCTCCATCTAGCAACAAAAATTCCTTAAGCTTATTTAGGAGGACCTAATTTAGTTTGACACCTAAAGCAATTGAGATTTTAATATAATTGTATGGTTCAGAGTTAAAAACACTTACTTAAATTGAAGTGTGATATTTTGTTTAGCAAATATGTCCTTAAAATTGTAGAAATGCTCCAGAAGATCGCAGCAAGCGGGTGCGGACCACACAGGGAGCACCTGGTAAAGGGGGAAGGCCACAACAAGCATAAATAGTGGACCAGGTCCACTCAAGGAGTAGTCTCAGGTCGCACCTGATGAAGGTAATGAGCTACGTTACTGAAATATCGTGCAAGTACAACGCTGATATCCGGCAGAACACCCGACAACCCAAGATGTCATTAGATCACCGGGAAAGCCTGAAGAATTACACTAGTTTATTTTTGTTGATATATAAGTTGTTAACAGAAGTCTTTGAACACATTCCTTTGTGCTTTGGTGAGATGACACAGAACTTAATCTTTCTGATATATTCTTGTAACCTAGTGTGTCCAATAAATTGGTATGGACACCTTCAATACTTATCCCCCACCAGTGATGCAGTCTCAACAACAGTAATGTGGATATTGCTTTCCACAAGGTTACACACAGCTAAAATATTGTCTTCAGTGACACTGATCACATGACACCATTTTTCGACTAAATGATGACCATTTCAAAATTTCTGGACCCATCTGAACATTTAGATTTTACTCTTCACTGAACTCTTAAAAATTTTAATTCATCTCATTTGTGTTGGCAAGCAAATGAATAATAATGTGTTGCGCATAAGACAGTGGTACCTCCCATTCACCCATAGTGATTCCAAAACTGGGAACTTGAGTTAAGACGGTTGTGTGCAAGGTTATCCCTTCCCTTCTCCATTCTCACACCCTGATTTCCCAGTTCACTAGGCTGTTCAGTCACTATGTAAGTGAAATGAACAAGTTTACAATTTATATCTGAATGATCTTTCTAGCTGTTGGCGTGAATGTCTACTTCACTTTGAGGGAATAAATTTTTAAAAGATACCAACCTATCCATTACAAAAGTCTTCAATGATGAAAAGCTTGATGTGGATAAAATTCATTGTGGGATACTTTATGAACATCACCAACATTGTGGTCATTCAGGCTATCCCGGCAAAATGATGATTTACAACTTTTTGGGTTTGTAGTCAAGCTGTTATCTCTGTACACAACATTTTGACAACTCTAGTTGTATTGAGGGTGGATTTCATTACTTGCTGTTTTGAATTCCAACCCAACTGTGGAAGAAAATGGCTAACTGATTCAAACATTTTTCCTTTCTCAAGAAAAATTTTCTGAATTAAAGTCTACCAAACGAGTTTTTATGTTATGTTTGAAGCTTGGTGACTGGTATTCACTTTTTAATGCTGTCTGATTACTTGTATAGACTTTTGGTGCATATTTCAAAGGACATAGGACATATTTTTCCCAATATTACGAATACTGCATCTGAATTAAAGCTGCTGATCTTGATACATGTCTTCTTACTAAACTGGAGAGTTGTAGACTACACTTATGAAAAGACATCTTTAACAGCTAGTGTAACATGAGAAAATTGTATTGCATTTATAAACAGATTTTTGAACTCTTTTTATAAGTCCAATTCTAGTGGAATAGTAATGGTGGAGACAGGTTTTAGTTGAACCTAGGGAATTTTAATCAGAAAATGCATGTTGGCTGCATGTGTGTGAATATTGCCTACCTGTGACACCTCAGGAAACTGTCCTCCACCAGCAAATGGCCAGCCTATCCCATGTGGAGAAAGCCTTAGTAAATATGGGCTAAAGATCAGTGGTCACTTTTAAGTCTGGCTGGGCATCTAAATCCAATGGTCACTGCACTTCGTAGTTAAAAACAAAAATATTTCAATGAGAATGACAACTGAACATTAGATATAATAATATGACTTGACCATAAGTTTAACAATAACAGACCAAAAGGAATGACATCTCTTGTCATCCATGATCTAGCATTCCTAACAATAATTGTCACTGCTCTGAGCAAAACCAAGTTATCCATTCACATGAAGCACAGTGGTTAGCTGACTGGACTGTCACTTCGGGAAGATGATGGTTCAAATCCTCGTTTGACCATCCAGATTTAGGTATTGTCAAACAATGGAGAGTCCAGGATGAATAGCAACAATATTACGAAAAGGATTGGTACACTTCATACAGAGGAGATGTTGAGTTGCAGACAGGCACAATGAAAACACAGCTATACATTTAAGCTTTTGTCCAAAACATCTTCTTCCGAGGCAGAAAACACGCAGATGTTCATACACGCAGAACTCACACATGCATGACCAACGTGTATGGCCACAGTGGCTGGACTGAGGACTGCAACTGGCCACAGCAGCCAGAGACAGTGGTGATGTATGCATGTTGTCTACTTTAAAAGAAAACACTTTGGTCAAAAGCTTAAATGTATAGCAGTCTTCTTGTTGTGCCTCTCTGCGACGCAATGTCTTCTCTATATGGGGAGTAGCAGATTTAGGTTTTCTGTGGATTCCCCAAACTGTTGAAGGCAAATGATGGGTTAGATTCTTTAACAGGGCATGGGTGATTTCCTTTCTCATCCTTCCCCAATCTGAGCTTGTGCTCCCTCTCTAATGACCTCACTGTTAACTAGACAAAGGTAAGGTCATTACAGTGGTCACAGGTAACACCATTTTTTAAAAGGATTTCAAACAATGGAAAAATCCAGGATGGAATGTTGTTTCAGTTGCCTGAAACTGCAGTCGTGTGTGTGTGTGTGTGTGTGTGTGTGTGTGTGTGTGTGTGTGTGTGTGTGCGCGCATATGTGAGTCTATTGTTGATGAAGGCCTTAATGGCTGAAAGCTATATTTGTGAGAGTTTTTATGTTATGTCTATGTGCGACTCAGCATCTCTGCTAAATGGTGAGTTTTAAAAGGATTTGTTTTGCATAATCGTGTTTTCCAGACTGCATGCCCACAAATCAAAGCTGCCACGTTATAAAGCACAGAAGACTGCACCCCAGAAAACATAGTAAAAACAAATGTAGGAAGGGTGATCTATAGACAATAAACAATTAAGATAGAAACGTGGAAGGGGACAGATAATACTGTTTCACTGTGGCATCACTAGGAACCTTTTTTTTGGAGGGAGCAGTATGGATGGACATTTAATTCTATGAAATCCCATACTCATTTGTATCTGTTGTATGAGGCATGGCTGATGGGTTTAACAGCAGACCAGGATGCAGGACCTTTGAGTCCAGAATCTGATGTCCTACCACTTGAACTTTAGTTCCAAGGAAAGCTGAAATAATAAACAATTATATAAACATAGGCAAAAAAGCTGAAAAATGTGTAAACAATGTTGACACTCCATGAGAACTAAGATAGTAAAAATAGTATTTAAGTCATTGGAGAAAGACAGAAAATGATGTGGTTAAGAAATACATTTTGGAGAAAAGAAACA
The DNA here is from genome assembly GCF_021461385.2 of Schistocerca piceifrons. Taxonomy (NCBI): domain Eukaryota; kingdom Metazoa; phylum Arthropoda; class Insecta; order Orthoptera; family Acrididae; genus Schistocerca; species Schistocerca piceifrons. The sequence goes on along the minus strand of NC_060138.1, from coordinate 986,991,112 downwards.
GAATGAAGTACAAAAATTATGTATCCAGGTAATCGAGAGAATGCACCAGCATTATTTTCAGTTGTGATTCCTGTGACATAAAACTTTAGCTTGGAGAATAAGGAACAATGTGTTTTAGTGATAAGGCAGACTTTAAAAGTTGTAAGATGACAAAACAATGCCTAGATTTTTTGCATATTCTGCACCTCATTGCATTACAACTCATTTGCCTATGTTTATTGTCATTTTATGTTATACAAGTGGAGAGGGGAGGAAATACAGATGAAAAAGGTTGCAGGGGCACTTTGAAGACTGTGGCAGAAAAGAATAACAGAGAATATGATAATGTAATGTGATTGGACAGATAAAGAAACTACTCACCAAGTGATGGCAGGAGAACACACACACTTAAAAGAAGGTTATACTTATGCAAGCTTTAGGAGTCAGTGGCTACTTCTCCTAGCAGAACGGTTGAAGGGGAGGGAAGAAAGTTGAAGGAAAAGGACCTGTCATTCTGTATAGCTTTCCCAAAATATAACTCTCCAGTCCTCTTCCTTTCCCTTCTGATGGAAAAAGGAACTACTGGCTACAAAAGCTTGCATAAGTATGACCTCCTTTTATGTGTGCGTTCTCCTGCTGCCGCTTCATGAGTAGTAGTTTTTTTTTTTTTTTTTTTTTTTTTTTTTTTTTTTTTTTTTTTTTTTTTAAAAGTCCGTCCAGTTGCATAATATTGTCAAAGAATATGATAAGTTATAGTATTGGAAATAATATAAAATTCCAAATAATTCAAGAGTGATTTTTTTTTATGCAACTGCAAAGTAAAATAACTTCAGGACTAAAAGACAGTGCATGAGACAGTGGCTAATTTATTGAGCATGCAGCATGTCTGTGTGGAAGAACGAGGATGGAAACTCTTGAAATGCTGATAAAACTGTTACCTTTTTGGTATCATGACAGATGTATTTAGTAAGCATTATCTTTCACCTATTTGCTATTCAAACTATAACAGAAAAGAACACACACAGCAGAAAGCAACCACAGTAAAAAATAAATAAATGTTTATTGTTCTACAGTACTCACCTCTGAAGGTCTTGCTGAATGGTGGTCCAACATGCAATGTGTGGTTTTCATGAACTTCTATTTTGCATTAGACACACTTCTGTTGAGCTTGATATTTGGACTTGGGCTTCAAGTTCCTATGCTGACTACAGAATTTAACTATTCCTACAGCACTTTTGGGACTAGACAGCTGGACAGTTGCAGAGCTTACAATGGACTGGTTGCCCACTACACATGTCTATTGCACTTCAGTGGCATTTGTATTTGGTGTACAATAAAGGAGAATTGAGATTGACATAACAATGCAAAACATCCCAGTTATACCACAACTAAACAATTTTTTGTATGTACTTGGGAGTTTCTCATATTGTGGCAGTGGCAATCGTTTTGCAACAATTGCAGCTTTACTCTCAGCAGCAAGAGCATTAAGAACATTGGCCATAAATCAATGACACCTGTCTTTTCATGACTTGATTCAGATCTATGTCATGATAAGTACAACATAGGTGATTAATTACAACATGTAATTATAAGAGTGCAAGGAGCATCTATACCTATCATTTGTTTGGTGTACAAACATAAGCCCCGACCCCACACCGTTTTTCCCTGTAGACAACCACGTGTATCTCCATTTCTCTCTCTTACAGAGACTTGCTCTTTCAAGCAATAATTAATTCATATAAAAATCATAAACAGTTGCTGGTATGCCAACTGAACTACTCCACTGAAACAGATGATATCCTGCTAGAAGGAATCTTCTTCACTCAAATCAGTATTGTAACCAAGTTTTTCCAGCCACCACCAGTCTTTGACTTCCAGTTGCACATTGGACATATTTGGCATTTTAGCTGTGATGTCTCGAAGCAATCTACTGGGCTCAGGGCCTTCAGTCAAATGAGGCAGATTATTCTTACCGCCACCTGTGAAAAAATGTGAGTGTGCACATGTGTTTGTCTATTGTTGATGAAGGCCTTAACAGTTGAAAGCTATAATTGTGAGAGTATTTTTGTTATGGATATCTGCGACTCAGCATCTCTGCTATATGGTGAGTTTTAAAAGGATTTGTTTTGCATAATCGTGTTTTCCAGTATTGTAATGAAACACTATTAGCAGGAGTAAATATGTAAGAAAATAACTTTATTTTTTTAACAATAAACACATTTTCTTACACAGAACTATTAAACATCACAGTCATTTTTAAGAGATTAGCTATTGTAAGCATGGTCCAAAGGAAGCTGTCATAAGAATGTGCATTCTTTTCTTAAAAACAGCCAAATTTGAATTTACAATTCATATAAAATAGTCTTATGATATAATAAGAAGGAAAATTTACTCCTACAGTCATGCTTATGGAGAATTGGTGGATCTGACCCCAGCAACACCTAACAGGTGTTGGGTAAGTTTACAGACTGGGTGCCCACAAGCCAAAGCTGCCACATTACAAAGCACAGAAGACTGCACCCCAGAAAACATAGTAAAAACATCTGTAGGAAGGGTGATCTATAGACCATAAATGATTACGATAGGAACATGGAAGGGGACAGATAATACTGTTTCACGGTTTTAGTATGGCATCACTAGGAACCTTTTTTTTTTTAGGGCGATGTGTGGATGGATATTTAATTCTATGAAATCAGATACTGTTGTATGAGGCATGGCTGGTAGGTTAAACAGCAGCCCAGGATGCAGGACCTTTGAGTCCAGAATCTGATGTCCAACCACTTGAACTTCAGCTCCAAGGAAAGCTGAAATAAGAAACAATTATATAAACATAGGCAAAAAAGCTGAAAAATGTGTAAACAATATGGACACTCCAGAAAATGATGTGGTTAAGAGATACATTTTGGAGAGAAGAAACAGAATGAAGTACAAAAATTATGTATCCAGGTAATAGAGAGAATGCACCAGCATTATTTTCAGTTGTGATTCCTGTGACAGAAAACTTTAGCTTGGAGAATAAGGAACAGCGTATTTTAGTGATAATGCAGAATTTAAAAGGTGTAAGATGACAAAACAATGCCTAGATTTTTTACATACTCTGCACCTCATTGCATTACAACTCATTTGCCTATGTTTATTGTCATTTTATGTCATACAAGTGAAGAGGGGAGGAAATACAGATGAAAAAGGCTGCATGTGCAGTTTGAAGACTGGGAAAGAAAAGAATAACAAAGAATGTCAAAATATAACGTAATTTGACAGATAAAGAAACTACTCACCAAGTGACGGCAGGAGAACACACTCACTTATTTATTTTTTTTTTATTTTTTATTTATTTATTTATTGTTCCGTGGGACCACATTTAGGAGAAGTCTCCATGGTCATGGAACGAGTCAATACATGAAATTATAACACGATTGTAGAAACACATAAAATGAAACAAGTCGTTAGTTTAAATAAAGAAAATCAAGAATGTAACACTGGAATTTGCTTAATTTTTTATCTCTTCCAGGAGCTCCTCGACAGAATAGAAGGAGTGAGCCATGAGGAAACTCTTCAGTTTAGACTTAAAAGTGTTTGGGCTACTGCTAAGATTTTTGAGTTCTTGTGGTAGCTTATTGAAAATGGATGCAGCAGAATACTGCACTCCTTTCTGCACAAGAGTCAAGGAAGTGCATTCCACATGCAGATTTGATTTCTGCCTAGTATTAACTGAGTGAAAGCTGCTAACTCTTGGGAATAAGCTAATATTGCTAACAACAAACGACATTAAAGAAAATACATACTGTGAGGGCAATGTCAAAATTCCCAGACTATTGAATAGGGGTCGACAAGAGGTTTTCGAACTTACACCATACATAGCTCGAACAGCCCGTTTTTGAGCCAAAAATACCCTTTTTGAATCAGAAGAATTACCCCAAAAAATAATACCATATGACATAAGCGTATGAAAATATGCGAAGTATACTACTTTTCGTGTTGAAATGTCACTTATTTCAGATACTGTTCTAATGGTAAATAAAGCGGCATTTAGTTTCTGAACAAGATCCTGAACATGGGCTTTCCACAACAGCTTACTATCTATCCGTACGCCTAGGAACTTGAACTGTTCCGTCTCGCTTATAACATGCCCATTCTGTCTGATTAAAATGTCAGTTCTTGTTGAATTGTGGGTTAGAAACTGTAAAAACTGAGTCTTACTGTGATTTAGCATCAAATTATTTTCCACAAGCCACGAACTTATTTCATGAACTACATTATTTGATAATGTTTCAATATTACACACAAGATCCTTCACTACCAAGGTGGTGTCATCAGCAAACAGAAATATTTTTGAATCACCTGTAATACTAGAAGGCATATCATTTACATAAATAAGGAACAGCAGTGGCCCCAGCACCGACCCTTGGGGAACGCCCCATTTAACAGTGCCCCATTGGGACTGAACATCATTACCACTCTCAATATTGCGGAGGATTACCTTCTGCTTTCTGTTCTTAAAGTAGGAGGCGAACCAATTGTAAGCTACTCCCCTTACTCCATAATGTTCCAACTTCTGCAGTAATATTTTGTGGTCAACACAGTCAAGAAGGTTATACTTATGCAAGCTTTTGGAGTCAGTGGCTGCTTCTTCTAGTAGAACGGTTGAAAGGGGAAAGAAGGGGGGTGAAAGAAAAGGACCTGCAGTTCTGGGTGTCTTTTCCAAAATCTATCCCTTTTCGTAAAACTCTCCAGTCCTATTCCTTCACCCCCTTTCCTTTCCCTTCTGATGGAAAATGGAGCCACTGGTCCAAAAGCTTGCATAAGTATGACCTCTTTTTATGTGTGTGTTCTCCTGCTGCCGCTTCATGAGTAGATTTTTTTTATCGGTCCAGTAACATTATATTGTCAATGAATATGATAAGTTATAGTATTCGAAATAATACAAAACTCCAATTAATTCAAGAGTGATTTTTTTATGCATGTGCAAAGCAGAATAACTTCAGGACTAAAAGACAGTGTCTGAGACAGTGGCTAATTTATTTGAGATATTTTGGGTGCATTTACTATGTAGCATGTCTGTGTGGAAGAATGAGGATAGAAACTCTTCAAATGCTGATAAAACTGTTATCTTTTTGGCATCATGACAGATGTATTTAGTAAGCACTATCTTTTACCTATTTGTTATTCAAACTATAACAGAAAAGAACACACACAGTAGAAAGCAACCACACTAAAAATAAATAAATGATATTGTTTAACAATAGTAATAATGTGTAACAGTATTTGTTTCTGGGTAAAGAAGAAAACGTGTTTCACCCAGAATCTCTCGTTGACCTAAAACTGTTGTACAAATATAATCTCCCACCTCACGTCTTTTTTCCCATAGACACACACATGTATCTCTATTTCTCTCTCTTACAGAGATTTACTCTTTCAAGTAATGATTAATTCATATAAAATCATGAACAGTTGCTGGTAACCAGACTGAACTACTCCACTGAAATAGATGATATCTCGCTAGAAGGAATCTTCTTCACTTGAATCAGTATTGTAACCAAGTTGTTCCAGCCACCAGTCTTTGACTTCCAGTTGCACATTGGACATCTTTGGCATGGCTGTTTTGTTAGCTGTGATGTCTCGCAGCAATCTGCTGGGCTCAGGACCTTCAGTCAAATGAGGCAGATTATTCTTACTGCCACCTGTGAAAAAATATTAATTATTTTTATCTTCATTTACTGTAGTATCCACTCCAACTTTTTACCTTTCTAGTAGCATAATGATGTACTGTTGTTGTTGTTGTTGTTGTTGTTATTATGACATTGTGTTTACACACAATAAAAGACACACAAACACACACACAAATTTCAAGCTTTCGCAGTCCAAGGTTGCTTCATCAGGAAAGAGGGAAGGAGAGGGAAAGACGAAAGGATGTGGATTTTAAGGGAGAGGGTAAGGAGTCATTCCAATCCTGGGAGTAGAAAGACTTACCTTAGGGGGAAAAAAGGACAGGTATACACTCGCACACACATACATATCCATCCACACACGCTGGTATATGTGTGGATGGATATGTGTGTGTGTGTGTGTGTGTGTGTGTGTGTGTGTGTGTGTGCGCACGAGTGTATACCTGCCCTTTTTTCCCCCCTAAGGTAAGTCTTTCCACTCCCGGGATTGGAATGACTCCTTATCCTCTCCCTTAAAACCCACATCCTTTCGTCTTTCCCTCTCCTTCCCTCTTTCCTGATGAAGCAACCGTGGGTTGTGAAAGCTTGTAATTTGTGTGTGTGTTTGTGTGTTTTTGGTCTCTACCAACATACCAACACTTTTGTTTGGTAAATTTCAGCATCTCTAAACATATAATACTATTTGTCACAAAAAACAATACATAAAGTTTCCTGCTGCATTAACAGACCATAAATTAAATGAAACCAACATGCTGATAAGATAGTTCACCCTGTTTTACACTTATAAATCTTTCTCAATGTGATGACTTGCAAACAAAATGCTCTTGTATCTTATATCTTTGAATTCACTGTTGTCTTACAGATTAAATATCTGAGATAATGTGGCAATATTTTTTCTATAAAAATAAGCAGTAAGAGGGTTGTGAAAAGTCAACAGCCACACTTGACAAAGACTATTTCCAGAACTTGTAATTCTTACATTCAAATGTCAGAAAATTTAATTGTAATGGCTTTTGTGACTATTTGTGAGAGTTATTTTAGGATGAACTGTGACTTAGAAAATCGTAACACAAAACACAAAAATAATTTCTATATATAACTTTTGTTACTGACAGATTCTTGGGTTCAGAATAGATTCTCGTGTTCTAGTACAAATTTTCTTACAGGTGTGTAGTATCTCTGAAAAACCAAGAAATATGGATAAGGACATTCAATTATCCATGAAAAAAGATGAGATCAGTGATTTCAGTGCAGGAAGATTCTGTATTGTATTTATGAAGCAAGGAATTAACCATGCCCAGACATTGGTCAATAATTTGAAGGTATTCCTACATTATCATTCATGCTTGGTAATTATTCTTCAAAATTATACGAATACATGGCTTCCAGCAAAAAATGTCCCACAGAGAACAATAATCACTGTTAAAGTAATCTTCTGTATGTATTACACTTTAATGAGTAGTTTCCTTTATGTGTGTAAGAGTATTCACATGAAACTGAAGTACACAGACAACAAATGAGTAACATAACTGAATAGCTAGGAACTATTTTCAAAACTAGTGACTTGTTAATTACTTGAGTAAAAAGTTTATTCACAGTCACAGTGAGTATAAACAGTCAGTATTTTTTCCCTTTGTCATAGAATCAATATAGATAAACAAAAAGTAACATATACGTAACACAATGTGCGAACGAATGAATGCAATAAATATACAATTGCTAAGTTTGATATTGCAAGTTTTGTGGTAAGCATTACTGCACCTTAAAGGTGTCAACTTCATCTCACTGTTCAGTGGGAAAAGTGTACTACTTCACCAACAGAATATGCATACTGTAAAATTACAAGGAAACAGAGTGGCTGGTCATCATCAACTTTCAGGACATCAAATTTCAGTACTGCTGAGAGACACATATGATGTGAAAGAAGTGAGTGTATATACATACATAAAAAAAAAGTTTTGAGTGCACATCATGTGAATTACTTCCTTCAGGATAACGACATCGCTCGACAAGAGTAGCCAGCATGTTCTCCAGACATGAAACCTATCGGAAATGCCTAGGATAGATTAAAAGGGCTGTTTATGGACGACGTGACTCACCAACCACTCTGAGGGATCTAAGCCAAATTGCCACTGAGGAGTGGGGCAATCTGGACCATCAGTGCCTTGATGACCTTGTGAATAGCATGCCACAATGAATACAGGCATGCATCAATGCAAGAGGACGTGCTACTGGGTGTTAGAGGTACAGGTATGTATAGAAATCTGGACCACCACCTCTGAAGGTCTTGCTGAATGGTGGTCCAACATGCAATGTGTGGTTTTCATGAACTTCTATTTTGCATCAGACACACTTCTGTTGAGCTTGATATTTGGACTTGGGCTTCAAGTTCCTATGCTGACTACAGAATTTAACTATTCCTACAGCACTTTTGGGACTAGACAGCTGGACAGTTGCAGAGCTTACAATGGACTGGTTGCCCACTACACATGTCTATTGCACTTCAGTGGCATTTGTATTTGGTGTACAATAAAGGAGAATTGAGATTGACATAACAATGCAAAACATCCCAGTTATACCACAACTAAACAATTTTCTGTATGTACTTGGGAGTTTCTCATATTGTGGCAGTGGCAATCGTTTTGCAACAATTGCAGCTTTACTCTCAGCAGCAAGAGCATTAAGAACATTGGCCATAAATCAATGACACCTGTCTTTTCATGACTTGATTCAGATCTATGTCATGATAAGTACAACATAGGTGATTAAGTACAACATGTAATTATAAGAGTGCAAGGAGCATCTATACCTATCATTTGTTTGTGTGGTTCAGAGGCAGTATGAAGAATCAGAGAGTTTACACTGCACATACAAAATGTAGCAGACAGCTCACTGTCCCCGCCTTCCAAGTGTCAACATTTGGGGTTAAAACATATGCAGCACCAAAAATGAGTGTCCCAGAATCACCCATAGGTAGTGTTTCATTGTTAACTGCTGTCTCTGTACCGGTGTAGGTCTCAACTACAATAAAGGCTGACTTGACTCTATCTACATATACTGGCACAGAAGAGCCATTGAAGTCAACATCAAATATTTTGTTGTGGTGTGCCAATAACATGTATGACCATTGTATGATGATTGGAGAGGTTACTGAATGGCATCACGTCACATGAAATCTTTCTTTGGAGAACTGTAAGTTGCAGAAAATGAGTGGTCACTGGGTTGAATGTTCTTTTCAAATGGCAGGAGAGTGCTTGCATATCTGTCAGTGAAAATGTTGTATAAGCCCAAGGCGTCTACAATACTGTTGGATGTGATAGTAAAGAATTCTCTTGATAGTCGAAGTGTCTGACCATACACTAATTCAGCCCTTTTTGTGTTGAGATTTTCTTTGAAAGCAACCAGGAGGCCTTGTAGAACAATAAGGATGCTGTCAGTCCAATGCTGTGTGCCATGGCATCTAGGTGAACCCATTAATTGTCACTGGAGCCATTCCACAGGACCATTAGCAGGATGGGAGTGGGAGGAGGGAGGGGGTGTGGGGGGGAGAGGGTGTGGGGGGGGGGGAGGGGGAGGGGTAGTAGGCACAGGTTCGAATACATTTCATACTAACAAGGGAACCTCCCCCTCAGATTTAGTTATATGTTGGCACAGTGGGTAGGCCTTGAAAAACTAAACACAGATCAATCGAGAAAACAGGAAGAAGTTGTGTGGAACTATGAAAAAATAAGTAAAATATACATACTGAGTAGTCCATGTGCAAGATAGGCAACATTGAGGACCGTGGGAGCACAGGAGTGCAGTGGTCCCGTGGTTAGCGTGAGCAGCTGCGGAATGAGGGGTCCTTGGTTCAAGTCTTCCCTCGAGTGAAAATTTTAATTTTTTTTATTTTCGCGAAGTTATGATCTGTCCGTTCGTTCATTGACGTCTCTGTTCACTGTAATAAGTTTAGTGTCTGTGTTTTGCGACCGCAACGCAAAAGCGTGCGGCGATTAGTAAACGAAAGGACGTGCCTCTCCAATGGGAACCGAAAACATTTGATCGCAAGGTCATAGGTCAACCGATTCCTCCATAGGTAAACACGTCTGATATATTATATACGACACTGGTGACGGCATGTGCGTCACATGACAGAAATATGTTGTTGACCCACCTAACTTTTACACTTGGCGAATGAGTAAAAAGATTCTTCTACCATGCCTGATTTAGGTTTTATTGTGATAAGAGTTTGTCAGATAATAATTGTCTGAAAATAAAAGATTAAACTTTTCACTCGAGGGAAGCCTTGAACCAAAGACCTCTCGCTCCGCAGCTGCTCACGCTAACCACGGGACCACAGCGCTCCTGAGCTCACATGGTCGTTGAAGTTGCCTATCTTGCACATGGACTACTCAGTATGTATATTTTACTTATTTTTTCATAGTTCCACACAACTTCTTTCTGTTTTCTCGATTGATCTGTGTTCAGTTTTTCAAGGCCTATCCACTGTGCCAACTTATAACTAAATCTGAGGGGGGTGCGATGGGGAGGTTCCCTTGTAAGCAATACGGAGGAAGCTTTAAAGAGAGATGACTTAATGTACTTCATGCTTGATGCGTTGATACATCACAGTATACCACTACATTGGAGCCTGGTATTTGAATATGTCACTGCTATAAGCCTGACAATATTTCAAGGCATGCCTTCAATTTGTTGCCTGCTTCCTGGGCACCGCTAAGTGCTATGAAATCAAGCTCCTTCGTGATGGCGTCAATGAGAGATAATGCATCTGGTGGTCCATCCTGCTCACTATTAACAGGTATCCATAGTAAACTGTACTAAGGAGTCAAAATGCCACAATTAACATGGTGACGGTTTGTTTCACTCCTGAAGGAAAGTGAACATAAGTAGCCTATGGCCTGTGAGAAGTGTAAAATGTCTACCTTCATAGATGCGCCAAAACTTTTTGGTTGACAAAAACTCTGCATAGAGCTCACAGTCATATGTTGACCAATCTGCTAGTGAAAGTGATACTTTTTTGCTACATATAGCTACAGGTTGCCAGTCATGTTACACCCACTGCAGTTACTATGCATTCACCATATCTGCGAGACATGTGTCCAGAACAGTGTAAGTTTACGCAACAGCAGCTTTCACTCTGGTCAAGAATGCTTTCTTTCCACTAGTACACTGTAGTGTATCTCCAGGTTAGGTGAATCTTTTATCATCTCATTGAGAGGTGCTGCCAAAAATGCATGATTTTGCACAAAACACTGAAACCAGTTTGTCCAACCCAAGAAATGGCATAATCCTCATATTTTAGTGAGCTGGGGAAACTGAGGAATAGCGTCTACTCTGTCTTGAATTGGCAGGATTTCTTGTGCATTGATAACGTACCCTAAGAGTTTTACTTCTGTTGCTCCAAAGACAAATTTTTTCAGGTTAATCACTAATCTATGTTCTTGTAGTCTAGTGAACATCTGCTGTGGGTGTATTAGATGCTATGCCTCACTGGAAGACATTACAAGTACGTCATAAATGTAGACATAACAGAATATAAGTTTCTAGTTACTCCCCCCATGAAGCTCTGGGAAGTTTAGGCAGCACTGCATTCACACAAATTTGTAAAGTTTAAATGGAGAGCGAACAATGGTTTAGCTGATAGTTGCCACAAGGGCATTACCTGTTACTCTTCTTAGGGACAGTACGGAATGGAGATGCCCAGCCAGCTGTTATGTGAAGGGTGACAGATCTCTTGTGCTAACATGAAAACAACTCTTGCTTTACGGTCTTTAGTTTCTCTGGATGAAGACGACAAGCCCGTGTGTGAACTAGTAGTCCTGGCATGATGATAATGTGATGTGGCACAAAGTGTCTTACCGATGCTGGAGAAGATGATGGACAGTTGACTTTACAGAACTGATGAAGCAGGTCATTGTATGGTGAATCGCTGCAATCACTTTGATGCCAGCATGGTTGGCACTGCATAGATGTCGATGATAGACAACTATGTTGTAGAGTCAAGCAAGCTTCAACTGTGAAGATGTGGGAAGATGATTTAAAATGACAAGAAATCTGCTCCAACAATTGGGTACAGCATGTTAGCAACAACAGACCTCCATAACAAGTTCACACTGAAGATTGAAGTTTAGATGTAAGTTGATGTAGCTGTAAGTCTTGATGGGTGATCCATTCACAGTGTATAGGTAATGGCCATTGGTATTTTGCCACAGAAGACAAGAAGAATGGTAAACTGAGAGTTCAGCACTTGTATTAATGAGAAATTGGAGCTTGGTAGAGTGCTCTGTTATTACAGTTGATGGCTGTCTTGGTTTGAAATCAATTGCCATAGCTGCTGATTTCTGGCAGCATTTCCCTTTTCACAGGATGGCAACATTACTGAGCTGCAACTCCAAATTTTTTGTGATATCAGGAGATATTCTACCCAGCGGGTGACTGCCTGTTTCTGCTGGAAGGGCATCACCATGACGCAAGTGATTTGTGCTTGCAGTGCTTCCAGAGAAGTCTTTGTTCTGACGGAGACAGTTGTGATGTCCATTGTTGGATACATCTTGGCTATTTGGTCAGTAATTTCTGTGGGAGCATCAAGGCCACTAGTGAAAACTGTAAATATTTTCGGTGCATCCACAGCAAAGTATGCCACTCAAATATTCCACAGAATCTCATCATTAATTGTACTGTTTGTGAGTATGCAAAGGTGACAAAGTTGAGACAGTATATGGTTATCAAGTTCTTCAGCACAACACAATTTTTTAAGTTGATTATTTCTGACTGCAACAGATACATGCTTGATAGAGATGTATTTTTCAGTGATTAGTGGCAAGCGTAGGATGACTTGTATTTCCATAGCCATATGCTCATTAAGTGCAGCTACCACATAATTATAGGCCTATTTAGTTTCATATGAGACAATGTGGACTGAGACAAATTGGCCCTCAAGTTGAGTGAACCACAATATTGGGTTCTCCAATCAGGAGGGTGGGGTTTTCACTGTAATTGAACTAACGATCATGTTTGTTAATGGTAAGTCAGCTGCTTGCTAGATTCTGTGTGTTTGACACTGTAGGAACTGATTACATGAAGCTGTTGTTATGAGTGGTTCTGTGCAATGCATTTCATGTGAGAATTTACATAAGATGTGTGTTATGATTCTGGCCTGTGATTCAATTTTTATGACATGTGATGCGATTGTTCCAGCTGTAACATTATGCATAAGTAGCCATGCTGATCATTTGCCTACAATTGGTACAAGATAAGGCCAATTTGCTTGAGAAGCTGTGTGGCCCCAGGACCAAGAGTGTGTCAAGTCCATGCAGGCTACAGTGACGGCAGTTGAGCCAGGTGTAAGGATATCAGCAAGGGGCTGGATGTAGCAAACCCCAGTATGGGGAATTTTGATGATGGACAGTCACTTAAAAAGACAGACCATGCTCCAAGAAATGAAAGAGTATCAGACAAGCTGAAAGATGGCTTCTTACAGCACTGTGAGAATTTATAACAATTCACAGTGACATATTAAAAGCAAATTTGAACACATTTGTCATCTCAGAAAAATGAGGTGTATCCAGTGACTGAACTATACAGGGTGTATCAAAAAGAATCATCCAATTTACAAAATATCATAACTATTATGTTATTTGAGATATGTGCATGACAACATACTGTTAGAAAGAGCAAACTCTCGAGTTTTACATGGTTCCCACTGGGTAGCAGCAGTGTGCACCCACTTCAGTTCTAGTAAAGCTGGTGTCAGGACAATAGAAAGCATTTAATGTTCAACGTTTTGTGCAGTGTGGGTCAGTAATAACTGTTCAAAATAACTTTTGTGCTACGTATGGTGTGGATCCACCTACAGCACACAGCATTAGATGATGGTATGAACAATTCTGAGAAACAGGTCGTTTGTGTAAAGCCAAATCACTGGGCTGTCCCCAAGTGTCTGACACAGACATCGAATGCATCTGCCACAGTTTCACAAGGAGCCGCAGAAATCCATTTGCTGTGCAGTTCAACAGCTCAACATGCCCCCAATGTCCATCTGGCGTGTGTTGAGTTGATGTTTAGGCATGAAACCATACAAAGCTCAGCTACTGCAAGCCCTTCATGAAGGTAACAAATAACAACATGTGGAGTTCTGTAATTTCGTTCTTGGAAAGATGGAGGATGACAGTTTTCTTCCATGCTTAGTGTTTAGTGATGATGCAACTTTCCATTGAAATGGAAAGATGAACTGTCATAATGTGAGAATATGGGGTATGGAACAATCACATGAAATGGTACAACATGAGAGGGACCATCCAAAATTTAATGTGTTTTGTGCAGTTTTATGGGAAATGATGTATGGTCCATTTTTCTTGGCAGATAACACTGTTACAGGAAGCACATATCTTGATATGCTTGAGAACTTTCTTTTCTCACAGTTGGAGACTGAATCAAATTACTTCATTTACCAACAGGATGAGACACCACCACACTGGCATCTGGAAGTGCGGGAATTTTTAAATCAAAGGCTTACTGAATTATGGATCAGTCAAACCAGATCAAATGAGTCAGCCTTACATTACTGGCCTCCAAGATCACAGGAGCTGACTGTATGTGATTTCTTCTTGTGGAGGTTTATAAAAGACTGTTTTTTATGTGTCCCCATTACCAACAACAATGAATGAATTGAGACCTTGCATAACAGCAGCTGTGGAAGCTTAACTCAAGACATGCTCGCTGCAGTGTGGGAACAATTTGAATACTGACTTGACATATGCCACACATCTAAATGAGGCATACTGAACATCTATAAAAGGTGGAAAAAAACTTTTTGAGTTTCCCATTCATCAAAAAACAAAATTCATTTTATATGTTTATAGTCGCGATCTTCAAGAAAGGGGATAAAAAGAGATGTGAGAACTACAGAGGAATCACCCTGCTATGCCACTGTGGAAAAATCTATGAAAAGATCTTGGAGAAGAGAATAAGAAGCAGTATTGAAAGTAGACTGCAAGAGGAGCAGTACGGTTTCAGACCGGGAAGATCAACAACGGACCTCATATTTGCGGTAAGGCAACTGCAGGAAAGGCACTATGAGTACGGGAAGGACTTAATCATGGCCTTTTTAGATATTGAGAAGGCGTACGACAGTATCTGTAGGGACAAGCTCTGGGATGTGCTGAACGCAAAAGGGATAGATGAAGAGATAACACGAAAAGTCAGAAAAATGTATGAGGGAAGTGAGAGTTGTGTGAAAGTGGGGAAGGAACGTACTGCATGGTTCAAGCTGGAAAATGGGCTGTGACAGGGAAGTGCACTTTCGCCTTTATTGTTTATTATTGTTATGGATGAAATCCTACAGCAAGTATCAGATGCAATTGGAGATCGTAAAATGAAAGCAGTGCTTTTTGCCGATGACCTGATGTTATGGGGAAATTGCGAGAAGGAGGTGCAAGAGCAGTTAGATGCATGGGAGGCAACGGCAGCACAATATGGAATGCATTTCTCCGCAAAGAAAAGTGAAATAATTGTCACAACAAGGAAGAAGAATAGGCCAAATGTGGATTAAACTTGTGGAGGGGAAAAACTACAAGTGGTAGAGAACTTCAAGTACCTGGGAAGCGTGATTGAAAGTAAGGGGGGAAACGCAATGGAAATAAATGAAAGGTGCAGAAAAGCAGGGCAGTTCTACAAATGCATTAGGGGCTTATTTGGAGCAAGGAGGTGCCACAGAAATCCAAGGGAATTATATACCGAACCTACTTTGTCCCCATATTGGCATACGGAAATGAGACATGGGTAATGCACAAAAGCGACAAAAGTAGAATACAGGCTAGTGAAATGAAGTTCCAGAGGAGAAGGTTGGGTGTAATAAGACGAGACAGATTGCGAAATGTGTATGTGAGGGAAAGACTAAAGGAGGAACCAGTACAGGACAGGATAGAAATATCAAGACTGCAGTGGTATGGACACATGAAGAGAATGGATGAGGGAAGAATTCCAAAGAGGATGTTTGATCTGCAACTGGAGGGGAAGAGGCCCAGAGAAAGACCAAGAGATAGATGGGTGAAGGGAGTGAAGGAATGTGTGATGAGAAGAGGAGAGAACTGGATGAAGGTGGAAGAGGGGGAATGGTGGAAAGACAGAACACGATGGAGAGGCTTGTGTTCCCAACAGACCCAGCCAGTGGCTGGAAACTGTCCAAGATGATAATGATGATTAGTTTCAGAAATATATGCCAAACTGGATGATTCTTATTGATACATGCTGTATTTTCAATATCTTTAAAATGACAAATTAATATTTCACAGTGAATAAACACCTTCACAATGAACCTCTAAATTAACATCTTTTAAATGCTTTGTATGATTTTAACATACAATATTTTAGGTGATAACACTGCACTAGAGCTATCACCTCTGAAAGCTTCATATCTGTATCTAGTTTATTTCTTGATTTATTACTTTTTTTAAATATCTTTTCAGTATGCAAATGTTTGTCATTAGATTGTCTCCCCACAATCACACAGCAAATGAATACAGCATGAATACCTCATGTTTTATCACATTTGTTTATTTATTTCATGAACAATTTATTATTTCACTGAAAACTGTATTTAAAAATCATTTACAACAGATAATACAAAATCATGGTAGTTTAATAAGTGAGCAATTGCATGTGTTAGGTGACACCATCTTTGTAAAAGAGTGCCAAAATATGCTTCTGACAAACAGGCCTAAATAACTGTGTAAACAATATTACCAATAATTGCTTAAACGATGTTTAATGAGAATCTGTTGTCATTTATCATGAGCACATTTGCGCAAGAATACTGGATTATTTATTTATGAACAGAACTTCTATTTATATTTATTATGAGTGGCCTGAGTGTGACAGAATGTTAATAACGTTTCTTTGTTTAAATATTTTTTTAGTATATTACTTTAGTCTGAGGAATGGTCAAGTCATGTCTGTAGAACTTATGAACAATGTGTTAATGTATTTTTGGATGGGACAGCCTTCAACCAATGGAAAAGCAGACTATGGTGGTAAATTACAAGAGTCAAGGGGAGAATGTGACTTTTTGAGGGAAGAGCTGAGCAATTATTGGCTTATATGTTTGTGCTTGAAGGAGGCAGACCCATGGTAATGGGTGATATTTGATTGTGTAGGTGATTGATTCTGGGTGATGAACGGTGGCTACCATACCTTAACTTTTGAAGGGACTTATATTTTGAGAGGTTTGAATGTGCTCCAATGTAGGGCCCTAACTTTTCTGCTTGTATAACACAACTGAGGATAGGCAGAATGTGAGTTACTATCCTTTGTACTGCATGTGTCAATTTGTGAATCATCATGCTGAAGTCTGAACTGGTTTGACTGAGGAACATTTTGTGTACTGTGATCACCAAATGGACTTAGTTTTCGAAACTTCCTGGCCGATTACAACTTTGTGATAGACCAAGACTCGAATTTGGGACCTAGGCCTTTCGCGGGAAAGTGCTCTACTGATTGAACTACCCAAGCATGACTCACAATCTGTCATCACTGCTCTACTTCTGCCGGTACCTGGTCTCCTACCTTCAAAACTTCACAGACGTCCTCCTGTGAAACTTGCAAGACTAGCATGCTTGGAAGAAAGGATATTGCGCAGACATGGGTTAGCCACAGACTTGAGGATGTTTCCAGAATGAAATTTTCACTTTGCAGCAGAGTGACCTGATTTGAAACTTCCTGTGTCATATTAATGCACACTCTGCTGCAGGATGAAAATTTCATTCTGGAAAAATTCGCAAGGCTGTGGCTAAGGCATGTGTCTGCAATATCCTATCTTCCAGGAGTTCTAGTCATGCAAGTTTCACAGGAGAACTTCTGTAAGTTTCAAAGGTAGGAGACAAGGTACTAGAGCAAGGAGAATTGTGAGAATGGGTCATGAGTGAGACTGGGTCATGAGTCATGCTTGGGTAGCTCAGGTGGTAGAGCACTTGTCCATGAAAGGCAAAGGTCCCAAGTTCAAGTCTCAATACAGCACACAGTTTTAATCTGCTGGGAAGTTCCATTTCAATACACACTCCACAGCAGAGAGAAAATTTCACTGTGGCTAACCCATGTCTCCACAATATCCTTTCTTCCAGAACTGCTAGTTCTTCAAGTTCTGTAGTACAGCTTCTGAGAAGTTTCAAAGGTAGGAGATGAGGTACTGGCAGAAGGAGAGCTGTGAGGATAGGTTGTGAGTCATGCTTGGGTAGGTCAGTCAGTAGAGCAAAGGTCCCGAGTTTGAGTCTCAGTCCCGCACAGTTTTAATCTGCCACAAAGTTTTATATCAGTGCGCACTCCACTGCAGAGTGAAAATTTCATTCTGGTATTAGTTTTTGTGTATCTTTGATGATTATTTAGTGTGGGTATTTTGCTGCCATTCTTGTAACACTCTCAACTTAACTTTGCTGCATTCAATAAGGGTATTTTCTGTCTGTATTTTAACTGAATATTGTAGGACCACTTCACATTTATTTGAGATGTCCTTTCTTGATTAAATATTATTCAAAATAATTCTCTGTCATCTACATCAATTACAAATGTTAGAATAGAGCCCTTGTTATTAAATTATTCATTTAACTTTTATTTTGTATTTCTGTGTATTTTATTAACTCACAATTCTAGTCAATGCATAGACTCTATTTGACTGCAGGATCACAGCTACAAGTTATTATTTGCAGTGAATAGTTGCAGGGCATGAAAGCTGACATGTGTGGCTCAACCCTATGACTGCATCAAGATATTCTTATTAAACAGAGCCATGCATAGCCCAAGTACCTAAAGCAAAATTAAACACAAGTGAACATGCAACTGGTTTGCTTGTAAGGGATGCTGTTTAGAAGAGCAACCATTCAGCAGCAACAATTGTTCACCATCACACAAAGCATGATTTGGAAACTTGGGGTCACCGAATGTAGTGCACTAATTACAATGTATTTGTTCAACACAAAATAAGTGATTAATTACAATGCATAAACATAAGACTGCAAGAAACATCTATATCTATCATCTGTAGCTCAGACGCAGTGCAAAATCCAGAGTGTGTACATTGCATGTAAAAAAAATAGCATATGATTCACTGTTCTTGGGGATAACAAGCTCTGCTGTCATCTATAAACCCCTTTATAAATCATACTGTTTAATGGGTCCTTGTAGAATGCCCTGCTGATACAGCTGCTTGTGATACAGGTGGTGAGCCAGACTCAGATTGAATCTGCACAGTGGATTACAAAATTGGTCTGGTACACAGACCAGCCTGAATGCAGCTTTTAGGTGGTTTTCCATGCTTTTTTAGACAAATGTTGAGTTGGTCCCCAACCTACACACAAAAAATATGATACCCAAATACTTAAAAAACAATAATAACCACAAGAAAGGTTACACATTTCACAGACAGCTCCTGCACACAACTTAATACCTTAGGTTAACACGTAACACAGCAAGCTGGAACTACTACACCTGCTATGGCTGCACTCCTGCCAATAGTTAATTTTTTAAACTAATTTTTCAATTTTTGTTCAAGTATTTAGGTTGCAAAAATTATGTACTTGAATCTGTGAAAGCATTAATCAAACTTTGCCTCACTTAGATTTATTATTCATACTACGATTTTTGGTATGCTAATTGCAATACGACATACAGTGTTGTCAGAAACTACATTAATTAAATGATATTAAGAATTGAATTATTACTGTAGAATACAATATCTGATTTTCAGTGAGCTAGTACATGATTTTGGACACCACTCCCTAGAAAGACTGGCATTCACACTTCACAGTAATGTGTTTTGATTTTCCCTAAACTCATCACAGAATTAATGTTAAAAGTTTGGAAGTAACTACATTTTTTCCACTGCAGATTTAGCCACTGTACTTGTTATATTCCAGCTTTTACCATTGCATTTTTGTTGCCCCAATTTTTATGAACTGAAAAATATTCTTCAATATTCAATTTTCAGGTACTGTTGGCACACATTGGAATATCAAACAAGATTTTCTGTATGCTTGAATCCAAAGTATACATTTTTTTCATGCCCAGATTTTTGTGCCCAACTTAGATTTAAGCTATCTAGCATTGTCAGACCATTGTTAAGGCTTTCGTGGCCACTTGTTGACAAACTGCCTATTGGCTTCTGTCTCGGGTTCTTCGGCCGACATTCATCTAATGATTTTTCTGACGTTTCGCCAGCACGAGTGGCTGGCATTGTCAAAGCTTCACCCTCCATTTCACCACCGGCAATGGAGGGTGAAGCTTTGGCAATGCCAGCCACTCATGCTGGCGAAACGTCAGAAAAATCATTAGATGAACGTCGGCCGAAGAACCCGAGACAGAAGCCAATAGGCAGTTTGTCATTGTCAGACCATGTTAGACAATTTAATCCAATTTTTTTGGGCGACTTAATCTTAAATTTTCTGAATTAACGTGGCTTGTAATTCTTTTCATTATTATTCTTAAAAAAACGCATAAAGTTGTACAAGATGGTTAAATTTCATTTCTTTCAACAAAATATTACCCACAATACAACACCTCTGCACACAGTCACACTGGAATCAAAAAAGTGACAATATCTCCGCCAGTATTGTTTCGACATATTTTAAACATTACCAATGCTCATTGGAGACATATACAAACTTTCACAAAAAATTTCACTGAAATCTGTGGTAGGTCAAGCAGGGAATAGGTCTGAAATTAGGCAATTTGATAAGGAGTGACTCCTAGGCCAGATATCAGTATCAAAAGAATGGTTCATGAATGCTAAGCTTTTGCACAAATCAATGTTACCCTGCCAAAATCAATTTCCCTCTGGCCAAGAAACCACAACAGTTGCAAGAATGGCCATATGTTTATTTAATGGGACATCTTTGGAGCCAATACCCTCTTGGTGAGTCACCTAACTTCCCTTTTGCTGATGTTCTTATTTAGAGCAGCACAGCTACTGGTGCTAATTTCTTATAGAATAACAACAGTGAATAGTTGCAGTCTAACAGAAATTTTCTCAAGATCTCATAGCTGGATTCTGCTGGATTTTCTATAGCCTAGCCCAGCCCACCTCACCCCACATGTCTATGTCTACATAGATATTCTGCAAGCAACAGTACAGTGCATGGCGGAGGGTACCCTGCACCACTAGTAGTCAATTCCTTTCCTATTTCACTCACAAATAGAGTGAGGGAAAAATGCCTGTCTATATGCCTCCACACGAGCCCTTATTTCTTGTATCTTATCTTTGTGGTACTTACGCATGATGTATGTTGATGGCAGTAGAATCATGTGGCACTCAACTTCAAACGCAGGTTCTCTAAATTTTCTCAGTAGTGTTTTTTGAAAAAATGTTGCCTTCCCTCCAGCAATTCCCCTTTGAGTTCCCAAAGCATCCCCGCAACATTTACGTGTTGTTCAAACCTACTGGTGACAAATCTAGCGGCCTGACTCTGAATTGCTTCAATTTCTTCCTTAAAACTGACCTGATACAGATCCCAAACACTCAAGCAGTACTCAAGAATAGGTCACATCAGTGTCCTATACGCAGTCTCCTTTACAGGTGAACTGCTCTATCCTAAAAAAAAATGGTTCAAATGGCTCTGAGCACTATGGGACTTAACTTCTGAGGTCATCAGTCCACTAGAACTTAGAACTACTTAAACCTAAGTAACCTAAGGCCATCGCACACATCCATGCCTGAGGCAGGATTCAAACCTGCGACCGTAGTGGTCGCGCGGTTCCAGACTGTAGCGCCTAGAACTGCTCGGCCACCCTGGCTGGCGCTCTTTCCTAAAACTCTCCCAATAAAATGAAGTTGAGCATTTGCCTTCCCTACCACAGTTCTCACATACTCATCCCACTTCGTATGGTTTTGAAACCTTACACCTAGATACTTAAATGGCTTGACTGTGTCAAGCAAGACACTAGTAATACTGTATTGAACATTGCAGCTTTGATCTTCCCACTCATCTGTTTTAACTTACATTTTTCCCCATTTAGGGATAGCTGCCATTCATCACACCAACTGGAAATTTTTTCTAATTCGTTTTGTATCTTTCTGCAGTCACTCAACTTTGACACCTTACCATACACCACAGAATCATCAGCAAACAACTGCAGACTACTGCCCACCCTGCCCGCCAAATCATTTAAGTATATAGAGAACAACAGCAGACCTATCACACTCCACTGGGGCATTCTTAATGATACCCTTGTCTCTGATAAACACTCACTGTCGAGGACAATGTAGTGGATTCTATTACTTAAAAAATCTTTGAGCCACTCTCATATCTGTGAACTTACCCCATATGCTTGTACCTTCATTAAAAGCCTGCAATGGGGTACCGTGTCAAATGCTTTCTGTAAATCTAGACATATGGAATTTACCTGTTGCCCTTCATCCACAGTTTGCAGTGTATCATATGATAAAAGGCAAACTGAGTTTTGCATTAGCAATGCTTTCTAAAACCATGCTGATTTGTGGATGTAAGATTCTCAGTCTCAAGAAAGTTTAATATATTCAGACTGAGAATATGCCCAAAAATTCTACAGCAAGCTGAAGTTAGGGATATTTTGGGGTCCGTTCTTTTATCCTTCTTATATAATGGAGTCATCTGTGCTTTTTTCCAATCACTTGGGACTTTGTGCTGGTTGAGAGATTCACAATAAATACAGGCTATGTAAGGGCCCAGTGCCATGGAGTAGTCTTTGCAAAACCAAATTGCGATTTCATCTGGACCCAGTGATTTATTTGTTTTCTAATCTTTTAGTTGTTTTTCTATGCCAAGGATGCTAATTGCTGTGTCGCCTGCACAGGAGTCCTTCCAATGATCAAATGATGGTATGTTTGCATGATTCTCCTGTGTGAATGATTTCTTGAACATGTAAGATAAAACTTCGGCTTTCATTTTGCTACCTTCAACTGCCACACCAGACTGGTCAACAAGGGACTGAATGGAAGCCTTAGACCTGCTTAGCAATTTTACATAGGACCAGAATTTTCTTGGGTTCTCTGCCAAATCTTTTGACAAGGTGATAGTGGAAGCTGTTGTATGCTTTGTGCATAGATATTTTTACAGCACATGAATCTCTACTTATGTTCACTTGTCATCATTTGTGCATTCCCTTTTGAACCAAGAGTGCAAAAATCTCTGCTTCCTCAGCATCTTACATATATCGTTATTAAACCAATGTGGATCTTACCCATTCTTTATGCACTTACTGGGCACATAACTCTCCAGACCATGATTTCAAATCTGCTTAAACTTTGCCCATAATTCCTCTACATCCATCTTACTGGAACTAAGTGATGGCAGACTGTCAAAGCCCAGCGTATTTGTAGCTATAAGGTCTAAGGTACTTCCATTGTGTGTGGGCAGCTGAGCTAGCTGCTCAAGACAGTTTTCAGAAAATGTATTCAGATTTATTTCGCATGACTGTCTGTCTGCCCCCCCCCCCCCCCCCACCTCTTCCCAATGTATCTATATACATCCCAGTCTATACTCAATAGGTTAAAACCGCCTACAACTAGTACTGAGTGGCCTATGTATTTATGTGCTACTGACCATTTGGCAGTTTAGAGTCATTGAAAGAAATTATAAACTTTCTTTGAATGACTCTAAACTGTCACAGTGGAACTGTGTGGCCAGAAAAAGCATCCAACAATTAACTTCATTTCACCTGCACCTGTTCTATGTGACCAGGAAACTTCCCTGTCACACTCTAATTTCAACCCCAACAGAGGCAAATAGTTTTCTCAGCTGCAATGAACACTCTTTCTCCTATGGCCTCTAATCTGTCTTTCTGATATATGTTCCATGACCCACTAAATATCTACGAGCTTTCCAACTTGGGTTTCAGCCAGCTCTTGGTCCCAAGAATAATTTGAGTGCAAGAACTTTTTGGAGGGTAGTAAATTCTGGAACTTCATTACAAATACTTTGACAGTTTACTGATAAAATTTTGACTGTCGAAGTGTCTTTATTCTGAATCCATGCGACTTCCCTTGCTGCTTATCAACTGGTGAGTGTTCATCACCTCAAACCACCGTCTAGCTTAAAAAGCCCTCATGTGCACTTCATTAATAATCTGCTACCTGAGTAGCTGCTTCCTTTGCATACTAAAATCCTGACTTATCAAGGGGAGTCCTACAGATCAGTATACAATAACACAAGTCTATAAATCTGCATCTAAGACTACCACAGAGTCAATAAAGCCTATGGTTGAGACTCTCCACTCGGTTTGAAACCAAAGGAACCCATTCAACTCTGGGAAAAATGCTGCAAATTGTGAGTTCTGCTTGTGCACCGCGCTTGAGGCTAGCAGTCTTCACCACCTCTGTCAGCCACCTGAATGAACTGAGGATGTCCTCGGAACCCATGCGACAGTTGTTGGTGCCGATATGAGCCACAACTTGCAGACGACTGTACCATGCACACTTCATGGCTGCAGGCAAGACCACCTCCACATCTTCGGTGAGGCCCTTCAGCAGACATACTGAGTTTACATTGGTTTTCTTTCCAGCAAAGTCCTCAGATACAAATTCCATAGTGGGTCAATACTCATGAATATATGCCATGCTAGATATTGACCACCATCACTGGAAGTAAGGCTTGAAAACTCTTAATGGTTGAAGTTGCAGCAAATCAGATGACCCACCACTGGAACCAGTTACTAATGGCATTACACAAAGAATATCTAATGCTGCCTGCCTAGCTACGAGAACTGAGACCAAAATGATGTTGACTACCACAACATCAATTTACAGCAACCTCACTTCTGTAAGATATATGACTTTGCTCTCACCTTCGCCTGCAATCAGCACTGAACATGGACATTTGGGACACTGTCTCAGACCTAATGCAGACATAGGCTTTGCTATGCCACATCACTCGCCCACAGCGTAACAACTGTGACTCTGCAATGGCAGCCACAGGTTCACAAGATGATACTGAGCATTCTTTCACAAGATGATACTGAGCATTCTTTCACATCAGCAGACATACCTTCAATTGTCTTCCCTCTTTCCCAATGACTCAAGCACATACCAGGGCATTACTGCCACTGTCAATCAGTTAAACAGGGGAGAGATCTTGTCTTTTCACTACATAAAAGGCAATCATTGAACATGAACTCAGCCTGTGGTCTACAGCTGGCATTACACAACTGAGCTTTGCCAGTGGGCCCTGCTGGTATTAAATGACGACTAATCACCAGTTATACAGAAATATTTATGGGTGAATGAAACTTTTACTTGGTGTTAGACTGCCATATGTTAGGCTTGTTATTTGGACTCAATGTTGGGTTGGGTTGTTTGGGGGAGGAGATCAGACAGTGAGGTCATCAGTCTCATCGGATTAGGGAAGGACAGGGAAGGAAGTTGGCCGTGTCCTTTCAAAGGAACCATCCCGACATTTTTCGGGAATGATTTAGGGTAATCACGGAAAACATAAATCAGGATGACCGGACGCAGGATCTAACCGTCATCCTCCCGGGACTCAATGTTTTTACAGTGTTTATGAAGGCTAGTTCTTCCTAAAGTACTTCCTGAACAGCTGTTTGGACAGGCAGCCACAACATTTGTATGAGTTCTTCACCATTTCCCTGTTGAGTTTTAGTGGAGCTAGTATTTCATGGACAATAAAGACATGTCAAATATGATCCATGCTAACATTTAAAGATTTCAGAAAAGGCTGTAGTAAAGTGGTAAATGCAGGAGTGTAAACATAAAAACTACACTTATAGATGAAGACTATTGCTTGGTCATAATTGTGAACCATCTTATAGCGACACACAATGGTATGGCCCTCATGGCTGTCAGATGGACTGCTCTTTCTGGACAGACGATGTAGTGAACTGAATGCTTCTTTCAGAAAATGTTATTAATAAAAACTGAACAGCTCATTTTCTGTCTCAGGTATGTCCAAGATTAGTCTCCATCTCCAGAGAAACCAAAGAGTTCATTCATTGTTGACTGTGTTGCTGCAGAACCCCCATAAAAATAACATTTTGGATGAATTACCAGTACCTACCTTCTTATATTATGTTGTTCAGCGGAAGAACTTAACAAATCAAGTTAGAAAATGGTACCTAAAAATCAGTCATATTAAGACAAAAATAATACATAAACAGCATATCAAATGGAAACAATACGAACTAACATTAAAGTCACAGAACCATTTGATGATTATTTACATTTCAGCTACTAGACAGACAACTAAAGAAATAAACAGAAAAATAAAAACGGTCTAGGGTCTTCAGAATCAAGCTTCTGATGCACCACAAAATAAAAGTTTGCAATCAGTGTGTATTATCAGTTTTGACTAATGGCAATTAATAGAAGACACAGAAAAATCAAAAACTGGATCAGAGAACAGACATAAAAACTATAACAACAACTGTAATGAAAATTAATAGGCGGTGGCAAGAAATGAAACTAGGCAAATGGAAGGTAGGTGGGTCAAAGAAGCTTTTGCTTGATTTCAAGAGCTAAGGAAAGTCAGAGAGAACCTGTTGGAAGATAGGGATATAATGTTTGAAAACATGCAGAACCAACATGAATGTACACAGCTGAAGACCAAAATGTATGGAAAAGTGTAGTGGAGATCTTTAGTCAGAAAGCTGATGTATCATGTAACTGGCAAGAGTTTTATTTTTAATTTATTACACTGCAAACAGAGTGTTTACTTCTTTTTTAACACTTTGTTTAAATATTAATATTTTATCCAATACTTGAAAGAAACTGCTATAACTGAAAGCTTTGACAGTTACAATATGCTAATAGGAAAAACCAAACCCTGATACAGTTCCAAACATATATAACTTTATTTGGGACTTTTAGGAAGATTACCATCTTTGATTACTAGTCCAGATTTTAATTTTTTTGTTTGTGGTCTGGGAGGTAAGTGAACCAACAAGTAGAAATTACTCTTTTGCACTTATCATTTCTCAGAATATTGCACACTTTCAGCAAATCATTTCCAAAGCAAGTATTGTCTGAGTTCATTTACTGACTCTTTCTACTACTGATATGAATTCAAATGCTACTGCAAAATGAAAGGCTAGCTACATTTTTGTACCTCTCTCTGTGACATAAACTTATCTATTATTCTCCAGACACAATTTGAGCTGTCAGGATAATTTGGAACTGAATATAGTTTCAAAACAATTATTATTTGATTAATTGATAACCTAGTCTAACTTTCCAAATGACCTGAAATGAATAAAAGCAAGCGACAGTTCATGACTCTTGTGTCAATAATTTAGTGCAGTAATGTGCTGCTAAAACTTACTGTAAAGCTACAAAGATACACTTAAGAAACAAAAATAATGTTTTTCTTACCATGAGGACGACTGTTCCTCTTCTTTGCTCCTGGGCGTTCTTTCTCAGGACGTACTGCTGGATCAGAAAGCGTTGGAGCCAGGTATTTGCGACCTGAGCCACTACCAACGCTGTCTGACCTTGGGATAACAACACGGTGCCCACGATGTCTAGCACCTTCTGGTTCCTAAAACAACACAAGTATAATATAAAATAATTATGCAGTGCCATGAATGTTGTGGTACACATCAACATCTGAGTGTAAAAACATTGTGTACTGCCTCAAAACATGTTTTCTCATTTTATGACTTACCTAATGAGCAATGAAATTAGAGATAGTTGTCTTTTTTAATGATACACTATCTTTTTTAGAATCTTCAAACAGTTCATTAATCATCTAACATATGAATGCTCTCCCAGACATGTTGATCCAACTAGTATAAATGACTCTAATTTGTTGAAGATGTGAATGACTTATTCTTTAGATTTTCCTCTTTCTGCATTAAACACAGAAAGTAGATTTCAAAAATGCAAGAATCATGTCTGATTTTTGGAGCACTGCTTTTGGCCATACTCTCTATTCCCATGTACTATCTTCTCAAAAACAGACAACCACAATTATCAACTCTATTTATTTTAATAAACATATTCAGCACCAGGTTGGCAGCCCTGCAGCCAGGTGACTAGCATGAGTGTTGGTGTTCTCATAAAGATAAGTCATTCTAGATTATAACAACATTTAGTTTAGTACCGATTATGTGGTAAATACATACATCAAAAAAAGTTTTGCATCACCCTGGATCCCAAAACTCCTGAAGATAGACACTGACTGTGAATATTGTATCACAGACACAGTCTCTTTGACTGTTTAGAGATGTCACTAAACCCGTCCAAAGATGTAAACCACCATGCACAAGCAGCGCCTATTAGACGGAGGGCGTCCAACAGCTGATCAGTTCCAGTCATTCCAGTCATTCCACCAGGAAGGAGGTACACGGCTACTGTTGTCTGAAGTTCAACCATGCCTAGACTGTCAATATCACAGTTTGATTGCGTTCACATTGTTACTTTGTGCCAGGAAGGGGTTTCAACAAGGGAAGTGTCCAGGCATCTCAAAGTGGACCAAAGCGATGTTGTTTAGACATGGAGGAGGTACAGAGACAGGAACTTTCAATGACATGCTTTGTTCAGGCTGCCCAAGAGCTACTGCTGCAGCGGATGACCGCTACCTACAGATTATGGTTCGGAGGAACCCTGACAGCAATGCCATCATGTTGAATAACGCTTTGCGTGCAGCCACACGGCATCGTATTATGACTCAAACTATGCGCAATAGGCTGCATGATGCACAACTTCACTCCTGACGTGCATGGCGAGGTCCATCTTTGCAACCATGACACCTTGAAGCGTGTTACAGATGGGCCCAACAACATGACGAATGGACCGCTTAGGATTGGCATCACATTCTCCTCACTGATGAGTGTTGCATTTGCCTTCAACCAGATAATCGTGAGAGATATGTTTGGAGGCAACCTGGTCTGGCGAAATACCTTAGACACACTGTCCAGTGAGTGCAGGAAGGAGGAGGTTCCCTGATGTTGTGGGGTGGCATTATGTTGGGCTGACGTATGCTGCTGGGGGTCATGGAAAGTGTCATAACAGCTGTACGATATGTGAGTGCCGTCCTCCGACCAATAGTGCAACCATACCAGATGACAATTCACGCCCCCATCATGCACATTTTGTGAATGACTTCCTTCAGGATAACGAAATTGCCCGACCAGAGTGGCTAGCATGTTCTCCAGACATGAACATGCCTGGGACAGATAAAAAGGGCTGTTTATGGACGACGTGGCCCACCAACCACTCTGAGGGATCTACGCTGAATTGCCGTTAAGAAATGGGACAATTTGGACCAAAAGTGCCTCGATGAACTTGTGGGTAGTATGCCATGATGAATACAGGCATGCATCAATGCAAGAGGATGTGCTACTGGGTATTAGAGGTACCGGTGTGTACAGCAATCTGGACGACAACCACCTCTGAAGGTCTCGCTGTATGATGGTCCAACATGCAATGTGTGGTTTTCATGAGCAATAAAAAGGGCGGAAATGATGTTTATGTTGATCTCTGTTCCAATTTTCTGTACAGGTTTCAGAACTCTCTGTACTGAGGTGATGCAAAACTGTTTTTGATATGTGTAGGTGCATTAGTGTGTTTTTTAAGTGTACCATTAACGGTTTCACTTTTCTTTACATAATATAGCAGAAAATGTGAAAAGGTTGTAGTCGGGTTATAGTCATATTTTCTTTTTATGTTTTGCCACTGCAAATCTATAGAATTTCATTTCATTGTCCTTTACTCTCTCCAGCAATTTAACTGTAGTGTATCTCTTCATTATTTAACTCACATTTCCGGAAAGTAGCATAAAGATTAAGTTGTTGTTTCAGAAACTTTGTACTGTGGTTTTTGTTTACATACAGTTGCGTATAGGCCAAATTTGTGGAATCATAATTTCGTGTATATCTGTAATTAACTGATTTTTTCTTAATAAACTATTATGTTTATCATGAATGAAAAGTGCTTGACTTGCCATAGAATTGTTAGGTTGGGGCTTTGGTGTGACGGGTGTTGTAGTTTTTTCCATGTGGGTGACTGTAGTGGTGTGGGAATAGGGGAAGTAAATGAGACTCATCAGTGGCTTTGTAGCATATGTAGTAGAGATAGGATGATACTAGAACAGGAGGGGAAAATTGCTGCCTTCAGGCTGAGTTTGATAAGGCCAGGGGAGATCTTGACAGGTTAAGGAGGGAGAAGGGTAAAGAACAGTGGGAAGTGGCAACAGGCAATAGGAGGAACAGACCTAGAACTTTGTCTGACAGCTTCGTGGTGAATGTGGAAAATAGATTTGACCTGTTGGTTCAGTTAGAAGCTGGAGAGCCTCAAGCAGTTGCAGGTAGGGTACAACAAACTTTCAGCGGCAAATTGAAAAGTAAGTATGTAGGGAAATCAGTAAATAGAAAGAAAGCGTTGTTGTTAGGTAGTTCCCATAAAAGAGGTGTTGGCCAAATTTTGCAGGATGAACTAGGATACTCATCACCAAAATGTTTTTAAACATAGTGCTGGTCTGGAGCAGGTGACAGAGGATTTAGGATCACTCTGCAAGTATTTCAATAAGGAAGACCCTGTGGTTGTAGTGGGTGGGCCAGGTAATAGTACTGACCGAGGTCCTGGGTACAGTATAGAGTGTGACCTGGCAAAGATTGCATCAACATCGAAGCAGACTAGTGTTGGGTTTGTATCCATTCTTAGGTGCCATGACCAACTTCATTTGAACTCTTCTGTCAGGAGAGTTAATTTGGAGTTCTCTCAATAGGTGTGATTATACTAGGCATGGCCTTCACCTCAACAGGAAAGGGAAGGGTAAACTGGCTGGGAAAATAGCAGGAATCTTAAAGGGGGGAGGCACTGTCATGAGTAATAAAATGCCACTGATTCAGAGAAGACCCTTTTTTAGGGTAGGGAGGACAGAAAGAAACCAAGTTTTAAGAGAGGTTAGGATTGAGACAAACCTTCAGTTTGAGCAAGAAACCAAAAAACATAATTATAGCTTATTACATCAGCATAAACAGCTGTTGGTTAAGAATTTTCAACAATCAGAAATTTCAACTCTACCCCATTTTAACTCAGTCAATGTGAAATGTCAGCTATCTTATTCAAGGACTGAGAAATAAAATTAATGAATTAATTATTTTATCAATTATTTTAGGACACTACTCAGAGACATTCACTGGAGTGATGTTAACAGTGCTCATGGCATAAATGAAAAATATAACACTTTTGCTAATAAAGTGCTTACCTTATTTGAACACTGTTTCCCCCCAAGACTAACCAAGGTTAGAGCAGAGTCTACAAAGAAGCCATGGATTACTCAAGGAATCTTGTAAAACAAAAAGAAAACTATATCTGTCAATCTGAAACAGTTCTGATGTTGGTGCTATAGCACATTACAAGAAACACTGCAAAACATTAAAGACTGTAATATGGACATCAAAGCAAATATATTACAAGGAAAAGATAGTCATATCAGATAACAAAATAAAGACAATATGGGATATAGCAAAGGAGGAGACCGGTAGAACCAGACATGAAGGGGGCCAAATAGCATTAAGAGTACACGATACATTGGTGACAGATGGGTATAGTGTTGCAGAACTTTTTAACAAACATTTTATAACTGTTACTGAAATAAAGACAATATGGGATATAGCAAAGGAGGAGACCGGTAGAACCAGACATGAAGGGAGGCAAATAACATTAAGAGTACACGATACATTGGTGACAGATGGGTATAGTGTTGCAGAATTTTTTAACAAACATTTTATAACTGTTACTGAAACTATAGGGTTGTCAGGTTCTGTAGATGCTGCCATGGGATACCTCAGACCAGACATTTCAAGTAACTTTCATAATATGAATTTGACCTTCACTAGCCCAACAGAACTAATGTCCATCATAAAATCTTTAAAATCAAAGACATCTAGTGGGTATGATGAAATATCAACAAAGTTAATTAAAGAATGTGATTCTGAGTTAACTAACATATTAAGCTATCTGTGTAACCAGTTGTTTATCAGTGGAATATTTCTTGAATGGTTGAAATTTGCTGAAGTTTAAGAAGGGAGATAAAGAAATAGCACCAAACTTCTGTCCAACTTTACTTTTGCCAGCAGGCTCAAAAATTTTAGAAAAGGTAATGTACAATTGGCTATATAACAATCTTATCACAAATAACATACTGTCAAACTCACAGTTCAGATTTCTGAAGGGTTCTGGTACTGAGAAGGCTATCGACACTTACAGTGAAAATGTACTTTGCTATCGACACAGTGAAAATGTACTTAATTCATTAGACAAAAAACTGCAGGCAACTGGTTTGCTTTGTGATCTGCCAAATGTAAATGACAATATCCTATTAAGTAAATTAGAATATTATGGTGTAAGAGGAAATGCTGCAAACTGGTTTAAATCTTATATCTCTGTCAGGAAACAAAGGATGTTATTAGGAAAGAGACACGTATTAAGCTACCAGGCATCATCCAACTGGGAACTATTTACATGTGGGGTCCCACAAGGTTCCACCTTAGGGGCCTTACTTTTTCGTGTGTATATCAATGACTTTTCATCATTAACATTACCAGATGCCAAGTTTGTTTTGTTTGCCAATGTTACAAACATTGCAATAAATAGCAAATCAACTGTAGTCTTAGAAAGATCAGCTAATAA
The DNA here is from genome assembly GCF_021461385.2 of Schistocerca piceifrons. NCBI lineage: Eukaryota > Metazoa > Arthropoda > Insecta > Orthoptera > Acrididae > Schistocerca > Schistocerca piceifrons. The sequence goes on along the minus strand of NC_060138.1, from coordinate 986,958,862 downwards.
AATATTTGTGGACATTAACACTGGTTCCTAGCCAATTCTTTGTCACTAAAGATTGAAGAAACACACTATATGCAGTTCAGAACATGTAAGGGGTGTCCCATGAGTATATGCCTAACATATGTGGACAAGCATATAGAATAAGTGGACAGTGTTAAATTCTTGGGATTACAGCTTGATAATAAATTCAACTGGGAGGAGCACACCCCAGAAATGCTGAAGCTTCTAAACAAATCTCTATTTGCAATGCGAATTCTGTCAGACATAGAAGATACTATGTTTAATTTCACTCTGTAATGTAATTATGGGATTATTTTTTGGGTTAATTCATCAAGCCAAGCTAAAGTTTTCCAAGCACTAAAATGTGCAATAAGAGTTATATGTAGTGTGAACTCAAGAACATCCTGCAGAGGCCTGTTTAGGGAACTAGGGATACTAATTACTGATTCCCAATATATTTATTTCCTTAATGAAATTTGTCATTAAAATATATCACTTTTTCAAATCAACAGCTCAGTTCATGGAATCAATACTAGAAATAAGGATAATATTCAAAAGGATTTAAAGTCACTTACTCTTGCACAAAAAGGTGTGCATTATTCAGGAACAAACATTTTCAATAAATTGCCAGCAGCCATAAAAAGTTTAACAAGCAATGAAATTCAGTTTAAGAAAAGCCTAAAGGATTTATTGGTGGCCAACTTCTTCTCCATTGATGAATTTCTCAGTAGAAGCAACTGATTTTTATAAAGTACGATCTAACTTCTGCAGGATTTCAGTGCAGTAATGTGTTCATTGTAAATAAGTATTGTAGTAGTTCTATTATATGTTTATTACCTTATAAATAAAAAAAAATTTTTTTTAATTTTAAATTCAGTGCGGTAATGCGATCTTAGTAAATGAGTGTTGTAAAGTGATCCTTTCGTATAGTGCTCATTAAAAAAAGAGAGAGAGACAATCATTCCACTTGGGATCTGAGAAAGGTATATTTGCTTATTTGTTTTAGTTGTAAATATTTATCATGTATTACTGTTTTTTTTGACATGTTATACATCCTGGAGGACCTCCTTACTATGGATCAATTGGAATGAAAGTAAATGTAATCTAATCTAGTTTAAAAATTCAGAAGTTCACCTTCAGAAAGTGTACACATTTCAGATAATTTGTTTCACATTTGGTTGGTGGTGGCACCTTCTAGGATACTACTGTAATCATCTCTTACACAACAGCAATTTTGTGATTATTTATTAAAAAAGATGATGACTAATGGTGCCTTGAAAAATTTTGTCATGTTATCAGAAAACTGAAGACTGTCACAAGTGGTACATGACATCAAACAAAAGTTGATAGCTTCACTACACTTTGTTAAGTAAATATGACAGAGAGCACCTGTTGGTATGTGGGGCCATTACACTACTATTTCTTCAGTTTAAAAAGTCCTGCTTTATAAAATTTCTATTATGGTTTGTCTTTGCAACATCCTGTATTAAATATCAATACTGGCAGCAGTTTCTCACATAGTAAGGGCATGTAATATTGTTAATGGTGAATAGTCTGTTGGATAGAGACAATAAGCTTAGCAGCTTCCTTGCTGCTATTCTCAAGAAGAGTAGGATAGGGGACAGCACTGGGTTCCCCCACCCCCTTTTTTTTTCTTTCAACTGTAATAATACAAACATAGCATACACTGCACAAGCACTCATCACAGTCATTCATATGACTCAGATGCACAGTTTGACAATTCATGACAGAATGGGGGAAAGCGCTTCATTAAGAGTTGGTCCAAGATGGAAAAGTGGGATTTACACACCTGCCACCAACATTCATTTCATAAGTGTGGGCTTGACTTCTACTTTGATTACAGCCTGTAACTTCTCAATTTATTTACAGTTTCTCATTTTAGCATTGTTTGACAATAGTTAGGTTTATAAGTTCTAAAAATATGGCAGTATCATTATCATAATGAATGATAATTTACCTTAGAGTCTCCTTCACTGTCCCTGTCAACACTGTTCTCTTTTATTTTGTCTTCTGGGTGGTCTTGCACTGGGGCTGTTTCATTAGTGGCTCTTAGACCAGCTATCAGACTGTTCTGTTGTTTCTGAAAATAAATAATCAACCATAGGTATTTGGTATACATACAACAGATACCACTTAAAATTCTCTCTCTCTCAACACACACACACACGCACACACACACACACACACACACACACACACATCTTGACTAAAAAAAATTGAAACTGCTTGCATTAGTAAGGAACTGTTTGTTTGGGAATATTCGTGCTAGAGTATTTTCAGTATTTAACTGATACTTTAAGCAGTGATAGCCTCTGCAAAATTTAGTCAACTCAGTGACAGTGGGCTAGCAAATTAATACAGATAGGTCCTTATGCACTAATAAAGTATGAAAAATAGTTCCTCGTCGAATATCTGAGCAGCATTGTTCATTTTGTGTGTGTGTGTGTGATTATTATTATTATTATTATTATTATCATCATCATGAAACTCTCACTGAAGTCGAGCCAAGACATAGATTCTCAAAAGCATGCAGTTACATTAACAGCTAGCATCAATAACTCATGGAGGTGGCTATTGTGGTCTTCAATGTGAAGACTCTCTCCACAGAAGTCTCTCTTGTGCAAGTCTTTTTATCTCTGAATAACTACTGCATATTACATCCATAACGAGAGGCAAAAGTTAGTACAAATTTGTGTGTGTGTAAAAACTCAACGTGTGAAGCATACAACTACCACCGTGTTATCTTAGTGAAAGACCTTGCTAAGAACCCAAGGAAATTCTGGTATTTTGTACAATTTCTGAGCAGGTCAAAGGCTTATATCCAGTCACTCATTGACCAGTTCACTGTGACAATAGAAGACAGCAAAAGCAAAGCTAAAGTTTTAGATTTTGGAAAGGAGGATGACACAAATGTACCATCATCTGAGCATCACACAGACTCCTGTATGGGGGAGATAGTAATAGGCATCCATGGTGTAGAGAAGCAACTGAAAGAGTTGAAAATGAATAAGACACCAGGTCTGAATGGAATCCCCAGTTTTACTGAGCATACTCTATGGCATTTGCCCCTTACTTAACTTGCATTTATCGTGACTCTCTCACCCAGTGCAGAGTCCCAAGTGACTGGAAAAAAGCACAGGTGACTCCTATACAAAAGAAGGGCGAAAGAATGGATCTGCAAAGTTACAGACAAGTTTCCTTAACACTGGCTTGTGGCAGAGTTCTTGAACATATTCTCAGACTGTATATAATATATTTCATTGAGACAGAAAGGCCTCTGCCCACAAATCAGCACAGATTTAGAAAGCTTCGTTCATGCAAAACTCAATTTGCCCTTTTCCCATCATACACAAGTGGCTCAAAGACTTCTTAAGTAATAGAACCCAGTACAGTGTTCTTGATAGCAACATGAGGGTATTGTTAGGGTGCCCCAGGGAAGTGCAATAGGACTGCTCTTATTCTCCACATACAGGGCGGTTATAACTAAAGTCCTAGATTCAAAACAATGCAAAAAATGAATCACTGTAAAGAATGAAGTCAAAGTTGAATTAAACATTATTGCAGAAGGGGAAAATGTTATGTAAAAAAAATTAATGAAAATTTTACCACTACATGGCACTGTAAGCGGCAGAATATGCAAAATAAAAGAGGTGGGATACATGGCTGTGCCTCATTTGCATCTGAGATTCTTAGCATGACTGTCTCGATGCAGGATCATGTGCTGCCGGTAAAGCTCTAAAGAAGTTCTGGACACACTAGGGTACGAAAAAAGAGGTTGTCTGCCATGGGTCTGGAGAAAATGATAGCAACACTTGAAAAGATAGTTTCTTTTGAAGTGTAATGTGCCAGAGAGAGGTAAACAGTTGATCTGATACCAGTAGAAGATGTGGCCACAGTACATCAGGGGGTCATGCAATGGCATGCAAACACTCATTGAATGGGGAATTGTCTGAACTTTGGACATGGCCTGTGTGCACAGCACATAAAATTCTACCAAACATCTTGCACTGCTATCCATACAAAAGTATCCACATTCAGGAGTTACTTCATGCTGATCTGTCAGTAAGACAAACATTTGCTCTAGAATTACTTGCTTGCATGGAAGTGAACATTCGGCCATGGGAGATTCTATGGACAGACTAAGCTCATTTCCATCTTTAAGGACATGTCAATACAAAGGATTGCGGAATATGGGCAATGGAAAATCCACCTGCACATCAACTGGTTCTGCTTCATTCTGCAAATGTAACTGTGTGGTGTGAATTGATGGCATCATTTATCATAGGACAATATATTTTTGACACGATGATTCCTGTGTGTCTTGTTACCTGGCAAATGCCATTACAGTCTTCTGCACACCAATGTCATTCCAACCCTTCAACACTGTGGGTATGTGGGTAAGGTCATTTTTATGCAAGATGGAACTCCTCTGCACATTGCACAGCCAGGAAGCAGCTGCTGCACTGACATTTTGGAAATGCTGCAATTATCAGCTGTCATTTCCCTACAGCCTGGTCATTCAGATCACTTGTTCTTAATCCATGTGACTTCATGCTGTGAGGTATTCTGAAAGATATTGGTTCAATGCTCTGATTACAATTGAAGGTACGCATTGCACAGCACATTTTGAGCATGACCCTTGAGACACTCCAATCTTTTGTGGAACATGCTGTTTCTCAATTTCAACTTTTGGATGAAACTGGGGGACAGCATATTCAACATGCCTTGTGCCAATCTCACAACAATTAAAAACTGATTTAATTGTTGCTTTTATGTGATTTTTGGTCTTAGGGCAGTTAAAAACCGATTTTCCCCCATCCAGTGTGGTGCAACCTTTCCATAGTAGGTGGGATTACCTAACAGTGCCATAACTGTTGAATGCCAAACTTGTGAGGTCATGCACATTGTACAATACAATTGCTTTTATGTACAACTCACTTATGTTATTGTTCTTACAGTGGCATTTAGTGGGAAAAGTCTTGTTAAACTTTTTCTGTTTCCATAACATTTTCCACTTTTTCGATAATATTCTTTTTTGATTCGACATCAGCATGAGGAGTGTTTCTTTTTTTTTACAGCATTGTGGAACTGGAACTTTAATTATAATAATACTGTACATACATGATCTGATGGACAGGATGAGCAGCAATCTGGGGTTGTTTGCTGATAATGCTGTCGTGTATTTGCAATGTGTCATCACTGAGTGACTGTAGAAGTATACACAATGACTTAGACGAAATTTCTAGTTGACATGATGAACAGTAGCTTGCTCAGATAAGTAGGAAAAACAAACTTGTAACATTAGAAAACAGCATAAGTAATGTGTTGCTTGACAGTCACCTCGATTAAGTAGCTAGGGTAACATTGTCAAGCAATATTAAATGCAAAAAGCAAATAAGGATTGTAGTAGGGAAGGTGAATGGTTGACTTCTGTTTAATGGGTGAATTTTTTTTTTTTTTGGGGGGGGGGGGGGGGGTGGGGTGGTTTGGTTCACCTGTAAAAGAGAACATGTGCACAACATTAATGTGACCCACACTTGATACTGCTTGAGTGTTTGGGATCGCCATCAGGTCAGATTAAACGACAACATTGAGGCAGTTCAGAGGTGGACAGCTAGATTTATTACCGGTATATTGCGGCAACACAAGAGTATTACAAGATGGTTCGTGAACTCAAATGGGAATCCCTGGTGGAGCACTACTGAGGAAATTTGAAGAACTGGCATCTGAAGCTGACTGCAAAACAAATCCACTGCTGCCAATGTACATTTTGCCTAAGAACCATGAAGATAAGATAAGAGCAATTAAATCTCTTACAGAGGTATATAGGCTGTTGCTTTTCCCTCACTCAATTTGCAAGTGGAACAGGAAAGGAAATGATTAGTGGTGGCAGAATATATTCTCCACCACTCCCCTTACGGAGACTTGTGAAGTATGTATGTAGAGGTAGATTTGAATCTGCTACAATATTCAAACCTTGATCTCTCTCTACAATTTTTACCCCCACGCTAAGCTGAATTACCAAAGTGATGGTTCCTAGATGTCTTAAAGATTTGTCATAACAATCAATCCTTTTTTTTTAGTAAGATTGCACCTTAAATTTGTTTTTTCCCCAATTGATATGGTTCCTTCTTATTAGTCATTCAATCTATACATCTAATCTTCAGGATTCTTCTGTACCATAACGTTTCAAAAGCTTCTATTCTCTTCTTGCCTGAGTTGTTTATTGTCAGTCTTTCACTTCCATGCAAGGCTACACTTCAGGCAAATACTTTCAGAAAAGAATTTATAATATTGAAATTTATATCTGATGTTAACAAATTTCTCTCTTTCAGAATGGCTTTCCTTATTATTGTCAATTTGTATTTTATATCCTCTCTACCTTGGATATCATCAGTTACTTTACTACTCTACTACTTTTAGTATCACATTTCCTAATCTACTTTCTTCAGCAGCACTTGATATAATATGTCTTTATTCCTTTATCATTGTTTTATTTTTGTTGATGTTCATTTTATAACCACTTTTCAAGACACAGTCCATCCTGTTCAACTGTTCTTATAAGTCTATGATACAATTGCAATGTTATTGGCAAACTTCAAAGTTTTTATTTCTTATTTTGTCAATTACTGCTTCCCTTTCATGTCTTTTGATTCACATAACTGCAGTTCAATTTCTGTACAAACCGTGAATAATATTTCATCAACACTATCACAACTTTTATCTAGAAGGGGCAGTCAATAAAAAAAAGACAGAAAAAAGTAAGTAAACTGTTCATTATTTCAAAAGTAATTACCAGGACTGTTAAGAAATCTATCCCACTGTGAAACAAGACAGTCCGTGTCTTGATGTACAAATGTTTGCAGAACCAGGATTGTACCCAGGCTTGCATCTCTTCATCCAAAGCAAATTGATGGCCACAGATGTTTTTCCTCTGATCTCAAAACATACAGGTATCACATGGGGAGAGATTGGCACTGTGTGGAGAATGTGTAAGGGCTTCTCAGTGAAATTTCCACAACATAATTGAAACGACAGTGGCAATGTGTGAACCTATCCACATGTTCCCAAGGTTGTTTTGACTATACTGCAGAAGTTTTGCTGGGAAGCCCTTACACATCCTCCATACAGTTCCAATCTCTGCCCATGCAATTTCCATGCATTTGGAGACCTGAAGAAAGACATTTGTGGCCACTGATTTGCTACAGATGAAGAGGTACATACATGGGTACAATCATGGTCCCACAGGCGGTTGCAAACATTTTTCTATGAAGGCACTGACCATCTTGTCACACAGTGGAATAAATGTACTGGCATTTGTGGAAATTACTTTTGAATTAATAAACAGTTTACTTATTTTCTTCCACATGTCTCATTTTCATCTAATTTCCTCTAATAAATCTACAACTGCTACAGACATGGGTTTACTTTCTTTCACTCATCTTCTAAGATAAGTTGTTGGGCCAGTATTGCTTAACATTTTCTTGCATTTCTGTGGAAGCCAACCAAACTGATCTTTCCTAGGGTTGTCCTGTATCAGTTTTTCCAATCTTCCGCTAATAATTCCTATTAATATTTTGCAACTATGCCTACTTAAACTGGTAGTTCAATAACACTGACACCTGTCGCAACCTGCTCTTTTTGGAATTGGCATTACTGCATTCTTCTTGAAGTATGAGGACATTCTGACTATCTCATATATCCTACACACCAGTTGGCATTGTTTTGCCTTCCAAGGATTTCAATCATTTTGAGGGTATGTCATTTGCTTCAGGAACTTTGTTACAGTTTAGGTTTTCGTTACCTCCTTTTCCCTTTCTACAACATTGTCTTCATGTTCCATTTCCATTGTATCTGAACTATATATTCCTTACATTTCTCAAATTTCCCTTCTTTGCTTAGTACTGGCTTGCCATCTGACTTCTTGATATTCATACAGTTGCTTCCCTTTTCCCCAAACATATCTGTGGGTAGCATCTATCTTTCCTATAGCCAAGCATGCTTCTACAACTTTGATCAATGCACTCTAACCACACCTGCCCAGCCACTTTGCACTTTCTGTCAATCTCATTTTTAGACTTCTGTATTCCTTTTTGCCTGCTTCATATTCTTAATTTATGTATTTTCCCTTTTTTTCAATTAAATTCAGTATCTAGTGTGTTACCCAAGGATTTCTATAGGGCCTTGTCTTTTTACCCATTTGATCCTCTGCAGTCTTCACTGTTTTATTTCTCAGCACTACCTATTTGTCTCCTATTGTATACCATTATATACTGAAGAGCCATAGAAACTGGTACACCTGCCTAATATCGTGTAGTGCCCCCTTGAGCATGCAGAAGTGCTACAACATGACACAGTATGGACTTGACTAAAGTCTGAAGTAGTGCTGGAGGGAATTGACACCATGAATCCCACACAGCTGTCCATAAATCCGTAAGGTTCGAGGAGGTGGAGATCTCTTCAGAACTGCATGTTACTAGATATCCCAGATATGCTCAATAATGTTCATGTCTGGGGAGTTTGGTAGCCAGAGGAAGTGTTTAAACTCAGAAAAGTGTTCCTGGAGCCACTCTGTAGCAATTATGGACATGCGGGGTGTTGCATTGACTTGCTGGAATTGCCCAAGTCTGTCGGAATGCACAAAGACATGAATGGATGCAGGTACTCAAACAGTTGACACTATTGTGCATTTCATGCAACTGTTTCAGCATCATGATTGGCCTCACCTTCATGCGTTTTTAAATTGAAGTCAGCTGCTTAAAGGAAGTCCCTCTAACAAAGGAATCACTTTCAAAGGACACCAGATATCCAAGTAGTACAGGAATTAGCATATTTTATCAAAACAAAAGAGGGATTAGAGATTAAGTTAGTGAACTGCTTATAGATGTTGGCTCTGACATTATTGGTATATCAGAGCACAACTTAAATGAGGCTTCCTTTACCAGCATACAGTCTGCCCCGGTAGCTGAGTGGTCAGCGTGACAGACTGTCAATCCTAAGGGCCCGGGTTCGATTCCCGGCTGGGTCGGAAATTTTCTCCGCTCAGGGACTGGGTGTTGTGTTGTCCTAATCATCATCATTTCATCCCCATCGACGCACAGGTCGCCGAAGTGGCGTCAAATCGAAAGACCTGCACCAGGCGAACAGTCTACCCGACGGGAGGCCCTAGCCACATGACATTTCCATTTTTATACCAGGATACAGATCAGCTGGCTGTTTTTCAAGGTGTTCTTTGAGGAGCAGGGGTGGCCATGTATGTAAAAAACAGTATTTCATTTCAGTCCATAGATGTATGATGGCACTGCACTGAACAGTTATTTGAATGTTGTTTATAGGTCCCCTAACTCTTGGCTTCAGAGCATTTCTGCTCAAGCTAGAGAGGGTTCTTGGTTCACTTTATTGGAAGATCTCCCAAACTCATATGACCTTATGCAGACTGTGTTTTTTCCAACCAGGATACAGGGTAACAGTAGCACAGCCACAGCCAATATTATTATTCATTCTTCATTACTAGATGGGCATTCAGTTAGTAAAAGAGTAAATGGCCTTACAGACCATGATGTGCAAATTTTAACACTAAAAGGCTTTTGTACACAAACAAATGTTATATGTACTATGTAGGAAAGCTAATCCAATGGCAATAAAGGGTTTTTCTAAACCTTATTAAGGAACGAGAGTGGCAGGAATTTTATAGTGCTAATAACATAGATGACAAATATAATACTTTCCTTAGCAGATTTCTCATGGCCTTTGAGGGCTGCCTTCCCTTGGAATGTACTGAACAGTGTACTAGCAGTAAAAGGCAGCCTGGGTGGATGACTAATAGGATAAGGATATCATGTAGAACAAAGCAGGAATTATATCAAAATGTTAGAAGTAGTCACAATCAAGCTATAGTAGCCCATTACAAACAGTGCTGTACGATGCTTAAACATGTTATTAGGAAGGCAAAGAGTATGTGTATGCAAATAGAATAGCTAATTCACAGGATAAAATTAAAACCATATGGTCAGTTGTGAAGGAAGTATCTGGTCAGCAGCACTAGGTCAATGATATAAAGTCAGTTCGTAGTAAAAATATTTCTGTTATGATAAGTCAGATATATGTACAGAATTTAACAATCATTTTCTGAGCATTGCTGGTGCATTAAATGAAAACTTAGTTTCTACAGGAAATACTCCTCTATGATACTGACAAGGGGGAGATTGAATCAATAATTAAATCACTGTAGACTAAGTACTCTCATGGATATGATGGAGTGCCTAGCAGAATATTACAGTACTGCACATGTTAGACCCTTACTTAGCCATATTTGTACTTTTTCCTTTAAGAATGGTCAGTTTCCTGAACGATTTAAGTACTGAGTAGTAAAGCTGCTTTATAAAAAGGGAGAAAAGGATAATATCAACAATTTTAGACCTTTTTCTATGCCATAAGTGTTTGATAAAGTTATTGAAAAGGCTGTGTATGTAAGGATAATTGAGCATTTTATATCACATAATTTGCTGCCAAATGTACAGTTCAGCTTTAGAAGTGGTTTAACAACTGAAAGTACTATATTCTTTTTTCTATGTGAGGTACTGGTTGGATTAAACAAAAGGTTTTGAAGCCATATTTTTTGATTCAACTAAGGTGTTTGATTGTGTTGACCACAAGATATTTCTCCAGAAGTTGGACCATTATGGAATACGGGGAGTGGCTCACAATTGGTTCACCTCTTACTTTAACAACAGACAGCAAAAGGTCATTATAGTGGTTGTGATGTGGGAGGCACAGTCAAACGGGGGAGGGGAATTGTCCCAGGGATGAGTGTTGGGGCCACTCCTGTTCCTTATTAATATAAATCATATGCCCTCTAGTATTACAGATAATTCTAAAATACTTCTCTTCGCTGAAGGCACTAGCTTGTTAGTAAAGGACATTGTGTGCAACATTGACTCTGTTTCAAACAGTGAAGTTCATGACATAAGTTCATGGCTTGTAGAAAATAAAGGAACGCTAAATCACAGTAAGACTCAGTTTTTATAGTTTCTAACACATATTTCAACAAAACACGGTTTTAATTTCACATAATGGGCATACAATTAGTGAAACTGAACAGTTCAAATTTCTAGGTGTTCAGATAGATAGTAAACTGTCGTGGAAAGCCCACATTCAGGATCTTGTTCAAAGACTTCATGCTGCCATTTTTACCATTCGAACGGTATCCAAATTAAGTGATCATTTGACATGAAAATTAATCTACTTTGCTTATTTTCATTAGCTTATGTTGTATGGTATTATATTTTGGGATAACCTGGCCCATTCTCAAAGGATATTTTTGGCTCAGAAATGTGCAGTTTGGGCAATAAGTGGTGTAAGTTCGTAAACCTCTTGTCGAACCCTGTTCACTAGTCTTGGTATTCTGACTTTGGCCTATCAATATATATATATTCTTTACTGTTGTTTTTTGTTAATATATATATACACACACACACATTCTTTACTGTTGTTTCTTGTTAACAATATCAGCTTATTTCCAAGAATTAGCAGCTTTCATTCAGCTAATACTAGGTAGAAATCTAATCTGTATTTGGATAGAACGTCCTTAACTCTTGTGCAGAAAGGTGTGCAGTATACTGCTGCATCCATTTTCAGTAAGCTACCACAAGAATTCAAAAATCTTAGCAGTGATCCACGCATTTTCAAACTGAAACTGAAGTGTTTCCTCATGCATCACTCCTACTATTCTGTCGAGGAGTTCCTTGAAAAATTAAGCTGATTCCTGTGTTATATTGTTGATTACATTTACTTAAACTTATGGTTTGACTTTTTTTAAATTCATGGACATTTTATTTTACCTGCTATTACTTTTATGTTGTAGTTCCTTGTACTGACATTATCCATGACCTTGGAGATTTTCTCCTCAATTTGGTCCTACAGAACTAGACATGTAAATAAATAAAAAAAGGGCAGAATGCTTACGTACATGTCACCTGGCAGAGTCATATCTAGAGGTATCAGGGGTCCCATATCACTCCAACTGCACACACCCCACACCATTACAGAACCTCCACCAGCTTGAACAGTCCCCTGCTGAGATGCAGGGTTTTTGGATTCACGAGGTTGTCTCCATACCTATACACGTCCATCTGCTTGATACAATTTGAAATGAGACTCATCCAACCAGGCAACATGTTTCCAGTCATCAACAATCCAATGGCAGTGTTGATGGGCCCAGGTGAGACGTAAAGCTTTGTGTCGTGCAATCATCAGGGGTACATGAGCGGGTCTTCAGCTCCAAAAGTCCATATTGGTGATGTTTCATTGACTGGTTCACTTGTTGATGACCCGGGATTGAGACTTGCAGCAATTTGCGGAAGGGTTGCACTTCTGTCATGTTGAATCATTCTCATCATTCATCATTTGTCCTGTTCTTGCAGAAACGTTTTCCAGACTCAGCAATGCCAGAGATTTCATGTTTTACCAGATTCCTGGTATTCATGATACACATGTGAAATGTGTTGCGTGGAAGAATCCCCACTTCATCGCTGCCTCGGAGATGATGTGTCCCATCGCTCATGCACCGCCAACAACACCACGTTCAAACTCGCTTAAATCTTGATAACCTGTCAATGCAGCAGCAGCAATAACTAAACTAACAACCGTGCCAGACACTTGTTGTTTTATATAGGCATTGCCGACCACAGTACCATATTCTGCTGGTTTACATATCTCTGTATTTGAATATGCATGTCTATACCAGTTTCTTTGGCGTTTCAGTGTATAATCTATCTGAAGCCTTCTGGTGTCCCCAAGTTCTCTTACATATATATATACCCTTCTTTCACAAAACTTAAACAAGTAGTTAATGTAATTTAATCAGAGCACTGGAGCTCACTGGTGGGGTGTTTATAGCACCTGTGATTTTGACAGTACAGGGTGTTTCAAAAAGAATGGCCGATTTCAAAACTCCATATTTATTGATAAAAACATACTAGAAACATGGGATTAATTGAAAAATACTAACAAAATCTTAGTTTTAACTACACTGTTACAAATGCTCTATGTGTTCACTAGCAGATTGTAGCGCCTAGAACCGTTTGGCCACTCCGGCCCGCTATCTGCTATTACAGAAGTTACAGCAGCTGTTATTCTGCTCTTGACTTCTTCTGTGTCAGAAGGTAAAGGCAAGATTAACACACTTCCCTTCATGTGCCTCCCCCCCTCCCCCCCCAAGCCCCACACACAATCACATGGGGTCATGTCTGGTGATCTTGGAGGCCAAGAATGGAGGGCATTGTCTTGGACTCCCGAGCACCCTGTCCAGCACTGAGGCAGATAGTCATTGGGAAACTGATGTATATTGTTGTGCTAGAGTGGTGGAACTCCATCACATTGAGAAATAAATTCTTCAGAGTCCTCTTGAAGTTGTGGGAAAAGCCAATTCATTCCGGTCATTGTGTTTTCCTCAAAAAGAAGGGACCATACACTTTTTTATGAGAAATGGCGCCAAAAATGTTCACTTTAGAAGAGTCTCTTTTCATGCTCAATAATGTCATGGGGGTTCTGGAGTAACCACAAGTGACTGACCAAAATCACTGACTCACTCTTTGCAAACTACAGCACACGAAACAACTTCTGTTGAGTGGATGCCATCTTACTTCTGACTGATTGGAATATGAGAAGATGCATTGACTGACATCTAAGGGCAATTTTCTGAAACTCTACACCACAAACTTTCAAACAACACACATTTCCTTGCTGGTACATCTAATGTTTCATAATTATTACCATCCAAAAGCAGGTCATTCTTCTTGAAACACTCTGTAAGGTGGATGTATTGACAGGTACACGAAGACACTATTATAATGTAGAACTTCCAATCAATTTTACATCAACACAACATCAATGCAAAGAATCTAGTTATAAATGGTTAAATTTAGGAATACACATCTCTCAGGGGGGAAAAAAACAGAACTACAGACAACAAGTTATTTTGTGGACTCTATAAAAAAAATTCTCAACAGTGTTATTCACAAATGTTTTAGAAAATTTCTTGTGGAAAAAACTGCAGTGTGGCTAAAATTCTTTTTGAATGAATTAGGAACAGACTTGGTCACAATAAAATATTAATTTACAGTAATTACTGGTTTTGGTCAGAATGTGACCATCTTCAAACCATTTAAGTAGAGTTGAGTGTGAATTTACAATATAATTCCTTACACTAACTGCGCGGATTTTTTTAAGACATCCTTCCAACCAAGTTCTTATTGTCTGCTTTGCAACTTCCTCTTCGATGATGTACTCAAATTCTTCACGAGCCAATAGCTCCTCTAACTGCAGAGCTTTTCGTATATCCACAGAACGATAGGACAGCATGCTGTAAAAAAAAAAAAAATAAAGGCAAGGTTTGTCATATTAGAAATAAAAAACTGGTGCCAAATAAATAAAAATTAGTTAAAATCCAATAACATACTTTTAATTTCAGTTTACAGTCTTTTAACTGGACTGTTATAATGCACTTTTTTGAAGTGTGGTGACAGTCCCTTCATTTTTGATAATCGCAACATCCAAGATCCTCAACAAGATCAATCAGTGAGGCACACATCATGGATGTGGGATGAGTCAAAGGATAATTTAACAAAAGACATACAACATATAGAAACTTAGTCTTTGAACTGTTTTAATAATAAACAGTGACAATATTGCTTACTGCTATTAGTACTTTAAATATTTAATATCCTTAGTGGTGAAGGATATTGATAATGGATCTGAAGCACTGGATTCAGCATCTGTCCAGCACCACCAGAGGCACGATCACAAGTCACGTGAATTGAACTGATAACTGCACGGAGCTAAGTGAGCGACTGCGGGCCAATCTTGTTTAGTATGCTGCTTGAGCTCCATTAAATCTAGCTGCAATTCAGATATCGACCCTGCTTTGGACACCAACTTCCTGGCTTATTTTCTTGATGTTTATACAGTGCTTCCCTCACAACAGATTTGGATTTGTTCCCAGATTAAGCACTCATGCTCACTGGGGACATTTTAGTAGCAACGATTTCTTACCCTACCTTGTTCACCACCGCTTCCTGTGTTATGGACCTCAAGTTCATGGAACTTTGGCAGTAACAGCTGTCACAGCAAGAGCAACAATTTGCAGCTCAAGAGCAATGCTAGAAAGAGTAGCAGGTTGCTCTTTTCCATCTCGTGTCTCAGCAGCAACAAATACACCAGTCAGTGGTCATGGCTATGGCCTCACTGCTGTTCCCTACATTCATCATGTCATCGAAGAGTTGGGAAGTCTACTACAGTTATTTTGAATTCCATTGTTTTGATTTTATACAAAGTGGTTCAAAAACTGAAATTGCTCTCAGACCCTACTGAACTCTCTTTCAATGATCCCTGTTCTCAGTTAGCCAAACACTGCAGTCAGCATACATACCTTGTTGCAACTAGGCTCCAGTTAAAGCAGTGTCATAAACAACATGGACAGCCATGTGCAGCTTGGGCTGCTGACTTGCAGAATAGTGCATGAAAATGCAGTTTCATGTGTCAGAACTGTAAAGTCTCCTATACAGAATCACTTATTTGAGATGTGGCTCTGCACCTCACCCACACCAGGGATGTTGCCATAAAAGCTTTAGCTATATCTGTTCCTAGTCTTCATGAAATACTTCAGACTGCTAAATCTACTAGATTGCATCAGAAGCTCAGTAAGGTTTTAAAAACAACACTCATGTTTCCAAGCTTTTAGTCACCCTTACAAGCACATGTCTACTAATGATTCAAACTCATCAACTTCTACTCCTGCCACCAAGTCTCATCCAAGTTCATGGACATTTGGAACACTGGTGCTACTCCTGGATCCTTAGTAATTTTGTCATGTATCAGCCTAACCATTTTATTAGAGTTTCTGAGCTCTGCATGCAGCTAAGTTACATAAAGTGACTAACTGTTGATCATGATCTGACAATTGGTTTGCCACCAGCTATGTATGTGTGTATTAAACTTTGGCATCTTGAATGAATATATTATCTATAAGGGTCTACTATTTTGAGCAATTTGGGCAGGAAAATTTATCTCTGATACCAAACTATAAATGGCTAAAGCACCTGCAGATTATTTTTCCTGCTATGAAAACCGGATCCGAAGGAGAAATAACACTATGGTTGGTAGTCTATTGCAAAGACGTCTTTCCAGAGGAGTGGTGGAAAAGACTACAGTTGTTTATGAACAATTATGGAAAGGATAGATTGCTACTCATCATAAAGATGACACTGAGATGCAGACAGGCATAACCACTAAAACTCTATTTTTTGGTTTTAACCATACTGTTTCCAAGTATTCTTAGAAAAATCTCAGTCATTATTAAGACATCAAGCAGACAACAGGAAGTAAATGACAGTGTGTGATTTTGATATTAATTTCCTGAAAGATACAAATAAAGGAAACACTTTGGAAATGTTACTCAACAAATAACCAGAGTTTTTTCATTAATTTGCTCAAAAGCCTTACAAAAGGAATAAGAACACTAATAGACAACATAGCTCTAGATGAACACTTAATTGATGAACCTAAATATTTATCCAGTAGTGAATGGCCTCTATGACTACAGCACACAGCTAGCCATATTAAATAAAGTGTATGTGTCTGTGTGTGTAGCGTTAGTTATCTCTGAAGAAGCAAATTGTTTGAGAGGTTAGGAATGTTTTCTATCTTGTTTATGTACTTATCACCTGCTCAACACCTCAATTATTTTGGTTGATTAGTATTGTGAATGGTTTGATGCAGCCCAGCATAACTTCCTCTTCTGTGCCAACCTTTTCATCTCAGAGTAGCAGTTACATCCAATATTTTCCGTTATTTGTTGGATGTATTCCAATCTCAATCTTCCCCTATAGTTTTTGACCTTTATGGTTACTGCTATGGCTATCTCTAGCACCAATGAACTTATTCATGATGTTCTGACACATTTCCTATCATCCAATCTGTTCTTCTATTCAGTTTTTTCCACTTATTGATTTCTTCACCAATTCTGTAGAGGACCACTTTATTTATCATCTTATCAGTCCACTCAAATTCCTGAAACATTTATGCGACACCAATCTCAAATGCTTTCATTTTTTCCTTTTCTGTATTTCCTACAGTCCATGATTCACTTCCAGACAATGCTGTGTTCCAGGCAGACATTCTCAGAAATTTCTTCCTCACATTAAGGTCTATGTTTGATAGTAGTGGACTTCTTTCAGTGACAAATGCTCTCTTTGACTACGTTACTCTCCTTCTTATGTCCTCTTTACTTGCTCTGTCACAGATTATTTTGCTTCCCAGGTAGCAGAACTTCTTCACTAATTTATTATGTGGTTTGATGTTAAGTTGTAGAAATCATTCTGTTACATTACACATAACAAAGAATTCAAAGAGTTTATACGTATAAGAAGATCTGTAACAAATGACATATGAAAAGAATATTTCTATAGGAATGATCAGCTCTTGTATAGTACAGAAATGGATGTGTTTTGTTTTATCTAAGTTAAAAAGATTGCTTTTTCAAGTGCTGAAGTTTCTACATTATGTTTGATTACAATATTTAAAAATTCTGCAAAGAGAATGTTTTCTGTATCTTTCATATAGAATGTCACATCAAAAGATATTTTACTGAATACTGAGAAATATACACACACCAAAAAAAGTTTTGCATCACCTCAGTTCTGAGTTCCAGAACCTGTACAGAAAATTGGAAGAGAGATCAACATAAACATCATTTCCGCCATTTTTACTGCTCATGAAACCAAACATTGCATCTTGTACCGCCGTAGAACGAGACCTTCACAGGTGGTTGTCCACAGATTGCTGTACACTCCGGTTCCCCTAATACCCAGTAGCACATAATCTTGATTTGATGTATGCCTGTATTCAATGTGGCATATTATCCACAAGTTCATCAAGGTACTGACGGTCCAGATTGTCCCACTCCTCAATGGCGATTTGACGTAGATCACTTGGAGTGGTTGGTGGGTCACGTCATCCATAAACAGCACTTTTCAATCTATCCCAGGCATGTGTGATAAGGTTCATGTTTTCAGAACATGCTGGCCACTCTAATCAAGCAATGTTGTTATCCTGAAGGAAGTCATTCACAAGATGTGCATGATGTGGGCACGAATTGTCATCCATGAAGACTGGGCGCGAACTGTCGTCCATGAAGATGAATGCCTCACCAATATGCTGCCGATATGGTTGCACTATCAGTCGAGGGTGGCATTCACGTATCGTACAGCCATTACGGCGTCTTCCATGACCATCAGAAGCACACCCTACATGATGCCACCCCAAAACAGCAGCGAACCTCCACCTTGCTGCACTCGCTGGACAGTGTTCCTAAGGCATTCAGCCTGACTGGGTTGCCTCTAAACATGTATCCGACGATTGTCTGATTGAAGGCATATGCGACACTCATCAGCAAAGAGAATGTTATGCCAATTATGAGTGGTCCATTCGGCATGTTATTGGGCCCATCTGTACAGCGTTGCATGCTATCGTGGTTGCAAAGATGGATCTCTCCATGGATGTCGGGAGTGAACTTGGGCATCATGTACCCTACTGTGCACAGTTTGAGTCGTAGCATGACGTCCTGTGGCTGCACAAAAAGCATTATTCAACCTGGTGGCGTTGCTGTCAGGGTTCCTCCGAGCCATAATCCGCAGGTAGTGGTCAACCACTGCTGTAGTAGCCCTTGGGTGGCTTGAGCGAGGCATGTCATTGACAGTTCCTGCCTCTCTGTATCTCCTCCATGTGCAACAAGTTTGGAAGCTAGGAGACGAGGTACTGGCAGAAGTGAAGCTGTGAGGACGGGGTGTGAATTGTGCTTGGGTAGCTCAGTTGGTAGAGCACTTGCCTGCGAAAGGCAAAGGTCCCGAGTTCGAGTCTCGGTCCGGCACACAGGTTTAATCTGCCAGGATGTTTCAAGATCGATTTGGTTCACACCTGGACACCTGGAAACTTCCCTTGTTGAGAGCCCTTTCTGGCACAGAGTAACAATGCAGATGTGATCGAACCACAGTATTGACCGTCTTGGCATGGTTGAACTACAGTCGACATGAGCCATGTACCTCCTTCCTGGAGGAATGACTGGCTGTCAGACCCCCTTTGTCTAACAGGCGTTGCTC
The DNA here is from genome assembly GCF_021461385.2 of Schistocerca piceifrons. Classification (NCBI taxonomy): domain Eukaryota; kingdom Metazoa; phylum Arthropoda; class Insecta; order Orthoptera; family Acrididae; genus Schistocerca; species Schistocerca piceifrons. Next base: position 986,939,690 of record NC_060138.1, on the reverse strand, counting down.
ATGTATAGTTGTTTACATCTTTGGGTGGGTTTAGTGACATCTATGAATAGTGAAAGGGACTGTGTTTATGATACAGTATCCACAGTCAACATCTATCTTGAGGAATTCTGGGAACTGGGGTGACGCAAAACCTTTTTTGATGTGCGTATAAGTATCTGAGTTTCAAGAAGGATTGTCTTAAAGGGAAATCTGATAAATAGTACCACCATTTTTGTTTCTTCATTACAAAATAATATAACAGCATAAGACAAACCTCTTGAAAAAGAACAAAATAATAGTTTTATATTGAAATAGACAGCAAACACAGACATGTTCATGCAAATGCAACTCACACACATGACCACTGTTTCTGGCTGCCAGGGCCAGACTCGACAGCCAGAGACAGTGGTCATGGTGTGTGAGTTGCATTTGTGTGTGTATGTTATCTATTTCAGAAGAAGGCCTTTTGGCCGAAAGCTTATGTATGTAGCAATCTTTCTGTTGTGCCTGTCTGAGAGTCAACTTCTCTGCTATATGGTGAGCAGCAATCTATCCTTTTCATAAAACTGTCATTATTCCATCCTGGATTTTCCATTGTTTAGTTTTTATATTAATAATTTCTTGAATTATACTAAAAATGTCATAGAAACTGTGAAACTTAAGTGTGAGCAAACAGACTGCTCAGTTCCCAGGCCTACTGAGTTTCTTACTTTAGAACATCGTGGAAAGTCACATCTTCCCCATTGTGAAGACGGTCCAACTCATAACACATATGCTTGAAGAGGAGTCGATCTTTCTGTGGATCAACCTCAAGCCGGCCTTTCAGCAATCTCAAAATAAATTTCACCTGAAAATAAACGTTACTCACGTTACAACAGCAATTCATGGAAATTAATATGCAAGTCTGCGCTTTTATGACATTTAAATTTATTTTTAACTTTATTCATCTTTTGCCGTAAGAAAGGTGCAAAAACTGACAATTGATATCTAATTGTTCTACTACCTCTTCAAACTCAAATTGGTCAGCATCACAGAATGCATATGAACTACGGTTACTATTTTGAAAATTTTGAAATTCATACAATGCTTTGATACAATCAAGGCTCCATGTAATTTTCTAAAAATGTGATGAAATTTACAGAATTTTCTAGTAACAAGCATAAATGCTAACAGTAAAACTACAGAGAAGAGTGAAGATGTTTTTATTACTCTCACATTTACAGATTGCAGATTAATATTAATACTGATATTATAAAAATATTTAGGGAAGAAAAATTTAATGTGGAGCAAAAGGGAAAGCTGGAGATGGAGCAGAATATTTACAATCTATTGCAAAGTGAAACATGCACCCCACCCCCTCCCCACTCCCAACCTGAATGTCTCTTGGGCGGGCACTCTCTGCCTCTACTAGCTACAAAAATATGGATGTGAAAGAGAAATAACCACTATAGTTGGTAGTCTATTGCAAGGATCTCTTTCCAGAGGTATGGAAAAGACTACAATTGTGTATGAACAATAATAGGAAGGGTAGACTGATACTCACCATAAAGATGACCACTTAGATGCAGACAGCACAATGAAAAGACTGTTACACATTAAGTCTTCAGCCAAAGATTTCATCAGAAAAGAAAAACTTGCACACATTCACACAAGCAAGCAAACCTAATACACAAATTACCACTATCTCTGGTACCCCAGGCCCGAGCAGCCAGAGGTAGCAGTCATGTGTGTGTATGTGGGGTGTGCTTGCTTGTAAGAATGTGTGTGTGTTTTACTTTTCTGATGATGGTTTTGGCTAAAAATTTAATGTGTAACAGTCTTTTTGTTGTCCCTGTCTGCACTCACACAAGCAAGCCAATCCCCCCCCGACACACACACATTTTCACTATCCCTGGTAACTCAGGCCTGAGCAGCCAGAGATAGCAGTCATGTGTGTGTGTGTGTGTGTGTGTGTGTGTGTGTGTGAGGTGTGCTTGCTTGTGTGAATGCATCTGTGTTTTACTCTTCTGATGAAGACTTTGGGTAAATGCTAAATGTGTAAAAGTCTCTTCAATGTACCTATCTGCCACTAAGCATGCCGTCTTTATGGTGAATATCAATATACCCCTCCCACAACTGTTGACATTCCAATCTGGACTTCCCACTGTTCACAAATTGTCTATGAGGTTACTGAAAAAAGATCATCAATGTGACTCAATGAATAAAATAAAGAAAGATTGTGAATTTATCAGAGACAGAGCTAATGCTCATAGTGTGGAAGGAAATCAGTTGCATCCTTTTGAATACAAGCATCCATCCCAAGATTTATGGTAAGCTCTTTTTGGAAACCTAAATTTGGACACCCTGATGGAGATTTTAACCACTATCCTTCTCAATGCAAGTTCAATGCCTTACCACAAGGCTAGTAAGCATGGAGAATCAGTAATTATCTCTGTTGTTACTGATACATAGGAAAACTTTATCCTGGAAGGCAGTAGCAGTTCCTCCAGTAGCCACAGTTTGCAGAAATAAAGGAGAGTGGTACAGAAACTGTGGTGGTACCTGCTAGTGTGGTTAAGATGAGAAGACTTTAATGACCAAAAAATTGTGATGTGAATCACCACATTACTTTTCCCTAATAGATGCAGTTTTATGCTAAAAGAGTCAACAAGGCCTCATCTTTGGAAAAATATTTAAGAAATCAAATACAGTACTCTACCACATGGATCATAAGATATGAACTACTCAGAAGGAGTTATCAACAGAGAAAAGAATGTATATATGGTGGACAATATGTGAGTAAATCTCAAAGATAAAAATTGAAAGCAAACAGTTGGAGATTTTAGGAATCAGTGAAACACAAGCATTGGAAAAGGTGTTTTTGGAAGGGATATCATAGGCTAATTGATATTGGGCTACATAATGGTAAAATATGACTAGCAGTAATATGGAAATTGGCAACAGAGAAAAGGGTAATCTGCAGTAAATAGCATGAAGCATCAAATGAATCTTAGCTTTGATGGCCAAAACAAAAGAAGTAAAACTTACTCTTCTTACAGGAATAACCCCTCTCTGATGTATATCAACCACATTCCAAGTGTTCTGAAAATTACGGATGTCTGCGTATGACAAAAGGGCGTCTTCTTCATTTGAATAAAACAGTGAGAAATTCTCCATGATGATGGCTGTAAAAGAAAGCTAGTTACCTGTGTGTACCACATTTCAGATTCTAATATCAATCACAAAATATATAATGTCTGCTCTCACCCACCAACTAATAAGTTAAGAACAATGTATGTGATGATAACGTAGAAAGAACAAAAGTAAATGAGAGATGCTGTGAAATTTCCACAGTCAGTTTCCCAATAATTGTCTGCAGGTGTGCAATATGGTGGCTGCACCATGCAATCATGCATTATTTTGTTCCAATCTTCACCAGTGACAATGCGAAATAACATTGCCACACCAGTCACAGGTGAGCCAAAATTTGCTCTTCTGAAAAGATAAAGACGACTTGTAAGATAGACAGTCTTTTTGTATAAATGATTCAAATATTATAATGCAACCCTAAATTACTTTTAATTTTAAATTCATGCAGTAAGTAGAATAGATTCTTATTTCTGTCCTTTAATTATTTATTTACTTTAATTGTTTTGTACTTGTAACATCTAATTTTACACAACAACGTCAAATGATACATACATATATATTGCCATTTACACTCCAAGATTATTTATACTATTAAACAATATTTAGTCTACAGTCAGTGTATCACACAATAGCATCAGAATTCTTTTGTTTGTAAGCTTTACATTACTATATTTGGAGCTCTGACAAAACTGTTGCTAAAATTTATGTTGATGTCAGTTCTAAAGTGTAGGTTCCTTTAAGAATAGCCCACTGGTGTAGCTACTTTTTGAACATTTGTGAATCAAAATTTTAAGCCAATTTCGTAGTATTTTATGAACTTGGCAAATTTATCATTTACTATTAATGTCAAGTATGTTAACCACACAAAAATCTCTTCTACGCCCTGTGTGAAAGTAAATTATTTTTCTACAGAATGGTGTGAGTCTGCTTAACATCCTTAGATGGTATCTGATTTAGCCAGAATTCAGTGATTGACTAGGGCTACAATAAATGCAGAAAGTAAAATTTAAGAAAAAATCTGAATGAGTGAAATTAATACAACTTTAATGTGCTTCTGTACATGGAAAGTTTAAGATCAAAAACCACCAATAATTAAGGCAAACTTTCTCTGTGCATAAATACAAGCAGTTCTTTTCATTGTAATATATGGAATGGTCCCATACTGGTATCCAGACAATTTGCATGAAAATAAATAATGGAAGGAATAAGGACAACAACCAATCACATAGTTGAGTTGTTGACAGGCATGATTGAGTACATGGCTGAGATTCCAGACAAATCCTTCTTCTGAGCAAACAGAATACACATACATACACACACATACACCTGCACAACTGTATTGTCCAGGCTGCCTATGCTGTGCTGGTAACACAGCTAAGTATGCTGGAGAACTTCCGTGGAGTTTGGGGTGTAAGAGAGAGGTACTATCAAAAGTGGAGCTTTGAGGGCTAGTCATGAATTGTGGCTGGATAGCTCTGATGGTAAAAGCACACCCCATGAAAGGCAAGTATCTAGGTTTCAGTCCCAGTTGGCACACAGTTATGATCTGCTAGCTACTTTCATTTATTAACCAATTTCAAGTCAGCTCAGTTCCTACAGATGTGCTGCTCTAGCTTATAACCAGTTATATGGAATAATAAATAAAAATCAATATTAAATAAATATCAATCTACAGCAAATAATTTCATTTATAAAATGCCTGACAAAAAAAGTGAAGTGCCCAGAAGGCATAGTCAGATATCAAGGTAACATTGCACATGTACACACCACAAGCAGGTATGTAAATAATTAAGGTTGCAATCCTCTGTGACAGGTAGAATAGCCACCAGAATGTGTTAGTGTTTTCATGTTTAGTGCTGTTACTAGGTCTGGAAGGGTAAATGAAGGGCATGAAGAGCATTAGAAGTTGTGTAATCACTGTGAAGTGATACAGACATGTTGCATACTGTGAGACAGCGTTATCAGCATCTGACAAAGTTTGGAAGGGGCATCATAGTAGGTATCCATTTGGCCAGATGGTCTGTTTGTGCAATATCCAGATTTATGAGGCATTTAGATGTGACAGTGGCCCAATGCTGGACCACATGGGAATGTGACTGCAGACACATTCATCATCGACATTCCGGTTGACCACCTATTATCACCACATCATCATTATAGAACATGTTGACCAGCTCAGACATCAACTCTGTCCCTGTGCCAATGTGTAGGATGTCATGGACTGGTTACAACAATTGTGAGCCAGCTTGCCTCAGTAGATGATACAAGGGATTTATAACAACACAACCAAGTCACTGCATGCAACCCTGCCACAAGGGGCACAATGTATTACTGATAAATGGGCTCACACTGACAAGTTGTAAATTTGATTTGATTTTGTAACCACTGCTGTAACATCACATACCCTTTGAACCCACAAAGTTTAATTTTGTTTCCTCCTCCCCTTCTGAATGCTCCACTTTTTTGTCAGGCAATGTATATTTTTAAAAAATATTACTATAATGAAAACTCTAGGTAGGTATATCAGCAATGCAGGAAAAGAGAGATTGCCACTTACAGTAAAGAAGATACATCAATCTGCAGACAGGCATAATTGTGAGTGTCTTTTAATTGTGCCTGTCTGCAACTTGACATGTCTTCTTCACCATAAGTAGTAATCAGTCTTGTCCTACATTGTTAGTACAGTTTACTTATTATAAAGTAATTTTTTTTAAATATTCACTGTTACTTAATTTAAAAGAATACTTGAAACTTGCTGGCAGATTAAAATTGTGTGCCAACTCAGGACTCAAATTTAGAACCTCACTTACATGAGTAATGCTCTCCTCAATTGGGCTATCCAGGCACAACTTAAGATCTGGCTTCACAGTTCCAAATCAGCCAGAACCTCTCTCCTAAATTTGAGAAGTAGCAGAGAAGTACTGAAGGATTTGAAGCAGTGATGATGAGTCAAGAGGCATACACAGATGGGTCAGTTCGTAATAGCATAGCGCATTCCATTAACAAACAATTTGATTGTAAACAATATTTTCAGTTTCTTCACCAAAAGTAAGAAAACATATTTATTCTTGAGTAACAACATAAAGTTATGAGTAAGTGAAACATGGAATTCTTAAATGAACTCTACAGTTCATAATAGCCCTTTCCTGTGATCTGTTGATTTTGACTGAGAAGACACATCTCATCAGAAATTACACTCTATTAATATTAAAAAAGTGAGCCATGGGAACAAATGGTCCCCATGGGATAAACGGTAATTCATCTCTTCATTTTCTACAGAAGCGATTGTTCCAGATATATTGATCATTATTTTCACCCTGGTGCTAGTTGCACAGCTGAGAGAGACAGGGGTGAAGAACTACATCAAATAACTGGAAGTCCCATTTAAAGTCAAATATGATGTGGACACACTTGGATCAGACCTTATGTGCTTAGTTACTTCTAAAATGTTTTATAGCGTGTTCTTATTTCTCAAAACCTCAAAAAGGTTCCACAGAGTTCTGTTCAACTAAAATTGGGATTAGGTGATCTTGGGGCAGCTGCCAAGCAGCCCAGAAGTCTCGAAATCTATTGATTTCAAACTAATATGGACCATGTTTAATTATTATTAGATGATATCTCCTTTACATTCCTTGCACTGTTAGGGTTGTCTTACTCTCAATTTTTTCCGAATAGTGTATTGTGTATATGACATTTTGGTGAAAAAGCTACAGATATTCCAGAGTTGTAGAACTTATACACATACATCCATTTACATACAGGATAAAGCCCACTTATTTAATTAAGATTATGAACATCTATTAAGCATGTTTCTGATATAAACTTGCTGTGGCTGTGGAAGTGTGTGTACAGGTGTCTGTGTGTGCGAAAGTGTGTACTGTTGCTGGAAAAAGAGCTAGTACTTGAAAGCTAGTGTGAATGCTGTTTTCTGTTACGTGTTACTGTGCTCCAAGTATCGATCTGCTGTATGTGAGTGGTTGCCCTTTCATTTAATGTATAGCTCTATCCAGGAATTTCCATTATTGTGATATAAACTTAAAATATAGACTCTTACCTTCCAATCCCTTCTCCATACTTCACAGTGCCAAACAGAATGGTCCCAGCAAGAGCATAAAAGAATACTAAAAGAAACATTCCAAAGATGATAAAGAAACTTTTACACACTGAGACACCCACAGTGAGCATCAGCATTTTCAGTGTTGCATGCTTCCCAGTTATTGTAAAAAACCGAAGAATGACAACCATGAATCCGATTGAGTATGATAAGTCATTCTGAAACGAAAGGGAAAGTTGGAAAAAGAGAGAATTATTTGAAAATACGCTTCTGTATGCATAATTAATCTCTACAGGTGGTACAATGGACATAGATGTAGCTGTAACACAGGAAAGTTTTTATGGATTAATCAGATCAGGAGAAACAAAGAGAATTTCTTATTTTCACAATAACTGATGTGTGTTCATAGAAAGACAGCACAAAAATAGTGAATCAATAACTATTTTAGGAAAACGTCAAATGGAACAGTCTCAAATATAATTATAAAACATAGATTTCTACTCACATTGAAGAAAATGTAAGTACCAGAATACAAAGGGAAGTGGTAGCTAGGAACAGGGGCCACAGAACAGTTTCCCAGTTGGCACAACCAATAGATTTGCCTTGCTGCCACAGTTAAGTAAGGAAGAGGCTCCAGTAGAAGTAGATGTAGTTAAGAGGCAACAGAATCTCACTAGGAAACCAACTATTTCAAAAAAAGTAGAAAGTAAGAGGAAAGTTCTGTTGCTAGATAGCAGCCATGGAAGAGGTGTGGGCCACATTTTGCAGGAAAAATTAGGTGACGGGTACCAGGTCACAAACTTTTTCAAGCCAAGTGCATGTCTTAGCCAGGTGGTAGAGGATATAGGTTCCTTGTGCAAGGGATTCACAAAGCAGGATCATGTGATGATAGTGGTTGGAGTGGGAAACAGTATTGATAGGGATCAGGGCTACAGTATTGAGTGTTACGTGGTGAAAATAGCCTCGGAAACTACTCATACCAAAGTTGGGCTCCCGTCTGCTTTCGTGTGACATGATCAGCCCCAGTTGAACCGCTCTGTCAGGAGGGTAAATATGGAGTTGGATCAGTTGGGTAGGGCGGCCGCTCTGTCAGACATTGGATTGGTTCCTGTCAAGTCTATTGATAGGGGGAATCTCAATAGGAAAGAGAAGGGTAAACTGGCAGGGTTGTTAGCGAAATCCATAAGGGTGGACACTAATACTCATGGATGTACTTATTTTTTAGACTAATATCAGTGTCCAATGAGAAGTTCAGGCAGGCAGGTGCTAAAGAGGTCCAAAACTCACAAAATTCTCACAACAGGAAAGTAAATAATAATGTTACCATATTTAACCAAAATATTGGTGGATTAAAGAAAAAAGTAGATTCTCACAAAAGTAAAGTAAAAAATAATGTTACCATTTTTCACCAAAATATTCTGGGATTGAAGAATAAAGTAGATGAGCCCCTGGTTTGTTTAGATGACACTGAATCTGATAATGTAATAGATATACTATGCCTGTCTGAGCATCACATTGTGTCTGATACAGAAAAGGTAAATATCAGTGGTTATAAACTAGCTGCACATATGAGTAGAGAGAATAAGGTGGGAGCAGGAGTTGCCATATATGTCAAAAGTTATCACTGTGTAGAAAGCTTAGATACAAAAAAGTTTTGTCTAGAGCAACATATAGAAGCATGTGCCTGTCAACTTAAACTGAAGGAGGGCTCTTTTATAATTGTAACAGTATATAGGTCCCCTTCAGGAAACTTTAATTTATTCTGGGAAAACTTAGATGCCTTGTTGTGCTGTCTGTCAGATAGGAGAAAGAAAATTATTATTTGTGGGGACTTATGTGTTGATTCACTGAAAGAGTGTAATAGGAAGAATGACCCGGAAGTCTTGCTCGGTTCTTTCAATTTGACATCTGTCATTAATTTTCCTACTCGGGCAGTAAGGACAGCAGCACATTGATGGATAACACTTTTATACACCAAGATAGGTTTAAAAACATAAATTCTTGTCCTGTTGAGAATGGCCTTTCTCATCCTAATGCTCAGCTAGTTACAGTATATGACATAGCTCCATTCAGTAATTCAAAACTACCCTCCAAAGTTGTGCATTCAATTAATGACTCAACAATTAGAAATTTCAGAGAAAATCTTCTGCAGTTAGATTGGTATGATATGTACAAGGAACCTGATGCTAATTTAAAATATAACTTATTTCATGATACACTTGTAAGAGAATTTGAAAGCTGTTTGCCAAGAAAGTTGTTAAATCTAATTATAAGAAACCACGCAAAAAACCTTGGCTTACTAAAGGAATGAAGGTTTTAGGTAGGGTGGCAGGTGATCGGCGTGAAAGGAAGTGCTCCATTGCAGTGAGGCCCTGGATGTGCGGAATATTTGTGTATAAGGAAGTGGCATCAATGGTTACAAGGATGGTTTCCGGGGGTAACAGATTGGGTAAGGATTCCAGGCGTTCGAGAAAGTGGTTGGTGTCTTTGATGAAGGATGGGAGACTGCATGTAATGGGTTGAAGGTGTTGATCTACGTAGGCAGAGATACTTTCTGTGGGGGCTTGGTAACCAGCTACGATGGGGCGGCCGGGATGATTGGGATTGTGAATTTTAGGAAGAAGGTAGAAGGTAGGGGTGCGGGGTGTCGGTGGGGTCCTGATGCATTCCACATAATTAAGAAGTGCCATATTCATGATCTATAGAACTAGTACTAATCTAATCTAATGGAAAAAAATCCAGATACTGACTCATGCACCAAGAGTTCTGTACAAACTTAAGAATGTGTACAGATAGTTCAACCATGGCAGGAATTGAAAATTTATATCAAAATATGTGACATAATTGGCTGTATCTTTTGATTGCAATGATATAGAAGCTTAAATTTCTTACACTACCAAGGGACCACAGACTTTAGTATGTGACATAAATTTCAACTTGATGTGTCTACCTATTCCTGAGAAAAAGAGGTCTTAACAGATGGACAGACAGACAGTTGGATAACATGACAAAAAATTTACTTATTTATTTATTATGTGACACTTACAAATTAGCAATTTCCAGATTTTTTCCTTTGCTTGTACTGTGAAACCTTGCTTCTTGCCAAATTTCATGATTCTAGGACAATGAGAAGTACCCTACAGGTTCTTACGAACACATTTGCAAATATGAAATAAGTGACATACATAGCCATATCTTTTGACTGTGTTGACTTGGAAGCTTAAAGGTTTCACACTGCCAGGGAACCATAGATTTTAGTATTGACATATGTTTCAAAATGAAACATCCACACATCCCTGAGAAAAAGGGGTCTTACGAGAAGGATGGACAGACAGGCAGACAGATAACAAATGACAATTTTTTTTTTTGGTCATGCTATATAATAATAAATTAATAATTTTCAAACTTTTTTCTTTAATTGTACTGTGAAACTTTGCTTCTTGTCAAATTACATGATTTTTGGTCAATGCACAATACCTTACTGGTTCTGATAAGTGTGTTTGTGAGTATCAAAAAATGTAACGTTAATGACCATACCTCTTGAATGCATTGACTTAGAACCTTAAATGTTTTACACCACAGTGGGTCTGTAGACTTTAGTATGTGACATACATGTAAACTACCCATTCCCGAGGAAAGGGGTTCTTAACAGTCAGTCAGTCAGTCAGTCAGTCAGACAGACAGAAGACTGTATGGAATCCTAAAAATGCTAAAAATGCCATGAGGTTTAGTTTTCTGTTCTTTCTTATTAAAACTAGCAGCAGATAAATTTGAGTGATTTCCTGCATTCACAGAATGACCTTGACAGCTAAGAGAAGGTAATTTTCCTTTCACAAAATCGTAGGTGATTGTCAAAACATCATCAGTAAGTAACTAATGGCTTACAGGGTCTGTGAGAAAAGTAATGAGACTGACTTTCCATATACCAAAGCTTTTATGTTTTCCATACACCAATATTGTCCCCTTCAAAGTAGTTCCCTTTGGCATTGTCATGCTGCAGCATACACTTGTTTGCAATGTCTGGTCTAACTAGATTCATCTCTTTCCTGAAACTTTCCAGGGCACCCTTGTAAAACACTTGGTTGACAGTTTGTTCTGGAGGAACAAATTCTTCATGCACAATATACCTACTATCAAAAAAGTAAACCAGTATTGTTTCGATCTTTGATTTGTTCAATCGAGGTTTTTTTGGTCAAGGAGATGTCTCAGTGTGCCACTCCTCACTTTGCTGCTTTTCTCAGGACCATACTCAGAAAGGATTCATCACCAGTGATCACATGACTGAACCATTCGTGGTCATTGCCAGTTCTCTCAAGAAGATCAATGCCCAATTTTCTTTGATTGTCCTGCTCAATTGTGAAGTTTTTCGGCACAATTTTGGCACAAACCTTCCGTTTGTGCAAATATTTGGTCAAAATTTGATGTCCGGTGAAAGTGTTTAAGCTCAACAGGTCACTCGTCATCCTCATTGTTAAACGTCAGTCTAATCTCACAAGAGCACGTATATATTCAATGTTTTCATTAGTTTTTGAAGTTGAAGCTTTCCCTGAGTGAGATTCATCTTCAACATGTTCTCAGCCTTCCAAAAATGATGTTTTCCAGCAAAAAACTTATTCCCTTGATGAGGAATGTTCCACATAGGCCTTTATCAAATTTTTACAGGTCACACTCACGGATTCCCGAAGTTTAACACAAAACTTGGTGGTATAAAGTTGCTCTAAATTCCGCTATTCCTTTTCATAACACACAACAAAAACACAACTTAAATGACAGTGCTCTCAAAAATGACGTGATGGCTATATAGAACTGAAACTCGGACTGAGCATCTGGGAGGGATGAACATACGAGTCTACACAAGTAGAATAACACAGCATTACCAGGTTTCTTGCAGTGTTGTCAGTCTCATTACTTTTCTCACACAACTCATATATTGCACAGGGCACAGTGGTTTCATACAGCAAAAATTTCAAGTATGTCATGTTCCATTCTCCAATGGAAGGTCAAATAAACAATGAAAGTAGTTTCCCATGTCACTGTGTATATAGTTGCTACTTGACTGCTACATCATATTATGGATTCATAAATACTGTTTCCAAATTGTGAAGGAATAGGTGATAAAACCTTTTTGCTCTTGGATCTCAAATTCTTATTAACTTCACCTAGCAATGGCATTTGAATAATTTGGTTGTCACAGGTTGTGATTTAAGAACATTTATTAACAAATTTATTGTATAAATATCCACACTATGTGACATTTTACAAACCTCAAACTTGTCTGTTAAAATCCACACATTGGAAAGTCTATTGGGCTTAATGATTAAGGCTTACTGAAAAAGTATTTTCACACTGCAAATATGCTTCTTGGGTTTGCCGCTGGATTGTATTGTGTAATGTGCACAATATTTCATCAATGCAAATGCTTGACATCACCAGGTGGTGGTAGCTGCTGATGTCACTGCTGCAAGCTGCAAATGAAGATAATCATGTGGCATCGTCGAAATTTATCATGCCAGGAGCGGAGAATACATGTGCATCGGAAGACGCTCGTAGTTGGAGGAAAGTGGTGCTCCTAGAGCCCCCTGCTGGCTGCTGCAGGAAGGCCATCCACGCATGCTCTATGGGCAATGATTGTGCTGCTGGAAGCTCCTGTGGATAGAGGTTCAATTAAATCTCAGTAGTATGTTGTGTCACGTGATGAATTGGAAGTTCTTGTTTTTTCTGTCTTGATTTAATGGGACCCAGTGCTGGATTCCAAGCAGTGCTTAGTTGAAAACCTGCATCCCTGTTGATGAGATTGTCTGCTGTATGGGTATGTATGGCCTTCTTAACAACACAGTCCCAAAAAAATGATTCGGGGATAAAATTTATGTCTTTTCGTAAAACATACGATGTCCCGTGCCCAGGCAAGCTCTGCTTCTTCAGAAATACTCCACTACTGCAAATTTATCAGGTTGCCCCAGGCGAGTATGACAATGGTGTTCAACGTAACATTCTTGCATGGCTCGGCACGTCTGCCCAATATAAGATTTTCCACAATGGCATAGGATTTTACACATGCCACATTTTCTAAGGCCATGGTCGTCTTTGACCGAGCACAATAAATTCCTCAGTTTTGCTGGTGGCTGAAAAACGCAATTGATGTCATGCTTTTTGAGCATTCTTTCTATTCTAGAAGACATGCCGTTAAAAAAGGGCAAGAACACTGTTGCAGTGGGTGCCTCCACATCTTCATTTACATCCCACCTTCAAATTTGCTTAGAACAGAATGCATGGCATATCTGCCTATCGGAATAGCCATTCTGTTGCAATACCATTAGATTAGATTAGATTTACTTTCATTCCAATTGATCAATAGTGAGGAGGTCCTCCAGGATGTGGAACATGTCAGAAAAACAACAATACATAACAAATATTTACAAGTAAAACAAATAAGCTAATGTACCATTCCACAGGTCCCAAGTGGAATGATCGTCATTTTTTAATGAACACTTTTTTTAAAGTCATTTTACAAATACTAATGCACTGAATTTAAAATAAAAAAAGTTTTTTATTTATTTATAAGGTAATAAACATGTAATACAACTACTATAATACTTATTTACAATGAACACATTACTGCACTGAAATTGCGCAGAAGTTATATTGTACTTATATATACACGGTGTTACAAAAAGGTACGGCCAAACTTTCAGGAAACATTCCTCACACACAAATAAAGAAAAGATGTTATGTGGACATGTGTCCGGAAACGCGTAATTTCCATGTTAGAGCTCATTTTAGTTTCGTCAGTTTGTACTGTACTTCCTCGATTCAATGTGATCAAATTGTCAATTTTCACAATCAACATGCGTGGGCTGATGAGAATCCGCATGCAATTGTGCAATCACGTCATCAACACAGATTTTCTGTGAACATTTGGGCAGGCACTGTTGGTGATGTCTTGATTGGGCCCCCATGTTCTTCCACCTATGCTCAATGGAGCACATTATCATGATTTCATACGGGATACTCTACCTGTGCTGCTAGAACATGTGCCTTTACAAGTACGACACAACATGTGGTTCATGCACGATGGAGCTCCTGCACATTTCAGTCGAAGTGTTCGTACGCTTCTCAACAACAGATTCGGTGACCGATGGATTGGTAGAGGCGGACCAATTCCATGGCCTCCATGCTCTCCTGACCTCAACCCTCTTGACTTTCATTTATGGGTGCATTTGAAAGCTCTTGTCTACACAACCCCGGTACCAAATGTAGAGACTCTTCGTGCTCATATTGTGGATGGCTGTGATACAATACGCCATTCTCCAGGGCTGCATCAGCACATCAGGGATTCCAAGCGACGGAGGGTGGATGCATGTATCCTCGCTAACGGAGGACATTTTGAACATTTCCTGTAACAAAGTGTTTGAAGTCACGCTGGTACGTTCTGTTGCTGTGTGTTTCCACTCCATGATTAATGTGATTTGAAGAGAAGTAATAAAACGAGCTCTAACATGGAAAGTAAGCGTTTCCGGACACATGTCCACGTAACATATTTTCTTTCTTTGTGTGTGAGGAATGTTTCCTGAAAGTTTGGCCGTACCTTTTTGTAACACTCTGTATATATACAAATCACAGTTGGTTTTACTGAGAAATTCATCAATGGAGTAGGAGTTGGCCACCAATAAATCCTTTAGGCTTCTCTTAAACTGAATTTCATTGGTTGTTAAGTTTTTTATGGCTGCTGGCAAGTTATTGAAAATGTGTGTTCCTGAATAATGCACACCTTTTTGTACAAGACTAAGTGACTTTAAATCCTTGTGAAGATTATTCTTATTTCTAGTATTGATTCCATGAATTGAGCTGTTGGTTTGAAAAAGTGATACATTTTTAATGACAAATTTCATTAAGGAATAAATATATTGGGAAGCAGTAGTTAGTATACTTAGTTTCCTAAACAGGCTTCTGTGGGATGTTCTTGAGTTCACACCACATATAACTCTTACTGCACGTTTTTGTGCCCGGAAAACTTTAGCTTGGCTTGATGAATTACCCCAAAAAATAATACCATATGGCATTATGGAATGAAAGTAAGCATAGTATGCCAGCTTTTTCATTTTTATATCCCTTATGTCTGACAAAATTCGCATTGCAAACAGAGATTTGTTAAGACACTTCAGCAGTTCTGTGGTGTGCTCCTCCCAGTTGAATTTATTATCAAGCTGTAATCCCAAGAATTTAACACTGTCCACTTCTTCTATCTTCTTGTCATCGTATGTTAGACATATACTCGTGGGACACCCCCTACAAGTTCTGAACTGCATGTAGTGTGTTTTTTCAAAGTTAAGTGACAAAGAATTAGCTAGGAACCAGTGATTAATGTCCACAAATATTTTATTAGCTGATCTTTCTAAGACTACGCTTGATTTGCTATTTATTGCAATGTTTGTATCATCGGCAAACAAAACGAACTTGGCATCTGGTAATGTTAATGATGAAAGGTCATTGATACACACAAGAAAAAGTAAGGGGCCCAAAATGGAACCTTGTGGGACCCCACATGTAATTAGTTCCCAGTTGGATGATGCCTGATAGCTTGATACATGTCTCTTTCCTAATAACACCCATTGTTTCCTACCAGAGATATAAGATTTGAACCATTTTGCAGCATTTCCTGTTACACTATAATACTCTAATTTACTTAAAAGGATATTGTGATTTACACAGTCAAATGCCTTTGACAGATCACAAAATATACCAGTTGCCTGCAATTTTTTGTCTAAAGAATTAAGCACATTTTCACTGTAAGTGTAGATAGCCTTCTCAATATCAGAACCTTTTAGAAATCCAAACTGTGACTCTGACAGTATGTTATTTGAGATAAGATGGTTATAAAGCCAACTGTACATTACTTTTTCGAAAATTTTTGAGAATGCTGGCAACAGTGAAATTGGACGGAAATTTGATGCTATTTCTTTATCTCCCTTCTTAAACAGTGGCTTAACTTCAGCATATTTAAGCCATTCAGGAAATATTCCACTGATAAATGACTGGTTACACAGATAGCTTAATATGTTACTTAGCTCAGAATCACATTCTTTAATTAACTTTGTTGATATTTCATCATACCCACTAGATGTTTTTGATTTTAAAGATTTGATGATGGACATTATTTCTGTTGGGGTAGTGAGGGTCAAATTCATATTATGGAAGTTGCTTGAGATTTCTGGTCTGAGGTATTCCATAGCAGCATCTACCGAACCTGACAACTCCATCTTTTCGGTAGCAGTTATAAAATGTTTATTAAAAAGTTCTGCAACACTATACACATCTGTCACCAATGTATCATTTACTCTTAATGCTATTCTTAGGTGTTGTAGCACACCAGGTAGACTATTGGCATCTGGGACCACATGTGTTCTATGCACCAAAGAGTGTACGACACTACCGCATTGCGCAGGGTGATGACAACTTGTGGTGCACAGGGTGATGACAACTTGTGGCCTGCAAATATAGCTCTGTATGAGTTGATTTGCGATAGATGCTATGTCCCACAGTAACAGCAGCTTTTATTCTGACTATGACATCCAGGAATGCCATTCTTTTCCGCTTACATTGTTAACTGTTGAACTTTCTCAGTGAAGCTCATGTTAAAATTTGGAAGGTTCCCTCCTAATCTCTTCTGCAACGTCACTGGGAAGCTACAAAATTTCCTGTTCTATGCCAGCTATGAAATCTTGGATTGGAGCTGTCCGTGGTGTTGATGCATAGTTCAAACCTTTCTCGAGCACTGCAATAGCTGCGTCATCCAGGATTCTATCCGTGAGATTAAACATGGTGCCTTCCCTTCTTACAGTTGGGCCTTGAGATGAGAATACTTTGACATTTGGCAAACCTTTGTCTTGACCAGTCAGCTAGCGCCCAGGACAGTTTGCTTGTCACGGCATCTCATCCGTTGTGCCTTGCAGCAGTGACAGGAGCAACTACCACCACCTGATGATGTTGAGCAGTTGCATCAATGAAATATTGTGCAAGTTACACAATATGATCTGGTGGCAAATACGGGAAGTGTGTTGGCAACAGATCTCTTGGGGAAGCACGAAAAGTCACATATGGTACCTCTATGGGGAGAAGATGGCCAACGACATATGTGAGCTTGAAAAGTTATGTAACAAGAGAGGTAGACTGTTGTGCACCATGGCGTTTTTATTGAGATGCCATGACAAACAAACTGTCCCAATGTTTGCTAAATTTAAACATCATACTAAATCTGCAGCTGCTGTTAGAATTAAATGACAGGCGAGTGCAACCCTAGTGAGAGAGAGGGTAAATCATACAAATCAGGAACTGCACATGGTGTCCACAAAATTACTGTCAATGCATCTGAAGATCTCTTTGAAACTCTCAGCGCTATCCTGGGATTGGTTAGATAGCGCTACCTGGATGCTAGCTGACTGGTCGAAACAACAAGCCAAGGTTCGCCAAATGTCAAAGTATTCTCATCTCAAAGCATAACCACGTTGGTGCAACATGTTTAGTCTCACAGATAGAATCCTGAATGATGCAGCTGTTGCAGTGCTTGAGAAAGGTTTGAGTTATGCACCAACACCACGGACAGCTCCAATCCGAGATGTCACAGCTGGCATATAACAGGCAGTTTTGAAGCTTCCTAGTGATGTTGCAGAAGAGTTAGGAGGGACACCTGCCAAATTTTAACACAGGCCCCACTGAGAAAGTTCAACATCAGCTCAGCAGAAAGGAAGTCTCTGCGAGACTTGAGAGCGAACAAAGTCCTTGTGATTTTTCCTGCTGACAAGGAGAACACCATCGTCCTCCTCTCACGACTTGAATACGACAGCAAGATGGAAGCACTGCTAAACGAACCTGCCTATCGAAAGCTAAGAGAGGATCCAACTGGAACAATTCAGAGAAAAACATTAGATTTTCTCCAGGACAGTTCTATTCCTTCTAAAGTGACTAAGAGCCTATGGCAACAGGCTGCAGCTCCCACAAGACTGTATGGCCTACTCCTCTTGGCCCAATAGTGAGCAACATTGGAGCTCCTACTTATTTTCTTGCCAAGCATCTTGCTACACTGTTGTGACCTCTCATAGGCAAATGTGGTAATCATATCCGGAATTCAGAGGACTTCATAGGATGCCTGAAGACACTTAAGCTACAAGCGTCAGATATTTTGGTTTGATTTAGCATTGAATCATTAGTTATGAAAGTACCTCTGCAGGACTCATTAGAGCTTATCAGCAGCAAGTTTGAGAAAGACATAGTGGGCATTATTTAAACATGTGCTTACCTCAACTTATTTCTTATTCAATGACCAGTATTTATAACAAGTGGATGGTGTTGCCATGGGAAGTCCTCTGTCTCCCATGGTGGCCAACTATTTTATGGAAGACTTTGAGGAAAAAGCACTACAGTCAGCAAGTCTCAAACCTTCCTGCTTCTGGTGGTATGTAGATGATACTTTTGTGGGGTGGCCCAACTGAATAGTGACATTACCTGTGTTTCTCTGGCATCTGAACTCTCGCCATCCAAATATACAATTAACAATGTAAGTGGAAAAGGATGGCATTTTACTATTCCTGGATGTCATAGTCAGAATAAAAGCTCATGGTACACTGGGACATAGCGTCTATTGCAAGTCAACTCATACAGAGCTATATTTGTAGGCCACAAGTTGTCACCCCCTGCACATTGTGATAGTGCCTTAAGCTCTTTGGTGCATAGAGTACATGTGGTTTCAGATGCTGACAGTCTACCTGGTGAGCTACAACACCTAAGAACAGTATTCCAACAGAATGGCTATTGCGATAGGCAGATATGCCGTG
Organism: Schistocerca piceifrons; assembly: GCF_021461385.2. Lineage (NCBI taxonomy): Eukaryota > Metazoa > Arthropoda > Insecta > Orthoptera > Acrididae > Schistocerca > Schistocerca piceifrons. The sequence continues at coordinate 986,920,700 of NC_060138.1, read as the reverse complement.
CATTCTGTTCTACGCAAATTCAATGCAGGGATGTAAATGAAGACGTGGAAGCACGCACTGCAACGGCGTTCTTGTCCTTTTTTAGCAGCATGTCTTCAAGAATAGAAAGAATCATCAAAAAGCATGAAATCAAGTGCTTTTTTCTGCCACCAGTAAAATTGAGGCATTTACTGTGCTCAGTCAAAGACGACTGTGGCCTTAGGAAATGTGATGCGTATAAAATCCCATGCCATTGTGGAAAATCTTATGTTGGGCAGATACGCCAAACCGTGCAAGAACATTGTGTTGAACACTATCATCATATGCACCTTGGGCAACTTGACAAATCTGCAGTACCGGAGCATTGCCTCGACATGGGACATCATATGTTTTACAAAAAGAAGGAAATTTTATCTCCAGCATCATCTTCCTACGACTATGTTGTTAAGGAGGCCTTACATATCCATACAGTGGACAATCTTATCAACAGTGATGCAGATTTTCAACTATGTGCACCTGGAATCCACCACTGGCTGCCATTAAATCATGACAGGGAAAAACAAGAACTTCTGATTCATCATGTGACACAACGGACTACTGAGATTTATTTCACCCTTTAATCACAGGAACGTCTGGCAGCATAGTCACTGCCCATAGCGCATGTGCGGATGGCCTTTCTGGGGCACCCAGCATGGGGCACTAGGAGTGCCGCTTTCCTCCAACTATGAGCATCTTCCTGCATACATGTGTTTCCTGCTCCCGGCATGATAAATTTCAATGCCACTTGTAGTGCTTCAAGAATTTCAGGGTAAATTCTAGAAACACTTGGCTCTCCACTGTATCGAACACCCGATATTTTAATGACAGGGGTGAGAGAGCCTTTTTACTGCGTCACACATGTCTGTGTGAACAGGAAGGACAGTTGTCATGCGGAGCCAGGAGCTGTGTCAGATGAGCGGCCCCGACAAGTGGTTACAAGCAGCGCCCTAGAAGTTATATCAAAAAGTCAAAGAGTATTTGGATAATGTTCTATGGTGTGTGGTATCATGAGGATTGTTACAGAGACAGACGAAGCATGTGTTATATAGAGAATTTACTTTATGTCCTGGCTCTTCATGATGCAGAACATATGTAACTGTACAAATGTTTAGTAGATTCTGACATTTACCTTGGAACCAGTTGGCTTGCTGGAGTTTGTACAGAATAATTGTTACTTTGACAGAGTCAAAAATATATTGTTGTTGAACTGATAAGAGCCTATGAGTACATAATTTATTTCAAGAATATAGAGCTGGTTAATAATATTCCCCCTAACCTGATACAGTCTTTAGAGATGAATTAAATGGCGAGAGTAACGTAGCTGATAACTCAAAGAAGAGGATCAGCTGCACGCACACCCAACGTTGATGTAGTATCCTGCCAATGACATCGATGCGGTAACGGGCCGCCATCGCCATCTGCAACTGCCGTTCACCGCTGCTGACTTTGCATCTGCTCGCCAATGCCGCAACAACCGTTTGACGCTGCCAGCACCCGTGCTGTTCACTGGTGCCGAATCGACACCTGCTCACCAACGCACGTAACTGTATGAATTTTTAGTAGATTCTGACATTTATCTTGGAACCAGTTTGTACAGAATATTTGTTACTTTGGGATGAGAGTCGAAAATATATTGTCGCTGAAGTGACAAGGGCCTATGAGTACATAATTTATTTCAAGAATATAGAGCTCATTAATAATATTCCCCTTAACCTGATACAGTCTTCAGAGATGAATTAAATGGTGAGAGCAATGTAGCTGATAACCCAAACAAGAGGATCGGCTGCACGCACAATGTGTAAGTCAACTGGAAGAGACGTGTGAGTCATGCAACCCAACACTGCACTGTCTCTTGTCATCCAAGAAAGTGTTAGATGCTGTGTGATTATCGCCAGTCGCACCTCACAGCAGTGAAAGCAGCAGCTACCACCACCAGACGATGCTGAGCAGTTGCATCAATGAAATATTGTGCGAGTTACACAATATGATCGGGCAGTAAACCAAATAAGTGTTTTTGCAACAGATCTTTCGGGAAAGCATGAAAAGTCATATTTTCACACTGATAAAAGCCATTGAAATGATCAGACCTTGCATAAATTTCTTATTTGCTCCGATGTTAGTTCAGAAGATCTCATTCTCAAGCATTTGGGGTATCAAAGGACTACTGTAGATGACTTGGAGATCTATATTTCCTTCAATGGTAATTTCTGTCCACATAATTGACACAGATACAACAATTAGGATTAGACACACTGTGGTAAGAATTTTCTCAGAAGATGATATGTTGCTAACCTGCACACTATGATTCACCTACAGAGGAAAGACAATGTCATGGGGTAGTTAGTTGATGCTGTATAGGACATCTTGTATTCTGATAAGTGCAACTTTTTTAGACACTGAACAATTTGGACACATGACATTTCTTCATATTTGAATGTGCACATTCAAAATCACCCTTCAGGTCAACCCTTCTGTCATCTACTTTATACTGCTGGAATTTCCACATTTTGGAGTCTGTAAATTACCTGGAGCAGTTAAAGTGAACTTCATATATCCTTTTGCACTGGTGAACACAGATTCATATGAGATTTTGAAACATTCCATCTATACCATCAGAAGACACAGCCACCACATTTAGAATGGTTATCAGTTGCAAAGTGTCTTGATGGAGGTCCTTGGCCGCATGCCATGTGCACCATAATCATATTTCATCATTAATTCAAAACAAATAATGTAAGAATTTTTTATGAATAAGTTGCATGTATTACAAAGAGTGAGAGTTGTAGCAATGTGATGGATCGTCAGTTCATCCTTTCACTCACAGTGTGAACAGATATAAATGTGTCATTCCACAATGTCTTAAGAAGTGATGATGTTCATGTGATTATATGGAAATGAACAGTGTTTCAGACAGGGGTTGTGCACCAGCTTACCAACTGATGAAGCAAAACCATCACACATGGATAAGATGGAGGGACAGGGATAAGAGGGAGGGAAGGAGTGAGGGAGGGAGGGAGGGAGGGAGGGAGGGAGGGGTGGTAGAGGGAGGGAGGGGTGGTAAAGGAAGGGAGGGGTGGTAGAGGAAAGATAGATACAGAGAGAGAGAGAGAGAGAGAGAGAGAGAGAGAGAGAGAGAGAGAGAGAGAGAGAGGTGGCACACTGAAGTGTGTCATGCACAAGAAACCCTACGACACAGGCCTACAGGTGGAACATTAAGATATATGGCTCCCTCAATATAAGATTGACATAGTTATTCCACCTTAAATAATTTATATTGGTAACTCCAGTAAATATAGTGAGTGTTACCGTCTCTAGATCTTATCGCTATACTCAAACAATACTGGTGATATTCATCTAATTACAGTAAGTATATTACATTTACTTATGTTAGTCATCTGTCCATCACAGTAATCATCTGCAGGAGTTTCTGCATTTCATATACATTTTCTTGGGCTATCTTCTATGTGCAGATGATGGGATGAAACATAAAAATTACTGAAGAGTTACTGACACCACTAATTATACCTATGGATAGCTGCAGTATCATCATATTTTACTACGGAATTCTTAACCATACATTCACTTCCAATAACAACACACTTTTCTGAATGTTAATGCAGATCCACAAACTGTTATAACAATTTATGGATGGGCAGTAGATTATAAATGGACTTGAAAATTCATAGCAAATTTTAAGGTTGGGAGACAACATGCTCAAATCAAAATTGTTTAAAACATTGCACTTCCAAGCAGAATTTGGAAACAGCCCCAGATATATTGCACTGCATCAATATTTGTATCGTTTTCCAGTACCAGCAATATCTGTCCCTCTCCTGTTCTTTTATCATTTCACCTCACTGTTTGCTGCCACTTGAAATAATATACTAGTGGGTGTGGTGGTGGTGGTGGTGGTGTTACAATTGGAGAAGTGAGGTGTTCGCATGGGTAATAGGGAGCAGGGACCAGTGATGCTTGGTTGGCAACATCCTCCTCTTTCAATGTCAAGGGGTCAAGTGACTTGAATTTGCGATGAGGCATACTGACTTTGGCAGTAGGAAGTTTATGTAAGTACAATGGCTTTAGTGTAGAGCACACTCAGGTCTTCTGGAACTGATTATTTTGCCTTGTGGTAATCTAGCTGTGCGTGGTAGCTGATTCATGGACAGGGGATTAAGCCCTGTTGTTGGATGTTTGCCTGGTGTGAATTTTGGATCCGAGAATCCCACTTCTTGTCTGAAAGGGTAGACTGAACTTTCACATGTGAGTGTAATTGTTCCAGCCATGTAAGAGTCTCCCTGCCCCACCCCTCTCATTCTCCACGTCTATGTAAATCAGTGAGGAGCCTAGTTGAGTTGCAAATTTATGGCTATTTAGTTTCTTTGTCCATGCTCAGCAATATTTCTGGGATTATCTTTTTATCCTACCATCTTTTGTGATACCCGCAGTGCCTACATACTATAATGTTACTCAACTGTAGCCTTCTCACTGAGTGCTGAACCTGTGGCAGAGTTAAGCATGCAGTGCTGGCCCGGACTTGGACGCACCTTTAGTCTGTTCCAACGTAACAGACAGTGTGGTATGGCACCTTATGGGGCTCTTGGATGATAGTGCCTTCGAAGCTGTGCTTTTACACACCATGACGGCCTGCACCATCTTTGCTGAGGAGGTAACTGCTCACCAAGTTATGTAATTGTAATCTATTAATTGTTTCATATAATTGCTGTTTTCCTCATTCTAAAGGCTTGAGTGCTCATGGTAGTCGCCACACACTAACTTTCATAACTGTAATCTAGTAAATCTTTTATGTAACTATTCTATGCCAGTTTGGTACCCCTTGTTTTAACAGTTTAGCATTTTTAGACTTGGCCAAGATTTTTTAATTATTATGGGAAGTTACTCCTGTCATAACTCTTCATTATTTTGATTTAGTAGTTTATTTAATGTGGAAGGCCCCTCTCCCCCCCCCCCCCCCACCCCCACCCCACACTGCCCCATTTTTTTCTTTTAATGTCAGGAGCTTTGATGGCACTGGCTTCATGGACCTCATGCTTGGTTTGGCCACAACTGACTGTATTTCACATGCATGGTGCCTACATGCAAACAGATTGTTTTTAGAGAATGAGATTTTCACTCTGCAGCGGAGTGTGCAATGATATGAAACTTCCTGGCAGATTAAAACTGTGTGCCCGACCGAGACTCGAACCCGGGACCTTTGCCTTTCGCGGGCAAGTGCTCTACCACCTGAGCTACCGAAGCACGACTCACGCCCGGTCCTCACAGCTTTACTTCTGCCAGTATCTCGCCTCCTACCTTCCAAACTTTACAGAAGCTCTCCTGCTAACCTTGCAGAACTAGCACTCCTGAAAGAAAGGATACTGCGGAGACATGGCTTAGCCACAGCCTGGGGGATGTTTCCAGAATGAGATTTTCACTCTGCAGCCGAGTGTGCGCTGATATGAAACTTCCTCCGCAGTATCCTTTCTTTCAGGAGTGCTAGTTCTGCAAGGTTAGCAGTAGAGCAGTGTTACAGCCACATATTTGTATGAGTTGGCTGATTCCAACAGCGACTCATTGATATTATAATCATAAGATGTTAGATTTTTTTTCCATTTAGTTAAGTGCAAAATTTTATATTTCTGAACATTTAGAGTAAATTGCCAATCTCTGCACCACTCTGAAATCTTATCAGGAGGTGACTGAATATTTAAGCAGTTTCTTTCAGACAGTACTCCATTATAGATGGCTACACCATCTGCAAAAAGCCAGATTTTACTATTATTATTGCCTGCAAGGTCATTAATATACAGCATGAGCAGCAATGGTTCCAACACTCTTCCCTGGGGCACACCCGGAAGTTTGTTCTAGATCTGACAATAACTCTCCACCCAAGATCAGTCCTCAATCCAGTCACAGATTTCACTTATTACTCCATATGATCATACTTTTGATGACTGGCATAGGTGTTGTGCTGGGTTAACTGCTTTTCAGAAATCAAGAAATACTGTCTTGATCCAAAGCTTTAAGTAAGTCATGTGAGAAAAGTGAGTGTTGGGTTTCACATGATCGATGTTTTTGAAACACATGCTGGTTGGCATTGCGGACATCATTCTTTTCAAGATACCTCATTATGTTTGAGCTCAAAATATGTTCTAAGATTACACCAGAAATCAGTATCAAGGATATTGGGTGGTAGTTTTGTGGATCACTTCTACTACCCTCCTAGTACATGGGTTTTCCAAGAACTGGGTACAAATGTTTGTTCGAGGGACCTACGATAGATTATAGTTAGAAGAGGGGCTAACTCAGCCACAAATTCCGTGTATAATCTGATCAGCTGTTTCTCAACACCACTGACACTATACTTATTTCATTCACCTTTTCCGTGATACAAGGGTTAAACTGGGGCAATTGTCCTGGGTTTTCCTTTGTAAAGGAACACTTGCTACCCTCAATTTCAGTTCCTGTATCATTCGCTAGGGACTGGACACTAACTTCAGTGCCACTAACAGCCTTTATATGCAACCAGAATTTCTTTGGGTTCTGTGAAATATTATTTGACAATATTTGCTATAGCGGTCATTGAAGGCATCATGCATTGCTCTCGTGACAGCCAAAGGTGTTTCATTCAGCATCTCTCTATCTATAACCGAACCCTTTGTTTTACACCTATTATGCAGTAATCTCTGTTTCTTTAGACGTTTCCTTATAGTGACTGTATACCATTGAGGTTCCTTCCCTTTATGAACTGTTTTATTGGGTACATATCTAACCACAGTCAAATATTCTTTTAAACTTGAGCCAGAGTTCCTCTACATGCTCCTGCCCTGTGCTGAAAGTTTCAAGTTCCTCATTGAGATATGACACTACGGATTTTTTAGCTACTTTACTGAACATATATATCTTTTTGGTGGTTTTAGTTGTCCATTGTACTTTTGTAATAATTGTTGGCACAACTGTATCTCAATCACTGACACTAGTTTTGATGTGGACATCCTCAAAGAGGTCAGGTCCGTTTGTTGCCATTAGATCCAATATATGACTGGGGTTACTAACTATGTGTTCTAGGTAGTTTTCAGAGAAGAAATTTAGTAACATTTCACAGGGTGTCTTATCATGCCCACCATTAATGAAACTGTAATTTTCTCAATTAATTGTTGGATGATTAAAGCCTCCACTAATGAGTACAGTATGATTAAGGACTTACATACAAGTGAACTGAGGTTTTCTCTAAAGTTTTCATTTACATCAGCAGATGAGTCTGGGTGGGTGACAGATGGATCCAATTATCATTTTATGCCCGTCACTGATACTGAGTCTTGCCCAAACTGACTCACATGCAGCTTCAATTCCTATCTCAGTGGATTTGAGTTTCTTGTCTACTGTGGCAACTACACCACCTCCATTTCCCATTTTCCTATCCTTTTGATATACACTTAAATTTTCCCCCAAAATCCCACTGTTATCAAGTTCAGGTTTCAAACAGCTTTCTGTATCTGGTATTATGTGAGCTTCACTGCTTTTCATGATTGCTTCAAACTCTGGAACTTTCTTGTGAATACTTCAGCAGTCTACCATTAGAATTTTAATACTTTCATCTGTGGGAGGCATTTATTTTGATCTTACACTGATACTTCTGGTCATATTGCTATCGTTATATGGATTGGATGGAGAGCCACCTAAACTACTTCAGCAGTCTACCATTAGAATTTTAATACTTTCACCTGTGGGAGGCATTTATTTTGATCTTACACTGATACTTCTGGTCATACTGCTATCATTATATGGATTGGATGGAGAGCCACCTAAACTAAAAAACCCTTGTGTGCACCATACACACAGTCAGCTGTCTGAGTAGCAGCCTCTGACCTATTTAGAGGGACTGTACAATTCTCAAATCTATGGCACAAGTCCAGGAAGTTGCATCCTAGCTTGTCACAGAACCTTCAAAGTCTCTGGTTCAGCACTTCCACACAATTCAGAACCAAAGGGCCATGATCAATTCTGGGGACAATGCTGGAAATTACAAGCTTTCTTGAAACTCAATGTGCAAGGCTGGTCTTCTCAATCTTTTCTGCCAGTCACTGGAATGACCCAAGAATGACCTTGGAGCACAGATGACAGGCATCATTTGCTCCAATGTGCACCACGATCTGCTGTTGGTTGCACGCTGTTTGCTCAGTGGCTGCTCTGGAATAGCCTCTTCAACATGTTGAACAAGGCCCCCAGTCATACACACTGAGTGTACCTGGTACTATTTCCTTTTCCTTGTTGACATTTCCATAACGGGTACCATCACTCACCTTATGTTTGAATTGCCGACTATTAACAGGCCCCTACCCTTTTGTGTAGGTCTCCTGATTCTGGACAATACAGGTTTCCCCAAATCAGGTGAAGTGAATTCCACTGGCTCAGTTTGCAGTTTCATTGAAAGACATTACCTCAGATTTGTTGGTTAGGGGAATCGGTACAACATACTCAGTCCTCCGTTGTCCTTGTGCACCCTGTAGAGGACACCTAGATCTACAAATACTGATCCAGATCTGTCAAATTCTTCTCGTAGTATCATATCTCCCACCTCATCTTCTTCCCTTTCTATAATACTGCTTTCAAGTTCATTTCCCTTACACTGTCCCTCCAAATGCTTCTTTCACCTTTGTGGTTGCCCTTTCTTGTTTAGTATTGGTTTTCCATCTGTGTTCTTGATATTCACACATCTACTTCCTTTTTCTGCAAAGACCTATTTAATTATCCTATAGGTGGTATCTATCTTTCTCCTAGATATATAGGGTGATTATAATTAAAGACTTTCAAATGCTATAGAAATAACACCACAAGTCAGAATGACGTCAAATTGCAACGGAATATTATCGGAGAAGGGGGAAAATGTATGGCAGAAGAAAAAAAAGTAGTGTGAAAAGTGATCAATAGATGGCACTGTATGTGTCAGAATACATAACTGAAAACACCTGTCATGCACATGACCCACTGAAGTTAGTATGAACACGCCAGGTACATGGCTTTTCCTCCTTTCGCATCTGCGACATTCGCCATGACTTTCTCAATGCAGGACCACACTCAGCTTGTAAAGCTGTGTTACAAGAATGATGACTGTGCACATGTCACTCTGCAGAAGTTCTGGACATTGAAGGATTTGAAAAATGGCATTGGTCCGATGACTGCCTTGGATCTGGAGAAAATGATTCAGAAATTTGAAAAAGCAGGTTCTTTTGGTGTGCAACCTGGTAGAGGGAGGAAATGAACTGATTCGATGTCATTAGAAGCAGTGGCCACAGCAATGCAGGAGCAGACGAGTGTTGGAATGCAAACACGTAGCGCATGGAGAATTGCCTGAACATTGGACATACTCGTGAGCAAGGTGCGTAAAATCCTATGAAACATCCTTCCTCTTTTTCCATTCAAAATTACCCATGTGCACAAGTTCTTCCTGTTGACCTGCCAGCAAGAGAGACCTCTGATTTAGAATTTCTTGCTAATTTGGAAGTGGACAATGATTGGCCATAGACGATTTTGTGGACACACGAAGCCCACTTCCATCTGACAGGATACGTCAATACACAGAATTGTCGAATGTGGGCAACGGAAAATCCACATGCAAATCAATCAGTACCACTTCATCCTGAAAAGGTTACTGTGTGGTGCAGGTTTACGTCATCATTTATCATAGGGTCATATTTTTTCGAAGACACAGGTGCTTCCAGTCCTGTTACCCATACCGGTTCTGGTAAGTGCTATGAGTGTCTTTTGCACAACCATGTCATTCCAGCTCTCCAACAGTGTGGATGTTTGGATGGGATCATATTTATGCAAGATGGTGCACCTCCACACATTGCAAATCCAGTTAAGCAGCTGCTGAAGCGCCATTTTGGAAATGCTAGAATTATCAGCCGCCATTTGCCTACAGCTTGTCTGACCCCATAACCTGATCTTAATCTGTGTGACTTCTGGCTGTGGGGCTATTGCAAACTTAGCTGCATTAAAGGCACATGTTGCACAACACATTCTGAATGTGACCCCGGAAACACTTCGATCAGTTGTGGAACATGCTATTTCCTGATTTCAGCTTGCTGCAGAAAATGGTGGACACCATATTGAAAATGTTTTGCACTAGTCACACAGAAATTAATAACCCAATTTGATTTTGATTGATGCTTTTTATGCAGTTTTTGGCCTCAAGACAATTAAAAACTGATGTGATTGATGCTTTTTATGCGGTTTTTGGCCTCAGTACAATTAAAAACCGATTTTTCTCATCTGATGTCATATGACCTGGCCATGGTGGATCGGTTCACATAACTAACAGTATCCACCTGTACACCCATGCACACTGAGTAGTATAGTGTGTTTAACACCAAACATATGCCTTAGGCATTACTGTATGATTTATTTGTCATTTGTAGTCGACCACTATTAAATTATGATGCTTACAGCAACATCTATTGTTACATTCTGTAACTATTTTTCTTCTGCCAGACGTTTTCCTCTTTCTCCGATAATATTCCATTGCAATTTGACATCATTCTGACCATTGGTGTAATTTCTACAGTGGTTTGAAAGTTTAACTTTAATTATAATTACCATGTATATGCTCCTACAGCCTTGCATTTTTACCCCACTAAAACAGCAAAAATTGTAGAGCACAACAAAGCATTCGGTGACTACCAATACAGTAGTGTGGTTCACAACATTGTCAATCTATGGAATTAAATCCAGAAGTATCCTTAACTTCTTTAATGGCAGCCTTTACAAATAACTAGAGTTAGTGTACAGTTGTAATTCAACTGAGGTAACACCTACATATTACCATGTTGCTGACACTACTAGGTGTCTCCATCTCCAGCAGTGATTCCTCCAACGGAGGCTACTGCCGCCCATCTGGCTGCCACTCGAAGTACATGTGGTTTAAATGTGGCCACTCATACAGCATTACGCCATTTCTGCCTTTCACAACACCATGCTATGTCATCAAGACTTGTTCACTACCCCATGGTGTTCATCCCAGAGTCAGCCACCAGGAACAGCACCTGCTTCCCGATCATGAGTCTGCGACAAAGATGCATGTGCCAATGCTTACAGCATGCCTCCTGGCACCCATTTGAGCTATGGTGGCTTACTTAGGCCATGGCCCAAGCTTCCTGCTTCACTTCATTTGCTGCACCATAACAATCACATTCTTGTACTCTGTGCTACAACTACAGGGTTATTACAAATGATTGAAGCGATTTCACAGCTCTGCAATAACTTTATTATTTGAGATATTTTCACAATGCTTTGCACGCACATACAAAAACTCAAAAAGTTTTTTTAGGCATTCACAAATGTTCGATATGTGCCCCTTTAGTGATTCAGCAGACATCAAGCCGATAATCAAGTTCCTCCCACACTTGGCGCAGCACGTCCCCATCAATGAGTTCGAAAGCATCGTTGATGCGAGCTCACAGTTCTGGCACGTTTCTTGGTAGAGGAGGTTTAAACACTGAATCTTTCACACAACTCCACAGAAAGAAATCGCATGGGGTTAAGTTGGGAGAGCGTGGAGGCCATGACATGAATTGCTGATCATGATCTCCACCACGACCAATCCATTGGTTTTCCAATCTCCTGTTTAAGAAATGCCGAACATCATGATGGAAGTGCGGTGGAGCACCATCCTGTTGAAAGATGAAGTCGGCGCTGTCGGTCTCCAGTTGCGGCATGAGCCAATTTTCCAGCATGTCCAGTTACACGTGTCCTGTAACGTTTTTTTCGCAGAAGAAAAAGGGGCCGTAAACTTTAAACCGTGAGATTGCACAAAACACGTTAACTTTTGGTGAATTGCGAATTTGCTGCACGAATGCATGAGGATTCTCTACCGCCCAGATTCGCACATTGTGTCTGTTCACTTCACCATTAAGAAAAAATGTTGCTTCATCACTGAAAACAAGTTTCGCACTGAATGCATCCTCTTCCATGAGCTGTTGTAACCGTGCCGAAAATTCAAAGCGTTTGACTTTGTCATCGGGTGTCAGGGCTTGTAGCAATTGTAAACGGTAAGGCTCCTGCTTTAGCCTTTTCCATAAGATTTTCCAAACCGTCGGCTGTGGTACGTTTAGCTCCCTGCTTGCTTTATTCGTCGACTTCCGCGGGCTACGCGTGAAACTTGCCCGCACACGTTCAACCGTTTCTTCGCTCACTGCAGGCCGACCCGTTGATTTCCCCTTACAGAGGCATCCAGAAGGTTTAAACTGCGCATACCATCGCCGAATGGAGTTAGCAGTTGGTGGATCTTCGTTGAACTTCATCCTGAAGTGTCGTTGCACTGTTATGACTGACTGATGTGAGTGCATTTCAAGCACGACATACGCTTTCTCGGCTCCTGTCGCCATTTTGTCTCACTGCGCTCTCGAGCGCTCTGGCGGCAGAAACCTTAAGTGCGGCTTCAGCCGAACAAAACTTTATAAGTTTTTCTACGTATCTGTAGTGTGTCGTGACCATATGTCAATGAATGGAGCTACAGTGAATTTATGAAATCGCTTCAATCATTTGTAATAGCCCTGTACTTTTGTTCTACTACTGGACTTTGTTTAGGGATAACCCTGTTCAGATTAATTGTTTTGCCAGTCACTGACTTGTGGTGTCAATAAATCAGTGGTTAACTGTTTTTGGGTTGTTTCAGTGTTTATCAGTTGTTACAAAAGTAGTGACGAAGGAACTCAGTGTGCTCTTTTCTTCCCTTGAACAGTACATTTGACAGATTCAGGAACAGACAATTATTACCACTGCCATTAGTGAACAGTGCTCTGAAGTTACACAGTTCAGAACAAGTGCCAGTTGCAGATGGAACAAATTTAGCAAGAAAACACCACCATGTTGGGAAAGGTTTTGTCAGCACCTGTGGAACGCCAGCAGCATCCACAGCTAGCCACCCGCCACTGCTCCCACTGTACAAGGAATCAGCAGAGGACTCAGAATTATATGAAAAATGACTCTGACCATACTTTGAAGCTTCCCAGGTAAGGAATGCTGACACTATAGAAGCTCTCTTCTTGTTCGGATCATTACTTATACTAACAGAATTTTATGTAAATTAGCCCTGTTGATTGAATCCTCTTAGTTGTAAATTGATGAAATGCACAATTTACTAACCACAAACCACCACCAGCAAGTGCATGGGATTGTGTATAGCGTAGAAGTTTATCAAAGTAAAAAACACCCTAATCAGACGTACAAGGCATGGACAGCCTTAGTCAAAAGTGTCATTTCATCACTTCCAAACATAAGGAGTCACATACCAACACAATAGATTGCGATGCCATTATCTGTTATGCCCCATATAAAGAAGTTAGATAGCACACTATACAGTTTGATGACCGATCACCTGAACAAGTTCTAGCTCTCACACAGGCCTTTTGAAATTTCCTATGTGGCAGGCCAGTAATTAGAAACATGGGCCAACATTGCAGGTGACATGCTGGATAGCAGGTGCCAGGCATCGATAGGCTTGGACAATGTGAAAGTAGTGGTGGTATGGCCCGTCCACAGATAGATCCCAGCTTGTGTATGTGCTGCAACAGGTAAACAGTCTGGGCATTCTCCACTTCCATCTTGCTCAGTGTGTTTTAAGAATTAATCACAGTAACACTGCCCCCATCATTGGGAGACTTGTCACAAGTAATAAGTGAGGACACATTGCAGTTGTGTCAGTTTCCCACAATTCATTCTTGGCAGCAGCAATAACAGCCTGTGGATATGAACTTGATCACTGCCAGCAGTTCCCCTCCCAACAAATTGTTTATCACAGTCCAGATGAATTAAAGGCCAAACTAGCTGGTGGGAGATATTTTTTGAAAATAGAATTGGCTGAATCCTACCCGTAGCGTCTGCTTGATGAAGAGTTGTACAGCTCTTGGTAGTCAACACTCCTTTAGTGTTCTACATTGCCACTACTCCCACCGTGTTTCAATGATTTTTGAGCAATTAATGTAAAATACATCATGCTATCTAAATTACCTTGACGACATCAAGTAACGGGAACTTCCACAGAGGACCAATTCGAAAATCTGTGTATGCTGCTCCACACACTCCACTAAGCAGGTGTAAATTCAACAAATCTCAGTTCTCTCAGCCATCAGTTTAATATCTGGGACACGTAATTTTGCACGAAGCCATCACGGCACTACCTCGGCTGAAAAACGTCAAGGAACTGTTATCTCTTCTCAGGAAGGTTTCCTAACACTGTAAGTTCATGCCAAAAGCATTACAAATAAAAGGTAACCCATTTGCTTGGACACAGGACTGTGAGACCGCATTACGAACTTTGAAAACTTGCCTTCACTTAGCCCTGTGCTCAGCTACCTTTCAGCTTACCAAACAGTTGTTAGTGATGGCTGATGCTTCAGAATATGGGATTGAGGCCGTCCTGGAACATGGTATTCTGAAGGGACTTGGATGGCACCTCAAAGGAATTATTCCCAAATTTAATAAGAAGCTTTAGCTGTTATATATGCACTCAAAAACATTACTTATTTTGGTACTGGCTGAAGTTTCACCTGACAACCGCCCATAAGCTGCTCATTTCACTGTTCAGCCCCTCATCACAGCTCCCTGATATAATGGCTCACTGGTTGCAGTGCTGGTCACTTTTATTCAGCTGATACAAGTATGAAATTAATTTTTGTACCAGGGATAGACATTTAAATGCAGATGCCCTCCTCTGGCTGCCAATGGGTCCCAAACCTTTGCACAACAAAAAAGAGATTCTATGTTTCTACCTTAATGAAGTAGCACAGTCCACAGTTGACACATTTCCCACTACAGGTGAGCATATCGTGGTAACCACGGGTGTAGACCCCGTCTTACAACACATATTTTGTAACTTTCTGTGGGGATGGCTAGAGCAGCTGCTGCAACGGAAGGCAGAGCCCCTTTATCAATATTTTCAGCTATAAGAGTGGTTGGTTTTGGTTGATGGAGTTATCCTATTGGCTATGAACATGCATCACTGCACATAATCGTACCCTCTCATTATAGAATGACATTCTGTGCTTCTACTTTCCTACCACTAAGGGTATACAGGATAAAAATGCTAGTATGACACCATTATACTGGCCAGGAATCAACAAATAGTACAGATGGTCCAGTCATGCAACAAATGTGCAGAATAGCAAGCGGCTCATAAGAACACTTTCTTTCCATGGCATAGCACCGCACAATCGTGAGACAGGGTCTGCTTGGATTTTGCTGGCCGTCTTCTCAGAACACATTGGATCGCTGTGATGACTGTATACTCCTGCTTAGTTGATACAGGGTGAACAGTAATAAAACCGACAAACCACAGGGACAGATTCCTGACCGGAAATGGAGGAAAAAAAGGTCCTATGAACGTATGTCCAGAAACAGACGGTATGCATGCAATGACAACAAACCATCCCGTAACACAGTACAGAGGTGCATTGCATTAACATCACAACAGATGTTCGAAGTGGCATTTCAGGTGATAGAGGTGGTAGTGACTGCAATGCAGGATACATATAACCAAACTTTGGCTTACACCATTTTGGTGGGCCACTAGCTTGTACTAGGGTTTGTCTCCATATGCTGTAGAACCTAGTCCTCCAAATCTGGTGTATACACACTCCACCAACTCACTGCACATTCGTCTGTCTGAAAGGAACCATGATCACACAAACACCCAAAAACAGCTTGAAATGTTGTGTGATGTTGTTAGTGTCTGTGAAGGTACTTGTTTTGGTGTAGTCATGCTGCCTCTGAACCATTTTCATCTGCTTGGCTGTATGCAAACACCATCTTGGCTTGTTCCAACATGAACAACACCATCTCTGCTTGTTCCTGACATGACTACTGGACCATTCTGCTGCTTACAGTATGCTGCATCAATTGCACAGCCTGTAACACAGAAGGAACATGCAACATGAGGTCAGAAGAACTGTTATTCGACAGAGCCATCTACCATGGCAATAATGCATTTCTGGACATATGTTCATACGACTTCTTTCTTTCATTTGCAGTCAGGAATTCATCCCTTCAGTTTGTCAGATTTTTTAATGTTCTCCCTGCATAGTCAGTCTCAGGTTTACAACAGGGAAAAGCACCGTTATGGCCTTATCAAAAACATTTTCCATTGAAGGTCTTACCCAGAATTTAGTGATGGACAATGGTCCTCAGTTTCTACTGCAAACCTTTGGGAACTTCTATGTGACAAATACATCCAAAATATTTGGGCCCCATCTTTTCTAATGGTGAAGTTGAGTGCCTGGTGCATGCCTTTAAATTTCAAATGTTAAAATACATCTGTGACAGTCTGGCCTGTGATGTTTTAACTTTATTTTCAAGTCTGTTACTATTGGTTATCTGCCTTGAGCTGATTGCAGTTTAATTAAAAAGAACTACACCACATGCATATCATATCACTGTTATTTGTAAATCATATTCTGTGGTTATTCTGCAAACTGGATACATACATTTGTACATTTTTGGTTGTTTTATTTTAAAAACAGCAATTTGTTTATAAGGTTTGTGTGCAAGTTACTTACGGTGTTTCTTTACATGTTCTGCTTCTTCCCTCCTTGCCAGCAGTGGTTGACATCTAAAGACTTTGACTCGCATTAGCAGTTGGCAGTGTTTGTCATTCTGCAGGAGTTCTTGTGCTGAATTATTTATACTTCACTTTGGTAAACTGTTTTTTTTTTTTTTTTTTTTATTCCACACTGTATCAATTTTGATTTCTATTCATTTCTTTTCATTCATGTTGTGAGTGTTGCTAACCTGTGAAACTAATTTGTGTATGTCTCTGGCTCTAATTTTATGTTGGTGTTGGTGTAAGTGTTCTGCAAAAGTTGAATGATTTGTCCTACACATTCATGCTCTTACATGTTCTTTGTCTCTGTTATCAAATGTCCTCCTGGTTTGACGTATGTATGTTCCATCACAAGTATTACATTTTAATTGGTATATTCCTGATTTCTGAAATAGATCAGTTTTATCTATTGTTTTTGGGAAGTATTTCTGAATCGAGTTGTTGGCTTGGTGGACTATTTTTATGCCTTGTTTATTGAAAACATTGGATATTCTGTGTGTTTATTTGTAATTGTATGTCACTGTGTACGATCTTTTACTTTCTGTTTCTTCCACATTTTGTGTTGTTCCTATTTTTGTATTTTGTGTATTTGTTTCGTGTGTGATTTTGTCCTTGTCTTGATGACAGCTGGGTGTTTGTTCTTTTGTGTTTTTTGATTTTCTTGTTCAGCTTTGTTACTAAATTATCTTTGTATCCATTGTTTGTGGCTATTTGTATTATTGTATTCATTTCTTTTTGTAATTATCTGTACATAGTGTTTAGTCTGTGCAGCATGTATCTAAGTGCCGCCTACTTTTAAGAACTGGGGTGTTGTGATGTCTCATGTACAATTGTGTCTGTTTCGTTGGTTTTCAGTATATGTCAAATGTGTGTTGGTTGTTTTGGATCTTTATGGTGATGTTCAAGAAATTTAACTCTCTATTTTGCCCTTTTTCTATTGTAAAATGTATCTTATCATGAACAGAATTTAAGTCAGTGTATAACTGGTCAATTTTATTGCTTGGTTCATCTATCAGGCACAAGATGTCGTCCATATATTTAATCCAGTACAGGATGTTGTACCTATTTGGAACTAATTTGTTCCAGACACTTGGGATCCCATTGGTAATCCTTCACTTTGTAAATAGAATTCATTATTGAACTGAAAATAGTTTCGTTCTGTTACTAGCTCTAGAAGCCTGACTGTTCCTTTGATGTATTTGTGTGCAAGTGTATTGTACGCCTTAGGATTTTGTTCTATAATGTTTATTGTTTCAGTTATTGGTGTATTGGAATACATATTGTCTACAGCAAATGACAGGAGGATGGCTGTGTCTGTAACTTGTGTCTTTTATGTACTGAATCAATTATGTGGCATTTATTATAGTTCTGTCCTCTTTATCAGAAAACTACAAACTACAAGAGGACAGAACTATAAGAAATAACACAAAATTGATTCGGTGCATGAAAGACATACAAATTCCAAACACAGCCATCCTCCTGTCATTTGATCAGGACAATATGTATTCCAATACAACAATAACTGAAACAATAAACATTGTTGTTGTTGTTGTGGTCTTCAGTCCTGAGACTGGTTTGATGCAGCTCTCCATGCTACTCTATCCTGTGCAAGCTTTTTCATCTCCCAGTACCTACTGCAACCTACGTCCTTCTGAATCTGCTTAGTGTATTCATCTCTTGGTCTCCCTCTACGATTTTTACCCTCCACGCTGCCCTCAAATACTAAACTGGTGATCCCTTGATGCCTCAGAACATGTCCTACCAACCGATCCCTTCTTCTGGTCAAGTTGTGCCACAAACTTCTCTTCTCCCCAATCCTATTCAATACTTCCTCATTAGTTATGTAATCTACCCATCTAATCTTCAGCATTCTTCTGTAGCACCACATTTCGAAAGCTTCTATTCTCTTCTTGTCCAAACTATTTATTGTCCATGTTTCACTTCCATACATGGCTACACTTCATACGAATACTTTCAGAAATGACTTCCTGACACTTAAATCAATACTGGATGTTAACAAATTTCTCTTCTTCAGAAACGCTTTCCTTGCCATTGCCAGCCTACATTTTATATCCTCTCTACTTCGACCATCATCAGTTATTTTGCTCCCCAAATAGCAAAACTCCTTTACTACTTTAAGTGCCTCATTTCCTAATCTAATTCCCTCAGCATCACCCGACTTAATTAGACTACATTCCATTATCCTTGTTTTGCTTTTGTTGATGTTCATCTTATATCCTCCTTTCAAGACACTGTCCATTCCATTCAACTGCTCTTCCAAGTCCTTTGCTGTCTCTGACAGAATTACAATGTCATCGGCGAACCTCAAAGTTTTTATTTCTTCTCCATGAATTTTAATACCTACTCCGAATTTTGTCAGGACTGGCTCTCCCACGGCCATCAGTAGTTCCAATGGAATATTGTCTACTCCGGGGGCCTTGTTTCGACTCAGGTCTTTCAGTGCTCTGTCAAACTCTTCACGCAGTATCATATCTCCCATTTCATCTTCATCTACATCCTCTTCCATTTCCATAATATTGTCCTCAAGTACATCGCCCTTGTATAGACCCTCTATATACTCCTTCCACCTTTCTGCTTTCCCTTCTTTGCTTAGAACTGGGTTTCCATCTGAGCTCTTGATATTCATACAAGTCGTTCTCTTATCTCCAAAGGTCTCTTTAATTTTCCTGTAGGCGGTATCTATCTTACCCCTAGTGAGATAGGCCTCTCCATCCTTACATTTGTCCTCTAGCCATCCCTGCTTAGCCATTTTGCACTTCCTGTCGATCTCATTTTTGAGACGTTTGTATTCCTTTTTGCCTGTTTCACTAACTGCATTTTTATATTTTCTCCTTTCATCAATTAAATTCAATATTTCTTCTGTTACCCAAGGATTTCTACTAGCCCTCGTCTTTTTACCTACTTGATCCTCTGCTGCCTTCACTACTTCATCCCTCAAAGCTACCCATTCTTCTTCTACTGTATTTATTTCCCCCATTCCTGTCAATTGCTCCCTTATGCTCTCCCTGAATCTCTGTACAACCTCTGGTTCTTTTAGTTTATCCAGGTCCCATCTCCTTAAATTCGCACCTTTTTGCAGTTTCTTCAGTTTTAATCTACAGGTCATAACCAATAGATTGTGGTCAGAGTCCACATCTGCCCCTGGAAATGTCATACAATTTAAAACCTGTTTCCTAAATCTCTGTCTTACCATTATATAATCTATCTGATACCTTTTAGTATCTCCAGGGTTCTTCCATGTATACAACCTTCTTTCATGATTCTTAAACCAAGTGTTAGTTATGATTATGTTGTGCTCTGTGCAAAATTCGACCAGGCGGCTTCCTCTTTCATTTCTGTCCCCCAATCCATATTCACCTACTATGTTTCCTTCTCTCTCTTTTCCTACACTCGAATTCCAGTCACCCATGACTATTAAATTTTCGTCTCCCTTCACAATCTGAATAATTTCTTTTATTTCATCATACATTTCTTCAATTTCTTCGTCATCTCCAGAGCTAGTTGGCATATAAACTTGTACTACTGTAGTAGGCGTGGGCTTCGTATCTATCTTGGCCACAATAATGCGTTCACTATGCTGTCTGTAGTAGCTTACTCGCATTCCTATTTTCCTATTCATTATTAAACCTACTCCTGCATTACCCCTATTTGATTTTGTATTTATAACCCTGTACTCACCTAACCAGAAGTCTTGTTCCTCCTGCCACCGAACTTCACTAATTCCCACTATATCTAACTTCAACCTATCCATTTCCCTTTTTAAATTTTCTAACCTACCTGCCCGATTAAGGGATCTGACATTCCACGCTCCGATACGTAGAACGCCAGTTTTCTTTCTCCTGATAACGACATCCTCTTGAGTAGTCCCCGCCCGGAGATCTGAATGGGGGACTATTTTACCTCCGGAATATTTTACCCAAGAGGACGCCATCATCATGTAATCATACAGTAAAGCTGCATGCCCTCGGGAAAAATTACGGCTGTAGTTTCCCCTTGCTTTCAGTCGTTCGCAGTACCAGCACAGCAAGGCCGTTTTGGTTATTGTTACAAGGCCAGATCAGTCAATCATCCAGACTGTTGCCCTTGCAACTACTGAAAAGGCTGCTGCCCCTCTTCAGGAACCACACGTTTGTCTGGCCTCTCAACAGATACCCCTCCGTTGTGGTTGCACCTACGGTACGGCTATCTGTATCGCTGAGGCACGCAAGCCTCCCCACCAACAGCAAGGTCCATGGTTCATGGGGGGGGGACAATAAACATTATAGAACAAAATCTTAAGACACACAGTACACTTATACATGAATACATCAAAGGAATAGTCAGGCTTCTAAAACTGACAACAGAACAGAACTATTTTCAGTTCAATAACGAATTCTATATTTACAAAGTGAAGGATTATCAAGGGGATCCCCAGTGCCTGGAACCATAGCAAATATATTTATGAACCACACACAACACACTATATTTAACAAAACAGTGCCAAATAGGTACAACATCCTATACTGGATTAGACACATGGACATCATCTCGTGCCTGATACGTGAACCAAGCAATAAAATTGACCAGTTACACACAGACATAAATTCTGTTCATGATAAGATGCATTTTACAATAGAGAAACAGCAAATTAGACAAATGCCTTGGACATCACAATGAAGATTCAAAACAACCAACACACATTTGAAATATACTGAAAACCAACAACAAAAGACACAGTTATACATGAGACGTCACAACACTCCAGTTCTCAGAAGCAGGAGGCACTTAGCTACATGTTCCACAGACTAAACACACCAGCTGTGCACATGTTTCACCTACTGATGCCAGCCCCACACCTGGTGCCAGCACTGCTGGCACCGAAGTTCCATCCAGACATCCTAGTCTGAGCATGTGCTTTTGGTAATTGGAACAGACGGGTCCCACCAGTCATTCAGCAGCAATGGGGTTGCAAGTTGTGTATGCTGAAATTGAGGGACAGGCAAGCTGCCCGCCATCTCAACCAGTTCTGTCTGCACACCACTGGGCAGCCACTGCCATCAATTGCTCCAGCTGCTACAGCATTCCCCAGCAGATGATTTCTCTCTTGCCCATTTTTACTCACCTCCGGTCACAATCGTCCAGGTATCCCCTCTTCTCCTCACCTGGCACTGACTGCATTTTCTGAAGAGATATACCAACAAACATGTTCTAGGACTCAGCGGGAGACAATTGACTCAGCTCAGCAGCTCAAAGGGGCCCAAATGCTGCCACCCAACAGTCCCGTGTTGCTGCCTTATACTTTCCAGTGACCACGCACAGCGCTACAGTAGCTTGGATCTCTGCCTCGTGAACCGTTCCTGGCAGCACTGGTGATCTACCCACTCCGTGATGCTTTGGAGGTCCTGGTGCCCACTCTGTGGTGTTTTGGGGGTCCCAGACGCTCAGAAAGTGTCACTACTGCCAGTGACCCAGCAGGCATCCCACTTTGAGCTCCACAGTGTCCTCACAGGGCCTGCCTCCACTTGGATCACTTATGGCCCTACAGCCTACAGCCTGCAACATGCAAGTATGGGGCTGCTGGTGGCTCCGATAGCTGACAGTGCCATGTTCATCGTGTTCATGGAAGGCCACCAGCACATAAAGAGTCTCGCAGCTTTTACAGACATCAACAAGCCTCTCCTGAGGAAGGAGGAATGTGTTAACACTCATATTTTACTGCATTGCTGACACTACTAGGCATCCATATCTTGAGCAGTGACTCCTCCACCAGGGGCTACTGCTGCCTATCTACTCACCCCTCGAAATTTGTGCACTTTACATGTGGCCACTTATACAGCAGTGCACCAGTTTTGTCTTTTGTGGCACTGTGCTAAGTCATCACGACTCGTTAGCTACCCCATGGCATTCATTCTGGAGATGGCCATCAGGAGCAGCACCTGCTTCCCTGTTGCGAGTCTCCAACACATGTGCGCATGCAGATGCTCACAACACGCCTTCTATCACTCATCTGAACTATGGTGGCTTACTTAAGTTGTGGCCAAATCTCCACACTTCACTTCATTTCTGAACCACAGTGATCATATTTTTGTGCTCTGTCCGACAATGACCTTGGTTCTACTACTGGACTTTGTTTCAGGATTACTCTGCTCAGATTAATTGTTTCACCAATGAGTACACTTATGGAGTCAATAAATCAGAATTTAACTGTCTTCAGATTATTTCACTGTGTAGTAGTCACTACAATAAAAAATGGTTTTTAAAACTGTGACATTATTTTGCAAACAAAAAATGTGTTATAAACTTACCCTGAGAGTTGCATTGATAAACATCCAAATTACTCCAAGAACTGTGACTAGTAGATCATAACGATTTCTTCTCGACTGCCAGTAACCTCTTGGGGTGAAGGCAATATTTTTCATCACAACCTCTACCACAAAAATTAATGTCAGAACTGTACTAACTGTTGCCAGTGGGTCTGTGTGAGATTCTTCTTCCCTCCACTGTGAAGAAGGCATATCAGAGGTATTGCAGATAACAGTTACCAACAAAAATTCTAACATATGGTGATCAATAAAGAAAAACATGAAATTTAAACTTACAGACACACAAAGTAAACTGCTGTTGAGGAGAACCATGAGAGCAATAAAACGTTTGAAGTAGATATTTTGTGTAATATCATAGATGAATGCTCGAAATTTCTTTCCATCAGGTCTTGGAGGTAAATGAAGTGGTTGAGCAATTTTCAATCTTTTCTTTAAATCACACCTATCAGAAATTTATCAGTTGAGTGTAAATATATGAATGAAAAATCCCGGCATACTTTTCAAACTACATAGCTACAAATGCTATTACCATCTCCTCTGATCAACTGTAAGCAAGGCAGTCCCCTTATTTTCTGAGTAATTTGCTATTACCACACCAACAAAAAGTGTCAGTCCAATCATACAGCCAAGAAAGATGTAAATGTGAATGTATATTGCATGGACCTGGAACAAAGTAACAAAACTGATAAACAATCATGAATAAATTCTTCAATTAATGTCTTGATTTTTCCATCTAACATGTTTATTTCATTCAATAGAAGTGCTTAATACATTTAACATCAGACACTCACTTCTAATAATATTATAAAATTACCAGCAATGAAGAAACCAACAAAACACATAAAAGTGATAACATGCAACATGTGTTTCTTAAATATAGTACATAAGGTCACTTTGATCTGAATACAGAGTATGTTGGTATGTACTGATAAGGAAATCTAAGGGAAAGCTTGTAACGAAACAGGGTTGCCCACTGCTATCCTGTTTTGGTTTTACACTCCTTCAGTAACTTATTTAAGCAATGAACTTTTATTTATTTTTTTTTTTTCATTTTCACTACTACACTACACTACTACAGATTCTGTGGCCTTCAGCCTCATAGTACGGAATTCAGAAATAGTTTAAATAAAATTCCCCTAGTAAAATCTATTATTTCAGTACATTCTAATATCTATTCTGAATGTAATGAGCTAATCAGTTTTATTGGAAATGCATACTATTAACAGTTACGGACAATGATGTATATTGTGAAATACATATTAAGTAAAATTCGAGTGAGCTAATAGATCAAATTCAGCTATAAGACTGCATCCAAAAGAAAGCCTAAATTTTACTGATTCCAGCAAAGTGTTTAAATTAACCTAAAGTCTGTTAGTTAAATAGATATTAAGACTTAAAATCTGTAGCCTGTATGACTTTCAGTGCCAATTGTGACCAAACTACCAAATAATTCCGAGATCTGTTTCGATACTTTTGCTACCTTTATTTTCCTACCTAAAATAACTCCAGTCTCAACTTTGTAAGTGCATTAATTAAGAATTAAGTACATTTGAATATGTAAAAATTATTGTTCAAAAGGGCTGCCGTGGTTATAAGTCGGGAATTCCCACGGCGGATGCATAAGTTAGTTCCGCGTATTTAAATTGATACAACTCACTCATGTTATTTAAATAATAAAACCCAATAGTTAACTTCAAAACCAGTTAGAAAGGATCATTTTAACCCTGGGAAATTATAAACTATAATATATTAACATAAATAGTCAAATATTCAAGTGCTCGTCTATATAATGTCCGAGCTGGTGCAGTTCTCAGTTAGTTCTCGGTCAGATTCTCTTGGAGCAAAAGTGCAGCACGTTGGTTAATTTTTCGGTAATTGTAATTGTGAACTTTGTTAAAGACTGGAAGTTTTTGACCTACCTATTGTGATGATTAAGTGTAAGAGGCCTGGTCACATGAATATTGTGTGTGCGAGTGATAACAAATAAATCACACTGTGGTTGGCATAAATGTTCAACAATGAATACGATCTTGATTTTTGATTTTGGAAAACTTCACCTGGCTTCTTAATTTCAGTGTTATTTAGGTGAGATGGACGCAGCTACCAGGAAGACAACATTGAATAAACAAAGCAAGGTAGGTCGAGAACACTGCGCACTATCTACTGGGGGAGGAAATGTTTCAATACCGGTACATCCAGTTGTGACGTGAACTTTAAGTGGCACTAATAAATAAGGGCATGTCCCGGCACGTTACATGTGGTGCCCCAGGTGAGGATACAGCCCGGCACGTTACATGTGGGCTACCGGGTGAGGATACAGCCCGGCACGTTACAAACTGATAACTGATTACATATCATATGTCCAGCTACAACACCAACTGGGCCAAGGAAGGTATGAGTGCACTGAGTAAAGAATAAAACTACGGCCTTTATGACTTACCTAAGATAGTGTCTGTTGTGAGCACCCAGTATTCAAAGGCAAAGGACTTGTAATAATATCTCTATAGTTACAGAGTAAATGTCAGCTCAATAAGTCTTGAATCGCAAGGGAAGTAACTGATCTTAGAACTGATTCCCCTACTCTATGCACAGTATTACTCAGTTTCAACTTGTCACACACAACCAACCATGGAAAGAACTTGCTCCTCTGGCATATGAGTTCAACATCTAACATAAGTTACAGTCAAACAATGGAAAATCCAGGATGGAATGTAACAATATTATGAAAAATGTGTGTGTGTGTGTGTGTGTGTGTGTGTGTGTGTGTGTGTGTGTGTGTGTGTGTGTGATCTATTTTTGATGAAGAGCTTACTGGCCGAAAGCTTTATTTGGGACAGGCTTTTTGTTGTGCCTATTTGCAACTCAGCATCTCTGCTATATGGTGCAATAATAAGTTACATTCTTAGCTGTTAAAATTATCAGTTGTAATTCAATACGTGAAAACTATGATAATTAGCACTTTGTTAGGGTCTCTCACCAAATTTTGTTGATGACATTCTTGTGTTTATATATGGTCATGCTGTATACTTGTTTTGATATAAAATAGACAGTGATTTTTGTTGGGTGTGCAACAGTGCTTTTGTCTGTTCAAAACATGATAAGAGGGTGCACAATCGCCTCTGATGTTGTCAGGATATAAACGTTACACATAGACAGTTAATAATAGTAATGGAACAGCCTACAAGTTACAATTGATCTTGAAATTCTGAGAATGCATAGCCGAGTTGCTTTCGAGCCCCAAAAATGGTCTAATGTAGGACTGAAGTTGATTGTGTTTAATAAATAATGGTAGTACAGATGTGTATTTTATAATGCAATTTTTAACCTAAGTTATATTTCCTGTCTGAGTTTATTCTAAAATAAGATCTAGAATATCTGTATATGAAAAAAGAAGTTTGATAATATGGGAAGCAAGCCTCAACCTTGCACTCTTACTAATTAGCATAAATAACTTTTCTTCTCATTTTTTCCTGAGATATCAGTCTTGCACAGTAAAACTTCATTCACAGGCAGCCCCAACTGGAACAAAGACTATTTATAGCAGGATCATAAATATCCACAAGGAAGTGTCAACCGGGTAGGGGATGGTGCAGGCCTTCTGTAAGATTTAGAACTGCTGAATGTGACAGGATATATTGTGGCACTTGTAATCACTATATAACTTGGCTTCCTTTGATTTTTAGTCAGTTCATGGAAAATTATGCCTTTTTCTTTTTGTGGCAGTGGTTTTAGCACTGCCCTGCAGCCAAGGCAGATGTGAAGCTTTACAGAACATGTGTTCCTCTGTACTTCATATATGGACCCAAATGTGTGAGCTGAAAAGAGAAAATATTTTCTGGACTAGAGGAGAGGAAAAAGGGCCTGAAATTTAAAACACAGGAAGAGCTATACAGCTATACACAACAAGGAATTGGGGAATTCTAAAGCTACACAGAGGGCAACATTCAGTCACAGTTAGCAGGACTGTACTATAATACGTAAAACTGGGGACACAAGGACATCTTGGTTCACTCCTAGGCTGTTAAGAGTCATTTGCGCTGACCAATTTGAGACTGTCAGAACCAACTGATGTGCGTATGATATTAATAATATCAAATAATGCGAATATTGCATACAATTAGACTTCTGTACAAACTTTGTGCAGTAATGTGATCACTATAAATAAGTGCTGTAAAATGATTTTTAATTCATTTTTTTATTTGATGATGTGTGGCTACAAACCCCAAGATTATCATATACACCTAAGTGTATTAAATATTTGGCGACAAGTTTTATGTACTTTTAAATGTAATTATGCTTATGATTTTTTTTCTTTTTTCTTTTTTTTTTGATTCCCCATTCACAAGGGCAATTTCATTTGATATTAGCATAACTGTTCTTATTTTGTGAATATTTATTATGCATTCTTCTTTTCTGACATGTTCTACATCCTAGAGGATCAACTCACTATGGATCAGTTGGAATGAAAAGTACATCTAATCTAATCTAATCCACATACATGTAGTAAATTGCTGGCCTAGATTGAGCTTTATCCAAGCAAACAAAAATATGTAGCTTTCAAAACACATTTAGTTGAAGTTTGATTTTGCCATTCAACTAGAAATAGAAGGCATGAAAATGATGCAATAAATCCATTAACACGATCCGATGTGAGGTTTTGTACACAAATGAAGTGTTATAATGGCATCAAAATTGGAGTTTATTTTCCTGTTTCTTCACTGCGAGGAGCATTGATCAGTGCAATCTTTTGCTGATTAATCTACAGGATTACTATAAGTCTAGAGATTTTTTCTGTTTCATGTTTTTAATTTTCAGGGACAAATTAAGATTACTGCTATGTGAACAAATATATATTTTGTGAATATTTTCTAGCTTGATTTCCTAACTCATTGAATATGCTTTATTTAGTTATATTGGGGTATAATTTCTGACTGTCAAATCAAAGAGGTGGCACTCATCTTCATACTGATAATACAAAAATGTCTTTCTTGGTAGTATTTATGTTGACTGCAGCCTTGTACAGATGTTAAACAAGGATGATAAGCAGTTCAGGCAAAAAGAGAATAGAAATTTTGAAATGTGGTGCTACAGCAGAATGTTAAAAATTAGGTTATTAGATCAAATAATTAATGAGGAGGAACTGAATCAAACTGATGGAAAAAGAAATTTGTGGCACAACTTGACTAAAAGAAGGGATAGGTTGATAGGATACATCCTAAGGCATCTACAAATTATCAGTTTGGTGATGGAGGGAAGTCATGGGGAAAACTGTAGAGGGAGACCAAGACATATTCAAATGGATATAGACTGATGTAGTTATGTGGAGATGAAGGACCATGCACAGGCTAGATTAATGTGGAGAACTGCATCATACCAGTCATTGGACTGAAGACCACCAGAATAATAGCAATACAAAAAGATGTATTTTGCATTTGCTAATAAAGAACCCTTAGGTATCAAAGTAATTAATATTTAAAAAAATGCTGAACTGAAATTATCAGTCATTTGCCATACAATATTTTTGGGCACTTCCAGTTTAATTTAGTTATGGGTTATGACATGTTCTCAGATTCACCAAATCAGTTATATAAAAAATGAAAATTTTATAATCTTGAACCCTAATAAACACTTTTCTGTGAATGCTCATGAGGAGGACACTGCATAACACTGATCTGTAGCGTGTTCTTTGTGCCTTGTGCAGTGTTCCTGCCTTCATCTCAGGCACTGCACAGCTATGACTATCACCACAGCAATTTCCAGGCACCACTGCTGAACACCCCTTATGGAGGTGAAGGGTAGATAGCCATATGATAGGTGAGCAACTTTAATCACTTTAAAATAGATACAAGGCTAACTGTTTCATTATCGTTAACTCACCAACACCCATACACATTAAGGTGCTGATAGTTCATTTCACTAAAGTAAAAACTGGCTTTGAATTTGTGGGAATAAGTGTCTCCTCAAGTCAAGTACAACAGACAGTCTTTGGAATGTGTGAATGGTGAACTACAATTGTTCTTTGATTGTGTTGTTGTTTCAAGTTGCTTCCTGCTGATAATAAATCAAGATATCTTATATGTGGCTACTGTAATTTGCCTCTCTAGTTGATTACCTCAAGACGAAAATAGTTCACAAGCAGAAAGTACGGTAGCATTTTGCATAATTTTTTCACAGTCATGGAAGGCATGGTGGAATTGTTGCTTACAACTGGTGAGGGTTTCTACACCAAGGAGTGATGACAGCTCAGATGCAGTGAACTTATCAGCTCCAGTGATATCTTCAATGCTGCAAATGCATTCACAAGTTGAGTGCTGTTCACCAGTCATCTCATTAGTGTGATTCACACCACTGTTATAATTAAGGGTCCCACTATTTTCATCTGCACAATCTGAGATCTGGTTCATGATTTTAGAAAATATTTTCTCTCAACAGAAGATCATGGAGGACCAAGAGTAATTTATGTTGATGGTAATGTAGACCAGAGACCCACCACCATAGTTACAGATGTTATTCTGCAAACTCCACACTGACAGACTCACCAAACTCTCAAGATGGCACTTACCACTTGCTGCATCAAGTCACCCAAACAAAAGCTTAAGCAGGTGCTGTATTATTAGTGAAGAGGTGACAGAACCCCATTGGAATTCTGGAGACACGTATGGGCTATGATAGAAGTCAGTGACATCTCTGAAGTGCTGCTACTTCATGTCTGACAACAGCAACTGCCTCAAAAGATGCAGTTAACCTGATAGCACATGAGGGGTAGCCCTTGGACAAATTATTGCAGGCAGCTGATCATGCACACAGAATGTTATAGTTTGCAGTTTTATCGGCTGTAGCAATAGCAAATAATGATGCCACATGCAATACTCAGGCATTGTAGGTATCAGAAGAACATACGAACTGCTGCATGGTGGCATCATTTTGGCAAACACTGAGTAGGACCACATCTCATCAAGATTTACAAACCATGCAGGAAAAGATTTTCAATTAATTGCACGGGTTGGAGCTTCGGGTGGGTTCAGACAGGTGGCTGCAAGCAGGATGTTACTAATCTGCCAGCTCAGGACCATACCCAAGCTCAAGACACTGCACTGACCACCTGTTGATATCAGAAATGGTCTGGGCTGCAGGCTACGAAGTGCACATGGCCATTTGATTACCCAGTTAGTAACAGTGGTCCACAGTAACCACCATGGACCGGAGCACCTCCTAGCGGCGTCAGTGGCTTATAAAGCACCGACTAGCAGTAGTTCGGGGACCACAATGCAATATTAATGTGCCCTTGAAGACTGCAGAATTACCTCTCCTCAATAGTGAATTGGTGGTTTAACACAACTATTTGGAACATCACAGCAGTTGCACATTGCCAACAGATGATCTAATTTAGTATTTTTGGCAGATATTGATTTGGGAATCAGCACCCTGCTGATGCCATAGGCAACAGACATGGCAGTGCTGGAGAAACTGCAGCTGTTAGCCATCAATGATTTTAGTATTAGGATGCTGGGTCAAAGGAGCTGGTAAGTGATGTCGGCTTTACTATTCCTTTCTAGTGGACATATGTAGTGACAGACATTTCTCCACCTATCTTAGGAACAGATTTCTTGGGTATTTTGTGCTTTTAGTGGATTTAACTAAGGCCTTGCTCATAAGTAGACCTACCAGCAGCAAAGTCAGTGTGATTTTAAATAGTTCTGCAGATGGTAGGATACATTGTGTAAGCAATATAACACAACAACCTGTTTTACAAGTATCAATGCAACTGCACAATGTAGAGCACAAGACAAGACATTACACTACATAAGTATGACCCCAGGGCCACCGGTTATGCGGTGCATCCTTAGAACTGTGCCAGATAAAATACTGGAAATCAAAACTGTTTCAGACAGTGCATGGGGCTCTCCACTACCTTTGGACAGGAAGAAAGTTGGTACATTGTGTCCTTGCAGGTATTACCCAGGCTCAAATGCCAGGACTATTCTAGATACATATTCTATTCCACCTCTTTAAGGATCCCTGTATGCTTTGAGTGGTACAACAGTTTTATGTTCCTCGATTGCCACAAGGTCTATAGCCAGATTCCTGTAGTACCCATGGACGTTCCCAAGGCTGCAGTGATCTTGCCTTTTGGCTTATTGCAGTCCTGCATTCCCGCAAGCCCTACAGCTAGATTTCTGTAGCTCTTACGGATGTTCCCAAGACAGCAGTGATCACGTCTTTTGGCCTACTCAAGTTTTTGCGCATGCCTTTCTTGACGAAATTTTGGTATACTCTGCTGAGACACAATCACATGTCAGAAATGTGGCTGAAGTATGGCAAAGGTTGCAAGACCACAGTGTGATACTGAATGAAGACAAATGCACGCTGGGTAAAAGGGAAATGGCCTTTCTCGATTATAGAGTTTCAAGTAATGGAATCGCCCCATTGCTGAAAAAATTTGCTGTGTTGTGAGAGCTGCCATGTCTGAGGAATTACAAACAACTATGATGGCTGTTAGAATTGGTGAATTTTTATTGTCGCCTTTTACCAGCAACAGCTGCTACTCGGGTACCTCTCACAGACGCTCTTGTTGGCCACTACACTAAAGAAAGGTATTTACTGAAGTGGGCTTCCAGGGATGGACAAGGCCTTCCACACTTTGTAGAACGGTCTTGGGCAAGCGGAGTCATTTGCCCACCCGTTACCAGCCGCACCGATAGCTATGATAGTCGACACCAATCAGATTGCAATCAAGGCCAAGCTACACCAGAAAGTGGGTAATTGTTGGCAGCAATTAGGTTTTCTTTTTTCATAGATGTTACTGCCATGACTGATTAACTGGAGCATCCATAATAGGAAATTGTTGGAATTTTATGAGAGTGTGAAGCACCCCTGTCCTCATGTCAAAGCTTGTCCAGTGACAATTTACATAAACTATAAGCATTCCAGAACACAAGTAGTGCTCACCTTGACAGATCAGGTACTTCGAGTTTGTTATCCAGTTCACAATGCATGTTCAACATATTAAAGGTGCTGAAAACATAGTGGCCAACTACCTCTCTCATGCATGTTACGTGGTTGCAATCCTGAAGTATGAGGACCTTGCCAAAGCACAAATGGCATATTATCAGCTGCAAGACTTACTGATGGGTCAGCCTATGAGTCTGTGATTCCAACAGGTTGAGGTACTAGGTTGCGATGTCAAGTTACGGTGTGACATTTCTCGGCAGGCACCATGGCTCAAATTTCACAAGATAGCATTTGACAATGTGCACAACTTGGCACAGCCAGGGCTGAACACCATTGTCAAGATAATAATAGAATTTTTGTATGGTCTTCAGTTAAGTAAGATGTTTGCAACTGGATCTGCACCTGCCCCCACTGTCAACAGCGTAAAGTGGAAACTCATACCCTTGCTGAGGTTGGGCATTTTTCAAGTCTACTGGTGAGATTTTGATGTACCCACCTTGACATCATGGGTCCCCTACTGTCTTTGATGGTTACAGATGATTGCTTATACTGGTAGACAGATGCACAAGATAGGACGAGGCCATATCACTACCGTACATATTAGCTGAGCATAGGTATTTGTCACACACTGGTTGGCATGCTTCAGCTGTCTGCAGCACATTACGACAGAACAAGGCCGGCAGTTTGAATCTACCCTGTTCAGCGAGCTGGATAAACAGTGCAGATTCCAGTACCACCAATACCAGTTTGAATCTGCCCTGTTCAGTGAGCTGGTTACACAGTGTGGATTCCAGTACCACCAAACCATCAGTTACCTCCCAGCCAGTAATGGTATGGAGGAGAGGTGGCATTACATGCTGAAAGCGGCCCTCATCTGGTAAGAAAGTTGGACTGAAGCACTCCCTCTCATACTATTGGGGTTACAAATAGCTTGCAAGGCTGATATTGGCACCTCAGTGGCTGAGATGATATACAAAGAGCATTAAGGATCCCAGCGGAGTTTTTCACCTCTGCACTAATGCTAGATCAAATGGAATTACCCTTATTGATACAGAGGATTCAGGATCACGTGGATAAGATTTGACAAGCACCAGCTGTGAATCATGGCTCACACCCTGTTTTCTCACAAGAAGGCTCTAACACATTGTTCGCATGTCATGCAGTGCACTGATTCTGTGCGGATGCCTCTTCAGCTGCTATATATGGGACCCTACCAGGTTTTGCAGTAAACACACATTTGAGATTCTGCAATACTAGAAGGCCAGCAAAGTATCAGTGTAAAGACTGACACAGTATGGGTAATTCTGGCTCCAGCTTCAGACCATGTGGTGAGCAACATAGTCGGAGGGGGGCAAGGGGATGATGCTCCCACAACCACACAGCCAGCAGACAACAAAACTAGTCTGGACAACTCACACTGGCCACACAGAGATGACCACTCCACTTTCCAACTCATTACACCCGAGGATAGACTGCACAAGAGCTGGCACAATTGTCAAGTTCAAGTAACACTACAGGTGCTCCACACTTTAGGGGGAGGGCTGTGTGGGAATGCATATCTCCCCAAGTGAAGTGCAGTAGATAGTCTTTGGAGTGTGTGAACAGTGAACTATAATTGTTCTTTGATTGTGGTTTTGTTCCGAATTGCTTTCTGTTTATAATTAAGTCAAGCTCTCCGATACATGGGTATTGTAATTTGTCTACAAACTGTACAGATGAGGCTTCAGTAGAGGAAATTGGACTGGGAATTAAATGGAGTATTTGCAGTTTAACTGAAACTCCCCTGAATAACATCAGTTAAATTAATATTCAGTGTTTTTTTAATAAATTAATTATAAGAATGCAGATGCAAGAAAATACCCATCTTCATCACATACATCAAGTTAAGATGTACAAAATTGTTGTGTTCATCCCTTTGTTTTTATTTAAGAATACTGTAAAGCATCAAAAATCAAGTCCACATATTTATTCACTTACTTTTACTTTTCATCAATATATAAGCATCATTTCCTACTGTTTTCTTGGTGGAATTCCTACTTTTTTAAATTCTTTCCATCTTGGGCATCAGTATCACTTTTATGAGTGCTGAATTACTAACAAAAACAGCAAAAATATAGAACTGACACTTTCAAATAAGTATAGAGACTTAATACATGTAATGATGGAAGTCCTTGGAAGTGAGAACTAACTGATCATACTAAGTGCAGGAAAGTATCATTCTTGCAGTGTTCACATTGGTAGTAAGTAACTGCAAAAATTTAGCATGATGCCTCCAGTATGACCAATAAGAACTACACCTCACAAATACTGCATACAGAGTTCCATATTTTAGACACTAGCCAGTTCAGCACTTAGCAGGGTATTGATGTGTAGTCACATCAGCCATGGTCAGTGCCATGTCAACTCAATATTAACAGAGAAATTAAGATATGATGCTGTTACAGGTCACCAACATCATACCACTTGTCCCTATGCTGACTGTTCATCACATCCACAGTCACTAATTGGTGTTTCTTCCAATGACTGAAATGCAGTTTATGTTGTTAACATGTCACAAGTAATGTGGCTAAATTTTACAACCTAAACAGAAACTATGTATATAACATGAAAGAGAAATAAAAAGCACAAAAACACAAAACAACATTTTCTTCCAGAAGTGATGGGTAATATATACTAAAACATAAACAGTACACAACTCTATTATTTTTTAACAGTAAGCTCCACAACATTCTATATTAGCATAAACATTTGAACAGAAATGAACTTACACTCACATATTGAACATTGCATCACACATGCATTATTATTCTCATAATATAATATTAACCAAGCCTTGCACTTTCAAGAACACTTTCTGTTGTTGAAAAGAGCAAATAATAATATGAAAAAAATACATTACATTAAAATCTTGGGAAATATTGAAACATTCTGAAAAAAATCTGCGCATAAAGGCATCTGCAAATAAGGCTCACAGGTTTATTTTCAAAATACAATGATACTAAATTTTCAGAGACCTTTCTTGTCATTGAAAATTCAAAGCATTTTCCTCCTCAGTGATTTACAAGTTATTTTATTCGAAACAATAACCATACTTTGTATCTCTGTTATTCTGTGATGGCAGCAATTTCACAGTGAACTGATTCTGACTGATACAGTTGCCACCAGTTATCACTTAGATATTGCATAAATCATGTCTTCCTCATCCGCCTCTACAGCGTGCATTGCTCTTTCAGAATCTAAATGTGGAAACATATTTCTCAGTTGTGACACCTTCTTCGTGTTCTTCTTCCCACTCTTTGGGCAGTCAGTGAATAATAATAATAATAATAATAATAATAATAATAATAATAATAAGCTAGACATCTTGCACAGAAACCAACCGGCAGTTCTAGTTTATAAAGACAGCTTATGGACCATAGCGCCAAGTCTCACAACTTACAAGGACTAGTTCTCCCATAACCGTGCCTCTAAAAAAAAAGGAGCAAGGCGGGAATAACAGAGGGGGTAGAGAAGATGAGGTCAGCCTTCTGTATGACCAGAGGTATATACAATTAAAATATATATATTTAAAGATGTAAAAAACAGACACTACAAGGAAATAGTGAGTAATGTGGAATTATATGCTGCTAAGACAATAACAGTAGGAAGAAATGTGCACGATAACTAGAGAGAAGAAGAGAGAAAAGTATTGACGAAAATGCTAGGCCCTAAAAGAGATAGCGAGAGATGGTTGCGAAGACTTAGGGAAGAAGAGTACCGGAGTGTGAGAACAGAAGAAGCATGACTGAAAAGGGCAAGATTTGCAGGAGATGAACCAGGATATGATGGACAGAGTAATGACAAGAGAATGGGAAACAATAGGGAAAAAAGAGGAAAGACAGCGGGGGCAGTTGAACTCCAAAATGATTGGTCAGAATGGGGATCTAGGTCGAAGGAAAGGAAAAACGAAGAAGCAAGTACACATCAGCAATTATGCCAAAGATTGATGACAGGAGGACGCAGGGGAAGGATAGAGAATCACCAGTGGAGCAGACAGAAGAAAAGGATACTGAAGATCTGAAAGAGAGTGGGAGAGAAGAAGAGAAAGAGATTTTAGGAGAAAAAGAGGAAAATGCAATCCATGAATGGGTTAAATGTGATCCTACAGAGATTGTGATGCAAGAAGAAGAAGAAGAAGAAGAAGAAGAAGAAGAAGAAATTAAGATTTTTTTTCTAGTGCAGATAAGGTTTACTTTATTAAACTAGTCATAAGTGAGAGTGCCAATGTTACATAAAACCTTCTGTACGAACATTGCTCAATTTTTTACATTTAGATGATGACAACGTGACTGGCAATTACAATCAGAAAATTGCCTCTACTGGTAATACAAAAGAACTCATTGTTGACAAAAACATACAGTAAGTATGGCTTCTTGGGTGGGTAACACTGGGGATAAGTTAAGCCAACTAATTGGAAAGGTTTTCTTTCGTCGTCTTTGTTAGCACTTTTCCTTATTGAAATAGTTTTGTATTGTAAGAGCATATACCAAGTGTGAGTGACTGTGGCGTGCGCGCGCGTGTGTGTGTGTGTGTGTGTGTGTGTGTGTGTGTGTGTGTGTGTGTGTGTGTGTGTGTGTACTTTTACTTATTGCTTATGTTGTCAATGGCAAAGAGAGAAGTGAGAGAGTGAACCCCAGCATCAGTATTTACCTTATTCCTCTTGAATAACACCAAGGGGATGGCAAGGTTAATGGCCATATCTGATGGGCAGATCAACATCAACAGTGTCATACATACTTGCTCTACGAGACACTGTGAAGAGACTTGGAATTTATCTCAGTACATTGGTGCAAGTCTGGTGATGATGAACTGCAAAGAACTACATCTCCTTCATTTGGAACCCAAATATTTGCGAAGAAAATTTCTTCCACCACCAAGATTCAAACCAGCTACCTCTGAGTTGAACATCAACACACCAGCATGCATTAGCAATTCTGAATATACAGGACCCACTTCATTCAATCCACTTCATTCCTGCCACTAGCATCTCCTACTTCATTAACAACAGGGCTACATGTGAAAGCAGACATATAATTTACAAACTTAGCTGCAACTGCTAAGCTGCATTCAATGAGAACATGACAACTAAGAATCTGTCCATCCATATGAACGACCACCACCAACCTGTGGTCAAGAGACAGATAGTCCATAAACTTGGCTGAACAAGCTGCCCAATGTGATGTGCCTTGTTTAATGATTGCTTCACAGCCTTTGCCATCTGGATTCTTCACATCAACACTAGCTTTCCTGAATTGCGCAGGTGGGAGCTCTCCCTAAAACATATCCTTTATTCTCGTAATCCCCCTTGTCTCAAGCTTTGCTGGTCCCTGTCTTCCACTTGCCTAGCCCCTATCCTGCCCACACTCCAGTGTACACATGACTTTTGTTCTACCAATGCACCTATAAGTCCTTTCCTCTTCTCTACTCTACTCCTCTACTCTCGCTCTCCCCTCCCCAGCATAGCACAGCCGCCTAATGCTGCACCTAGAACTGTCCAGTCCCCACCATGTCCCTGCACATTCCCACAGGCAGCACTAGCATCTTCCTTGAGCCTTACTTTGCTATCCCTCCCCCTCTGCACCCAATGCCTCCTCCTTGACCCCCAGTACTCACCCCAGCTGTATTGCTGCTCACATCAGATGCAGCTGCACCAAGCCCTTGGCACCCAGAGACAGTGGTCAAGTGTGTGTCTGTGAGTTGTTGTGTGAATGTCTGAGAGTTCTACTTCTGAAGAAGGATTTTGTCCTAAAGCTGAAAATATTTTAGTATTGTTTTCATTGTGCCTGTCTGTGACTCAATGCTTCATCTGGGTGGTGAGTATCAGTCTATCCTTTCCATATTGTTGTTATTCAACCCTGGACTTTGCACTGTTTGTTTTAACACTCACCTGGTTTGATACAATACTTCCAAGATAACAACCTTTCTACACATTCAATTCTTTCTTCATACGGTTTGAGGTCTCATTGACTCAGTGTTCTGATCAATTTCATTATTACTGTTTTGTTATTACTTATAATTAATAATAATAATAATAATAATAATAATAATAATAATAATAATTATTATTATTATTATTATTTTATGTATCATAAGCACCAACCACCACCAATAATTTCATGTGGTTCAACAGCCTAATGTAAGTCTTTCAATGGGTGGCACTTCAGCAACTTATGTGTCCCTAACCAACCCCAGTAATCTGGACGAGGATATAAAGTTTAACTTGGAATCTGAAACATGTATAATTTCTGGTGAATCTTCACATTATTGATAGTTGGAGGCTAAGTTAAAGGCAGGCTAAAAAGAATCTGAGGTCCTGCGACCTATTGGTTTCCAGGCAAATACTTTACCACTAGACCACCAGGCCAATTAACTTGTACTCATTAAATTTATTTGTCCAGCAATGTAATTTTTTCTAAACCTTTTCTTCTGTCTCACCAGATGGCAACATCATCTGCAAAAACTAATGCATTCAAATCTCCAGATTATACAGCTTTAATTTCTTTAATAACAACATCCAAGAGTGCAATGAGAAGCAGTGGAGATACGTATGCCTCTCTTCGTTTGGAACCATTCTGATCTACAATTTTCTTTGTTCACTTCTTTCACAATTTTCATACAGCAATTGAATGTTTCGAATCAGAGAACTTGGAACTTCTAGTTTATGCAGACACACTCATATTTTGCTCTTTTTTAACACTGTTTTAGGCTTTTTCTATTTCTAAAAGCACTACAATCAGATCTTTCACTTTTTTCCCAGCACTTTTCCATTTGTTGTCTCATGGCAACTAGATCAACTGTTCATCTGTTGCCCCTAAAGCCATGTCATTGTTCTTCAAACTGATACTCTATCCTTGTTCTTAGTCTCTTCAAAATAATCATTTCTTAATCTTGAAACAGCATGATAGCAGGATAATTCCATTATAGTCTGTACAGTTTCCTCTGTTCCTTTTCTTAAACAATGATATGATCAGTCCCCTCTTCCACTCATTTAGTATCTTATTTTCTTTCCAAATTATCCTAGTTTACAATGTAGCCACTGAAGACTACACAGATAATCTGGATCCTAATTATCAGTACCACCATTACAGGCAGATCTTCACATGACAAAAATTTGCTCTCCAGCCATACATGAAAATACTTTTGTTTTCAAGCAATGTTATAATGAATTTTGCACAAATTTAATGAGCAAAGAATACCTAGGCAGTTTCACAAATGGGTGACACCGCTACAAATTAATCCTCACTGTGCTCTCCACCAAGCTACTGTATCTTTGCAGATACTTAACTCAAACTCACACCACTGTCTCCTATTGTAGCCTCTCACTTCTCACCCCTTCCCCCATTTCCCATTCTGCTGTTTACCAATTTAATGCACATATATACTGTCGTAAGTCACATATAATTTCATTTATTTTATTACAGCATCCTCAGATATTCATCAGACTGGAGGCAAACCACTACAAGTTTAAAGGAGCATTTATGAAGCAGCTATGGTATAAGCACACAGTTAAAAAATTCTTTCACTACTCATTCACTGAAATAAAATACTGCTATGGCATACCCTCTGCCATTTTAAATTCTAGAACATTTATGTGGATGTAGATGTGGACATTGGATATGTAATTAAAAGACATCAAAATTATCTCTCCATGAAATTTCTATGATCCACTGGCTCTATTTTATGCAAGTTGTTTATATTTGTTTGGAATGTCACCCCAAATAATCAGGACATTTGAGCTGCATAACTTATAGTTGTGCACCCTGATAACAAAATCATCATATCAGAGAAACATTTATGATTAAAATATGAGCATAAAGATGCATCTGAATGATGTATTGTTGGCACTAAATGTGGATGCTAAATGTCAGTAGTTACTTCAGACATTTTTGATTGGTGATTAGTTAATACCATATCACGTCCTTTCTCATTTTCTTTGACTGCAGTTTCAGTTTTGAGGCAGCTTCTCCTATGACAAATCTCCAAGAGAAGTATAACAAGTACACAAACTCCTAGTTTCTGAACAGTAAGTCACTGTTACTCTAAGCTGAAGTTTAAATTCTGAAGAACCTGTCATTATTTAGTGAAGTCCAAATACAGCATGAGAGTGGAACACTTTTTGTGCTGAGCAGTGTATGCAGCTTTCACTTCCAATGTAACCAACATGTAGCTTCACAGAAATAACAGTCGTGCATGGTTACAAGTACACACAAATGCACTAAGATTACATGAATTTTTTTTCATTTTTTACATAAAAATTTTGCTATTTGTGGAGCAAAATAACTGATGATGGTCGAAGTAGAGAGGATATAAAATGTAGACTGGCAATGGCAAGGAAAGCGTTTCTGAAGAAGAGAAATTTGTTAACATCGAGTATAGATTTAAGTGTCAGGAAGTCATTTCTGAAAGTATTTGTATGGAGTGTAGCCATGTATGGAAGTGAAACATGGACGATAAATAGTTTGGACAAGATGAGAATAGAAGCTTTTGAAATGTGGTGCTACAGAAGAATGCTGAAGATTAGATGGGTAGATCACATAACTAATGAGGAAGTATTGAATAGGACTGGGGAGAAGAGAAGTTTGTGGCACAACTTGACTAGAAGAAGGGATCGGTTGGTAGGACATGTGTTGAGGCATCAAGGGATCACCAATTTAGTGTTGGAGGGCAGTGTGGAGGGTAAAAATAGTAGAGGGAGACCAAGAGATGAATACACTAAGCAGATTCAGAAGGATGTAGGT
The DNA here is from genome assembly GCF_021461385.2 of Schistocerca piceifrons. Classification (NCBI taxonomy): domain Eukaryota; kingdom Metazoa; phylum Arthropoda; class Insecta; order Orthoptera; family Acrididae; genus Schistocerca; species Schistocerca piceifrons. Next base: position 986,880,036 of record NC_060138.1, on the reverse strand, counting down.
TGCAGTAGGTACTGGGAGATGAAGAAGCTTGCACAGGATAGAGTAGCATGGAGAGCTGCATCAAACCAGTCTCAGGACTGAAGACCACAACAACAACAAACATAAAAATTGGTATCCTGCCAATGCGAATATCAACCATCCTGACGTAATCAATGGCTCAGGCTTAGAAAAAGTACTGAATGGTATTGTTCATAATTTCACCAAACTATCCTATAATTCAGTTGTGTTTTAAGGTGACCATGGTAGTCATAAAATGGGATGACTTTATTAGCTTTTAATTTGCAGAATACCAGCAGATGTGTCCAGTGATAGAGATCAGGTATCAGGGAAAGGGATTCTAAAGCTCACATGATATTGTTTAAGTTGTTAAGGAGTTAGAATGAAACATTTAATTTTGAAGACTGCTGATTGGTAGGAGAATTGTCACAGTGAAAATCTTTTGTACAAGGACACCAGTGTAAACTGCTTCATGTACATAATAATCATACTAGTACTGCAATATTACACAAATAGTTGTGTGTGAATTAGGGCCATGTGAATAAATCTAGTCACCACAGAACAGTCTTCACTTTGTAGGAATGTAGTTTCAGCACAAACCTCAGCTAATAACAATAACAATAACATACATGAATGATTATTTTTTCCATCTTTTTCTGTCTCCTGGGTAGAATCTATCACAACTGTAACATTTTAAATGCAAACTTTTCTTGGTTTTACCAGCTACTCTATTTACAACATTGTTTTACTCATGAAGTATCTTCTTATGAAAGATAAGTAAAAACACATACACATGTTCCTAAATGCTTCAGCACAGAACAATTAAAGCATGGCTTCTGTACGTCATTCCAATGCATACGATTATTATGCCACACAGATTAAGCGCTACAAATGTCAGTCTCTATGGAACATCATGCTCACATGCCAGGGACCACTACTCTCAGGGAGATTTCCATTTACATGTTACTGTTTAACTTACTGGTCCTAACTGTTTAATAAGAACATCTCGGACATCCAACCAGCCTTTAAATGATAAAACTTCAAACAATGCCAACATGGCATCACCTATGTTATCAAAATTGAAGCGCCGAGGGTTTGCCCTAATGAAGAAAAAGAGCAACACACAATATTACAGATTAAAAGAGTCACAAAAAGGAAAGAAATATATAGTTTGCAAGTCTGAGAAACGTCATTATTATCTGCAGCATTTAAAAACAGTCAAGATTAGTTCCTATATTTCAATGAGGTCCACTATTCATCATCTAAATAAGATGACTTATTTTATTAATTACAGCTGAAAGTTTGAATTAACTATTTAAAAAAATATGTTAAAAAATGACAAAATTCCTCCAGCTGTATTAAGGTGTTGGTTTTATTGGCGACTAGTTTCGATGTTGTTACATCATAATCTTCAGGCCCATACTTGTTGACAGCAACTGTATGTGTCTAACACTAGTAGTCAGTGGTGAGATAGGTGTGTTCCATGCGGAAGCCAGGTAGTAACTGATATCAATTCATATCATATCAGTTACTACCTGCCTTCCGCATGGAACACACCTATCTCACCACTGACTACTAGTGTTAGACACATACAGTTGCTGTCAACAAGTATGTGCCTGGCCTGAAGATGATGTAACAACATCGAAACTAGTCGCCAATAAAACCAACACCTTAATACAGCTGGAGGAATTTCGTCATTTTTTAACATATATTATACTAGCTGACATCCCAAATCATCCATTTCAATTATGGATATACAAAGATTTAAAAAAAAAGGTTTTGAAGCAGAAATCTACTAACCAGACTCGAGGTACCAGAATAGATGGATATGACTCATTAGCACCAGGCTGCAATTTCATTTTTGTGACAAATACTCTTCTCATAAACACACCAACACAATCTTCACGCTTAGTGATTGTAGGATCATTACATCTTGCTAATCGTCCTCCAAACAGCTGAACACCATAACTTGCAAATACAAACATCAGCACTATAAGAAGAATTGATACCTGAAAGAATTACAAAACTTTCTTTACAGTGAAGTACACATGGACAACTTCAAAATGCACCAAATGTAAGAAGTAAAACATGAACAGGTAATATGGACAAAATAGCAAAACAAAACCAGCTGCAGTCATCACTGGGCTGAAGACACACAAAGTAAATTTTAAAGTTCACAAATACAATTAGCAAAAAAGTTATTCTCTCTATCTTTTCTTCTTTTTTCGAGATGTCCAAAAAGATGTTAAAATGAATTAAATACTTATATACATTCCTTTGCCCTTATTACTACTTCAATTTTTAAGTGGGAAATATACTATTTTTTTAATGATTATCATTTTTCTTCCCGTATACTTTCAACAAGTGTATGTATCCACAGACAGACAGATCAAGTTATACATTTTTTAGACTAGATGGCAATAAACTTCAGGGTGTACAATACTTTTATAATCATTATTGTCAAATAATTCTGAGCCTACCTTTTGAAATTTGTCAGACCAACAAAGTTTCTGATGATAATGCAGTGAAATTAAATTTTTTAGTTCTTGAAGAGTTGTGAACAGTTTATATTAAATATATTTAAGAGTACACTTTTTTGCCTTTACATCTAAACCTAGAATGTATTGCATTAAAATCCAGCACAACACTGTCAGTATATGGGAGAAGAATGCTGGTGAGAAACAGATAACATGAGGTATAAAGACAGAATTACAAGTAACAACATATGAAGATCATTCAAACATAAATCAGAATATAGTAGTTGTTCTTGTTGTGGTCTTCAGTCAGAAGACTGGTTTGATGCAGCTCTCCATGGTATTCTATCCTGTACAAGCCTCTTCATTACTGAATAACTAATGCAACTTACATCCTTCGGAATCTGTTTACTGTGCTCATCTCTTGCTCTCCTCCTATGATTTTTATGTCCCATATTCCTCTCCAACATTAAACTGGTGATCACTTGATGTCTCAGAATGTGCCCCATCAATCGGTACCTTCTTCTAATCACATTGTGCCACAAATTTCTTTCCTCCCCAATTCTATTCAGTACCTCCTCATTAGTTACAAGATCTACCTATCTAATCTTCAACATTCTTTCTTCTGAAGCACGACTTTTTTAAAAGCTTCTATTCTCTTCTAGTCTAAACTTTTTATCATCAATTTTTCACTTCCATACATGGCTACACTCTATACAAATACTTTCAGAAAAGACTTCTCCACAACTAAGTATACATTCGATGTTAACAAATTTCTCTTCTTCAAAAACACTTTTCTTAACTGTTGCCAGCTGACATTTTATATTCTCTTTACTTCAGCCATCATCAATTATTTTGCTACCCAAATAACAAAACTCATCTACTACTTTAAATGTCTCATCATGATCTAATGCCCTCAGCATCATTTCATTTAATTTGACTACACTCCATTATCTATGTTTTGCTTTTGCTGGTGTTCATGTTATGTCCTCCTTTCACGCCACTGTCCATTTTGCTCAACTGCTTTTTCCAAGTCCTTTGCTGTCTTTAACAGAATTACAGTATCATCGGCAAACCTCAAAGTTTTTAATTTCTTCTCCTGGGAACTTTAATTCCCACTCCAGAATACAGTAACACAATTTTATTGGTGACATGTACCAAGTTTTATTAGTGACTTGTACCAATACAGATGCAGCACCTATTTTTCTACATTTATTTATTTTTTTCATCAGTCTTCTGACTGGTTTGATGCAGCCCACTATGAATTTCTCTCCTGTGCCAACCTCTTAATCTCAGAGTATTTTCTGGACATATTCCAGTCTCTATTTCCTCTACAGTTTTTAATCTCTGCAGCTTCCTCTAGTACAATGGAAGTTATTTGCTGATGTCTTAAATGATGCCCTACCATCCTGTCCCTTCTTGTTGTCAATGTTTTCCATATATTCCTTCCCTCTCCAATTCTGCACAGAACCTCCTTATTCCTTACCTTATCAGTCGAACTAAGTTTCAATACTTGCCAGTAACATCACATGTTAAATGCTTTGATTTTCTTCTGTTTCCATTTCCCTACGGTCCGTGTGTCACTACCACACAATGCTGTGCTCCAAACATACATTCTCAGAAATTTCTTCCTCAAATGAAGGCCTACATTTGATACTAGTATACTTCTCTTGGTCAGGAATGCCTTTTTTGCCAGTGCTAGTCTGCTTTTGAAGTCCTCCTGGCTCCAACTGTCATTGGTTATTTATTTATTTATTTTGATGCCTAGGTAGTAGAAATCCTCAACTTCACCTACTTCATGACGATCAACCCTGATGTTAAGTTTCTCACTGTTCTCATTTCCGCTACTTCTCATTACTTTTGTCCTCCTTTGATTTACTCTCAATCCATGTTCTGTACACATTAGACTGTTCATTCAATTCAACAGATCCTATAATTTTTCACTTTCACTGAGGATAGCAAAGTCATCAGCAATCTCAACATTGGTATCCTTCCACCTTGAATTTTAATCCCAGTTTTGAACCTTCCTTTTATTTCCATTATTGCTTCTTCAACAGATAAATTGAACAGTACAGGTGAAAGAATACACCACTATCTTACAACCTTTTTAATCGAGTATTCCATTCTTGGTATTCCCTCTTGGCTCTTTTAAGTGTTGTACATTGCCAATGTTTCCTTATAGCTTACTTGTATTTTCCGCAAAATTTTGAACATCTTGCACCATTTGACACTGCCGAACACTTTTTCCAGGTTGGCAAATCCTATGAACATGACTTGATTTTTCTTTAGTCTTGCTTCTATTATCAACTGCAATGCCAGAAATGCCTCTCTTGTGCCTTTACATTTCCTAAAACCAAGCTGATCAGCATGCAACACATCCTCAATTTTTTTCCCCATTCTTCTGTATATTACTCTTGGCAGCAGCTTTGAGGCCTGAGCTGTTAAGCTGACTGTGTAATAATTCTTGTGCCTGTCAGCTCTTGCAGTCTTTGGAATTGTGTGGACATTTTTCTGGAAGTCAGATAGCATAGAATGAGACTCATACAGTCTCCACACCACCATGAACAATCGTTTGGTTGTCACTTCTCCAAACGATTTCAAAAATTCTGATGGAAAGTTAAATAATTGTTCTGACTTATTTGATATTAAGTCTTCCAAAGCTCTTTTAAATTCTGATTCTAATGCTGGATACCCCTCTCTTCTATATCGACCCCGTTTCTTCATCTATCACATCAGACTATTCTTCCCTCCATAGAAGCACTCAATGTACTCTTTCCTCCTATGTGCTTTCTCCTGTGCATTTAACAGTGAAATTTTCAGAGCACTCTTTATGTTACCACTCTTGATTTTAATTTCACCAAAGATTGTTTTGAATTTTTTATAACTTGAGTCAGTCCTTCCAACATTCATTTCCTTTTTTGACTTCTTCACATTTTTCATGCAGCCACTTTGCCTTAGCTTCCCTGGATTTCCTAGTTATTTCATTATTAAGCAGCTTGTATTTCTGTATTCCTGAATTTCCCTGAACATTTTGGCACTTCCTTATTTCATTGATCAACTGAAGTATTTCTTAGTTTATCCATGGTTTCTTTACTGTTATCTTCCCTGTAACTACAGTTTTCTTTCCAACTTCTGTGATTGCCCTTCTTCAAGATGCCCATTTCTCTTCAGCCAAACTGCCAATGAGCTAGTCCTCATCACTGTATCTATAGCTTTAGAAAACTTCAAGCTTATGTCCCGTTCCTTAGTACTTCCGTATCCTAATTCTTTGCATACTGATTCATCTTCACTATGACTTGTCTCTTAAACTTCAGCCTACTTTTCATCATTAATAAGTTGTGATCTGAATCTATATCTGCTCCTAGGTATGTCTCACAACTGAGTATCTGATTTCAGAATCTCTGCCTGACCACGACATAATCTAACTGAAATCTTCCCATATCTCCAGCCTTTTCCAAGTATACCTTCTCCTCTTGTGTGTCTTGAACAGAATATTCACTATTACTAGCTGAAATTTACTGCAGAAGTCAATTTGTCTTTCTCCTCTCTCATTCCCTCTACCAAGTCCATATTCTCCTGCAACACTCTGTTCAACTCCTTTCCCAACAACCGCATTCCAGTCCCCAATGAGCATTAGATTTTCATCTCACTTTATGTACTGAACTATTTGTTCCATATCCACATATACTTCCTCTATCTCTTCATCTTCAGCTTGCAACATTGGCGTGTATATCTGAACTATTGTTGTTGGTGAAAGGCAACAACTCACCTATAGAGGACTGACACATAGAGCACAGTAACACATGACAGAAAACAGCATTCACACTATAGCTTTTGAGCACTAGCTCTTTTGATGGTAGCTCTTTTGATGGTAGCTCTTTTGCCAGAAACAGTACACATATTCATGCATGCAACCATACACACACACACACACACACACACAAATGCACACTCCAGTGTCCATGGCAAGACCTGTATGGCTGCTTGTGTAAATATTTGTACAACTGCAGGAAAAAAGAGTTAGTACTCTAAAGCTAGTGTGAATGCTGTTTTCTGTTATGTGTTACTGTGCTCCATGCATTGATCCACTACAGGTGAGTGGTTCCCTTTCCCTTACTTTAAATGTTGACTTTAATTCGATTAATATAACATTTACAACAATGAAAAGAAGTATATGTAACTGTCATGAATTTAATTAATGGGACACAGTAGTGACCACGTGGGTGAGTCAGTCCGCCTGTAACAGTTTTGTTGAAGGTTGTATGGAGTTTGAAGTTGTCAGACTCTCTAAATATAAATGTCTTTTCTGATTATAATGAATACAGCACAAATGAAATAGAAAGGTGTGTGTAGCTCATTTCCACAATTAGAGTGCTAGTTTCCTGTTCCAGTATGCAATATGCGAGTGGGCCCTGATTGAAACCAGCATCATCAGCAGCCATTATGAATTAAGGCACGAAGGAATTACAGACATTGACTGTGAGTGGGCACATGTTGTTGTTGTGGTCTTCAGTCCTGAGACTGGTTTGATGCAGCTCTCCATGCTACTCTATCCTGTGCAAGATAATCATACAGTAAAGCTGCATGTCCTCGGGAAAAATTACGGCTGTAGTTTCCCCTTGCTTTCAGCCGTTCGCAGTACCAGCACAGCAAGGCCGTTTTGGTTAATGTTACAAGGCCAGATCAGTCAATCATCCAGACTGTTGCCCCTGCAACAACTGAAAAGGCTGCTGCCCCTCTTCAGGAACCACATGTTTGTCTGGCCTCTCAACAGATACCCCTCCGTTGTGGTTGCACCTACGGTACGGCCATCTGTATCGCTGAGGCACGCAAGCCTCCCCACCAATGGCAAGGTCCATGGTTCATGGGGGGAGAGTGGGCACATAATGAAATCAAAGTGGTAAGTTAAAAATTTGTGCCGGACTAGGATTCGAACCCAGGTCTCCTGCTTACTAGGCAAATGATCTGACCACTAAGCCATCTGGACACAATTTTCAACTTCTTTGCAGACTACTAATGTTGTAGTGCCCCTTGCCCATTATCCTCATTAGTTGTAGCATTTCGCTGATTCCTGTAAGAGTTAGAGCCTGATGTGCATCTGCAGTGAAGAGATCATTGGGCATTTCAGCTTAATACGCTTTCAGCTTTCAGTACGCGAAAGAACTTTCCCCCCTTCTAACAGCCGTGTACCACAAGTCTCTAGAGGAACAGAAGGTTCCAAATGATTGGAAAAGAGCACAGGTAGTCCCAGCCTTCAAGAAGGGTCGACGAGCAGATGCGCAAAACTATAGACCTATACCTCTGACGTCGATCTGTTGTAGAATTTTAGAACATGTTTTTTGCTCGAGTATCATGTCGTTTTTGGAAACCCAGAATCTACTATGTAGGAATCAACATCGATTCCAGAAACAGCAATCGTGTGAGACCCAACTCGCTTTATTTGTTCATGAGACCCAGAAAATATTAGATACAGGCTCCCAGGTAGATGCTATTTTCCTTGACTTCCGGAAGGCGTTCGATACAGTTCCGCACTGTCGCCTGATAAACAAAGTAAGAGCCTACGGAATATCAGACCAGCTGTGTGGCTGAATTGAAGAGTTTTTAGCAAACAGAACACAGCATGTTGTTATCAATGGAGAGACGTCAACAGACGTTAAAGTAACCTCTGGCGTGCCACAGGGGAGTGTTATGGGACCATTGCTTTTCACAATATACATAAATGACCTAGTAGATAGTGTCGGAAGTTCCATGTGGCTTTTCGCGGATGATGCTGTAGTATACAGAGAAGTTACAGCATTAGAAAATTGTAGCGAAATGCAGGAAGACCTGCAGTGGATAGGCACTTGGTGCAGGGAGTGGCAACTGACCCTTAACATAGACAAATGTAATGTATTGCGAATACATAGAAAGAAGGATCCTTTATTGTATGATTATATGATAGCGGAACAAACACTGGTAGCAGTTACTTCCGTAAAATATCTGGGAGTATGCGTGTGGAACGATTTGAAGTGGAATGATCATATAAAATTAATTGTTGGAAAGGCGGGTACCAGGTTGAGATTCATTGGGAGAGTCCTTAGAAAATGTAGTCCATCAACAAAGGACATGGCTTACAAAACACTCGTTCGACCTATACTTGAGTATTGCTCACCAGTGTGGGATCCGTACCAGATCGGGTCGACGGAGGAGATAGAGTAGACCCAAAGAAGAGCGGCGCATTTCGTCACAGGGTTGTTTGGTGACCGTGATAGTGTTACGGAGATGTTTAACAGACTTAAGTGGCAGACTCTGCAAGAGAGGCGCTCTGCATCGCGGTGTAGCTTGCTCACCAGGTTTCGAGAGGGTGCGTTGCTGGATGAGGTATCGAATATATTGCTTCCCCCTACTTATACCTCCTGAGGAGATCACGAATGTAAAATTAGAGAGATTAGAGCGTGCACGGAGGCTTTCAGACAGTCGTTCTTCCCGCGAACCATACGCGACTGGAACAGGAAAGGGACGTAATGACAGTGGCACGTAAAGTGCCCTCCGCCACACACCGTTGGGTGGCTTGCGGAGTATACATGTAGATGTAGATGTAGAATTATATACATAAGGTGAGAATTCGAGTCTGATGGGAGTGATGCTAGGAAAGGCCATGCAGCCGCGATGACCCCCATGTCTGGATGACCTAGTGGTCAGAGCATTTGCCTCGTAAGAAGGGGACCTGGGTTTGAATTCTGGTCCAGCACAAATCTTCAAATTTTAGTATGGGAAAACAAACAATGCAAAAGACACCAACCATTTGCTCCATTAATTCTCTGCAGTTCCTGATCCTTTACCACCCGGTACTCTGCATGTCAGCATCGATGCCATCTCCCTTTATGCTAATATCTCCAATGCCCTTGGCCTTGCCTCTACTGAACACCACTTTTCCTAATGCCCGAGTGACTCCACACCAACAACCCCCTTCCTGGTTACCATAACCAACTACATCCTCACTCACAATTAGTTCTCCTTTGAAGGCATCACCTACAAACAAATCTGTGGTACAGCAATGGGCACCCACATAGCAACATGTACTGCCAATGTATTCCTGGATCATTTACACACTAACGTGAAGTATCTGAGCTAGCAGAATATGAAATGCAGAAAACACAAGTCTGAAAACAATTTATTAGACTCACCAAAACAAAACAATACCATCTCCAAAAGGACAACAGACTCGATCCCAACAGTGGATTGTCACAAATATAAAATAATAATAGAAAAGACCCAACTCTTCACAGGGAGAGATCACAATCAAAACATTCTACAATGTCAAGATGTTCATCGACTATACCAAGTCCATCTGCAAGGGATCAGCCAGCTAGAAGAGGTGTCTGCTTTGGTTGCCAGGGTGGCAGCTCTGTATACTTCCAAGTGGTGCATCAAACTGCCCTTTGCTGATAGTGCGCCACCCTGTAAAGCCTGTTTGGCAGATGTATCTTCTGGAACTATTTGCGATCACATGCCTGGCATATCAAAGTAGTTCCTGGGCTAGCTGCGACCTCTGGTGAAGCTGTTCTGCAGGCTCTGTGAATGGGTAGCAGTGGCCTCCGGTGGAGACCTGGTGATGTGTTGTGTTGTGGCTGCTGGTAAATATTTGTGTTGACAACACAGACAACGTACATTTTCCTGATGAATATATGCCCTGTGATGCAGGCATCCTGTGTTGATTGGACGTGAAGTGGGATGCTGATGCAGAAGGTGCTATGATGTCTGAAGTGTGCTATGATGTCTGAAGTGGGCAGCCACAGCATAAAGGAAACCTTCCTAAACACTCAGAATCCGAAACCGATCACCTGGTTCAGATTCAATGATGACATCTTCGTGATCTGGATGAAGTGTGAGGGAACCCTCCCCACATTCTTCAGAACCTCAACGCCTTTTCCCCATTTGCTTCATCTGGTCCTCCTCAACCCAACAAGCCACATTCCTTCAACTCAGTCTCCATTTCAAGAGTGGCTACATTACTACCTCTGTCCATATCAAACACATCAACCAGCCACCAAAAATACCTCCACCTTGAAGGCTGCTATCTGTTCCACAATAATATGTCCTTTCCATGTAGCCTAGACACCCATGGTTGCCTCATCTGTAATGATGAACAGTCCCTTTCCAAATATGCCAAGAGTCTTACTGAGGCATTCACAGGCCAAAATTAGACATCCAGCCCTGTCCAATAACTGATATTCTGTATCTTGTCTCACCTGTCACTAACCTTTCCCCACAAACTCACTGTCCAACCACACTGAAGCTCTCCTCTTGCGATTCAGTACCATCCAGGGTGGGAGAAACTGAATCACATTCTCCACCAAGGTTTTGACTACTTCTCACTGTGTCCTGAAATGAGAAATGTTCTCCCCAACCCTCCCATAATGGTATTATATCAACCATTCAAAAGGCTCATCTCCATGCAACAGATCTAGATGCAAGACCTGCCCCATACATCCTCCCACTACCACCTACTCTAGTCCTATCACAGGCACCTGCAACCACATCAGAGGCAGGGCCATCTGTAAAAGCATCCATGTGATCTATCAACCAATCTGCAACCACTGGCCTGTATTATACATGGTCACAACAAGTAACAAGCTCTCTGTCCGCATGAGAAACTATTGCCAAACTGTGGACAGTAGACAGCTGGACAAACATTTGATAAACTTTTTGCCCCACTTTAATGACTGCTTCACAGCCAGCACCATACGGATTCTTCCCACCAAGATTAGCTTTTCTGGATTCTACCTATGAGAAAGAATTCTCTCTATAATATAACCTTCAATCCCCAACCCCCCCTCCCCCTCAACCCCCCCACCACCACCCCCTTGGCCTTGATCTTCGTCAGTCCCCGTTCTCCACCTACCTTTTCTCTTCCCTGTTCCCATGCCGGTACTGCATACACCTTCTCTGCTGCCAACACACATACAAAGAAGTCATTTCCCCTTCTTTAAGTCTCTCCTCTCTCTTGCCCCCCCCCCCTCCCTCCCCCTTGCCCCCACCACAACAGAGCTTCATAATGCTGCACCTGGCAGCCCTATCCCGTCCCCACCACATCCCTGCATGTTCTCAAAGGCAGCTCTAGCATCTTCTCCCATCTCTACCCTACTATCCTTACCTCTCCTCATGCCTCTCCCTTAACCCCAACATCCACCCAAGATTGCTGATCAATGCAATTGCATTTGGGCCTCAGCACCTCCAGACACTGCTCATATATGTGAGAGAGTGCTCGAGTGCATGTGTGTGAGTTTTCTACTATGGAAGGAGGATTGTCTTCAAAAGCTTAAATACTTTAGCATTCTTTTTCATTTAGCATTCTGGGTCTTGGTGCCTCCTCTATGTGGTGGGTTGCATTAGACCTATTCCATATAGTTGAAATTGTCATAGAACTGTTATGATAGAAAGCTTCCTAATCTGTTCATGGAAGAAAGAAGTTGGCTACCTCAGTAGTCAATTGCACATATACTGTTTGACTGCAGCATTTTCTTTGAAACATTCCTCTCCTGATGTCTTCTTCAGTGGACCGAATATGTGGTAGTCACTTGGGGACAAGTCTGGACTGTAAGGTGAGTGATGAAGAGATAGTGTGTTTTTCACTAATTAAGAGTTGCTCTACGGGGCTGAGTGCTGTCATGCAGGAGGGTATTGGGAACTGGCTGCCAGATATGCAATCTTGGCATCATCCATTAGCTTGCAGTAGTAGTTTGTCATTCAACTGTGCAGGTAGTCAATCAGCAGTACATCTTTTGAGTACCTTAACACAGTTGCCAAAACTTTTCTGGCTGAAAGCCAAGTTTCGGCCTTGATCGGTGCCCCCTCTGCAACTTTCCTCCTCTCCATACTCATCCTCTTGTTCTACGGGGTAAACTGACAGACCCACATTTCGCAGCAGGTCACAACATGGTTCTGAACACACCTCCTTCTTGTTCAGAGTAATTCGGAAGATGCTGATTGATGTCTTTCTGCACATTCTTTTGTGCCTCGATGAGAAGATTTGGAACCTAGTTACCAATATTCTTCGATATCCAAGTGTGACCAATAAAATTGTATGGACACTTCCAAGACTCACTATCACCTATCATGCAATCTTGGCAACAGCAATGTTGCAATGAAATTGTACAAGCTCAGACATAACTCATACATTGTCTTCTCTGAAACTGGTCATCAAATTTCATTTGTGGCTTTGATTTTATACTTTATCATGACCATTTTGGAACTTCTGGGACCAACTGACACATGGGTTACACTTACAGTAGCATCACTTTACACTTCAAACTGTCAATTAATTTCATGTTTTATTTGGTGAGAAAATGAATAATAATGTGTTGTTTAGCAAGCACTGGTACTTCTGTTCACTTAATGGCAATACTGAAATGGGGTACATACTTGTGTTGGCCATGTGCTACCCCATCTCCATTCTCCTGCAAGCAATTCCCCAGTCCGCTGTACGGATCATGTCAGTACAAAGTCAAATGAACTTAGTTGGGGTATTTATTTCACTGATCCTAGTAATATGATACTGGAAAGTACTGGGTGGATTACATTTTGCGGAATGTGTGAAGATAAGGATAGTTGAAGTACTGAACAACACCAGACTCATAAACAAGATTTGGAGCTTTTAGCTTATCTTTCATTCATTGCCTTCCAGAGGTAACAAACATCCCCTACACATTGTAGTTGTGAATGACTGTGTTTGTTTCTTAGGTGTGTAGGAGGACACTGTCTGAAAGCTGAGCTATAAGCTCTATATCTTATTTTTATGGTTGCCTATCATCCAAATCAACTATAAAATGAATGGTTATCTTTACTCTTTCCATTCCTTACATAACAAAATATAAAAGAAAACAAAGCTTTGAGTGGAAAAGAGGACAAATGCCAAATGGAGAATACTTCTCAAATGGAGGCAATGCTAGACTAAAGAGGATAAACTTTTGGTAAAAAGATTTCTTGTCTGCCATTACTGAGATGATCGTTATCCTAAATAACCACTCTTGTTATTATAAAATTTTCCTTTAACAAAGACAAACATGCTTCATTTTGGACATTTTTTTCTAAATACATATACTTTGATCTAAGTTCTCACTGAACAGAAGTCGCTTTGAGTTGTCAACAGCTGCTCACAAAAGAAAATGAAAACTTTGCTAGCTTTTGGAAGCTACAGTACAAGTCCACCCCCCACCCTGCATCAACGCCCACCCTCCCCACACACTCTCACCTGTGTACCTACTTGCATTGTGCAGCAGGACACACAACACTGAGAATTCTATAGTTGATTTGAGTGGTAGACAGCCAGATAAATAAGATGTAGAACTTGTAGCTTAGCTTTCAGACAATACACTTCTTCTGACGTATGAAACAAACACAGACATGCACATCCGAGCACCACGTTCAAAGGATTTCTTCTGAAAGCAAGCAAAGTTTTCATTCTCTTTTGTGTGTGTCTGTTGACTACTCAACACTGTTGCTATCTAGTGAGTGTTCTCCTTTACTCCTAAATTTTTCTCATTCTGCCAAAACTTTCCTCACTAAACTGATCTAAGTATCAAATTCTATATCAGTTTTTGAATGCATAATTCTCATCGTTTATCATGTTTTAACAAGACTCTGCAGTAATCACATTCTGAAGAGAAACCTATGCATAACTTAATGAATACACTACATAAACTTATTGCCTACTGAGATGTAAGAACAGTACCAGCAAAATTTCTTTGAATCCTCGGCATAGCTCGTAGACTACTTTTCTCATGTGTGGAACAAGTGTGAAAATTCTTAGAGGTCGTACACATCTGAGTATCATAAGAAGCTGTGCTCCTGAATTCGGTGGAACATTCTTTGGCATCCAGCAAAGAAAAACAAGATTCACCTGAAACAGACATATATCGTCAGCATTAAATTTTAAATTGTGTTTACTTACAATATAAAATACAATCACATGTGTATGTTAAATGATCTTTGCATTATTCTGTCTGGACTGATCTATGGAGAGGAAATGTGGAAATATGTGACATACTTGGCACATTAGTATAAGATCACCATCTTTGTGCATCAGACCATGTGGGCAGATGTCTTATGTTAGGGGCTGAGGATGACACAGCAAACACATACGGATGACATTATGCATGAAATGATCACTGACAAATTAGAGGTCAGCCACTGTCAATGAAAGGTGGACAATAGTTGTATGCCTCCAATCACGTCATTTAGCAGGATTAAAAAGGAACACAGGAGGGAGAAAACTTTCAACAGCAGTGCAGGGAAGGTTTACCACATACTATTACCAAGTCAGAGGATACTCCTCCTGCATTAAGTGCTTAATTTGTCCAACAAAAACAACACCTACCCTACGTAAAGATTTCACAGTATCCTCACTCACAACTTCTATCTGACTGAACAAGTTTAGTTATATGCTCAGTGAACATGTGGATGCATTCCTCTCACAAAGATATCACATGGTTCAATGTATGTGGTGTCTTGCCTTTTGTAGGTATCTCTATGAACAATATGATAGTGTCCTGTTCACAGAGTTGCAGTTTAGCCTACACGGAGATTCTGAGTGTCAAATCCCTGAGACATGAAACCATTCTGGCAAAAATTGTGAAAAGGGACCAATGTGGTAACACCAGTGTTTACTTCTGTGACAACATCATGTCAGTGGCACACATATGCTTCTATGAGTACTCCAATGGCTGCAGTTACAAGGATGACATCATGAAAATGTGCAGTTTTTATGGTGTATGTGATGGCTGGTTCCACATGACACATAGTAATCACCACACACAACTGATCTAATGGATGAGTACCTACAACTTAGGACATATCTACAGCAGTCCATTTACTTCTTAGGAAGCTCTAAACAAAAGTACTATAGCCCCTACACTGTCCCCTCTGTCTACTGCTGACCTCCAGCAATGTTAAGTGTTCCTGAAAGCCATGCTGGATGGCCTGATCTACAAAATTAAGGGCCTTTTTCATGCAGAATTGTGATGTGAGGGCATCACAACCTACAGGGACAGTCAGTAGGGCTCTGTATGTTGGACAATACACATAGTAAATGTAATCCATTACTCATCATAGGTTATATCTCGTATCTGTAACATTCAATCACTTGTTAGTTAGTTAGTTACGTGTTCCATTGATCAATAGCATGGAAAACTGTTACAATGTGGAACGTGTCAAATGCACAAGAAATGCGCACAGGTAACAAGTTTTTTTTTCTTTATTATTTTCTTTTTTTTGTTTACATTATAGTGTTATACCTAAATATTTCTATTATCTATCCCATTCCATTAAATGGCACAAAATACATATATTATATTTCCAGATTTATTTACTCATATTCAAGATTCATCTACGGTATAGAAGGAATTGTCAAGGAGGTATGATTTCAATTTGTTTTTGAAACTATTACTGCTGTCTGTCAGACATTTTATTTCATCTGGCATTAGGAGTGATTTAAAATGCAATGATCATATAAAGTTGATCGTCGGTAAAGCAGATGGCAGACTGAGATTCATTGGAAGAATCCTAAGGAAATGCAATCTGAAAACAAAGGAAGTAGGTTACAGTACGCTTGTTCACCCACTGCTTGAATACTGCTCACCAGTGTGGGATCCGTACTAGATAGGGTTGATAGAAGAGATAGAGAAGATCCAACGAAGAGCAGTGCGCTTCGTTACAGGACCATTTAGTAATCGCAAAAGCGTTACGGAGATGATAGATAAACTCCAGTGGAAGACTCTGCAGGAGAGAGGCTCAGTAGCTCGATACAGGCTTTTGTTAAAGTTTCGAGAACATACCTTCACTGAAGAGTCAAGCAGTATATTGCTCCCTCCTACGTATATCTCGCGAAGAGACTATGAGGATAAAATCAGAGAGATTAGAGAGCACACAGAAGCATACTGACAATCCTTCTTTCCATGAACAATAGACAATAGATAGTGTTGGAAGTTCCATGCGGCTTTTCGCGGATGATGCTGTAGTATACAGAGAAGTTGCAGCATTAGAAAATTGTAGCGAAATGCAGGAAGATCTGCAGCGGATAGGCACTTGGTGCAGGGAGTGGCAACTGACCCTTAACATAGACAAATGTAATGTATTGCGAATACATAGAAAGAAGGATCCTTTATTGTATGATTATATGATAGCGGAACAAACACTGGTAGCAGTTACTTCTGTAAAATATCTGGGAGTATGCCTGCGGAACGATTTGAAGTGGAATGATCATATAAAATTAACTGTTGGTAAGGCGGGTACCAGGCTGAGATTCATTGGGAGAGTCCTTAGAAAATGTAGTCCATCAAAAAAGGACATGGCTTACAAAACACTCGTTCAACCTATACTTGAGTATTGCTCACCAGTGTGGGATCCGTACCAGATTGGGTTGACGGAGGAGATATAGAAGATCCAAAGAAGAGCGGCGCGTTTCGTCACAGGGTTATTTGGTAACCGTGATAGCGTTACGGAGATGTTTAGCAAACTCAAGTGGCAGACTCTGCAAGAGAGGCGCCCTCATCGCGGTGTAGCTTGCTCACCAGGTTTCGAGAGGGTGCGTTTCTGGATGAGGTATCGAATATATTGCTTCCCCCTACTTATACCTCCCGAGGAGATCACTAATGTAAAATCAGAGAGATTAGAGCGCGCACGGAGGCTTTCAGACAGTCGTTCTTCCCGCAAACCATACGCGACTGGAACAGGAAAGGGAGGTAATGACAGTGGCACGTAAAGTGCCCTCGACCACACATTGTTGGTTGGCTTGCGGAGTATAAATGTAGATGTAGATAGATGTAGAGACTGGAATAGAAGGGAGAACAGATAGAGGTACTCAAGGTACCCTCCGCCACACACCGTCAGGTGGCTTGCGGAGTATGGATGTAGATGTAGATGTTCTCAAAAAGTTTTATAGCAGCATATTTTACCCCTCTCTGTGCCAAAGATAGGTTAAGTAAAGGATAGTGTAGATCTTTCTTTTTTCTGGTATTGTAATCATGAAAGTCACTGTTGATTTTAAACTGGTCCATGTTGTTGAGAAAAAATTTCGTTACTGAATAAATGTACTGTGAAGCAGATGTAAGAATTCCTAACCTTTTAAACAGATGCCTACAAGATGTGTGACTATGAACCACACACATCATTCTAACTACTGTCTTTTGAGCAGTGAATGCCTTTTGCCTAAGTCTTGATTTGCCGCAGAATATTATTCTGTATGACATCAGAAATAAAACTTCTGAAATTCAGTTAGCAAATTAGTTTGGCTTGCTATCTGAAGTAGTGGAGGAAGGACCTTATTCAGATGTAGTTGAATGTAGGTTGAAGCAGAATACTAGCTTAAAGAAAAAAGACATGTCGAGATCAAACCAGGATAGGAAAAGAAGAATTCTGCTTATAGGTAGCAGTCATGGGACGAGTGTGGGCCAACAGCTTCAGGAGAAATTAGGGACAGAGTACCAGGTCACAAGTTTTGTGAAACCAAGTGCTAGCCTTAGCCAGGTGACAGAAAACGTAGGTCAGCTATGCAAGGACTTTGAGAAGGAAGATCAGGTAATTATAGTTGGGGGAGCAGGAAACAGCCTGGCTATGAATCCAAGATATAGTATTAGGAGTGACCTGGATAAAATAGGAGCAGAAACTGGTCACACAAATGTGGGGTTTGTGGAGGTCTTTTAGTGCCATGATCAGCCCTGGGCCAACACTGCTGTAAGGCATGTTAACACTGAGCTGAATGGGATGCCCCAGACACTGACAAAGTCTCACATGAGTGTTGTTCCAGTTGATACTATTCGTAGGTAGGGTTACACTATATATGGGCTGCACCTTAATAGAAAGGGGAAAGATAAATTAGCTTCTCTATTAGCAGATACTGTAAGGGGGGTTACAGTCACACAAGGGGTGATCCTTGTGGTTATTGCAACCAGGCAGACAGACAGGTTTTTAGGTAAAAGCCAAATCCTAGACAGGCAACAACCAAGGAAAATAGAAGAAAACAAACTTCATGTGCAGTAAATAGGGATAAAGCTAAGGGTGGTATCAACTTACTTCACCAAAATATCAGGGGAATAAAAAATAAAGTAGATGAGCTGATAATATGTTTAGATGATCTCAAAAATAAGAATGAGATTGATACACTTTGTCTGTCTGAGCACCATGTAACCGTGGGGATGGAAAATGTCAGTATAAATGGGTATAATTTAGAATCTTACACTTGTAGATCTAGTATGGATAAAGGAGGAGTTGCCATTTTCTTAAAAGAAGGGTATAAATACAGAACTGTTGAAGTAAGCAAATTTTGTGTTGATCAGCACTTTGAGGTTTGTGCATGTGAACTTCAGCTACATAATGTTGTGTAAATATTAGCAACAGTGTACAGGTCTCCACTAGGAGATTGGGAACTATTCATAAAAAAGTGTGACTCCCTATTATGCCGTCTGTCAGACAAAAAGAAGAAGTTATTAATCTGTGGTGATTTCAATGTTAACTTTCTAAGCAATTCTAATAGGAAAAGTGAACTAGAAGTGTTGTTAACAACATATAACTTAGAATCAGTGATCAATTTCCCTACACGTATAGCTCAGGACAGTAGTACTCTAATAGATAACGTATTTGTACAGCAAGAGGATGTAGAACAAACACATGCTTTCCCTGTGGTAAATGGATTATCTGACCATGATGCACAGCTGATTAAATTACAAAACCTAACAAGGAGTACACTTCAGAAACCATTAAGTAAAAGTGTGAGGGTGCTCAACCTGGTATCTATAGATCACTTCAGAGAAAGTTTAGGAAATGTAAACTGGGAAGATGTATATAATGATAAATGCAGCATATTTCTTGATAAATTTATATCCCTTTTTGAACATTGTTTTCCAAAGAAAATTACTAAATGTAACACCACAAACTTTTCAAAGAAACCTTGGACTACTACAGGTATTAAAGTGTCTTCAGAAAGAAAAAGAAAACTGTATGAGACAGCAAGAACTAGTAAAGATCCAGAAGTAGTTTTATACTATAAAAATTATTGTAACATACTGAGAAAAGTTGTAAGGAAATCAAGAAATATGTATGTTAGAGAAGAAATTAACATCTCAAGCAATAAAATCAAATCAATATGGAATGTTGTTAGAAGGGAGACAGGAAAAGTAACCACTGGGGTAGGTAGTATTACTGTTAAAGAGAATGAGACCATCTTAAAAGACAGGAAAAGTAACCACTGGGGTAGGTAGTATTACTGTTAAAGAGAATGAGACCATCTTAACCAATAGTACACAGGTAGCCAATGTATTTAACAATCACTTCTTAAGTGTAGGAGAAAAAAATTGGTGAGAATAGTTCAAAAGAAAAAGCCAGGCAGTACATGGAAGAGTCAGTTTTGAAAATTTTTAGTCAGATTAAGTTTCATGTAACAACCTCTTGTGAAATACAGAAAATTATTAAATCTTTGAAAAATATATGTTCTGTTGGAGTAGATGACATCTCTAACAAGTTATTAAAACAGTGTGGGGCAATTACAGCTGATGTTTTGAGTCACATATGTAATGCATCACTGACTCAGGGTATTTTTCCAGACAGGTTAAAATATGCCATTGTCAGGCCTCTCTACAAAAAGGGGGAAACTACGGATGTCAATAATTACCGGCCAGTATCCTTGCTTACACCATTTCCAAAAATCTTTGAGAAAGTAATGTACTCAAGAGTGATTAGCCATCTCAACAGTAATGGGATACTTGGTAAATCACTGTTTGGATTTCAGAAATGCTGCTCCACTGAGACAGCAATATACAATTTCACTGTCCACATAATAGAGGCTTTAAATAGTAAAACATCGCCAGTAGGACTACTCTGTGACTTAGCCAAAGAATTTGATTGTGTGAACCATGACATTATGTTAGAGAAATTACAATTCTATGGTATAAATGGAACAGCATATGAGTGGTTTAAGTCATATCTACAGAACAGGAAGCAGAAAGTGTCTTTATATGCTTCAAGTAATTCAAAGGAGTTTGCCACTTCATCTAACTGGGGTGAAATTACATTAAGTGTTCCACAAGGTTCGATCATGGGTCCCCTCCTGTTTTTGATATATGTGAATGACCTCCCTTCTTATGTGAAACAAGATGCTGAACTGACACTGTTTGCTGATGATACAAGCATAATTATTAATCCAGTAAAAGAAAGTCTGATAGAAAATGACACAAACAAGGTCTTAGGAAAAGTTACTAATTGGTTTTCTGCAAATGGGCTTTCTCTGAACTTTGAAAAAACACAGTACATCCAATTTTCTGCTGCAAAAAGTATAATTCCATCAATAAATATAACACATCAAAAGAAGTCAGTAGCCAGGGTAGAGCATTCAGTTTTAGGATGTACATATAGATGAGAATCTTAATTGGAAGATTCATATTTTGGATCTCCTAAAGTGACTAGGTTCAGCAACTTTTGCAATTAGAATAATTGCCAATTTGGATGATGTAGAAATTGTTTCCCTTTTTTGCCCTTTGCTTGTTACCTTTTCCCAGTGCCCAGAGTCCTTTTCCTCCCTTAGCTTACATAATTCTAAATTCGCAATTTCTAATTCAGCCTTAAGGGCACAAATCTTTGCCTCCTGTTCCGCGATTTTTCTGTCCTTTCCACATAACCTACACTGCCATGGAAGAGCCTCATTATCTACCCTTGTTTCCTCTCCGCTGCACTCGTCTCAATGAAACTACAACCTACAGTCTATACAGAACACCCCCTCTTTCAAATTTCTACAGCAACCTCCACACTTGTCACACATGGTTTGATAGTAAAACATAACACAAAAGCAGAAAATAACTTCAACAACACAATAGTTTTGTAACCTGTACTAATACATAACTAAACACTAATGTAAACAAACTTATAAACTTGCTTCAGAAACTTTTAATTAACCTGTCAACAGGTTGTGAGGATACCTTCTAGATCGCATGTTAATGCTATGCATTGTGTTCTTTCTTGGGTCTTCCGGGTTTATTAATTTGTGAATGTGAGTGGATAAGAAGGATAATGCAATGATTTCGAGCAGCTGAAGTGGAAAAGAGAAAGAAGTTCAATAATTTCGATTAACTGCAGATGTAAATGAAAAGTGTAAATTAAATATATTATCATATGAAAGTTGACAATACTTACCACATAAATGAAGACATCCAACACAGAAGCAACATCTTTGATATAGGCTTTGGGTGTGAAGAACAAACCATCAGCTAATATTTTCAGAGCCAGTTCAAGACTCATGAAAATAACAAATCCATATTCAGCGATTTGGAGAGCTGGAGTTTCCATGACTCGATATGTTGGTGTTTCAAACATCATTGAAATGCATGATAAGGTGGTAACACATATCATTACCCAGTCAAGGTATGTAACCAATCCAAGAAAGTTGCTTCAAAAGAAATAACAAGCATTAAAATTACTTCTTTAGCCACTGTATTTTGTATCTGCAGTGCAATAATAATAAAAATAATAGTAAAAATCATCATAATAGTAATAAACATTTTAATGGACTTACTGAAGTCTCTTGTATTGTACTTTCCTTTCCTTTCCTGTCAAAGGATCTTTCAGCCTGGCATCATAGCGAGCATAAACTATAAGCTGACACGCTTTGCGGAATTTGCTCTCTCTTGGGACACAGAACAATGGTGTATCAAAGAAAGGATGATTTTCCCGCAAATCATCTTCCCGCTGATTCCTTAAATGAAAGAAAACACTAATTAAGCTCAAGACATAAAAACTATTTTACATATTGCCTCCTCAACTACATGTTGTTACATATGGTAAGGAAAGTTCTGGCAGACCGCAAATAATTTAGGAGTAAATGAGACTAATCACTGAATAACAGAAGCTCCCCCCTCCCAGACACACACACACACACACACACACACACACACACACACACACACACCACTAAGAACATCACACACATCCATGCCCAAGGCAGGATTTGAACCTGCGACCATAGCGGTCGCGCAGTTCCAGACTGAAGCGCCTAGAACCGCTCGGCCACTCCGGCCGGCAATTCAAGTGGTGCTTGATGAGAATGACACAGAGGCGACTGTTGGGAGCAGGTGACAGGACAAGGGAGGGGGAGTCTGTTGGGCCGAGAGTGGAGTTGCAGTGGGTTAGCAGAGATTCATGCCACAGGATTACAAGAGTAAAGAACATGTCATAAGGATAACTCTTATCTTTGTAGTTCATAAAAACTAGTGCTGGAGGGAAGGATGCAGATGGCACAGGTTTTTGACGCAGCCACTGACCTTAAAAATATTGTGCTCAGTGGCATATCACAACAAAGGCAACTCCATTCTTGGCCATGCCTCCATGTCATTATCATCAAGCATGGCACGAAATCACTAGCTTCGGTACTCATGTGTCACATTGCTATCCCACGTACCTGCTGCCTCTCTCTCCTGTATTCCTAGGCTGCAGACCGACTGCCTCTACAAGCAGCCAGTTACTCCTTCCCATCTCTTCCTCCTGCTTGCTGCCTGTTTGTCTTTCTACCCATCCCACCCAGCACAACTAATCACCCCAGTCTATGTGCCAAACTGCAATCCCACCATTGTGTGTTCAGCCAGCACAAGATAGTGGCATTTGTGTGTGTGTGTGTGTGTGTGTGTGTGTGTGTGTGTGTGTGTGTGTGTGCGCGTGTGTTTGTGTTTGTGTGAACGCGCGCGCGCTCGTGTGTGTACTTTAGTTCGTCAAATGATTCATCTGAAAGAAATGATTTTTCCTTCTTTTTTGAATGCCTCTCAACAACTCACGCCTTTCCTGTTTGGTGATTGGACTTTACTCTTAACATGTTGTTAAGTCCCTTTTAAGCAGATAGGTGTAAAATGACAAATTTGTTTGAAATTTTCTTTGTTCACTTACTGATCTATTTACATTTTCACACAATATTGTATCATCATAATATAGCTTTAATAATTTTGATGAAATGAAACACATCCTCAGGCATTATGAAAATGAAAATCAAGAAAATAAATTCAAGAGTAAATCACTGGACAGGTAGGAACAAAGACATTTTTAAATGAATCCTGAAATGTCAGAATGAAAGGCAAACTAGAAAAATCTAGAGAGGAATGCAAAGCAATGTAATCTGTGTGGTTATTTTTATGGCCAGGAATTGTATAACAAAATATTGCCTGAAGGACTACATTATAGTGTAAGAAGGAACATAAATTTAATAATAGGCTAAGTAAATGACAGCAAAAAAATGGGTTAAAAATGAAGCAGTAATCTATGAAAAAATGTTAGGATTTAACATCCAGCTGATGACGCAGCCATGGAGACACAGCATTATAATGGACTGGCATAAGAATTAAATCAGAGGAAGGAAGATTTGGGTATAACATATCATCAATGACATGATTGAGGAGATGGAACATTAGTTCAGTTTGGGGATGGATGAGGAGGAAATCAGACATTTCTTTTCAAAGGAAACATCAAGATCCCCAGTAGAAGTCCAGCGTCTAGTAATTGTTCCACCTTGCTCTCTGTGAGATGAAATAAGATGCGTCCATTTCTAACCCCCCCCCCCCCCCCCTCCTCCCAATAATTCATATTATTAGAATTATAGAAACTACTGAAAATCTACATCTATGTGGGAAGACAGTGTGACATAATTATCTTAACTCTCCTCTTATTAACATCAATATGGTCAGATCCATTACTGTTCATCTACTTTATATTAGTACACATTTGTTACACTTGTTTCAACAAGGACTTTAATTGTGAATCCAGTTTATTTCAATGTTTATTATTTCCTGTTGGTTGTAAATCAAGAGGCAAAACTTAAAAGTGAAATAAACAAGATTTTCATTTGAGCTTCCATGTTCATGATGAAATTAATTTTAAAACAAATATTTTTTAATCAGTTACAAATATTATCAGAAATATTTAGCTGAAAATGACATACTTAATATATCATGAAGGAAAATTCTTTCAAGTTTGCTAATGTGTGTTGTGAAACTAGGGATAAAAAACATTGTAGCGTACTAATATGGCTTGTGGGCCCTATTATATAAATATTAACATAATTACAGTAAGGAGAGTAAAGAAGAGACAGTGTTGTTATGAAACTGGGTTTTTATTGAACGATATAAATGATAAATTTTGGGGAAACCACTGTTTGTTAACACTTACAGCACGGTGCCCGTATGCCATACAGGCGCGGCCGCCCTGACGTTGGCGACGGCGCCCGTATACCGTACGGGCGAGCCTTTATTTGGCTCCGTAAGCGCGTTTAGTGCGTCTCCGAAGCAGTTTTGTCAACTAATGTGGAGGTATATCACTCTTCTTCCGCAAGAGGCAAGCAATTATCGGCTATCTCATCCTGGGAGCGGCTGGGAGCACTGCAAAGACGAAGTTACCTGCAGTTCATTCACATCGTGAAAATATCGCGCAATGAGTTGACGGAGGCAGAGATCTTAGATATTCTTTATGGAGATGCAGGATCTGAAGTTGACGATTCTGACAAAGAGGATTCGTACTCTCAAGACGAAAGTACAAGTGACGATTCAGCTACCTATATGTCTCAATTGTTCATAAAGTGAAGAGTTCATTACCACATTTTGTAGTGTTCATTACTTCACTTGCATTTAGTACCTTTTAGTAGCAATCTTACCATTATTTTTTTTTCTATGCAGACAATGGTACAGACCATCAGTCACCATCTGTGGTACCTGGTCGTGTGTGGCTCACTGAGCACAAAGAGTAAGATTGGTCGGAACCAGACGATCAGCCAGCAATGCCGGATTTCCAGAAAGTAGTCGGCATAGCATCGCATTTTTCAGATGCCACTGAGGAGTTTCAATATTTTAGTTATTTCTTTGATGACGACCTTATTTGGCTCACCAAAAGTGAAACGAATCTGTATGCTGGTAACGTTATTACGACAATGAAACGCAAAGGTAGCCTGAAAATAAACTCTGTTCGGCGTAAGTGGTCTGCAGTAAAATTGCAAGAGATTTACTGGTCTCCCAGTATTATTTTGCATATGTGCGTCATCAAATTGCCAAAAATCAGTGATTATTGGTCAACAGACCCGTTTCCGCAGACAGAATTTGCGAGTAAATTGTTGAGTCGTGATTGATTTTGCGCTAGATTGTCGATGTTACACTTGAATGACAATGCTACGTTCATTAGCAGAGGTGAAGAAAAGCACGACCCACTTTACAAAGTGAGGCCTTTGTTTGATTTCTTTGTGAATAAAAGCAAAATTAGTTTTCGTCCAAGCATGAATCTGACAATAGGTGAGGCAATGTGTCCCTTTCGTGGTAGAACAAGCTTCAGAGTTTACATGAAAAACAAACCCAATAAATATGGAATAAAATTGTGTGCTCTCTGCGATTCATCAACTGGTTATATGCTAAACTGCGATGTATATACAGGTTCTGCAGGCAGTGTTGACTATAGTATCCAGGGCCTCTTAAAATGGTTGTGTTCACAGTACTTTGGCATAGGACATTGCATTTATATGAATAGGTACTACACCAGTCCATCTCTTTTGGACATGTTATGGGAAAATAAAGCTCTTGGAGTGGGAACTGTAATGAAAAACAGGAAAGGTTTGCGACGAATATTCAGGAAAAAAAAAAAAGGAAACACCATCTCTTGGCAGTGAAGTGGAAGTCAAAACGAGATGTTTTTTGTCTTTACACAAAGCATAAGTCTACCAGCACTAGTATTCAAATGAGGGCCAAAGGTGGAATAGCAGAAATTGTAAAGCCAGATGTTATTATTG
This sequence comes from Schistocerca piceifrons, assembly GCF_021461385.2. Classification (NCBI taxonomy): domain Eukaryota; kingdom Metazoa; phylum Arthropoda; class Insecta; order Orthoptera; family Acrididae; genus Schistocerca; species Schistocerca piceifrons. Next base: position 986,853,795 of record NC_060138.1, on the reverse strand, counting down.
ATTACAATAAGAATAAAGCTGGGGTTGAAGAGCAGATCAGTTCTCCAGCTATTATCCGTTTGCCCGGAAAACTTTGAAGTGGTGGTAAAATCTGTTTTTCCACTTGTTTATGGTGTCAACTGTCAACAGTTTTATTTTACATAAAAAGAACACTAGGAAGAATGTATCCCTAGTAGACTTTATTCACAGAGTGGAGAAGAAATTGGCTGAGAAGGGAGGAAATATTTTTCAGCAATAAGCTGCTTCATCCTCACAAACTGAGAGGACATTTGCAAGGCACTTTCCAGAGAAGGTCCCACCCACTGCAAACAAGGTGAATATTACTAGGTATTGCAAAGTATGTTCAGACAGGGGGTAGAAAGAGACGGGTAAGCGCATTAGAAAGGAAAGTAGATGGTGGTGCAAGGACTGTGGCGTTGGCCTTTGCGTCCCACAGTGTTTCCAGGATTTTCACACAAAGGCTAACTACATCTGGACTATTAAAATACTCTAGTTTACAGGTACCTGCAGTTAGACAGTCCAGTGATATTTTGTTTTAAATTTAGATACAGTAATAATGGCACTACTCAAGAGAGAGAACATGTAAAATTTTTTTATCCACGATAGTTTTGTGTTTTCTTTTTTTAATTATAACACCCATTTGTATTTTATATTGTAAAATAAACTCACGTTCATGTAAAGCTCTTACGTTTTCCTTTTAAATGATGCAAGAACCATATTCCTATTATTTTTCTGTTCTTTGCAATTTAATTTCAAACATCCATTAAATATGCCAGTTCACAGCCAAGTGCTGGGTGTAAAGAGGGCAGTGTTGAAAGTGTTAAAACTTTTCAAATTAAATTGCAATACTACTTTGGTACAATTAGCAACATCAAATCACCATCTTTAATATTTAATATCCTGTTAATATTTAATATTTATTGAAATCTGTCCATTGTAAGAGGAAAAAACTACTATAATAAAGTCGGCAGTTAAAATAAAATTGCAAAAATATAATAAATTTTAAAAATAATGATAAAAGGTTGTTCGTAGGCAAGTGCTCTACGAAGACAAGATACTAGCAGAAGTAAAACTGTGAGGACTGGGCGTGAGTCGTGCTTCGGTAGCTCAGATGGTAGAGCACTTGCCCGCAAAAGCAAAGGTCTCGAGTTCGAGTCTCGGTCAGGCACACAGTTTTAATCTGCCAGGAAGTTTCGTATCAGCACACACTCCGCTGCAGAGTGAAAATCTCATTCTGGAAACTTTAGGAGATGTTTGTGATTGTGCAAAGTGTGAAATATTTGTGACAAGGAAAAATACAAATGTTATTGTTCATCGTTTGACTTACAGAAATTTAAGCTGTCCTCTTAGGTTCCTGTCTCACCACACTCTTGAAAATCACCACACATTTGAAAATATCACGCAAATCCTTATTTCATCCTTTGTTCTCTAACCGGACAGAAATGTTCAACAAGATCATATATTACAGAACATGTTGTTTTATGATCATAACGAAGTGATAACAATGCTAAGTTGAAAAAAATATTGGCATGTAGCAGGTTGTAAACCTATACCCTCTAACTCAGCTAATCATGACATTATCCATTATGCTACAGCTTACTCATCTAAAGGTTGTACTGTGCATTAGTTATCATAAAATATGTTGAAGCCTTACATCACTGATGCTTTCACATTTAATGATAAGTGTGATGTATATGTGATCTGGTACTTTCAGTGCACCAATGCTTTACATAAATATATAAATGGTATACATATGTAACACACTACTAAGGAAATGAATAATTAAAATGCATTCAGTTCACACAGGGGTCATTCACAAGTGCTCACAAAAGTTGACAGTTTAAATCTCATTAGTGAGATCACCGTTGCGGAAAGTAGTGTGAAGCTCCATCCGCACTGCCACTAGGAACATGTTTCTGTTGAAATCATTATTTTCTACAGTGTTTCACATCTGTTTCTGACTTTATTTATTGTCTTTGTCTCTGTCCACACTGGCAGCAAACATTTCCCAGTATATTTGCATCATCTGCAATGCTATTTGTTATATTGCTTTTGTATTGTCTGCCTTGTCATGTACAGAGATGAGGAAACTGTAATATGTGCTGTTGCATTGTTAATATTTTTCATGCAACCAAAATGAAAGATGATGTCATTGTTCACTCTTTTTTTTTATTTATTTAGCGTGACTTCTGACTTGAAGGCCATAAATATCTCTCAGTGTTTTGTAGTTTTACAGAATAGGGTTGAGTTTATCAAAAAAATTTATAATTGTTTTTAAAACTACTACAGTGGAACCTCGATTACCAAGCACCTCCCATAATGCGCAGTTCGCATGATGAGCAAAACAAATTGTAAAATAATGACTTGCTTAATTAGTGATGTTTCGCAAAATGTGTGACGACGATTTAGCGTGATGTCGGCAGCCGATCGCACGTAGCAGGAGAAACATTCAACAATATGAACACCTTTTGTTGTCAGCACTGGCATACGAACAACGTGTTTAGTATGTACTGCAGTCTGGGTGTAGTGCTCACCATCTTAGTGTAGCTTGTGAGCACAAATTTTTCTCACCTTGGTTTCACACAGTATTTATTTGAGTGCAAATTTTAATGACCTTTGTTCAGATGTCCCACCTTCGTAGAAATGTCCCTGAAGATAACGCCGCAAGAAAAAAATGATAAGAGAAAGAAAATGACCTTAGAAATGAAAAGTAAAATCACTTGGGGCGGGGAGGGGGGGGGGGGGGGGGGTGAATTAACGAATGTGGCATTAGTGTTGCTGATTTAACATACACATACAATCAGTCTACATGAACTATTTGCACTACCCTCAAGAACAAGGATGAGATTACAGAGAGGGGGAGCAACAAAAATATCTAAACAATGGTTTCATATTTTGGATGATGTCGAAAGGTTTCTCCTTATATGGATAAATGAAAAGCAATTGAAAGGTGACACTATTAATGAGAACATCATTGGTGAGAAGGCAAGAACGATTTTAGCCGACCTCTTTAAGAAGACGGCAGCATCATCAGTGGCCAAAGAAGTGTTTAAGGGAGCCATGAGTATTTCGAGAAGTTTAAGAGAAGAACCAGCATCCGCAGCATTTTGAGGCATGATAAAGCAGCCAGCTCCAACACAAAAGCAGCGGAGACCTTCATCAGCAACCTCAGGGTACTCAGAGATTCTGTGGGTTATATGCCACAACAGGTTTTTAATTGTGATGAGAAGGGCCTATTCTGGAAAAAGGTGCTGAAGTGTATCTTTATAAATGCAAAGGAAAATGCCCAGCCAGGTCACAAGCCAACCAAAGACCATCTCACACTGCTATTCTGCACCAATGCAAGCGGTGATTTGAAAATTAAACCGCTGCTTGTTTACCATTCAGAAATTCCATGAGCCTTCAAGAAATGTAAAGTCAAGAAGTTCAGGTTAAACGTGATGTGGAGGTCCAACAACAAGGCTTGGGTGACACTTGATCTTTTTTGTGATTGGATCAATGAAGTGTTTGGTTCTCGGGGAAAAGAATATTTGCTTGAGATGAATCTACCACTCCATGTCTTGCCTGTTACGGAAAATATTCCTGACCATTCTCCAGGCCTACAAGACTACCTCCTTGAAGAATTTCAATTCATCAAGAAGAATTTTAATTAATCATGGTCCAATTTCTGCCTCCCAGCATGACTCCATTACTGCAGCCTATGGACCAGCAAATTATTTCAAATTTCAAAGCAAGCAATGACGAATGACATTACTTTGTTTTCTACACAATCTTTCTCAGTATTCTACAAAATATAGCAGCAGTTTTCTGCAGAGCATCTTGTTTTATTGCTGTTCTTGTACTGCTTGCTTCATATATTCCACAAGCAGCCATCAGCCTGGTACAATGATAAAAACTCGACGGTCTGCTACCTCGCACACAGATTTTTTTCTTTCTCTCCCAGAAACATACACTTGTGCCATGCATTGGTGACAAGTGGTAGCTGGCCTGAAACATTGTTTCCTTATGAAACTTACTGGCAGATTAAAACTGTGTGCCGGCCCGAGAGTCGAACTCGGGACCTTTGCCTTTAGCAGGCAAGTGCTCTACCAACTGAGCTACCCAAGCACGCCTCACGACCCGTCCTCACAGCTTTACTTCCACCAGTACCTCATCTCCTACCTTCCAAACTTTACAGAAGGTCTCCTACGAATCATGCAGGACTAGCACTCCTGAAAGAAAGGATATTGCGGAGACTTGGCTTAGCCACAGGGGATGTTTCCAGAATGAGATTTTCACTCTGCAGCAGAGTGTGCACTGATATGAAACTTCCTAGCAGATTAAAACTGTGTGCCAGACTGAGACTCGAACTTGGGAGCTTTGCCTTTCATGGGCAAGTGCTCTACCAACTGAGCCACCCAAGTACGACTCACGCCCCGTCCTCACAGCCTTACGTCTGCCAGTACCTCATCTCCTATCTTCCAAACTTTACAGAAGCTCTCTTGCGAACCATGCAGGACTAGCACTCCTGAAAGAAAGGATATTGTGGGGACATGGCTCAGCCACAGCGTAGGGGATGTTTCCAGAATGAGATTTTCACTCTGCAGCGGAGTTCGAGTCTCGGTCGGGCACACAGTTTTAATCTGCCAGGAAGTTTCATATCAGCGCACACTCCACTGCAGAGTGAAAATCTCATTCTGGATTGTTTCCTTATATCTGTACAGACACTGCTACAGACAGATGTTTCCATGTTCCAAAAGATGTTTCCAAATGGTGTCCACATAAAATAGCCAGAAATATGTTTCAAAAACATGTTTCGAGTTAGTGTGTGCTCAGTTTGAAGTTTACTCAATCCAATTAACTGCCACTGGCTACAGAATGAACACACACACACACACACACACACACACACACACACACACACACACACACACCAAAATATTAGATTCCAGCACCTTTCACCATACTTCAGTTTTCGGTTTAATTCGACATGAAACTTCCTAGCAGATTAAAACTGTGTGCCGGACCGAGACTTGAACTCAGGACCTTTGCCTTTCACAGGCAAGTGCTACCTAAGCATGACCCACACTCCGTCCTCACAGCTTCACTTCTATCAGCGCACACTCCGTTGCAGAGTGAAAATCTCATTCTGTTAATTCACCATGTTCACCAATTTTTGCTTTTTCTGTGTTACACAAAGGAAAGGGGTCAAAAAATGTGAGTTTTGATGTATAATTTGTGGTTGTAGCATATCGAAAAACAGCTTGATTACCTCGTACACAGATATCAATTTCAATTTTTTGATGGTTTTTTACTTGCTGTTACACATCTGTGACTTTTTCACAACTGATGAAATTCATGACCACAAATTATTGTGTAAACATTTTATTGTACATTTAATTTTCTTCACTTAAACAGATTTTATGCAATGTATTGGTGTGGATTACAATTTTTAATCATATATGCCAATTACATATGTTTTTGCTCATATTTTGAGGGTCTAATGTTTTCCTCGATTCTGCATTTTCCTCGATTTTGTGGCTTTTAAGGCTGGGCCTCAAGAAAATGTAAAATAAAGCTTTCAGTGTAGTACATAATATGCACCAATAGCAATATCATGGTGACTCCTATTTTTCATTGAAAACTTTTTCAAATTTAGCAAAATGAATTCCTTCCATGTAAATATTACAAATACGATTGTTAACAAAATAATGGACACACCATCATGAAGCTCTGACGTACACAGCTAAAAGTAAAGCAAAAATGATTTTTTTTTACTGAATAATTTCTGTAAAATCATTTGAGAAAGATTCCAGAGTGTGCACCTTGATTAAGTCTTTGCCAAGCGGCCGAAAGGCGGCAGGCACTGTCGGCATCCCATTCCAAACAAACAAATGAACTCACCAAGAGCTTTGGATAAAAACTGATCTCTGCACATTGACCACCATATCCTGCTTGGAGTCTATTGTCTCTAATGTTTCTGATGCTCCTGGTCATGGCTGTATTCAGTGTCCACCAAGGGTATTCTTACTTGATGCCATCAAACCCCAGTGTCGGTAGCCACCATGTAGGCATGAGACCATTTCATCTCTTTCTTTGTGAGCTCCCCACTGGGCAATGTTTCAGTGTTTCAATCTATGGTGTTGCTGCAGGATGAGCTTCATTTACATACAGCATCTGCCTGCGCCCCACGCCATCTTGCTCAGTAGGATTTTGGTGATACCCCTCCGGACGCCAACTGAGGTGGATCTGGTGTTGCTACAAGAGCTACCACTGCCATATTGGCAGATACAGAGGCCATCACAGTTGACAATAGAGGATGTAGAATGAACCAGAACTCTCTTAATAGCCTTTCTTTCTTGCTGCAATCCCTGCTTGAGTTGTATAATTTTCATTACTGGGCAGGAGGGAAGTTATAGCCTGGCTGGAAGGTGGTGATGATGCTGAGGAAATAATGGAGTAAAATGTTCATTTCTCCAGCAGAAGGGCACTGGCTGGACACATATTCCACGGTTGATAACTCCTATGTAGTTGCGAACTGTTGTGTATCAGGTAAGAGGTGCATGACAAATACCATGAGACGCTGGCACCACACATGCACACCCACTCACCTGGCACCCCTTTCGTTCAGTGCAGCAGCCTCCAGATGGCACTCACAAACCTGACCCTTTCCCTGTTACATGCCATTTTCTTCTGTGCATCATATAAAACCACCAATATAGTGGACAGCTGCCATAGGGAGCGCTGTCAACTGCAGACTACTTGGGCGGTCACAGAAATTCTTCCACTGACAGGCACCAAAACATGACATGCCATGGACACGGACACAGACACACAGATACATGATGGGATACACATGGAGATGAGAAGACATGGAGACATGAGGTGGGTCATGCACAAGGGGACATGTGTGGTGGGACAATTCGGTTCAGTGCCTGCAAGCCTGCTCAGTATAGTGCTCTGAAGTCTACCTTCCCACTTAGCATTCACTGTTGATGGAGAACTAAACACATTAACACAGTGTCTGTACATTCAGTTATTATGACAATTTCATTGAGTGTCAAGAGACAGCACAGTTATTTAGATTTCACTGAATTAGATATAGGAAATCAAGTGCCATTCATCACACAGTATCAAAATAATATACTGTAACACAATCTAAATAAACATTATTCGTTATTTCTTTTTGTGTTGTCACACTTCTGTTAGAGTGCGCCCTGTCAGACAAGTATTTATAGCCATAGCATGTAATAGGCGCCTTGGTGGAACCATAGCCAGGAAACATGATGTTTGGGCTGTATTAGGAGTAGCATTGTTACTACAGTCACACCTCATATAGTATTGGCTATATTACATACAGCGCAGAGATTCCATGCATGTATGTATGGCATAAGATCCTACCTAGTAACAGACCGTTAGCTACTAATAGATTGGGCTCCTCATTACGCTTACCAGACCACTAAGCTACTAACAGATTGGGCTCTTGATTATGGTTATCAGAGAAGACAGAACAAGTTTGTATGATGTGCTTATTGTGAAGCAGATATCACCGATGTTTAAGTTGACTGGAATTTTTACTGGCTGTTACACTGCACTTGAAATCAATGGAGTGACTATGATACGAACTAGGATTTGCTATGATTGGAATCTCTTCTTTTTATTTCTGTTACAGAGTCCCAGTGACCTTATAGACTTGTTTTGTGCAATTTTCTTTAGTAAATAATGCCTTGCACTGATACAATACTTAAATTTGAGCTAAATAGGGAAGTAAGGAAATAGAAGACAGATTGACCTATTAATGAGCATGACTGCTTATTGCACTAAAAGTATTAAGATTAAGAAAACTTGAGACATAAGAAGAGCACCTAATGCTAAATTTTTATAATACCAACTTAATACTAATTAGTGAACATCTCTTGGGTATGTAACATTTAAGTCTGCTTCACCAGACCAAAAATGCCAATAACTGTTGCTCTTCTGAAGGGTCTGGAAGATGCTGCAGACCTCTAAACAGTTTCAATTCCAGAGTTTCCTTTCCTAAGTGTTTTTCTGATACAGCTTTAATGCTGGACTCTTGTGGGTTTTTGTGTTATTATCTGCTCAGTTTACTTTTCACGTTATCTTCATGATAATGAACACATGCACTTAGCATAGGTCACTGCTGAAAATTAATGTCTTCCAGCATACATTACATGAGTATTGGAAATTCTGCAGAGAACTTACAGTAGCTATCTTTCTTGGCATCTCAGCAACATTCCTTCATCCAGTTTGGTTCAACCTAAGATTAATGGCACCTACAAAATATATCAAATTCCACTTATTACAAAATACCACTCTGGACTGGGAACACTTAACCTGCTATTTTGCAAAGATTATGGCTTCCTTTACTCATGAACTGAAATTACGTCAACACTTCCTAAAATCATTTTCAAACTGCTGAAATTGTCTTTTACCATCCACTAGCTCTTCACAATATCTCCACCAACCTACAATAGCCCAAAGATGCATTATAATCACATAATTTTAATCTGAAATGCAAAATTTTATTCATAGACTCATCCAGCACCAAATAGTCCAATTTCTTTTCGCTTTTCTGCCCATTTCAAGTAATCTTTAAAATCTCTGAAAGATAGAAATTCAGTTGTGTTTTCTAATTTGTGGATCAATCAGTCTTCACTTGGCTCAATTTCAACGAATAAAAAAAAATGTAATATGTAACTCTCACAAAATTATTGAACTTGATGTTTTCTGACATGTGCATAACACTGGCATATTCTCACTACAGTGAGATATGAAAAATGAGATTCTAGGAAGATGTTTTCCAATGTTAGCTTTAAATTAATGAAAGCTATGAAAATTACAAGTGCAGCACTTGATTTACTCCACTTACCTTCTCATTTCTGCTTGTTGTCGCTTTGCTTGCAGTAGTTTAATATCCAGGTCCTGAGGTCTGCTACGAGATGAACTGACTCTATTCATTGCTCCAATGTCTCCATTTTCCATTAGGTGTTCATACGTTTGTTTCAACTTGATTGAACCACTGCGAACACTTCTCCTAATTGATCTGAAATGACATGCCACACACATGAGAACCTCAATGTATATAAAAGTGAAAAACATTTTATGTCTACATATACTTTTCACATATTTAAAATATGCAAGCATATTATTATTACATAGCCAAACTTGAATTATTTTAGGAGCATATAGCAGAATAAGAAATACACACATTAGTATAAGACAACTAACAGTTTAATGCCACATCCTGAATGCTAACTGCTAGTAATGATCCAACACAATTGTGTTTATAATGGATACATACTTATCTACAGAGAGCTTCATTTATTCTGAGCGATACTGAACTTGCTTGTTTCATATGAAAACTTTCTCTAGTAAGGACAATGCACTGACAAATATTATGGGAAAGTGCAACATAACATTCAGAACATAAAACAAGAGATATCTTTGATAAATCATAACACTCTAGTTTTTTAACTGCATTCCAAATTTACATCACAGCTACAGAAAAGGAAAGACAAAAGAAAACCAAGTTTAAATATATAATCTGCATTCAGATATATGAACAGAATGTACTTCTGAAGCATGCCTCAACATGTAACGGTCAAGAACAACAATATCCGACCCTTAACAAAAAGAAGTTGCTTTCTTGGAAAACATATAATGACAATAAGAAACAAAAATATGTAAAAAATGACATGTAAAAAAGGCAAATGACACCTTAGACACTGCTTATCCTCAGAAGTAATTTAAAGTGAAGACTGGCACTAACATCCCAAGTATGCTGCTGATATTCATGACAAAGTCATTACTCTCTATTGTCAAATACATCACTGAAGTAGCCAGGACTCCCTAAAGGCATACATTATGAGACTCATGGAACAAAGTGTGTGTATAGTTGATTGAATGAATGAATGAAATGACATTTAGGGAATATAAGCCAATAACATAAAATACAAATTATTGGGAAATAATTCTGTAGTCCCTGACTTGCTTATAACATACACAATACTCACACCTCTTCTATACCAACCATGCTATTTATACACATTACATTCATGCCGTCATCTGTCTCATTATTCAAGAACATAAAACCTATTTATTTTGAAATTATATAAACTTTTAATCTTGAATTTACAGTTATATTGCTGTATAATTGGTAACTGCTCTTATCTTTCTTTACCAAAATACTCAGCCCTTAATCCTGAATTTTTGAGTACTTATAACGTCTGAATGAGCTGAATAATTATAATACTGGTAGATATCTAACATATAAAATCTCTCGGATTTGTGCCATTTACATTTGATTTGGCAGAGAGGGTTGGAAAACTGCCAAGAACACTAAATAATTTTGATTAAAGATTTTTCTTTCCTGTATGACTTTTTGACATAACTTTAAAACTGAACTCTTTTCAATATTTGTGTTGCTATTTGCTTAGGTTGAATTTCCTGTGCTCCACAAGTTTTATTTATGACAGTGAATATATGTATGTTTGGTCTGACTAAACGCTGTGAAGCAGCAGCATTTGGTATTAACTTCTTATAAAAGAACAATATAACTTACATTAATCTCCTACTGAGAATCCACAAGCCTTCCAGAATGTAAATACAAATGGATTGCAGAGTGTTATATGAATACTGGTTTCTTTTCAGAGAACTTTCACATAAGGTCCATACACACCTTTTCACAAGAAATTATGGCATCATATGTAATTACACTCCATTAGTTGAAACAATGATTCTGACAGACAAATCTCTGACAGCTGTTGCTAAAAATGCTGTCCCAATGCACCTTTACCTTACCCAAGTATACAGTAAAATTTTGAACCTTTCAGGTGATCTGAGGTGTTACCAAACTAAATTTCCTCATTCACCAAACTGCCTCTTCATACTGATAGTGGGTAGTCCTCATCACATGTATTTATTTTTCTCAACTGAACGTTCTACAATGTTCTACACTATCATTACATTGTCAAATAAAACAAGAATTATTTGAGTCTCAATAATAATATTCAAAGCATTACATTCTATTGTTTGTCAACAGATTACAGATGTAAAGCAGAATTCTTCATACCATATAGCTGCTGAATTATGACGGACACTGCATATAAAGATAGCCATTTACTGGTCACATGTTCAGGATGAGGGAATCGTAACATAATATATAACACATACAACCGTAAAAAGAGCTGCTACAAATAAACCACTGTTAAGGTTTGGTGTTCAGCGTTAACAATGATGAAACTGTTTGAAGAATGGCAGGAACACAGTAATGATGTGTGGCATAACTGTATGGATCACTGCAAGATTCCTGCTTAAAAATGCAGAACAGTTCATCAGCTGGTCTGTGGTACAACTAGGTAACAACAAGCAGGGCCCATAGGGGGTGTAGAAACTACTGCATTGTTCAGACCCATAGTCATATCACAGAAGGCAAAAAACATCTAACAACAACATACTATTTCTCTGTTACTTCTGCCACTCTCCAGGATGTTAGTGGAACCTGCTTTCAGATTAGTAATAGGGGTATGCAGGAGTAGGTTTAATAATGAATAAAAAAAATAGGAGTGCGGGTAAGCTACTACAAACAGCATAGTGAATCCATTATTGTGGCCAAGATAGACATGAAGCCCATGCCTATTACAGTAGTACAAGTTTATATGCCAACTAGCTCTGCAGATGATGAATAAATTGATGAAATGTATGATGAGGTACAAGAAATTATTCAGGTAGTGAAGGGAGATGAAAATTTAGTAGTCATGGGTGTCTGGAATTTGACAGTAGGAAAAGGAAGAGAAGGAAACGTAGTAGGTGAATATGGATTGGGGCTAAGAAATGAAAGAGGAAGCTGCCTGGTAGAATTTTGCACAGAGCATAACTTAATCATAGCTAACACTTGGTTCAAGAATCATGAAAGAAGGTTGTATACATGGAAGAACCCTGGAGGTACAAGAAGGTTTCAGATATATTATATAATGATAAGACAGAGATTTAGGAAACAGGTTTTAAATTGCAAGACATTTCCAGGGGCAGATGTTGACTCTGACCACAATCTATTGGCTATGAACTGTAGATTAAAATGAAGAAACTGCAAAAAAGGTGGGAATTTAAGGACATGGGACCTGGATAAACTGAAAGAACCAGAGGTTGTACAGAGTTTCAGGGAGAGCATAAGGGACCAACTGACAGGAATGGGGGAAAGAAATACAGTAGAAAAAGAATGGGTAGTTTTGAGGAATGAAATAGTGAAGGCAGCAGAGGATCAAGTAGGTAAAAAGACAAGGGCTAGTAGAAATCCTTGGGTAACAGAAAAGATACTGAATTTAATTGATGAAAGGAGAAAATACAACAATGCAGTAAGTGAAGCAGGCAAAAAGGAACACAAACGTCTCAAAAATGAGATCGACAGGAAGTGCAAAATGGCTAAGCAGGGATGGCTAGAGGACAAATGGCTAATGGCTCTGAGCACTATGGAACTCAACTGCTGTGGTCATAAGTCCCCTAGAACTTAGAACTACTTAAACCTAACTAACCTAAGGACAGCACACAACACCCAGCCATCACGAGGCAGAGAAAATCCCTGACCCCGCCGGGAATCGAACCCGGGAACCCGGGCGTGGGAAGCGAGAACGCTACCGCACGACCACGAGATGCGGGCGCTAGAGGACAAATGTAAGGATGTAGAGGCTTATCTCATGAGGGGTAAGATAGATACTGCCTACAGGAAAATTAAAGAGACCTTTGGAGAAAAAGAAAACCACTTGCACGAATATCAAGAGCTCAGATGGAAACCCAGTTCTAAGAAAAGAAGGGAAAGCAGAAAGGTGGAAGGAGTATATAGAGGGTCTATACAGGGGCGATGTTCTTGAGGACAATATTATGGAAACGGAAGAGGATGTAGATGAAGATGAAATGGGAGATATGATACTGCATGAAGAGTTTGACAGAGCACTGAAAGACCTAAGTCAAAACAAGGCCCCGGGAGTAGACAACATTCCATTAGAACTACTGACAGCCTTGGGAGAGCCAGTCCTGACAAAACTCTACCATCTGGCGAGCAAGATGTATGAGACAGGCAAAATTCCTCATACTTCAAGAAGAATATAATAATTCCAATCTCAAAGAAAGCAGGTGTTGACAGATGTGAAAATTACCGAACTATTAGTTTAATAAGTCACAGTTGCAAAATACTAATGCGAATTCTTTACAGACGAATGGAAAAAACTGCTAGAAGCCAACCTCGGGGAAGATCAGTTTGGATTCCGTAGAAATGTTGGAACACGTGAGGCAATACTGACCCTACGACTTATCTTAGAGGAAAGATTCAGGATAGGCAAACCTACGTTTCTAGCATTTGTAGACTTAGAGAAAGCTTTTGACAATGTTGACTGGAATACTCTCTTTCAAATTCTGAAGGTGGCAGGAGTAAAATACAGGGAGGGAAAGGCTATTTACAATTTGTACAGAAAGCAGATAGCAGTTATAAGAGTCGAGGGACATGAAAGGGAAGCAGTGGTTGGGAAGGGAGTGAGACAGGGTTGTAGCCTCTCCCCGATGCTATTCAATCTGTATATTGAGCAAGCAGTAAAGGAAACAAAAGAAAAGTTCAGAGCAGGTATTAAAATCCATGGAGAAGAAATAAAAACTTTGAGGTTCGTTGATGACATTGTAATTCTGTCAGAGACAGCAAAGGACTTGGAAGAGCAGTTGAACGGAATGGACAGTGCATTGAAAGAAGGGTATAAGGTGAACATCAACAAAAGCAAAACGAGGCTAATGGAATGTAATCGAATTAAGTCGGGTGATGCTGAGGGAATTAGATTAGGAAATGAGACACTTAAAGTAGTAAAGGAGTTTTGCTATTTGGGGAGCAAAATAACTGATGATGGTCGAAGTAGAGAAGATATAAAATGTAGACTAGCCATGGCAAGGAAAGCGTTTCTGAAGAAGAGAAATTTGTTAACATTGATTATAGATTTGAGTGTGAGGAAGTCATATCTGAAAGTATTTGTATGGAGTGTAGCCATGTATGGAAGTGAAACATGGACAATAAATAGTTTAGACAAGAAGAGAATAGAAGCTTTCGAAATGTGGTGCTACAGAAGAATGCTGAAGATTAGATGGGTAGATCACATAACTAATGAGGAGGTATAGAATAGAATTGGGGAGAAGAGGAGTTTGTGGCACAACTTGACTAGAAGAAGGGATTGGTTGGCAGGACATGTTCTGAGGCATCAAGGGACTGGAGGACAGTGTGGAGGGTAAAAATCATAGAGGGAGACCAAGACATGAATACACTAAGCAGATTCAGAAGGATGCAGGTTGCAGTAGGTACTGGGAGATGAAGAAGCTTGCACAGGATAGAGTAGCATGGAGAGCTGCATCAAACCAGTCTCAGGACTGAAGAGCACAACAACAACAACAACAACAACAACAACAACAACAGCATGGCTTTAAGAACACTCCTTTAATTTCCAGTCTGTGGTACAATCCTGAATACACCCAACTGAAAGCATATAATGCATAAACAGGAGTATACACAGTGACAATTATATTTTATTTACGTAAGTTGAAGCATTACATCACTGCTGAATTCGGGATTATTATAACACTTGCAGCTTATACCAAACTGACACATCTTGTAAAATTCATTCCTTGTAGGTCATGTGCAGGGATAAAAGCCGTCAGTAGGCCAAGAAATACTGGAATATTCATTACATTGACACAGCATGAAGACACTACTGAATTAAAAACAGTTACAGCATTTGCAGGCTACTCAAAAATTACATAAATATCCCATAAAATGTATGTCATGTAGGATATTAGTTGAGATAAAAACAGTCAGTGGTCTGTACAACTGTGAATAAGCATTAAATATTCTGTGTGATGTGTCGCAGTGATTTAACAATTTAGACTTGTTTGAGTGTGAAAGCAAACTACTCAGAACCCAGATTAAGACTGATCGACCTTGCCTGAGAACAGGCAAGTACTGGTCAACACACCTACCACTTTAAGAATCCAATAACCTTCAGAATGGATTTTTCCTTTTCATACAATTAACCACCTTTCCAGCTCATCATCGTCATCATCATCATCATCTTTTTTGGTCCCCATATGTTAAATATCATCTTTCCCTATCATCTGACCATTAATTCTTAAAAAGAGAGAGAGAAGAAGAAGAAGAAGAAGAAGAAGAAGAAAAGGGTCCCCTTTAGTTTCAAAACACGGAATAGTGCCTTCATTTGATTTTATTTGTGTCCAATGGAATTATCCTTTTTATACATACATATTATAAGACAGACAAGAGTGTGTAGCTCTCACCTTGCTGAGATGTACAGTATTTTATGAAGTAATAACCATACTGCTGGTTGTACCTGTAATAACACGATTCATGTTTCCGTCCCACTTCACATAGTGTAGACTGGGAACTGTCTGCTAGGCATGCCCGATGTGAACTGAACTGGGCACGGCCCATGCTGCTTGAGTTGTAGTTGTTCCACTGGCAGAGGTCGCGTGCCCTCTGGTGGACGGGGCTTTACTTGCGGCAACTACTGTCCATGACGCGCCGTGCTGATGTGCACCTCCCATGATCTTTCTGGTGGCTACTGCACTTCTCCTCCTTCGGGGGGTGAAGCCACTGTGATCCACTGTGTCAGAAGGTGGAGCGTCGTGCAGTAGTGATGACTTCCACATCCATTGGAACGCTGGAGTTGGGGGGATCTGTCAACCCTCAAGCCGGAACCTACGAATATGATTGGAAGTAACCCACACGAAGAGGCCCCCATTGCCCCACCACCGGAGCCCAGGACAGAACGGGCGACAAGCCGTCGAACTCCGGATCCCGGTTCACCTTGAGAGGGGCAAGACCCAGTGGCGGTGGCGATGGGGAACGGACGACCACAGGTGAACCAGCCTCCTGAGAAACCGGGCCAGCGAGGGGGGCCAGCTCTCACCGGAGCATCTCTAACAATGGCGATGCTGGTGCTGGGCTACTGGAGGCTGCCAAAGCTAAGAACCATTGCAGTGTGGCACAGTCACAGGTGGGAGGGGTGGTAGCGTCCCCTGAGAAAACAACATGGGTGCCGGCAATGGGGAAGCCGGCACCCGAGGGGTTGGAGGGTGGGTCCCCAAACGTGGACGTAGCTGATTTTGGTGACGACGTACCTCCCGGTCCCCCACCTGCAAGGTATAGAGCCGGTGGCCATTGCGGCGCAGGACCACCGCCGGTATCCAACATGGATTGCGACCAAACCCAGACCGACATACCCAGTGGAAAGCCGGGTACCCCGTTTTGCGAAGACTGGCGAGGACCAGGACGGAGGAGGTGCAGCAGAGTCGTAGGTTGGCGCCCATGGAGGATCTCTGTGGGGCTGCATTCTGCTATCGGTGTGGTCCGGTATGCAGTCAGGAAAAACGTCAACACCTCCGCAGGAAATTCATGCACATACTTTTTTCATCTACGTCTTAAATGTGAGCACCATGCGCTCGGCTTCTTTATTCGATTGTGGATGAAAGGGGGGAGAGCAAACATGCCGAATACCGAAGCGCCTACAAAAATCCTGGAAAGTCTGCGAAATAAACTGAGGTCCATTGTCCAATACCAGGGCGACTGGCAGGCCTTCCACAGAAAAGATTTTTGCGAGTGCCTGGATTGCAACTTCTGAAGTGGTTGAAGAGTAGCGAACCACATATGGGAATCAGTAATAACAGTAATAAGCATCAATGACAATGAGCCAAAAGTCATTGAGAAACGGACCCGCAAAATTTATGTGAACAAGTTCCCGTGCCTGGGTTGCAGGTGGCCATGAAGAGAATGCTGACCTGGGAGACGCCTGTTGGCTCACACAGTGGGAACAGGTGGCCACTAAGTGGTCAATTTCCCTGTCAATAGTGGGCCAGTACACATGTCTGCGAGCCAAGGATTTAGTATGGGAAACACCAGTGCCCCTCATGTAATAAAGTGAGGACCTCCCTTCACAAACTTGCAGGAACAACCACACGAGGAGCCGTATCCTTGGTAGCCAGAAGGAGAACTCCATCCAAGACTGAGAGGCGGTTTTGTAGAACAAAATAATTATGAAGAGGGTCCGAGGCCCGGCCTGGAGGTCGGGAAGACCACCCCTGCTGAACGAGGCAAACTACTTGCTGTAGAACCCGGTCAGCTGCCGTTTCCCTGGCGACTCTAGAACTAGTGATCGGGAAGCCATCAACCTCTTGGCGGGACACCACATCCAAATGAACACACATAATCTCCTCCCGATCGAACTTAGGATCCGGGCCCACTGGAAGACGGGAAAGAGCGTCGGCGTTAGCATGCTGTCCAGTAGGGCGAAAATGAATGTCATAATGGTACTTAGAGAGGAAGAAGGCCCAACACTGCCGTCTGTGGGCCGCCCTATCCGGAATCTGAGAGGCGGGGCCAAATAACGATGTTAATGGCTTATGGTTAGTGATTAACTGAAACTTCGTGCCATACAAGAAAGGGTGAAACTTGGTAACAGCATAGACAATGGCCAAAGCCTCTTTTTCCACCTGGGAGTAATGGGCCTGCGTGGGACTAAGAGTTTTGGAGGCAAACGCCAGTGGCTGCTCGGAGCCATCCACGTTGCAATGGGCCAGGACCGCTCCCACCCCATACTGCGAAGCATCTGTTGCCAGGACCATTGGCTTATTGGGGTTAAAAGTAGCCAAACAAGGCGCTGACGTGAGGAGGCCCTTCAATGAGGTGAACGCTTGCTCGCATGCCAACGATCAATCAAAAGGAACACCCTTGCGCAGAAGGCAGTACAGGGGGCGGGCTATGGTGGAAGCCCTGGGAATGAACCGGTGGTAATAGGCAATCTTGCCTAAAAAAGCTTGTAACTCCTTCAGCGAAGCGGGACGCAGAAGGTCGAGGATACCTTGGACCAAACTTCCTAGCGGCTGGACGCCGTGCCAAGAGATGGTGTAGCCCACATACTCAATGGACGGTTGGAAGAAGTTCGACTTATGCAGGTTGCAATGCAGGCCAACAGACCTAAATTTGAGAAAGAGGGTTTGAAGGTTGTGCAAGTGTTCCTTTGTGCTGCGGCCTGTGACAATTATGTCGTCCAGGTAATTAATACAATGAGGGATTGTTGACATAATGTGCTCAAGATAACGCTGGAATATCGCCGGGGCACTGGATATTCCGAAGGCCAACCGCTGGTATTGGTAAAGGACAAACGGGGTGTTTACGACCGCCAGCCATTTGGAGTCCTCATCAAGTGGTATCTGATGATAAACCTCCGAAGATCGATTTTCGAAAAATATTAGCCTCCCGCCACAGCAGAGAACAATTCCTCAGAACGAGGCAAGGGATAGGTGTCCACCACCAATTGGGAATTAATGGTGGCCTTGAAATCGCCACAAATACGTAATTTTCCCGAGGGTTTCCTGATAATAACGAGTGGCGAAGCCCACTCACTAGAAGAAATGGGAAGAACGATCCAGAGGGCTTGCAGCCGGTCTAGCTCTGCTTTTACCTGAGGGCGGAGAGCCAAGGGGATCTGCCTCACGCATAGAAAACGCGGGCGAGCCGACACCTGCAACATTAAGTGAGCTTCAAAATCTGAAACACGCCCCAGATCCTCATCAAAGATATCCTCAAAGGCAGAGATCAAAGATTCCAATGATTGATAGGGAATGTCTTCGGAGACCAACTGTATGGTGTCTGCGATAAAAAAACCAAAAGCTTGAAAGGCATCCAATGCAAAAAGGTTAGCGGAGCTCGCATCACTGACAACAATAAAAGTAAGAGGCCGAGTGACTGATTTGTAAGTAACGTTGGCTGACCCAGTAGGGGAATGAACTGTTTATCATAACTGTGTAGAAGCCGGTAAACTGGGGCCAACGGGGGCGACCCAAGGTCGGAGTAAGTTTGTGCATTCAACAAGGAAACTGCCGCGCCCGTATCTACTTGCAGTTGTAATCGGTGCGACCGAACTGACACCTCGATAAAGAGTTCGTGTGCTGATGCGTCGGGAGCCTGGCCTGATGAAACTTCCTGAATGTCAACATCCATGTACTCTGTTCCTGCTTCCTTCGATTCTCTTGAGACTGAGCGGCAAACTTTAGCAATGTGTCCTTTTTTATTACATTTGCGACAAATGGCCCAACGCTGGGGGTACTCTGACCGATCATGATGTATATAGCATGACGCACAGGACGGTAACAGGGGCCGACGACCGGAACTCTGTTTACGTGCCGTGCGGGAGTGGCCGTAACGGCTGGATTGTATTTCTCGCACATCGTCCACCCCCGATGCAGTGGATGTGGCTACGCCACCCAGAATCGCCGCGACATCGCACCATGCTTCCAAATGTTGACTTCATACGATTGAGCAATGGACAGGACTTCCTCAAGGGAAGGGTCTTCCAACTGCAGGGCCGCTGCCGCACCTCCTTATCTGGGGCCGAACGAACAATGATGTCGCACACCATAATGTGGGCATACGACTCTCGTGACTGCTCCGTGACAAAATGACACTTGCGACTAAGACCGTGCAGGGTAGCGGCCCACACTCGGTAAGACTGATGGAGTTGTTTCTTGCGTTGATAGAACTCAACCTTAGCTGCCACAACATGCGTGCGGCGGCGATAATATGAAGACAACAATGAACACAATGAGTCAAAAGACAAGGACGAGGGCTGTTGCAACGGCGCTAGCTCCCGCAAAACTTGATACAGCGAGGGAGATATCCAAGACATGAAAAGAGCATGACATACCTCCGCATCGGCAACATGAAACGCCTGGAAATGCAGCTGAAGGCGATATTCATATGCGTCCCAATCCTCCGCTGTCTTGTCATACGGGGGAAAGGTAGGAGGGAACGGCGCTGTAGCAGACTGCGTGGAGAGCAATGGCAGAAGCACTTGTTTCATGGTTGCCATGAGCTCCGTCTGCTGCTCAACCAAAACCTGCACTAAACCCTCCATGCCGTGGATGAGCTGCGAAACCGGAACAACGATGCAACACGCAAAAGAACAACCCCACTTGTTGCCAATTGTGTAGTAGCACGATTCACATTTCCGTCGCACTTCACATAGTGTAGACCAGGAACTGTCTGCTAGGCATGCCCGATGTGAACTGAACTGGGCACGGCCCATGCTGCCCGAGTTGTTGTTGTTCCGCCGACAGAGGTCGCGGCCGAATTCTCGCATGCCCTCTGGTGGACGGGACTTTACTTGCGGCAACTACTGTCCATGACACGCCGTGCTGATGTGCACCTCTCGCGATCTTTCTGGTGGCTACTGTAGTACCCATTTGCTCATGTTACACAATGGTAGACAAGGCACACTTGGATTGCAAGCAATGCTTGAGACATGAAGGCTTTTTCAGATGCAGGTTTAATGTATAACTTTACAATACATAACGGGAATGTTCAAAACTAAACTAAATAATTTAAAAACATAAGTAGAAATTACTTTAAAACTATAGTGGTTAGCAGTGAAACTATTTCTTAAATGTAATTCAAAAATATTTTGTGAAAATAATGGGTTTCTAATGATCCTCACTTACTTTTTTTGGTCTAGTCTTAACTGCTTTGCACTGCTGATAGTCCCCTGTGGCTTAATTTGGCTCTTTCCTGGTACCGGTATAACTGCAGAATCTCCTAACATAAGACGCTGATTGTTTGAGTCACTGAAAAATATTTAAACTGCAGTTATGATTAATGGGAATACCATATATACAATTAACAAAACTGGTAAAGTCTTACTTAGCTCTCAGTTTTCACATGACACAATAATTAAGTTACATCACAGCCTTCAGACCATTTGTTCAAGTTGCAAATTGAAGAAACACAAATATGTCAATAAGGAGGGTGTGTATGGATGTGTACAGACAATAGTTCTCCTCATACAGCATCTGTGAATAGAATGGGAAGGGTAGAGGGAGGGGAAGAACAACACATCTGGTATAAAGTATTCCATATCACACACACCATGTGGCAACTTGAAGAACTGCTTGGCATTTCTGACAGTTACTTGGCTTCTCGTCACACAAATCATGAACCTTGCCATTGTAGGATGGCTTGTGTGGCTCAGCAATACAGGTAGCCATACTCTAAATGTAATCACTTTGGAGGGTTATCTATGAAGATTGATGATGAGGCTCAGCAACCTTTTCAGTAGTTGCAGGAACAACAGTCTGGACGACTAGCTGCTCTGTCTTTGTAGCTTTAGCCAACATGGCCTCACTGTGTTGGTACTGTGACATGGCTGAAAGCAAGGGAAAACTACTGTCATTCTATTTTACATGGAAATTCAGTTCTAATGTATGGTTTAATGATGATGGCATTCTCCTGGGTTAAATATTTAAGAGATAAAGTAATTCCCCATTCTGGCTTCTGAGCACAGACTACTTACTCAGGATGATGACGTAACCAGAAAAAATTCTGCGACTCAAAGAGTAGAATGTTATATCGACTATCTACCATCATGCCCAGAAATGAGGTAAATTCTAATCAGAATCCTCCCCACCTCTTCTGAAGTTGCATTCCACCTCCTATTCAACCTACACAACATCCTGGCCCAACTATATGTTGTTTACGAGGGTCACTCCAAAAGATATGCACACTATTTCTTTTAAAATCCATCTTTTATTCTACATGTTTGAAAGTTTTACAGTGTGTAGATACATCCTTTAGGAACAATATTTTCATTTCTCCACATAATTACCATCCCTCTCAACTACCTTACACCATCTTGGAACCAGCGCCTGTATGCCCGCATGGTAAAATTCTGGACCAACTTATTGGAGCCACTGTTTGGCAGCGTGCACAAGGGAGTCATCATCCTCAAACCTTGTTCCACAAAGAGAGTCTTTCAGTTTCCCAAAGAGATGATAGTCACATGGAGCCAGGTCAGGACTGTAAGGAGGGTGTTTCAGTGTTGTCCATCCGAGTTTTGTGATCACGTCCATGGTTTTTTGACTGACATGTGGCTGTGCATTGTTGTGCAACAGCAAAACATTCTGCTTTTGCCAATGTAGTCAAAAATGACTCAGTCGAGCTTGAAGTTTCTTCAGTGTTGTCACATATGCATCAGAATTTATGGTGGTTCCACTTGGCATGATGTCCACAAGCAAGAGTCGTTCGGAATCAAAAAACACCGTAGCCATAACTTTTCCAGCAGAAGGTGTGGTTTTGAAAGTTTTTTCCTTGGGTGAATTTGCATGATGCTAATCCATTGATTGCCTCTTCGTCTTTGGTGAAAAATGATGGAGCCATGTTTCATCATCTGTCACAATTCTTACAAGAAATTCATCTCCACCATTCTCATACTGTTCGCTGTATACCGTTTTTCTTGTTTCTGTGTGAGCCACTGTCAATATCCTGGGAACTCACCTGGCACAAACCTTTTTTAACACCAACACTTTCAGTATTCTGCAAACACTTCCTTCCCCTATCTCAATGTAGCATGACAATTCGTTCACTGTGATGCGTCTGTCAGCAGTCACCAATTCGTTAAATCTCTGCACATTGTCTGGAGTGTGTGCAGTACGAGGCCTGCCACTGTGAGGACAATCCTCAATATTGCCATGCCCGCTTTCATCACGTAACATGCTTGCCCACCGACTAACTGTACTGCAATTGACAGCAGCATCTCCATACACCTTTTTGAACCTCCTGTGGATGTTTGCCACTGTCTTGTTTTCACTGCACAGGATTTCTATGACAGCATGTTGCTTCTGACAAACGTCAAGTGTAGCAGCCATCATGAAGACATACTGTGACGGCGCCACTCATGGGAACAGGTTGAACTAAGTTTGAAAACAAGTGGGAAGGATGTATCTACACACTGTAAAACTTTCACACATGGAGAATGAAAACTGTATTTTTACAAAACTAGTGTGCATTTCTTTTGGAGCGACCCTCGTACATACACCACTTGCTGCATGGATCATGACCCTGTGGAACAACCAGGTGCATGATTCACCCACCCTACACAGCATACTCTAGTCCTGCCACAGGCTTATCCTACACCACCAGAGGAATGGCCACCTGTGACAGCAACTATGTTATTGTTGGCTCTGTTGCAATTTTTGTGGGGATGACCTCCATGCAACTGTCCACCATAATGAATGGCCACTCTCAAATTGTGGCCAAGAGCTGAGTTGACCACCCTTTGGTAAAAATGCTGCTGACCACAACAAACTTGATTTCAATGGCAGCTTCACAACCTGTGCCATCTGAGTCCTATCTCCAGCACTAGGTATTCTGAACTACATAAACTGGAGTTATACCCACAACACATCCTTCGTTCCTCCAATTCTCCTACCTCGAATCTCTGTTAACCCCTTGCAGTCACACCCTCTTCCCAAAAGTCTCCCTCACCTCTGTTCTGTTGCCCATTTAAATCCATTCCCCTACATCATTATCACCATGTGTTACATGTGCATGCCAGTGCTCTAGCTCAAGCTAGCAAAGTTTTATTCTTTCTTCTTTTGTGTGTGCCTGTTAATGACTCAATGCTTCCACTATTGGTGCACTGTTTCCTTCACTCCAAAAATATTTACAGAATGTTAAATCAGATAGGTAGCCTAGAAAATTTGAAAACAGAAATGCATGTGTCAGATTTATATATAGTGAGATTTAGTGAAGTGTGGTGGCAGGAAGAATGGGATTTCTAGTTTGGTGATTACTGGATTACCAACACGAAATAAGGGAGGCAATGCATGAGCAGGTCTAATAATTGTAGTAGTAGTAGTAGTAGAGGGGTTTTTGGGCGCATGACAGCAAGGTCTTCAGCGCCTGCTCAGTAACATAGTGAGATGGGTGTCAAGAAAATACTCAGAACAGTAAGATTAAACAGAACATAAAAAGGTCTAATAATGAACAAGGAAATGGGCATGTGGGTACATTGCTGTGAACATCATAGCCAGCATAGCAAAGCCACAACCCTCAACAGCAGTACAAGTATAAATGACTGCTAGCTCTACAAACGATGAAGAGATTGCAATACTGTATGTTGAGATAAAA
Source organism: Schistocerca piceifrons (assembly GCF_021461385.2). Taxonomy (NCBI): domain Eukaryota; kingdom Metazoa; phylum Arthropoda; class Insecta; order Orthoptera; family Acrididae; genus Schistocerca; species Schistocerca piceifrons. The sequence continues at coordinate 986,829,797 of NC_060138.1, read as the reverse complement.
CAAGTTATTCAGTATGTCATGAGAAATTAGAATTTAAATGTGCTGGGGGCTGATATACTACAGGAGGAGAAAAAAAGAGAAGGATAAGCAGTGGGAGACGATGGACTGGAGAAAGGAAATTAAAGGTAAAGCCACTTGAAAGGGAAGAAATATGCAGAGAGCACAATTTAATAACTGTACTGATATAACATTTTACCCTCACTGGTATCAAATATGATGCAACACTGTGGAAGGGTACAAAGATGGATGCCTCTGAGCAAGAGTCGTTAAAATCAGATAAGATGTTAACCACTGGTGGTAAACTTAAGATAACAAATTCTAACAGAAATCTTTTATATCATTCTATAAATGCTTATACCAATATATTCATTACTAAATAAGAGTGTAATTTTTGTTGTAGACAAAGACAGTAAATACTAAGCTCTTTTAATATTATGAAACATGGAAGCTTCTAAAATATTAATGTAAATAAATAAGTTGAACAATGACCATATGAACATTTCCCTGGGGGAGAGTGGGGCATAAAGGACTGGGAAGGGGGGGGGGGGCAGGAGTGGTAAAAGTAGCAAGAGACTATGTCCTTTGTTAGACAGGAGGAGGCAGAAGGTTGCCAGATGTGGAAGCTTGTGTGTGTGTGTGTGTGTGTGTGTGTGTGTGTGTTTTAGTGAGCCATAAGATGGCCAATGCAACCAGCATGGGTTCTGTGACAGGGCTCAGCGAAGTATGAGTAGGACATGAGTCGGGCTCCAACTGATGCTGCCATCAGAGGCAATACTTCCCCTGCCATTTTCGAGACTCCATCCAGAATTATGGGCTAAGTCAGCTAGTACTGTCTAGGTTGCATGAGACTAGTCTCAAAAGTAAAGATGGGTGTCACTTGTTGCACCACATGTAACAAGGGAATGCACTGCCTCATAAAACAACCCCTGTAGATTGAGACTCGCTGAAGAACATTTTATTAACTAACATTAATGCTCCAGAAACAGTTCAGAATGGCTTTTCCATGTTTATTGGGAATGTCATTCAGAAAAGTTATTTGAACCAGTGACTTTTTATCTCTCTAAAACCATTATAAACCTTCTCCCAAAACATTAAGCAAGGACCAATACCAGAGCAGGTACAGAGCTGCATGACATGACATGATGAGCACCCTGAAGACATCGCAAGTAAATGAACTTTCTGATTACCCTCTAACCATAAACAGAAAGACTGAAAAACATAGACTTAACTGACTTAAATACCTTCCGCTTGATTAATTATGTTGGTGGAGCCATAAATGCTAATTACTTTTAGTAGTACTACAGCAGCAAAAAAAAAAAAAAAAAAAAAAAAAAAAAAAAAAAAAAAAAAAAAAAAAAAAAAAATTGAAGATGTTAATAATGACTTTTTTTTAAAAAATCTCATTTGTTTATATATGGAACAGTTGGCCAATGAATTGTGTTCAGAGCTTAGGTTGAATTGTAGTATTGGTGTTAACATAGAAATTTTTAGTAATGGTGTTAACATAGAAATTTTTACTTCCCAGTAAGTGTGTTCTGACTGAATGTGTGGGAGATTGAGCAGAAGGCAGCAGAGAGTGAAAGTGGAGAAAACTGTGGCCCAATCCTTTGTCAGGGGCAAAGTATTTTTTTACTATGGAGTTTACAGTGCCCAGAGCAGTAGGGTGCAAGGTGAGCCAACTGGTACTTAGCACTTGCTTTTCTGTCATCAATAACTTTTGCTTTGAACATTCAGATGTCAGTACATTTATCTGACTAACTGCAGTACTAAAATGAAGTCCGACAGTCATAAAATTGTTATGACCTGGGGGAAAAAAGATTAGGACAACTAGCACTGGGCGCATTATACGACTGAAAACACTTAGTTTCAAAACCATGAAAGTTGTATTCATTTAAGATACTAGAAGACGCAGTAAGGTACTGACAGATTATATAAGACAGAGATTTTGAAACCAGATCTTAAGTTGCAAAACACCTCCAGGAGCAGAAGTTAAAGAAATTGCAGAAATGTAGAAAATGAAGGTGATGGGGTCTGCATATGTTGAAACATACAGAGGTTGTTGACAGTTTCACAAGGACATTAAGAAACAACTAAGTTAGGTAAAATAAATACAAGGGAAAATGAATAGGCTTTGACTGGTGAAACAGTGAAGGCATTAGAAGAACAACTAAGCAAACAGATAAGCCCAGTTGGAAATCCTTTGCCAACAAACAAGATAATGAATTTAATTAAAGGCAAGAGAAAACATGAAAATGGAGTAAATGAAGCAGGTAAGAAAATGAGAGTGACAGAATGTGCACTCTGGCAAAATATGTATGACTTGAGAAGACATAGAAAACTGTAAAAGTATGCATGTCTACAGAAAAGATAGATGCTGCATATACAAAAATCAGAGAAACCTTTGAAGAAAACAGAAACAGCTATACGAACATCAAGAGCCAAGCTGGCAAGCCAGTACCGATTAAAGAAGAGAAATCCGAAAGGTGGAATAAAGATACAAAATGGCTGTGTAAATATATAAAAGAAAATAACTTGAAGACAATATTATGGAGAGGAAAGAAGAAATGGGTGAAGATGAGATACAGAGAGAATTTGACATAGCACTGTTCAAAACAAGGCATCTGAAGTACACAACATTCACTTTATTATGATCCTTCAGAGGACCAACCATGACAAAACTGTATAACATTGAATGACGGTTACATGAGATGGCAAAATATCCTTAGACTTCAGGAAGATGACAGTAATCACAATACCAAAGGAAGCAAATATTGACATATGTGAGTATTACTGAACCATTGGTTTGATAAGTCTCAGTTGTAGCATATTAACACAAATTATTTACAGAATAATGAAAGACTAGTAGAAGTTGATGTTGGAGAAGATCAGTTTGGGTTCCAGATAAAGACTGGAACATATCAGACGATACTGACCCTACAACGTGTCTAGACTGATTGAAGAGACATAAAACCACATTTATATAAAACACTTTATAGTGTTTGTAGATTATGAGAAATCGTTTGGCAATGTTGACTGGAAAACATTTATTGCAGTTCTAAAGTTATCAGTGATGACATATTGGGAGTAAAAGGCTCTCTACATCTTGTATAGAAACCAGATGGATATTATAGGAGTTGAAGGGTATGAAAAAGAGGGAGTGATGCCCCAAATTGTTATCAGTCTGTACACAGTGCAAACAAAAAGGAAACCGAGAAAGAGTTTGGAAAAGGAATTAAAGCTCAGGGAGAAAAAAAAACAAAGACTTTAAGGTTTTCTGATAACATTGTAATTCTAACATGGACAGCAAAGGACTTGGATGATCAGCTAAATGGAAAAGAGATTATACGTTGAATACCAGTAAAAGCACAATAAAGGGTAATTCAGGTGATGTTGAAGGAATTAGATTAGGAAATGAGATTCCGAAAATAGTAGATGAGTTTTGACATTTGTGTGGCAAAATTACTGATGATGGTAGCAGTAAAGAGGATATAAAATGTAGACTGACAACAGCAACTAAACCACTTCTGAGATGTTTGGAGTACAGCCATATATGGTGGAGAAATGCAAATGACAAAGAATATAGACACAAAGAACACCATAGAAGAATGCTAAAGAGTAGGTAGAAAGATTGTAAAACTAATGTGGAGGAACTGTACTGAATCGGGGAGAAAAGAAATATATGTCCCAGCTTAAGTAAAAGAAGAGATAGGTAGAGATGACACATATTGAGCCATTGGGGAATAGTCAATTTGATAATGGAGGGATGTTTGGGGGAACATATTATAGAGAGAGACCAAGGCTTGAATGTAGTAGGCGGTTCAAATGGTTGTAGGTTGCAGTAGTTACACAGAGATGAAGCGACTTGAATAGGATAGACCAGAGTGGGGAGCTGCATTAAATCAGTCTTCAGATTGAAGGCCACAACAACTATTTTCTTTTCTTCTCAGTACGTGCACAAGGCCAATGCCAATACAAAATAAACGAGTTCATCCAGTCTAGTATCTTTGTGAGCCAATAAACGAAACTGCCATTTTTAACAAATTTCACGCTCATCACCAGCTTTAAAGCGATCAGAATGATGCTTAAACACCATTTTGCTGCATGATTTCTTGCCTCATTTGCATTATTTTATATAATTTCTATAGAGGTCAACTGTCAGACTTTATTCTCAGTTGCACTGACTGTATCTGTTTGTGGCTTTGTCTGTTAACTTTAACGCTAAGCTGAACCTCTTCCATTTTTTTATGTTGTGATAGTTAGTGCTTTCATTTAATATGACATTCTAAGCAATACCTAAATTACTATGGAGTTTTGTGAAACCAGAATAATATTTTGGTCCATTTCAAAACTTTGTCAGTGTTTTGGAAGATACAACACTGATTGATAACACATACAGTATTATTAAGAATAACAGGAGAAAATAATACTCACTAGCAGTGAATAGAAGTGAAAGAAATCTAATGGAAAATATGTAGATAGTATTATGTAATACACTATCAGTTGAGTGAAAAATTCATATGTTGCAAGAGCTTTGATGTTTTTCCTGGAAAGGTCAAAATATAATATCAGCACTCTGTGTATGATACAATCAAAACTTACTTTATTATTCGTGTTACTGCTGATTTTCTCAGTCTTGTATCAATGCTGCGCACTTTTGGAAAAGTGGTCAGTGTTCTTAATGGCTTCTGTTTACGATATCCTATCTGATGTGGGTCAAATATTTCATTTACTTTTTTCCCTCCTTCTGTTTCTTCATCTTCCACTTCATAGACAAACTGCCTCATAAAACTTTCTCTCACCTGTAACATACAAATATGTTAACCATACACAGTAAAACAATTTAAGCAAAAGCTTTATTGGTAGGAAGGTTATTGAAGAAAAGCAGCTGCTAATATACATGCATATAAAGTACACCATAAAGTATAATGTATGTCGAATGGTACATATCCATCTACATCTACAACCAACCCTGCAAACCACTGCGAAGTGCTTGGTAGATGGTACTTCTCAATTCGATACATATTAGGGTATCTACCATTCATTATGAGCACAGATTGTGGGAAGAATGGCCTGCTTAAATGCCTCTGGGTTTGCTGCAATTAGTTTAATTTTATCTTCGCAGTTTCTACAGAAGCAATACACATGGTGCTGTAATATATGCCCAAATTTCTCACCTAATACTGGTTCTTGAAACTCAGTAAGTGGTCTTTTGTGGGATAGGTGTTTATCTTCTACCACTCCAGGTTTGCAACATTTTCATGATCCTCTCCTGTAAGTCAAACAACCTGTGGCCAATCTTCTCGGAAATTTGTCAAATTCACAAAGGGGCTGATCTTGGCCAGTACATTCATTCAGGATGGAAATTCCCACTACAGTTGATGGATGGATGGTTTGAGTCTTATCTAACTAACAGGAAAAAGGCTGTTGTTGTGAAATACCTGTGCAGTAAGTAGTCAGTCTTCATATGATTGGGAATTAATTACATGTGGTGTTCCTCAAGGTTCCATGTTGGGTCCATTACTTTTCCTTGTGTAAATTAATGACCTCTTTTCTGTTACATTGCCAGATGCTAAGTTTGTTTTGTTTGCAGATGATACAAACATTGCAATAGGTAGTAAGTCAAGTACAGATTTAGACATAGCTGCTCATTAAATTTTCAATGACATTGATAAATAGTTTAAAGCTATTTCATTGTCATTAAACTTTGAAAAGATCCACTATATACAGTTCAGAACCTGTAAGAGGTTTCCTTCCATCATTTGTTTAACATATGAAGACATGTAGATTGAAGAGGCTGACAGTGTTAAATTTCTGGGATTACAACTCGATAATAAATTCTGTTGGGAAGGGCATGTCACAGAATTGCTTAAGTGCCTAGACAGGTCTGTATTTGCAGTGAGAATGACGTCAGATGTAGGATATATAAATATAAAAAAAACTTGCATACTTTGCCTAATTTCATTCTATTATGTCATATGGGATCATATTCTGGAGTAACTCATCAAACCAAGCAAACGTTTTTAGCCTGCAAAAGCATGTAATAAGAATCATTTTTGGTGTAAATTTAAGAACATCACGTAGAAACCTGTTCAAGGAACTTTGTATTCTAGCCACTGCTTCTCAGTATATTTATTCCTTAATGAAATTTGTTGCAAGTAATATATCTCTATTTCCAACCAGTAGCTCAATACATAGTATCAATACTAAGGATAAGAACAATGTACATAAAGACCTAAAATCACTTACCTCAGTCCAAAAAGGGGTTCAATATTCAGGAACACACATTTTTGATAACATTAAAAACTTGGTTTCAGATAAAGCATGTTTTAAACAGAGTTTGAAAGGCTTTTTGATAGGCAAGCGCTTCCACTCTATAGATGTATTTCTTAACAGAGACTGTTAGGCCAGCTTAAGTAAAACTGTCTGTTAGATTTCAGTTTTGACAGCATTTGGTCACAACATCAAGATTAGGTATTTTGGGTATGATAAATTTATTAATAGTGGCTAACAATGTTTCATTCTCACAGTGTACTTATTTTGTAAATATTGGGAGTTCCAGTTTAATGTAATATACTCACATATTTTGACAATGTCCTGACAAGTGATCAGGGTAGTGACTGTTATATTCAAATGTTTTACGTTTTTTATGTTATACTTTCTGACATGTTCCACACCCACGAGAATCGACTCATTTTTTGTGTGTATGGAATGAAAACTGAATCTAATCTAATCTAATATAATCTAATCTCTATGTGTCTCTACTACCTGAACTGGGTGATGCACTTCCTGAAGTTAAGTACTGGCCAGCCCATCTCTCTCTTTGGGTACATACTCTTTGGTTAAACCTAATCTGGTAGAACAACAATATTATGAAAAGGATAGACCATTAATCACCACATAGAGGAGGCATTGAGCACAAGGCCCTATGGAAAGACTGCTAAACATTTAAGCTTTTGGAGAAAATTGTCCTCCTTTGGAAATAGAAAACGTACATACACAGCCACACAAGCACAACAGACACATACATGGCCACTGTCTCCAGTTGCTGTAGCCCGACTGTGACTGTGTCTGATGTGAACAGCAACCTGGGGTGGGTGGTGGAGTAAGAAGGCATTGTGGGGAGGGATAATGGGATAGGTGTGGGGGAAGATGATGTGCTGCCTGGGAGTGTGTGCAGGGATGTGATGGGAACAGGATATGGCTGCTAGTTAGTTAGTTTCACAGATTATCTGAACACAAAACGACATGGAACAAACCAGTTTTTAGGATATGTATACGTGATTAGTGTTAACATTAATTATCACATTATTTTTTTAGTCATGCTTACACAACTGCCACTGCTTGGTGAGTAGTCATTTTATCTGTCCAATTATGTTGCATTTTCAAACTTGATTATTTCTGTAGAAATGATTTTTGGTTACTTTTAAAACTTGCTTCACTACCTGTCAGACATTTTACATTATCGAGCAAATGATCAAAACTTTTTGTCGGTGCATTCTGAACTTCTTTCTAAGCCACCAACAGCTTTAACAATGGGTAATAAAGATCATCTTTCTCTATAGTGTTGTAGGTATGTACATCACTGTTCTTTTCAACCTGTGATGGATTATTTATGATAAATTTCATTGGCGAATACATGTATTGTGATGGTGCAGTTATCTATGTACATGATGTCCATGAGGGAACAGCACATATTTTCTTACTGCTTGCTTTTGTGCAATCAATACTTTCTTTCTAAGTGATGAGTTACCCCAGAAAATTATTCTGTATGGCATTACTGATTGGAAATACAAAAAATATGTCAGGATGCTAATACATTTGTTTCCAAAGCTACCAATTGTATGAAGGGCACACATAGCTGAACTTCAGTGTTTGAGAAGCTCAGTAATAGACTTTTCCAGTTCAAGTTTTCATCAATATGCACACCAAAAAATTTGGAACATTCTGCCCTATTTACTGACTACTGTTCTTGTGCTACATCAGTTGTTGCTATGTCTCTGTTCGTTGTACAAAACTGAATCAAGTGCATTTTTCCAAAATTTAGAGAGAGTCCATTTTCATAGAACCACTTAATAAGTCTTTGGAAAATATCATTTACCAACTCTTCAGTTGCTTTGCCTCTAATGAGATTTATCATAGCACTAGTATCATCTGAAAAAGTACCAATATTACTTGTTGACTGTTAAGTGAAATGTCATTCACATGTATAAGGGAACAGGAGTGGACACCCTTCACGACTTTTTGTGTTGACCATCCACTTAAGTCTTTTATCTTTTCAACATTGTCTGAATTATTAAGCATTTTTCCATCCATTTGTTAAACACTATTCAAACCAGTTATGTGTAAAGCTGTCAATTCTTAATTTTTTCTAGGAGAGTATTAAGATCTACACAATCAAATGACTTGGAAAGATCACAAACAATACCAACTGGTGATACACTATTATTTAAGGTTTGTATTATTTGATGAATGACTTAACCAATAGCCTTCTCAGTGAAGTAAACTTTAGGGAATTCAAACTGTGATATGCTAAGGAAAATGTTTCTGCTTATGTGTGTGTGACTACTTTTCCGAATATTTTGGAAAACGATATCAGCAAATAAATTTTATGATACTTGTTTAAGGCTGTGTTGTTAACTTTCTTATGAAGTGGTTTAATAATTTCATACTGTATTTTAACCTGCCTGGAATAATTCCCTGTGCCAGTGATGCATTACATACATCACTAGTAAAATTACTTATTAAGTTGGAGAAACTTTTCAGAGTTCTGTTTGAAATTCCATCGCCCCACATAGGCTTTTGCTTTTTTGGAATTTTCATAATTGTATTAATTTCAGTGAAGGACATTGGTGCTACTTCTAGTTGCTTAAAGTTTTGTGGAATGCCATTTTTAATACGAGGGTGGTTTGAAAAGTTCTCGGAATCACCAAGAGAGGACAGCACTAGCACAATGAGTTGTACACCTGATATTCATTGGATTGTTGACTGTAAACACATGCCACGTCAGTGCTCTTGGAAGAGAGCTGTGGTGGTGACATTGCTCTGTTGTTGTTCCCACGTAGTGATTTGCGAAGACGGAAAAAAATGAAGATTTGAGCAGAAATTAGGTGTGAAAGCAAAGGGTATTCTTACTGATTTACAGAATACACTGGGGGACTCTGCACTGTTGCAAGTGGGCAAATGAATTTAAATTTGGTCAAGAGAGCTTAGATGATGACTTGCACAGTGGTCAGCCAAGATGTCTCACTGATTCCACAAATCATTGCAAAAGTGCACAAAATGGTCATGGAGGATCACCGATTGAAAGTGTGTGAAATTGATCATGTTTGCCAGATGTCATCTAAAAGGGTATATCACATTTTAACTGAAGAATTAGAAATAAAAAAAAATTATCTGCAAGATGGGTGCCATTACTCTTGACACTGGATCAAAAACGCATGAGAATGGGCATATCGGAACAATGTTTGGCCCATTTTAGGAGAAACAAACAAGATTGTTTGCACTGGTTTGTGACCTCAGATGAAGCTTGGGTGCACTACTATACCCCAGAGGCAAAACAACAGCCAAAGTAGTAGAAAGTTGCTGATTCTCCATCATTAAAAAAGCAAAGACAATTCCTTTGGCGGGAAAGGTCATTGCATCAGTGTTCTGGGATGTGAAGGGGATTCTGTTTGTAGATTATCTCCCCACCGGGCAAACAATTACTGGAGAATACTATGTTAACCTCCTGGACAAATTGCAACAAAAGATACATGAAAAAAGGCCAGGTTTAGCAAGGAAGAAAGACATCTTCCATCAAGACAATGCACACGTGCCGTCGCTATGGCAAAATTACACGAACCAAGTTATGAATTGTTGCCACACCTGCCTTATTCTCTGTCAGACTTCCATCTCTTCCCAGAACTGAAAATTTTTCTTGGTGGATAAAGATTCACTTCAAATGAAGAATTAATGGCCAGAGCTGACAACTATTTTGTAGGCCTGGAGGAAACTCATTTTCAAGATGGGATTAATGCACTGGAACATTGTTGGACCAAGCGCATTAATCTACAAGGATGCTACATTGAAAAATAAAACAAGTTTCAGTGATGTAAGTACTTTTTTCTATTCCATTCCAAGAACTTTTCCAACCACCCTCATATATTCCTTTGCTTCTGCAGCTGTAGCATTTAATCCTATATTTGCTGCTACATTTAGAAAGTGACTGTTAAAAGTACTTTCAACTTGTGAATTATCAGTCACAACATTGTCATTTAGTTTAAATGTTATGGAATCTTGTACACTGACTGGCTGTCCTGCCTCCTGTTTCACAATGTCTTATATAGTTTTAATCTTGTTATTGGCATTATTTATTTCTGCCAGGACAGACATATTTATGGGCCTTTCATTAACTTTTCTAAAATACTATAATATTTTCTGTATTGTTGTTGTTGTTGTGGTCTTCAGTCCTGAGACCGGTTTGATGCAGCTTTCCATGCTACTCTACCCTGTGCAAGCTTCTTCATCTCCCAGTACCTACTGCAACCTACATCCTTCTGAATCTGCTTAGTGTATTGATCTCTTGGTCTCCCTCTACGATTTTTACCCTCCACGCTGCCCTCCAATGCTAAATTTGTGATCCCTTGATGCCTCAAAACATGTCCTACCAACCGATCCCTTCTTCTAGTCAAGTTGTGCCACAAACTTCTCTTCTCCCCAATCCTATTCAATACCTCCTCATTAGTTACGTGATCTACCCACCTTATCTTCAGCATTCTTCTGTAGCACCACATTTCGAAAGCTTCTATTCTCTTCTTGTCCAAACTGGTTATCATCCATGTTTCACTTCCATACATGGCTACACTCCATACAAATACTTTCAGAAACGACTTCCTGACACTTAAATCTATACTCGATGTTAACAAATTTCTCTTCTTCAGAAACGATTTCCTTGCCATTGCCAGTCTACATTTTATATCCTCTCTACTTCGACCATCATCAGTTATTTTACTCCCTAAATAGCAAAACTCCTTTACTACTTTAAGTGTCTCATTTCCTAATCTAATCCCCTCAGCATCACCCGATTTAATTTGACTACATTCCATTATCCTCGTTTTGCTTTTGTTGATGTTCATCTTATATCCTCCTTTCAAGACACTGTCCATTCCGTTCAACTGCTCTTCCAAGTCCTTTGCTGTCTCTGACAGAATTACAATGTCATCGGCGAACCTCAAAGTTTTTACTTCTTCTCCACGAATTTTAATACCTACTCCGAATTTTTCTTTTGTTTCCTTTACTGCTTGCTCAATATACAGATTGAATAACATCGGGGAGAGGCTACAACCCTGTCTCACTCCTTTCCCAACCACTGCTTCCCTTTCATGCCCCTCGACTCTTATAACTGCCATCTGGTTTCTGTACAAGTTGTAAATAGCCTTTCGCTCCCTGTATTTTACCCCTATCACCTTCAGAATTTGAAAGAGAGTATTCCAGTCAACGTTGTCAAAAGCTTTCTCTAAGTCTACAAATGCTAGAAACGTAGGTTTGCCTTTTCTTAATCTTTCTTCTAAGATAAGTCGTAAGGTTAGTATTGCCTCACATGTTCCAACATTTCTACGGAATCCAAACTGATCTTCCCCGAGGTCCGCTTCTACCAGTTTTTCCATTCGTCTATAAAGAATTCGCGTTAGTATTTTGCAGCTGTGACTTATTAAACTGATAGTTCGGTAATTTTCACATCTGTCAACACCTGCTTTCTTTGGTATTGGAATTATTATATTCTTCTTGAAGTCTGTGGGTATTTCGCCTGTCTCATACGTCTTGCTCACCAGATGGTAGAGTTTTGTCAGGACTGGCTCTCCCAAGGCCATCAGTAGTTCTAATGGAATGTTGTCTACTCCCGGGGCCTTGTTTTGACTCAGGTCTTTCAGTGCTCTGTCAAACTCTTCATGCAGTATCGTATCTCCCATTTCATCTTCATCTACATCCTCTTCCATTTCCATAATATTGTCCTCAAGTACATCGCCCTTGTATAAACCCTCTATATACTCCTTCCACCTTTCTGCCTTCCCTTCTTTGCTTAGAACTGGGTTGCCATCTGAGCTCTTGATATTCATACAAGTGGTTCTCTTCTCTCCAAAGGTCTCTTTAATTTTCCTGTAGGCAGTATCTATCTTACCCCTAGTGAGACAAGCCTCTACATCCTTACATTTGTCCTCTAGCCATCCCTGCTTAGCCATTTTGCACTTTCTGTCGATCTCATTTTTGAGACGTTTGTATTCCCTTTTGCCTGCTTCATTTACTGCATTTTTATATTTTCTCCTTTCATCAATTAAATTCAATATTTCTTCTGTTACCCAAGGATTTCTATTAGCCCTCGTCTTTTTACCTACTTGATCCTCTGCTGCCTTCACTACTTCATCCCTCAGAGCTACCCATTCTTCTTCTACTGTATTTCTTTCCCCCATTCCTGTCAATTTTTCCCTTAGGCTCTCCCTGAAACTCTCTACAACCTCTGGTTCTTTCAGTTTATCCAGGTCCCATCTCCTTAAATTCCCACCTTTTTGCAGTTTCTTCAGTTTCAATCTGCAGTTCATAACCAATAGATTGTGGTCAGAATCCACATCTGCCCCTGTAGTACACAAGTAATGTCAGCTCTTGATTTATTCTGGCTTTTACATAAACTTGCCTCTCCTCTTATATATGGTTTAAATTCCCTTAGTTATTCCTTGGCTTACTTGTCTTATTATTATTATTATAAAGCTTCTGGATAATTTATCAGGAAAACAACTTTCAAATATCCCCACAAATTTACTGTGCTAAGCGCAAAGTTGCCAAGTCAGAGGCTGTGCTTGTGCGTGTGTGTGTGTGTGTGTGTGGGGGGGGGGGGGGGGGGGGGGGGGAGCAGGAAAGGGAGAGGGGAGAAGCATTGAATGGAGAAAGAGTAAAGGTGCATTGCTGTGCGTAAGGCTGTTGTGTGAGCAAGGAAGGAGATAAGTATGTGGGGAACAGGGACTAGCTAAGGTTGAGGCCGTGGGGGTTTCAGGAACAAACAATATGTTATAGGGATGGTTTCCACCTGTGCAATTAAGAAAATCTGGTGTTGATGGGAAGAATCCAGATGGCGCAGCCTTTGAAGGAAATCATTCAAGACTAGCAGCTTCCCCATTACTTTTTCTTGTGTAAATTAATGACCTCTTTTCTGTTACATTGCCAGATGCTACGTTTGTTTTGTTTGTTTCCTCCCATTCCCTGCCCCTACCAACCACCCTAGCCTGCTTGGAGTGGGAGCAGAAAAGGGAATAAGTAGGTGGGGAATGGGGAGTAGTGAAGGTTGTGGGGATGAAGGATAACTTGTAGGCACAGTTACCAACCGTGCAGCTGGTTTGTAGGAAGGACCACACACTTGCTCAATATGCTGTCCAACTTGATGTGCTTCACTTCAATGACTGCTTCACATTTGCGTCATCTGGATCCTTCCTATATGTAGTTCCTTCCTGCTGTATCAACTTCTCTGCTGATCCCCTTCAGGGTTTCTCTCCTGCACCACGTTCATCTTTTTTCTTTTTACTCTACCTTGATTAATTTGATGTTTCAGTCTTCCTTTATTCTGGCTCGGATTTACTACTAGTATTAATATGAAAGGGATGAAAGTACAGTGGCTACAATGTCCTGGCCAATGGCACAATGTAGCTCTGTGTGTGTGTGTGTGTGTGTGTGTGTGTGTGTGTGTGTGGGTGGGTGCACGCGCGTGCACACGCACGCGCTCGCACGTGAGCACCAAATTAGTTATCTTATTGGCACAACTTCAATGCCCTATCACATCAATGGAGTTGACCCCAGAAAAGATCTTCATCTATTAAGTTTTATAAGAGAAGGTCACCTACACTAAACCTACAAGAATTCATAATCAAAATTAAGATTAGTTTCAAATCTAAGTAATATTTTAGTTATATATCTAAAAACAAAGATGATGTGAGTTACCAAACGAAAGCGCTGGCATGTTGATAGACACACAAACAAACACAAACATACACATAAAATTCAAGCTTTCACAACCAACGGTTGCTTCATCGGAAAGAGGGAAGGAGAGGGAAAGACAAAAGGATGTGGGTTTTAAGGGAGAGGGTAAGGAGTCATTCCAATCCCAGGAGCGGAAAGACTTACCTTAGGGGGAAAAAAGGACAGGTATACACTCGCACACACACACATATCCATCCGCACATACACAGACACAAGCAGACATTTGTAAAGGCAAAGCTTGAATTTTATGTGTATGTTTGTGTTTGTTTGTGTGCCTATCAACATGCCAGCGCTTTCGTTTGGTAAGTCACATCATCTTTGTTTTTAGATATATTTTTCCCACGTGGAATGTTTTTCTCTATTATATTCATATCATTAATATTTTAGTTAAATATTTTTAAAGTATGTGTGTATATAATCTACATGTAATGCTTACTTTTGGTAGACTGAAGTCTGATGGCACTTTATGTAGACATGTCATCTGTGGACTGTCAGGGAATTTTTCAAATATCCTTAAGCGGAAAGGTAATGTTTCCTTTATTTCAGCACTCTGTTCACGAAACTTTAATTGCTTCAGTTTCTTTATGTCCTCATCAAGTTCTAAATTATCTAGTATAACAGCAACAAACAAACTCAACACAATCTGAAAGGAAATACAAGATTTTTATTTGGCATATTAGACAATATTGAAGGAATGATCAGGCCTATAAAAAACAACAACTTAACTATCAGAAAAAAATCTGTAAGTAATGGGTGAAAATTACTGCTACGAGCTACAGTGCATGCGGTGTGGTGTAGTGATTAGACTCAGTGGCTGACCACCAGAAATTATTTGTTATTTAGTATTTACCATTTCTGGAAGGTATTTGAAATACCTTTAGTTTATATATGCTAGAATATTTTACATTTGTCTAAATAACAGCATTCAGGAATATTTTCTGTCTGTATAAATACCTGCACTCTCCATCCAGATCAGTTCTGTCCTGGCTTGGAAGCACACTACCACACCAGTGTATTCAAACCAAAGTTAGATTTTGATCTAGACTTTGGCTGTGGTTCTCCAAGTAACTGCATTTTGATGAGGTGTCTTCAAAATGTAAAAATGCAAGATTCATTACACCAGTGCTTTGGAGAATGAAGGTGCGCGTGGTTGTATTCACTAGGATAGCAGCTATCATCATAGTGGAAAGCAATTGAAGATCCCTAAGGAACCAATTATTGTGAAAACCAAGCTTTTGTCTAGTCTTCACGCCTTTCAATATCCCAAGAAGCACTTGGATTCTGACTTTGTTGTCTTTTTTGATTCCAGATCAGTACTGGAACTATTAAGACATCTGTACAATGTAAGAACCAACCATCCAATAGCGCCATTAATCAGGTGTTACAGATGACAAATAGGGATCAGAAAGTTACCATGTGATGGGTAAAAGAATACCTGGCAATGAAACAGTTGACAAGCTAGCCAAAGCAGCCATTTATGATGGAACAGTGGTACACTTGGAATTACATTATTAAATCAACAATCAGAAAGAAGTGGAACACAAATTGGCAAGAGACTTCCACATACGACACAGATTATGTTAAAGAGAATCCAGTGCTGATTCCTAACTTCTGCAATGAGAAAAATCAATGTTCTAGAAGACTCACAAATACTAAAAGGCATCTCACATTGAACTATGGCTGATACTGAGAGCATCTACTTCGTATTAGTCTGGTCGCATCCTCGTTGTATGACTGTGGTGAAGAAGAGGATATCAGGCACATCTTTTCTACATCTACATCTACATCCATACTCCGCAAGCCACCCGACGGTGTGTGGCGGAGTGTACCCTGAGTACCTCTATCGGTTCTCCCTTCTATTCCAGTCTCGTATTGTTCGTGGAAAGAAGGATTGTCGGTATGCTTCTGTGTGGGCTCTAATCTCTCTGATTTTATCCTCATGGTCTCTTCACGAGATATATGTAGGAGGGAGCAATATAGTGCTTGCGTCTTTGGTGAAGGTATGTTCTCGAAACTTTAACAAAAGCCCGTACCGAGCTACTGAGCGTCTCTCCTGCAGAGTCTTCCACTGGAGTTTATCTATCATCTCCGTAACGCTTTCGCGATTATTAAATGATCCTGTAACAAAGCGCGCTGCTCTCCGTTGGATCTTCTCTATCTCTTCTATCAACCCTGTCTGGTACGGATCCCACACTGCTGAGCAATATTCAAACAGTGGGCGAACAAGCATACTGTAACCTACTTCCTTTGTTTTCGGATCCCTTTTTTGGCTGCATGAACAGATACAATGCTCCATGCCACCTCCTGCAGTGTCTGGTCACCAACGATTGGTGTTTGTTGAAATGTGTCATCATCCTGCTCTGTAAGTTTATGTTTATGATGATGTACAATGTATGAAATCCAATGTGTATGTTGCTCTTCAAGGTGTTAAACCTTAGATGTATTATCATGGCTGTAAGTGTCCAACTAATATGCCAAAATAAGATAGTAAACAAAACATGCTTTCCATGCTAAGTGTTGTATTTCATTGATGACGACATGACATGGCACAACATGACATGGCATGGCACAGTATGGCATAACTATAACAATAACAACAGTGTTTATTTGCTATCAACTACCAGATGATTCCAATCAGTCATGAACTCGGCTTCACAGGAAAAGCATAATGATGTTAATTGGTATAATTCAGAGAAGTGTTTGCAAATGCTGAACTGGACTATGAACTCAACCTCCTACAACTAAGGGGCAGGACTTTATCATAATGCTGTCAAGTCCATGAAGAGGAAGCAGCACCAAACGTACTTGCAGAGATACTACATTCTTAAATTTTGTGAACAATTTTACTCAGCCTTCCTGTCCCTCTGTAATTTTAAGAATTTACATCTGCATGTCATACAGTGCCACAATGTGTGGAGTTATTGTTTGTACTTTTCTTACTCAGTTTATCTGTCATTACTCCGACATTTATCTTTTGTATATTCCCACATCTATTTCCCCTGGGATCCTCTAGGTTTCATTAATCAACAATGAAGGATTAAACAGAGAATGATGACTCTGGATACAGCACTGTGAATTTCTAGTAGACAATGGCAAAAAAAAAGTTTTGCTTACAAGCAGACTGTGTTGAAATGCTCTAAGTTGAGGGGTACATGAGGTATCTACTGTTCACCAAGCAATAATATGAATAAATAAACTTATTTAGGATGCAAGAAACAAAGCACATATCTGCAGAAAGAGAAAAAAATATTTGACTGCGATTATATGACTACTGTATTTTCCAAATGACATTAAATGTTCTTAACTTAAAAACACACAAATATTACAGTATTACTGAGTAAAACGTGGAGCTTATTGAAAACAATAATGCATGTGTTTCACTTGCCAGAGTGACGAATAAATGATACAAAATGAAGTATACTGCAACAAGTGGTGCCAGTGTTTCTCTGGTTCGTAGCATCGTTTCATCCATGACCTCCACCCAAGCTTCTTGCGTCAAGATTTGAAACATTGACATGAAAGCCTAAAATACAAAGAAAGAGATAATATTACACGACACAAGACTTTAAACATCAATAAAGAAATACCGTAAGTCAGAAAACATGTATGTAGCAATCTACAGTTATTAATCATGGTCTCATTTTAAATTATACAAACTGGAAGTGCAATTCCATAAAAGTTTCCACTGAAATTTGTATTATTTTAATTATCTAAGTTTAACATCTCTCATATACCAGTAGAGAGGTTAGTAATTTATATTACAGCATTACTGAATTAAAGATTTTCTTACCTCTGGGAAACTTTCAAATTTTGTAAAATCGCACAAAAAGCAAAATAGTTGCATTGAAATGCTGGATGAAATAATCAGGAGACACATGGTGAAAATGATGAGGCTGCCTAGCTTCTTTCCTGGTCCAAATATTTTATATACAAAATCTTCCAACATTGGTGATGCCTTAATTAACCTGACGACACGAAGAACCTGCAGTTAAAAAATATAACTAAATTAAAAGTGCTCTCCCCCCCCCCCCCCCACACACACACACAGAAACTCTTCCACAGGGTGTCTCACCTAAGAGTTGTTAGGTGCATTTTCACTGGTGTTTCAGCAGACAGTTGCAGTTTTGTTTTTGCAAAGTGTAGCTGAAGTTAGCCCAGATATTGCTTGTCATGTCTTTCAAATGATGCCTAAAGTTGGAGGAAAGCATCCGTTTGTTTCCAATTACAAATAAATGATTTTTAAATCAAAATGTTAGCCAAATCAACAGAGCGGTCCCAAATTAGTCTACCATGATATTTGTTTTACTGACATGTATTAACAGTAACAGTGAAACATGAAGAATAACCAGTACCCCAGCAACAACAGCACTGCTCAGGCCTGTGCTGATTGTTATCGACATGTAGCAGGACTGCCCTGTTGCTGCTGAAGTTTTTGGTTTTTCTCCATGTTTTATTGTAACTGTTAATAAATAACAATAAAATGAATATTACACTAGACTAACCTGGGACAGCTCTGTCAAAAGGGCACATAAAATTCTGATTTAAGCTAATTTTATTTTTAATGGGAAACAAACTGATGCTTTCCATTGAAACTGGGCATGAAATGAGAGACTTAAAGAGCAGTAACACCATAAAAATTGCACCTGACAACTTGTACGAGAGACACCTGAAATAAATATGGAATCATTACAGTACAGCAAAAGAGAACAAGTTTATTGAGAATATATCCAGGATGAAGAAAACAAGAACAAGTTTATTTAAGATAAATCCAGAATGAAGAAAAATAAGATGATAATAAGATCAGATTACATAGAGGGATCTGAATCAAGAAAAAAATACCAAATAACTGAAGGTCATTAATGATCACCTTTGGAGCTATGGCCATAAAATTGCTAGCCAATCAATGGTAAGTGTGCAGGGGTTTGTCCACTAATTGTACGGGCTTGGGTGTGTTGAGAAGTATGGTTCTGTATGATGAAGCTGCTGATGTGTTACACTGTAGTTGCTGTGGTGCTGCACTACACTTTTTGTGTGTTTTATTAGCTGATAGTCACCATGAAAAGTAACACTAACAATTGGTTAGCCAACTCCCACATTGATTCTGAAGCAGTGGGTTGCAGAGCTGTAGATGCAAATTTCCCAGTCATAAGGGTACCAGTATCAACACTTTTAGGGCTATGGGCCACTGCATGAGAGAAACGAGCATTTTTATCTCCAAAATGACAATTCAAGACATCAAAGCACAGTAATGACTTAAGAATCTAATGGAGACATACTGTAGTGTTTCACATTAACATCCACAACCCTCTAATATGTCTTCTTTATGGCAAGTAGCAATGTATCTTTTCATACATTGCTGACTTTCAAAATATGAGATTGTTCGAGGCAAGTAAATTTTTGCATCCAGACTTCAAGATACTGCTGATGTTCCAACACTGTGAAGTCTCCCTGCTTTATTCTGTTCGTATATAATGCTATTTTCACTGGGGGAAGGGGTATTTATTGAGCAAACCCATCATCAGTGAGTACATGAAAATCCACATTATATTCAAGAGCAGCGTCACCAAGAAAGATTTGTGGTTCATCTGAGGAGTAATTGGTGATGCCAACTTGGTTTGTTCCACCACCATACTAATTGGGCAGAATTATACAGGGTGTCCCACTCAAACCTCCCAGATTTCAAAGACCCAGGAATGAAAAATGAACAACATTGTAGAGCACCTCAAAGAATTTATTTACTTATTATCAATACACCTTACATGTGAACCATTTGTAGCACGAAGAATATCAAGTCTATATTCAATTTCTTGCCAAGTTCTTTGTAACATTTCTCTGTTATTGTTGCAATCGCATTAGGGATACGATGTCAAAACGTAGGAATATTGTCCACTTTGGTCGCACACATGCGGTCCTTTATGAATCCCCAGATGAAGAAATCAAGCGGCAGAATGTCAGATGAACGTGGTGGCCAGGCAATGGGTCCTCTGCATCCAATCCAACGATTGGGAAATTTCTTATCCAGGAACTTGCGAACAGCCATTGACCAATGCGGCAGAGCTCAATCTTGTTGAAAAATGATGTTGGGTTGCAAGTCTTGTATCTGAGGGTACACAAGCTGCTCCAACATGTCCAGCTACACTGACCCATTCAATGTTTGTTCCGCAAAGAAGAACAGTCCAACAATCATGTCGTGCATCATTGCACCAGACGTTTAGTTTGGGACTGTCACGAAAGTGTTCAATGACAACGTGTGGATTTTGCAAACCCCAAATCAGAACATTATGCCTATTAACCCTTCCTGATAGATGAAAGGTTGCCCCATCTGTGAATAAACATATTTCCAGGAAGCTGGCATCCATATCAATACGCTGCAGAATATCTGCAGCAAACTGTTGTAGGCGCGGTTTGTCGTTTGGCATGAGATGTTGCAGAATTTGCACTTTTTAAGCACACATATGAAGATGCTGGTGAACTACATGATGCAATGTTGAATGAGGTACATCAAGTTGCCTAGATGCTTGACAAATTGACTTACATGGGCTTCTAAGAAATGTTTGTCTGATGTCCTCCACTGTCTCTTCTGAAACTCCGTAACGTGCACCGCCAGAATGTTCCAGAAAACTTCCTGTTGCCAGAAATTTCCTATACCATTCCGTAACTGTTTTCACATCAGGTGGATAATTTCTTTGCACAGTAACCGGCGATTTTGTTTCTGCAAACCACACAACTGCTTGCGTGCGCTGCTGTGGAATCGCCATTTTCACTTCATGCGACCATGCTGCACTCTGGCAATGATACTTGGCACTTCTGACGTAGGAATATAAATTCTTTGAGATGTTCTAATTGGGGTACATTTTTCATTGTTGTATCTACTGTGGTTTTTCCCTCCTGGGTCCTAGAAATCAGGGAGGTTTGAGTGGGATACCCTGTATATTATTTTTAGAAATGAAACTGCCAAACTGCTAGAAGACATTCCTCTACATGTATGGCAAGAGATACTGTGCCAACAACATGGTTCCCCTTAGTAGTTAGCACAGGTGGTTTGGGCAATGGTCCCCATAAATGGTTTAACATTTTGTACAATTTAACAACACTAAACTTTTAAGGATGGAGTTTTATGAGAGACTACATTAACAGACACCATTCAACCCTTGTGAAGAGCCAGTAACATGAATTCTGAGGCTGCAACAATTATTCACAATAAATCTGGAAGTTCTGAAAAGTTGGACCAATTATTCTTAATGTCTACTTTTGAGACAGACAAATTGAGCATTTAAAGTAAGAAATGCAATACAAAACACAATAGCAATTAAAATTTAATTTACTATTACAGATCTACTTATAAGGACAAATGATCATTCAATCTCTCTATAAATCAGTAAAAAAGTAAAATACATGGCCTCTATATTTCATTATTAAAACACTGCACCAAAAAGTACCGCATGTCAATACCTCAAAACAGTGCCATTTGTGCAGTGCAACTGATTAGTTCAACAAATTACTGCCATTAATGGCACTTCATGTAGTTGATTTAAAAGTCAAGTGTTATCTAGGAAACATCAGAGATAATTGTGCCTAATGAAAGTACCTGTGAACAGGAGTTTAAAGCTTCCCAACTTTTAACAACTTAAACAGTACTCTTGGGCTAATTTACCCTGTAACTGGACACTTGAAGATAACAGTTGTTAGCTGGGGCAAGTCAGATCACACTCACTGCTTATTGTGGCCATAGTTCCACAACATTTCATCTACTGACCTATGGTTGATTGAGAAATTTTGCTTTTGGTTTATCTTTCCACTTTTCATTTCCTATTTAATCTTTATATCTCCCTCAGCCCCTTCTATCATCTCTGAACTTGAACTGCCACAGGAACAAAGTACTATATTTGACCCCCTCCCCTCCCCCCACCCACTTTCTGAAACTAATTTCCTTTCACTTTTATCTTTGATCCATCTCATAACAGGTGGGTTTATCTTAAACTAGGGTCTGGTTTATGTGATCCTCTGCAGGCTTTCCAAACTCCCCTACTGAATCCCACTTTTCTCAAAAAAAAAAAAAAAAAAAAAAAAACCTACTTCAAGCTAGGAGTGTTTTTTTTCTTTAACAGCTTAGAACCCAAGAGCACTATTGATGCTGACCTGCCTCAGACAGCTATACAGCTGGGGATGGTTTCTCACTAAGGGAGACCATGGCACCACACAAGAACAAACTGATGCCATCAAAAGCCATAAACTGTCACATGGGCATGGTCAGCTGTTTTCTGCCTGTGATTAAAGGCCAGAGGGAGGGGAGGAAGAGTGGGACCATGGTAGGATCAGTTCTCTCTTGGTAATCTGCCTATTCTGTTTATCATCGCTATCTGCTGGATGGACACAACAACAATGAAAACTGGTGCATTACTTGGTATCTCTCACAGACTTTGCTTGGTTTACTGGTGCTTGTACTGTCAACTTCTCTTGGCTATGAACTGGTTTCTAAGCGTGTAGAATAGCATTACACTGTTGAGTGAACTCAGTGTTCCATACTGTGATTTATTTTATCTTGTATTCCTGTAGTAAAATGTGGTTGCAAGCTGAAACAAAACTGGTGATGGGGTATTTCGAACATTGTGTGTGGACAAACGAACAAACAATAAAATGGATATAGAGTTTCTGCAAATGTAGCAATGAGAAAAACTGTCTTGGAAGTACAACAAATGGAATGACAGCAATGGTGTGGAGAAAAGTTAGAGGCACAATCTCAAAAGCGGCAATTTGAGCAACAGCACCAGCAGGAAGAAAAGCTGGAAATGCTGCAGAAAAAGCCGTGGAAGTTTGTTGTGCAACAGAAAGAACCCCTGACTATTAATTGGCCAAAGTGCAAATAGAGCAGCTGCCGAAATAGTGAGAGTATGAAGATCAAGAATATTGTTTTTGGATAGTTTCTAATGCTAACATCGGATAAAAACAGAGACGATAGTGGGCTGATAGTAGACACAGACTAAGCACCCTTTACAACCCGGTGTAAAATAGTGGAATCAGTCAACAAAAGGCACACTCCAAAATAATCAAGCACTTCCTTCTTGCAGTCAGCATTTAGTGTTGCATGAGCAATGAACTGCCATTCGGCAATGAAGACTGTCGGTGCTATGTCAAAGAAGTGCATTTAGAAATTGTGAGCAGTAACAATTAACTGCTGGAGTTCCAGGAGATTAAGCTAATAAAATGGACATTAACACACTAGGAGCTAAATATTATACAGCTTCAAATCAATACCATTAAACATCTGCGAACCTAACTCTCAATCAATATGTCCAGTGTCTTTCCTATCGACACCAGTGCCACAGTGACTGTAATCAACTTTGGAACTTATCAATGAACGGGCTCTCCACTATTACCCAGAGTTAATCATCATTTGGTGTCATACAACCAACAAAAGATTCCAATTACGGGTATTTTCACAAGTGAAATGAAATACAAGCAACTGACTAATAAAATTCCTCATCTGGTAGCGGCTCAAGATTTTTGTATCAATACATTCATGGCTTTTACATTTATTATACAGGACATAGTAAGTTTAACTGAGCTGGAATTCTGTCCAGTCCCTTAGAAAACTTAGGCAAGGAATTTGAGTCATTATTAGCATGTGGTCTGTGGTACACCAGCATTTTCACAGTGCATTTCACTTTAAAGCCTGTGGTATCATCCAAATTCTCTAGAGGGCATCTAGTGCCAATAGCAGTAAGACAATCAATTAAAGTAGAACTTGAGTGTCTAAAAAGTTCATTAGTCATTTAATCTGTGAAGTCAAGTAATAGGATTACACCAACAGTAGTACAGAAAAATAAAGTTGATCACTAACATTGTGTGGAGATTTCAACGCAATAATTACGGGCCAATCATAGATTAATATTCAATCCCCAGATCAAAAGAAATGCTGACAAAATTAGCTAGAGGTAAGAATTTATTGAAACAAATTTAGAAGGAGTCTATATATAACTGCCATTAGATGAGGAATTGAAAAAAATAATGAAATCAAAATGCCTGATAGCTTGTAAAAATATCTATGCCTACCATACCCTGTTGCAATTGCACCAGCAATTTTTTAGCACTACATTAAGGAACTTACAGCATCAATCCCATATTGTGCAAATTACCTTGACAATATCATGGTGACAGATCACAGCAAAGCCAAAGATCTGAAAAATGCGCATGTAGCATTTTCTTGCCTATGAGAAATAGGTGTAAAGTATAACCTTGATGAACACGTTTTTCAAAAAGAAAGTAGGGTACGTCAATCATATGCTAGTGTAAAAGGCTTCACACCCACAGATCAACACTTAGCCATAATTGACACACTGCTGTGCCCCAAGAATATAGCATAACTACAAGGTTTCTTAATGGAAGTCAACTACGACATAAAATTTATCACCTAGCCAGTTGATCTTATGCATCCATTCTACAAATTACACTGCAAAAGTCTCACATTTGCTTGGCCAAATGAATGTAATAAGCATTTAAAATGCAGAAACAGAAACTCTGATCAGCATCTGGTCTGGCTACATGAATGCCTGGATACACACAAAAAAATTAGTGATAATAGGACATGTGTCCCAACATGATCTAGGTGTGGTTCCTGCAAACATCAGATGAAAGTAATTACTCACAAATACAAAAAGAGGTGCTTATGATAAAGAAATGTCATATAAAAGTATATGACACTAAATTTCATTTCGTCACTGATTGCAAACCATTCCTTGGATCACTTGATCTCCATGGCTACTGTCCCAGAGAAAAAGGCTCAAAGATTGCACTGCTGGGCTCCATACCCAGATTTTTACAATTGCATCACCATAGAGGCTCTGTCTTTATTGTTCATGGGACAGGACCCACCATTAGACAACGAACAAACTGTTTACTTCTAACTATCTTGGAGCTTTAGTAGACAATCAACAACTTCCAAGTCACATCACAGACCATCACCAATGTAATAACTGATGATCCAGCTTGGAAAAACAATCTGCCACTCCCCCCTCTACACATACACGCAGTTTGACCCTTCTTCTTGATGCCCTAACCCAACCTGTCAGTTATCACTAGTAAATGACATAATCATTTCCACTGCCAAAGCAAGAAGCTGTTTACTTTTGACTTGCTTGGAGCTTCAGTGGACAATCAACAACATCTAGCCCTATGTACTAACTGTATGGAGAGCTGCTCGAGTCCTGAGAAAGAGGACCAAACAAATGACTTGCCTTGACCCATGCAAGCTGCTCTCACACTCATCTCGGATGAAAAAAAAGAAGAAAAATTGTGTAATAAACAGCAATAATAACAAATATGACAATGTAAAAAATAAGATCAAAAGAATATGAAAATCTATGACCAAAGACCACCAAACTTCAATTCATTAAAACAAAAACTACAAAATTTACTAGTCATCTGCAGCTTTGACAGTATTAATGAACATTTGGAATATTGCTCAAGTCTATAGGTTCTGCCTCATAATATCGCTACCTAGCAATTTACTAATGTACTCCAGTTAATGTGTCTTTTATGGCCATATATGTGGACATGGGATTCTAGTTTCTTAATACACATTTATCTAGAATATCACTCACTTTGGTACAATCAATCAGGATGTGTCAATTACGTTTCATCTATGCATCTTTTGTGTCTAATTGTGTCTACAAAGAATTACATTTTCTTAAACTCAATTACATAAAATATTGTTTAAATTATTATAGTTGATCGAGATGTGTTGATAAGAAAATTATCAGTCCATATGTACCTACAATTTGTGCAAACTTATATGTAAAAATTTTACACTATCTTATGTCTTGATACATCTTACATTATGAATGTAATAAAATGGAACTAAATAAATAAGGCTTGGCACGAAACATGAAAATGTGTAGAGGGATGGACAGGCACAACATTTAAAAGCATAAATGAATTGCAAACTTCCAGATCATCATAGATGAATCATGAATTTTGCAAGACAGAAAGGTCAGTGGAATACATTTGATGGAATGATGATATCTGAAGTATGTAGTTCAAACCAGATACAGGAGAGTGAGACCATAAAAACTAAGGGAATGATGAAAGTGAGGTTGCTTTTATATGAGCTGTAACTCCTACAGTACAAGTTACGAATGTTGCAGTTGTCGTCTTCGGTCCAAAGACAGGTCTGGCACAGCTCTCCACATCAGTCTAAACTGTGCAAGTCTCTTTTCTGCAAAGTTAATGCAGGTTACATGCATTTGAATCTGATCATTGTATTCAGGCTTTAGTGTAAGACAGAAAGAAAGCCAGTGGCCTGTGCACCAATTTGCCATGCTGTCCAGCACAGCTATATGCACCTACGAATGCACACAGAGAATGCTGGTTACCCTGCTACTCAATATGCAGCAGTCTCACCTGTGAGCAGAAATCACATGTGTTCTGTTAGGTCTGCAGAGTTTCTCACACAATTTTACAGAAACTATTCATTAAAAAAAAAGTTGATTTTTATGTTACCTATAGCTTTATATGTCAGTTTCATGGTGAAGTGCCATCATCTCATTAATGGTCATACTTACTGTAATATTCAAAAAGTTTGAAATGAGAAATATGGGTCACTGTGATTATGCATTTACTGCATATTTCATCATATGTTGCTGCATATGAATTAGCTAACATATTGAATCTTTTTTTAGAATTGGGAAGATGGAGAAACTGAAAAAAAAGACTTAATGATTGTTGGTGTAAATGGAAAGATAGTTTATTTTCAAACTACACAGTGTGGGTACAAATATTTTTTTACCAAATAGTTTCTTTAACATTGTGCTGTAGTTCTTATTCAAATAATTCGATCGTGTATTTCTGGTGCTGGCACAGTGGTTCTGCTATGACAGCAGTGGGTCGAAGCCTTTGTTTTGATAGTCATCTTTGAACTCAATTTCTGTTGTGTTTTTGTGAAAGAAGCAATATTTAACATGGCATCTCTATAAATACATCATATCCATTACTCACAACTAATCACTGAATATGCTTCTTTGAAGAAAAACATTTAACAAGTCAGATGAAAATAAAATGCCAGATCTGTATCAATTCCAAAGGGAATCCTGTAGCCTAGTGTACCTTTAACAATGAACCGCTGGGACTAAAACATACCAAAGGATTTCTATAATTCAGTTAACTTTGACATGTGAAAATGTGTGGTAAATAGCACACCATCTTTCCATTCCTATCCCTGTACAGAGTGAGCAAGAAAATCTTCTTACTACAATTATCTTTTAATTCGTCAGTGATACTGAAATTTAAGAGTTTTACTGGGACAGTTCTACTCTTCTGCAAAAATGCAGAACTGTTCTATTAGATCTTGAAGATACCAGTGATCTGAAAGTGAACTTTTTGGAAATAAAACCAAAAAGAAACATGGATCATCAAAAAGAAAGAATAGTGTACTTTCATTAACACACAGCCATCGCAGAAAGTTATCTAATACTTTCCAAGAAAAAAGCTGTGACGTAACAGTGACTGGTGTAGTGAAACCTGGAGCAAGAACAAGTTATATTGCAGACTATGACTTTCCAGTGAAAATAACGCAAGATAGTAACTTCACCATTTGCATAACAGAATCAAACACTAGCTAAAAATGAAGCAGAGGTTTGTGTGAAAAACTGACATGAGTTTCTAGAGGTGAATAAATCTAGAAACACAAAAGTTGCCACAGTGGCTCATAGGCATGATTCGATTTACAGCTCGAGTGTAAACAAAGTAGTCCAGAAGACAAACATAAAAATAAGGAAAGTGTGTTAGAATACAAGTGTGGAGCAACAGACCAAACATGGACTTCACTTGAACTATGAAGGGAAAATGTTTGTGAGTGATCACATCAATGAAATAATTAAAGATAAACTTTCAAGAAATAAAACTTTCTATCAGCTTCCTATATATCCTGCCACCAACAACGACAAAAGTAACATGAGCAAGAGAGAAGAAACAGTTCTTTCAAAACCATAAGATACTTTTTTAGGTGAAAGTATGCTTTTCAACAAATAAAACAATGACAGTTATTCACCAAAATATAAGAGGGCTTGTAGCTAAAGGAAATTAAATTTTTGTTCTCTTAGAGAATCCACAAGAAATAAAAGATGCTGATATGTTATGTTTTAGTGAACATCATATGAGAGATGTTCAAATGTTGCAGTTGAGTGGTTACTGTATAGCAACACTTTACTGTAGATCTATATTGGAAAAAGATTGTGCTGTAATTTGTGTAAAAAATAACATATCTTACAGAGCATTAGATTTAAAGAGTCACTGTATATAAAAGGGTATTGAAATATATGGAGTAGAGATGGGGCCTACTACACATGAACTTCCAGTTGTAGTGTTAGCACTTTACAGAGCTGGTATGGGGAACATGAATGTGTTCGGGTGGCAGCTAGGGTCTCTGTTATCCCAGTTGTGTTCAAAGTCCAAGAATTTAATAATTTAAGTGATTTTGGTATCAATTTTCTAAATGAGAGCAACAGTACAGCACATTTAGAAAATCTAGTAGAATCTTTTAACCTGATGACAGTAGTGGATTTGCCGACTAGGATTACTAATAACTGTCAAACTCTGACTGACAATATATTTGTAGGTAAGTCAAGAGTCAACAATACCAGCGTATGCCCAATTGTTAATGGCCTTTCTGATCTTGATGGTTGGTTCTTGGAATTCTCTTAGGGTAAGAAATGATGAGTCCCTTAAAAATTTCAACTGTAGCCTCCAGGAGATAGACAGGAGCCCAGTTTTCAGTGAAAAAGGTGTGAATAAAAAGTACAATATGTTTTTAAATGCATTTATGTCACAGTTTGAAACTAACTTTAAAAAAATAATTTAGAAACAACCATGTAGCCTCTGACAAAATATGGTTCACTGCAGGAATAAAAACATCCTGCAGAACAAAAAGGATGCTATATAGTTCTCTCAAAACTTGTAAAGACCTAAAGAAACAGCAACACTACAAACTTTACTGTAGCATTCTACAGAAGGTTATAAATAAATCAAACATGTGCTTAAAAACTGATATTGAGACATCACAAAACAATATAAAAAAAATCTGGAATACTGTCATAAAATCCAGTCTTATGTAATATATTCAATGCATCTTTGCAGGAAGGAATTTTCCCCATTAGATTAAAACTGGCTGTAATGATACCTCTATTTAAAAAAGCTGATAAAAACAGTGTCACTAACTATGGCCCAATTTCCCTGTTAACCCTTTCCACTCCAACGTTGAGTGCCACTCGACATCGTGAAATTAGTTTTCTGCTCCGATGTCGAGCCTCATTCGACACGACTTTTCGAAGCTCTCAGACATATTTTGAGTCTACTAGGCATTATTGCTGCAGTGTGCTGCCATCTAGGAGAACTAGTGTTAAATCGATGTCGAACAGTAGCAGCCGTGTAAAGTCAAAGATTGTAATTATTCCATTCAAGTCCACGCGCTCGAAATGGCTAGTTCTTCACGTACAGTCCTTTCTGAGGAAGAGATTTTAGATCTTTTAGAGCAATCTCTAAGTGAAAACGAGAGTGAAAATGATTTTGATTATGATAGTGATTCATTTAAAAACAATTCGAGTGACAATGGCAATGAAAACAGTGACAACGTGCATGTTTCTAGTGATTCAGCAGAGGATTCGTGGTGAATGTGGAGCGACACTGACACTGACTTCACAGATTTTCCTTTTGACGAATCAAAGTGTGGTTTTATAACAGAAAGTAATTCTGTTCCATCATCGCCCGTCGGATTCTTTCAGTTAATTTTTATAGATAACCTATTTCAACAAATAGCAGATGAAACGAATAGGTATGCTACATCAAAAATACGTAAAGTGACACCACTTCCACAACATTCTGCATGGTGGGACTGGAGAAATGTTACCATGGAAGAAATGAAACTTCCATGGTGTGCTACTGAATATGGCATTACAAAAGTGTAAGAGCTTGCAGGACTTTTTTTTCAAGAGAATGGTTACAATCATCCAACTTCTTTCCAGACTGTTTTAGTCGCCGATGATTTATGCAAATGTTCTGGGCACTTCATGTTTCTAATCCGACGAGTGCTACAAATGTCAACAGTCAGGTTCAGTCACGTCTGAGTAAAGTGACAAATGTACTGAATTACTTGTCTGGCACGTTTCTCAAAATTTTTCGACCGTATCAGTATTTAGCTGCTGATGAATCTACAGTATCATTCAAGGGTCGTGTATTATTCAAAATGTACAATCATCAAAAACCAAAAAAATGAGGACTCAGAGTTTATGTAATTTCGGATTCATCAAATGGTTATATCTGCAGTTTGATACCCTATTTTGGCGCTGTAACAACTGAGTCATTGATTTGTCCACACTTGAATTTTTATGAGAGAATAGTTCTTCAGCTGCTAGCTAATATTAGAAATGCTACAGGGCAGTCAGAGTATCTTTTCTACACTGACCGTTTTTATACAAGTGTTGCATTAGCTGATGAGCTGTTGAAACAGAACATGCATCTCACAGGAACGATTCAGGCCAATCGAAAAAACCTTCCAGCTGCAATCAAGAAAGGAGCTCTGCATCTAAGGAAGCACGAAATAAAATGCCTCCGCAACAACAAAATGATGGTTCTGGCATGGCAAGATAAACGATCAGTTCTCATGCTTTCTACAAAAGCCAATAACTCAGTGTCACTTACAGAAAGGAAAGGGAAGAAATAAAGAAACCAAATGTGATTATTGATTATACTTCAAAGATGGGTGGAGTTGATTGATCTGACCATTTTATTTCCAGTTACGGTTTTCTAATGAAAAGTCTCAAGTGGTGGCGAAAACTATAATTCTGGCTGTTGGAGGTAGGACTTGTAAACAGCTATTTACTATGCAAGAACCACTGTGAGAAAAACAACTTGACAATACCGTCTCACAAAGCATTCCATAAAAGTGTTATAAGAGGATTAGTTGCCGAAGAAAGAACTCAAGGATAGAAACGAGGACGTTGTTCAACTTCTGATGACGAGGAACACTTGAATGGAAAGTTGCATATTATCAACAAGCTTCCTGGGAACAAGCATAAGGACTGTGCAGTGTGCTCAGACAGAAAAAAGAAAGGTGGCAGGTGTGAAACTGTGTATTACTGCGAAACATGATCACGAAACCCAGCTCTCCACCCTGAAGAGTGTTTCAAAAAATACCACACAATGGAAAGTTCTGTACTGTAAAAGCTTACGTAAATATATGAATGAAAACACACATTTTGTTTTAATGTATACCCCAATTGTTGGCCAGCGGCCACATTGTTTCCACAAAGAGATCCGTGCAAATCTCTGTGGTTCACTGCCGCGCAGGTGGCAGCGATTTAAATAAGAGTGCACAGAGCCGCCCTGTGTCTGCCTTACGGAGTGCAAAGGGTTAACTATCTTTTCAGAAATTCTTGAAAATCTTGTGCGCAGATTGATCATCAACCATCTCAACTTCCACAATACCCTCAACAATAGTAGTATGTGTTTTGTACTGAACAAGCAATATTCTCCTTTAAAAATCAAGTTTTGAAAGCCATCAACAAAAAAAAAAAAAAAAAAAAAAAAAAAATCTTCAATTAGTATTTTTTGTGATCTGAAAGTGTTCAATCATGTAAACCATCAATTCTTTTGAAAAAGGCACAACATGAGGACTAGGTGGTACTGTAGGTTTGCGGCTTGAGTCATACCTAAAGGACCGAAAGCAGGCCATAATGATGAATGGCTCTTCCAGAGAACCTTCCTTGTCAGAGTGGGGTACCATAAGTTGTGGTGTGCCCCAAGGCTCGATTTTGGGTCTGCTACTATTGCTGATTCTCATTAATGACCTCCCTCTTGGTTCCAATACAAAAAGTAATTTTGCTCTTTTTGCAGATGGTAGATCACTCCTCTTTGATGAAATGGCTGATAAAAATCTTGAGCAAACAACAAACAAAGTTTTCTCTGAAGTTTGAAACTGGTTTTCTGGAAATAGTCTCTCAATCAACACAGATAACATCCATTATATAAGGTTCCATATGCCACAAAGAAATCTTGAAGAAATTAACATGAAGTGTAGAGATTGCAAGTTAATGAGCATTTCGCTCTCATTTAAGTATATGGCCGAAAGAGTCAGCCTACAGGAATTTTGGAATGAACCCTGTCGTCCAGGACCATGCACCACAAATGGCACAGATTCACCACGAGATGGGGAAACTCACAGGCGCCTATTATCTATTGAGGCCTAAGCGTAGTAGTGTGTGAGTGAGACAGACAAGAACCTACGTCATAGGGAAACCCAGTAAAAGGCTTTTGCAGCCAAGGAGATGTATCGGTGTTAAATATGGCGGATTTAAGATCGGCCGTAAAGGGGAACACTTATGAAAACTATTTAATTCTTTAGTAATGCAGGGAATCAAGCCACAGTAATTTTGATCTGCCATCCTCCGTAAAATTTCATGGTGACCCCAATAAAACTTGAATACTGGTCATATCTATAATAGTTTAGGATTTAGTAATAAAGTGAAATTAACAAGTTTTGTAACAAAGACCTGACTGCTAAAATCTGAACCCTTTGGTCGATCTTAACAATCGACATTTCGTATAGAAGCGCATCATTAAAATGACAAAAGCTTTAAATATCAGGTTCGAATCCTGCCTCGGGCATGGATGTGTGTGATGTCCTTAGTTTAGTTGGGTTTAAGTAGTTCTAGGTCTAGGGGACTGATGACCTCAGATGTTAAGTCCCATAGTGCTTAGAGTCATTTTTGTAAATATCAACTCTGTAACTTAATTTGTTTAAAAGATTAGTAAATTTAAATTATCAGTATTTACAGTTAAGTATCAGATCATCATTTCCTCCATACAAAACACATTGATTGATGACAGCATGACACCTTATTGACTCACTGGGTAATAGAATATTTGTTGTACAGTTTAGTGCACAATAGTTACTTCTGTTCTTTATTTACTTATGAGGCTACTGGCCGTGGCATTCAAAGTTAATAAGGAAATTGTACTGGTTTTATGTAAAAGAATTTAATGTTAATTATGTAATGGATATTATTACTTTATTTAGAACATGAAAGTGGTCATTCTTTGATTATTTAAATATAATAAAATGTAAAATAATGTAGAATAACCTATAGCCAATCAGATGGATGGCTTCATGAAAGGGAAATGCTCTAGTCAGTTGAGAAGTGAAACGACTTACAAAAATTTCGCGATTTGTGCACGCGGGACTTAGTATCTGAGCATGAAGTTAGAATTAAATCTAGACCTTTCACTGCTTACAAGTGTTGATAAATATCAACGGGGACAGTTGAGAAATATGTGCCCTGACTGAGACTTGAAGCTGGGACCTCCTGCTTACATGGCAGATGCTCTATCCGACCAAGCCACAGAGGACACAGATGATAGTGTGACTGCAGGGACTTACCTTTAGCATGCTCCCCGTGAGACCCACAATTTCCAACTTCCTGTCCACAGACTACATTTGTAGTGCCCCTGCCTACATTAATGTAGTGTGTGGACTGAAAGTTGGAAATTGTGGGTCTCACAGGGAGCGTGCCAGAGGTAAGTCCCTGCAGTCGTACTATCATCTGTGCCCTCTGTGCCATGTAAGAAGGAGGTCCCGCGTTCGAGTCCCGGTCAGGGCACATATTTCTCAACTGTCCCCGTTGATATTTATCAACACTTGTAAGCAGTGAGAGGTCTAGATTTAATTATAACTTAATTCTTCAAGAGCTGCAAGATCACCGATGATATCTGTACAGATACCAGCTTCATAGAGTATCTGAGTGGTGAGCAGCCGTGTGCCTGGTGTGAATTCTAACTTTTTGTGTAGTTAAGGAGGCAGAGTATTGGACTTGTGTTTTTCGATGAGATTGTGAATGATTGAGCTGTATCAAACAGATATGCACTCGAGTGTAATACTAACTCTAAATATGACCACTTTCGCTATTAGTTTGCTTCATGAATAAAAATTATTCTAACCAAATCACAACTGTGTGGCCTACATCATTTATGGGTCATTAATGTAGTTCCCAATATTATTATTATATGTTATCTTAACTTTGTATTTCGCAAGCTTCCCATCAGCCAGACAACTTAACCAAAGGGTTACAAGTGTCTAATTTAGGGTGTGCAATGCGACACATGCTGTTCAACCCCTACACGAGTTTGAGCCAAGACATTTTGATGAAGAGGAATCGCATGTGAGCCCAAGCATCTATGGGATGTTTGCTCGCAATTGGGGATTCGTCCGGGACAGGAATTTGGAAAATGTTAGTTGAGGAATAAGAATCCTGCAAGTGTTGGAACAGGATTGGATTTTGGAAAGTGTTAGTTGCGGAATATGTACTCTGGAAAGTTTAGAATTGGATCTGAATTCTGCAAAGTGTTTCCAAAAGTATTATCTGAACATTGATAGGCAGGACCTCTCACAAAAATTACATGTGAGATCAGTCCAGGACTGAATATTAGGTTTCCTTAATAGTTGTGATATTACAATTGTAATTCTCACAGTTAACAACATTCTGTGTCTAGGTCCCAAGTCTATGGCAGTTTAGGCAGTTTGCGTGGGGGCTCTGAGCTCCAAATTTTGCAACAATTGTTTGTACCGAGTTTTAGTAGTGGTTAGGAGTGATAAAGAGGTGACATCGCAAGCACGTGCTTCCAGCCAGCAGCGGCATCTCCAAAGGTGATTCATTGCACAGCAGTGGTTGCAATACCACAGCAGAGGTTACAAGATCTTCAGCATTGGTTTCAACTGCAACATCAGCAGCAATACCATAGCAGAAGGATTAAGCACGACAAAGCTAAGTACCTGTGTTGATAGTGAGATGTATGATTCTGTATATTTCAATCGCCAGTAATAGATGTTGCTAATATTTAGCAGTTGGCTAGTTGGTGTGGGTCCGAAAATACTAATGAGCCGCTTAGCCTGAAGTCAGAGCAGGAGAGCATGATCAGCAGTGAATTTAGTAGTGCAAATAGTATGAAATCAGGCAAGGGAGATGAATTTGGGTGAGACACAATGTCGCAATTAATGCAAATGATAGAGGATTGGGATCCAAAATTGATTCTGTTAAAACCGATATGGGATCCAAAATTGATTCTGTTAGAACCGATATCGGTGACATAAATTTAAAAACCATCTCTGTTAAAGTCGATATTGTTGACCTAAATTTAAAAACTGATTTGGTTCAATCTGAAATAACTTCGGTTGTGAAAGACAAAATAGGTAAAATGGTTAGTGGAATCGAGAAATAGATGGACGGAAAATTAAAAACCATTCGGGATGAAATGGGCAAAATTTCTGATGAAGTTGGGATACTTAACTCTAAGGTAGATCAAGAGGAGAAAAATTTCAGTGATAAGGTGGGGAAGTTGCAGGCAGACCTGGGAGGCAACGTAAGAAACTGTATGAGTAGGCAAGATGCTCTAATGGCTGAGATGACAGAGGCTATTAGCAACTTATCCGTTTGAATAGGTAAAGGGGAGAAAGAAGTCGATAAAAAAAGGGATAAGTAGAATCTGGCATTAAAACTGAAAATAGTGAAGTTAAAAAGCAAATCAATTTAACAAGGCGGTTACCAAAAAATTTGCAGTGGGATTTAGTGCACAGTCCTAGCAACTCAATAGATGAAATAAAAAGTGAACTGAATTCTTTAGCTGCACATCAAACCTCTACAGTGATCAGTGTTCCGTGGATGAACTCAGGATAGATCAACAGTTTTGCAAACAGTGGGAAATATCACCCAGTAAATTTTCTATCAGCACGCAGGGATGATTTTATAAGGGCAATGTCCAATGAGGCAAAGATAAAATCCGTGAAAGGACATTTGGAAGGTGAGCCACAATCATGGGCAAATATACTTAGTGATACGTACAGTACGTACGAAATATCTGAAAGCAGTTTCCTGAACAAGTTCTGGAGTGAAGTGAAGCAAATGTGACTCCAAAATGAGTTTCTGAATGGGCCAACATTTAAATATGGGAATGGGACAATGCGAGAATTTTGTAAATGTGAACTTGCAAGGTTAATGTATGTGAAATGTCCACTGGGAGTGCTTACTAAAATTATGAAGTTGAAAAGCCGGTTACCGGAAAATTTGCTGTGGGATTTAGTGCACAGTCCTAGC
The DNA here is from genome assembly GCF_021461385.2 of Schistocerca piceifrons. Taxonomy (NCBI): domain Eukaryota; kingdom Metazoa; phylum Arthropoda; class Insecta; order Orthoptera; family Acrididae; genus Schistocerca; species Schistocerca piceifrons. The sequence goes on along the minus strand of NC_060138.1, from coordinate 986,793,663 downwards.
AACTCAATAGACAAATTTTTGGACTTTCTAGAAAAATTAGAATGGGCATTGAAATTTAAACCACCAAGTAAGCGGACAAATAGTTTTCAGACTGGAAATCGTGACTACGGTCCGAGTGATTACTATGAAAGACATCTGGGAAGTTATCAACAAAACGCGAACAGCATTTTTGATAATGGAAACAGTAACAGGAATACATCCAATGATAAATTTCATAGGGTTAATGGAACAGATACTTTTGTGACAGGGACAGACACCAAGAACATAGATTTGAGTGACTGGCACCTGGAGAAATGAACCGGTGTAATGGGAGATCGGGAAACTAAGTTTCACCAAATCTCAGGTCTGGAGATGGCAAAATAAACCAGCGATGAATAGAACATGAGTAAACAGAAATGTGATAGGTGTTAATAAATCAGCAGAAAGGCATCAGAAATTGAAATGAAATTAGTAAGAGATGAGAATCAAATAGGTAAATTTTCAAATCAGATCGTACGTAAAAGGCACAATCCTAAGATAATGAAAGATAAAGATAAAGCCAATGATGACGATTTAGGGCTAAATGATTTGTTTTATGAATGTGAGATGAAAGAGTGTGTGAATGTTAATACAATGAAAGATTCTATGTGTCAAAAGGAGGCTGAGGTGGAGCTGAATTTGGTGGAGTTAGATGGTATAGAAAATTCTAAAGAGGTACTATCCAGCAGTAATGATTATAGTGATGAAGGTGATGATTCAGTTGATATTATGATAGTGAAAGATGGTAAGGAGGTTAATAAGGGCAGCATAGCACTAGTCTCATCAGCTGTTGATGAATTTGTGTGTGTATCGGCAGATATTGGTGAACTAATCTTGAAGGAAGGTAGTAATGATGTTTTATGTGCAGAAGTTACGAAAGTTGCAGCTAATGGTATTGATACTTCAGAGGAAGAAATCTGTGTGTGTCTTTCTATTAGTGGAGGTGAAACTGAAATTCTGGATGGATCTGTTGATCTTGAATGTTTGTTTGAGAATGAATGTGGACCTGAATTTGACGTGTAATCTGAAATTAATGTGGTGCAGGAGCATGTAGGAGAGAAAAAGGTTTTATGCTCAGGTTTAAATCAAAACACAGTGGAATTTAATGGTACTGTTGATTCTGAAATTGCACGATGCTGTAGCTACAATTTATGTGAAACTATGAACAGTTCTTATATAGGTGATTTGACGACAAGAGGTAAATGAGGTACTATGTAGGGAGTTGAATGATGTATCAGCGGCTGTTGAAAGTGCTGTGTGTGAAGGTCTTTGTAATGACATGGAAGTAAAAGGTAATGCTTTATTTCATGATCATGATGTTGTAGCTACTAACAGTGATAATTTTAAGGGAGAATACAGTGAGTTTGATTCTAATATAGAAAGTGATATTTGGACAGAATGGTATCTTACAGAGGAATGTGATTTTACTGTAATTGATTGGTGATGGTATGGTAGAACATTACAATCATTATGCCTCATTTGTGGACTTGAGAGAAGTTTAAGATAGCAAGAGGTCTAAAACGGAGAAAAAATGAAATTGGGGCAAAAGAAGCATTTAATGAATTATTTTGGAAGGAATATGAAATTGAGGGGTGGATCGAACAGGATATGTGTACTCTAGAGATGGAAGAGAAGGGAGGAGACATAGAGAATGATTTATTGAGAGAACCATGTTTAGAGCAAAAAGAAATGATTAATGTTCAGCCTTAAAGTACACGATGAGAAAGTAGATGCACTGCTTGATTCTGGAAGTAATGTGTCAGCAGTGTCGGAAGGTTTTGTAAATAGGATAAAGAATAAGAAATTAGTTTTACTACCTGTAAATAGTGTAAAAATTAAAACGGCAGTTGGCGGTTTAAGTAAGTTTATAAGGCAAGAAGTCCTTTTGGAATTCAAGTGCGAGGCATATCATTTTAGTATAGTAGTGTATTGAATGGATTTGTAAAAGATGTGGTGATGGGAACAGATTTCTTATGTAAATATAAAACTTCGCTTCACTGTGTGGGAAGGTGCTTGGATTTTGAAATTGAGGGTGAAAAAAAGGAAAGTAAAATTTTAGAATCTTTTGACGGGGGACAACCAGATTGCACATACCAGAATTACACAGGGTTGGGATGAAGAGAACAATATGTATGACAAGATAAAGGAAACGGTAAAAGTAGTTGAGGGTAAATTGGAGGTAGAGAAAAAGGAGTTATGTGAATTGTTATGCCGTTATGAGGACATATTTTCTCATCGTCCAGGTAAATACTCCATAAAAGTGAAGCTGCACGAGCCGATTAAGTACAACTTATGTAATTCCTATTGCTGATTGGGGAAGCCATCAGGGCCAGGTTAAGGCAAATGCTAGAATGGAATATTATAGAGCAGTGTAGGAGCGATTATTGTAATTCCATTGTAATTGTAAAGAAAAAAGACCAATCGGTTAGAATCATGTTAGATGCGTGTAAGATAAATAAGGTAATCATGAGAGAACTCAACCAGCCTGGTAATACGGAGGAAGTGCTGCAAAACTTCAGAGACATAAAATTGATGTCTAGTGTTGACTTGACCTCAAGATTTTGGCAAGTCCCATTGGCAGAAGAAAGCAGACATTACACAGCTTTTTTATTTGAAGGACGAAGCTACCAGTTTAAGGTTGTACTGTTTGGCCTCATGATTTCAGTGGCAGTATTTGTGAGAGTGCTAAGCCATGTCTTAGGAGAATGCTTAATGAGCAAGTTGGTGACCTATGTGGACGACATTTTAATAGCAACAGAATCCTGGTATGAACACTGTAAATGGCAGGAGGAAATGCTTGTGGCCTTAAGACGAGGAGGAATGATGTTAAAGATTGCCACGTGTGAATTTGTCCAAGCAGAAATTCAGTTTCTATGACACACTCTTACATCTGTGGGAATTTTACTGAGTATCACGAAACTAAAATCAATCATGGATTGTAAAAGGCCAACCAACAGAAAGCAATTAAAATCATACCTCGGATTATGCGGGTTTTATTGAAAATTCTTGGGGGATGGAGGAATGAATAACCCAAATTTATGTAAATTATTAAAGAAAAACGCATCATGGAAATGGATGGAGGAACGTGAAAAGGGATTTCAGAACATAAAGGATAAACTGTGTGCGAGCAAGATGCTCTATTATCCCGACATGACACTTCCGTACTGTTTGTCGTCGGACAGTTCAGATTATGGGATAGGCAGCGAAATCTTCCAAGAAAAACAAATCAACGGGAAGATAGAACATCGGAGTGTGGCTTTCACCAGTCGCATACTCAACAAACACGAACATGGATACAGCGTATCAGAGAAGGAGCTCCTTGCAATCGTGTATGGATTCAAAAAGTTCCGTATGTATTTGGAAGGTAGAGAGGTGACAGTCCTATCCGATCATAAGGCCCTTAGCTTTCTGCAAGACTGTAGAATACTAAACAACCGTTTGATGCACTGGGCAATGTTCCTGCAGCAATTTAGTTACCAGATATACTATATCAAAGGGACTGAGAATTGTACTGCTGATGCTCTATCATGGCTGCCCATTGGAGAGGAAGACAATGACGGGAAGGAGACAAAGAATTAATTTCAGCTACTGTACATGAGAGGAGTACTGGGGGAAAAGGAAATTCATGCGGTCTGCAGGGATATGTGGAGAGCACGAAATGATGACACTGCCCTGTAGAACATCAAAATAAATTTTGACAGCAAAGGCTATGAAAAAATACCCCACTATTTCAAGATCCACAAGCGTGTGCTGTTTTGCAGAAGAGACGAGAAAACGGATCACTGTAGACTGTGCTTCCCAGGCAAACACGTCGAACAGATGATAGATTACGTCCATGTAAGTCACTGTCATTACGAGGCCCAGAAGTGCACAGAACTTACAGAGCAATACATCCACATTAACAACCTCCCCAGATGAGTACTCGCACAGCTGGCTGCCTGTGATTGATGTCAGTGAGTAAAATATTGCACTACAGCCCAACAAGTGGAAATGCAAAGCATAATACCGACCAAGGTAGGAGAGTTACTGGCGGTTGACAATTTTGGCCTACTGTCCACAAGACATGGCGGTATGAAGTACATATTTGTTGTTGTGGACCTCTTTTCAAAATTCATTAAACTTTATCCGATATGGAAAGCTAACAGTGAGACACTAATAGCCAAGTTAGAAAAGGATTTCTTTAAAAATGTAATCAAACCAGAAAGGCTGTTATCTGACAATGGATCTCAGTTTACATCAAACATTTGGAACAAATTTATGAAGGACCAGGATATAAAACATATTAAAATATCTGTGTACCACCTGGCAAGTAACTCTTGCTAGCACTATACGCGAGAAGTTGGATGACTGTGTCGGACTTAAGCGAGTGATAAACACTCAAAGTGGGTGGAATATGCACGTTCATTTGAGGTCGTTCTAAACAGCATGAAAAGTAATGCAACTGTATATTTGCCCTCGGAGGTGAAGACAGGAATCAAACCGAAATTTCTATTAACAGAAATTGTGGAGTTCCCGCAATGCCTGTCTGAGTCAGCTGCTGAGAGGGAGCAGGCGGTAAAATCCCGTATGGAGCAGCTGGCAGCGGAAAGGAAGAAACGGCATGATAGGTGGTACAAACCAATTAAATAAAAAATAGGAGACAAAATCCTAGTACAAACGAAAGAAAAGTCCAGCGAAGTGAATGGAGAAATAAAAAAGTTGTCTGAGCCGTACTATGGGGCATTTGTAGTGGCAAAATGTCTGCACCCTAATGCCTACCGACTCGAATACCCTGTTTCAGGAAAACTTCTAGGATTAAGAAATGTGAAAGAATTGAGACTGTACATTGAGAATGGGAAAGTAGGTCACGAAATAAGTTATCTGTGTTTAGATTATAAAATTATTTGGAGGGGTAATTTGCAATGTTTAATTTCAGGATTTATTATAGCTTGTTGGTCATTTAGTCACATAAGGATTTTTTTTTTTTTGGGGCACAGGATCTGTGCAATTATAAAGAGATAGTTTAGATGCACATCTGGGTGTGACGAGGTCGGAGAACTCAATTATTTGGTGAACGGTACCAAGTCAAAAATCAGTGCACAGTATGCATATAAATTAGGTTTTTGGGGGTATATAAGGGATTTATTTATGTGTATGAATGTGTTACACAAAAGTTTTTGGATGTTTTTATGTTAGTTGTAATTTCCAAATTATAAGTTATAGTCACGCCAATTGGGGTGCATGGAGGTCGGAGAAATTTGGAAAATGAAAATCAATAATGCTTACATAGGAAGACAGATGTATGTTTATCTACTTATCTGAGAATACTTTGGGGGAATAATTTATTGTTGTACGGAGTAATGATTTGTGTATGCAGCTTCACTGCACAGAATTAAACGAAGGGTGAGATTTGTTCATTTTTGTTGTTAGTTTTGAGTCTAATGGGAATTATTTAAATTAAAAGAGAATATTAATTTGCCGATGAAGTTGATTGGGAATCCATCATGAGATGCATGTCTCTAGTGGGACTTGAATAACGTGTCAGAATCATTGAAGAATTTACAAGCACCTTGCAAATGATGTACATCGATTGTTTACTGTGTAGTTTACATATGTTTGTATTGATTCCACTAGGGGAAGTGATCATTGTAGATCCTGGGTGGTTTCGGAAAGTGTTTGTTTTCTGGTATCTACACCTGATTCAAATTTCAACAGATTTGTTCCCGCAAAACGATAGTGATGGAATGCAGAGCCAAACAGAATTTCAGCAGGGTACTCAGCTCTGAATCTGTGGAGTGCCGCTGGGGACTTCGTTGTGATGAAAAGGTTCTGTGAAAGTGAGCGCAGTGGTGCTGATATTTCTGTGGTATTTCAATAGGCAGTCGATTTTGATAATTGTATAGTTTTATTTGGCATTTAATTAATGTGCCACAATTCATAATTTATGTTAGATATAAGTTTAATTTAAATTTAAAGGATGCTGTATCAACACCACTACAAATAATTACACTATTGATCTGGCACTTAGGATACTTATGTTATTGTATTATGAATTTGTGTCTTATAACTTTCTTCATAACATATATGGCACACCAACATATTATGAAGTGGAGGTGTAATAGTTAACTAGCGTTTCACTCTCATTTAAGTGTATGGCCAAAAGAGTCAGCCTACAGAAATTGTGAAACAAAAATCCTGTCATCCAGGACCGCTTGCCACAAAGGATGCAGATTCTACATGAGATGGGGCATCTATTGTCTATTGAGGCCTAAGTGTCGTACTGTGGGAGCGAGCAGACCCTCCGCCACACACTGTCAGGTGGCTTGCGGAGTAGGGATGTAGATGTAGATGTAGAACATACATGATAGGGAAACCAAGTAGAAGGTTTCATGTGGCAAGGAGACGTAGAGGCGTTACATATGGTGGACTTAAGATTGGCCACAAAGGGAACCATTTATGAAAACTATTTAATTCTGTAGTAATACAGGGAATCAAGCCGCATTAATTTTAATCTGCCATCCTCCATAAATTTTCATGGTGACCCCAATAAAACTTGAATACTGATCATATCTATAACAGTTTAGGATTTAGTGTTAATGTGACATTAACAAGTTTTGTAACAAAGACCTGAATGCTGAAATCTGAATGCTTTGGTCGATCTTAACGATTTACATCTCATATAGAAGCGTGTCATTAAAATGACAAAATGGTTCAAATGGCTCTGAGCACTATCGGACTTAACATCTGTGGTCATCAGTTCCCTAGAACTTACAACTACTTAACCTAACTAACCTAAGGACATCACACACATCCATGCCCGAGGCAGGATTCGAACCTGCGACCGTAGCAGTCGTGCGGTTCCGAACTGAGCGCCTAGAACCGCTAGACCACCGCGGCCAGCTTAAAATGACAAAAGTTGTAAATATCAACTGTGTAACTTAATTTGTTTAAAAGATATAGTAAATTTAAATTATCAGTATTTACAGTTAAGCATCAGATCACCATTTCCTCCACACAAAACACATTGAATGATGACAGCATGACACCTTTTTGAATCACTAGGTAATAGAATATTTGTTATAAAGTTTAGTGCATAATAGCTACTTTTGTTCTTTATTCATTTATTTATTTATCTATCAGAAAGCACATTGGTGCAAGGCTACTGGCTGTGGCATTCAAAGTTAATAAGGAAATTGTATTGGTTTTGTGTAAAAGAATTTATCGTTTATTATGTAATGGATATTATTACTTTATTTAGAACATGAAAGTGGTCAATCTTTGATTATTTAAATATGTTAAAATGTAAAATAATGTAGAATAACCTATAACCAATCAGATGGATGGCTTCAGAAAAGGGAACTGCCCTAGTTAGTTGAGCGAGGACATTCGGCGCATGGGAAATGTGGCAGGGTACAGGCAGAGGGACAGTGCTGAAGGAGATGCAAAAGCAGACAGTCGGTCTTTAGGTAGCTAGGAAGTGAAATGATTTAGAAAGTTTTGTGTTGTATGGTATCACGGGACTTAAGTCTCTGAGCTGTGAGCAGCCGCGTGCCTGGTGTGAACTCTAACTTTTAGTGTGGTTAAGGAGGTGGAGTATTGGACTTGTGTTTCATGATGAGATTGTGGAAGATTGAACTGTATCAAATAGATATGCGCTCAAGTGTAAAAGTAACTCTAACTACGAAGATTTTCACTATTAGTTTGCTTTATGGATAAACATTATTTTAACTAAGTCACAACTGTGTGGCCTACGTCGTTTATGGGTCATTAATTTAGTTCCCGATATTATTATTACTGTTATTATATGTTATGTTAACTTTGTATTTTGCAAACTTGCCATCAGCCAGACAACTTAACCAAAGGGTCACAAGTGTCTAATTTAGGGCGTGTAATGCGACACGTGTTGTTCAACCCCTAGATGAGTTTGAGCCAAGACTTTTTGAGAAAGAGAAACCGCATGTGAGCCTCAACATCCATGGGATGTTAGCTCGCAAGATCAACCAATACAAAAATTTGAGGGTAGGAAATTCCTGGGTGCATTGACAGCAAACGTAATTGGTCTCCCCACATCCTTCAGCTCTATAAAAGACTTAGTTCAGCAATATATATACTATGAATTATTGCTTCAGTGACCAAAGTGGATACCATTAAGGCTTCCTACTTTGTCTACTTTCATTCAATAAGGTCTTATGATGTTATATTCTGGTGGAACCAGCCTCTTGGGGTAGGGGGGGGGGGGGTGCGGAGGGGAGAGGAGGAGAGGGGCAGGGGGGAGGGGGGAGGTGGGGAGGGGGGGAAGATGAAGGGGGGAGGGGGGAAGAAGAAGAAGAAGAAGAAGGGCAGCTATCAGAATAATGAGTGGTATCCATCACAGACGTTCTTGCAGGAACTTGTTTCGAAAGATGGGGGCCCTTACCGCCCTGCTCACAATATTCATTTTTCCTTGTTGACCTACATCTGTAAAAACCTTTCTCTATAGAAGACAACAGTGAATTTCATAACTAGAACACCAGAGATAAAAACAGTCTACACATTGAATCGAAAAATCTAAATCTGGTACAAAAAGGAGCTTATTATCCAGTATTAAGCTGTTTAATGCACTCCCACCACATATCAAAAGTCTGCGTAAACAATTACCGATAATCAAACAAATCCTGATAAAGTACCTAACAGAGAAATCTTTTTATACAGTTGATGAATTTGTGGCAGAAAAAGAATACCACCACTAAATTTATAATTGTTTTACAAATACTTTCAATCTGATTACCACAGATATATAATAATTTTGGTTTTCTATATTCATAAAAAAAGTGCTCCGTCTTCAGGCCATGAGTGGCCTACTGGGACCCATCCGTCCGCTGTGTCATCCTCAGAGGAGGATGTGGATAGGACGGGGCGTGGGGTCAGCACACTGCTCTCCCGGTGGTTATGATGGTATTCTTGACCGAAGCCACTGCTATTCAGTCGAGTAGCTCCTCAATTGGTATCGCGAGGCTGGGTTACACCCCAAAAAAAATGGCAACAGCGCATGGCGGCTGGATCGTCACCCATCCAAGTGCCGGCCACGACCAACAGCGCTTAACTTGGTGATCTCACGAGAACCGATGTATCCACTGTGGCAAGGCCGTTGCCTTTCTATATTCATGCATGTATTTACTGTATTATTTAGCTTACTTTTGCTTCCTCTGTATATTACAGAGGCTTCCTAAGTGTAACACAGTATTCTCTTAATTGGGTTTATATTCTCCACTTGATATCTTATCTACATTGTATCTTTTATTGTATTTATGTAAATTAGCTTATATCTGATCCTGCCTTAGTGTACCACAATATTCTGTCAACTGGGTATATGTATATATTATTTGACCCCTTATTTGCATTGTATCTTTTATAGTATTTATGTGAGTTATACCTGAAATACGTACAGCTTGACACATTACATATCCTTGCCATTTACTCAGTACCTGGATCTATGAAATAAATAAATAACAAATCTTATACCTGTTTATCTGTGGATAACTATGTTACAAAAAACATGAGTCACTACTTTATGAGCTGCTTGGACTATTCATTAATGTTAAACCGATTATAGACAAAATATACATATCTTAACACATTAGATGATAATTATGGTGAAGAAGTTCATCACTTCACTCTGAAAGGGGACAGGAACAGAAATATGATACAAATTTGCTGCAAATTATTCTCATATTTCTCAGCTCAAGAACAGGGAAAACTCTGTGATAAGTTTCCATCACAGTCATTCACAATTAAAAATATGATGAGGTTACAATCTGTAGCCAAAACTACAACAAAATTTTTGATTTGCTTTTGTCGGAACTGTTAACCATTTCTCATTTGAAGAAGTATTATCAATAATGAGTAACGGTTGCATTTCTCCTTCCTTTGATATTGATTTCTTACTATTGTGTGTATTATATTTGATTTCTTACTCTTTTTCCCTATATGTTCATTTTATTATGTTTATATGTCTTTGAATTATTCTTGTATACAAATATGTATATTTTTAAATCAGCACAGTCTGTGTCCTGGTACTTCTGACATGAATAAATAAATAATTTCTCCTTGCTGACAGGTTTAATTTTGCTTCTTTTGGCAAAACATAGTATAAATTGCAATAACTACTGAGACAGAATATTGAAACAGTGTGTCTTATTAAACAAGAAATAAGTAACCAGGGAGGTCAATACATATGGAAAAACTCATTGTGTCATTCTGCAGTAAGAGAAGAGAATAAATTTCAGGTTATTTTTGTACTAGCAAATTCTATTTTTGATAGTTATCATTGACTTTAAAAAAATTACAGTACCAGATTGGAAAAAATTAAATAAAAACTATAATTTCTGCTATATCAGTTTAGATAAGAAAGTTCCATATGTTAACCACATGGTAAAATACTCTCCTATTTGTGTGCTGTCGTTTGCCACACTTTCGTTTCAACAACTCAAATGGGTTAAAAGATATCAGGTATTTTATCAATATTTCATTCTTGCATGCTTGCGATTGCAATTGAATCCATTTTTTTGAGATTGGAGGCAATCAATTTTTTAAATGAATAGTTTTCGTAAAATTGTCCGAGAAAGATTGCAAGATGTTTGCCCCAATTCTGTCAACATAGTGCATTGTCAACCACTGTGCCAAAAGCAGGCAAAGAGTGTCTTGTTCATTCTGGCTCGCCAGTGGTTGCTAGACCTCGCTGGTCAGTGCTGCACTGCCACCTGGTTACCCTTAATATCTCCCCCCCCCCCCCCCCCCTCCCCCACCTTTCTCTTTTCAAAACCAAATTGACAATTCCTTCATGCCTCAGGATGTGTCCTATCAACCAATCCCTTATTTTAGTCAAGTTGTATCATACATTCCTTTTACCCCCAATTTGATTCAGTATATCTTCATTAGTTATTTGATCTTCCCATCTAATTTTCAATATTCTTCTGTAGAACCACATTTTGAAAGCTTCTATTTTCTTCTTGTCTGAACTGGTTATTGGTCACATTTCACTGTCTTACAAATACCTTCAGAAAAGACTTCCTAATGCTTAAATTTATATTAAGTGTTGACACATATTTCTTTCCAGAAATGTTTTTTTTGTTGCTGTCAGTCTGCAGTTTATATCCTCTCTACTTTGGCCGTTGTCAATTATTTTGCTGCCCAAATGCCCCAACTTACTGACTATTTTTAGTGTCTCATTTCCTATTCTAATGATACCAGCATAAGCAAATTTAATTCAACTACATTCCATTACCCTTGATTTACTTTGTTAATGTTCATCTTCTAATATCTTTACAAGATATTTTACATTCCATTCAATGTCTCTCCCAAGTTAAGGAGAAAATTACCATTTCTCCACTCTGGGGGCAATTTAGATTGATACGAAAATAGAAGTAGGGATAGAAAATTTCAAAACACCATGATCACTTTAGAGCAGCATTTATTTAGATTACCAGTTTTGGTAAATTATGTTGCTCTCTTCAGATCTTATGCACTACACTTCAAAGACTCTCATTCACGTGTACAATAATTTGTTTGACATAATAAATAAACATCCCAAAAACGTGCACACCATAGCATACGTAAAACAGTCATTATACAAAATATCAAACACAGTGCACCAATTACACATGCTCATGCTAGCTTAAAAACTGCATAGACAAGAGTGTGTATGCCTAAAAACTGCATACTGACTCATGTCTACGTAGTTTTTAGGCTAGCATGAGCTAGTGCACTATGTACGATATTTTATACAATGATTGTTTTCCTTTTGATGTGCCAATATACTATGCAATGCGTCTTCTTGGACTGTCTGTCTATTATGTGACATAAATTATTGTACAAGTGGAGGAAATTCTTTGAAGTATAGTGCTTAAGATTCAAAGATGGCAATATAGTTTGCCAAAACTGATAATCTGAATAAAAGTTTTAATAAAGTGATCATCGGATTTGGAAGTTTATGTGTATTTCTGTGATTATCATTTCACTGACAAACCTCAAAATTGTTATTTCTTCTCCCTTAATTTTAATTCCCTTTCCAAAATTCCCTTCATTTCCTTTACTGCTTGCTCATAGTGCAGATTAAATAACATCAGAGGTAGGCCACAGCCCTGTCTCACTCCCTTTTCAACTACTGTTTCCCTTTCAATCCCTTTGGTCTGGATCTTTTAACTGCAGTACTCGTTCCTGTAAAAGTCGTAGATAACTTTTTGCTCCCTGTATTTTATCCATTTATAATTTTAAATAGTGTATTCCAATCAAAATCAATAGATTCTTCTAAAAATACAAATGCTTTAAACACAGGCTTGCTTTTGTTCAGTTTAACTTATAAAATAAGATGTAGGGTCAGTATGGCCTTGCATATCCCTGCATTTCTCTGGTACCCCTTCCAATAGGCCAGCTTCTGTTAGTTTTTCCATTATTCTGTAAATAATTTAAGTAAGTATTTTGTAACCATGACTTATTAAACTGATAATTGGGTGATACAGCTAACAGCACTTGCCTTCTTTGGAATATGAATTATAACATCATTCTTGATGTCTGTGGGTATTTCACTTGTCTGATATATATTGTATACAAAGTAAAATAATTTCATCATGACTGGCTTCCCAAAGATCTTAATAATTCTGAGGGAATGTCACCTACTCCTGGTAACTTGTTTTGATGTAAGTCTTTCTGAGCTCTGTCAGGTTCTTCTTGAAGTATCGTATCTGTCATCTGACATTCATTTACTTCATTTTTTGTAATATTGTATTCAAGTTTGTTTCCCCTGTATAGTCCCTACAAATACTGTGAAGTAAAACAGGAAAATTCAAGAACTTTTTCAAAACTTTTTTCTCTGATGCTCCCACAGAATAATGACAGGAAAAAGAGTTTATCACTTATTGAATTTCTGCTGTTCATGCAGTAAAACTTCAGCATCAGGTATGAAATTTTAATTTATTACTTCTATACTAATAATTTTTTTGCAATTCATTTTGGAAGCAGTATCTTCATATAGCACTGAATGTACCGGCAAAATTATATCATTGTACAACACATAATTGAGGAAGTATGACATTTTATATGTCTGAATTCAACTTTACAGAATCTGTGGTGAGGATGGGAAGGGGGAGTTACTGGTATTCTGTGTATTCTACTACTATGACTGAAAGAAATAATGTAGTTGAATGAGCAACTGATAAAGGAGAAAGAAAAGAATTTAAAGTAGTAAACTGTAAGAAATTATTGACTATCACAAGAGGACTCTGAATGGCAAAAGCGATGAAACAGCTACTTAAATCCCACAAATTATGTTGCACTGTAAGCTTTTAAATGGATGGTTTAGTGGGCTTTGGCCACAATTTGGTTGTTGCCTTTCAACATGCAATCCCTGCATGTGGGTACACCCACATACAAATTACGTGGTTGTTTAACCAGTTCTGAGATTAGGCCTGGTTTTCTGTGTGTTTAGAAGTCCTATCACCAAACCAAGAGTTATCAAGTTTTTTGACAACAGTGTGTTCTAGCTTCAAGCATTTTGTCTTGATTTCAATCAAACTCAAGCTTTCCACCTGCAGACTTGATATATTTAGCATTGTTGGACTCATCCCACATTTACTTCACTCCTTCTGTGATGCTACAGAGATACTGAGGGTTGATAATGGACAATAAAAGTAGTCATTTAACTGGTAATGTCTATGATACAGCTCTTACTGCACAAGTCAAATTGGTGTTAATATTCTGCCATTATTTGTGACTGAGAATGGATTGTAGTATGTAACTGCTGGAAACAACACTGAAAGGACTGCCACTCTAATATCTAAGGCATTTCCAAAACAGCCAGTTTCCATGATTTTTAAAGTCTATTATGTTATGTTTTAAGTTTTGTCGCTGTTCTCCAAAGATGTGTTACATATGCCTGGATATGATAAATCAGGTTTATGTTTCAAGTGTTGTCTATTAACACTAAGCCGTCCGGTGACACCACAGTGGTGTAGTGCATGAAACAGCAGTCAACGGCCGGCGACAGCACAGTGGTGTTGTGCACAAAATAGCGGTCAATGGCTGGCAACACCACAGTGATGTTGTGTGCATAGTATCACTCAGTGGCTGGTGACACCACAGTGGTGTCGCATACATAGTATTGCTCAGTGGCCGGCGACACCACAGCGATGCTGTGTGTGAAATAGCGGTCAATGGCTAGCGACACCACAATGGTACTGTGAGCATAGTACTGCTTAGTGGCCGACGACAGCACTTTAGTATCTTTTGCATTCTGTTGGTGTTTTGTGTAGGTAACAATAAATTATGCACGCCAACCAGTTTTTTGTTTTTATAAGTACTTGTGCCCTTTCATCATGGTAGAGAAAAGAGACAATATGATTATTTGCAATGAATGCATGGACGTCTTGTCTGAGGTTCCAGATGACTTGGCTGATTGGGAAGAAGACACTGGATATCAAAAAATGAAAGTGAAGCTGAATTGTCGGAAAATAGTGAAATATGTCCAAGAAGAATTCAGCAAACGCTACAGTTGCCAACTGATTCAGAAGAATCAGATGAAGAAAACAGTGTGCAGTGGTCAGATTTTGGTTTACCGAGGACTAAAAATAAATTTGGTGGATCTCTGGGTTCAAACATATTTCCCAAAGATACACAGAGTGTCAAGGATGTATATATATTTGTCCGCTTGTGTCCGTGTATGTGCGGATGTATGTATGTGTGTGTGTGTGCGAGTGTATACCCCTTTTTTCCCCCTAAGGTAAGTCTTTCCGCTCCTGGGATTGGAATGACTCCTTACCCTCTCCCTTAAAACCCACATCCTTTTGTCTTTCCCTCTCCTTCCCTCTTTCCGATGAAGCAACCGTTGGTTGTGAAAGCTTGAATTTTATGTGTATGTTTGTGTTTGTTTGTGTGTCTATCAACATGCCAGCGCTTTCGTTTGGTAACTCACATCATCTTTGTTTTTAGATATATTTTTCCCACGTGGAATGTTTCCCTCTATTTTTTTATATATATATATATATATATATATATATATATATATATATATATATATATATATATATATATATATATATATCATTCCCAATATATAATTCTATATTGGGAACGATCTATTTGAATATATTAGCAATGAAACCAACAAGTACTACAGTCAAAATTGCAACAGAAGGAAACTGGATAAAAAAAAAAATGCCAAGTTTGTTGACATTATGGAACCCGAACTTAGAAAATGGTTTGGGCTTGCTATCCTTATGGGAATTGTAAAAAAAGCAAGGATCGATGATTATTGGTCAACAAATCTGTTGATAGACACATTGATATATCGCAAAACGATGTCCCGCAACTGATTCTGACAAATATTATCATTTTTACATTTTTCCAACAATAAAAAAGATAATGCCGACTGGCTTTTCAATGTGCAATTTGTAACTGATTATTTTTCCAAAAACTTTAAAGAAACTTTTAATCTAAGTCAAAACACTCAATTGATGAAGGAATGATACTGTGACATGAACGGTTAAATTGTAAAGTTTACAATCCGTCGAAAGTTACCAAACATGGCATACTCATTTGATTGCTGTGTGATTCGAGTACAGGATGCATTTCCTCATTCAGGATATATTCCAGTGCTGGGCAGCCTTTATCAAAAACAGTAATGGAACTATTGATACCTTCTTATGGAAAGTGGCATCACCTCTACATGGATAATTATTATAACAATGTAAAACTTGCAGAGCAGTTACTTGAAAAGAGAATTCGAGTTTGTGGAATGATATGGCAAAATAGAGGATTTCTGGAAAAATTAAATTGCACAAAAGTCAATGTGTTTGAAGCTTGTCATCAACGGAAAGGTGAAGTACTCACACAGGTATGGAGAGCTCTGAAAATTAAAATGATATGAATGATCTCTACAATACATAATGTCACTTTTACTGACACTCAAAGAAAATACAGAAAAACCAATTACACAATAAAAAAAACCTGAAAGTGTATTAGACTACAACAAATTCATGAAAGGAGTGGATCGGGCAGACAAATATTAGAGTTATTACCCTGTATACAGAAAAACTATAAACTGGTCAAAAAAGGTTTGCATGTACCTCTTTAATTGTGCACTATTTAAGGCATTCCATACATATTAGTATTTCAATACATAACCCAAGAGTCTCCAATTTCATGATATTTTTATTGAAAGTATCTGATATGAGAATAAAAGACCATGTACTTGCTTTTGAGGAAAACTTGGAGGTTGCCACTACATAGATCCATTTGACAGAATTCCCGGTCACGTAAAGCAACACCACCTAATACTTATATTCGAAACGAATAAATGAAAACGAAGAAACTGCCATGTATGTTCCAAAAACAAAAGAAGAAGAAGAACAAACTTAATGTGCAAGTCTTGTGGAGTTGTGTTACATCTTGGAGACTGTTTTGCTGCATATCACATGAAAGAGAAATACTAACTACCAAAGACAATGCAAACAAACAAATATATGAAAAAAACAAATTTTGTATTTATTTATGTATGTATATCTTCAAAATTTCATGAAAATAGGGGAACAGGGTTGAGAACTAAGGATGAGATTAGTAAAACTTAACAATTTATAATCTCCTGACAATGTCAAGAACAGCTGGTGACAAGCCAAATAATCTGAATTAGTGCTGCCGGTGCCAAGCAAATAAATTTGTACAAATTGTTTGGACGACAAAGTGTTAAGATAAAGTTTGAGTTTGTAATCAGCTTGTCTCTTATCCTGTTGAAAGCAGCTAGCTTAAGTTTTGCATGGATACAGTTAGTCTAACAATGCCTCTTGTAAGAAGTGATTCAGGTTACTGGAATTCCATTTATTGTCTTGTTAAACATGTCCATTCTGACCAAAAGTATCCAGACATAACTATATAATACGGAGCAGACCACTAGATGTCACAAGAGGCAGACCTGCCAGAGTGAAGGGAGGCAGGGAGTTGTGTGTTGTCAGTAAAGTACAATACCAGCAGAATGTGTCAGACAGGAGAGCTCAGTGACTTCAGACATGGACTAGTCATCAGATGTCACCTGAGTACCAAATCCATTAGGGAAATTTCATCTCTTCTAAAGGCACCCAAGGTGCTTGTTGGTGGTGTGACTGAATGCAAACGAAAAGCCACACCCAAACCAAGGTCAGGCAGCCCTCAGGTACTGAGAGACAGGGATGGTGGTTGTAAAAAATTGCATGAAATCAGTGGAAGGAATCACTTGTGAGTTCCAAAGTGCTAACAGCACTCCAGCTAGCACAATGTGTATAGTAAGATAAGAAGAATGGGATACAGTGATCAAGTAGTTCCTCATAAGCCACACATTTCTACAGTCAATGCTAACTGATAGTTGAGGTGATGTAAATAGTGATGCCACTTGACAGTGAATGATGGGAAACAACTGATTTGGAATGATGAATTATGATATGCCCTGTGGTAATCTGATGGAAAGATTTGCATTTGACAAATGCCTTGAAAATGTTACCTCCCATCATTTGTAATGCCATCAGTGAAGTATGGAGGAAGCAGCTTTGTGGTACAGAGGTTTTTTTATGGTTAGAGTGTGTCATCCTCCTGTACTTAAGAAAATGATAAACATGGAAGTATTTACAACATTATGTACTGTAAAGGTGATGATGATTGATTGTATCAGCATGACAATGCACCCTGTCACACAGCAGCAGCTGTGAGGCACTGATTTGTGGATAGTAACTTTCCTGACTCCCATTCCACCACAGACATTCAACACATGACTGGAAATATCTCCAGTAGAGTTCAGACCATCATAAAGATGAAGGATGGACTCACCCCATATTATTGTCCACTAATAATGCTTTTGACCAGATGGTGTATACCAAAAGAGAGAAATGCTGGAATTGAATTTTGAACTAATCAAGCATTTAACCTATTAACTGTCACTAATATTTCATCATCAATTGACTTGAACCATAGTGTTATGCAAGAGATTGTCCAGTAGGAGCCAAGAGTCTGGTCTTGCATGAAATTAACTTCAGCAACTGCAAAAACATTCTTATTCAGCAAAATGTGGATTGTGCAGATCTTAGATAAAAAAATCATTGCACGGATATTATTCTGTTCCTGGAACTGTCAACAAGTTACAGATAATATGCTTCATAAACTCTTAACCATGTACATAAAATAATAAAACTCAGTAAAAAACAACATACCTGGAAGTATGTCAGACCAGAAAGATAGAGGGCTGGAATTACATGAAGAGTTGTTCCAATGGCAAGCAGGAGCTCAAATTTATGAATGGAATGTTTGTAATATCCACGCAAACCAAGACACCAAATCTTAAACAGTGTTTCCAAGTCAAGAAACAATGTAAAAGCAACCTGTAAAGAAAACAAAACAATTAAAGCTGACTGATGATAACAGATAACAAATGAAATTAAATTGCACTATTGCAGTGATCAGTTAGTAGTCCTATAGCCTGCCGTATGCCTTGCTTCTACAAAATTACAGCTTGAACAAAACAAATATTTGCAGACAAGGATAGGTCAGGTGATGAAGTTTCAGCTGTGGAACAACTACCATCCAAACATCATATTCCAAAGATTCCAGTTTGAAGAAAGAGTTCCAGGACTGTGCAATGCATCAATAAATCCAGTTGTTATAAACTTTCTTTATGTGCTACAGCATTTGCTATTAGCACCCTCGAAGAAGACTCTCAGCACAGTGGCAATTGGTATAGCTGAATCAATGAAAACTGGTTGACATCAACAATGTTAACCATTTTGTGGTCACTATCAATATTAAATAGCAAACAACACTGCATTTCAACATCTGTATCTATGAAAGCAAATGCAACATTCATTGTTAATGATAGCTGAAATGTCATCTACATCTACTCAGATACTCTGCAAGCCACCGTAAAGTGCATGGTGGAGGGTACTCTGTACTACTACTTATCATTTCCCCTCCTGTTCCACTCGCAAATAGAGCGAAGGAAAAACAATGATCTGTATCATCCCTAATTTATCATATCTTATCTTCGTGATCCTTACACATGTTGTATGTTGGTGGGAGTAGAATTATTTGGCAGTCAGCTTCAAATGGAAGTTCTCTAAATTTTCTTAACAGTGTTTCCCAGAAAGAAAGCTGCCTTCCCGCCAGGGCTTCTCGTTCGAGTTCCCGAAGCATCTCCCTAACACATATGTTTTGTTCAAATCTACCGGTAACAAATCTAGTGGCATTCCTCTGAACTGCTTTGATATCTTCCTTCAATCCGACCTGGTACGGACCCCAAACACTCAAGCAGTACTCAATAATAGGTCACACCAGTGTCCTATATGTGGTCTCCTTTACAAGTGAACCACTCTTTCCTAAAATTCTCCCAATAAACTGAAGTTGGCCATTTGCTTTCCCTGCCTCAATTTATAGTTGCTCTTTCCACCTTATATTGCTTTGCACTGTTATGCCCAGACATTTAAACAACTGGACTGTGTCAAGCTGGACACTAGTAATACTGTATCCAAACATTACAGGTTTGTTCTTCCTACGTATCAGCATTAACTTACATTTTTCCACATTTAGGGCTAGGTGTCATTCATCACACCAACTGTAAATTTTGTCTGTCATCTTGTATCTTCATATAGTCACTCAACTTTGATACATTATCATACAACATGGCATCATCAACAAACGAATGCAGATTGCTGCATATTCTCTCTGCCAAATCACTTATGCATACAGAGAACAACAGCAGTCCTATCACACTTCCCTGGGGCACTCCTATTACTTTGGAAGTCTTCAAGCCACACACATATCTGTGAACTTATTCCATATGCTCATACCTTCATTAACAGCCTGCAATGGGGCACTGTGTCAAATTCTTTCCAGAAATCTAGAAATACTGAATCTGCCTGTTGCCCTTCATCCACAGTTCTCAGTATATCATGAGAAAATGGCAAGCTGAGTTTCACATGAGCGATGCTTTCTAAAGCCATGCTGATTCACGGACATAAGCTGCTTAGCCTCAAGAAAGTTTATTATATTCAGACTGAGAATGTGTTCAAGGATTCTGCAGGCCCATTCTTTTACCTTTCTTATATAATGGTGCCACCTGGGCTTTTCTCCAGTCACCTGGGACTTTGTGCTGGGTGAGAGATTCACGATAAATGCAAGCTAGGTAAGGAGCCAACGCCGTAGAGTGCTCTTTGTAAAATCGAACTAGGATGCCATCCGGACCCGATGATTTATTTGTTTTCAAATCTTTAAGTTGCTTCTCTACACTAGACTTATGTGTAATTGGATTTGATATCATCATCTTTATTGACATATTATTTGCACTAACTCTTGTGTTAGCAACTAGCTGCAGTTGGTAGTGAATCGAAAGTATTCGGCAATGGTCAATGAATTTCATTTTCAGCCACCTTGCTGAAGATTTTCATATAGAGAGTGTAGAGTATCTACATATTCACGGTTTTATACAACAAAAAACATGTTATTGCAAGAAGGTAGGTCATTCTAATAATTTATTCTGCAAGCACTGTAATAGAAGGACTTAATAGTTTCACACTGAAAATATATTTATAATTATGACAAGAATAAGTGTGTTTTATCCTAGTATTTACAATGACAGAGAGACAGAATGGCTGGTCAGTACTTACCTTCAACAGGTAAAATTTCACTACTTTTGGTACATTTTAAAAAGAACAGACTAATTGTAGCTTACGGAACTATTAGTTCCTTCATCACGGAGGTAAGAGGGTTAGATTTGGGAAGATTACCAAAGAGCAGCAGGTCACTCAGACCCTTGGATGGGAGAGATCCACCTGTTGTGATGATGAAGGGAACAAAGATGTAGGGGACAAGCATCAGAGGGAGGGAGTGTAGGAGGTAAAAGATAATATACTGGTATCTTGTGCAGTCTAGAGGTGATATAGAGCAGACTAAAAAACAAAAGATGGGTACAAGATGAGTCATCATCATCATCATCTTGGACAGTTTCCAGTCTCTGGCTGGGTCTGTATGGAACATGGGCCTCTCCATCATCTTCTGTCTTGCCACCATCTCTCCGTCTTCACCTTGGTCCAGTCTTCTCCTTTCTTCTGGATGCATTCCTCTACTCCTTTCAGCCATTTCTCTTCCGGTCTTCCTCTTGGTCTGGTTCCTTCTAGTTTCATCTCATGTATCCTCCTGGGTATCCTCTTCTCCTCCATTCTCTTAACATGTCCATACCATCTCAGCCTTGATTTCTCTATCTCCTCCTGCAGTGGTTCCACCTTCATTAACTCTCTGATCCTCTCTTTTCTTAATATGTCTATCTTTGTCACTTCAATACTGTTTCTCAAGAATTTCATCTCACTAGCTTGTACTTTGCTTTTCTCTCATACTTTCATAACCCAGGTTTCTGATGCATATGTCAGGATTGGGACATAGTAAGACTGGTATATAAACTTTTTACTGATTTGGAGTACACCCTTGTTCCACATCAGGCTTCTGACACTCTTCCAAATTGCTTCTGCTTTTCTCCACCCCTCGGTTATTTCCCTGTCGTTTTTTTTCCATCTTCCTGTATCAGGCTTCCTAGGTACTTGAAACTCTCCACTCTCCTCAATCGTTCCCCACCAATTGTTATTGCCGTTGTACCTCTCTCCTTCTTTCTTGTTGTGATAATCATCTCACTTATACTAAATTTCATCCCATATTCTTGTACTGTTTGTTCCCATATGTCCAACTGTTCTTGTACTTCCTTCTCCTTATTCCCCAAATCATCAGATCATTTGCAAACACCATAGCTTTCATCTTCCTTTCACCAATTACTTGTGCTACTGTACTCACATGAGACAATACTGACCCTATGACTTAGCTTAGAAGAAAGATTAAGAAAAGGCAAACCTACATTTCTAGCACTTGTAAACTTAGAGAAAGCTTTTGACAATGTTGACTGGAATACTCTCTTTCAAATTCTGAAGGTGGCAGGGGTAAAATACAGGGAGCGAAAGGCTATTAACAATTTGTACAGAAAGCAGATGGCAGTTATAAGAGTCAAGGGACATGAAAGGGAAGCAGTGGTTGGGAAGGGAGTGAGACAGGGTTGTATCCTCTCCCTGATGCTATTCAATCTGTATATTGAGCAAGCAGTAAAGGAAACAAAAGAAAAGTTTGGAGTAGGTATTAAAATCCATGGAGAAGAAATAAAACCTTTGAGGTTCACCAATGACACTGTAATTCTGTCAGAGACAGCAAAGGACTTGGAAGAGCAGTTGAATGGAATGGACAATGTCTTGAAAGGAGGGTATAAGATGAACATCAACAAAAGCAAAACGAGGATAATGGAATGTAGTCGAATTAAGTGAGGTGATGCTGAGGGAATTAGATTAGGAAATGAGACACTTAAAGTAGTAAAGGAGTTTTGCTATTTGGGGAGCAAAATAACTGATGATGGTTGAAGTAGAGAGGATATAAAATGTAGACTGGCAATGACAAGGAAAGCGTTTCTGAAGAAGATAAATTTGTTAACATCGAGTACAGATTTAAGTGTCAGGAAGGAAGAGAAATTTGTTAACATTGAGTATAGATTTAAGTGTCAGGAAGTCGTTTCTGAAAGTATTTGTATGGAGTGTAGCCATGTATGGAAGTGAAATGTGGACGATAAATAGTTTGGACAAGAAGAGAATAGAAGCTTTTGAAATGTGGTGTTACAGAAGAATGCTGAAAATTAGATGGGTAGATCACATAACTAATGAGGAGGTATTGAATATAATTGGGGAGAAGAGGAGTTTGTCGCACAATTTGACTAGAAGAAGGGATCAGTTGGTAGGACACGTTCTGAGGCATCAAGGGATCACCAATTTAGTACTGGAGGGCAGTGTGGAGGGTAAAAATCATAGAGGAAGACCAAGAGATGAATACACTAAGCAGATTCAGAAGGATGTAGGCTGCAGTAGGTACTGGGAGATGAAGAAGCTTGCACAGGATAGAGTAGCATGGAGAGCTGCATCAAACCAGTCTCAGGACTGAAGACCACAACAACAACAACAACAACAACAACTGTACTCGTTACATCATCCATTACTACAATGAAGAGTAACGGTGAAAGTGCACTTCCCTACCTCAAGCCATTTCTCTGTTCAATCCAAGCTGATCTCTCTCCTCCCACTTTCACACAGCTCACATTTCCATGGTACATTTCACTTATCCTCCAAATAATCTGTTTTCAAACAATGGAAAAAAATCAAACAATGGAAATCTGTTTTGCTACTCCTATGTTCTCCAGGGATTTTACACTTTGCTTCTACGTACACTATCATACGCTTTTTCAATGTCCAGGAAGGTCATTAGTAGATCTACTCCATATTCATAGTGCTGTTCCTGCAGTTGTCTTACAGCAAAAATTAGATCCACTGTGGACCTTCCTGTTCTGAAGCCATGTTGCTCTTCTCTCATTCTTCCTTCTAATTTTGCCCAAATTCGTACTTCCAAAATTTTCTCAAAAATCTTTGCACAATGACTCATCAATGTTGTCCCCCAATAGTTCTTGCACACTTTTCTATTTCCCTCCTTAAAGATCAGCACAACTATTCCCTTCTTCCAGTCTTGTGGGATCGTCTTCTGTCTCCAAACAATTTTCATTACTTGATATAGCCATTGTATCCCCACCTCTCCTGCTGCTCCACACCATCTCTACACTTAGTTCATCCAGACCTGGTGACTTCCCTCCCTTCATATTGCCCAATGCCTCTACCACTTCTCCCCATGTAAGGTCTTTTTCTATTTGCTGTTCCTCTTCTTTTTTCTCCTCGGCTTGTTCCTCCTCATCCAGGTCTCCATTTGGATTCAAGAGTTCTTTAAAATACTCCTTCCATATATTCTTGAGTTCCTCCTTATTCTTTACATCTTGTCCACTTTTGTTCACCATTCGAGCATAATCTGTCGTACCTTTCTTCCTCTTACTTTTAATCATCCCAAATAACACCTTTTTTGAACCTTCACTATCCTCCTCTATCACTCTGGTCCACTGTTCCATCCACTTTCTTCTTTCCTCCGCTAGCACTCTTTTTGCTTCTTTCTTGCTTGCCTGATACTCTTCTCTTGTCTCTACTGTTCTCTTCTGGAACCATACCCTCTATTCTTCTTCTGTACAACATCCTTTGTTTTATCATTCCACCAGGGTGTTTCTTTCCATCACTTTTTGTTGCTTGTCGTCCCGCATATTGCTTCCGCTGCACTTAGTAATGTTCCCTTGAATCTACCCCACTCCTCTTCTACTGTTTTTGGTTCATCCTTTGGGGTGCTTTCCTTTACTACTTGTAGGTACTGTAGCCTGCTTTCTTCTTCCTTGAACTTCCATACCCTTATACGTCTTTCCTGGTTTTCTGTCCCTTTATTATCCTTAGTCCCTCTCAGGTTCATTATCAGCAAACAGTGCTAGCTATCCAATGCCTCTGATGGTATTACCTTAATGTCAATGATGTTCCTATTCATCTCACTATCATACAGGAAGTAGTCAACTATCAACTTTCTCTTTAAGTCTTGACTTTACCAGGTAATCTTGTGCCTCTCTCTTTCCCTGAACCAAGATTTCCCAACCACCAAGCCATTCCTTTGACAGAACTCCAATAGTCTTCCACCTTCCTCATTTCGGCAGCCTCAACCCTCTGGTCCAAGTACACTTTCACAACCTTGTCTTTCTCTTCCAATGTGTACATTTAAATCTCTCATTGCTATCATATTCTTCCTTCGCATCTGCTTCTGCATTTCCTCTTCAAATTCTTGCTTCTCCTCAGAAGTGCAACCCACCTGTGGTCCATACACTTGTATTACCTCTATGGTCATCCCCTTGAGTGATATCTTGGTCTTCATCATCCTATCACTTATTCTCTTCACTTCCTCTTTTAATCCATACTATTTGGACTCCATTTCTCCTTCTCTCCTCACTTCCACTCCAGTGCAGTCGGTAGCCTTTTCCTCAGTTCTCTCCTTCCTTCTCCTTTCCATCTCATTTCAGCTAACCCCAATAGGTCTAGATGGGTACAAGAAGAGTAATGAGAAGTAAAACGAATGGTTACTAATAAAAACACAATATGGCACATGTTCTACAGGCTTAATTTATTTAATTAACCATCTTTTGGGTTACAAGGCCACCATCAGACTTTAACTGACCGTCGTCAAAGTAGTTGCATTATTTGTAAACAACCAGGAAAAGATGTTATCTTCTAGAGAGAGACACGAACACAGAGTAAATGTCATCATTGATAGTGTAGTGGTGAAACAATTAAAAAGTTTCAAGTTGAACAGTAAATAAATGTAAAGGGAGCAATCAGGAAGAACATTAAGACTAAACTTGATAAACAATCTCAATAAAATAACATTAACACTCGACAAAAGTACTAAAGAACAGCTTCAAGAGGTATCACACGTGGAATGAGATACAGGAACAGTACGAAATAGAATTGACAACTGTAACACTGAAATATGTGGAGTACATAAGCAATCACAATGAAATGAGTAAATATTGGAAAATGGAGGAATTGTAAGAAACTGACAGTGTGGGAAGCATTGGAGAACTGTGAGGATTAGACACGAACACAGAGTAAATGTCATCATTGATAGTGTAGTGGTGAAACAATTAAAAAGTTACAAGTTGAACAGTAAATAAATGTAAAGGGAGCAATCAGGAAGAACATTAAGACTAAACTTGATAAACAATCTCAATAAAATAACATTATCACTCGACAAAAGTACTAAAGAATAGCTTCAAGAGCTATCACACGTGGAATGAGATACAGGAACAGTACGAAATAGAATTGACAACTGTAACACTGAAATATGTGGAGTACATAAGCAATCACAATGAAATGAGTAAATACTGGAAAATGGAGGAATTGTAAGAAACTGACAGTGTGGGAAGCATTGGAGAACTGTGAGGATTAAGTGAAGTTTATAGAAGGGGAAATACTGAGCTGTATTTGGTCATTTAATATTAAATCTGGACTGTGGAGATGTTTGTTAATTTCCAGGCCTTCCAACACATTGAGTTTTTCGGACTCTTATTTCTGCTGTCCCCCCCCCCCCCCCCCCGCCCCCTTTATGAACAATGGACCTTGCCATTGGTGGCAAGGCTTGTCGTGTGCCTGAGATATACAGATAGCCATACTGTAGGTGCACCACAATGGAGGGGTAACTATTGAGAGGCCAGACAAACATGTGGTTCTTGAAGAGGGGCAGCAGCCTTTTCAGTACATGCAGGGGGCAACAGTCTGGATGATTGAACTGGCCTTGTAACAAACCAAAACAGCATTGCTGTGCTGGTACTGCAAATGGCTGAAAGCAAGGGGAGACTACAGCTGAAATTTTTTCCCGAGGGCCTGAAGCTTTACTGTATGGTTAAATGATGATGGCATCCTCTTGGGTAAAATACTCTGCGGGTCAATTGGTCACCCACTTGGATTTCCGGGCAGGGACTGCTGAGGATGATGCCGTTATGAGGAGAAACAAAACTGGTGTTCTACGAATCGGAGCATGAAATGTCAGATCCCTTATCGGGCAGGCAGATTACAAAATTTAAAAAGGGAAATGGATAGGCTAAAGTTGGATTTAGTGAAGTTCGGTGGCAGGAGGAGCAAGACTTCAGGTCAGACGAATACAGGCTTATAAATAAAAATCAAATAGGAGTAATTCAGGAGTAGGTCTAATAATGAATAAAAAAAAAAAAAAATTGGAACATGGATAAGCTACTATGAACAGCATAGTGAATGCATTATTGTAGCCAAGATAAGACATGAAGCCCACACCTGCCACAATAGTACAAGTTTATATGACGACAAGCTCCACAGATGATGAAGAGCTTGAAGAAATGTATGATGAGATAAAAGAAATTATTCAGATAGTTAAGAGACACGAATATTTAATAGTCACGGGTAACTGGAATTCGATGGTAGGGAAAGGAAGAGAAGGAAAATATGGATGGGAGTAAAGAATGAAAGGGGAAGCCACCTGACAGAATTCTGCACAGAGCATAACTTTATCACAGCTAACACTTGGTTTAAGAATCATGAAAGAAAGTTGTGTATGGGGAAGAGACCTGGAGACACCGGAAGGTTTCAGATTGATTTTATAGTGGTAAGACAGTGATTTAGGAACCAGGTTTTAAATTGTAAGACATTTTCAGGGTCAGTTATGAACTTTGACCACAATTTATTGGTTATGAACTGTAGATTAAAAATGAAGAAACTGCAAAAAGGTAGGAATTTAAGGAGATAGGACCTGGATAAACTGAAAGAACCAGCGACAGTAGAGATTTTCAGAGGGTGCATTAGGGAATGATTGAGAGGAACAGGAGAAAGAAATACAGTAGAAGAATAATGGGCAGTTTTGAGAGATGAAACTGAAGGCAGCTGAGGATCAAGTAGGTAAAAAGACAAGAACTAGAAGAAATCCTTGGGCAACACAAGAATTTAATTCAAGAAATGAGAAAATATAAAAACAAAGTAAATGAAGCAGGCTAAAAGGAATACAAACATCTCATAAATGAGATCTACAGGAAGTGCAAAATGGCTAAGCAGGAAAGGCTAGAGGACAAATGTAAGGATGTAGAAGCATATATCACTAGGGGGGCAAGATAGATGCCACCTACAGGAAAATTAAAGAGACCTTCGGAGAAAAGAGAATGCCCTGTATGAATATCAAAAGCTCAGAAGGGAAAGCAGAAACGTGGAAGGAGTATAAGGGTGGAGAAAAACTGTGTCATGAAATTTTAACCACTATGGAAATTTGGTGCCACACACTCTGATTGCCCTGGAATTGCCCTGTTTCCATTCGTCAGTTGATGGGCAGCGCTATGGTTGTTGGTTCACACATACAAACATCCCTCGCCCCACCACTGCCCCAAAGTGATAGACACGTGTCGAATAGGTCTTGCTGTTTGTCTCCACCTCATGTCAGATGCATTCACGGGCAAGCTTCACTTCAGAGCACACACATATCAACTGCAATTTAGTCACACAGTAAGCATGGTGGGACAGCATTCATTTGAAGAACAACAAGACATGGTTTTTGTTTATGGACTAGCCGATGGTAATGCGCATGAAGCTTGATGGTTGTATGAGGAATGGTACCCAGCAAGACACCACCCACACCCGCAAATGTTTACAGCAATTCACTGGCTACTTGGTGAAACAGGCTCGTTAGCAGGATATCATAGTGATGCTGGAAGACCTCGAAAACGAAGAGATGCTGCAGCTGAAGAGACTGTTCTCGAGCACTTTGCGGCTACAAAAAGTACTAGAGCGGATGGACACAGCATGGGGGTCACTCATTGGTTAGTCTGGGAGGTTTTGAGGGATGATGTCCAATATCCATTTAGTTTCCACTCTGTCAAGATCTAAATCCTCTGGTAGACTATGAACACAGGCAGTGTGTTGCACAAGATCCTGACTTTCCTGCCACTGTGTTGTTTACCGACAAGTGCACCTTCCATCAGGATGACCTTTACAGCACTCAAAACGTTCATTACTGGGCAAGATGAAATCCTCATGTCATGTATGTCCATGGACATTTGGTATGATTTTCGCTGAACATTTGAGCAAGCATTGTGGTTGACCATCTGATTGGACCGGTCCATCTACCTCCTTGACTTACTGGGGCAAATTTCCTTCACTTTTTACAAGAAACTCTACCCGGCCTGCTGGAAGTTGTTCCCCTGAACATACAGCTACGCATGTGGTTGCAGCATGATGGGGCACCTGCACATAACAGTCGTGCTGTGTGTGGATATTTAAATGAACGCTACAATGGCCAAGTAATTGGCAGAGTTGCTTGTAGGACTTGGCCTCTGTGATCACCAGACTAGCCCTGTGGGGATTCATCAAGGATCTAGTTCACCCACCCAGATGCAAACCACCTAGAAACGAAGAGGAATTAATGGATTGCATTCAACATACCGCCAATCACATCAGGGCAATGCCAGGAATCTCTGAAAGGATTCAGCAAAACACTGTTCGACATTACCATGCATGAGTCGTATCAGAGGGTCGCCAGTTCGAGCACCTGCTTTAAGTAAACAATGTCCTAGCAACAAAAAAGACCCTTTTCAGGGCCAACACTATTTGTAAAAAACTTTCTGTACACGAACTAACAGCTGTTGAGTGGTTTGTTCCTGGTATGTCTCATCATGAAACTATAATGGATGTGTCGGGACCCTGGTTGATTTGCCCCCAGGGCCCCAGAGTGGAAGGCTGGTGCACTACCATCGAGTGTGCGGGCCACCTTGGATACATCGCGATCTCCGGCAGGCATAACATTGCGGTCATGTGTTGTCCAGAGCATCCAGCAGCAGGGCAATCCCGTGGGCAATCGGAGCATGAGTCACCAAGTTACCATAGTTTAAAAATTGTGTGTTGTAGACCTACACAACATTAGTAACTTTGGTTCCTACTGGCGTCAGCTATCCAGGGTAAAAATTTTGTGATACAATTTTTCTCCATGCTGTATAGGGGGTCTATACAAGGAATATGTACTGAGGGCAATATTATGGAAGTGGAAGAGGATGTAGATGAAGTTGAGATGGGAGATATGATACTGTGTGAAGAATTTGACAGAGCACTCAAAGACCTACACTGAAACAACATTTTGTTAGAACTACTGATAGCCTTGGGAGAGCCAGACATGACTGAACTCTTCCATCTGGTGAGAAAATGTGTGATACAGGTGAAATACCCTTGGACTTCAATAAGAATATAATAATTCCAGTTCCAAAGAAAGCAGGTGCTAACACATGTGAAAATTACCAAACTACCAACTTACTAAGTCACGGGTGCAAAATACTAATGTGAATTCTTTACAGATGAATGGAAAAATTGCTAGAAGCTGACCTCAGGGAAGATCAGTTTGGATTCCATAGAGATGTAGGAACACGAGGCAATAAAGACCCTATGACTTACCTTACAATATAGGTTAACAAAAGGCAACCCTATGTTTATGGCATTTGCAGACTTAGGGAAAGTTTTTGGCAATGTTGATTGGAATATTCTCTTACAAATTCTGAAGGTGGCATGGGTAAAATACAGGGAGCAAAAGGCTATTTACAAATGTGTACAGAAATCAGATGGCAGTTATAAGAGTAGAGGGGCATGAAAGGGAAGCAGTGGTGGAGAAGGGACTGAGACAAGGTTGTAGTCTATCTCCAACGTTACTCAATCTGTATACTCAGCAAGCAGTAAAGGAAACAAAAGAAATTTTTGGAGTAGGAATTAAAATTCAGGGAGAAGAAATAAAAACCTTGAGGTTTGCTGATGACATTTTAATACTCTCAGAGACGCACAGGACTTGGAAGAGCAGTTGAACAGAATGGACAGTGTCTTGAAAGGAGTATGTAAGATGAACATCAACAAAAGCAAAACAAGGATAATGGAATGCAGTCAAATTAATCAGGTGATGATGACGGCACTAGAGTAGGAAATGAGACACTTAAAGTAGTAGATGAGTTTTGCTATTTGGACAGCGAAATAACTGATGATGGTCGAAGCACAGAGGATATCCTATCAGGAAGGGTTAATAGCCATAATGTTCGGATTTGGGGTTTGCAAAATCCGCAGGGCTCATTGAACATGTTCATTACAGCCCTAAGCTAAACGTCTGGTGTGAGCTAATGCAAGACAGGATTGTTGGACATTCTTTGCGGAACAAACAGTGAATGTGTCAGTGTATCTGGACATGTAGGAGCAGTTTGTGTACCCTCAGATACAAACTTGCAACCCAATATCAATTTTCAACAAGATGGAGCTCCGCTGCATTGGTCAACGGCTGTTCGCAAGTTCCTGGACAGGAAATTTTCCAATCGTAGGATCGGACGTTGTGGACCCATTGCCTGGCCACCATGTTCACCTGACATTACACCGCTTGATTTCTTCATGTAGGGATTCATGAAGGACTGCGTGTATGCAACCAAAGTGGACGATATTCTTATGTTGTAACATCTTATCACTAATGCAATTGCAACAATAACAGAGGAAATGTTACAAAGAACTTGGCAAGAAATTGAATATAGACTCGATATTCTTCGTGCTACAAATGGTTCACATGTAGAGGTGTACTGATGATAAATAAATAAATTTTTTGAGATGCTCTACAATGTGGTGCATTTTTTGTTGTTGTATCTACTGTGTGTGTTATTTTTTTTTCCCTGGGTCTTTGAAATCAGGGAGGTTTGAGTGGGACACCCTGTACAGTTTAATGTTCAAAAAATCATAGACAGAGGCACATACCAATCAATAATACAGGGTAAAATGTAGGGGATAAAAGACAATATAAACTCATCCATGTAATTTGTAGCTGTTAGTGTTTTGAAAGTTTGGAAAGCTTGCATGATAACTCGCAGTCTTCACTGACACGAGCTCTTTGGTGCTTTCTTGCATGTAAAAGAAAAAGTGGCACTTCATGTAATGGAAAATTAACTTACTGCCAAGGTCAAGTTGATGTTCCAACAACATCCTAAATCATGTGTTCTGATAACAACTTCATCGGTGCTGTCTGAAAACTCATAAAATATATCATTCCACAGATTCGAGATGGAAGACAGTTTCTTTTCAAGAATTACTTCAACCTGTTAAAAAATGCTGAAAACACCTTTCGACGGGTATGTCAAATAAGAAAGGCCATTTACTGAACCAAAGTCCTTTATGGTGGTGAAGGTTTCAACAGCTTTTCATTCACAAGGACTTCAGCACACTTCACACAGCCACTCTGTTTATTCAACTTTTTGACAATATAACATGCTATGTGATACATTAAACATTGTTTTGAAATGTTGTCTTAATCGGAGTAGGAAGATCAGTTTCCCAATCCGCTGTCACCACTTTGTACTTAATTTCATCCTCAGCAGATAAATTAATGTTAAATTTCTTTAGCACATAAATGCATCTGAATTTGGTTCACAGTTCTCGGATGCAGATATAGCCATCTTAATAGGGACATGCATGCACTGTAACATACGTAATTGCAGAAAATCTACAGTTGATGGATGTCTGTTACAACTCATAGACCTCAAAATTCCAAAATGATGTTCCTGGGGGTCTTGGTTGACTTTTCCTGTCATTATGTACTTAAGAACTTTGGACCAAAAATACAGAGAAACTTCCAGTGTACTTTTTAGCATGACAGAGATTCCATTTTTCTGTTTGTGAAAATGTGTTGTTTTCTGAGCAAATGGTTTCATAAAAGTCAATTAATATTTTGTATGAAGGGGAATTTTTGTAGAGTGATTTATTTGTTATTCTAGAGTTGAGTGCATCTAATACGATTATGGTATTCATATCTCTCATGAATAGTTCATTGTTTTCACTACCGCTAAAATTCATGGGATTAGTTTCGCGGAAAAAGTCTAGACACACACACACAGACGAAAATATTGCTCCACTGTTACTTTTTGATACAAAATTGTTTAACATCATTAAACACAACTAGAATTCTAAATGTGTCTTATGGGCTGCACTGTTAGAAATCTACTCCAGCCAGCTACAAGCAACAGCTGCGAAGTCTGTCAGTGTGCACAGCAACTACCATTGTGAAAGATATCAAAAAAATGGAAGTAACGGCACTTCTCCATCTAAGCACTATGATGGAGATAAAATATGGACAGTAAACAGTTTAGACACGAAGAGAACAGAAGCTTTTGAAATGTGGTGCTACAGAAGAATGCTGAAGATTAAATGGGTAAATCACATAACTAATGAGAAGGTACTGAGTAAAATTGGGGAAAAGACGAGACTGTGGCACAATTTGACTAGAAGAAGGGATCAGTTGGTAGGACATGTTATGAGGCATCAAGGGATCACGAATTTCATATTGGAGGATAAAAATCATAGAGGGAGACCAAGAGATGAATACACTAAGCAGATTCAGAAACATGTAGGTTGTAGTAGTTACTCGGAGATGAAGAGGCTTGGACCTGATGGAGTAGCATGGGAAGCTGCATCAGATTAATCTTTGGAATGACCACAACAACAACAACAACAACAACAACAGCGTCTTTGATATTGAAAATACACAGAGCCATGGCATTCCTCATATAATACGAAATACTATAGTCACTGGGTTTCAGTATTTTTGCTACACTTTGAGATACCTATCCCAGGTATAGGATTGTACACCACATCTTGCAGACTTTGGGAGGAGCAACAGAAGGAGCATAGAGGAGGAGTATAATTTTCAATATTTGTTTCCTGTGTAAAAGTGTCTTCAATCAGGACAGCATTGCAGCCATTGGCTGAGACAATTAAAATTTATTATGTCTAACTCTGCTTTGAAATCCTCCTTAGACTTGATAACAGATATGAGATGGTGAACCATTGATTGAAAAGCTGCATGTTTGTGTCTTACTAGACACGTGGGACAAGGAGGTATTCATGTGTCTGTAGTTGTAATTTTTTTTATGGATTTTGAAATAATGTGTTCGTGAACTGATGTCAAAGGTTAGATCTTGAAAGTTTCTGGATTTGTTGCAAGTCTCCATTGTGAACTGAATGTATTTATGATGACTGTTTTAAGTTACGAAAAAATTTGTTAAGCTGTCTTGTAGTGCCAGTCCACTTACACAATACATCATACACATGTCTAAACCCGTATTTAGTATTTTCACATGGAGGTTCTTTATTCAAAAAATGTTGTTCAAAACTGTAGAGTCCCTTGGAACTGCAAGCGGTTTTGTGCTAAACATGTCTGAGTGGCCAATCAAATGTCATTCAATTCTACAGGGTTGACATTTACAACTGTACATCAACTCTGTCAGAATATCAACACATTCCCCTACAGGTATGTTGGAAAATTAACAGTATGGAAGCTGCCAGAGAAAACAGTACACCAGCTGGAGCAATAGGCCATGTTTTTTGGCAATTAGGTAATTACAACTATGACATTCATTATCGGAGCACTGCACAGCATGCAAATACTGGTGATCTGTCGCCCTTGCCTATGGACCCAAATAAGAACAACGACAGATAGGAAGTTGAATGCTTCTCAGTAAAAACATTATGCACCAGACAGTGCTGTCATTCTCTTTACTGTCTGTGAAATAGCCCAGGTGACAGTTCAGGATCTGCTACTTCCAGGGGTTTTGTCATTGAATCAGCATGGGTAGCCGGACTGCTCACCCAAGTTATCAGACCCCTCAGGTTTCAAGATTTTTTTGTATCCAATATTATGTCAGCTCTTCAGACATTGATTGCCTTGTTGCTGGTTACTAACAAGTTGGAATGCCAGATCATTTGGCCCTTGATCCTCCAGGTGCTGCAGTAAGCACACTGAGGGATGCGTTCAATAAATGCAATGGCCAGACTTCATGTTTAGTGCCCTAAAATTGACAATGGAGTAGAGAATACGGTCCACAAGTGTTCAGGCATGTGTGCAAAATCAGCTGACTCTGCCTCAGCATTATTCTTTGTGGCTCGAGGCTGAGCGTGCATGGGAGCAAGTGCACATTGACCTTATTAGGCTGTTCAAGGGTGCCTTGAGGCTTTTATTTGTGGCCACACACTCAAATTTACCATATGTGGTACAGAGGCAATCAACAACAGCTGCTATGATCTGGGCTTTAGTGACAATATTTGGCATAAATGACGTGCACAAACCTTAGATAAGTGCCTGCAGTTCTCCTCATATGCCTTCTAGAATTACTGCAGGAATGGAACCACACATCTGACCACTCCCCACTTTCACACGGCAGCAAACTCAGAGACAGAGTGGTTTGCCAGGACATTCAAGTCAGAGATGAGGAAAATTCTTCTAATTACACCATATGATGGTGTATTGACCAGCTTCTTGGCAATATATTGATCCAGCCCAGTCAATGGTAAAAGCCTCACTAAAATCATGCAGTGGCACAGTCTATGGATCGTCTTTGATCTTTTGCTACCATCACAGCAAGCCCAGAGCCTCTAGAGCAAAACTTTACTGCCACACAGGCTTTAGGTCTGGGCTTGCACCTTTGATTGGACCTGAAGATGGACTCAATGTACTGTTGTCTGCCATAATGGGTGGCAAATGTTTGATGTCACAAATGGGGCTGAGCAGTTGGTCTGGTATCACAGTCAGCTGTAGCTGCAACACCTAATATGGATGTCCCCCCATGAGCACTGACATAGGGCAACCAGCAGGTACTACTTCTCTCCCAGCTGGCTGGTACAGGCTGCAGAGACTGCTCTTGCTTCCTTGTACACATAGATATAACCTAGGTCCATGGTGTCATAAGGAGGTCACATTTCATGCATGGATGCCAATGGAGTTTGAACCAAAGCCACCCACGTTACATTCTCAGCACTGCCTCAAACAGGTCAGGGCTCAGCCCCACTTGCAGCAGAACAGAGTGAGTACCTCACCCTTGTTGATGCCACTGGATGCAGCAACACGGCCGTATCAAGCACCCCAACCCTCCTGATTTCATTATGTCTCTCAACGCATTAGTGGGGGTACCGATCAATCCTCCTTATACCCCTAGAATTCCTAGTCACAGGCCTGATCATTACCAGCCTTATGGGCCAATTAAAGGGAGAGGTATCTTGTATTGCTGCCACATGATCCAACTGATACTAATAATGTCTGTGAGCTTGTGGAGAATCCTCCCCTCACCTCCATCTGTAACAGAAGATGACGGGCTGCATAAACTGGAAACCAGCTCCCCAACACCCTCACTGGTCACTTACGTTGGAGGGACAACTTAGACGGCCACACTTTCCAGATCCTAAGCACACCAAACCAGTCTCTTGTATCATTTTGATGAGGCAACATGCTCTGGCCCTGCTCTCAGCAGGCCACCCGCACAGTTCCACATGGCCTGCATTGTCGCCCGCCACATTTCACCAGGGTATGCATGAACTGCACAATTCTTATTCCATGCTCATGGTCATTATCCTATCACAATCCGTTTAATAACAGGAGTGCTACCACATTTTTTCCATGCCACCTTCCCGAACTGCATCTTTTTGAGGCAATTCTACTGACTACAGGAGGACAAAGCGTGATGCCAGACATCTGATTCATCCTCATGGCATCAGCAATTGGAATACTGCATGCAGTGTAGTGCAAATAGTGGAGTGGAGTGCATTGAGCATCAGGACTATCAGGCTGAGTTATTACCATTTTAGCCCCGCCTGTTTTGGCACTCCTTTGATGCAATTTTTCAAGCCACTGGATGATGCTGAACAAAGATTGCAAGTCAACCATGGTCTGCCCGGTCCAAACCCTCCTCAATTAAGAAGCATTACTTCATTTCGAATGTTACTGTAATCATTAGCTTTTGGGTTAATATGTTAGAACCAGCCCGCACAGCTCTTCCAGGATGTCCCATCATGTTTGCCATTTTCTTAAGTAGCACACCACTTAGGAATGTGCGCCCCTTAGGTGTACTGAAGGGAACATAAACTCATTCTTTCACTGGTGACCCCCTCTAAACCAAATTGTCGAGTCTCATTACTGAAACATGCAGTTTTCCTTTTTTAATATTCTGATCAGCACAACCCATGTGTTCATGAAATCAGTTCCTGTTAGTTTGGCTGGACACATCCTGCTTGCACCTCCACCTGCTCCTTGCCCTCTCCACCCTCCCACTCTCCTCCATGCACGCCACCCCTCTGCACGCATCATTGCCCCTGCCTGCACCCCTCCACACATGCCATCCATTTGTGCCACAACCATCCCCCTTCTGCACCCCTTTGCTTGTGCCATCCCTTCACGTGCACCAGCATGCCCATCCTGCAGCTGACGGATGCACGCCCGGACAAGCCACAGTGTGACCATGCAGCGCACTGAACACCCCTTCCCACAACACACAGCAGAGATTGTATTGAACAGTTCACACCATGTGTGCCCACCTGCCTTCTTCTCAGCAAGACTGCCTGCCAGCACCCTCCCGTATGGTGCGAAATGCTGCCTGCAACGTTACGTCGCTATGTCTCTGCCACACGTTGCTACCCCTATGGCGGTCATGCACAACAGGCCCTCTAATTAGCAGCACTTCACAGGTGTTGGAATTCCGTATGCAACTGTCAGCAATACAGAACTGCTCGACTCAGTTGACCAACGGGGCAGCGTGCCCTGCACAAGCCGACTTGGCAAACTCTCCCCCCGGTCGTGCTGCTGCTCATTGTCGTGCTGCTGCTCATTTTCCCCCTTCAACCTGCAAGACCCACACCTGTGGTTTGCTCCCATTGAGGCAGATTTCGCAGCTTGTTCCATCGTGAGTGATGCAACGAAATTCGGGATGGTTGTCGGCCACTTCGACCTGACCACCACTGCCCAAGTCTGGGATATTATTTCACACTCAGCCCCCTCTGGCTGCTACAGTAAACTAAAAGAACACATCATCTCCAGCTTCATACCCTCAGAACTGCAACAGGCACATAATTTGTTATCATTCAAATGGTGTGACAATATGTGCCAATCCCTGTTGCTGGATCACATCCGATCGCCAGCAAACCACACATTTTCACCAATGGCCTGCTCCTAAACTGCTCATTTGTGTGCCTTCCCACCCCTATTCAGGCTGTCCTGGCCTCGCACGCCCATTTATTGCTAGGCGACACAAATGGTCTTGGCCATTTGAAACCCTGAACTCCTTCCTCGCCATGGCTGCAGTGCGGAATGCCGCTTACCACCCCGAGGCTCTGGCCGGCTATTCACCCACCCCACCTTATCTACACCAAGCCACGACATGCACAATGTCACTTGCACCACCTGCTGCTAACGAACCTCTGCCCAACATTCAGACCCCCGATCTCTACCAGATTCTCGTGTGCCTGAGCTCTGAGAGGGCAGCATTTACCACCAGCATCACTCGCCTACACCTCATGCACCTGCCGCCAGGTGAGCCCGACCTTACACACACAAGGCTGGCCGAGACAAAAACAGCCGCCCCCACAAGCACAGTCCTACCTGCCCCCTTGTGAACCAAAGCCACTGCGAACTAGACACTGCTTGCTGGTACCACCAGAGGTTTGGTGAGAAAGCAACCAACTGCAGACCTTCTATTCCTGGTCTCCAAACCCCGGCAGTGACAAGCAGTAGGCCCACCTAGTTGCTGTGCCACTTCACAGCGCATATTCATATGGAATTTGAATGACGCTAATCTCCCTGCCCACTACCTTATCAACACTGCCTCCAACTTATCCGTATTCTGCCACAAACTACTCCTAAATCCGGCTCCCATCTCCCCTCCTGATCACCGCTACCAACAACTTGGCCATCCCTACCTAAGGGGTGCATACCCACTCGCTCAACCTACGTTTCCAGTACGGACTCCAGTGGACCTTCAAGGTCATGGACGTTACTGACCCCATTTTGGGTGATAACTTCCTAGGACATTACAGCCTACTGGTCAATGCAGTGAAGTGCCGTTTAGTTGATGGCACCTCCATCAGGACCATCCAGTGCAGCTCCCACCCCGTCACATGCTTCACTGTGAAACAGCTGGTGGTTTCAGGCCCATATGCTCAGCTCCTGGCAGAATTCCCCCTCCTCATCCAGCCATCCAGCACCCACTGGAATGTTCAGCATGACACTTTGCATTATATCACCACTACCCATGGCCACCCCAGTTTTCTGCCATGCCTGCTCCCTACCCCCTCACAAGTGCAAACTCACAGAAAAGGAATTCGAAGAGCTGCTCGCGGCCAGTGTGCTTTGGCCTTCCAAAAGCCCCTGGACTTCAACTATTCACCTCGCCCCCAAAGAAGACAGTTCCTGGTGCCTTACAGTGATTACCGTAAACTCAATGCCCACACCATCATTGACCACTATCCGATCCCACTCCTCTGCGCCTACGATGATGCCATCTCAGGAACTAGTATCTGCAGTAAGGTAGACAGCATTACAGCCTACACACAAATCCCAGTCACCCTAGAGGACACTGAGAAAATAGCCATAATCACACTTTTTGGCCTGTTCGAGAGTGCATTCCTGACATTTGGCCTCCCCAATACCGCACAAACATGACAGTGATGTTTGGACAACACCTTCCAGCAGGGCGCATGATGGTGTTTTGCCTACATAGATGATATACTCATCTACTCCAGATACCCTACTGAGTGTCACCAACACCTACGCAAAATTTTTTCCTGCCTACAAAAAGCTGGAGTGATCCTAAACTTGGCAAAATGTGTTTATGAGTTGAGCGAGATTGAATTCCTTGGACATTCATCTCTGCCGCTGGCTCCTGCCCCTCCCAGAGACAGTACAGCCAGTAGTGGACTTTCCACACCCTACTACCTTCAAAGGGCTCCAGCATTTCATTGGCATGGTCAGTTACTTCTGTCACCACCTTAACGACGCCACTGCCACCCAAGAGCTCCTTACTGCAGCATTCCTTGGTGATAGAAATAAAGGGAACAAGCTGGCCCTTGAACCCTGGCCATGATCGAATGATCGAGAGCTTCAGAGAAAGAAAGTGGGACTTAGACAATGTGGCCCTTCTGACCCACCCCCTCCTCCATGCCCCCCTCGCAATAGTGGCAGATGCAAGCCAGATGGCTATCAGAGCCATCCTTGAACAATATGCGGACAATGACTGGCAACCACTCACCTTCTTTTCATCCAAGCTCTCCAATACACAATCCTGCTGGGCGCATATGACTATGAGCTGCTTGCACTCCACGAAGCTGTCCACTATTTCCAATCTTCAGTTTTTTGCAGGGAAGACATAGACCAGATCTCACCTCGACAGTTTAGGCTACAGGAGTATATCCTACAATTCACCACCAATGTCCAGCATATTGCCAGCATTGACAACATTGAGGCAGATTGCCTTAGCTGCTCCTGTACCATCATCCAACCCTTAGACTACAGTGTCTTGGTTGCTGCTCAAGAGGGCGACCTGCACCTGGCCCATGGCCTTCTGAATGTGGACACCAGCTAAGATCCATATCCGGCTCCAATCGTAAGATCTTTTGTAATGTCCTCATAGATCCTTCACAACCTAATGGTTCCAATGATTGCCCCCACTCCCTCCTGCCTCCCACCTTTTGAGAGCCGGCAATTGGCCATGTCCACGGTCTCGCACACCCAGGCATCTCCACTTTCCACCACCCTCATGAAATAATGCTTTGTCTGGATGGGCCTCCATCATGACTGCGGCCAACTGGACCCAGTCCTGGGTTCCATGCCAGCTTGCCAAAGTTGGATTGCACTTTCACTCCCCCTGCAGCTGCCTTTAATCTGACGCAAGACTGGTTCAAGCATGTTCACCTCAACATTGTTGGCCTTCTACCCTCCTCCAAAGGGTATCGATATCTGCTGACAATTACTGACAGATTTTCTCACTGGCCAGAGGCCATCCCTATCTCAGAGATTTCAACTGAAACTGTGGCTGCAGCCTTTGTGGTGTTCTGCTTTGGTTGCCCACGTGACATCACTACAGATTGTGGGCACCAGTTCACCTCGACCCTTTTCTGATTTCTGGCAGCCACCTGTGGCTCCTGTTTCCACCATACCACCAGCTACCACCCTGCAGCTAACGGGATGGTGGAGCAGTTCCACCACACACTTAAAGCCACCTTCACATGTTATTCTTCTGAATGGTCTGCTGCCCTGCCCCTGATGCCTCTAGGCCTGCAGATCACACGCAAAATCAACCTGGGAACTTTGTGTGCCGAGCTAGCATACAGACTGCCACTTGCCATTCCCAGATATTTTTTGGAAGCGACCCTGCTCCCTCCTCACAGCACCATCCCCGGCTTTGTGCAGCAGCTTCAGGGCTACATGGCCCACCTGTGACCAATACCTCCACAGTGCACTGTACCTTCATCCACTATGACCTCACAGCATGCACACACATCATGCTTAGGATGGATACATACCAATGGCCTCTCTGCGCTCGGTATTTGGGCCTGCACCTGGTATTGTGATGTGGGGACAAGACATTCTCCATTCGTCTGAATAGGGTTGCGGCAACCGTATCCATAGACAGGATCAAGCTAGCCTATGCCCTAGAGCTCCCTCAAGCCAACAAGCAAAGCACCATCGAGATAGAGTTGCCCTCATCTACCATCGGCTACAGCAATAGCACCAGCAATAACACACCACATACAACACACGCCAGCACCGTCCCCTTTGATGTCCCTGATGTGCCACTGGCACTGGCTGACGTCACCCCCAACACCATGTCCGCACACCACCAGCCAACATTGCCTGTGGTCCACCACCAGTGACTACATGAGTCACATACCTCCCAGTGCCTGGGACCCTGATGCCACCACCGCACTATCCTTTTTGCAGCCTCCAGCCAATGTAGACAGCATCTCACCCTCACAGGCGTCTGCCATGCTCAATGGAGTGTCTTCACCAATGCTGCTAGCAACTGCACCATTGGAGCAGAGACGCTATTTCACACATTCCAAATGCCATGTGCAGGAGCTGCCCATGCCCCTCCTTTCCCTAGAAATCACAGCATGAGCACAGCAGCAACAACCCATGCATGACTCACGGCAAGCATCGTCAGTCAGCTTCAAACACCCCGCTGCACAGCTGACCAGTGTTTACCCCTCAAAAGTGGAGAACTGTGTGATGGCTCCTTCCCTCACCTCCATCTGTAGCAGCAGACGATGGGTTGTGTAGACTAGAAACCGGCCTCCCAACACCCTCGCTGATCACTTCCACCAGAAGAATAACTTAGGCAGACATGCTTTCCAGACACTAGGCATGTCAAACCTCCATGGCTGTTCTGGCACTCCTTTGCTGCCAAGAATGCCATTGAAGCAGTTTTCCCATTCCGATGAACAAAGGGCATAAAAGAATGATGTAGGAGATTTCTGTTCATTATTTTGACTCTTTTTATGTACACATTATCAAAAGCTTGATGAAGCTGAATATCATAATGGGCCAAAAAATGCATGTTCTTGTATAAAGTGTTACAAACTAATTTCCTGAAATATATCATCTGAAGTATTGAATAAAGAG
This sequence comes from Schistocerca piceifrons, assembly GCF_021461385.2. Taxonomy (NCBI): domain Eukaryota; kingdom Metazoa; phylum Arthropoda; class Insecta; order Orthoptera; family Acrididae; genus Schistocerca; species Schistocerca piceifrons. The sequence goes on along the minus strand of NC_060138.1, from coordinate 986,751,744 downwards.
ATAATTACTATCAGGTTTCACAAACAGAATGGAGTATGAGGATTTTAAATTATACAGAGAGGATTAACATTTTTTTCAAAAAATTGCAAAAGGAAGTATTACTTTAGATTAGATACCCTGTTAATTCCATATAGTGAGGAGATCATCAGAGATGTGGTATACATAATAATGTGTTAGTTTAATTACAATCACAAATGCCTTAATGTCCTCACTCTGTAAGTTGACGTGAAGCAGCCTAGGGTTTAACATAGCTCTATGGCATTTACTCGGCTGATTAGGAATTTTACATGGTCACTTTTCTCTCATGATCATAATTTGCTTGTCTTTTGCCTGAGTGTCAGAGTGCCAGCCTGATTTACTGATCAGATACTGATGGGTTGTAAAAATTATTATACCTAATTATAAAAGAAACTGACCCAAACAATGATTCAAATTCCAACTAAAAATAATTCAGTAAGAAGAAATTGTAACAAATATCATATTTCATTGAACCATTATTGAACTGCACTATATGATGACAACTTAGTACACGAGCCACATCTTTGTGATTTAAAATCAGTGCTTTTTGGACATTTTTAACAACAAATGTTAGCTCGCAAAAAGTATTTAATAACACTTACTTCGATGTAGTAATACTTTTCATAGAAAACATGGCGTGGCCTTTCATCATGTTTAAAATGCATTGTGGCTGTGACAACACCATTTGCTAGGATTATAGCCATTACAAGCAACCGGAAGGAGGCTGATCGCAGAATTACATGGCAGAACTGAGGAGCTGATCCTCCATGTTTATTCTCATCTAGAGTAACCAGCTTCCATCCAGAATCGTTACCAGTTAAAATCTGTAACATAAGATAACACATGAATAAGAAATACGTACAACTGAAAAGTGTTTGTAATTAAAGCTCACTACTGTCATAATTATTACACTAATCCTAAATGGAAAGATAATGTCACATCAAACATTCTCTTTGAAGAGTTCCTAACCCCATAGCCTAGTGTTGCACTGTCTTCAAGACTTCATATGCTGCTTCCAAGTTTACATCGACAATTTTAATGCACAAGTCACTTTAGGTGTGTGGTGGAGGATACTCTACTTATCACAAACAATTCACCCCCTTCTCATTCCATTCACAAAAGATATGTGGGAAAAAGATGATCTTTGCATAACTTAGAATAATAAGCATAGGATGTTTCAAAAGTTCGAAGACTTGTTTTAAACCTGTGTGACAAAGCAAGCTAGGATAATTTTAATTCCCCTCTTGTTTTGCCATCTGCCTCCTTTAAATTCATGTTGTTACTTTTAACTATTTACTACTAGCATACATGAATATAATCTGCATTTTCATAAAGGAGAAAGGTTGGCCCTCAGTTTCAAAGAATATAACACCAGATCTAATTTTGTGCTTAGTTTTATGTATGTAATTGATTTTTCTAATTTATTTTGACTTTTCCTAGTTAGTACCATTTGTTGCAGGGAGAAATCAGTGATTGTTTCATAATTTAAATTCTATTGTTGACATATAATCAAGTATAAATTCTGTAATAACTGTAAACATTTGGAAGACGAAGTACCAGTAATCTTAAAGTATCTATTTAGCTCTCTTCAAAAACATATTAGCGAAACCAACCCTGAATTAATTCCAAAGTAATTAAAAGTTTTGTCAAAAGTATTGTTTGTGTAACTATATTTTTTAGTTTAGCTCTCTTCAAAAACATATTAGCGAAACCAACCCTGAATTAATTCCAAAGTAATTAAAAGTTTTGTCAAAAGTATTGTTTGTGTAACTATATTTTTTAGTTTCATGATTTAATTTTCGGCCTAAACCTCATAGTAGAAGAAAGTGTTAAAAAGATGCAATTTTTTGATGTATTCAGTTAATTTAATGAGTTAAGTTTTAATTGTAATTTCTGTAAATTTAACTTTAAACAATGTGTAGTTTCAGCATCTATTATTGTGATGATATCTAAGGGCCCGATTTTTGATCATGAGACAGTCAGTCCATGGCCGAGTTTCAGACGAGTAACCTGTGATGGTTAGAACAACAACAATGCTTCAAATTAACTGTGAAATAAGTGTTAAACAATTAGGCTGTGTATAAAAACCAATGACAGTGACTGCTCCATATGTACATGTTTATTCTTCAAGAACTGTAGACTTTGTGGTTAGGTTTTACTGCTCGTAGATGTTCAACAAGAAGCTATTTTAGCAGTATGTGGAGTTTCGCCAGCAAACTATTAATGAGACTTATGGAAAGTTTAAACAATAGTGCACTGGCCATACACACATAACTGTGTAATACAATATTTTAAAGAGCGAAGTGGATGAAAATTGTGCTGAAGTGGATGAGGTCATTCAGGTTAAGGAAGAGGGATCCAGTAGCGAAAGTCAACAAGGGAAAAAGTGTACACCAGATGAAAATTTTGCAACAATGTTACGGCAAATTATGAGTAATATGGAAAGTAATATAATGAATAGGATGGAAAGTAATATGAATAGGATGGAAAGTAGTGTGAAAGATGACATTAGTAGGATGGATAATAACATTAGTAGTATGAAAAAAGACGTGGTTAGCTTAAAGGATGAGCTGAAGAAAGAAATTGACAAAGAGATTCAGTAGTCAAGTCTAATATTTCAAAATTAAATAACAGGATTGAGGCAGTAGCTAAGGATTGTGATGAAAAGATAAAGAAAGTAGAGCAGAATATTGAAAAAAATTAACATTGATGATTAGTAAATGTGTAAAAGAGGGAAAAAAGCTTTGTGATGATTGTAGTACGAAGGTGGCGGCTTCTGAAAAACAGTGTAAAGACGAAGTCAACACTGCCAGGAAATTTTGTGCTGAAAACAGGGTTAAACTTGAGAACCAAATAGATCAGATTAAAAATGATTTTGAAATGGAGGTAGAAACCAAGTGTGCTGTAGAGGTAGAGGAAAAACTGGTAAAAGTAAATGTAACTGTTGATTTAAAATTGGCTGAAATAGAGAAAAAGATGGAAGAAGTACAAAATCTAAAGCATAAAACATGTAGTGTGCTAAACAGTTCATTTGTCAGTTGTAAGAAATTTAATAATTTTGAACCATATGGGGAAGTGCATCCATTGGATTTCATTAGAGAATTAAATGATTTGCCTGAATCATGGAATGACAAAGAGAAAAAGTAATTTGTGAGACGTTTTTTGAAGGGGAGATGCTTATGGATGGGCAGGTCAAGTAGCTGACAGCTGTGCTTCATGGCAAAGCTTTGAGAAAGCATTTATAAATGAATATTGGTCCAAAGAGAAGCAGCAGAGAATTTTGAGTGACTTTTGGGGAGGAGAGAGATTTGACTCTAGGAAGGGTACGGTGAAAGGTTTCTGTCAGCTTTGGATAAACAAACTGAAATATTTGGACAAAGAGCTAGTCAGTGAATCAATAATTATGGGTTTAGAAACTAAGTTCCCTCAGAAAGTTAGAGAATTGTTTGTGCCTGCACTTAGGGGTAATATTAGTGATTTCTTAAACTATTTTTATAAAGTGGAGAGGGTGAAGCCCTCTGTGGAAGATTGTAGGAGGAATTTTGATAGCAACAATCAATCAGGGTTGGGTGGAGGATAGCCAGAATCGGCACGGAAATGGTAGGAGAAATTCAAGTAAAAGAAATGGAGGAGATGACTTTATTCTGGACTGAACCAAGTAAACTAGATTATGCTCCAGTTTTGGCTTGCACTTGAGCAGGTAGTGATGAAGAGCCACGTGTGTATAAATGTGCTGTGACCACAGGTAAGGGTAATGTAGATAATAGTAGTAAGATGAGTGTAATTTCTAATTATCGTGACATGTTGAATGATGGTGAGAGTAGCAATGTTTATCCCATACAAAGTAAGGAGGAACTTACTATAATAAAATTAAGTGATGAAACAGAGTGGGTTAATGTTGCTCAGGATTTCCAAAGTGTTGAAATGGCTTTTAAATTTTTACGAAAACATGAGGAAGTCAGGTGGTTTGCTTTGTGGTCTAATACTGGAAACAAGGCTCAACTAATTAGCCAAATGTTTGAGGATAGTGAAAATGACAAAGTGTCTGATTCTGACAGTAGTTGTAATGATGACAGCAGTGATGAGTCCAGTATTGATGAGGACAAGGTATTTGAATTTATAATTGACAATGATGGCCAGGTGATAAGTAAAGAAAGAGTAAAGGAGGATAATATTAGTCCTAAAGAAGAGTTAGAGTTTGAAAGTTGTAATGAGGAAGAGGACCAGGCTATCTTTCATTTGACTGTGTCTGATAATCAATTTGGTAAGCAAGATGATAGTTTTTCCAGGGAAAGGGTTAATGAGAATCTGTTGTATGAATAAGATCACACGGTACGTAAAAAGGAAGTGTGGCACTCTGTAATAACAGCAAGTGTACAAGGTATACAAGTTAAGTGTTTATTGAACAGTGGTAGTGATTTGAATGGTATTTCACAGGCATTTTTTGAATCTATTAAGAACACGGAGGGTATAGTGGTAATACCTGTTTCTGGAATGAAAATTATTGGTGCTACTGGTAAGCTCTCAAAAAGTGTGAAACAAGAAGTACTATATCTGTGGAATTGTCAGGGCAGTTGCTGGAGTGCAATTTCTTCATAATTCAAAATCTTAGCATTGATGTAATATTTTGGACTAATTTCTTGTGCAAATGATGTGTAAATATTGATTTTGCTAGTGGTAAGTTTAGTTTTAAGTATAATGGAAGTAGGTACGAAGTATCATTTTTGGAAGATATGGACAAGTGTATGGACACTTAATTAGATTTGCCATTAAGAGTTTCGACCACAGAGCAGGTTACTGAGGAAGAAGAGGAGGAGAGAGTAACGTTGGAGATAATAAAGAGAGTTGAGGATATTAAAGGTATTACAAAAAGTCAAAGGGAGGAATTAAAAGGTATTCTCCTGAGCAACTATGTGGCATTTTCAGACAGGCCTGGTTTGGTAAAAGATTTTGAATGCAAATTAAAGTTTAAGGGTCATGAACCATTTTTCAAAAAATCTTATATTATTCCATTCTCAACAAAATAAGTGGTGAGGAAAGAAATTCAAAAGATGGTCTCATTGGGGATAACTGAAAGGTCAAACAGCAGGTATAATAATCCACTTGTTTTAAGAAAGAAGAACGGTGGTGTCAGGTTGGTTCTGGATGCCAGGAAGTTAAATTAAATTGTAATAGGAGAGAGTGACAGACCCTCTAACATGGATGAAATTTTGCAAACGTTCCACTGATAAAAATTTATGACTTCTTTTGATGTGATTTGTGGCTATTGAAATATCAATCTGGCCTAGGAATCTAGGCCATTTACAGCATTTTTACATGAAGGAAGTGTTACCAATACTGTGTGCTGCCATTTGGTCTGAGCTTGTCTGTGTGTGTGTTTATCAGAGCTATTGATAGGGTGCTAGGTGAGATATTAACCAATGAAATAACGGTCTATGTAGATGATATCCCAGTAGCGAGTGCAGAATGGTTCAAGTACTGTGAGATTCTGAACAAAGTACTTAGAGCTACGTGTAGCGGAGGTATGAAACTAAAATTAAGTAAATCTGCATTTGTGAAGAAGGAAATTTCGGTTTTGGGTCACAGGATTAATGAGGAAGGTAGACAGTCTGATCCAGAAAAGCTTGCTGCTATTGTGGATTTTCCACCCTGTTTGGCTTCTACCAAAAGTTTGTATCAGATCAGTCATTTAACCATCCTTGCCTTGGTAATTTTTTGAGAAAGAGTGTGGTGTGGAATTGGACAGAAGAGTGTGAGAGGCATTTCAGAGTTTGAAAAAAGAATTGGTAAATAGTAAGATGCTAGGACATCCAAATTTTTCATTGCCTTTCTGTATGAGTACTGATGCAAGTTTTTGTGGTTTGGGGGTAGAAATTTTCCAGTTAGTACTTAATGAGATAGGGATTGAACATAAAACTATTGCTTTTGCTAGTAGGACGTTATAGCCACATGAAAAGAACTATTACATTTTAGAATCAGAGGCTTTGGCAATTATTTTTGGGTTTCAAAAGTTTGCGTACTATTTGCTTGGACATAAGAGCATAGTGTATACAGAACATAAGGCTTTGAGTTACCTTCAGAAATGCAGGCTGAAACACACCAGGTTAATTAGGTGGGATTTGTATTTGCAACAGTTTGATTTGGAGGTAAGGTATGTAAAAGGAAAAGACAATAATGTGGCTGATGCACTACTTAGGATTGCCAGCCAGGAAGCAGGGTACAGACAGTAGTGAAAACTGTGAAGAACAAGCAAGGTTGTTTTATTTGCAGGGGGTGAAGGATGAGAAGCTTATGAGGAGGATTTGCAAGCAAATAAGAAGGGAACAGAATTAGGATCCAAATTTAAGGTTGGTTTAGCAGTATTACAATTCAGACAACATGCCAAAGGTGAAACAATACTATACGATACATAAAGGTTTGCTGTTTAGGAGGAAAAATTTGAGTGATCAGGACTGGAAGTCATGTTTTCTCGACCAACATTTTGATAAGTTTATTGACTACTTGCATGAAAGTTATGGACATTATGGGACCAGGAAAATAGTAGCTAAGTGCAGGAGACAGTAATATTTAACAACTTGTGGAGAAGGGTTAAGCAGAGACTAGAAAGGTGTGAAAAATGTCAGAGAGTAAAGACAACTGATGTGCAAACAAAAGGCTTAATGCATTCTGTCCTTCCTAGTGAACCTAAAGAGATTATAGCAGTTGACCTTCCAGGACCAATGCCTGCATCTACAGGAGGTTGTAAATATATTTTCTTTGTCTTAGACACATTCTCAAAAAATGTAAAATTGTATCCAATTAAGAAGACAAATACTAGTACTATAATTGAGAAGTTGATATCACATTACTTTTGCAATGTAGGGGTACCAGAATCACTTTTGTCTGACAATGGTCCACAGTTTGTTTCAGAGAGGTTTGAACATTGTATGGCAATACACAAAATAAAACGCATAAAGATTTCTACATATTTTCCACAATGTAACATGAGTGGAAGGGTTATGAAGGAGATTAATAGACTGTGTAGGACTTATTGTAGTAAGAAACACACTGCTTGGGTGAGTCAAATTCAACATTCCGAAAACATTATTAACAACTTATGGAACGAATCAACAGGATATGCCCCATGTGAGATTATGTTCAACAAGAGACCCAGTAACATCATTAGAGAAGAAGTGGATTTCTGTCAGGTAAGTGAAGTAGTACAAGATGGAAAGATCAGATTGACTAAAGAGATGACGAAAAAGAAAGTGGGAAGAAGGAAGAGAAGGCATGAGAAAGGAGTGAAACCGACTAGTTTCAAAATAGGTGACCTTGTACCTGTAAAAACAAAAGAAAAATCTAGCAAAGTAAACCATGAGACAAAGAAATTTTTGCATATGTATCGTGGTACACCTTGCCCATTACAACTCTTATGAATTGGCCTATACAAAGACTAACAGGACTTTTGGGTTAAAGAATATCATTGACCTGAAACTCTATGTATCACCAATTAGATGTTTGAGTATTGATCCACAACAGTTTGAAAAGTTTCTGAGCTTGGGTAGTGCTGATTCTGTTAAGAGAACAGGGTGTGCATCGAACCAGACGTAAGACCTATGAAGCAAGTAGGGGGTTCAACATTCTGTGTTGGATTCATTATGTGGCGATTATGCTTACACCAGCTGTCCTGTATCATTTTTCATGTTTCTTGAGGCAGTCAAGGTCTTCCCATACCCTATCTGTAGTTCATAAGTAAATCAGAACCATTCTGTCTTCTACTTTCAAGTAATTTTGTACAGTAGGATACTTAATATAGAAATATTGTAGAAAAGGTTTCTCTGATATTATGTGTGTACATGTATACTATGTTATGTTAGTTATAAGTAATGCAATCATAAGATGATTGAAGAAAATAAAGTGGTACCATGATGTGATGATGCAAGCTGGGATGATTTTAATTCCCCTCTTGTTTTGTCATCTGTCTCCTTTAAATTCATTTTGTTACTTTCACTATTTACCAATAGTATACATGAATATAACCTGCATTCTGAAAAGGAAGGCCCTCAGTTTTAAACAATATAACACCAGTTTATTTTGAGTATTCCTAGTTAGTATCTTTTGTTACAGAGCGAAATCGGTGATTGTTTCGTAACTTAAATTCTATTGTTGATGTATACACAAGTATAAATTCTGTAATAATTGTAAACATTTGGAAGACGAAGTACTGGTAATCTTAAAGTATCTATTTAGCTCTATTCAAAAACATGAAAAGACGCAATTTTTTGATGTATTCAGTTAATTTAATGAGTTAAGTTTTAATTGTAATTTCTGTAAATTTAACTTTAAACAATGTGTAGTTTCAGCACCTATTCTTGTGATGATATATAAGAGCTCGATTTTTTGTCACGAGACAGTCAGTCCACGGCCGAGTTTCAGACAAGTAACCTGTGCTGGTTAGAACAACAACAATGCTTCAAATTAGCTGTGAAATAAGTATTAAACAATTAGGCCCTGTGTAAAAACCAATGACAGTGGCTGCTCCATACACACCTGTTTATTCTTCAAGAATTGTGGACTTTATGGTTACGTTTTACTGCTCGTAGATGTTCAACAAGATACAACTGTAGCAGTATGTGGAGTTTCACATGCAAACTATTAATGAGGCTTATGGAAAGTTTAAACAATAGTGCACTGGTCTTACACATATAACTGTGTAATATTTTGGGGATGTGCAAAGTGAAAATTAAAGTACCGAAAAACCTAACTGTGCATCTGTCAGCTACATCATTTAAGGTAGTCAGTGTTGGAATCCACAAACCCCATTTTTCGGACAGTGTAGCAATGCAGTACGTCGACACCAAGGACAACTAATGAATAATTAAAAGCAGGTGGAACCGTCACAACTGATGAGTCAATATTTAAGATTTACTGCTTTATGACTATTGTCTGGGCTGAAGATGAGTGAATACTTCTTAAGATAAATAAAACTGTCCTAATCTGATGTTTACTTACAACACTATAGAGCTTAATTGCAGATGGTCCTATTGGGTGCAGTACATCCTTGTTGCCTCTGACCTTCGAATTGACTTACCTAGCCAGTCATAAGAGAACTTGCAGTTTACTGTGGTCTTCAAACAACGTGAAAGTGTGGCACTTCTGTACATGTAAATAACTACCAGAGGTTAAAGATGTGGTTAGTGATAGAAAACCATCCTAGAACCTACCATAGATTCACCCCTGAACCTTTGGATGTGTGTCTTGATACTTATCAGCTTAGTCAGCACTGACAATCCAACTCAATGGGTACACTGATTTTTCAGCTCTAACTCTGAAACCACAGATGTCACATTTAGGGAGAAAAAAGAAAGACATACTGGTTTGGGGAGGATTTTTGTAGGCTGACTAAGCATAGATAAAATATTATAATCATAATTTTACAAATATATTAAAAGGTAGTGAACCTGGCAATGCTTTGCAACTGCTAAATAGGTATGGAAATTGTACAATTGGAAGTCTAAAAGTAAAGGGACTTTTTGCAATTTCTTGCTGAATGGCTTGATAACACTATTAGTATCCACGGCTGAAGTATAATTGTTGGCAACAACTCTATACAATGTGTCACTCTTATTTCCACACTACTCATTGTATTGTAGCAGACTGGGAAACACGGCAGTTCCATTGCTAATCTGCTCCAAGAAGGAAATGATGGCAGTGATTTGATTTTTGTCTGCAGAAGGTGTTAAACCTGTGGAAATTATTCATCGAATGCAAGCACATTACAGTGACAGTTGTTTATCATGAAGCAAGATCTACAAATTGACAGAGAGCTTCAAATGGTGAAGAATTTCTCTATGTAACGAGGAAAGATTGGGCAGGCCATTAACATTAACAACTGAGGACAATTTTGAAGTCTTGAAGGTATAGTGGTGATGGAAAACTGATGTGTCACAGTGTACGAAATTGGCGATACTTTTCATGTCAGTCATTTTCAGAAAGTGTGTGCAAGATGGGTACCGAAAGAATTGTCAGCACAGCACGAGATGCAAAAGATGGACATCTCTCATAAACATCTGACCTGATATCATTGTGACGGAGATGGATTTCTATAGCAAATTGTTACTGTAGATGAAATGTGGGTGCGTCATCATGAACCAGAAAGTAAGGTCATGAGCATGATTTGGAAACACCCATCATCACAAGAATAAGAAATTTAAATATCATCCATCAGCTGGTAAGATTATGCTAACACTATTCTGGGACAAGCAAGGTGTGGTAGCCCTACAGGTGAAACTGTGAACAGTGAGAAGTATTGTGATGTGTTGCAGACTAAATCCAAACCTGCAACAAGATCCAAACATTGCAGAAAACTGCAAAAAGGCATCATCCTGCAGCAAGGTGACACTCAGCCACTTTTTGCCAAATGGATGGCCAAAACAATAAAGGAGTTGGGATTCGAATTGCTGGGACACCCACCATACAGTTTAGACCTGGCTCCAATCAATTTCCATATGTTTGGTCCACTGAAGGAAATTCCCAGGGGGAGATTTTCAACCAACACAGAAGTCACTGATGTAGTGCAAAACTGGTTACAGGTGCAACCAAAAAACCTTTCTTCTGACAGAATCAACAAACCTGTGGAATACTGGACAAAGTGCATTTAAAGGTAGGGAAGTTATGTAGAAAATAATACATGTTTCAGTTTTCTATCATTAGAATAAACATTCCTTTTCTCAAAAGTCCCTTAATTTTTTACTTCCCCTCATATTTACTTCCTAATCTCCTTCGCCCCCCTCTCTCCATCCATATCATCCTCCGCCTCTCTTTGTCCATCTCCTCCTCTTCCCTCCTCTCACTGTCCACATCCATGTCCATCTCCATCTAATCCTCCTCCCCCTCTCACTGTCCATCTCCACCCCTCCTGCCCCCCAAAAAAGCTCTATCCATCTCCACCTTCCTCCTCCTCCCCCTGTCCATCACCCCCCCCCCCTACCCTCTATCCATCTCCTCATTTCCTCTCTCTCTCTGACCTTGAGCCTTGTTTATTGTTCTTCCAAATGAAACCTTAATTGAGAAATGAAGTTACTTAAAATGAATGGGTAAATTGGTTGGGATAATTAATGTAGGGGTTACAACAGAGACCAATCCAGCTGCTGAATCTGTGAGGATATTAGCTTCAATGACAGTATTTCTCACAGTTTTAATCTGTGAGTGGCTAGGACTGCAAAGTTTTGGATGATTCAGATTCCATAGTAGTGTTGTAATCTTAAGTCAATAAGCCATAACTAGAACACTCCTATTTCCTCTTAAAACTGATTGTGAGGTGGAAAACAGCACACTGTTGTGTAAACAATTTTTGAAACTTCCTGGCAGATTAAATCTGTGTGCCGGACCGAGACTCAAAGTAGGTCCTGAGTTTGAGTCTCAGTCCGGTACATAGTTTTAACCTTCCAGGAAGTTTCACATCAACACTGCAGAGTGAAATTCTCATTCTGTAAACAATTTTTGTTTAAAATTATACGTAAGAAGGAAAAATGTATGTGGAAGAAACAATTTGTCTAATGGTTTACACTGAGGTGACAAAAATCATGGGATAAATCCCAACATCGTGTCAGACCAGCTCCTGCCCAACATAGTGGAGCAACTTGACATGGCATGGACTCAACAAGTCGTTGGAAGTCCTCTGCAGAAATGCTGAACCATGCAGCCTCTACAACCACTCATAACTGTGACAGTGTTGCCAGTGCAGGATTTTGTGCATGAATTGACCTTTGGACATGTCCCATGTATATTCAATGGGATTCACGTCGGGCAATCTAGTTGGCCAAATCATTCGCTCGAATTGTTCTTCAAACCAGTTGGGAACAATTACGACCCGATGACCTGGCGCATTGCCATCCATAAAAATTCCACCGTTATTTGGGAACAAGAAGTCCATGAATCGATGCAAATTGTCTCCAAGAAGCCAATCATAATCCTTTCCAGTCAATGATCCATGTAAACACAGCCCACACCACTATGGAGCCACCACCAGCTTGCGCATTGCCTTGTTGACAACTTGGTCCATGGCTTCATGGGGTCTGTGCCACATTCAAACCTTTTCACCAGTTCTTACCAACTGAAATTAAGGCTCATCTGAACAGGCCACTCTTTTCCAGTCATCTAGAGTCCAACTGATATGGTAATGAGCCCAGGAGAGGCACTGCACTTGATGTCATGCTGTTAGCAGAGGCTCTTGCTCCGGTTGTCTGCTGCCATAGCCCATTAATGCCAAATTTTGCTGCACTGTCCTAATGGATAGATTTTCTGTATATCCCAGATTGATTTCTGTGGTTATTTCATGCAGTGTAGCTTGTGAGGTAATGGGCGAGTTGTGGCGCCCTGAAAAAATTCTAAGTTCAGAGGAAGCAGTGGCTGCATGGGCCGCTCGGCCAGCTGGGGCCCAGCAGCAAACACATGGTGCCGAACGTTAGCCGGACGAGAGGGGTAGCCCCAGCGCATGGTCCATCGAGCACATGGCTGGGAATTCCTTGGTGATGCTGTGCGCCAGGAGGGTCAAATATGGCGGACTTTGTGAAACCTCAATGGTAGACATTTCACAGTTCGTATAGAAATTAATAGTAGACAGATGAATAATGATAACTCAAAAAGAAACATGTACATTACCATTATTTACATGACAATTCTGATGGTGTAATCAGATTTTCAGTATCTTTATTAGTTTAAAGTTTAGTATCTGATCGTAAATTATACAAGCAACGAATTTCAAAATCTAAATGTTTCACCCAATTTCGTCGATCGACGTGTCTTTAGAAAGCTATTAGTTAAAGCTAAATTGGTATAAATTACAGGCATGTAACTTGAATAGTACATGAGTTATTGGAAGTCAAAATGGCCGATTACTATTGATCGCATCAGGCGCTAAGTACTCCACAGTGACACAAAAAAAATGGTAGCAGCATGCTTATAAATACATTTATTCATCTAAGTCTTTGGTTATATCCAATATATACCATTTATGAAGAAACTGGTTAAGTATTTATTGTTTTTTAGAAAGCACAGAGACATTAGGCTATTGGCTTACCTTTTGTTCTATTCCTTTGTTCTATGTTTATTTAATTTGTTTATGTATTTAATAATGATTTAATAATGTTTGTTAGAGTGTGTTTATGGTCCAGCTGTAGGAATATTTATTTAATTTCAAGTTATTTAAATGAAAATCCAGTATTACAAATGCGTTTAATTATGTTCTGTGGGTGCGTTGGATTGAAGACATTGTGCAAGCGCTTTAGCCAATCACAGCACTCGTGAATGGGGAGACTGGATGGAAGAGAGTTCGGGAGAGATGACAGGGGCGCAGCAGAGACTTGGAGAGTGTGGAGCAGTTTGTGCATGGTCACGGCAGATAGAAATACTTTGGAGTGCCGACTTGTGCACTTGTGAGATTTCCGTGGCTTCTACAGTGAAGACATGGTGTGCGTTTAGAAGTGAATATCTCGCGAGCTATGTTGTTGTTCATAACTAATTACATGCAGTAGGAATCTATTGTTTCCCTGTTATTCAGCTCATATTTTATTTAATTGCTGGACCATCAACACCAATAAGTGTTTTGCAGAAATATACCACATTCTCAAAAGGACTTCTACTATCGTACTCATCATTTAAAGTCATTAAGATAATACCTGCAGATTTTATTTAATTGCAATCTCTCATTTATAAATTTATATGATACATTCATAATTCGCAATTGCAGAGTGATAGAAACCTTCAACCATTCAATTCAATGTGTGTATTGTTATCGTATACCGCAGACTCAGCAGTACTTGGCTGGTAATGCGGCAACTACGTATCCCAGGCCTTAGACAACGAAACCAGCCAGAACTTTTAATATTGCAACATTGGTCTGAGGGTACATAGTTGAAGGCCATCCCATCACCATTTCATTTTATTTTTGTTTGAAAGCCCGCAAGCCGGTCTGTTAACACTGTCAGCTCTACATAACACCACTGCTCTGTCATTAAGTGAAGGCAGCCAGCCACTGCATTGTCCACGGTGAGAGGTAATGCAAGAAATCTGGTATTCTCAGCACATTCTTGACACTGTGGATCTCAGAATACTGAATTCCCTAACAACTGAAATGGAATGTCCCATGAGTTTTGTCAACTCAGTGTAAATGCCCTGATATCTAAGTTAAAACTGATTCCGAGAAAGAAAATGAAAGGCTTACATTTTTGGAGCACAGCATTTTCTTTTCCTCAATCAGTTTTAACAGAAAATCTGTATGTTGTCATTTAAAAGAATTTATAGCCTATGTCCACCTCAAGTTAACAGAGAATTGTGTAACAGTTTGAAGTAAAACATTACAGATTTGAGATTTCCCATTTATACATTACATATATTCTTATACATCACACATATTTAAAAATATACAGTTAATGCCAGTCCGAATTTTTGTTAGAGCATCATGTAAAAATCTGAAATAAACTGTTCAAGAATTTTTCAAGATATTTGCTACGAATGTTTTCCCTTTACGTATTATGTGCATATTTATTTACTACATATGTTTAAAATATGTAAATTATGTCAGTTTGAAAGTTTATTACAATACTGGTACTGTGTGAAAGTAGGAAATAAATCCATCAAGAATTTTTTGAGATTCTGACTAACAATGTTTCCCCTTTATATACTACATACACAGTTATGTACTACAAATATTTAACACATACGTTGTTGTTGTTGTGGTCTTCAGTCCTGAGAGAGCTCTCCATGCTACTCTATCCTGTGCAAGCTTCTTCATCTCCCAGTACCTACTGTAACCTACATCCTTCTGAATCTGCTTAGTGTATTGATCTCTTGGTCTCCCTCTACGATTTTTACCCTCCATGCTGCCCTCCAATGCTAAATTTGTGATCCCTTGATGCCTCAAAACATGTCCTACCAACCGATCCCTTCTTCTAGTCAAGTTGTGCCACAAACTTCTCTTCTCCCCAATCCTATTCAATACCTCCTCATTAGTTATGTGATCTACCCACCTTATCTTCAGCATTCTTTTGTAGCACCACATTTCGAAAGCTTCTATTCTCTTCTTGTCCAAACTGGTTATCGTCCATGTTTCACTTCCATACATGGCTACACTCCATACAAATACTTTCAGAAACGACTTCCTGACACTTAAATCTATACTCGATGTTAACAAATTTCTCTTCTTCAGAAACGATTTCCTTGCCATTACCAGTCTACATTTTATATCCTCTCTACTTCGACCATCATCAGTTATTATACTCCCTAAATAGCAAAACTCCTTTACTACTTTAAGCGTCTCATTTCCTAATCTAATCCCCTCAGCATCACCCGATTTAATTTGACTACATTCCATTATCTTCGTTTTGCTTTTGTTGATGTTCATCTCATATCCTCCTTTCAAGACACTGTCCATTCCGTTCAACTGCTCTTCCAAGTCCTTTGCTGTCTCTGACAGAATTACAATGTCATCGGCGAACCTCAAAGTTTTTATTTCTTCTCCATGAATTTTAATACCTACTCCAAATTTTTCTTTTGTTTCCTTTACTGCTTGCTCAATATACAGATTGAATAACATCGGGGAGAGGCTACAACCCTGTCTCACTCCTTTCCCAACCACTGCTTCCCTTTCGTGCCCCTCGACTCTTATAACTGCCATCTGGTTTCTGTACAAATTGTAAATAGCCTTTCGCTCCCTATATTTTACCCCTGCCACCTTCAGAATTTGAAAGAGAGTATTCCAGTTAACGTTGTCAAAAGCTTTCTCTAAGTCTACAAATGCTAGAAACGTAGGTTTGCCTTTTCTTAATCTTTCTTCTAAGATAAGTCGTAAGGTTAGTATTGCCTCACGTGTTCCAACATTTCTATGGAATCCAAACTGATCTTCCCCGAGGTCCGCTTCTATCAGTTTTTCCATTTGTCTGTAAAGAATTCACGTTAGTATTTTGCAGCTGTGACTTATGAAACTGATAGTTCGGTAATTTTCACATCTGTCAACACCTGCTTTCTTTAAGATTGGAATTATTATGCTCTTCTTGAAGTCTGTGGGTATTTCGCCTGTCTCATACATCTTGCTCACCAGATGGTAGAGTTTTGTCATGACTGGCTCTCCCGAGGCCATCAGTAGTTCTAATGGAATGTTGTCTACTTCCGGGGCCTTGTTTGACTCAGGTCTTTCAGTGCTCTGTCAAACTCTTCACGCAGTATCATATCTCCCATTACATCTTCATCTACATCCTCTTCCATTTCCATAATATTGTCCTCAAGTACATCGCCCTTGTATAAACCCTCTATTTACTCCTTCCACCTTTCTGCCTTCCCTTCTTTGCTTAGAACTGGGTTGCCATCTGAGCTCTTGATATTCATACAAGTGGTTCTCTTCTCTCCAAAGGTCTCTTTAATTTTCCTGTAGGCAGTATCTATCTTACCCCTAGTGAGATAAGCCTCTACATCCTTACATTTGTCCTCTAGCCATCCCTGCTTAGCCATTTTGCACTTCCTGTCGATCTCATTTTTGAGACGTTTGTATTCCTTTTTGCCCGTTTCATTTACTGCATTTTTATATTTTCTCCTTTCATCAATTAAATTCAATATTTCTTCTGTTTCCCAAGGATTTCTATTAGCCCTCGTCTTTTTACCTACTTGATCCTCTGCTGCCTTCACTACTTCATCCCTCAGAGCTACCCATTCTTCTTCTACTGTATTTCTTTCCCCCATTCCTGTCAATTGTTCCCTTATGCTCTCCTTGAAACTCTCTACTACCTCTGGTTCTTTCAGTTTATCCAGGTAGCTATGAGTATTGTGTAAAAATTTGAGATTTTTGTCACAATTTTAAACTACAACTGTCTTTACATAGCAGTATAGATGAACATATGTGTCATGGGATTGAGGGCTGGAGGAGGAGAGAAAAACTTGAAAGGCAGCAAGGAAAAGGATATGTAACTTAGAAGTCATGTAATCTAATACAGTTGCTGTCAGCCCTATCTCAAATTTCAGTGAGAAGCACAAGCTTTCTGTTTATCTGACTGCAGATAATAATTTTATCTATGATATCTAAATTCACTAACATACAGTACCTAACCAAAAGAAGTATTTAATAAAATTTCTGTTATTTTAATGAGATAGCCTTTTACATGTTTGTAGGTTTTCCCAGCAAATGTGCTGCTTGAAAATCTCTTGGGCATACAGCTGGATTGATTGGTCATTGTAGAACACCTTTTGATTGTGTAACTAGCCCTCATCACTAGGATAACCCTGCTGACTGGTTTCCAGAGTCTCAAATCATCTTTTGCTGAACTAAGAAGTTTACTCTTGGCCTGCAGGCAGTACACACAGTGGATTGTGTTGCCATAAAATATTGCCAATTTTTTCCGATTTTTTTGCTGGTGTACAGGAAGTAGGCCGCCATATATCACACAATGTGAGAGTGCATAAAAGCATAAATGAGACAAATCATTCATATGTTTGAAGAAATGTGCACTGAACATAAACAGCACACTGATTCCAGAAGACAATGAAATCGGTAAGTACTGAATACTGCCTAGACACTAACAATAAAGTGAGATACAAAGACGCAATGTGTGGATGGATATGTGTGTGTGTGCGAGTGTATACCCGTCCTTTTTTCCCCCTAAGGTAAGTCTTTCCGCTCCCGGGATTGGAATGACTCCTTACCCTCTCCCTTAAAACCCACATCCTTTCGTCTTTCCCTCTCCTTCCCTCTTTCCTGATGAGGCAACAGTTTGTTGCGAAAGCTTGAATTTTGTGTGTATGTTTGTGTTTGTTTGTGTGTCTATCGACGTGCCAGCGCTTTCGTTTGGTAAGTCACATCATCTTTCTTTTTAGATATATTTTTCCCACGTGGAATGTTTCCCTCTATTAATTCATATCATATATATATTTTTTTCAGCTTAGCCAAGTGTGTAACCCAGCAGTAAATAGAGAGATGGGAGAATGTGTAGCAAGACAAAGGTGGAGCGCAGACTGAGGACCACCACTCAACTCCTGAGTACCAGTAAGTGTCACAGTCATTATCATGACAGGTGTGTCATGCAGTTCACACATCTGAGAGAGATGGCAACACACTCTAGCTCAGAAGTCAGTCAGCTGTAGTAACACAATGAAGATGCTGTATTGTGTCATCGAAAATTTGTTTTATAATGACAATCAATTCAGCTGCGGGCCCAAGAGACTTTAAAGTTAGATACCTTTTATTAGGCAAACTGGACTCCGAAGTCATGCCATTGCTAAGGAATGTAAAGACATAGCTTTGATTCATTGCTTACAGATTGACAACAATAAATTTAAAATGCTATCGGAAGAAATTATAAGAAAATATATGACACGCTTCTTATTTTACAATGTCCTGTATGTATTCTAAAGAAAGTATTGATATTCATTCACTAATTACAGTTTACTTAGTGCCGCATACAGCTGCACAAGAGCCGCCATCAGCTAACCAGATCTCTCTAACCAGAACATTGAAATGCATTTAGCAGCAAGGGAATACAGCATGAACTAAAATAAGAAAAGAGAGGGAGTTCATAATAAACCCTCTGGATATTGTGAATGAGGTACAGGATAATACAAAATAAATTGTCCTTAAAAATTACATTTTTTATCACTGTACACAGTCATAAATTTTCACAAATAACAACAGTTTAAAATTATGCTGTTATGTTCAAATGGTTCTCTTTACCTGTGATGTCGAACTGTTTGCAATATGTCCACGCACTCCCCACATCTGCTGGAATTGTACTCTGATCTCATTAAATGTCTCTGTTATCACAGCAATAAACACATTCTTGACTAGCCAAGCAAGGAAGAAGATCATTGTGCTGAAATAAAATACAGCTCTCCATCCAGGTAAACTGTCTATGGCACGATACATAATGAAAACCCATCCTTCTTGGGAGGCAGCTTGGTACACAGTGAAGATGCTTGTTGCTGTTAAAGAAATATAGCTTCAACAACTAAATAACACGTATGTAGTGTAAATAACAAAATCATTTATTGATTTACAAAAATACAACAACTAAGCTAACAATGGCTGCCTGTATATTAACAGAGTGATTTCCATTCATTCATTCATTCATTCAATCACTCACACATATTGATAGAAATTCTTAAGGGATGGCAAATGAATCAAATTTTACATTAACAGGCAGAAACAACCACTGCAGGCTACTTCTGTGATGTATACATCCTTCTTTAAACTCAATGAAGTAACAGGTGTATAATGTTTAGTAACAATAAATTGTTACTAGTGCTAATCTACTCACATTAATAACAATGGGAATTACATAAAGGGTTAACATACAGTATAAGTCTTGCTCCTACATTTTTCATGGCTATATGATCCCTGTGGAAAGTAGTGGTAACAGGTAAAGGGTGAGATGAATCAAGATACTTCACAGGTTTGTTGGACAGCAGAACAGATACATAACTTGCCCAAAGCTTTCCTCAACCTTTCTAAAATGGTGTCCCGCTGTCTGATCAAGCTTCGAAGTATCTTGATTCAAACTACACCTTTGCTGTTTCCACTACTCACCATATAGGTAATATACTCACAAAAAACCTAGGAGCGAGACTGTTACTGTGTATCAAATCATGACAACATAATGTAGCCCTGTAACCAGCACTCCCACTATAAACAGTGTCACCTCTGAAAGTTGCCATGTCACATATATATCCTTTATCACAACTGAGAAGTTTTATCTACATCATACTCTGCAATCCACGTAACAGCATGTGATGGGATGGAGAGTACCTCATACTATTACTAGTCATTTCCTTTGCTGTTCCACTCACAAAAGAATGAGGGAAAAATGACTGTCTACATGCCTCCACATGAGCTCTAACTTCTTGTATTTTCTCTTCAGGGTCCTTACCCGCAATGTATGTAGGAAGCAACATAATGCAGTCAGTTTCAAACACAAGTCCTCTAAATTTGCTCAATGGTGTTCCTCAAAAAAGAATGTCACCTACCCTCCAGGAACTCCTTTTCGAGTTCCCGAAGCATCTCCGTAATGCTTCTTTGTTGCTCGAACCTACCAGTAACAAGTCTAGCAGCCTGCCTCTGAATTGCTTCAATGTCTTCCTTTAATCTGACCTAGTGTAGATACCAAACACGTAAGCAGTACTCTAGAATAGTTTGCATTACTGTCCTATAAGTGTTTTCCTTCACAGATGGACCACACTTTCCTAGAATTCTCCCAATAAACTAAAGTCAACCATTCACCTTCTTACCACAATCCTCACATGCTAGTTCCATTTCATATCGCTTTGCAATGTTATGTCCAGATATTTAAATGACGTAACTGTGTCAAGCAACACACACACACACTACTAATGCTTATCCGAACATTATGGGGTTGTTTTTCCTACTCATCTGCATTACTTTATATTTTTCTGCATTTACAGCTAGCTGCCATTCATCATACAAACTAGAAATTTTGTCTGAGTCTTCCTGTATCCTCCTACAGTCACTCAACTTCAACACCCTACTGTGCACGACAGCGTCATCAGCAAACAACTGCAGATTGCTGCCCACCCTGCAAACCAAATCTACATCTTCATCTACATGATTACTCTGCTATTCACAATAAAGTGCCTGGCAGAGGTTTCAATGAACCACCTTCAAGCTGGCTCTCCACCGTTCCACTCTCGAATGGCACGTGGGGAAAACGAGCACTTAAATTTGTCTGTGCAAGTCCTGACTTCTCTTATTTTATCGTGATGAACTTTTCTCCCTATGTAGGTGGGTCCAACAAAATGTTTTCACAATAAGAGAAGAAAACAGGTTATTGATATTTCATAAGAAGATCCTGTCGCAACAAAAAGTGCCTTTGATTTAATGATTGCCACTCTAATTCACGTATCATGTCTGTGGCACCATCTCCCCTATTTTGTGATAATACAAATGAGCTGCCCTTCTTTGTACTTTTTCAATGTCATTCGTCAGTCCCACCTGATGCAGATCCCACACCCACAGCAGTACTCCAGAATAGGGCAGACAAGTATGGTGTAAGCAGTCTCTTTAGTAGACCTGTTGCACCTTCTAAGTGTTCTGCCAATGAATCACAGTCTTTGGTTTGCTCTACCCAAAACATTATTTATGTGACTGTTAAAATTTACATCATTTGTAATTGTAATCCCTAAGTATTTAGTCTTGACTAGAAGAAGGGATCGGTTGGTAGGACATGTTCTGAGGCATCAAGGGATCACCAATTTAGTATTGGAGGGCAGCGCAGAGGGTAAAAATCGTAGAGGGAGACCAAGAGATGAATACACCAAACAGATTCAGAAGGATGTAGGTTGCAGTAGGTACTGGGAGATGAAGCAGCTTGCACAGGATAGAGTAGCACTGAGAGCTGCATCAAACCAGTCTCAGGACTGAAGACCACAACAACAACAACAACAACAACAAGTATTTAGTTGAATTTACAGCTTTCAGATTTGTGTGACTTATCGTGTAATTGAAATTTAGCAGATTTCTTTTAGTACTTATGTGAATAACTTCACACTTTTCTTTATTCAGGGTCAATTGCCACTTTTTGCACCATACGGATATCTTACCTAAACCATTTTGCAGTTCGTTTCGGTCATCTGGTGACTTCAAAAGACAGTAAATGACAACATCACCTGCAAACAATCTAAGAGGGCTACTCAGATTGTCTCCTATGTTGTTAATATAGATCAGGAACAACAGAGGGCCTATAACACTTCCTTGGGGAACACTGGATATTACTTCTGATTTACTCGATGACATTCCATCTATTACTATGAACTGTGACCCTTCTGACAGGAAATCATGAAGCCAGTCACACAACTGAGGCGATATTCCATAGGCACACAGTTTGGTTAAGAGACACTCGTGAGGAATGGTTTTGAAAGCCTTCTGGAAATCTAAAAATATGGAATCAATTTGACATCCTCTGTCGATAGCACTCATTACTTCATGAGTATAAAGAGCTAGTTATGTTTCACAAGAACGATGTTTTATGAATCCATGCTGACTACATGTCAGTAAATCATTTTCTTCGAGGTACTTCATAATGTTCAAATACAGTATATGTTCCAAAACCGTACTGCAAATCATCGTTACTGATATGGGCCTGTAATTCAGTGGATTACTCCTACTCCCATTTTTGGGTATTGGTGTGACTTGAGCAATTTTCCAGTCTTTAGGTGCAGATTTTTCTGTGAGAAAGTGCTTGTATATAATTGCTAAATATGGCACTATTGTATCAGCATACTCTGAGAGGAACCTGCTCGGTAAACAATCTGGATTGCAGGCCTTGGCTTTATTAAGTGATTTAAGCTCTGCTATGCTACACCAAGGATATCTACTTCTTTGTTTCTCATCTTGGCATTAGTTCTTCATTGGAATTCAGGAATATTTACTTCATCTTCTTTGGCAAAGGAGTTTGGGAAAACTGTGTTTAATAACCCTGCTTTAGTGGGAGTGTCATCAGTGACTTCACAGTTGTTATCGTGCAGTGAAGGTATTGATTGCGTCTTACCACTGGTGTGCTTTATGTATGACCAGAATCTCTTTGGGTTTTTGTGCCAGATTTTGAGACAGAATTTCGTTGCGGAAATTATTAAAAGCATCTTGCACTGAAGTACACACTATATTTTGAACTTCTGAAAAACTCTGCCAGTCTTGGGGATTTTGGGTTCTTTTAAATTTGGCCTGCTTTTTTTGCTGCTTCTGCAACAGCAATCTGACCTGTTTTCTATATTATGGGGGATCAGTACCATCACTTATTAATTTATGTGGTATATATCTCTCAATTCCCCCCCCATGAACCATGGACCTTGCCGTTGGTGGGGAGGCTTGCGTGCCTCAGCGATACAGATAGCCGTACCGTAGGTGCAACCACAACGGAGGGGTATATGTTGAGAGGCCAGACAAACGTGTGGTTCCTGAAGAGGGGCAGCAGCCTTTTCAGTAGTTGCAAGGGCAACAGTCTGGATGATTGACTGATCTGGCCTTGTAACAATAACCAGAACGGCCTTGCTGTGCTGGTACTGCGAACGGCTGAAAGCAAGGGGAAACTACAGCCGTAATTTTTCCCGAGGGCATGCAGCTTTACTGTATGATTACATGATGATGACGTCCTCTTGGGTAAAATATTCCGGAGGTAAAATAGTCCCCCATTCGGATCTCCGGGCGGGGACTACTCAAGAGGATGTCGTTATCAGGAGAAAGAAAACTGGCGTTCTACGGATCGGAGCGTGGAATGTCAGATCCCTTAATCGGGCAGGTAGGTTAGAAAATTTAAAAAGGAAAATAGATAGGTTGAAGTTAGATATAGTAGGAATTAGTGAAGTTCGGTGGCAGGAGGAACAAGACTTCTGGTCAGGTGACTACAGGGTTATAAACACAAAATCAAATAGGGGTAATGCAGGAGTAGGTTTAATAATGAATAGGAAAATAGGAATGCGGGTAAGCTACTACAAACAGCATAGTGAACGCATTATCGTGGCCAAGATACATACGAAGCCCACGCCTACTACAGTAGTACAAGTTTATATGCCAACTAGCTCTGCAGATGACGAAGAAATTGAAGAAATGTATGATGAAATAAAAGAAATTATTCAGATTGTGAAGGGAGACGAAAATTTAATAGTCATGGGTGACTGGAATTCGAGTGTAGGAAAAGGGAGAGAAGGAAACATAGTAGGTGAATATGGATTGGGGGACAGAAATGAAAGAGGAAGCCGCCTGGTCGAATTTTGCACAGAGCACAACATAATCATAACTAACACTTGGTTTAAGAATCATGAAAGAAGGTTGTATACATGGAAGAACCCTGGAGATACTAAAAGGTATCAGATAGATTATATAATGGTAAGACAGAGATTTAGGAACCAAGTTTTAAATTGTAAGACATTTCCAGGGGCAGATGTGGACTCTGACCACAATCTATTGGTTATGACCTGTAGATTAAAACTGAAGAAACTGCAAAAAGGTGGGAATTTAAGGAGATGGGACCTGGATAAACTAAAAGAACCAGAGGTTGTACAGAGATTCAGGGAGAGCATAAGGGAGCAATTGACAGGAATGGGGGAAATAAATACAGTAGAAGAAGAATGGGTAGCTTTGAGGGATGAAGTAGTGAAGGCAGCAGAGGATCAAGTAGGTAAAAAGACGAGGGCTAGTAGAAATCCTTGGGTAACAGAAGAAATATTGAATTTAATTGATGAAAGGAGAAAATCTAAAAATTCAGTAAGTGAAACAGGCAAAAAGGAATACAAACGTCTCAAAAATGAGATCGACAGGAAGTGCAAAATGGCTAAGCAGGGATGGCTAGAGGACAAATGTAAGGATGTAGAGGCCTATCTCACTAGGGGTAAGATAGATACCGCCTACAGGAAAATTAAAGAGACCTTTGGAGATAAGAGAACGACTTGTATAAATATCAAGAGCTCAGATGGAAACCCAGTTCTAAGCAAAGAAGGGAAAGCAGAAAGGTGGAAGGAGTATATAGAGGGTCTATACAAGGGCGATGTACTTGAGGACAATATTATGGAAATGGAAGAGGATGTAGATGAAGATGAAATGGGAGATATGATACTGCGTGAAGAGTTTGACAGAGCACTGAAAGACCTGAGTCGAAACAAGGCCCCCGGAGTAGACAATATTCCATTGGAACTACTGACGGCCGTGGGAGAGCCAGTCCTGACAAAACTCTACCATCTGGTGAGCAAGATGTATGGAACAGGCGAAATACCCTCAGACTTCAAGAAGAATATAATAATTCCAATCCCAAAGAAAGCAGGTGTTGACAGATGTGAAAATTACCGAACTATCAGCTTAATAAGTCACAGCTGCAAAATACTAACACGAATTTTTTACAGACGAATGGAAAAACTAGTAGAAGCCAACCTCGGGGAAGATCAGTTTGGATTCCGTAGAAACACTGGAACACATGAGGCAATACTGACCTTACGACTTAACTTAGAAGAAAGATTAAGGAAAGGCAAACCTACGTTTCTAGCATTGGTAGACTTAGAGAAAGCTTTTGACAATGTTGACTGGAATACTCTCTTTCAAATTCTAAAGGTGGCAGGGGTAAAATATAGGGAGCGAAAGGCTATTTACAATTTGTACAGAAACCAAATGGCAGTTATAAGAGTCGAGGGACATGAAAGGGAAGCTGTGGTTGGGAAGGGAGTAAGACAGGGTTGTAGCCTCTCCCCGATGTTGTTCAATCTGTATATTGAGCAAGCAGTAAAGGAAACAAAAGAAAAATTCGGAGTAGGTATTAAAATTCATGGAGAAGAAATAAAAACTTTGAGGTTCGCCGATGACATTGTAATTCTGTCAGAGACAGCAAAGGACTTGGAAGAGCAGTTGAATGGAATGGACAGTGTCTTGAAAGGAGGATATAAGATGAACATCAACAAAAGCAAAACAAGGATAATGGAATGTAGTCTAATTAAGTCGGGTGATGCTGAGGGAATTAGATTAGGAAATGAGGCACTTAAAGTAGTAAAGGAGTTTTGCTATTTGGGGAGCAAAATAACTGATGATGGTCGAAGTAGAGAGGATATAAAATGCAGGCTGGCAATGGCAAGGAAAGCGTTTCTGAAGAAGAGAAATTTGTTAACATCCAGTATTGATTTAAGTGTCAGGAAGTCATTTCTGAAAGTATTCGTATGGAGTGTAGCCATGTATGGAAGTGAAACATGGACAATAAATAGTTTGGACAAGAAGAGAATAGAAGCTTTCGAAATGTGGTGCTACAGAAGAATGCTGAAGATTAGATGGGTAGATCACATAACTAATGAGGAAGTATTGAATAGGATTGGGGAGAAGAGAAGTTTGTGGCACAACTTGACCAGAAGAAGGGATCGGTTGGTAGGACATGTTCTCAGGCATCAAGGGATCACCAATTTAGTATTGGAGGGCAGCGTGGAGGGTAAAAATCGTAGAGGGAGACCAAGAGATGAATACACTAAGCAGATTCAGAAGGATGTAGGTTGCAGTAGGTACTGGGAGATGAAAAAGCTTGCACAGGATAGAGTAGCATGGAGAGCTGCATCAAACCAGTCTCAGGACTGAAGACCACAACAACAACAACATCTCTCAATTGCTGTTGTAGAGGGGATGTTGGACAAGGATGGGCTGTCAGGATGTGCCGTATTAAAACTCGTCTGAGTTTCCAAAGTGATTTATTATTTCCAGCTACAGTGCCCTGTTCCTCTCGGTCTGCATCACTGGGTCCCGCTATGCTGAGGGCACCACGTCACTGACTGTGAAACGGATTGGCGCGAAATGGCTGCCTCAGTGACCCGTGCAATGCCCTGCTGTGTGCGGAGTTGTGATGACGTCAGGCTGTGCCGGCATTTGACTCAGCAGTCTTCGCCCCTGCCGCCTCAGCGCCGCTCATGGGAAGCCGCAGGGCGGCCCACTGCGTGATTCTTTGCCGTCACGGTTAGGATTGCGGCACAGCAAGCACCTGGGATCCGACAAACAAATCTGCGGCCCTCGCCTCGGGATGGCTCTGGCGTGTGTTGGGAGCCAACAAGACTGCCTGCAGTAGTGAGCTGTGGAGTGGCCCCCTGCTGGCTGGCTGCGGACCCCACGTTGGCCTACAGGGCCGAACCAGGGACCCGCCATCGACTGGAACACTGGCGCCCCATCTGCTGCTGCCGCCTGTAGCCGGCAGTGTGACACACCTCACCATCCAGGAGAGCTGTCACACTTGGATGCCTTGTTAGTGAACCGGTGCCTATTTATACACAGCTGTGCACCTCTGTTTTGCTAATGCGTCATTCTGAGTCATGTACTCATAAGACCTGGGTTGTGCCAGTGGGCCCCTTCTGCCTGTAACACTTGTCATGCAAACTGATGTGTTTACTCTTTTCAGCGAATCTACAGCTCTGTGGCCTCTTGCTCTGCAATGAACTGGTTTACTGATCAAGAGACCTGACTCAAGAGTTTGATTTAAAAAAGGTCAGATTCTGCCTTGGCAAAAACTCTTAAGTTGCTTCTGGCCAGTATAGCTGTGGCTGCGTAACATTAAATTGTGTGACTCCTGAAATTGACGCTGGCAGTTGAAAGGTTGGTCCTATTACGTTACACTTAGTTCCATTGATTAAAATTCCACTCCCCTCAAGCTCTACACATTTCACTTCGGCAAATATTCCCTGCTCAAAACAACTTGCTACTACTATTAATTTTTCGTAGGTGGAGAACATCCAATGCATCCCGACCCATTGCAAGCTCAATTTTGGCTCCAATCCATGATGTTCCTTGAACAGTCTATTTCTTCCCTCCTGGCTGGACATGCCGTTACCTTCCCTCAATGGCAGCTCCGTTATTCCTCTCGTCATCTTAGTGTACCAACTGTTAACTGCCGTGATCAGCAATACCTCCTCAGTTTTTACTTTTACAAAGTTGTTCAATGCTCCCCACTTCACTGGATACATGTTGTAACGTACCTTCTCTCTGTTATTGTTTTTTTGTTATTGTAATTGTGGAGATATGAAATTATTGTAGCGGTCTGCTTAGTCAGCCGTACTTCGGAATTTTTTGACATTGAATGGAGCCTGAAACTTGCGTAATAAATATTTCGTGTGAAGTGCGATTTGCGGCATAAACAAAAATTAATTGCGGAGATGCAATCCACAAAATATTAACAGAAAAACTTTAGAACAATGTGCACGACTGACTAGACACATTCAGAGGGTATGTACATTCGCATACGAGTTGTTGCGATGTGATGAGAAAGATCTATCTTAATTTTTTTTGTGTAAAATAATTACATCATAACACACTCGGAGATTGCGAACGTACAATCAGGGTAGAGGCACGTACTTTCTATCATTCCCCATGGCCTGGGTAAAAGAATTGCAATTATTTAAATTTAAGAATATTTCTTTTTCAATCAGACTCCTATTTTTATATGAAAAGGAAGATTTCAGGTTCTGAATGTCTCGGCAAAAACACATCGAAATTAATCTTAGCGGCCACCAAAGGAAAGTAGTGAGCACAATCATGTACCTCTATTGTTGAGCAGCGCCGTCGTAAAGATCGTTGCCTCCATCTAAAATTCACCTTCTCGAATTAACAGAATAATTTGTACTCCATTGGTATGGGATATAGGCTTGATCTTGACAGAAATTATAAAACACATTTTTCATCATTTAACACCTTCATTTAACACACACATAGACATGAAACTACACAGTATGTCTTTACGCCAGCACATCATAAGAAAAAGGGTAGTTAATACTAGAAGTAATAAGAGAATCTCGAAATTAGTCCTTTGTCTCTCAATGATAAAAAAGTTTTTTAGAGTATTCCTCTGGTATGGCAGTTGAACAAATTTTCTTCTTGTATCTTTGAAATTAAATTACAACATTTTTTAGTTCCTTTTCAATGTGGACCATGAAACATTGAAACCTTGCATTTTTCCCCATAACTGGGAATTGGATCAAAAGGTACACTCATGCACTGTCGCTCGTTACCATTACCATTGCAACATGGTAGAAAAACAGCAAATTTCACTCACTCCATTGTTAAATATAACCCTGATGGTAGTTCCTTCTGCGTCTTGCACAACCCGCGTAAATATTGGTCCGTCGGTAAGAAATTGGTATTTATCTGGCCTCACAAAGCGTGATGCAGCACTTCTTGCAGATTCATTGTCATTCCCTGTACATCCCACACATTGTCAACTACCCCCCTGCAGAAGTCTAGTTGACACTACCTGGCTATCTAGGATTTCCAGACACCCCTGTAAGGTTCCCAGGTTACAATTTATTACACCTTCTGACGCCTTAGCGTATTCCACTACCTGCCCTGCAAATGAAAGGAGTAACTGTGTGTTATTCAGGACTTCCCCTTCCAATGTTCCTATCTGGGTTGTGTGCCAAGCTGCTGCTGCTCTGTTCCCCTCTGCAAGTTGCCTCACCGCTTCCATTTTGTTGTTCATCTCCTTTATATCGCTTTCGTCCGCAGTTCCAAAGACTGTTTTCAATAACTTCCCCCCTGCGTTCAGCCGCCCTTGTTTCCGTCTTACTCGTGGCACTATTTCTTCCATCTATCCTACATGCTTCCGTAGTGTCTCATAAGCCTCATGCAATTTCTTGTACTCCCCGGCTACTTCCTTCAGCATTCCCTTGCTCTCTGCACATTGCCTAAGTTATTCAAACACTTCCTCAAAGCTCCTTACTTAATTCTGAATTTCCCATATGTTCCAAACCAACCTTAATGCCCACTGGTGACTTGACACCACCACATCTTCCCGCCTCAAGTACAACACACTTCCATCCAGGTGCTGCAACCGCAAGGTGTCCACCCCAATGGTGAAGAGATGGATTACCACCAACACTCCCCTTCTTAGTGACCTGAGGACAGGGATCACCATCACCCTTCCTCCCTCTTCAAAAAGACTGCTGTCCCTAGCAGGCTCACAATACTCGAAAACACAAACAAGAAATGAAAATACAATGCCTAATTTATCTACACAAACCCAATGATGCATAACAAAAAAAAAAACTACAAATACTGGTTTTCTCAGCGCTGTATGCCTCTCTTCACTCTCTCTTTCTGCCTCTTCCCTTCCTGTGACATGCCTGGAATCACATCAGAACAACCCTTAAATGGCCACAACCACCCAATGTGTACTATCATTGTTCTAGTTGGCAGCTGAAGCTTAACATTAATGGGGGATGTGGTTTCAACTACTTGGTATGGACCTTGATACTGTAATGTCTCTTGCAGCAGTCTCTACATGATATTTTCAGAAATTTTATAAATTATATAACTCAGTACATATCTTGAAATATCTCTTCTTATCTTACCGATTCCTAAACTTTAATATACGATGATTATCAATGCAAAGTAGTTTCAAGCCCTATTATTCCTTGGAGCGTCCATTTACTCCATGGAATAGCTTCTCTGTTATCTGTTTTCTCTTATGAAAAGAATGAAGGAATGCCTGCCGATTAGCCGTGAAAGGAGGAGGATGTATATGTATGTATTGTTGAGCTAGTCGCCATCTTGATAAGATTCTGTATGAGAAGGAATTTAATACATGAACTAAACTATAGTAAGTGTCCAGAATGAGATTTTCACTCTGCAGCGGAGTGTGTGCTGATATGAAACTTCCTGGCAAATTAAAACTGTGTGCCCGACCGCGACTCGAACTCGGAGTTCGAGTCGCGGTCGGGCACACAGTTTTAATTTGCCAGGAAGTTTTATAGTAAGTGTGTTCGCGTATTATTTAACTGATTATTATTGACAGTGTCTGCTTACTACGCTGTGTTGCACAGGATCAGTGGGGAACGTCTGATTTACACTGGACGAACCTGCCGTTTTGTATGCTCAAGATATCCAGTTACTTCAAATAAATAGACTAACACGGTCTTACCAGCAGATCTCCGGTCTTCCCCATGTGATCACCGAAAGTTAATAATTATTACAAATGTTTTCAGGAGATCAACTGACAATTTTCCTCTCACCGAGACTTCGAAACTGCTTCACTGCCTTTTGGAATTTAAATTAAGCTCAATTTAATCAGGATACAACAGTATTGAACTGTGTGAATGTGATAAGCCTGCTTTGTGAATGAAAATTCCCTTAATATACGCATGTTTTTTACTATCCTGATCAGTGAAGCTAAATCAGGCCGGTGTGAGAGAGGTTTTTAAATTTCAGATCCCACAAAAAATATTAAAATATCTCGTGATGAACTTCTTCGTTTTACCTTTTGGTATGTAGGGGCTGGATAGCATTACCAATTGCCCTACCATATACTGTGGTAAACTTCCTTTCCCCTTCACTGTGTCTTCCTGCCTTTCCAAAGCCTTTGTATTCGCCTTTTGTACTTGTTTTCAAACATCTCGAATTGTTCTTGCGAATTGGCTTACAGATTCACCGGCCCTTCCTTTCTGTAGCTTCACTAAATCAAATGGTGACGGCATTTTTCACCCATACACTACCTCATACAGAGACAAACCGGTATTGGTATGAACTTTCGCATTGTATGCACATACAATAGGCTTCAAATACTCGTCCCACTGACGGGGATGATAATCCACATAAAAACTCAGCATCTTCCCAATTGTTCTGTGTACCTGTTCTGTCCTTCCATTCACCTGTGGATGCAAAGCGCTTGTCCTCAACTTCTTTACGTTCAACAATTTACACAGTTTCTTCATTAAATCTGACATGAAGTTGGTCCCTTGGTCAGTAATTGTATTGTCTCCAGTACACCACACTTCAAAATCCAGTTCACTAATGCTTGCGCGACCATTGCTGCCTGTTGATTTGGCATAGCCACCATCTCCACTTACCTCGAAAAATGGTCTATTATTGTCAGAACGAATCTGTTCCCCAATGTTGTTCAACTGAAAGGTCCTAAGACATCAATTCCCAACATACAAAATGGACATGTCACTTCTGGTAATCATTGTAGCTGTATCTGTTTCTGACTCAAACCTGCTCTCTGTGCACATGTTATAATACAATTGTTGACATACTGATCCACATCTACTTTCCTACCTCTCCATCAATACCTCTCCACCACACTCCTATTTGTCGCTCTACACCCACCATGACCAGATAACATTTGATCATGTGCTTCCTTTAAAACCTCATCCCTCATCTTCACTGGCACTGCTACCCTTGGTCCTAACTTCGTTTCCCTGCACAGCAGACCATCATACATATTAAATTGTGGCTGTGTCCAATACAATTTACAATTGTCGTCAGCATCCTGTAATTCTTGGCATACTGCTAGGTCATAACCTATGACTTCCACTTTTGCCACCTTTCTACTCAGTGCATCCGCATTACCGTGCTTCTTCCCAGGCTTGTGCACCACCTCATAGCTGAATTCACTAAGCCTCACAGCCCACCTAGCGAGTCTAGTGGACGGATCCTTCAACCCCAACAACCACTTCAATGCAGGATGATCTGTCACTACCCGAAATCTTCTCCGATATAAATAACATTTAAAATATGTGATTCCCTGGGTTACGCTAAGCATCTCCCTCTCTGTTGTTTGGTAATTCCTCTCTGCTGCATTCAACTGCCTAGACGCAAGGGCTACAGGATGTTCTTTCCCATCAATTTCCTGACTAAGAACACACGCTAATGCTTAATTCAATGCATTGCATACTAGAATTAATTACTTTTCAAAATCAGGAAACACAAGAACCAGATGTTAACACTTATTTCAGTTTGTCAAACACTTTCTGATACTCTTCTGTCCTCTCAAATTTCACGCCCTTCCGTAACAATCGTGTCAATGGCTGTGCTAAATCTGTAAAACCCTTCACGAACTTTTGATAGAAACTGCAAATTCCTATGAATGATTGCACTTCCTTAACTGTTTTCAGCTCCTGAAAATCCCTTACACCCTGTACCAACCTCGGATCTGTTCGCACTCCGATCTTACTGATGATATGACCTAAATATTTCACTTGTTCCAATGCCAAATGACACTTCTCGAGGCTCAATGTTAAATGTGCTGCTCTTAACTTCATAAAGACTTCCCTTAACCGCTGGCTATGCTACTACTTGAAAACACTATAATGTCACCCAAATAGATAAGACACTGCCATGGTTTCAAACCCCTAAACACACTGTCTAGCAACCTCTGAAACATTGCCGGAGCATTTTTCAAACCGAATGGCATTCTGATGTACTGGTGATGGCCTCCCAGAGTAGAGAAAGCAATTTTTGGACGATCCTCTGGAGCCGCCTCTAACTGATGGTAACCACTTGACAAATCCATCATAGGAAAGTACTGACACTGTCCTAAGTGATCCAAAGTCTCTGATATGTTTGGAATGGGGTATGCATCCGTTACTGTCTTATTATTGAGGTACTGTAGTCACAACAGAACCTGTATTTCTTAGTTTCATCCATAGATTTTTTAGGCAAAATAACAATGTCCGCTCCCCAGCAACTATTACTATGCCCACTCCCCAGCAACTATTGCTATGTTCTATAATACCGTCCGCAAGCTGTTGATCAATGAAATCTTCCACAATCGGCTGCAAATACCTCAGTATTCTGTATGGTTTATGATAAACAGGCGCTTCGATCCCTGTTGGTATCCTGTTGTTGTTGTTGTGGTCTTCAGTCCTGAGACTGGTTTGATGCAGCTCTCCATGCTACTCTATCCTGAGGAAGCTTTTTCATCTCCCAGTACCTACTGCAACCTACATCCTTCTGAATCTGCTTAGTGTATTCATCTCTTGGTCTCCCTCTACGATTTTTACCCTCCACGCTGCCCTCCAATACTAAATTGGTGATCCCTTGATGCCTCAGAACATGTCCTACCAACCGATCCCTTCTTCTGGTCAAGTTGTGCCACAAACTTCTCTTCTCCCCAATCCTATTCAATACTTCCTCATTAGTTATGTGATCTACCCATCTAATCTTCAGCATTCTTCTGTAGCACCACATTTCGAAAGCTTCTATTCTCTTCTTGTCCAAACTATTTATCGTCCATGTTTCACTTCCATACATGGCTACACTCCATACGAATACTTTCAGAAATGACTTCCTGACACTTAAATCAATACTGGATGTTAACAAATTTCTCTTCTTCAGAAACACTTTCCTTGCCATTGCCAGCCTACATTTTATATCCTCTCTACTTCGACCATCATCAGTTATTTTGCTCCCCAAATAGCAAAACTCCTTTACTACTTTAAGTGCCTCATTTCCTAATCTAATTCCCTCAGCATCACCCGACTTAATTAGACTACATTCCATTATCCTTGTTTTGCTTTTGTTGATGTTCATCTTATATCCTCCTTTCAAGACACTGTCCATTCCATTCAACTGCTCTTCCAAGTCCTTTGCTGTCTCTGACAGAATTACAATGTCATCGGCGAACCTCAAAGTTTTTATTTCTTCTCCCTGAATTTTAATACCTACTCCGAATTTTTCTTTTGTTTCCTTTACTGCTTGCTCAATATACAGATTGAACAACATCGGGGAGAGGCTACAACCCTGTCTTACTCCCTTCCCAACCACTGCTTCCCTTTCATGTCCCTCGACTCTTATAACTGCCATCTGGTTTCTGTACAAATTGTAAATAGCATTTCGCTCCCTGTATTTTACCCCTGCCACCTTTAGAATTTGAAAGAGAGTATTCCAGTCAACATTGTCAAAAGCTTTCTCTAAGTCTACAAATGCTAGAAACGTAGGTTTGCCTTTCCTTAATCTTTCTTCTAAGATAAGTCGTAAGGTCAGTATTGCCTCACGTGTTCCAGTGTTTCTACGGAATCCAAACTGATCTTCCCCGAGGTTGGCTTCTACTAGTTTTTCCATTCGTCTGTAAAGAATTCATGTTAGTATTTTGCAGCTGTGACTTATTAAGCTGATAGTTCGGTAATTTTCACATCTGTCAACACCTGCTTTCTTTGGGATTGGAATTATTATATTCTTCTTGAAGTCTGAGGGTATTTCGCCTGTTTCATACAGCTTGCTCACCAGATGGTAGAGTTTTGTCAGGACTGGCTCTCCCACGGCCGTCAGTAGTTCCAATGGAATATTGTCTACTCCGGGGGCCTTGTTTCGACTCAGGTCTTTCAGTGCTCTGTCAAACTCTTCACGCAGTGTCATATCTCCCATTTCATCTTCATCTACATCCTCTTCCATTTCCATAATATTGTCCTCCAGTACATCGCCCTTGTATAGACCCTCTATATACTCCTTCCACCTTTCTACTTTCCCTTCTTGGCTTAGAACTGGGTTTCCATCTGAGCTCTTGATATTCATACAAGTGGCTCTCTTTTCTCCAAAGGTCTCTTTAATTTTCCTGTAGGCAGTATCTATCTTACCCCCTAGTGAGATAATCCTCTACATCCTTACATTTGTCTCCTAGCCATCCCTGCTTAGCCATTTTGCACTTCCTGTCGATCTTGTTTTTGAGACGTTTGTATTCCCTTTTAACTGCTTCATTTACTGCATTTTTATATTTTCTCCTTTCATCAATTAAATTCAATATTTCTTCTGTTACCCAAGGATTTCTACTAGCCCTCGTCTTTTTACCTACTTGATCCTCTGCTGCCTTCACTTCTTCATCCCTCAAAGCTACCCATTCTTCTTCTACTGTATTTCTTTCCCCCATTCCTGTCAATTGTTCCCTTATGCTCTCCCTGAATCTCTGTACAATCTCTGGTTCTTTCAGTTTATCCAGGTCCCATCTCCTAAAATTCCCACCTTTTTGCAGTTTCTTCAGTTTTAATCTACAGGTCATAACCAATAGATTGTGGTCCGAGTCCACATCTGCCCCTGGAAATGTCTTACAATTTAAAACCTGGTTCCTAAATCTCTGTCTTACCATTATATAATCTATCTGATACCTTTTAGTATCTCCAAGGTTCTTCCATGTATATAACCTTCTTTCATGATTCTTAAACCAAGTGTTAGTTATGATTATGTTGTGCTCTGTGCAAAATTCCACCAGGCGGCTTCCTCTTTCATTTCTGTCCCCCAATCCATATTCACCTACTATGTTTCCTTCTCTCCCTTTTCCTACACTCGAATTCCAGTCACCCATGACTATTAAGTTTTCGTCTCCCTTCACAATCTGAATAATTTCTTTTATTTCATCATACATTTCTTCAATTTCTTCGTCATCTGCAGAGCTAGTTGGCATATAAACTTGTACTACTGTAGTAGGTGTGGGCTTCGTATCTATCTTGGCCACAATAATGTGTTCACTATGCTGTTTGTAGTAGCTTACCCGCATTCCTATTTTCCTATTCATTATTAAACCTACTCCTGCATTACCCCTATTTGATTTTGTGTTTATAACCCTGTAATCACCTGACCAGAAGTCTTGTTCCTCCTGCCACCGAACTTCACTAATTCCCACTATATCTAACTTCAACCTATCCATTTCCCTTTTTAAATTTTCTAACCTACCTGCCCGATTAAGGGATCTGACATTCCACACTCCGATCCGTAGAATGCCAGTTTTCTTTCTCCTGGTATCCTATGCTGAACTAATGGAGCTGCTGGTAGGAGGCCTCGCGGAAAAAACAAATCCTTAAATTCCCACAACACTTCTTCTCCTCTTTTCAAATGCTTACTTTGTTATGCAATGCAGTTCTATTAGCAGTTAGTGGCCGATCGCTACGCCTACCTCTCGAACACCAGTCTTCGTCATCTGGTACATCCAAATTCGCTACTAAAACTCCTTTTCTCAAGTTCGCGTCCATCACACTAAAATTATCCACGTTCACAGGAACTACTCGCCCATCGTTTCCCTCCAGTATGCGTACCATACTATGTTCCACAAAACAACCTAACAAATCCAAAAATTCATTATCCTCCAATGTTTCAATGACACATACCGTACCCACAGGTAGATTTGACTCTACACTTACCCAAAGCGACTTCCTGGTGTCACTAGACACACACTCGACCGAAATAAGCCTTAATGCTAATGTACGCAGTTCAATTGGTTTGTTCATTACGTTGAATGCCCCTCGCAACAGTTCTGCATCGACAACAGTTTCTCCTAGCTGAAATAACATTCCACCAAGTTCCACAGTTCATTGTCCAAGGTCAATTTTAGCATGATGTTGATGCAAGAAATCTACTCCTAGGATCATGTCATAGCCCTCACTTACCCATGGTACTACTACCTCAATGCCTGCATCAAATTCGACTTTCCCTATGCAAAAGTCAACTGTCCCTGACCCAAAAGGTGTGACCTCCTTATCCCCCACTCCACACAACCTACAACATGGTGGGTCTAACTTCCATCATCCCATTAAACTCTTAGTAGCCACTGACACTTGCGCCCCTGTGTCCAACAAAATCTTAAACTTTTTAGTTCCTATGGATCCTACCACTGAACATTCCACCTCTGTATACGTATTTGTAGCATTGAAATTAGACGGGAGCTCCCTTAGGTGGGTCTTGGGCCCCCTCTGCCATTTAATGATTGTCCACCTCTACTGACTCCACTTCTCCATCCTCCAAGCCGCCGAATTCCATCCCTTCCTCTATTCCTCAGTGACTGGGTACATTGTCTCTGCACATGTCACATATGAGGGTAATTCCAATTCCTATTTTTTTGAAGTGAAAGAAGATGTTCATAACTTTCTGAACAGCATGGCGGCAAGCTTGTATGACATGGGCATACAAAAACTGCCACAGCATCAGCATGAGCAGAAATGCTGATTATGTCAAAAAATAGCTAAATGTTCAAGCTGTAAACTGATGTAAACCATTGTAGAAATAAACAGGTCTATGTACTTATAAAAAAATAGAAGACCTTACTTTTGGGATTACCCTTGTACGACCACACTTATAACATTTTATACTTGCTGAAACACTGCTTGTCTATCACATACCTCCACTGCCACGTCTATTTCCTCACGCTGAATTGCCAGCTGAATGGTTGAATACAAATCTTTTGCAGATCCTTCACAGACTTTCCGTGATATATGCACTGGTAACCCCCTCAAAAGTACATAAGTGACCTTTGCTCGGCCTCCTGCAACAGAACACCATTCACTTTATCGCTCTGACCCAACTCGTAAGTATACTTGATACTTTCTCTTATCCTGTCTGCAAATTTCTCTACCGTCTCCCCCTGCCTTTTTGTCATTGTACTCAACCTCTCCCTGAAGTACGAACTGCTATTCTGTTATGGAATAATCAAACTCGCGGCGGCTGGATCAATCTCCTGCTGCAGGACCCTAGGCAACAACTACTGATCCGATGTGGTTTACCGCTCAGTTCTAGCTGTTAATTCACTTCTCAACTGTGAACTGTATGGTGTCAATTGTGCTACCTTTTCCAACAAAATCCGTACCACTTCTGGTTCCGACACACCTCGCGTCCCTGACTATGCCATTGTGTTGCTTTCGCTCTCAGTTAGTCCCGAAACAAAATATTTAAGTACAAGAATAACCTGACTTCCTACAGCTCCGTATCATCATACACCAGTACGAAAGTAATCAAATGCCATGAAAAAAAACATCTTACTGCCCCAAACACACTAACACTTATTCTGACACAATAATAATAATAATAATAATAATAATAATAATAATAATAATATGCCTATGGAAAACATCTAAAATGGCCTGCCAGGAGCCATACTCAAAACACAAACAAAAAAAGAAAGAAAACGTCCAACACTCAAAAAGAAAAACTGGCCAACACTCACCACATTTTGTGACTGTAATGCAGGCGGTGGGCTCGAACGTCCTACTGTACAGACGACGTCCACTATTCTGACACCAAACATAGAGGGGATGTTGGACAAGGATGGTCTGTCAGTATGCGCCATATTAAGACTTGTCCGAGTTTCCCAAGTGATTTATAATTTCCAGCTACAGTGCCCCATTCTTCTCGGTCTGCGTCACCGGGTCACGTAAAGCTGAGGACACCACTTTCCTGTCTATGAAATGACTTAGCACGGAATGGCTGCCTCAGCAACCCAGGCAATGCTCTGCTGTGCGTCGGCCTTGTACGGCTGCGGAGTTGTGATGATATCAGCAGCTGATGACCATAGCTGTTAAGTCCCATAGTGCTCAGAACCCTTTGATGATATCAGGCTGTGCTAGCAGTCGACCCTGCCGCCTCAGCGGCGCTAGTGGGAAGCCTCGGGATGCCTCCAACGTGCATTGGGAGCCAACAAGACTGCCCATAGTAGTGACCCATGGCATGGCCCACTGCAGGTGGCTGCAGACCGCACGTTGGTCTCAGAGGGTCGAACCAGTGACCTGCTGTGGACTGGAACACTGACACCCCATCTGCTACTGCGTGTAGCCGCCAGTGTGACATGCTAAACTGTCCAGGGGAGCTGTCACACTTGAATGCCTTGTTAGTGAACCGGTGCCTATTTATACACGGTTGTGCGCCTCTGTTTTGCTAACATGCTACTCTGAGTCATGTACTCATAACACCTGGGTTGGGCCAGTGGGCCCCTTCTGCCTGTAACAAGCACCATGCAAACCACTGTGTTTACTCTTTTCAGCGGGTCTACGACCCTGTGGCCTCCATTCTACTTCACAACCGCTGGTAGCATAACTTACTGTCAACAGGCCCGCACCTGGCTGTAACTTGTGCACTCCGAAATATTGCACTGAAGCTAATGTTTTCCCATCTTAAACAGTGGTGCTGCTACACTGTCAATACTATCTCTTTGAAATCATTTCACAACTTTTCTACACTTACATGATCAGATCGGAAGGGGTGAAGATTGTCTTAAAAAGGCGTTAAGAGAATTTTTATCAGCTTTTTTAAATAACTATACTTTGCATTTCTTTTGATGGTTGTAGGTTTTACGGTATTCAGCTTAGCAGCAAATGCCTTGTGGTCACTAATCCCTGTATTCGTCATGATATTCACTATTTGTCCAGGATTATTTGCTGCTAAGAGGTCAAGTATGCTTTTGCAACCAATTACGCTACGAGTGGGCTCATGAACTAATTGTTCAAAATAATTTTCTGAGAAAGCATTCAGTACAATTTCGGATAACATTTTATACCTGCTGCCGGCTTTAAACATACCATCTATAATGGTATGAATCTTGTATGTGTTTGAAATTAGACTCAAGTTTTCTTTGAACTGTTCAGCAACAGTATCTTCTGAGTCGGGGGGTTGGTAAAATGATCCAATTAATAGTTTAGTCCAATTTCACTACAAGGCAAACTACTTCAGACAGCAATAAATATGCCACCACCAACCGTATGTAATCTATCCTTTCTGAACACTGTTAGATCATTTGAAAAAATTATGGCTGAACTTATTTTTGGCTTTAGCCAGGTTTCTATACCTATAGCTATTTGAGCTTAAGTTCTTTCTATCAGGGCTTGGAGCTCTGGTTCTTTCCCAACACAGCTATGACAATTTACAACTACAATACTGATTGTTTCTACAACTACCTTACTGTGTTTTACCTGCCCCCTTTTAGACGGATGCCCTTTCTGTGGTTCCCTGACCCCTTTCACCTAAAACTGCCCAGTCCCTTCCACACAGACCCCACTACTTGTGTAGCTGCCTCCTGTGTGTAGTGGACTCCTGACCCATTAAGCGGAACCTAGAAACCCACCAACTGATGGTGCAAGTCAAGGAATCTGCAGTCTACAAGGTCACAGAACTGACTGAGTCTCTGATTCAGACCCTCCACTTGGCTCTGCACCAGCTCGACGATGCTGCAAATGGTGAGTTCTGCCTTAATCATGGAAGCAAGACTGGTAGTCTTTACCATTTCTCCTAGCCGCCCGAAACCAGAGAGAATCATTTGTGTATACAGACAATAATAGCAGTCATATCACACTTCCCTGGGACACTTCTAATGAAACGCTTGTTTGTGATGAATACTCACTGTCGAGGACAACATACTAGGTTCTATAACTTAAGAAGTCTTTGAGCCACTCACATATCTGTGAACCTATTTCATATGCTTGTACATTTTTCAACAGCCTGCAATGGGGCACCGCTTTCTGGAAATCTATAAATATGGAATCTGCTTGTTGCCCTTCATCCATAGTCCACAGTATATCATGTGAGAAATCGGCAAGCTCAGTTTCACCTGACCGATGCTTTCTACGACCATGCTGATCTGTGAATATGAGCTTCTCAGTCTCAAGAAAATTTATTATATTCGAACTGAGAATAGAATATGTTTAAGGATTCTGCAGCAAACCAACGTTAGGGATATTGGTTTGTAATCTTGCAGGCCCATTCTTTTGCCCTTCCTATAAACAGGAGTAACCTGCACTTTTTCCAGTCACTTAGGACTTTGTGCTGGGTGAGAGACTCATGATAAATGCAAGCCAAGAAAGGGCCATATCCATAGTGTACTCTTTGAAAAATCGAACTGGGAATGGTAACCACCAACCAGCTGTGTACTTCAATTACAGACACTGCCAAACTTCAGCAAGGGGCAATCTTGACCAGCCAATTGCAAAGTACTATGGTCAGCACTTCTCCCTGTACCTACCCCATATTTCCTGTTCCTACTTTTCACTACTCAGGTACCTCACTTTATGTTTTCCTCTATGTTGTCAGCAACCTACTTCCTCCCCCTTGGATCTCTGTGTGCAACATGCAAGGAAGGAAGGAAGGAAGGAAGGAAAGAAGGTAGGTAGGTAGGTGGATAGGTAGGAATGGATAGGGAAGGAAAGGGGGGAGGGAGGAATGGCTAGAGAAGGAAAGGGGGGAGGGAGAGGGATGGGGAGTGGCAGGAGGGAGGAAGAGGAAGAGGGAGCCAGGGAAGGGGAGGGAGGGAGGGGGAGGGAGGGAGGGAGGGAGAGAGAGAGAGAGAGAGAGAGAGAGAGAGAGAGAGAGAGAGAGAGAGAGAGATACTTACCAAATTCATCGAAACCATTAAAACCCATCACATATCGAGACAGTTCAAGTTTCATGCACTTCATTCCGACAGGACATTGGTAGCCAGAATCAGGATCCAACGAGCAAAATGTATCAGGGATTGCCAAGCTGTTAATGGTGATGTATCTAAAATAAATAAAACTGTTGTTAATGACATTTTCAAACATAATATAACTTAATTTAGTGGTGGCATATATGTGTTCTTCCTATACATCAATAATGAACAAATGTTTGAAGCAAAAGAATACAGCAATTTACAACTTGAAATAAGATTATCTAAAATGGTTCCAGAAACAGAAAATAACTCAGCAGGTTTTCTTACTCATAAATCATATTTGAATGTTGTTTGTTTGTGAGAAGATCATGCCATGTCTCATCTAACAACAAGGTTGTGGTTAACCAGCCTGCAATAAGGCTGCTCATATTGGTTGGGATACCACCACTGTCATGTGAATATGGAGTTGATGGGTTCAGCAGGGCTATACTCAATTCCATGAATATCTCAACAATGCTAGCACATTACTGGTGCTAGAGAGGACAGACATGCTGTTCATTCAGCCATGCAGGATTGTGCTGCCATGTCACACATACCTCGAG
Source organism: Schistocerca piceifrons (assembly GCF_021461385.2). Classification (NCBI taxonomy): domain Eukaryota; kingdom Metazoa; phylum Arthropoda; class Insecta; order Orthoptera; family Acrididae; genus Schistocerca; species Schistocerca piceifrons. The sequence continues at coordinate 986,709,785 of NC_060138.1, read as the reverse complement.
TAAGGAAATGGACTTGTATACAATAAGTCAAGCATTCACATGAATAGTGTGACAATATCTGGAGTACCATGGAGTGTCAGCGTGGTGACCACTGTTGCAACTTTGTTTCACATGGCAGCAAAGAGAGGCACACTGAAAAGTGATACACCCAAAGGAGTAGCACCATGTCATCTTTCAGATAAGTCCTACATAATAAATCATGATGGATGTATTCATGTGTGGAAGGTCCAAGAAGAAGGAACATTGCCAGACTGCATTCATCATCATCATCATCATAATGATGACGTATGGCTGCGAGACATGGACATTGAACTCATTTACAAAAGGGAAACTTAGGACAGCACAGAGAGCCACAGAGAGATCAATGCTGGGTTATACAAGAAAGGACAGGAAAAGGGCAGATGACATCTGGTCTGTAATGAAGGTTAACGACATCTTAGAGACAGTAGATTCATTGAAATGGCAGTGGGCTGGCCACGTCACAAGAAGAAAAGACAACAGATGGACGAAGCTAGAACTGCAGTGGAGTCCGAGAGAGCGCTGGAGGCCTAGAGGAAGACCACCAGACAGATGGGACAAAGACATCAAGAAGATTGCTGGTAACACCTGGCAGAGAACTGCCCTAGACCGTCCCACTTGGAAAAGACTGCTGAAAGCCTGCCTGAATCCATGATTCGAAGAGGCCACATCATTTAACGATTGAACTGGCTGATGATGATGATGGGTACAACACCTGGTGCAGTAGTATGGTCACTTCTGGTTTACACAGCTGGTTATTTGATCAGCAGCCATAACATATCTGTCTTATTCAGAGCATTCAGACAAGGTTGGCACTGGTGGTGACATCTACAATGTGCTGACATGAGGAAAGTTTCCAACCAATTTCTCATACACAAACAGCAGTTGACCAGCGGTGCCTGGTGAAACGTTGTTGTGATGCCTCATGTAAGAACGAGAAATGCATACCATCATGTTTCCGACTCTGATAAAGGTCGGATTGTAGCCTATCGCGATTGTGGTTTATCGTATCGCAACATTGCTGCTCGCGTTGGTTGAGATCCAATGACTGTTAGCAGAATATGGAATTGGTGGGTTCAGGAGGGTAATACGGAATGCCGTGCTGGATACCAACGGCCTCGTATCACTAGCAGTTGAGATGACAGACAGGCATCTTATCCGCTTGGCTGTAACGGATCGTGCAGCCACGTCTCGATCCCTCAGTCAACAGATGGGAGCTTTTGCAAAACAACAAACATCTGCACGAACAGTTCGATGACATTTGCAGCAGCATGGACTATCAGCTCGGAGACCATGGCTGTGGTTACCCTTGACGCTGCATCACAGACAGGAGCACCTGCCATGGTGTACTCAACGATGAACCTGGGTGCACGAATGGCAAAACGTCATTATTTTGGATGAATCCAGGTTCTGTTTACAGTATCATGATGGTTACATCCATGTTTGGCGACATCACGGTGAACGCACATTGGAAGCATGTATTCGTCTTTGCCATACTGGCGTATCACCAGGCGTGATGGTATGGGGTGCCATTGGTTACACATCTCGGTCAGCTCTTGTTCGCATTGATGGCACTTTGAACTGTGGATGTTACATTTCAGATGTGTTACGACCCATGGCTTTACTCTTCATTCGATCCCTGTGAAACCCTACATTTCAGCAGGATAATGCACAACTGCATGTTGCAGGTCCTGTACGGGCCTTTCTGGATACAGAAAATGTTCGACTGCTGCCCTGGCCAGCACTTTCTCCAGATCTCTCACCAATTGAAAACGTCTGGTCAATGGTGGCCGAGCAACTGGCTCATCACAATACACCAGTCACTACTCTTGATGAACTGTGGTTTCGTGTTGAAGCTGCATGGGCAGCTGTACCTGTACATGCCATCCAAGCTCTGTTTGACTCAATGCCCAGGCGTATCAAGGCCGTTATTATGGCCAGAGGTGGTTGTTCTGGGTACTGGTTTCTCAGGATCTATCCACCCAAATTGCATGAAAATGTAATCACATGTCAGTTCTAGTATAATATATTTGTCCAATGAATACCCATTTATCATCTGCATTTTTTCTTGGTGTGGCAATTTTAATGGCCAGTAGTGTAATTCAAGAGTGCATGTTGCACATATTATCGGAACACGTCTTCATACAGAGAGTTTTCAGCTGTTTCCCTGACAAGCACATGGTCCAGATCTCTCACCTGCTGAAAATATCTACTCATGGATTGCTGAGAGACTGCCTGTCACTAAACTTAATGAACTCTGGCACAGAGTTGAAATAGCATGGAGTGACAAATCCCATATCTGCCATCCACGCTCAGTTTGAGTCAATGCTATCCAGGTTAGAGCCATTACTACTGCCAGGGGTGGCAGCTCTGTGTACTTGTTTTCTCACCTTGTACATCCCCAAATCACCTACAAATTTAATCAGGTGTTCTTCCTTTTATATTGCAAATGCACAATAAGTAAAATTTCATTATATGCTACCATTCCTTGTGTTACAAGTATAATGGCTAGCAGGATAGATATAATGGATGTATGATGGAGACAAGAGAAAGTACATGTTGATATTACAGACCAAACAGTAACAAAGAAAATCGGATATAATTTGGAACAGTGTCCTGATGTCTTATATTGGCCTGCTTAGCATCCTCTCAGATATTGTAAAAAGAGATGGGGGTTACAGGTAATCTTTATTGCCTTTCAACTGTGATGTTAGAGAAACTATGGTGAAAATTTAAAATAAAAATCTTGATTGTTTCTCATTTCCAGGGGTACAAGATATCAACACTGAGTTTTTTTGCAGACAACACTGCCCTTTTTGGCAAATGTAAACAGTATTTAAGGCAAGTATTAAATACAAACCTACAGTTCAAAACATAGGTTAGTGATAAACCAAGAAAGACAAAAAGGGTATGTTACGAAACAACTCCCATTTTACATTAGATTATTCTTTTCTGTAAAACAAAGTGGGTATTTTTCCTGTAGTCAGTTTCCTCACCAGAATAAAATCAAATACAAGTACCTTAATTGACACAACTTTTATAGACCAAAGTTAAACAGACAGTATTGCCAATAATACAGTCCTGAATGGACTCTCTGACTTTGATGGATAGAGACTTAACAATAAACATAAATGTTTGCCAGAATAAAACTGTCCCTATTTGCAAAGTTGTTAGGTTAATAATAATAATAATAATAATAATAATAATAATAACAATAACAATAAAATTCTGTACTCCAAATCATGCTCAAAGATGCACGCTGGAAACATACCATCCTGTCCTGGGTGGAAAATGAAGATGTCTACACAGATCTAGTTCTGTAGCAAGCCTATGACAACAAGGGCCAAGGCATGTTTATGTGCACAAGTCATAAATACGGAGCTGGTTCTGGAATCAGCCCACCACAACTATGAGGGTGCTTCCCCTAATGCTAGTACCAGTACAAGGCGAACACAACAAAGTGGGTGCAAAAGAGTATAGTGTGGTCTTCAGGCAAATTGCACAGCACTGTGGTGGTTCTTATGCCTTGGCACTCATAAATGCAGCTCAAAGCAGTTATGGGCACTTTGTGTCCACTTCTTGCCTTGGTATATCTGTTTCAAGTATACAAAATTGTTAAGGCTTTCATGGCCACTTGTTGACAAACTGCCTATTGGCTTCTGTCTCGGGTTCTGCGGCCGACGTTCATCTAATGATTTTTCTGACGTTTCGCCAGCACGAGTGGCTGGCATTGTCAAAGCTTCACCCTCCATTGCCGGTGGTGAACTGGAGGCGAGCTCGCAGCTGCAGACTATATGTACCTGGCGCGTCAACGTCCGAGGGCTTCTCCGCGGTCATTTCCGGTGCGGTTCTCCTCTTGCTACCTGCGACGGTCGTTCGCTGCAGTACGGGCAGCCAGGATCCGTTTACCTTAAGGCTTTCCTCTTTCTTGTTGAAACTGTTTGCGTGTTTTTGGATTTCTACAGCTTCTCTGAACAAGCGCGTGTGATAGTGCTTCTCTACAGCCAGAACTTCCGTGTCGGTGAATTTTATTACGTGGTCGGTCTCATTCAGTGCATGCTTTGCCACGGTCGATTTCTCCACCTGTCCCAACCTGCAATGTCGCTTATGCTCTTTGATCCTGGTGTTAATTGATCGTCCAGTCATTCCGACATAAACTTTTCCGCATGTGCATGGTATACGGTATATTCCCGACATTGCAAGTGGGTCTCTTTTCTCCTTCACCGATCTAAGACACTCTTTGATCTTCCTTGTCGGACATAAAGATCAAGAAAGTAATATTTAAAGATGTTAAAAAGATAACGATAGAAGAAAACTACAGTGAAACATATGCTAAATTAGAACGTCTTGCTTCATAGCTACCAGTATTTATGGCAATGTCTACAATTTAATCTTATTAATTTCTTGGCTGATTTTTCAGTATTACATTCATTTGCATACATAATTCTTATTGCTGCTACAGATATACTGCAATAACACACAAGATTTAACTAACGTAAACTATATAAAATAAATGGGCAATTGAAACACAAATGAACATCTACATCTACATGGATACTCTGCAAATCACATTTAAGTGCCTGGTAGAGGGTTGATTGAACCACCTTCACAATTCTCTATTATTCCAATCTCTTATAGCGCGTGGAAAGAGCAAACACCTATATCTTTCTGTACGAGCTCTGATTTCCCCTATTTTATCGTGGTGATCATTTCTCCCTATGTAGGTCAGTGTCAACAAAATATTTTCGCATTCGGAGGAGAAAGTTGGTGATTGGAATTTCATGAGAAGATTCCATCGCAACAAAAAATGCCTTTCTTTTAATGATGTCCAGCCCAAATCCTGTATCATTTCTGTGACACACTCTCCCATATTTCCTGATAATACAAAACATGCTGCCCTTCTTTGAACTTTTTCAATGTACTGTGACAGTCCCATCTGGTAAGGATCCCACACAGTGCAGCAGTATTCTAAAAAAGGACGGACAAGTGTATTGTAGGCCGTCTCCTTAGTAGATCTGTTACATTTTCTAAGTGTTCTGCCAATAAAATGCAGTCTTTTGTTAGCCTTTCCGACAACATTTTCTATGTGTTCCTTCCAATTTAAGTTGTTTGTAATTGTAATATCTAGGTATTTAGTTAAATTTACGGCTTTTAGATTAGACTGATTTATTGTGTAACTGATATTTATACTATTCTACTCAAATTGTGGTTCAAGCAAACAAAACTAATGTAAAGCATTTACTTATAACCAATATTTTAGACTCACTTTGGGTCTGTATCATTCAACACACAATGATTCTTCAGTTCACCAAAGAATTGCACTCCAAGAAGCCCATACAATGACATAAAGAACAGGAAGAATAATGTGACATTGTATATTTGCTGGCTCGATCGCCTGATGAAAAAATGACAGAGATATGAGTAAAAGTCAGTGACAAGAGCAGAAATATCAAATATAAGAACATTTCAGTCATTACAATGGAGCATCACATCTTACAATAATTTATAGCTATCAGCATCCATGTATCAATCATATTTTTAAAAATCTATCACCTGTTATATGAAACTCATCAATGACAAATGTAATATTAAGGAATCCATCGGAAATGCAATAAATAATCTGCATTGCTTAGTAATATTTCATCAAAGTATAAGAAGTCTTTTAAATAAAAAAGAAAAGCTGATTGCTTTTTCTTCAAGAAACAGTTGACACAGATGAAACTATTGCTAATGTGCTCTGCTTAACTGAACATCACCTGGAAGCTACAGAAAATAATCAGTTAATTTAAATAGTTATAAAATGGGTTTGTACTATTGTACCACCAACATAAGACAAGCTAGGCTGGCAATTTATATTTACATTACTCTTAGCTCACAAATCATAGATGTAACTCAGTTCTGTGTTGTATAGCATTTTGAATTGGTGTGCTGTAAAATAAGAACTGGGAATGCTGTCATAACAACAGTGTACAGGGCACCTGTGGGAAATATTCAGAACTTCCTTTCTTAGCTGGAATCAGTTCTTATAAAACTTTAGAGGAATAACAGTAAGATTATAATATTTGGTGATTTTAACATTAATTTCCTAATAAATAATAACAGTCATCAATGACTGGAATCATTATTGTCCACTTTCAAGCTACTCCCTATGATCTCTCCCCCAACAAGAGTATATGAGCACAGTAAGACCATTACTGACAATCTGCTTCTGGACCACACAGATTAAAGTAAAGTAAAAACATAGGCCATAATAGATGATTTGTCTGACCATGGTGGTCAAATGACAACTTTAAAACATGCCAGCAGAAAAGCAGTAAATGGTCACACCCAGGTTACACGCGTTAGAACATCAAATACTGGATCTTCTAGTGTGTTTAGAAATAGTTACATCTGGAACAATGGAAGAAAGAATACGAGGCAGAGAAAGTAAATAAGAAATTCAACTCATTCTCAAATTCTGAAACATTGAAGCCCACTTCTGACAAAGACAGGTTAAAATGAAACCAACCTTTAGTGGAAGGAAAGGCTATAATAGAGGGAAACATTCCACGTGGTAAAAATTTATCAAAAAACAAAGATTTGTGTGTCTTTCGACCTGCCAGCGCTTTTGCTTGGTAAGTCACATCATCTTTGTTTTTTTATATATATAAAAAAACCCACATCCTTTCTCTTTCCCTCTCCTTCCCTCTTTCCTGATGAGGCAACAGTTTTTTGCGAAAGCTTGAATTTTGTGTGTGTGTTTGTGTGTCTATCGACCTGCCAGCACTTTCGTTCGGTAAGTCACATCATCTGTGTTTTTAGATATATTTTTCCCACGTGGAATGTTTCCCTCTATTATATTCAATCATATATATATGGTTATAATAGAGGGAAACATTCCATGTAGAAAAAATATATCTAAAAACAAAGATGATGTGACTTACCAAATGAAAGTGCTGGCAGGTCGACAGACACACAAACAAACACAAACATACACACAAAATTCAATCTTTCGCAACAAACTGTTGCCTCATCAGGAAAGAGGGAAGGAGAGGGAAAGACGAAAGGATGTGGGTTTTAAGGGAGAGGGTAAGGAGTCATTCCAATCCCGGGAGCAGAAAGACTTACCTTAGGGGGAAGAAAGGACGGGTATACACTCGCGCACACACACACACACACACATATCCATCCACACATCCTTTTTTCCCCCTAAGGTAAGTCTTTCCGCTCCCGGGATTGGAATGACTCCTTACCCTCTCCCTTAAAACCCACATCCTTTCGTCTTTCCCTCTCCTTCCCTCTTTCCTGATGAGGCAACAGTTTGTTGCGAAAGCTTGAATTTTGTGTGTATGTTTGTGTTTGTTTGTGTGTCTGTCGACCTGCCAGCACTTTCATTTGGTAAGTCACACAACATCTTTGTTTAGACTCTTTGTCTTTAAATATGTCTGCTTGTGTCTGTATGTGTGGATGGATATGTGTGTGTGAGTGTATACCCGTCCTTTTTTCCCCCTAAGGTAAGTCTTTCCGCTCCCGGGATTGGAATGACTCCTTACCCTCTCCCTTAAAACCCACTCCTTTCGTCTTTCCCTCTCCTTTCCTCTTTCCTGATGAGGCAACAGTTTGTTGCGAAAGCTTGAATTTTGCGTGTATGTTTGTGTTTGTTTGTGTGTCTATCGACCTGCCAGCGCTTTCGTTCGGTAAGTCACCTCATCTTTGTTTTTATATATAATTTTTCCCACGTGGAATGTTTCCTTCTATTATAATGATATATATATATATATATATGTATATATAATGGAAGGAAACATTCCACGTGGGAAAAATTATATATAAATACAAAGATGAGGTGACTTACCGAACAAAAACGCTGGCAGGTCGATAGACACACAAACAAACACAAACATTGTCTTTAAATATGTCTGCTTGTGTCTGTATGTGTGGATGGATATGTGCGTGTGTGCGAGTGTATACCTGTCCTTTTTTCCCCCTAAGGTAAGTCTTTCCGCTCCCGGGATTGGAATGACTCCTTACCCTCTCCTTTAAAACCCACTTCCTTTCGTCTTCCCCTCTCCTTCCCTCTTTCCTGATGAGGCAACAATTTGTTGCGAAAGCTTGAATTTTGTGTGTATGTTTGTGTTTGTTTGTGTGTCTATCGACCTGCCAGCGTTTTTGTTCGGTAAGTCACCTCATCTTTGTATTTTTATATATATATATATATATATATATATATATATATATATATATATATATATATATATATATATATATATATATATATATATATATGAAACAGGACTAGTACAAATCTAGCTGTGAAATTACTTTACAAAAAATAATATAAAAGTCTAACTTGTGTAATCAGACAGGCCAAGCACATGCACTATGCACAAAAACTTATAAGGTCAAACAGTAAAGCACTAACCATATGGAGTACCATAAAATGTGAAACAAATAGAAAAAGGAAATCAGGACAACCAGGGCTACCACAGTCTTCTGATAATGGTACAGACCTGAATAATCAAAATGTTGTAGCTTCAAATCTCGATAAATTTTTTCTCATTGTAGCTGAAAAATGAGGAACCATGACAAGCAATCTCCTACAGAAGCTACAGACCTACTTAATCACATGGAAATCACAAATGTAGTGTTCCCTTTCAAATACATAACTCCCAAAGAAATTTTAAAAAACACAAAATTGCCTAAAAAGTCTCAGTCCTCTGTAGGTGACAGTGTACCAAGTGGGAGTTTAAAATCATGTGGAGACTTAATCAGTCATATATTGTGCCATTTGTGTAACCATTTGATGAAAACTGGGCTTATTAGAAAGATGCACCAGAAAAGCTGCTTATAATAATTAATCTTTATTAACAACAGACTGTTTCAGCATTTCTTGGCATTGATAAGTATGTCTAGAATGATCTGATGTCAAACTACTGTAAAACTATAATTAAAGCATTATTTTCAATATATTTCAATAATTTACTTCTAATCAAAGCATTGACAGTTCATCCACAACGTAATATGGATGTCACATCATCCTAGACATACTTGACAATGGTGATATATGCTGAAACAGTCTGTCATAAATCAAGATTAATTATTATAAACAGTTATCCTGATGCATCTTTCTAATAATCATTTCACTATCTGACATATATTATGGTGCTGGTCTCAAAGAAGAAAAACTGAAAACTGGGGTATTTCCAAATAGACTAAAACATGTGACAGTGATGCCAATCCACAAAAGTGAGTGAAGAACATAATATTCAATTATCAGCCCATCTCTCTGCTGCCAGATCTCAAAGGTATTGAAAGAATAGTGTGTGATAGGATTTATGGCCACACTACATGTAATGGCTTACTGCAACTAGACAGTTCAGCTTTCATAGTAGATTCTCCACAGAGAAAGCCTAACAGATGAAATTCTAGTTGAACTGACTTTCAGAAGAAATCGGTATCTTTTGTGATCTTGCTAAGGCATTTGACTGTGCAGATCATAACACACTGTTAAAAAGGTTTCCACACTATAGCATGAAGAACAAATCTTTGGCTTGGCTAGAATCTTCTCTACACAACAGGAAACAAAGAGAGTCCTAATGGAGGTGTGGCGTAGAGCGCCATAAAAATCGATAGTTGTTCTGTGCGTAAGTGTGCTATCTTCGAGGAGAGGGCTTTGGAGAGCATGTTGGACGCTAACGGCAGTTAGCCTCCGGACTTGTATCTGTGTAGACGCTATGTGTGAATAAATCTGTATATGAGAGAATTCTAGTTGTTTACCTACAACTATACCATATTCCCTCACTGGTGACCCCGTTTTTGTGTAATATGCGTCCGAGTTACCGCCTGAAGGTTATTTACGCGCCTACCGCGTCGGGTTTCTCCCCAATCGCGAGGGCCTTTGTTCAGCTCCAGACAATGGCCTTTCAGCATTCACCGCCGCCCAGATTCCAGCAACATCTCTCCAGCACTCCTGCCGTCATAGTGGACATGCCGCAAGAATCTTCGGAATCCTTCAGCCAGAACGTGCAGTGGAATTCATCGAGTGCCGCCAGTTTCTTCTAACCGCCAACAGACGTGGACTCTCGCTTTGTTAGCCTGGATCTTCCCACGTGCTCTCCACAGAGTGTTGGTCGGAACATTTCTACTCCTGTGTCGAACACACAATTCAATACATTTCGTGGCGTCGAGCAAGGTTTTGCTACTTTGGAAAATCCAGTAGTAAATTCAAACTCGAATCAGTTCCCGCCACGTGTGTATCCTTCCGCGCCGGCTAGTCAACAGGTGTTCAATGCTCGCCAAACAGCAAATATCACACCGAGTGTGCATCCTAGTGGACGTGTGTGGGATCCTTGTGTTGCTTCTAATCAAGTCAACAATTCTGTGCTGGACAGTAATTACTCCGACATCTACAACCAGCCCCACCACCCATGGTTGAGTGAATACTGTGTGCATAACGGACATCCACCGGCGTACTTAAGCACTTGCGGCTTCTCTCCGAGCTATCACATCAATGAGAATGCACATTTCGACTATGAGCCTCACACCGTTTGAGCGTCCGCCGCTTCTCAGCCGCCCCCCCCCCCCCCCCCCCCCCCCCCCCCGGCGTCAAGTGAATTTCGTGATTCCCGCATTACGGGACGCCAATAGTTCAAACTCGCAATCTTCTGCATGCTCTACTTCCGTCCGAAGTAATAGGCGCACCTCCGCAGTGACTGCAGTGCCGAATCTGCTGAAATTACCACACTTCAAACCCGCTCACCCGGAGTTCTGGTTTAATCTGGTTGAGCAAACATTCAATGTCTGCGCTTTGGACGACGACGCACGCTTCGCCTGCCTCATGAACCATCTTCACGACCGCGTTGATTTAATTTATGATCTGGTCAAAGCACCCCCCCTAGCAGGGAAGTATGCTGTGGCGAAACAAACGATACTGGAGTGCGTCTCTAAAACCAGGAGAGAAAATGTGCGACAGCTCATCTACGAAGAGCGTCTCGGCGACAGGTCTCCGTCCCAGCTGTGGCGGTGCATCCATCTTCTCGTCGATGAGCAATTTATGCCTGATGACACGCTCGCAGATATCTGGACTGAAAAGCTGCCTCTGCCTGTCCAGACTGCAATCTCTGCGTATGAAGATAGGCCAGTAAAGGAACGTTTACGCGCCGCCGACAGAGCATACTCCGCCAGGCAACGTGAGCTCCGTGCACTGCATTCTGGACGTGACCGCACTAAGATGCTTTCTGACGCCACGCCCTTGTCTGGTGCTGCTGATAACAAGTTTTTTAAACTAGCCGCCCTGCCTGCACCTTCAACTCCTCGCAACGACAGTGCATCGGCCTCTGTGGAAGACTCTGGGGCACATACTCCGTCACCTAGCAACTACCCACAAGAGCACAGGCCCGCCCAACCTTACTGTTTCTTCCACACGAGATTCGGGGAGCAAGCTCACAAATGCCAGTCACCGTGTTCTCACCCAAACTACAACCACAGGTAGGCTATGGTGCCACCTCCTGCGATGTAAACAACGGGCACCATCCCACGTTGCACTCCGTTTTGGACAATAACAGTAAGTGTGGTCGAGTCTATGTTCGCGATTTACGATCAGGTGTATGTTTTCTGGTAGACACTGGTGCAGACGTCTCTTTGCTGCCGGTTCGCCTAGCAACCAATAAAGTGCAACCACACAAAACAGTACTTCGTGCAGTGAACTTGTCTACCCCACAGTGTTCGGGTTCCACTTTGTATACAGTGAAACTTTTGCCCGAGTGCAAGCTGGAGTGGACGTTTCTAGTGTCAACAATTGAAGAACCTATTCTCGGAGTTGATTTCCTCAAGCACTATCAGTTGTCACTAGATTTTGTGCAAAATACTGTGTTTTACCCCTCCCTTAACAAACATATTCCTTTCGCTTCGCCGAGTGACAGTTCGGCTAACACCAAACATGTGTGCTGTGCTAAGAAGTGTGTAAACCTATCCTTGGAGCTGCAATCTTGGACAAACAAGTGGCTAGTGGAGTGCGCCAAGTCTTCTAAGTTGCGGATGGAACGTATGGAAATGCTGCTGCATCTCCATGACATACACCACGAGTTGGCCTCCACACAACGACACCTCGCGGCACTACAAGCAGACGACTCGTCGGCTACAGACAAGGTCAGTCCGTGCCAATCTGATGTTCCCGGGCCCGTGCACGTTAACGACAATGTTGTGAACTCTGTAAACTGTGTCAGCACCCCCTTTTGTAATGATAGGGTATGCCCGAGTGCTCATGCTCCTTGCGTTCCGAATGGACAATTAACCTGCCAAGCTCGTGGCAATGAACTACGGCCATCTGCTGTCCGGCCACGCCCACTCATGCCTACAGCGCTTGTAGTGGCACGGCCCACTACCAAGAACCAGTGTACCAACCTCGCCCATGTTAACACGTGTGCGGCCTTTACGCAGCCTACGAGCGGGTGGCACACCTGTACTTCCGTGCCCTCAGCGCCACAGCTTGGCCCATCCGCCACTGCCTGCTCCGCTTCACGGGCATCTGACTATCGTGCCGCGCCACGTATTGCAGTAGTCACTAACGGCACAGTTCATTGGTTACGTCTAACCGATGGGCCGCCCATATCGCAACGTCCACGCCGCCTCAAGCCGGAATTTATGAAAATTGCAAAAGAACAATTGGACGATCTGTTACAAAAGGGAATAATTGAACCTTCTTCCGGTTGCTGGGCTAGTCCTATCCTGTTTGACCAAACGAAAGACGGTACTTGGCGTATGGTCGGAGACTATAGGCATTTAAATGCCCGCACCATCATTGATAAATATCCGGTCCCACACATCGCAGACTTCAATCACGCCCTCGCAGGTGCAAAGTACTTCTCTGTTTTGGACTGTAAGCACGCATTTCATCAGATTCCTATGGCTCCAGAGGACATTGAAAACACTGCCATAACCATTCCCTTTGGGCTGTTCCAATACAAATTTATGCCGTTTGGGTAGTAAAATGCCCCCCAAATGTGGCAGCGTTTCATCACTCAAACTTTATCCCATCTAGACTTTTGTTTTGTATATATGGATGACATATTGGTTTTTGCTTCTACTTTAGAACAGAGTGAGGAGCGTGTTCAAGTCGTGACAGATATTTTAGCAGCCGCTGGTATTGAACTGAACAATAAAAAGACTCAATTGCACCAGTCATCCGCCACATTCCTAAGTTATGTTGTGTCATCGGACGGTCTGACACCACCACAGGACAAGATCAAGCCTGTTCTCGAGATGCTACGCCCTCAGACCTATAGGGAATTACGCAGGTTCATCGAAACAGTTAATTATTACCGGAAACATTTGCCAGCCGCTTCTGCAGTGCAGGCTCCTCTCACAGATGCTCTCGCTGGCCCACAAACTTCTGGCACCCGGCAGGTACTATGGACACCAGACATGGACAAGGCATTTAATGAACTCAAACAGCTGTTGGCCTCCGCTGTCACTATTGCTCACCCACGGGCGGACGTCACAATGTTTATCACTACTGACGCTAGTGACAATGCTATCGGCGCAGTACTGAGTCAGACATACAACGATGTTACGACCCCCCTGCAGTTTTTCTCAAAAAAGCTAAACAACGCGCAAGAGAAATACTCAGCATTCGACAGAGAATTACTTGCAGTTTACGAGGCCATAAGACACTTCAGAACTGATGTTGAGGGACGAGATTTCTATGTGCTCACTGACCACAAGCCGTTGGTTCCTGCCATAAAAAATCCTGCGGCTGATCCGCCCCCACGACGCTATCGTCACATCGATTACATCTTGCAATTTACTAATGACATTCGCTACATCCAAGGAGCGGACAATGTCGTCGCTGATTTTCTCTCACGTGTTGGTGCTGTCACAACGCTAATTGACTTAACGGAGCTACCTCGGTTGCAATCGGCAGACCCCGATGTTGTTGTTGTTGTGGTCTTCAGTCCTGAGACTGGTTTGATGCAGCTCTCCATGCTACTCTATCCTGAGCAAGCTTCTTCATCTCCCAGTACCTACTGCAACCTACATCCTTCTGAATCTGCTTAGTGTATTCATCTCTTGGTCTCCCTCTACGATTTTTACCCTCCACGCTGCCCTCCAATACTAAATTGGTGATCCCTTGGTGCCTCAAACGTGTCCTGCCAGCCGATCCCTTCTTCTAGTCAAGTTGTGCCACAAACTTCTCTTCTCCCCAATCCTATTCAATACCTCCTCAATAGTTACGTGATCTACCCACCTTATCTTCAGCATTCTTCTGTAGCACCACATTTCGAAAGCTTCTATTCTCTTCTTGTCCAAACTAGTTATCGTCCATGTTTCACTTCCATACATGGCTACACTCCATACAAATACTTTCAGAAACGACTTCGTGACACTTAAATCTATACTCGGATGTTAACAAATTTCTCTTCTTCAGAATCGATTTCCTTGCCATTGCCAGTCTAAATTTCATATCCTCTCTACTTCGACCATCATCAGTTATTTTGCTCCCCAAATAGCAAAACTCCTTTACTACTTTAAGTGTCTCATTTCCTAATCTAATTCCATCAGCATCACCCGATTTAATTTGACTACATTCCATAATCCTCATTTTGCTTTTGTTGATGTTCATCTTATATCCTCCTTTCAAGACACTGTCCATTCCGTTCAACTGTTCTTCCAAGTCCTTTGCTGTCTCTGACAGAATTACAATGTCATCGGCGAACCTCAAAGTTTTTATTTCTTCTCCATGAATTTTAATACCTACTCCAAATTTTTCTTTTGTTTCCTTTACTGCTTGCTCAATATACAGATTGAATAACATCGGGGAGAGGCTACAACCCTGTCTCACTCCCTTCCCAACCACTGCTTCCCTTTCATGCCCCTCGACTCTTATAACTGCCATCTGGTTTCCGTACAAATTGTAAATAGCCTTTCGCTCCCTGTATTTTACCCCTGCCACCTTCAGAATTTGAAAGAGAGTATTCCAGTTAACATTGTCAAAAGCTTTCTCTAAATCTACAAATGCTAGAAACGTAGGTTTGCCTTTTCTTAATCTTTCTTCCAAGATAAGTCGTAAGGTTAGTATTGCCACACGTGTTCCAACATTTCTACGGAATCCAAACTGATCTTCCCCGAGGTCCGCTTCTACCAGTTTTTCCATTCGTCTGTAAAGAATTCACGTTAGTATTTTGCAGCTGTGACTTATTAAACTGATAGTTCGGTAATTTTCACATCTGTCAACACCTGCTTTCTTTGGGATTGGAATTACTATATTCTTCTTGAAGTCTGAGGGTATTTTGCCTGTCTCATACATCTTGCTCACCAGATGGTAGAGTTTGGTCATGACTGGCTCTCCCAAGGCCACCAGTAGTTCTAATGGAATGTTGTTACTCCCGGGGCCTTGTTTCGACTCAGGTCTTTCAGTGCTCTGTCAAACTCTTCATGCAGTATCATATCTCCCATTTCATCTTCATCTACATCCTCTTCCATTTCCATAATATTGTCCTCAAGTACACCGCCCTTGTATAATCCCTCTATATACTCCTTCCACCATTCTGCCTTCCCTTCTTTGCTTAGAACTGGGTTGCCATCTGAGCTCTTGATGTTCATACAAGTGGTTCTCTTCTCTCCAAAGGTCTCTCTAATTTTCCTGTAGGCAGTATCTATCTTACCCCTAGTGAGACAAGCCTCTACATCCTTACATTTGTCCTCTAGCCATCCCTGCTTAGCCATTTTGCACTTCCTGTCGATCTCATTTTTGAGACGTTTGTATTCCTTTTTGCCTGCTTCATTCACTGCATTTTTATATTTTCTCCTTTCATCAATTAAATTCAATATTTCTTCTGTTACCCAAGGATTTCTATTAGCCCTCGTCTTTTTACCTACTTGATCCTCTGCTGCCTTCACTACTTCATCCCTCAGAGCTACCTATTCTTCTTCTACTGTATTTCTTTCCCCCATTCCTGTCAATTGTTCCCTTACGCTCTCCCTGAAACTCTCTACAACCTCTGGTTCTTTCAGTTTATCCAGGTCCCATCTCATTAAATTCCCACCTTTTTTCAGTTTCTTCAGTTTCAATCTGCAGTTCATAACCAATAGATTGTGGTCAGAATCCACATCTGCCCCTGGAAATGTCTTACAATTTAAAACCTGGTTCCTAAATCTCTGTCTTACCATTATATAATCTATCTGATACCTTTTAATATCTCCAGGATTCTTCCAGGTATACAACCTTCTTTTATGATTCTTGAACCAAGTGTTAGCTATGATTAAGTTATGGTCTGTGCAAAATTCTACACGGCGGCTTCCTCTTTCATTTCTTCCCCCAAATCCATACTCACCTACTATGTTTCCTTCTCTCCCTTTTCCTACTGACAAATTCCAGTCACCAATGACTATTAAATTTTCGTCTCCCTTCACTACCTGAATAATTTCTTTTATCTCGTCATACATTTCATCAATTTCCTCATCATCTGTAGAGCTAGTTGGCATATAAACTTGTACTACTGTAGTAGGCATGGGATTTGTGTCTATCTTGGCCACAATAATGCGTTCACTATGCTGTTTGTAGTAGCTAACCCGCACTCCTATTTTTTTATTCATTATTAAACCTACCCCTGCATTACCTCTATTTGATTTTGTATTTATAACCCTGTAATCACCTGACCAAAAGTCTTGTTCCTCCTGCCACCGAACTTCACTAATTCCCACTATGTCTAACTTTAACCTATCCATTTCCGTTTTTAAATTTTCTAACCTACCTGCCCGATTAAGGGATCTGACATTCCACGCTCCGATCCGTAGAACGCCACTTTTCTTTCTCCTGATAACGACGTCCTCTTGAGTAGTCCCCGCCCGGAGATCCGAATAGGGGATTGTTTTACCTCCGGAATATTTTACCCGAGAGGACGCCATCATCATTTAATCATACAGTAAAGCTGCACGTCCTCGGGAAAAATTACGGCTGTAGTTTCCCCTTGCTTTCAGCCGTTCACAGTACCACAACAGCAAGGCCGTTTTGGTTAATGTTACAAGGCCAGATCAGTCAATCACCCAGACTGTTGCCCCTGCAACTACTGAAAAGGCTGCTTCCCCTCTTCAGGAACCACATGTTTGTCTGGCCTCTCAACAGATACCCCTCCGTTGTGGTTGCACCTACGGTACAGCCATCTGTATTGCTGAGGCACGCAAGCCTCCCCACCAATGGCAAGGTCCATGGTTCATGGGGGCAGACCCCGATACCATGCAGTTAATTTCAGACCACAGCTCCTCTCTCCAACCGGTATGCTCTACTTTCCCTGGCATATCTGACTTAGTGTGGTGTGATGAATCGACTGGTAAGTTGCGGCCATTCATTCCTAAGCCCCTTCAATACCAGGTCTTTGACAAACTACATTCATTAGCACACCCCGGTGTCAAAGCTTCCACCCGTCTGGTAACTGAACGGTTTGTCTGGAGAGACATGCGCCGTGATTGTCAGTCTTGGGCAAGGGCATGCATGGTGTGTCAACAGAACAAAGTTTCCAGGCACACTTCTCCACCCCTTGGCTGTTTTGCCCAACCGCCAGGCTGGTTTCACCATGTTCATGTCGACCTCGTAGGCCCTTTGCCCCCCTCCGAGGGTTTCCGTTACTTGTTTACAGCTATTGACAGGATGACTCGGTGGGCTGAGGCTGTGCCTATTCCGAACATTACCTCAGAGACAGTAAGTCGAGCATTCTTAGATTCGTGGATCTCTAGATTTGGCTCACCTGTTTACCTCACCACTGACCAGGGGCGACAATTCGAGTCTTCAGTTTTCTCTGACTTATGTAAAATGTGTGGTATTGTCAAAATTCATACTTCTGCATACCACCCCCAAAGCAATGGGCTTGTCGAGCGATGGCATCGTACCTTAAAGTCTGCCCTGCGTTGCCATGACTCACTATGGACAGAGGCACTGCCCTTCGTGCTTCTTGGCCTTCGTGCGACTTTCAAGGAAGACCTCAAGGGTTCCGTAGCTGAGTTTGTGTATGGCCAACCTCTGGTTTTGCCTAGAGAATTAGTCACTCTGACCCCACTTCCACGGCCCTCTGAACTCCCTTCACTTCTCGAGCGGGTGCGCTTGCACTGCAGCAAAATTCAGTCGCCACCTCCGGCTGCTCATACACCTCCGCGCGCGTACGTACCGCGCACGCTAGATTCTTGTGAGTACGTGTTTCTCAGAGACGATTCAGTCAAAGCCCCACTTCAGTCGCCCTACACAGGTCCTTACAAGGTCGTCAAACACTCTGAGAATAACATGGATCTCCTCATAAAAGACTCTGTAACCACGGTCTCACTCAACCGAGTGAAACCAGCTTTCATTGAGCCTCAGGTGAACCTCCCTGATTCTGCCCCTATTTCTCCCACTCCTGCTTCGAGCGGCCATCCATCTTCCCACACCATGCATTTGGGTATTGATTTTCCACAGCGTGTTTCTCTGCCGAGCACTGCTCCTTCTCCGTGTTCATCTAATTCAAGTGGCCAATCTTTTCGGGGCTTCGCTCCTCACAGCCCTCGCAGTCGGATTCTACCATTGTGTTACCATCTTCGTGTGACAGCTCTTTGTCACGCCGTTCAATCCACGCTGGCTCCTCGTTGCCTTCGGTCACGCTCCCTCATCTGTCAGCTGATCGCCCGAGGTTGTCTCCTGCACAGTCTAGTGCACCTGCCACCCCCCTCTTAGCAGATGCTTCCCCCTGCCATGGCTTTCCCACACCTCCCTGCCTCCCTACCATTGCTCGTACAGGTGCCATCCAAGAATTCACAACACATGTGCACCCTGATGACATACATAAATTATCTGTTGTCGTAGATGGCGATACAGTGTGTGTGGTACTCGCGTGTGACAATATTGAGGAAGGAAGTGCAGAATCTCGTGTGGTGCGCCGCTTTAAATTGAGCAGAAGTGCTGCGTGTGGCAATTTGCGTGCCTTTGTTAGGCCTTCTGGCAAGGTGATTCTCCGCCTGCCAGCTGACGAAGTGCTACACCGTCACTCCAGGACGGGACGTCGTCTTCAGCCGCCGGCGTCGCTTGCTGACTTTACCATTGACGTACCGGGCTTCACCCCCTGGTCTCCTACCAGTCGACCGCTTCCGCCTGATGCAGAAGAACTGTGCGTTACCTTCCTAACTTCTCACCCCCCCCATTCACAGGGACGTACTCCATACTGCGCGGGGAGGGGGGGGGGGGGGGCTATGTGGCGTAGAGCGCCATAAAAATCGATAGTTGTTCTGCGCGTAAGTGTGCTATCTTCGAGGAGAGGGCTTTGGAGAGCATGTTGGACGCTAACGGCAGTTAGCCTCCGGACTTGTATCTGTGTAGACGCTAAGTGTGAATAAATCTGTATATGAGAGAATTCTAGTTGTTTACCTACAACTATACCATATTCCCTCAGAGGCAAGTGTAACAATAAAATCTGACTGGAGAAATGTAAGAGATGGAGTCCCACAGGCTGTAATTCTGAGGCCACTGATTTTCTTGATCTGCATTAATGATCTACCAATTACAATTAATAACAGAGCAAAAATAATCATGTTTGCTGGTACCAAATGCCACAATGAAGGATACAAAGCTGACAGTCACTAATGAAGTACACAAATGATTTACATCAGTCCCACCAGATGGACAGTCATATTCTAATCCTAAATTTTTTTCAAAATCTGATATTATGCAGTCAAAATACAAAACTTCAAGTTCATGAAATGGATAGCAACAATCAGAAAACTAATTAAACCTAATAGAAAATTCTTAGTTACCCACCAGATGGACAGTCAGTGAATTTGGAAAGACCAAACAATCAGCTGGTCAAGAAATTTAGCTCAGCAATACTTGCACAAAGCACCATTTCTCACCTTTCCAACAGAGCAATAATGCTGTTGTCATATTTTTTGTATTTACATTCTATACTCTCCTATGGTATAATCATCTGAGCAAATGCTGCAGGGGTTGCAAAAGTTTTCAAGTTTCAAAAACAAGCAGTGAGATTAATATGTGGGATCTGTAACAGAATTTCCTGCAGTGGTCTCTTCAAGCCTCTCAGGATATTTCCTACTGCAGGTCAATACACGAGGGTCACTCCAAAAGAAATGCACACTATTTTTGTAAAAATATAGTTTTCATTCTGCATGTGTGAAAGTTTTACAGTGTGTAGATACATCCTTCCTGCTTGTTTTCAAACTTAGGTCAACCTGTTCCCGTGAGTGGCGCCGTCATAGCATGTCTTCAAGATGGCTGCTACACTTGACGTTCGTCAGAAGCAATGTGCTGTCATAGAATTCCTGTGCTGTGAAAACGAGACAGTGGGAAACATCCGCAATAGGTTGAAAAAAGTGTATAGAGATGCTGCTGTCGATCGCACTACAGTTAGTTGGTGGGCAAGCAGGTTACGTGATGAAAGTGGGCATGGCAATATCGAGGATTGTCCTCGCAGTGGCAGGCCTCATGCTGCACACACTCCAGACAATGTGCAAAGAGTTAATGAATTGGTGACTACTGACAGACGCATCACAGTGCACGATTGTCACGCTACGTTGGGATAGGGAAAGGAAGTGTTTGCAGAATACTGAAAGTGCTCGTGTTAAAAAAGGTTTGTGCCAGGTGGGTTCCCAGGATGTTGACAGTGGCTCACAAAGAAACAAGAAAAACAGTATGCAGCGAACTTTTGGAACAGTACGAGAATGGTGGAGATGAATTTCTTGGAAGAATTGTGACAGGTGATGAAACATGGCTCCATCATTTTTCACCAGAGATGAAGAGGCAATCAATGGAGTGGTATCATGCAAACTCACCCAGAGGGGGGGGGGGGGGGGGCCGGGGGGGGGGGGGGGGGGCCGGGGGGGGGGGGGGCGGGAAATCAAAACCACACCTTCTACTGGAAAAGTTATGGCTACGGTGTTTTTCGATTCCGAAGGACTCTTGCTTGTGGACATCATGCCAAGTGGTAGTACCATCAATTCTGATGAATATGTGATGACACTGAAGAAACTTCAAGCTCGACTGAGTTGTGTTCGAGCACATCGGCAAAAGTAGGATGTTTTGCTGTTGCCACATGTAAACCAAAAAACCATGGAAGCGATCACAAAACTCGGATGGACAACACTGAAACACCTGACTTACAGCCCTGACCTGGCTCCATGTGACCATAATCTCTTTGGGAAACTGAAAGAGTCTCTTCATGGAACAAGGTTTGAAGATGATGACTCCCTCGTGCACGCTGCCAAACAGTGGCTCCAACAGGTTGGTCCAGAATTTTACTGCGCTGGTATATAGGCGCTGGTTCCAAGATGGCGTAAGGCAGTTCAGAGGGATCGAAATTATGTGGAGAAATGAAAATATTGTTCCTAAAGGATGTATCTACACACTGTAAAACTTTCAAACATGTAGAATAAAAGATGGATTTTTTAAAAAAATAGTGTGCATTTCTTTAGGAGTGACCCTCGTATATAGACACTGATGATGTTTTTAGTCAACAATAGGTATTTATTTCTGATAAAGTGTAACCTGTCTTGTGTTACAGTGTGAACTGTAACACAAGACAGGTGAAAAATTTCCACCAAGGCTCTGAACTCTCATGAAAGTACACTAGGGACTTACTGAGTCAGGTATAAATACGCTTCTGATTGCAATAAAAAAGGAAATTAATAATATACAGGTATTCCCATGAAATTTTGGTCTTATGTCAAAGCGGTAGGTGGATCAAAACAAAATGTCCAGACACTCTGTGACCAAATTGGTACTGAAACAGTGGATGACAGACTAAAGGCCGAAATGCTAAATGTCTTTTTCCAAAGCTGTTTCACAGAGGAAGAATGTGTAGTTCCTTCTCTAGATTGTCACACAGATGACAAAATGGTAGATATCAAAATAGACGACAGAGGGATAGAGAAACAATTAAAATCGCTCAAAAGAGGAAAGGCTGCTGGACCTGATGGGATACCAGTTCGATTTTACACAGAGTATGCGAAGGAACTTGCCCTCCTTCTTGCAGCAGTGTACCGTAGATCTCTAGAAGAGCGTAACGTTCCAAAGGATTGGAAAAGGGCACAGGTCATCCCCGTTTTCAAGAAGGGACGTCAGACAGATGTGCAGAACTATAGACCTATATCTCTAACGTCGATCAGTTGTAGAATTTTGGAACAAGTATTATGTTCGAGTATAATGACTTTTCTGGAGACTAGAAATCTACTCTGTAGGAATCAGCATGGGTTTCGAAAAAGACGGTCATGTGAAACCCAGCTCACTCTATTCGTACACGAGACTCAGAGGGCCACAGACACGGGTTCACAGGTAGACGCCGTGTTTCTTGACTTCCGCAAGGCGTTCGATACAGTTCCCCACAGTCGTTTAATGAACAAAGTAAGAGCATATGGACTATCAGACCAATTGTGTGATTGGATTGAAGAGTTCCTAGATAACAGAACATAGCATGTCATTCTCAGTAGAGAGAAGTCTTCCGAAGTAAGAGTGATTTCAGGTGTGCCGCAGGGGAGTGTCATAGGACCGTTGCTATTCACAATATACATAAATGACCTTGTGGATGACATCGGAAGTTCACTGAGGCTTTTTGCAGATGATGCTATGGTGTATCGAGAGGTTGTAACAACGGAAAATTGTAGTGAAATGCAGGAGGATCTGCAGCGAATTGACGCATGGTGCAGGGAACGGCAAGAAAGATAGTTCCCTTATCATTTAGCTACAAAATAGCAGGTCAGCAACTGGAAGCAGTTAATTCCATAAATTATCTGGGAGTACGCATTAGGAGTGATTTAAAATGGAATGATCATATAAAGTTGATTATCGGTAAAGCAGATGCCAGACTGAGAATCATTGGAAGAATCCTAAGGAAATGCAATCCGTAAACAAAGGAAGTAGGTTACAGTACGCTTGTTCGCCCACTGCTTGAATACTGCTCAGCAGTGTGGGATCCATACCAGATAGGGTTGATAGAAGAGATAGAGAAGATCCAACGGAGAGCAGCGCGCTTCGTTACAGGATCATTTAGTAATCGCGAAAGCGTTACGGAGATGATAGATAAACTCCAGTGGAAGACTCTGCAGGAGAGATGCTCAGTAGCTTGGTACGGGCTTTTGTTAAAGTTTCGAGAACATACCTTCACCGAAGAGTCAAGCAGTATATTGCTCCCTCCTACGTGTATATCGCGAAGAGACCATGAGGATAAAATCAGACAGATTAGAGCCCACACAGAAGCATACCGACAATCCTTCTTTCCACGAACAATACAAGACTGGAGTAGAAGGGAGAACCGATAGAGGTACTCAGGGTACCCTCCGCCACACACCGTCGGGTGGCTTGCGGAGTATGGATGTAGATGTAGATGTAGATATTTGAAAAGAAACTAAAGACATTCCTCATACGTCAAACTTTTTATAAAATGAATTAATTCTTAGAGTTATAAAGTATCCTTTAGTGTAAAAATAGTGGAAACCACTTAGTTAAAAACACTCTCTTAAAAGAAAAAATGTGATACTTTCACTTATGTCATAAAGATAAAATTTTGTATTTTAACTTAAATTATGATGATAAAATGTAAATCTATTTTGCTCTTAGGATAAAAATGTGTACTTTCTTTTATTCTAATATATTAAGCATTCATTTAGAGTTATGACAGTAACCTGCAGGCAGTAATATTATATGCAAGTCGTTTTTGTTAGAAAATAAGTAAAATAGTTTATATAAATGACATAAAAAATGCTCATGTAATATTGTATTATTTCACCTGACTCACCCTCTATTACATGCAATGGGAAGTTCCACTCTCTTCCAAAACACTGAAAATATTTTCACACGAAACTAGACAAAAAGGAAACATCCATATAGAGCCAGTGAATAACAGCCTAAATAAAACAAGGAACCCTGAATTATGGGAAAGCTATTTATAATAAGCTTATCCCAGAAATTAAATCAATAAATGACTTGACAAAGTGCAAGTAGCTGCTATGGCATGTCTGACTCATCACTGCTTCTATAGCCTGCACAAGTTCCTTCAGGTAGTACATTAAATATCTGTGTTTTTAACTTGGTGATGTTACTAGCCCCCAAGTACCTTAATGATCTACCATGCAAATGTTACTGGAATGCAAATATAAATCTACCTCTACAGTATGTGTTCTTTCTGCTTTTACATGATATATTCTTTTCTCACTTGTATGAGGGCGTGCCTAGAAAGTGATACCTCTGAATTTTTAATTCTGTCCTTAACATCGATTGAGGTATGACATGTGATGCATATTACTATGTCGACTTTCCTGCTTCACTGACACAAGTTTCAACCCACTGTCACTAGAAGGCTCCAAATTGTAGCATGCAACATGGTTGTGTGTAACTATGTTGCTGCATGAGAAACAGTATGCTGTAATTGAGTTTCTAACTGCAGAAAACGTGCCTCCAATTGAAATGCATGGAAGAATGAAAGCTGTGTACAGTGATGATTGTATGATTGTATCAATGTCAATGATGTTGACATTGTGCTGTTCATGACTGTAATGAAGGAAATGGTGGTGATGGTGCTAGCTTTAACATGTGTGACAGAGTTCTTAGTAGATGACCAAATACAGTAACCAATGACATCCACTGGGATTGGTTTGATGAACTCAGCAAAGAAAATTGTTGGATAACAAAGCTCTCAGGTAAGTACAGCATATCTTGAGGATTAGTACAGTCCAGTATTGCAGAACTGTGGTACAGAAAACTGTGTGCATGCCAGATGTCTCAAATGCTCACTCCTGACACCAAACAGACCACAAAAACATGAGAACATCAATGGAGTTCTGCCACAAAGGATCACTGATGACAAAAAAGTTCAAGAGCATGTCACCAGCAGGCAAATCCATGTTCACAGAGTTCTGGGATGTTCAGGGTGCAGTGCACTTCTAATTCATGCCTAAAGGCACCATAAACTTTGCAAGGTACCGCAAGACCCTCAGAAAACTGAAAGCACTCGTTTGAAGAGTTTGTCCACACATGGAGTACCCCCTTTTTTAGCTTAACAATGCCATACCACATGCATGCACTGTGATATCTGCAACAATCTGGCACCTTGGGTTCACTTTCATCAGTCATCCTCCTCAGAGTCACGACAAGGCCCCATCTGATTTTCATCTGTTTGCAAAATTTAAAGACCACGTTCTATGACTTCACTTTAATAGTGATGAAACACTGCAAGCAGAGGTGAGGTTGGTGCTCTGTCAGCAAAGTCAAACATCAGAATGTCAATTTGTGTACTACATGATTACCTAGACCAATAAAGATCTAATCTAATTACCTAATTTACCCATGAATCCTTTTCCCGAGGTTTAGTCGGTTGAGGTCACAGAATCACACTTAAAGCCTGTTCCATCTTCACACACTGTCAGGGCCTATGATAATGGTAGTGTATTTAGCAACAGAGACTCCTAAGGTGTTCAGGTATTAGTGACTGGATCAGATTATGTTTCATTATGTTACATCCCACCAAATTGAACTTTGTGTCTCATTGACCTCAGAAGGATGAGACATGAGCTTTGGTGAAGGCAACCATCTCAATTAGGGCCCCTGACAGATCAGAAGATTTGGAGTTGGCAGTTACAACATTTAATAATCTTCGGTAGGCATTGGTGCATTGGTAGCTGATACTGGGGATATATGTTAAATGTATTCTTTTCAAAGTACCTAGAACAAACAGAAAAATTCAAGAAATTTGCCACCATTCAGTCAGAAGATGGTCAGCTACCTGCACAAATGGTTTCAACATTTTGTCGTCTACAATGGTCACCAGATAAATTATTTATTTTGGCCTTTAATTTGCTGCAAAATAAATGTATTATGTAAAAGCAAAATTATTTTCTGTGTTCCTTGTTTTGTTTCTTTTTGTACTCAAATGTGTTGGAATATGCTTCCATATATACACTATGTGATCAAAAGCATCCAGACACCTGACTGAAAATGACTTACAATACAAGTTCATTGCACCCTCCATTGGTAATGCTGGAATTCAATTTGGTGTTGGCCCACCCTTAGCCTTGATGACAGCCTCCTCTCTCGCAGATATATGTTCAATCAGGTGCTGGTGGCTGAGCACCTGAAGGATAATTTGGAAAATATTTCGAGTAGATTTCCCCACCATGTTATAGTTCTGGGAGGATATTTTAATTTGCCGGATATAGACTGGGAGACTCAAACGTTCATAATGGGTGGCAGGGTCAAAGAATCCAGTGAATTTTTTTTAAGTGCTTTATCTGAAAACTACCTTGAGCAGTTAAACAGAGAACCGACTCATGGCGATAACATATTAGACCTTCTGGTGATAAACAGACCCGAACTATTTGAAACAGTTAATGCAGAACAGGGAATCAGTGATCATAAAGCGGTTACTGCATCGATGATTTCAGCCGTAAATAGAAATATTAAAAAAGGTAGGAAGATTTTTCTGTTTAGCAAAAGTGACAAAAAGCAGATTACAGAGTACCTGACGGCTCAACACAAAAGTTTTGTCTCAAGTACAGATAGTGTTGAGGATCAGTGGACAAAGTTCAAAACCATCGTACAATATGCGTTAGATGAGTACATGCCAAGCAAGATCGTAAGAGATGGAAAAGAGCCACCGTGGTAAACAACTGAGTTAGAAATCTGCTGAGGAAGAAAAGGGAACTTCACAGCAAACATAAACATAGCCAAAGCCTTGCAGACAAACAAAAATTACACGAAGCAAAATGCAGTGTGAGTAGGGCTATGTGAGAGGCGTTCAATGAATTCGAAAGTAAAGTTCTATGTAGTGACTTGGCAGAAAATCCTAAGAAATTTTGGTCTTATGTCAAAGCGGTAGGTGGATCAAAACAAAATGTCCAGACACACTGTGACCAAATTGGTACTGAAACAGTGGATGACAGATTAAAGGCCGAAATACTAAATGTCTTTTTCCAAAGCTGTTTCACAGAGGAAGACTGCACTGTAGTTCCTTCTCTAGATTGTCGCACAGATGACAAAATGGTAGATATCAAAATAGACGACAGAGGGATAGAGAAACAATTAAAATCGCTCAAAAGAGGAAAGGCCACTGGACCTGATGGGATACCAGTTTGATTTTACACAGAGTACGCGAAAGAACTTGCCCCCTTCTTGCAGCGGTGTACCGTAGGTCTCTAGAAGAGTGTAATGTTCCAAAGGATTGGAAAAGGGTACAGGTCATCCCCGTTTTCAAGAAGGGACGTCAAACAGATGTGCAGAACTATAGACCTATATCTCTAACATCTATCAGTAGAATTTTGGAACATGTATTATGTTCGAGTATAATGACTTTTCTGGAGACTAGAAATCTACTCTGTAGGAATCAGCATGGGTTTCGAAAAAGACAGTTGTGTGAAACCCAGCTCACGCTATTTGTCCATGAGACTCAGAGGGCCATAGACATGGGTTCACAGGTAGATGCCGTGTTTCTTGACTTCCGCAAGGCGTTCGATACAGTTCCCCACAGTCGTTTAATGAACAAAGTAAGAGAATATGGACTATCAGACCAATTGTGTGATTGGATTGAAGAGTTCCTAGATAACAGAACGCAGCATGTCATTCTCAATGGAGAGAAGTCTTCCGAAGTAAGAGTGATTTCAGGTGTGCCGCAGGGGAGTGTCATAGGACCGTTGCTATTCACAATATACATAAATGACCTTGTGGATGACATCGGAAGTTCACTGAGGCTTTTTGCAGATGATGCTGTGGTGTATCAAGAGGTTGTAACGATGGAAAATTGTACTGAAATGCAGAAGGACCTGCAGTGAATTGACGCATGGTGCAGGCAATGGCAATTGAATCTCAATGTAGACAAGTGTAATGTGCTGCGAATACATAGAAAGATAGTTCCCTTATCATTTAGCTACAAAATAGCAGGTCAACAACTGGAAGCAGTTAATTCCATAAATTATCTGGGATTATGCATTAGGAGTGATTTAAAATGGAATGATCATATAAAGTTGATCGTTGGTAAAGCAGATGCCAGACTGAGATTCATTGGAAGAATCCTAAGGAAATGCAATCCATAAACAAAGGAAGTAGGTTACAGTATGCTTGTTCGCCCACTGCTTGAATACTGCTCAGCAGTGTGGGATCCATACCAGATAGGGTTGATAGAAGAGATAGAGAAGATCCAATGGAGAGCAGCACGCTTCGTTACAGGATCATTTAGTAATCGCAAAAGCGTTACAGAGATGATAGATAAACTCCAGTGGAAGACTCTCCAGGAGAGACGCTCAGTAGATCGGTATGGGCTTTTGTTAAAGTTTCGAGAACATACCCTCGCCGAAGAGTCAAGCAGTATATTGCTCCCTCCAACATATATCTCGCACAGAGACCATGAGGATAAAATCAGACAGATTAGAGCCCACACAGAAGCATACCGACAATCCTTCTTTCCACGAACAATACGAGACTGGACTAGAAGGGAGAACCGATAGAGGTACTCAAGGTGCCCTCCGCCACACACCGTCAGGTGGCTTGTGGAGTATGGATGTAGATGTAGAATGGCAGCCTATTCTTCAAGGAGTGCTGCACAGAGGAGAGGTATTGATGTCAGTTGGTGAGGCCTGGCACAAAGTCAGCGTTCCAAAAGATCCCAGAGGTCTTCTATAGGATTCAGGTCAGGACTCTGTGCAGGCTAGTCCATTACAGGGATGTTATTCTTGTGTAATCACTCCGCCACAGGCCATGCATTATGAACAGGTGCTTGATCATGTTGAAAGATGCAACTGCCATCCCCAAATTGCTCTTCAACAGTGGCAATCAAGAAGTTGCTTAAAACATCAATGTAGGCCTGTGCTGTGATAGTGCCACGCAAAACAATAAGGGCCCTTCATGAAAAAGTTGACCCCACCACAACACAACCGCCTCCGAATTTTACTGTTGGCACTACACTTGCTGGCAGATGATGTTCACCGGGCATTCGCCAAACCCACACTCTGCTATCAAATCATCACAATGTGTACAGTGTACTTTGATTTGTCACTCCACACAATGTTTTTCCACTGTTCAGTTGTCCAGTGTTTATGCTCCTTACAAAAAGCGAGGCATTGTTTGGCGTTTATCGTCGTGATGTGTGACTTATGAGCAGTGGCTCGACCACGAAATCAAAGTTTTTTCACCTGCCACCTAGCTGTCGTAGTATTTGCAGTGGATCCTGATGCAGTTTGGAATTCCTGTGTGATGGTCTGGATAGATGTAGGCCTATCACACATTATGACCCTCTTTAACTGTCGGCAGTCTCAGTCAGTCAACAGATGAGGTTGGCCTGTACGTGTCCCTTCACTAACACCTCAGAAACAGTGGACCTAGGGATGGGAGTGTGAAAATTCATGTACAGACATATGACACAAGTGACACCCTATCACCTGACCACGTTTGAAGTCCGTGAGTTCCACAGAGTGCCCCATTCTGCTCTCTCACAACGTCTAATGACTACTGAGGTTGCTGACATGGAGTACCTGGCAGTAGGTGGCAGCACAACGCACCTAATATGAAAAACATATGTTTTGGAGGTGTATGGATAGTTTTGATCACATAGTGTATAAGGTAGTTCTGTATGTATTTGTTTTATGGCATAACAATTGTTACAACATATTTTTTCTAACTGAGAAGCACCCATAATTGAAAAACAATTGCAGGTGACAAATTAATGACTATATGAGCACTCAATGAACACTTTAGATGTGCTGGCCAATGGAAGTACTGAATGAATAAAAATAATAATACTTCACCCAGAATTGAATGCTTTACGGTTGCTTCCAACTTCAGCTTGCAGACAACATACGTTTAATGAGTTCAACATATCAATAATTGAGTTAGTTTAAATTCAGTTATAACACAACACTTCAGTGATCATTAACTCCACATAGCACTTATTGTTTTACAGAATCAGATGCCCTGAACACAGTTTTCTCTGTTAGATAATGTTAGCAACAATGAAAAAGCAATAAATACTGTTTAATGTCATTTGATTGCTACCGATTCAGCTACTCCCTACAGCCAATGCCTTGAGACTCTTCTGAGAATGCACGGGTAGTATACATTCCTACAAAAGTAATTAACTGTTCATCTGTTATATACATGCCAGGAGACTCAAACTGAAAAGACTTACTTGAATATTTGGTTTATTCTGTTATATATATGCCAGGAGACTCAAACTGAAAAGACTTACTTGAATATTTGGTTTATTCTTGATTTTGGCATAGAAAATTTCAAAAACACTCTGATGAAACGAATCATAATTAGAGGTCTCGGTGCACGCAGAATGGAAAGGTAACTGAATCTTGGCACTATTCCTATCATCTCAAACATTTGCAAAATTACTGACACCCAGAGGAAGAATACCATACTGGCATCAAATTGACACCAATGGTCCTTCAGGTATGGAACTTCACCCTTTAAATGAAAGAAAAGAATAGTTTAGTAAAACACAAAGACATCACGGACAAAGATTTATAGCACATTAATATACAAAAGAAAAGCACAATTATTTCATAATGAAAATCAATGCAATTTATTCTGCTTTTGCTTGTTTAGAAAAGAAAAATGAAACAATTGTATGGTGAATGTTACACTGTTCAAATTACAGTTTCACTAAATTTATTGACAAATTAAGATATTATGATTTAATAACATTTTTCTTTAATTGTGTAAAAAGCTATAGTTATTTGGGATTACACTTTTTCAAGAACTGCAAACACAACAATATAAAGTAATAAATTATGTTTTATCGAGCTTATTTTGCATAGCAGATTACACTTCCTCCTATATGGTAATAAATATATGTCATGTCAACACCAAGTGCTGACACAAAATAAATAACATTATATATATTACTAAAGTAGTTTATGAGGAGTTGAGAAACTCTTAAACTTAGTTTTGATATATGTCCAAGACACATGCATTCAAATTATGTCAGTATTTCTACAGAGAATAAAATTTGTGGTGATACTTTTCTATTTTCAGCACCAGTTTTTGTATCAGAAAACAATATACCAAAAATTACATATTGCTGTTACTTCTCTAACTGCGCACAAGCAATTTTTGTAAAAGATGCATGCACACACAAAACACAGAAACAAATACCTTATTATAAGGGAGGATTTCCATTACAGAATAGGGCCAAATGACAAGATACGATGTGATGCAAGTAGATTAACTGACAGATACAGCACAAATGGATCTTATAGTATGAGGTACAACACAGTTTTACTGAGTAAGCAAGTTTTCAATACCACTAACCTTTAGTATACCTCGGATATGCATTTTGGCAATCATTTCTGCAGTAAACAAAAAAGTTACAAAGAGGTCACAGCAAAAGGTCACATACTGAAGGGGTGGATGCTTTTCAAATGTTTTTGGAGTGTTCAAACTGACCGATAAAAGGCTTAATAAGGCACAAAACCTCATTAGCCTTCTAACCCAAAGCTGCAAAATAAAGTGAAGAAATGCACATATTAGTATGAAATAACTGACAAACTGTAAAACACCTTAAAATTAAGAAAGATATCTGCAATATAGAAACATTAATAAGCTGTTACAGTAGTTAAACAGGGAAAAAATAATACATCAACAAATGTTTACAGTCTCTGTGCTGACACATAAGCAAATATTAAAACAGGAAGTGTAACAACAAAATGTCATAATTTCACAATTAAGTGGCTATGTTATTAACTTAGTAGTGGATCAATTACTTAGCAGTTCTTCCACATAAGTTCATCATCAAACCTACACAGTCATAAAATACTTGTTAATTAATGAAGAAAGAGACTGCAATGTTTTAACTCTTGAGCAGTGTATAAAGGGTATCATGAAGTCTCACTTATCAATTTGAAATTTTGTTTGTT
Organism: Schistocerca piceifrons; assembly: GCF_021461385.2. NCBI lineage: Eukaryota > Metazoa > Arthropoda > Insecta > Orthoptera > Acrididae > Schistocerca > Schistocerca piceifrons. Next base: position 986,677,922 of record NC_060138.1, on the reverse strand, counting down.
TGTTTATTTGTTTCCAGATGCATGTCTGCAGTCTTGGTATACATCAAAACCCTGTGCTGTAGTACCATAGCATGCCGCTAGAGAGAGAGAGAGAGAGAGAGAGAGAGAGAGAGAGAGAGAGAGAGAGAGAGAGAGAGAGAGAGAGGGGGGGGGGGGGAGGGGGGAGGGGGGGATGGTGCCATTCCCTGATAAAGTGAAGTATCATGCTGTAACTCATATCCTGGTGGAGACGCTCCCAGTGTTGTCAAACAGTCAGTTAATGAAAATATAGCATAACTTAGACTGTGATATAATGACATGTTTCACTCATAAGCAATCACTATGGCTATTCTAAATACTAGATTGTCAATCAATCACTGCATTTTTTGTGACACTGGTATATATGCCCGTCATAGAAACAGCCTCCAAGTCAGTAACTTTATTTCTTATTGATACTGAAATTTGTGACTGGATTCAGGATTTATAACAGCACTGACTCTTGGATGAAGGGTCACGAAGTGTGTTACGACCCCTGCTTTTCATGTTGTACATTAATGAGTTGGCCGACAATACTAACAGCAACCTCAGGCTTTTTGCAGTTGATGCAGTTATCTATAGTAATGTATTACCTGGTAAAAGCTGAAAAATTATATTGTCAAAAGCTGATAACATTTCAAATAATACCAAAGCTTGGCAATGTGCTTTAAATGTTCAGAAATGTGAAACTGCAATTCACAAAACACAGAATCCAATATACCATGACTACAGTCAACTCATGCAAATACGTGTGTCTCTAAAGAAATTTATTTAAAGGGCAGGGGGAGGGGGAGGGGGGGCAAGGCTCTAAAACTGCATTTTTTATGTAATGAGTTGGTCAGTTTCGAAATGTGTCACTGCAATCAGCCACGTAATGCTAGAATTGGCTAAAGAGAGTTTTAGAGGAATCATAGGAAATCACTTCTAGAAGTGTATGAAAATTCTATAATGAATAAAAACTCTGTACTCCAGATTACTCTCCCTGCAGGTAACTATGATCTGGATATACCAATATATGTGAATATGAAATGGAACAATCTTGTAGGTTCAGTTGTAGATAAAGCAGGTGGCAGACTTTGGTCTGGGAAAATACAATCAGTCTACAAAGCAGATTGGTTACAAAACTGCTGAGTGACTCAGCCTAGAATATTGTCCAGGTGTGTGGAACTCGTACCAAATAAGACTAAAAGGGGACACTGAACACATATAAAGGTGGGCGATGCAAAAAGTTTTTTTGGCCCATGGAAGAGTCACAGAAATGTTGAAAAACCTGAAGTGCGTAATACTTACAGACAGTAGTAGTAGTAGTAGTAGTAGTAGTAGTAGCAGCAGTAGTAGTAATGGCAGCAGCAGTTTTATTCATCTGTAGATCAGTTTTACAAGGATACTGGACATGTCTTGGTATTGCAATTTGAAAACAACAAAAATAACGTAATTAAACTACAAAGGCATTTACATAGGTACAGGTCTAATTTCAGAAGGATCGGGCAGGTAGCTGGCTACGGCCTTATAGTAGGAACCATTTTGGCATTTGCTAGTAGGAACCATTCTGGCATTTGTCTGAATTAATTTAGGGAAACCACAGAAAACCTAAATCAGGATGGCCGGATGAAGACTGGAGCCTCCAACCTTCTGAATACAAGGCCAGTCTGTTTAAAACAGTGCTATCTCATCCCTAGTGTACAATACTGTTTTTCAAATAAGTTATTAACAATGTAAAGACTACTGCTATATTGTTCATTCATTTTTCGCTCCCTGTCACTGCACACACTACATACACTCTACACTCAATGTTTCAAATTGTAAGATTAAATATACTGTCAGCTGATGTCAGAACCATAGCAACAATGTTTTGTTTCCATTCTGTGTACCATAACTTCCCATTTCGTAGACTGAAAAACTGAGTCAGCACCTCTCAGTAACGAGTAAGATGTTGAGCACCAAACGAAGACAAAGTGTCAAAGTGTTAGTATTATATACTGCATAGCTTCGAGAGTGAGATTTTCCCAAAGGGAAAGGGGGAGGGGGGAAGATGGGGAAAAATACAATGTGAAAGTATTGTGCAAAATGATGTATGTTTCATTATCAAGGGGTAGGGGTAGAGATAGTAGTGTATGGAGGGGGGGGGGGGGGGGGCAGAGGAACACTGTCTAGCACTATGTGTAGCTACTAGAATGCCAACAGGTGCAGCATCAGGAGCTTGTGTAGCAAGTAGGTGGGGAAGAAAAGGAACAAAAACGAGAGGAGCAGGGAAAGATGGGTGGGTGCAATGATGAGGATGGCAAACAAAGAGGCTGGGAGATGAGAATGGATGATAGGACAGAAGGAGTGGAAACTGTTGGATGGAGGTTGTGGGGACAGTATGTTACTGCAGGTTGAGTCCAGGATAATTACAGGAGCAGAAAATGGGTTGCTAGGACATCTCCCATCTGCGCAATTCAGAAAAGCTGGTGGTGGAGAGGAGGATCCAGATGATTTGGGTAGCAAAGGAATCATTGAAATCAAGCATGTTATGCTCAGCTGCATGTTGTGCCACAGGGTGGTCTATTTTTACACAGAGGTGCAGAGGAAGCCATCAGAGGGGAGGAGGTCAACATCTAGGACGGTGGCACACTTGGTTGGGGAGGACCAAGTGAAGCAGATGGGAGAGAAGCTCCTGAGGTTGTAAAGGAATGAAGATATCGCCTCAGGGCCAAGACATCCTACCTTCATTCCTTCATAAGTTCAACAACTTCTCTCCCATCCACTTCACCTGGTTGTCCTCCAACCCAGCATGTCACCTTCCTATACACTGACCTCCCCTCTCTGATTGCTCCATCCACACCTCTGTCCACTTTAAACTCACCAATCACCAACAGCATGTGCGTTTTGACAGCTGTCATCCCTTTCACACCAAAAAATCCCTCCCACACAGCCTAGCCACCTGTGAACAGTGTATCTTCAGTGAAGAACTCCCCTGCTCAGTATGCTGAGGGTCTCACCAAGGCCTTCACAGACAGGCTCTATTCTACAGTCCTAGTCTGCAAAAACATCTCCCATGGTATTTCCTCTCACACCCCCAATCCTCTCACCATCCCCAAGAACAGGCCACAGAGGACTGCCTCCTTCATCACCTAGTACCACCCTGGACTGGAACACCTGCACCACATTGTTCACCAGGGCTTTGGTTACCTATTGTCATACCCTGAAATGAGGGACATCCTTCTCAAGATCCTTCCTATCCTTCCTGAAGTGGTGCTCCATCACCAACTCAACCTCCATAATGTCCAAGTCCAACCCAATGCCATTCCGAAACCATTGCTGCAAAGTCATATTCCTGTGGAAAATCCTTGTGCTAGACTGGCCCAACCCCCTCCCCCACAAACACACACACTTCCTATTTCAGTCCTGTCAATGGATTATCTTAGCCCATTAGGTGAAAGCAGTCATCATTTTTACCAGGTCTGTTGCAACCATGGCACAGCTTTCTACACTCCTGGAAAATGAAAAATGAACACATTGATGCAAGTGAATAAGACCCACCATGCTTGCACTGGACAGTACGAAAGTGCAGTGCATGCAATGACCAAATGCACAGCACTGCAGACACACCAGGAACCATATTATTGGCTGTGGGATGTTGTTAGCTGTGCAGCGGCTGGTCACCACCAGAGCCAATGGTAACCAGTTTGCCCTGGCGTAGGGAGCTCCATCTGTGTCTGCAACATTGTTAGTATGCTCCGACTGTGTGTGTATGTGAACCATCTGGGCAATTGATGGAGTTTGAGCGAGGGTGTATAGTGGGCCTGTGGGAGTCTGAGTGGATATACCACAGAATTGGGCAACACATGGGGCGTGAGTTCTCCACAAGGCATCAATGATGTTGCCAGTGGTCAGCAGAAGGTGCACATGCCCATCGACCTTGGTGTGGACAGCGGCAACACACAGTTGCACGCCAAGACTGTTGTATCCTACACAGTGCCATATTGGACCACACAGTCACTTCACAACTTAGGGGCACCGTTGCTCCAAAGGTATCAGCAAGAACCTTTCGCAACTTTCTCCATGAAGCATGGTTACGGCCCCAAGTATCATTAGGGCATCTTCTGCTCATGCCACAACATCGTTCAGCCCGCCTCCAGTGGTGTCATGATAGGTGTTTATGGAAGGACGAATGGAGGCTTGTCATTTTCAGTGATGAGAGTCACTTCTGCCTTGGTGCCAATGATAGTCATACATGCTCATGCAGATGAGTGCGGAAATCAGGAGTGTATGTGACAGAGGCATAAATAGCCAATACCCGGCATCATGGTGTAGGGAGCAATATCCTACACTGGCTGTACTCCTCTGGTGATCATTGAGGGAACAATGAATGGTGCACTGTACATTAAAACCATCATCCCAACCATCATGCCACCGTTCATGGACCGACAAGGTGATGTGCTTTCCCAATAGGTCAATGCACATTCACATGCATCTGATGCCACCCAATGTGCTCTTGAAGGTGTATATCAAGTACCCTGGCCAGCATGATCCCCAGATCTGTCCCCCATTAAGCACGTTTGGAACTGGATGAAATGTCATCGGGTGCAGTCAGCATGTTCAGCCTGAACTCTGCCCTAATTGAGGCACCAGGTGGAAATTGCAAGGCAGGCCATTGCCCAAGACTACAGTCAGCACATCTAAGATCATCTCCATGGGAGAATTGCAGCCTGCATTGCTGCAAAAGGAGGGCATACACAGTATTAGTGCTGACACTGTGCATGCTCTGTTGATTGTACTCACATGCGTATGGCTCTGTCTGTGTGATCGTGAGTTGTATACATCCTCAAGAATGTGTCAATAAAATTTGCCGCTTCTGGGGCGATGAATGCATGATGTTGGTTTTTTATTTTCCAGGAGTGTATTTTTGTATGACAACCAACCAGCTGTACACCAGGATGAACGGCCATGTCAAACCATGGAAAAGAGCAAAGTAGACCACCCTGTGGCAAAATAAGCAGCTGAGCATAACATGCTTGATTCCAGTGGCTGCTTCACAACCCTGATTCATATGGATCCTCCTCTCCACAACTAGCTTTTCTGAACCGTGCAGATGGGAGTTATCCTTACAACACATTCTCCGCTCCTGTAATCATCCTGGCCTCAACCTATCCTAACATACTATTCCCACAGCCTTGACCCAACAGTTTTAACCCTCTCTGTCCTATCATTTTCTCCCAAATCTTGTCTCCCAGCCCCTTTGTTTGTCACCTTCTACCAATGCACTCGCTCACCTTTCCCTGCTCTCCTCTTTTTTAGTATTTTTTTCTCCACCTCTCTGCCCTACAACCTCTGGATGCTGTGCCTGTTGGTGTTCTAGTCCCTGCACTCTCTTCCAGTTCCAGACAGCGTTCCTCTGTCTCCCCCATCATGTACACTACTATTCCCCCCCTCCCTCCAGTTTGCTGCTGTCATCCCAAGTGACAGTTGCATTCTGGCTTAATCTGCGTGTCAGTTTACAGTTAATGTGTCTTCTTTGTGGTAAGTAGCAATCTTTATTTACCTACACTGCTGACGTCCCTAGAGGAAGTTTCCATTGTTTTATTATCGTTATTATTATTTACTTGTGTTACATTTTTTACCAACACCTACTCTGTGTTATCTAAGCAATCCTTCAACATACAGAACGTACTGCTTAACAGGCACTTTTTAACTGCCTTTTTCAATAACTTTGTTTCATTAAATTCTTTAAACTCATTGGGCAATTTATTGTACAGTTCTATTCCTTGGTAGAAAGTGCTGTTTTGAGTTTTACATCTACTCTTTCATGGTAAATGTAAGTTCCATGGACAGATCTGTTTGTGCAGTAATTATCAATGTTATTTTTGACATGTACAACTGATTTATAAATGTACTCACATGTTGTAGTTAAAATAATCATACCCAGTGTTTTGAACACATCTTTAAAATGAGCTCTACTACTAGTTTTGGTTATTATTCATTTGGCCCTTTTCTGTAGTCTGAAAACTGTATTCATATTTTGTGCGTTTATTCCTCAAAAAAGAATTCCATAGCTAAGAAATGAGTGTGCATACAGGGTGTTCAGCAAAGGAGTGCCTGATTTCATATTTAAATATCTTGAAAACTAAGGTCAACAGACAAGTACAACAAATGGTAAGTTTATTAAGAAAGCTATAAGAATTTTGTACAGAAATAAATCTAAAAGCAGCCAACAAATGACACTGTAATCTCAGTATGTAGTACAAATGAAATGACCCAATTTCAAAGACATTACTGGACTCATACAACTATGATTTTATGTATCAGTCTTAAGCAGCAAGTGAAAATTTGTACCAAGGCCGGGAATCCAACTTGGGTCTCCAGTTTATTACACAGGTGTGTCAGATACTAAGTCACCTTGTCACAGCAGTTCATGCAACTATACAGATTATCCTGGCAATTTAGAGTAGCGAGAATTTAAAGCAGACTGTGATGGCAGTGGGAATTTGGATCGAGGAGGGAGGCACGCCAGGCTAATCTGTGCAGTTGTGTGAAGCACTGTGCCAAGATGGCTTAATGGTTAATGAACTTGCCTAGTAAGCAGGAGACCCTGGTTTGATTCCTGACCTTGGTACAAATTTTCACTTGCTGCTTCAGTCTATATTCTCAATATTTAGTGCCTATAAATAGTGCACTATAGCTCAGAACCACCAGTTCCACTGTTGACACATTAACAAAAGACCCAATACAAAAACCATTCACAAGCTCTTCACCAAATTCCAATGGACAGGGAGTGTGGTTGATGATCTGAGAGGGATTTTTGGCCTCAGGCAAACTGTGGTTATTCCTGAATATGCCACCACAGTTTCCATCTGAAGAAATGCTGCAGAGATTTGTTTGAAGCATTCTAGTATGCAGAAAATGCTGAGACAGAGCCTACACATGTTTAAATTCAAAATCCAGAGCCACCTTGCTATACCTGTACAAGTTATGCAACAGAGGGTTGGCTTAGTGAACTAGTTCCTCACAGTGACTGATAATGAAGGATTTGAAGATTGCAGCATTTTGTTCATAGAAGAAGCATACTTCCATCTGAATGGAGTCATTAATAATCAAAACTGGCAATTTCTGAATTCTGAAATTCCCCATTTATGTGAAGCAAACCCACTGTATTCTGCCAAAGCTACTGTTTGGGCTATGGTGTGCATCAGGAACATTAATGGCCCTTTTTTTACTTTTGGTTTAGAACAGTTTATAACCATACAGCTAGCACTTAAAGGATCAACCACACACCAGGTGGTTCATGCAAGATGAGACCAGACCACACTCCAGTGAACAGGTGTTTTGCTCTTTGATGGATACTTCAGGAATGGAGTTATTTGCATTGGATTAGCAAAAATCTACTGGCACAGAGATGGACTGGCCTTAATATTTGTCTGATTTGATTCCTTGTGACTACTTTTTGTGAGGCGCACTGAAAGACACTGTCTACCAGAACCACACCACCACACTGGACAAGCTTGAACTGGCGAGCTGTGGGTCATCTGAATCCATTTCCACTGATACTACATGATGTGATGGCAAATTTCATTGTTCATTTGTCACCTCTGTACTGTGAGTGATTTTGAAGAGATTGTGATGTGATTGAAAAGATTAATAATGGAAGTTTTTGGAAGAAAAGTTTAATTATGGAGGCTGATACTGTACTAGCTGCACAGTGTACAGAACTATCTACTGACAGCTTTTCAAATATTTCAAAACTTCTGTGTAAAAATTCTTACAGCCTTCAAATTAAACACACATTTTGTTGCACTTCTCCTGATCTTAGTTTTCGAGTTATTTCTTATCGATTTTGCAATCAGGGACTCCTTCACTGGATGCCCTGTATGAATAATATGCAACTACAAGATATTGGCTGTTACTGATGAAAGGACTCTAAGGGCATAACACGCTGATAACATTCTTTATTCACACCACTTTTACTGAGAATCAACATTCATTCCTAAAAATTTTGTGTTTGTTATGCAGTGTATAGAAGTGTCATCTAAATTTGATTTAACAGCCGTCATTTTCTCTTTTCAAACTGCAATTCATGGTATTTTTTTCTTTATATTCAGTGTCACTTTGTTGCCTCCTTGAGGGTTTCATTTGCTTTCTCTGCAAGGAATTCTCTTGTTTCCTCAGTGACTATAATACTGTTATCATCAAAAAAGAGAATTTTTTCCTTATGACAAACACTAATGGGAAAGTCACTGATGTATATCAGGGAAAGTAGTGGTCCTAATATACCACTCTCAGGAACTCCTATATTGATGTATTTTGATTCTGATATGTGTCATATTAAAAGTTTGAACTTTTTTGAAATAAGTGTTGTCTCTACTCTTTGTGCCCTATCTGCTAGGTATGACCAGAACCAGTCATTAGCTACAGCTCTTTTTTTCTTAATGCTTCTAGCTTATTTAGTGGAATCTTATGGTCAATAGTATCGAAGGCCTTCAAAAGATCTAAAAATATATGTGTGTGATAGTCATTTTTGTTGAGGGCTTCAAGAAGCACTTTTGTGAATTTTGCCATGGAGAAGTTGCGCTTCTACACCTTTGTAAACCAAACTGTGATTATTTAAAAGGCAGTATTGTATCAAGTAATTTAGTAATCTGTCTTTCATTAATGATTCTATTATTTTTGAGAATAGCAACAGTGCAGAAATGGGCTATTTCCTTTCTGTAGCAGGGCTACAATATTTGCCTGTTTAAATACCCTGGAAATTTCCCTGATATGAATGGTTCATTTAATTATGTCTGTTAAGGAAGCTTGTGGACTCTGCTTTGTTTCAACACACCTGTTGGTACTTTATCTAACCCCTCTAACTTTTTATTTTAAAGATTTTGTACAGTTTTACTGATTTCATTCTATGTAGTTGGTAGTACTTTCATTGTACTTAGTACATACTTATTTACAGGTGTTATATTTGCTTTTGAGAATTTTTGTTGCAATTTCTCTGAAATACTGGAAAATATGCACATTCACATAGTTTTCTAAGTGGTGATGAATATTTGTTATTTGACCCTCTCCCTTATCAGTATGTTATTGTATCTTTGTTTATCTCTCCCTGTTTCCTTTTTAATGACATCCCTGTTTGCTTTTCATTTATTCTCTGCATTGTATAGTATTTTGTATTGTACATTACTTTTATGCAGCAGTCAGCACCCTCCTATAAATTTTCTTGTACCTATGATAGAAATTTAACTACTATGGATCATTACGGCTCTTTTTCCATTGAAGTGGGGTATTTAAGGTTTTTGGAGGAATTCTTAATACTTGCTGTTATCTATTCATTTTTGTGATCCAATGATACTGATTTGGATGCTCTTGGAAATCTCTTTTCAAACATCAGATCAAACAATGCTCATAATTTGGAGCATTTTGCTTTAACATTGATCTCTCTATACATTTAATAACAATTTTCATTCACTAGTTCTCTTGAAAAATTTTGTATTTTGATTTCTGATAAATGACATTGAAGGCCTGCAGTTTTGGGAATTTTTTCCATACTCAAGTTTACTATAATTATTTGGCAAAAATGAACTGATAGCCCAAGACCTGCTATATGTCAACTGCTCCACAAAAGCCTACTTACAAAATTCTGATAACCAGTATTAAGAGGAGAATCTAGGAATACATTGCAGCCCTATACATATTACTCCCATAGGAAGACTAATTACAGCATGCAGAGAGTAATTTACACTATGTGGTCAAAAGTATCCAGACACCTGGCTGAAAATGACTTAAAAGTTTGTGGCGCCTTCCATCGGCAATGCAGGAATTCAATATGGTGCTGGCCCACCCTTAGCCTTGATGACAGCTTCCTCTGTCGCAGATATACATACAATCAGGTGCTCGATGTTTTCTTGGGGAATGGGCTTTCTTCATGGAATGCTGCACTGAGGAGAGGTATTGACGTTGGTCGGTGAGGCTTGGCACAAAGTCAGCATTCCAAAACATACCAAAGGTGTTCTAGAGGAATCAGGTTAGGACTCTGTGCAGGCCACTCCATTACAGGGATGGTATTGTCGTGCAACCACTCTGCCATAGTCCGTGCATTATGAACAGGTGCTTGATCATGTTGTGTTGAAAGATGCAGTTGCCATCCCTGAATTGCTCTTCAACAGTGGGAAGCAAGAAGGTGCTTAAAACATCAATGTAGGCCTGTGCTGTGATAGTACCATGCAGAACAACAAGGGGTGGAAGCCCCCTCCATGAAAAACATGACTACACCATAACACCACCACATCTGAATTTTACTGTTGGCACTACACACACTGGCAGATGACGTTCACCAGGCATTCGCCATACCCACACTCTGCCATTGGATCACCACATTGTGTACCGTGATTCGTAACTTCACACAACTTTTTTCCACTGTTCAATTGTCCAATGTTTATGCTTCTTACACCAAGCGAGGCATCGCTTGGCATTTACCTGTGTGATGTGTGGCTTATGAGCAGCCGCTCGACCATGAAATCCAAGTTTTCTCACTTCCTGCCTAATTGTCACAGTACTTGCAGTGGATCCTGATGCCGTTTGGATTTCCTGGATAGACGTCTGCCTATTAAACATTACGACCCATTTCAACAATCGGCGGTCTCTATGAGTCAACAGACAAGGTCGGCCTGTATGCTTTTGTGCTGTAAGTGACCCTTCACATTTCCACTTCACTATCACATCGGAAACAATGAACCTACGGATGTTTAGGAGTGTGGAAATCTAGCGTACAGACGTATGACCCAATTGACACCCAATCACCAGACCATGTTCGAAGTCCGTGAGTTTCACAGATCACCCCATTCTGCTCTCTTGCGATGTCTAATGATTACTGAGGTCGCTGATATGGAGTACCTGGCAGTAGGTGGCAGCACAATGCACCTAATATGAAAAATATATGTTTTTGGAGGTGTCCGGATACTTTTGATCACATAGTGTAGGTCGTTATTCCTCCTACATTCCAGATGCAAGTGGAATGATAGAAATCACATATAACGTGCACAATGGGATGTACTGCTGTCATGCACTTCTTAGAGTTTGCAGAGTAGACAGATTTAAGTTAAACATCAGAATATCTACAACAAATTGTGAAAGGTGTAGGACCTGCTTGCACAATATTAAATAGTGTGTTAGCCTGCAAGACAGGAAAGTGGCTGAGATACAGATTGATTATGCTTGCAGCTTTAATGTGCAGTAGTACAGTACGCTCAACAGCCTGAGTGTTGTGTTCAGTGCCTCAAATTCTTTTACGTTTATGCTAAATTGTTCCTTTAGCTTCATTTTAGAATATGTACCTTATATTGTGTAAATATTTGTGCAACAAAGGATTATCGTCATTCCATACCACATTGTATCTCAATTATTGTCATACAACTTCCACATTGATGACCCGTGACGACTGTGAATTACGCCAAATACATACAAAACTGGATACTACACTGCAACATTGCAATCTGTGCACACCAGGCCACTGGTTTCATTTCTGGACAGTTCAGTGCTTCGCAACCAATTTTTTGATTGCCTACTGTGCTCAATTGCGCAAGTGATGCGCTTCAGTACTGTGGTTCAACTTAGCAATGATAGTGCCAAACAAGTGAAAGCAACAAATGATTTACTGTGGAATCTCATTGCAGTTACCATCTTGTAAAAACACCAAGCAACGGCTCATCAGCAACATTCTGTCTGCTCAGATTCATATTTGTCCACCGCTGGTCAATGGCCTTCATGGACAACTAATGAACAGTTACATCAAGAAAATTTCACTGATCATGGACAATGTACTATGGTGTTGACAACAATGCTGGCAGCCATATGTCACAGTGTCAGACAAACCACCTTTTAGCAGACATCATTTCTGACATCTACCCTCCACGAGTAAACAGCTCATTGACAAAGGATGAACCTACAGCACTGCAACAGCATGAGGCTTCCTGCTCAGTAATCACAGTGCACTAATCCATGACCCTGACCCTACAACATCATTGTCTCATCCCTCAAATGGACATTCTCTCTTAATGACATCATTTAACTGGACCTAGGTGTGGACTTCTCATGCCACTTCTACTTCTCCCTGGTTGTACAACATGCTGTGCTCCTGCCCTTTGACACAGGTTGCTGCAGCCCATGTCATTTCGTCGATGCCCTCAACCCTACCTGGTACATCAACCATTCAAGACAAACACCAGGAAGACAATTGTACAGCACTGCTGGCACACTCAAGGAGTGTGCCTCATCACCTGATGAGCTTTTGGTGGTTCACAAATCCTGCACTGACTGCTGTACAGCATTGTATGCACTCCATATGAATAACATGTTGCTCCTGCAACATAAGAACGGTAACTGTCATAGCAATGAGAGTGGGAGCTCAAGACTGGCCGCAGTCCCATCGATCAGTCATGGCAACTTAACATTTGACCACATGCACTCTCCTCTCTATCCAGCACCTGCACTGTCACCCAGGTATACAGAGAAGCTCACATCTAATAACAACATGTCCTGCCTCGCCCTCTGGCTGCCTTGCCCCTGGTTTCATCAGGTATGTCCCTCTGGCTGTACACCACGCTGTCACCTCGTCTCTTCCACATGACTCACCATCATGCAACTTGGCAACCGCCTGCTGCTGATCTTCACACAACAAAACCGATCCCACTGGCTTCATTCTCCTGGTTTGACGTCTGACTGTCACACATCTATCACAGGTCAACTAAACTCTATGACACCCCATGCAGGTCACATCAGATACACTGAGCACAACACAATGCCTTTCAGACCTCTTTCAATCACACAATTTGGATTAACAGCTCACATAAATCACACTGCCCCCTATCAGATGCCATTTCCTTGATCAGATCAATGTCCCTCTGGCATGTGTGGCCTCGACATGGTGACATCCTTGCCACTGACAACCCACCCCTATCTCTCTGGTCATACCATCAGCATCCTGCATGGACACACTGACAGCTACAACTGTATTACCACCTGTTCAGTGCTCATACCACACCCATCACAACTTAAATTATATCATACTTGCCCATATCACCTCCAGGAAATATAACCCCCACCAGAGCTGAGAGAAACATAAAATTATACAGACTGTGAAAAACCAGTGCCCAATTTCAAACCTCATACTTGAGTATGAAGGGTTAGAACAACATACTATTAGTGAACAAAGCTTGAAAGAACACTTCATACCACTTGTTATTTATGTCATTATCCGTAAGTGATGTCCTTCAGGTTACCACTATTGTTCACAATGCAATCTTCAGCAAGAGCACACAAACTCGTCATAACCTTAGAAAGTGACACTTCCTAAGGCCTCTACTTTAGTAAAATGTTGTTTTCAATTCCTGAACATTTGCCAGCTTGTTGGCACGCAATATTATTTAAATCTTCCTTAAAATGTGCTCCACACTTATGATTTGTCATTTGAGAGACTTTTTTTACACCAACAAAAGCTGCTATAAACAATACCTTAATTCTGCCTTGTGTAGTTTCACACACACACACACACACACACACACACACACACACACACACACACACACATGCACAAAAGTTATAGACAGTTTTCAGACTGAAACAATTAAGGTGCACACAACTGTTGATGGACTATCTGATCATGAGACAAAATTAATGGAAATAAACAATACTGCAAATTTCAGTACTGACATCTTCGTTATAAATATCTGATAAAGTAATGTACTCAAGAGGAAACACACTTTTAAATAGAAAAAATTTTCTTAGCTTGTCACAGTTTCGATTCCAGGAGAGTTAATCAACTGAGGATACTATTCACACATTCACCCACTAAATATTACAAGCCTTAGATAATAAAATATTGCCAGCTGCTGTTTTCTGTGATATTTCCGAGGTTTTTGATTGGGTAGATCATCTTACATTCAAAGAAAAACTTCAGTTTTATGAAACTAATGACTTTACACAAAACTGGTTTGAGTCATACTTAACAAACAGAACATGAAAGATTGTGCTGGCAAGTTCAAACAACAGTGGAAGGTAGACAATTTTAGTGCTGGGAAGAAATCAGAGAGGAAGTCCCAAAAGATTCAATTCTGGGTCCACTCCTATTCCTTGTATATGTGAATGACCTTCCAATTGACATCCAACAAGCAGAATTGGTACTTTTTGCAGACAATACTAGTGTGATGATAAATTCCATTACAGAGAAATCAACAGAAGAGATTGTTAATGGTGTTTTTCAAAAATTTATTTAGTAGTTCTCTGGAAATGGACTCTCTTTTAATTTTTAGAGAACACACTATACTCAGTTCTCTGCAACAACTAGAGTCATACCAACAACTGATGTACAGAGGATTGGTAGTCAGTAAGCATGGTAAAAGCTCTACATTTTTGGATGTACATATTGATAAAAACTTGTCCTGGAAGAAGCAGATTATTGAACTTCTCAAACAATTTATTCAGCTATTTTGCTCTTCGTACAGTTGTTAGTCTTGGGAACAAATGAATCCACCGCCTGACACATTTTGCATATTTCTTCTCAGTAATGCCTTATGGAATAATTTTCTGCAACCTCATCACTTACAAAGAAAGTACTGATTGCACAAAAGCTGTTGTTGTTGTTGTTGTTGTTGTTGTGGTCTTCAGTCCCGAGACTGGTTTGATGCAGCTCTCCATGCTACTCTATCCTGTGCAAGCTTCTTCATCTCCCAGTACCTACTGCAGCCTACATCCTTCTGAATCTGTTTAGTGTATTCATCTCTTGGTCCCTCTCTACGATTTTTACCCTCCATGCTGTCCTCCAATACTAAACTGCTGATCCCTCGACGTCTCAGAACATGTCCTACCAACCGATCCCTTCTTCTAGTCAGTTGTGCCACAAACTCCTCTTCTCCCCAATCCTATTCAATACTTCCTCATTAGTTACGTGATCTACCCATCTAATATTCAGCATTCTTCTGTAGCACCACATTTCGAAAGCTTCTATTCTCTTCTTGTCTAAACTATTTATAGTCCACGTTTCACTTCCATACATGGCTACACTCCATACAAATACTTTCAGAAATGACTTCCTGACATTTAAATATATACTCGATGTTAACAAATTTTTCTTCTTCAGAAACGCTTTCCTTCCCATTGCCAGTCTACATTTTATACCCTCTCTACTTCGACCATCATCAGTTACTTTGCTCCCCAAATAGCAAAACTCCTTTACTACTTTAAGTGTCTCATTTCCTAATCTAATTCCCTCAGCATCACCTGACTTAATTTGACTACATTCCATTATCCTCATTTTGCTTTTGTTGATGTTCATCTTATACCCTCCTTTCAAGACACTGTCCATTCCATTCAACTGCTCTTCCAAGTCCTTTGCTGTCTCTGACAGAATTGCAATGTCATTGGTGAACCTCAAACTTTTTATTTCTTCTCCATGGATTTTAATACCTACTCCAAATTTTTCTTTTGTTTCCTTTATTGCTTGCTCAATATAGAGATTGAATAACATCGGGGATAGGCTACAACCCTGTCTCATTCCCTTCCCAACCACTGCTTCCCTTTCATGTCCCTCGACTCTTATGACTGCCATCTGCTTTCTGTACAAATTGTAAATAGCCTTTCGCTCCCTGTATTTTACCCCTGCCACCTTCAGAATTTGAAAGAGAGTATTCCAATCAACATTGTCAAAAGCTTTTTCTAAGTCTACAAATGCTAGAAACGTAGGTTTGTCTTTCCTTAATCTTTCTTCTAAGATAAGTCGTAGGGTCAGTATTCCCTCACGTGTTCCAACATTTCTACGGAATCCAAATTGATCTTCCCCGAGGTTGGCTTCTATCAGTTTTTCCATTCGTCTGTAAAGAATTCGCGTTAGTATTTTGCAGCTGTGACTTATTAAACTGATAGTTCGGTAATTTTCACATCTGTCAACACCTGCTTCCTTTGGGATTGGAATTATTATATTCTTCTTGAAGTCTGAGGGTATTTCGCCTGTCTCATATATCTTGCTCACCAGATGGTAGAGTTTTGTCAGGACTGGCTCTCCCAAGGCTGTCAGTAGTTCTAATGGAGTGTTGTCTACTCCGGGGGCCTTGTTTCGACTCAGGTCTTTCAGTGCTCTGTCAAATTCTTCACGCAGTATCATATATCCCATTTCATCTTCATCTACATCCTCTTCCATTTCCATAATATTGTCCTCAAGTACATCGCCCTTGTATAGGCCCTCTATATACTCCTTCCACCTTTCTGCTTTCCCTTCTTTGCTTAGAACTGGGTTTCCATCTGAGCTCTTGATATTCATACAAGTGGTTCTCCTATCTCCAAAGGTCTCTTTAATTTTCCTGTAGGTAGCATCTATCTTACCCCTAGTGAGATAAGCCTCTACATCCTTACATTTGTCCTCTAGCCATGCCTGCTTAGCCATTTTGCACTTCCTGTCGATCTCATTTTTGAGACGTTTGTATTCCTTTTTGCCTGCTTCATTTATTGCATTTTTATATTTTCTCCTTTCATCAATTAAATTCAATATTTCTTCTGTTACCCAAGGGTTTCTACTAGCCCTTGTCTTTTTACCTACTTGATCCTCTGCTGCCTTCACTATTTCATCCCTCAAAGCTACCCATTGCTCTTCTACTGTATTTCTTCCCACATTCCTGTCAATTGTTCCTGTATGCTCTCCCTGAAACTCTGTTCAAGCTCTGGTTTAGTCATTTTATCCAGGTCCCATCTCCTTAAATTCCCACCTTTTTGCAGTTTCTTCAGTTTTAATCTACAGTTCATAACCAATAGATTGTGGTCAGAGTCCACATCTGCCCCTGGAAATGTCTTACAATTTAAAGCCTGGTTCCTAAATCTCTGTCTTACCATTATATAATCTATCTGATACCTTTTAGTATCTCCAGGGTTCTTCCATGTATACAACCTTCTTTCATGATTCTTGAACCAAGTGTTAGCTATGATTAAGTTATGCTCTGCACAAAATTCTACAAGGCGGCTTCCTCTTTCATTTCTCTCCCCCAATCCATATTCACCTACTGTGTTTCCTTCTCTCCCTTTTCCTACTCTCGAATTCCAGTCACCCATGACTATTAAATTTTCGTATCCCTTCACTACCTGAATAATTTCTTTTATCTCATCATACATTTCATCAATTTCTTCATCATCTGCATAGCTAGTTGGCATATAAACTTGTACTACTGTAGTAGGCGTGGGCTTCAAGTCTATCTTTGCCACAATAATGCGTTCACTATGGTGTCTGTAGTAGCTTACCCGTACTCCTATTTTTTTATTCATTATTAAACATACTCCTGCATTACCCTTATTTGATTTTGTATTTATAACCCTGTATTCACCTGACCAAAAGTCTTGTTCCTCCTGCCACTGAACTTCACTAATTCCCACTATATCTAACTTTAACCTATCCATTTCCCTTTTTAAATTTTCTAACCTACCTGCCCGATTAAGGGATCTGACATTCCACGCTCCGATCCGTAGAACACACAAAAGCTAGCAGTAAGAATAATATGTGGTCTTCACCTGCAGTCATTATGTAGGTACCTCTTCAATGAGTTAGGTGTTTTAACTGCACCATCACAATACATATATTTGCTACTGAAATTTGTTGTAAGAAATCCATCACAATTTGAGAAAAATAGTAATGTCCACACTTACAACACTAGAGAAAAAATTATCTTTATTAACCATTATTAGAGCTGTCAGAGCCTCAGAAAAAGAGGTCAACATGCAGTGACAAAATTTTTTGACCATATGCTGAATAACATAAAATGTCCGAAAGCTTTAAATCTAACCTAAAATCACTTTTTCTGGACAACTCCTTATATATTGTGGGTGGATTTGTATTTAAAAACTGGTAGCCTGCAATAAATAAATAGATAAATAACTGTAGTTGCATGAGTAGGACTAAAAAAATGCATTAATACAGGGTGTTTATAAATGAATATCGGGGTTTTAATGCTTTATAATATTTATTATATTAAACTTACAGTTATAAATGATATGTAAAATGAAAGAGCAACTCAAATAATTTTACCAAGAACCTTGTAAATGTTCAATGTGAGCACCATTTGTCACAAGGCACACATCAAGTCTATTATAGCCGAGTGCTGGACATGCCGCAAGGGGCCCAATGACAGGGCTTGCTTTGCATGGCCTCCACGTTCACCCGACCTAACACCAAGCGATTTTTTCCTTTGGGCCTTCATCAAGGATCATGTGTACATGCCTCCACTACCAGCAGACCTTCCTGAATTAAGAACCCGGATTGAAGCAACTGTTGCTACAATCACTTATCAACGTTTGGGAAGAACTCAGCTATATACTTGACATGTGCTGTGTGACAAATGGTGCTCACATTGAACATTTATAAGGATCTTGGTAGAACTGTTTGAGTTGCTCTTTCATTTGACATATCATTTATAACTATAAGATTAATGTAATAAATATTATAAAGCATTAAAAACCCGATATTCATTTATAAACACCCTGTATCAACACTCAACATGTATACTGTTATAACTTCAAGTTGAACAAATATATTTCTAGGAAGACGCAATACATGAAAGTCACAGATCAAGTAAACAGAGTAAGACGTGTGTACACTATAACAGTCAAATCATAACTGAGTCTGAGTCTAGCAGCCGCTGGCTGGCTGGCCGCTTAGGTGGCGCTGCTGCTGCATGGCTGGCAGACAGTGCCGCATGTAGAGGACGCGCATAACTGCGCGGCGGCGCTTTGAAAGATTGGCGAGTCACAACACTTTTCCCCCCTTTGAAATTTTTGCACAGGTCTTGATGGAGGTGGCCTGTAGATTGCTAACATCCATAGGTGTTGTTTGTCTGGCTGTAAAGTCTCGAGGAGGGGGCTTCCCGTACGGATGGAAGTGTCCCCGACAATGACGGGTCAAGATGACAGGAGACGTGGGGGTCGAATCTGCTGGGGCCTCGGGCACCAATCTGCCCGTTGGGGCAAGTCCGGTTGTTATAACAGGAGACATGGGTGATGTGTCCGTGTCTGTAGGAGAAGGAGACGAGTAGAGTTGCTCTGACAGATGATGGTCATCTGGTTCCTGCATGGGCACGTCTCCTGGTGGCGTCAGTTCTTGTGCTGGCACCAATATGATGGTGAGAGGACTGCACTGTAAGTAAGGAGAGATTCCAGTATCCCAAGCGTCAGGTAGAGCCGAAGGTGGTGAGGTGGTGTATCGGCATCCGGAACAGGCGTTGCCGGCACATGAGGCAGAATCTGGTCCGAATGACGCACTGCAACACCCGTGTCCATCTGGATTTCATACAGGCATTGGCCACGTAAGATGCGGCCAGGACTCCATTTTGGCCACCTGTTATATCACCGTACCCATACAAGGTCTTTGGCGGTGAACCGGCCAAACGAAGGCACCCGCAGCCGTGAGGTGGAAGGCCGCAGAAGATGAAGTAGAGTGCGGGGCTGTCGGCCATGTAAGAGCTCAGCCAGGCTGTGATCGTCCATGGGGGGTGAAATGGTAAGAAGCCAGAAATTGGAGAAGTGAATCAGCAGCAGCAGAAGAAGCCAGGAGTTTCCTCATCTGAGCCTTAAATGTGCGGACCAGTCGTTCAGCCTCACCGTTTGACTGTGGATGGAACGGAGGGGCCGTGACATGCATGACGCCGTCACGGGTACAAAAATCCGTAAAATCGGAAGAGGCAAATTGCAGAACATTATCAGTAACAAGAGTAGAAAGAAGGCCTTCCAAAGAGAAAATGCGAGCTAGAGCATTGGTGGTTGCCGCGGTGGTAGGCGACGTGCAACGGACAATGAAAGGAAAGTTAGAGTAGGCGTCAATAAAGAGAAGCCAATAAGTACCTAAAAAAGGTCCCGCGAAGTCAGCATGAATACGCTCCCAGGGCTTCTCAGGCGAAGGCCACTGTGACAAAGATGACTTCAGGGCGGTGGCCTGTGACGCACAAGGGCTGCAGGCAGCGACCATGTGTGCGATCTCAGAGTCAATGCCGGGCCAGTACACATGATGGCACACCAGAGATTTTGTGCGAGAGACATCCCAGTGCCCTTGGTGAAGGAGGCCCAAGACCGAAGCACGCAAAGACACAGGTACCACAACACGCGGCGAAGCATTTTCGGTGGAAAGGAGGATAACACCATCCCTAGCCATGAGGCAGTAATGCAAAGCATAGTAGTTCCACAACGGATCAGAAGTCTTAGCGGATGGACGATCTGGCCAACCCTTCTGAATACAGTGAAAACCTGGGAGAGGCTAGGATCAGAACCTGTAGCAGACGCCAGCTGGTCCCCGGTGATGGGGAACCCGTCCACAACTCGCTGCTCGGCAACATCCAGGTGGAAACACAAAAGTTCATCCCTATCGAATGCCAGATCAGGACCCATAGGAAGGCGAGACAGTACATCAGCATTCGCATGTTGAGCCGTCGGCTGGAAATGAATCTCATAATTTAAACAAGACAAGTAAAGAGCCCAACGCTGGAGGCGGTGTGCAGCCTTGTCGGGAAGTGACATTGATGGATGAAACAAGGAAACAAGTGGTTTGTGATCCGTAACAAGATGAAATTTGGATCCATATAGAAAAACGCCAAACTTATGAAGAGCATAAATAATGGCCAAAGCTTCTTTTTCAATTTGAGAATACTTTTGTTGGGCATCCGTGAGTGTTTTGGAGGCATAAGCAATGGGTTGTTCAGAACCGTCAGAAAAACGGTGCGCAAGGACAGCACCAACCCCATATTGAGAGGCGTCCGTGACAAGAACAAGAGTTGGCCAGGTCAATAAGTAGCCAGACACGGGGCCTGTTTCAGCATACTCTTCAATTTCGGGAAAGCTGCATCACATGACACGGACCAGTGAAAAGGCACGTTTTTATGCAACAGGCGATGCAATGGCTGAGCCACCGAAGCAGCAGATGGTAAAAACTTGTGATAGTATACTATTTTTCCCAAGAAGGCCTGCAGTTCCTTAACAGATGTAAGGTGAGGAAGGGCATTGATCGCAGCGACAGTTTGCTGAAGCGGACGAATACCATCCCGAGAGAGTTGAAACCCCAAGTACGTGATACATGCCTAAAAAATTTTGATTTTTGAAGATTACACTTAAGACCGGCAGTCTGTAGGACATGAAAAAGTGTGCGGAGATTTTTAAGATGTTCGTCAGTGGTGGAGCCAGTGACAACAATGTCATTCTGGTAATTTATACATCCAGGGACAGTGAGCAATAATTGTTCCAAGAATCGCTGAAAGAGAGCAAGAGCACTGGCAACCCCAAATGGCAATTGTTGGTATTGATAGAGGCCAAAAGGCGTGTTAAGGACAAGAAACTGCTGGGAAGCAGTGTCGAGAGGATGTTGATGATAAGCTTCTGACAGGTCAAGTTTAGAAAAATACTGGTCTCCAGAAAGTTTAGTGAACAGTTCTTCAGGTCGAGGCATAGGGTAAGTGTCGATAAGGCACTGAGCATTTACAGTGGCTTTGAAATCACCACAGAGACGAATATCACCATTTGGCTTAACAACGACAACGACAGGAGAGGACCACTCACTGGAAGTGACAGGAAGCAAGACCCTGAAGCAGTGAGACGATCCAGCTCCTGTTAGACCTGATCATGAAGGGCCACAGGAATGGGTCAAGCCTGAAAAAACTTAGGCCAAGCGGTGGGTTTGAGCGTGATATGAGCTTCAAAGTCATTTGCACGGCGTAACCCAGGAGAAAAAAAGGGACGAAAATGTCGTCGACAAGAAATCCAGTTGAGCATAAGGAATAGCATCAGAGACGATATTGACAGAGTCATCTACGGAGAACCCAAAAACGCGAAAGGCATTGAAACCAAAAAGATTCTCCGCGTTACTATGGTCAACCACAAACATGGGAACAGTGGGAACGACGGATTTGTAAGATACGTCAGCATCAAATTGTCCCAAGAGAGAAATCTTCTGTTTATTGTAAGTCCGTAATCGCCTAGTGACAGGTGACAGGATTGGAGAACCCAAATGAAGATATGTCTGAGAATTGATGATAGTGGCAGCAGAACCAGTATCCACCTGCATGCGAACACCTCGACCAAGTATTTGGACAGTGAGGAATAACTTCCCTGAAAGGGAAGAAGTACAATTGACAGACAACACAGAATCAGAATCAGCGTCATGTTCATGAACATCATGTATGCGGTCAGATTTGCAAACGGATGACACATGACCCTTTTTTTTGCATTTGTGATGCACGGCCCAACGTTGTGGACAATCTTCTTGTGAATGTTTCATAAAACACCGCGGACATGAAGGTAGTTGCCGTGGGTTTTGCTGCAGTTTCTTAGAGGTTTGTTTACGGTTAGGCCGAGGCTGCTCTTGGGAGTGTACTGCGGCCATGTCGGCCGGCGGGGACACGCCACACGCTTCGTCAACATCGTACAGAGGTTGTATTTCCCCAATGTCGCCCCATGCCTCTATTTGCGCTGCAGCGGCGTGAGAAATTTCAAAAGACTGAGCGATGGATAGGTCTTCATCTAGAGTCGGATTTGCCAACTGAAGGGCACGTTGACTAGCTTCTTTGTTGGGCACCGATCGGATAATAGCATCCTGTACCATGGAATCAGCGTAGGATTCTTTGTGAACTTCAGTAACAAATTGACACTTTCTACTGAGGCCATGAAGTTCAGCAGCCCAAGCGCGATAGGATTGATTCGGTTGTTTTTGACAACGATAAAAAGCAACACGAGAGGCTACCACATGCGTTTGCTTTTGAAAATAGACGGATAGAAGTGAGTACATTTCAGCAAAGGACAAAGAAGCAGGATCTTTCAAAGGAGCCAATTGCGACAACAACCGATACATTTGAGGTGCAATCCATGAAAGGAACAGAGACTTACATGTTTGTTCGTCCGCGACATGAAATGCCAAGAAGTGCTGTCGAAGACGTTTTTCGTAATCAGACCAGTCTTCCGCTGTCTCGTCGTATGGAGGAAAAGGAGGTACAGACAACGACGAGAGACACCCTGCATTTAACGCCATGACGAAATCATGAATCATATTTGTGAGAAGCATTTGCAGTTCTATGAGACCTTGCAATAATTGCTCTAAAGTAGCCATGGAAACATGTGGGTCAATTGTTATAACTTCAAGTTGAACAAATATATTTCTAGGAAGACGCAATACATGAAAGTCACAGCTCAAGTAAACAAAGACGTGTGTACACTTTAACAGTCAAATCATAACCGAGTCCGAGTCTAGCGGATGCTGGCTGGCTGGCCGCTTAGGTGGCGCTGCTGCTGCATGGCTGGCAGTAGAGCATGTAGAGGACGCGCCTAACTGTGCGGCAGCACTTTGAAAGATCGGCTAGTCACAACATATACATATCCTGTAAAGTGATTCACTCCACATCATTTTGATAAAAGAATCATTCAAATTACCTATGGAACATGTAACTAACTAACAGGCAGGTTCCAAGGCTTCAGACCTCAAAAGAATTCCGCACAGCACAAATAGCCAACTTAACCCAATACACAGAGGATGGATTTGAAAGACGTTACATCAATGGAGTTGTTTTTATTGATCTATATTCAGTCTGTTACAGTGTTTAACACTGCATCATGCTACACAAGATCTACAGCATGAAACAAAATCATGGCTTCATGAAAATAGTTGGCACTTTTCAGCACAGTTGAAAGATATTCACTGAGTTTTAAGGAAGACAAAGTTGTTGGAGAAACCAAAAGAATGGCTTGCCACAGGGAATGCTTTGCTGCTGCACTCTTCAATATACACACCAATCACCAACCAAGGCCTAACATTTGGCAACAGGAATCAGATATTTTAAAAATGAACAGTGCACATCTCATTTGCAATGCAAAAGTAAATTTATTACAATGACATCTTTATAATTACATGCCATTTGAAATGCATATTACAAATGAAAGATAATGTCTGGTAGGTGGTGTACACTTTCTTGAATGCAGGTTTCAAGCCCGTGCTGGAAATCTGTGCAAGCACAGTACAATATTCCATGATCAATTGCTTCCACTTCCTGCTTGACCAACGTTCTTCAAATCAGTCAAGATGCAGGTTTTATGGGAATACACATGTGATTTTAGGTATCCCCACAGAAAGAAGTCACAAGTGCTTAAATTGAGAAGGGGGGGGGGGGGGGGAAGGGGTGTGGAGACCTTGGATGCCACAGGATGTCACCAAAATGGGAAATGACCCTCCCTAGAAACATGTGACAAACGACGTGCAGTGTGATGGGTGGCACCACCTTGTTGAAAATAATCGTTGTTCTTACTGTATAGATGTCAATGGACATAAGAAATTGTTAAGCATGTGAACGTAATGTTCAATGTTGACTGTCATAGTCATACCATTTTAATCTTCAAAAAAATTTGGCCGAAGTCGTTGAAATTGCTAATTGCACACCACACCAATCTGCATGGAGTGGTGTTTCATGGATGATGCGCAGATTCTCAGATCCCAGTAACAGAAATTTTTCGTGTTAACCTCCCCATTCAAATGAAAATGAGCCTCGTCACTCATGATGATTATCACATTTTCACCGTCTTCAAGCAGCACTTGCATTCAAATACCAGATTCCTCTCGTTGCTTGTTCACAATCTGCTTCCTTCCCTTGTTGAACACTACACATCTTGTTTGGATGAAATGTTATCTCTTCCCTCAAAATAGTATGCTCTGCTTCCCAGCTTAACTCTAATTTATGCAAGTGTCATTATGCAGACTGCTCTGGGCTACAAATCAACGCCCGTCTCAAAACCTTGAAGTTTTTCAGTGCCCTTGCATTCTTCTTAGAATCTGGTGGCTTCTTTTTTATGATACTCCCTTTTGTCCTCAGACCAGTAAAATATCTGAGAATCGTATTGCAGCTGGGAATGGGACTGCAGATTGAAATGAACACAAAAAAGCTGCTGCAGTGTTGTGATAACATTCGGCATTTTGCAAGATTAGGTGAATAAGGTGGGTGCAGAAAGACTTCCCAGCCCAACTCCCCTACAGTGTTTTTTGTCACTCTGGAATAATGTGGGCGAGCATTATCGTGGTATAGCATCACTTCACCCAGTCTTCCTGGTTGTTGTTCTTGGATTGGGCCTGCAAGACGTCTCAGATGTTGAGAGTAAATGTCAGTAGTGATGGTTACACCTTAGGGAAGCAATTCATAGTACACACATTGTCGCTGTTCCACCAGATGCATAACATTACCTTTTTTGGATGTGCACAGATCTTTGTATGGGGAGTTGCTACATTGTTTGGGCTCAACCGTTCCTTTCAGCATAAAGACATGACTGAGCGAGGTGGCACAGTGGTTAGCACACTGGACTCCCATTTGCGAGGACAATGGTTGAAACCCACGTCTGGCCATTCTGATTTATGTTTTCTGTGATTTCCCTTAATCACTTTAGGCAAGTGCTGGAATGGTTCCCTAAATTCAATGGGACCAATGACCTCGTTGTTTAGTCTCCTGCCTCAAATCGACCAACCAACCATAAAGACACCATTTCTTGTCACTGGTAACGATACAGGGTA
This sequence comes from Schistocerca piceifrons, assembly GCF_021461385.2. Lineage (NCBI taxonomy): Eukaryota > Metazoa > Arthropoda > Insecta > Orthoptera > Acrididae > Schistocerca > Schistocerca piceifrons. Next base: position 986,652,394 of record NC_060138.1, on the reverse strand, counting down.
AGACTGGTCAGTGTTGTTCACCAGCCAACTGATCATGAGCAAGCACTGATCGTGTGACCACCCATTGAGTTTTGTGATTTTTGCTTAGAGAATGCTGTACCCGTGCACCAGATTTTTGAACCTTCCCTGTTGCATGCAGATATCGCACATGGTGGAATGACCATAGTTCATTGCATTTGCCAATTCTCGAGTACACTGATTTGATTATTGTGGATTAATGCATTTAAATGATCTTCATCAAACTCCGAAAGTCTTCCTGAATACAGAGAGCCACTAATGTCAAAACGATCTTCCTTAAAATGAGAAAACCATTCCCCCCCCCCCCCCCCCCCCCTTGCTTTATCCAATGGCATTATCCCTATGTGGGGAAAAAAATTATTGGCTGCTTCCGTTGCTGTCACCTTTTTATTAAACTCAATTAGAAGAATATGTTGGAAATGTTCCAATTTCCTCACTTGGCACTTGATTTTCTGTCATCCCCAGCTTCACTCACTATCTCCATATGACAAAATAATAATACATAAACTCAGATTGCAACAGTGAATTGCAAATGAAAAATGAGTCTATAAATGAAGCCATAGTAACCAGCATTCAGACATTCAAAACAAAAATGCTACTAACTTCGACACCAACCTGATATAGTTTCATGCATTGTATTGTTTTACTTTACTCATTGTTGTGGGTTGTTTCATTGCAATATCTTCTTTACATGTTGCATTTTATTATTCTCTCCTACAATTTATTCCTCTTTTTCTTCATTTAACTCATCCTTCCTTTCTTCCTTCTTTCTCTTGCTATTTTGAACATTCATTTTATCTTAACATTTTCAATTTAATTTTTTTTTCCATAAATACTGTATGTGTAATTTGTTCTCCCTGTACTCTTGATTCCTTGTCCCCAATGCAATTCAGTAAGTTCCTATTCTGAAGTGCTTCAATAGAAGTTGAACTGTCAGTAAGCAAATTATAGCTTACCACAAGAAGTATTTTTAAGCAAACGTGTGGTGCTGTACCATCCACTGTGACATCACTTCTGAAATGGCTTCTGATAGCGAGAACACTGCTGAAGGTTCCCACACTCTACATGCACGAGGGGCATTCACTAGTTACTTCAAATCATCACCCCATATACGCAGATGATCTTGCTTTAGCAACGCAAACAAAGAAGCCTGAGGAGACTGAACAAGTTCTACAACAGCACTGAGTATTATGGCAAGAACCACCAGAAACCTAATCCTCAACAAATACAGGTCTGTACTTTCCATCTCTGAAAAAGACAGGCGAATAGAAAAACAAAAGTTAACTGGGAAGCCTGTTTTATGCTAAAATATTCGGCATCACTTTAGACAGGTCTTTAACATACTGTACACATTGTCTCAGCACCAAGCTAAAAGTGTCAGCTTGAAATAAAATCATTCAGAAACTCATGGGCAGTAACTTGGGAGTCCAACTTCAAGTCATCAGAACCTCCACCATAGAATCCTATTTCTCTGTCGGGGAGTTTGCGTGCCTTGTATGGTACAAATCTGCCCAGGCAATGCAAGTAGAAGTTGCACTGAATGAAACTGCACAACTTACAACTGGATGTCAGAAACTGACACCTTCAGACAAGGTTTATTATTTGGAAGGTACTGTACCACATGATATGTGTGGTACAGTAGCTATAGACATAGAAATTAAAATGGATGAACTAAAGCATTTACACCCTCTTCACGGCCATAAACCACCACGGTCTATAGTGAAATCCAGAAGTAGTTTCCTTACTTCAACAGAAGCATGAACTATGTCTCCACCTGCTGCCAGAGAACAATTGTGGGCGGCTACATGTGACAACTTAAAACATACATGAAACCTGCTGTGCATCATGGTCTATAGTGAAATCCAGAAGAAGTTTCCTTACTTCAACAGCAGCATGAACTACGTCTCCACCTGCTGCCAGAGAACAATTGTGGGCGGCTACATATGACAACTTAAAACATACATGAAACCTGCTGGCATCTACTGCCTGGAGATTCTTTAGAGTAGACCATGTGGAGATCACTGAACAGGCTATGATAAGGTGTAAGCAAATCCATAGTCAACTTTGTCTAATGGGATTTTCCAAAGGACTGACAAAATGTGAATGCAGAGGAGAACAGGCAATGCATTACCTGTACTACCTGTCCATGTTGCCTTAAGGCATATAGTGATGAACAGCTGATGAAGACTGAAGGCACTGCAGTTACTGTTATTCAAATCTGGGTGAATACCATTTAGTTCATTATGTAAACTATGCAAATTTTGTTTTAGTAGTATCCCTTAATATCATACAGCCATGTGATATAAAGTTCTGTGCAGTTTCTGACTAGGGTGAAGGGGGGGGGGGGGGGAGGAGGGAGGGTGGAAGAGTCCAAAATGACAGCCTCCTTCATGGGTTCTTCTTAAACTGGGTCCTACGTGATATATCTCTGTCCTTGACCTACCTTGTTTAATGTTTTCCTCTTTTCTCATTTTTAAGAAGGAACATGTGGGTATGAAAGATGCACTTATGTACGTGTGTTGCTGTAACATTTACTGGAAATTGCACCTTCTGAAGATAAGAACTAACAACATCATCTGTTTCTTTATTGATTTAACAAATATCAACACAGGGTTTTCGATTAGAGTTCACAGATTAAACTGCAAAGACTTACATACAATATAGTACAGTAAAGAGCTGAATCAAAACAATTTTGAAAGAAAGATTAGTAATGGCAGTATTAGAATGCAGTGCAACATAACTTAACATAAGAGAAAACTGAATGGCGAATAAATGAGAGAATGCCACAAAATTTTAATGTAGCTTGCACAGGTTCAAAAATAATGTCGCACTTCAAGAAACTTTCAACCCATGTTAGTATATTCTTTCTTAGTTCTTATACTTGCTTGTGCAATGTATGAGAACAATACTTATAAATGTTGGGCCAGACATTGTGAAGTATGAGGTTCATACAAATGAAACCTGGTCAATGTGTGTACCTTTGCCTTACACATAAGTTGGCACCACGTAACTGCGGGTATGGTGGTGCCAACTATTGGTAGAAAGACTGATGTGTGCACACTGTTTGACGTTGCATAGTGCCAGTGTTGTTTCATGTCGAAGAGAAGGTGGTCACACAAGTTATCATCTACTAATGAACATGTAGGCGAGTAAGGAGGAACAACGAGGAGTGATTCGATTTTTGGCGGTAGAGGGAGTTGGAGGTCGTGAAATGTATCGACAAATGAAGGCTGTGCACGGTGAGTACAATCTGAGTCATTCAAGTGTTGTGGAATGGTGCAAATGATTCCTTGAGGGCTGCAGGTCACTGGAAGATGATGCTTGTCCTGGAGAGGTTCGTCGTGTCATCGCACTGGAAACAGTTGTGGAAGTGAATGCTTTAGTCATGGACAACTGCAGAACCACCATGGACGAGATCCATTGATTACTGGGTACTAGTGTGGGCACAGCCCACACCATAATGCATCAACACTTGAACTTTCAAAAAATCTGTGTGCAGTGGGTTCCCCACCAACTGACTGCCGAACAGTGCAATACTCGAATGGTCATCTGCAGCATTATCACGAGGAGGAATATGGCTTTCTGTTACGCATTGTCATGGGGTGACGAAACATGGTGTCACCATTTTGAACCGGAAAGCAAACATGAGAGCAAGCAGTGGAAACATTTGACTTCACCACCTCCAAAGGAATCAAAGGTCATGCACACCAGTTCTGGTAAGGTCATGATGTCCTCCTTTTTAGACCACAAGGGCCCACTGCTTGCCGAGTTAATGGACAGGGAACCACCATCAGTGCCAAGCGTTATCAAGCCAATTTACAGAACCTTACACAAGCCATCAAGTCGATACGCCAAGGCATGTTATCCAATGGCATTATCCTCCTGCACGATAATGCCCGCCCACATACAGCCAATGCGGTGAAGATGACATTGCAGCAGTTTTGGTGGGAAATACTGGGACATCCACCATACAGTCCCAAACTTTCACTGTGTGACTTTTATGTGTTTGGACCTCTAAAACAATATATTCACAGACATCAATTTGTAACGTATGATGAAGTGTTTGACTGGGTCCATGCCTGCATCCGACAGCAGACTATTAGCTTCTTCAAGGATGGAATCGACCGGCTAGTGTCACAATGGGATAAATGTGCCAACAGTTTTGGCGACTATTTTTGAGTATGTATACTGCGTATGACTACATTTTTGGGTTAATAAAATCATTACCGTTACTTACATGAAAGGGAAGCAGTGGCTGGGAAGGGAGTGAGACAGGGTTGTAGCCTCTTCCCGATGTTATTCAATCTGTATATTGAGGAAACAGTAAAGGAAACAAAAGAAAAATTCGGAGTAGGTATTAAAATCCATGGAGAAGAAATAAAAACTTTGAGGTTCGCCGTTGACATTGTAATTCTGTCAGAGACAGCAAAGGACTTGGAAGAGCAGTTGAACACAATGGACAGTGTCTTGAAGAGAGGATATAAGATGAACATCAACAAAAGCAAAACGAGGGTAATGGAATGTAGTCGGGCGATGCTGAGGGAATTAGATTAGGAAATGAGACACTTAAAGTAGCAAAGGAGTTTTGCTATTTGGGGAGCAAAGTAACTGATGATGGTCGAAGTAGAGAGGATATAAAATGTAACTGGCAATAGCAAGGAAAGTGTTTCTAAAGAAGAAAAATTTGTTAACATCGAGTATAGGTTTAAATGTCAGGAAGTCGTTTGTGAAAGTATTTGTATGGAGTGTAGCCATGTATGGAAGTGAAACATGGATGATAAATAGTTTGGAAAAGAAGAGAATAGAAGCCTTTGAAATGTGGTGCTACAGAAGAATGCTGAAGATTAGATGGGTAGATCACGTAACTAATGAGGAAGTATTGAATAGGATTGGGGAGAATAGGAATTTGTGGCACAACTTGACAAGAAGAAGGGATCGGTTGGTAGGACATGTTCTGAGGCATCAAGGGATCACCAATTTAGTATTGGAGGACAGCGTGGAGGGTAAAAATCGTAGAGGGAGACCAAGAGATGAATACACTAAACAGATTCAGAAGGATGTAGGCTGCAGTACGTATTGGGAGATGAAGAAGCTTGCAGAGGATAGAGTAGCATGGAGAGCTGCATCAAACCAGTCTCAGGACTGAAGACCACAACAACAACAACCGTTACTTTACACTAGTGACTGGGTTTTATTTGAATGCCCCTTATAGTCTGTTGTGGTGTGAAGTAACAAGTTCTCCGGAGCAGCAGGGAGATGCTAACATCAGACCCAGAACATCCATGGGGTACTCAGCAATTAAGGGGGTGTGTCACAGCCACTTGAAGCTGCCAATGAAGAGCCACTGCATCTTGCGCTGGCCATATATATGGGATAGGCAGCCACTAGGAAATATCTAATTGGGAACAAACAGAACCTCCTCTGAGCATGTGTGATGACAGTATTCAAAGCATGTTACTTATGTGTATATATCACAGCAACCATACTAGGTACAGAGCATTATGATGCTCTGAACATTTCAGTACCAAATTTGTGTCTGCAACATGTAAAATTAATGAAGATTATCAGGGAGAAGAAAACAATAACAGACAAAGCTTTGAAAATTAATTTTCATTTAAAAGAAGGAGATCTACATCTACTCCATACTCTGAATGCCACCATGAGGTGCATGGTAGAAGATACCTCCAATTGTACCAGTTATTTGGGTTTATTCATGTTCCATTCACATATGAAATGCAGGAAAAATGATTGATTGAATGCCTCTGTGCGTGCAATAATTATTCCAATCTTATCCTCATGATACCTATGTGAGTGATACATAGGGGATTGTAGTATATCCTTAGAATCATCATTTAAAGCAGGTTCTTGAAACTTTGTTAATAGACTTTCTCAGAATAGTTTATGTCAATCTTCAAGAGTCTTGCAGTTCAGTTCCTTCAGTGTCTCTGTAACACCCTACCATGGATCAAATGAACCTGTGAACATTTGTGCTGCCCTTCTCTGTACACATTCAATATCCCCTGTAAGTCCTATTTGGTACGGTTCCCACACACTTGAGTAATGTTCTAGAACGAGTCACATGAGTGATTTGTGAGCAATCTCCTTTGTAGACTGATTACTGTTCCCCAGTATTCTACTCATAAACCAAAGTCTACCATCTACTTTACCCACTACTGAACCTATGTGAACATTCTAATTCATATTTCTACAAAGAGTTACATCCATGTATTTGTACGAGTTGGCCGATTCCAACTGACATTATAGTCATAGGATACAATGTTTTTTTCTTTTTGTAAAGCACACAACTTTACATTTCTGAAATTTAAAACAAGTTGCCAACCTCTGCACCACTTTGAAATTTTATTGAGATCTTATTGAATATTTATCCAGCTTCCTTCAGGTAGTACTTCATTATAAATAAGTGCATCATCTGCAAAAAGTCTGAGGTTATTATTAATATTGACTGCAAGGTCATTAATATACAACATGAACAGCAAGGGTCCCAAAACATTTCTCTGGGCCACACATCAAGTTACTTCTATATCTGAGGATGACTTTCCATCCAAGATAACATGCTGTGTACTATCAAAAAGTCCTCAATCCAGTCACAAATTTCAATTAATATCCCATATGATTATATTTTTGACAGTAAGTGCAGGTGTGGTACTGAGTCAAATGTTTTTCAAAAGACAAGAAATACTGCATCTACCTGACTGCCTCGATCAAAGGCTTTCAGTATGATATGTGAGATAAGTGCGAGTTGGGTTTCACATCATCAATGTTTTCGGAATTCATGCTGGCTGCCACTGAGGAGGCCATTCTGTTCAAGACACTTCATTATATCTGAGCTAAGAATATGTTATAAGATTCTACAACAAATCAATGTCAAGGATATTGGAAGGTACTTTTGTGGATCACTTCTACTACCCTTCTTGTAAAAAGGTGTGACCTGTGTTTTTTTCCAAGAACTGGGCAAGTTTTTTGTTCCAGTGGCCTAGATAGATCATAGCTACAAGAGGGGCTAACTCAGCTGCTAATTCAGTATACAATCTGACAGGGATATCATTGGGCCCTGGAGCTTTCTAAAGTTTTAATGATTTCAGTTGTTTCTCAACACCACTGCCACTAATAATTATTTCATTCATCCTTTCAGTGGTATGAGAATTAAACTGGAGCAGTTCTCCTGGGTAAAGGAACATCTGAAAATGGAGTTAAGTATTTCAGCTTTTGCTTTACTATCCTCAGTTTCAGTTCCTGCCCCATTCACTAGGGACTGGATACTAATGTTGGTGACACACAGTGTTTGCATACAACCAGAATTTCTCTGCTGAATGAGATTTTCACACTGCAGCAGAGTGTGCGCTGATATGAAACTTTCCTGGCAGATTAAAACTGTGTGCCAGACTGCGACTTGAACTCGGGACCTTTGCCTTTCACGGGCAAGTGCTCTACCAACTGAGTTACCCAAGCACAACTCACAACCCGTCCTCACAGCTTTACTTCCACCAGTACCTCATCTCCTACCTTCCAAACTTCACAGAAGCTCTCCTGCGAACCTTGCAGAACTAGCACTCCTGGAAGAAAGGATATTGTGGGACATGGCTTAGCCACAGCCTGGGGGATGTTTCCAGAATGAGATTTTCACTCTGCAGCGGAGTGTGCGCTAATATGAAACTTTCATATCAGCAAACACTCCGCTGTGGCTGAGAGCTTACATGTAAGTGTCTTTTAACTGTACCTGTCTGCAACTTAAAATGTCATCTTTACAGTAAATCACAATCTATCTTTTCCTACATTGTTGACATGTAATCTTGGAAAGTTCAGCCTAAGGGTATTTAAGGCCCAGCTGGATGATGGAGTGAGGTCTCAGTTTTTGACCATACCAGAATCAGGAGCTGTGTCACTGTGTGTTGAATCGGCTACACATTTGCATTTTAGTTTAGAATTATTTCAATTTGTGCCCTCAGAATATGTGAAAATTTTGCTGTTGATTCACAGCAAAATTTTATTCACTACATTTGCAAACTTTGGTGATTTACTGTGTTTCTGAGAACTTGTGTCATTTCCTATGGTGATCAAGGTTTTGAAATTTTGCATGCAAGTCAAAATCAAGAATTGTATTTATTTTTGGCTGGTGGATTAGATGGTACTTGTAATTACTGGCCATCATGTTGTGTTGATGGGCCTGCTAGGATCCATGGACTGAGCTTATGAAGTGTCCTTTTTTATTATTACTCATGTTATCCACAGTTGGGAGTTACATTTATTTTTATGATGGGGAGAGAAGTGGTGGCACTGGAATATATACAAATATCTTGGATTGAAGATCACACCCTTTATCATTATCTCATGGAGTAAGGGTGTACAACTGTTGATAATGATGCATCTGTCCAAACTTGGGGGCCCATTAGTGCTGTTCAAGAGAAGAAGGCTGTGTGTTGGCTTTGGGCTTTATACTCTTCCTTCTGTCTCTCATGGTCATCAAACACAAATGTTATATTAAATTCATTACAGTCAGCTACATCAAATGATTAAATACATAACACTTGTCACAAAGGAAATGAAGACACATTCACAACGGAAAGTAGGACACACCAAACACATATGTCATTAAATTATCCAGCTGATTATATTGTTCTACAAAGTTGCAAGCACAGGGGCAGGGGAGCTATTTGTTGTGGAAATATAAGAAAAAAGTAATGTAATGTACATAAATAAATAAAGTTACTACAAGACTGGTAGACACTTACTTGAATCAGTCACAACCTTTAGGTATTTGAGAGTATGTGTCCAGGGCAATATAAAGAGGAAGATCAAAATAAATTTAGATGTGGGAAGGTAGATGCCAGACAGATGAATCAGCAGGATTCTAAGGAACTGCAATTATAAACAGACAAAGTAACTTACAAAAACTTGGTTAAACTAATTCTTCAGGGTTGTTCATCATTCTGGGACTTTTACCAATGTGGATTAGTGGAAGGGACAGAGAAGATTCACGTACAAGCTGCAAAGTTCATCAGATATTTATTTAATCTCCATGAGAACATCACAGAAATGTTGAACAAACTGCAAAGGTAGAAGCTACATGAAAGGCACTGTGATGAGCCTTATTCTCAAAACTTCAAAAACCCATTCTAATATGAGTCAAGAAACACATTACTTCAGCCAACTTATATTTTACACAGTAATCAGGAGGGAAAAAGTAGTTCACATATAGAAAGAAGTAGCAATAATTCCCCTACCAACCCTACCAATAAACTACCTAAAAATGGAACAGGAAGATGGGAAATGATTCTCGTGCAACATATACACACTGCCATACACCGCTTGGTGGAAAGAAGTACAGATTTAAATGCCATGTTAAACCTTTTCTGTACTAGTTTCTTACAATAGCGGGCTCTATTCTGTTAGATGAACAGAGTTAATAAACCTTGCCATAAAAATAAGCATTAGTTAAATAAACTGTTCTGGTCTGGAACAAAATATCTGCATATCCTATCCAATATAGAATATACCTACCCAGAAAATTTAACTGAAATTTTCCAGATAATAGCTATTCAGAACACCTACACTATGTGTTAATGATGATTTTGCTGTAAAGCCTGAATCCTAAAAGTCTCATAAATTCAACATAGTGCTTGAACACACAGCAAAAAAATTGTACCCCTACACAATAAACTATGGGTTGTCTTCAAAAGAATTACTCTATATTTGAAGCAGTTACTTAGACTCATTAGCTTGAAAGGTGTGGTGATACATACAATAAAAAACTAAGTTAAATATCAGCTGATATAAAGATTACCATGTTCACCCATTCAATATCAGCACTTTCATTAAGAGCCTCTTCTGGACCATAGTCTGCGAGGACAGTGTCCCCTTTGAGACTCTGCTTCCTCCCCAGCACCATGCTGGCAGCCTCTGCAATAATGTTATTCAACATTTAGACCAGAGAACAAATTGTGAATTTTGCCTGACAAAGAGTCAAATAAACAGAAGAGTGACATGATGATGAAACATTCTGCATTTTAAATGGTATTACAAATCACTAACAGAGAGAGATGGACATATAGCAACAATTAAACAATGAGAAAAAGTAGGAGGAACAGAGATAGGAAGGGAGGGTGTGGAGTGTGGGCGGGGGAGGGGGAGGGGGTAGGGGGAGAGGGGGGTAGGGGGGGGAGGGAGGGAGAGAGAGAGAGAGAGAGAGAGAGAGAGAGAGAGAGAGAGAGAGAGAGAGAGGGGGGGGGAGGGTGGAGGGAGGGGGAGGGGGGAGGGAGGGAGAGGGAGGGAGAGTGGGGGGCAGGAATGAGGGAGGGAGAGTGGGGGGCAGGAATGAGGGAGGGAGAGTGGGGGGCAGGAATGAGGGAGGGAGAGTGGGGGGCAGGAATGAGGGAGGGAGAGTGGGGGGCAGGAATGAGGGAGGGAGAGTGGGGGGCAGGAATGATGGAGGGAGAGTGGGGAGCGGGAATGAGGGAGGGAGAGAGGGGGCAGGAATGAGGGAGGGAAAGAGGGAGGGGGGAGGGAGGGAAGGAGAGAAAGAAATAGAGATTTTCTCAATATTTTCTTCCCCATTTACCTGTGTGTCACGCTGTCATGTATATTGTTCAACTAATTCAGCTTTATTTAATGTGTTACCTGTCATCACTTTCTCATTCCTGTATTTTAATGATAATTACTGTATACGTTAATTTCACAACTGTGTACTACCCTCTTATGTTTAGCTCAGTTCTTCATTCTCACAATTATGAGAAAACCTAATATTTACATCCATGCTTCCTATGTGTTTACTTCTTCATTTTCACAATTGTGTGCCAATCTAATGTTTGTACCCATGTTTTCTATGTGTTAGTGTCTGCATGAAAAGTCTAAAACCATTCCACAGATGTATGTGTTTACCGATTTTTTTACATCTCACTCAGATACCACTATCTCATCTATCAATTAATTAGAAATTACTAAAATATTTAATTCAATTTATCATTTGTAAAAACAGAACATCATTTCATCAACAATTTAGTATAATGCACTGTCAAATGAAAATGAGACAGAATACATACAAAGCATGGCATGGGTGCTGGTAACACAGGAAGTTGTGGAAGTAGGGGTACCCTGTACGGGGAATTAGAAAGAAACAGTGCAAAAATTCACTGCTATGCCAATTGTCTGTTAGACATGCCCAGATGTGAGGTCAGTGAATCATATGTGTGTCCAGGAAAAAAGAACAGTGAGGTACAATGTGGTTTTTGACTGTGGAATGAGTGTCAGGTAGTGAAAGTCATGCCCAAATGTCTGCTGTGTATGACAAACACAGTATGGCATATGCACATGTGTCCATGTGCAATAAACAATTATGAGAAGGCTGGGTGTCACTGAAACACAACAGTTGGTCAGGACAGGCCCATCACGTCATTACCCCTTCTGTCATTGCAGCAGTGGAGCTGCCAACGGAAATGACTGACAGTGGATGATGGAAGACAGTTAGTTCATGTTGGGCATCAGTCATGGTACTGCACACGCCGTCCTGACAGAGCTTCTGGAGGTCCAGAAAATCTGTGTGAAGTGGGTTCCCCACAGGCTGACGGAGGAGCAGAAGTCGAACAGAATGTTGACATCACTGGTGCACTTGGAATGGTATTACAATGAAGAATACTGTTTCCTGCCCCATGTTGTTGTGAGATGAAACTTGGTACCATCATTTAGAACCAGAGAACAAAGATCAGAGCCAACAACGGAGGCACATGGATTTATCATCACCGAAAAATTCCAAAACCATCCACACAAGCTCTGGGAAAGTCAAGATGATCCTTTTCTTTGACTGCAAGAGCCTGCTGATCGTTGACTTACTGGAAGAATTAATGCACAGCAGCATGTGGGCACTTTGCAAAAATTGAAGCATGCCATCAAGTTTAAACACTCAAGGATGTTGAAGGATGGCATCATTCTATTGCAGGATAATGCCTAAGCATTTTCTGGGAAGGCTGCTTCACATGTGCTGCAGTAGTTACACTGGGAAGCCCTCACCATCCTCCATACAATCCCAGTCTCTCCCCATGCAATTTCCCTATTTTTGGAGTTCTGAAGAAAATCATCTGTGGCTATCGATTTGCTTCATAAGAAGAGGGGCATGCCTTGGCACAATCACGGTTTTATAGGTAACAGTAAACATTTTTCCATGAAGGTAATGACCATCTTGTCTCACATTGGGATACATGTATTAACAGTTATGGTGATTAATTTTAAAATAATAAACAGTTTACTTACGTTTTTTTTACATCTATCTCAATTTCATCTAACTGCCCCTTACACACAGAATATCATTTGTTGATAAATTACCATACATCATGCTTATGATTTTCTTTTTACTATTTAAACATTTGTAAAAAAGATACAAAGATGTGGTTAAACCTGTGGAAAAATGCATATTTCAAGCATTGCACATGAGAAGCAAATTTATTTCCTATAGAAATTGATTGCTGAACAGTAGGCACTATAAGAAACAACAGCTAACTAAAATTTATCCAGCTAACTATTTAATCTAGAGCCCTATTGAATTCTTTATCATTTATCATGATCTAATAATCAAATCTTGGGAAGTTTAACAATATGCTAAAACTACAATGTGTAACTAAGATGCATGTGTTCTGTTCAATATTGTTCCCTTTTAGAGGAGGTAAATATTTTCATGTTTCTAAACTTCCTTCAATATCCTTTTCACATTATAAGGTGTGTATCATCATTTTACAATGATAAGTTGGAGCATCCAGAAGGCACTTTCTTCACAACTGTTAACAAAGTAATTGCTCACAATGTTATTAGGCATATAATTTATGCTGAGATTATCATAAAAAACTATATTCCTACTTTATGCCTTTGAGTTATAAAAGTACATATTCCACAAAGGAGTATGTGGGGAGAGTAAGGAATGTATTTCACTTGGTTACAGATACTGGATTCTATCATTTAATTTGACCCCCACAGTATCTTTTAATTTAACCCCCAAAGTATCTTTTATTCTCAATATGTCCTAACAGAGTCTATTCTTTAACCAATGAAATGCCTCAGCCAACAAAGACAACATGCAGAACCTAAGAAAAAATGTAAATTCTTGGAAGGTCTGAAGGATGTTCTGTCTGAAAACCCACATGGTACCCTTTTAGAATTCTGGGAGACTTCAGACTCCAGTTGGGAAGCAGGAGAAACTGTAAATGCACCATGGGATTTATGTTGTAACAAACCAACAATAGTGAAGAAAGACTGCTGGAAAAAAGAACTTTTATCTTGGTCATGAAGACCAAAAATTGCAAACATCCACTGAAAAATGTAAAACATACGTGTGTTCCACCACAAATCTGAAAGAGTTTCAGAAACACCATGTGGTTCTTTTGGGGATGTTTTAAAGAAGACTACAACAAGAAAATTACTAAAACATGCAAACCCTGATTCACAACATAATATCACAAAAATCTAACTATAGTCCTTCCCTATTAATGTGAACTATTAACAGTATAAGAAAACAAACTAATCGCTACTCACTGTGATGATGACCCACATCGTTGTAGACAGGCACAACGAAAAGACTGTTACACATTACAGCTTTCAGTCAAAGCCTTCTTCAGCAAAGAAAACACACACACACACACACACACACACACACACACACAAAAGCAAGCACACCACACATACACATGACCGCTATCACCAGCAGCTCTGACCGGAATGCGACTGTTGTGTGAATAGCAATCTGGAATGGGATAGGAAAGGAGGAGGGATAGCAGGGTGAGGGGAGAGGAGAGCAGAGGCAAAGGAGGGAGGATGGTGGAAAATCAGTGAAGCAAGCAATTGGTATCTTTGATGGAAAAGGATAGATTACAGGTATCTGGTTTGAGCTGTTGGTCACTGACGGCCAAAATCCTTTCACCACAGGCACAACAACCACGTACAATGGGGTGTCAAGGGTTATTGGGTTTGTGAATTTTGGAAAGCATGTAGAAAGTGGGTGCGCGGGGTGTCACAGAGATGAGGTGGGGCATGGATTCAGAGGAGATGTGAATGCCCAGGCGTATCAAAGCCGTTATTACGGCCAGAGGTGGTTGTTCTGGGTACTGATTTCTCAGGATCTATGCACCCAAATTGGGTGAAAACGTAATCACATGTCAGTTCTAGTATAGTATATCTGCCCAATAAATACCCGTTCATCATCTGCATTTCTTCTTGGTGTAGCAATTTTAATGGCCAGTAGTGTACTTGTACTTGCTAGACATGTAGTTGGTAGAGACAAAATCTGCACCAATGATGCACTGAACAGTTACAGTATTTTACAAGGTTCTTTTGGAACTTAACTTGTTAGTTGCTACCTTAATAACAACCCCTGCAACAGAGGTCAAAACACCTACTGAGATGTAGATCAGAAATTGGAAGATATTGTCAACTATCATATTCTGATACACATTTTATGATTTCAAAATATTTTACATTTATTTATATTTGCCAGTTCAAAAAGCTCCTCAGTTCTTAAGCTGTTTTGTATCGATGCCCATTGTAGTTCCATGTGTGTGTGTGTGTGTGTGTGTGTGTGTGTGTGTGTGTAGTGGCTCAGTGGATAAGTGCTAGACTAGAAACCTTAAGCCATCAAATCAAAAAACCTTCAGCTGTCTAAGATTTCCAGTTATTATTTTATTTGTACAACCAGTTTCAGCATTACATTATGCCATCATCAGACCTCTGTGTAAAGACAACAATGATAACAGCATTAAACATATAACAAAAGTGGCAGCATAATTATTATACAGGGTGCCTCATTTTAATCTATACTGGCTGATATCTTTGGAGCAGCATAATTCTGCAAATAAAAGTATCTGGTAAAAGTCGTAAGCTTTGAAGGGGGTCATGGAGTGGTTACCTCAAAATGACCATGAACCTTGTTTTCGAGGTCAAACCAAGGTCAAGTTCATTTTTGCAAATGATAACCCCTATTTTTTTCCATATTTGTGTTCTACATGAAAAAAATTCGCATTGTTTGTAGGGAACTCCCTCCCTCCGAAAAACGAATGGTTAGTCGCCAGGGGGCACTTCATTATAACTTTCCCAGGTTACTAGTATATCGAGAACGAAGCGAGATTGGGAAAAAATTTTAATGAAAATCTTGTATGGTTTCTGAATTCTGTCCACTGGCGAAATTTTCTTGAACTTAAAATGCCTTGAAATTCTTCAGTAGGGATTAACCTGAAAGCAAATACTGTCGGCATTAACAGAACCCAATGTGCACCATGTGGAGGTTGCCCAGCAGACTTTGCACATCGTTAGCCCTGGAAAGGCTGATTAACATAGTTATCACTGGAAATTTAGGATCTCAGATGCTCTATCAACTGCCTGGAAAACCGCCACAATCTTTTCTCTCGTACCTTCTGCCGTTGCTGGGGGAGTGGGGTACACCTTCTGCTTCATAGCTCCCCATAAGAAGAATTCCTATGACATTAAGTCTGGTGAACTTTGCAGGAATTCACAAATTGCACTACTGATACCAATCCATTGATTAGGGTAAGTTGCATTAAGGTATCTCCTGACAGGTACGGCCTGATATGCAGTGGCGCTGTTGTGTTGAAACCACATCTGTGCTTGTATGTCTAGGGGGATATTTTATAGTAAAGGAAGCACCAGATTCTGGAGAATACCAAAATAGCACAAGCTGTTCAACGTTCTGCCATAAAAAACAGGACCTATTGCGTAATCTCCAACTATGCCCACCCAGGCATTGATTGATCACCATCTCCATGTTCAATAATCTCGTTGCCAGCAAAGGATTAGCTTCCATCCAGTAGTGTGTGTTATGGAGATTGACTCCTCCCATGTTGTCGAAGCTTGCCTCGTCTGTAAAGAGAGTGCATGCAAAGAAAAAAGGATCACGATGTATTTGCATGTCAGCCCATTGACAAAATGCCAGGTGTCTCAGGATCCCCAAGCTCAATTGTTTGGGCGATATCTAAGCGATATGGGTGGAATTTAAACTATCTTAAAACATGAGATTCCATTGATCGAGGTACATCATGCATTCACTGAATCTTACGAGTTGAAAGGTGTGGAACTTCAGCGATGATAGTACCAACTCCCAGCACAATCCCTCTCTCAGGCTCGTCTTTTGTCTCTGCCTTTTCAAGGTTCCTCTTTCAGCTTGTCTTGCCAGAGACCTAACTGTAACCTTCATGAGATGACGGGCATCGGGATACCTTTTGGCATACAATCTTTGCGTGGCTGCATAATTATCGTGACACTCGCCAACAACTATTATCATTCTCAATATTTCTAACTGCAAGTAATCACCCATTTCAGACAGATTAGAGTCGAAAAATAAATTGTACTGATCACTTTAAGTGTTATTGGTTTCCTTGGGTTTTTCCTTCAATGAAACATCCAGCAAGTATTCTGCAGGAAAACTGACTTATTACAGTGTACATAGGCCATTTGTTTATGGGTGCTCACTGTTGTTTATGCCACAACGTGAAGCCAAAACACACAGTATTCAAGTGCGCTATTTCAGAAAATTACTTAGGTGTCTGACGGATGTGTGTCTTTCAAGAGGGCATCTTAATGTATCTCGATATTGATGTAAATAATAGAAAAATGAAATTCCCACTGGTAATCCATTCTTTTCAAATATAGAGAGAAGGCAGAAATGAAAGATGGGCCCGACAAAGTCGATTGCGAGACAAGGTGACCCAGATAAATTTTTCTCTTATGGTCTTCAAACATTCATGTTGAGAATAATTTTGCTTGCATGGATTTGGAAAACTTTCATTTCACAGGAACTCATTAGAATCTCATGAGACAAGATTGTTCAGAGTCCCACGAGGTGAAATTCATCAGAGTTTGATGATGCGGAATTTCTCTAAATCCCTCAACGCACATTTTTTTCTAAGTCCATAAGAGAAAAATTTATGAGAGTCACACCAGTCAAGAATCATTCTTAGTGAGCACAGCTGAGAAATTATGAGTCTCCAAAAGTAAAATTTCTCTGACCCCCCCCCCAGTCATGATTTCAAATTCGCCGACAATGACACTTGTTAGTTAGCCTCAAAGCTCCACCCTTCTCTTCTCTGACAGTGCTGGCACAAGAACAATGCTGGTCTCTGATTCGGCACCCACCAAGTGGTGCACATTGGATTCCGCTAATGCCAACGATATTTGCTTTCAGGTTAATCTCTACTGAAAAATTTTAAGGCCATTTCAAGTTCACGAAAATTTCACCAGTGGACAGAGTTTAGAAACTATACAAGATTTTCATAGAAAATTTTTCCCAATCTCGCTTCATTCTTGAGGTACTGGTAACCTGGGAAAGTTACAATGAAGTGTCCCCTGGCAACAAACCATTGACTTTTTGGAAAAAAAAAGGGTTCCTTGCAAACATTTTTTTTTTTAAACGTAGAATACGAATATGGAATAAAGGATGTGGGTTACCATTTGCAAAGATTAACTTGACCTTAGTTTGACCCTGAAAACAGGATTCAAGGTAATTTCAAGGTAACCATTCCCGACCCCTTCAAACCTTACAATTTTTACTAGATACTTCTTTTGCAGAATTATGCCACTTCAGAGATATCGGCCGGTATAGATTAAAAAGGGACACCCTGTATACAGTGGTAATATGTAGTGACATATAAAAACACCAAATTGTAGAGAGAATAACATCAAAGTTAAAGCTAAATTAAGGAATAAAACAATAGGACTGTTGCACACTGTATTAATATAAAGTAGGGAACAAAATATATAAGCCTTACAATTGCAAAAAAGAACCTACCAAATGGAGGTCAATATTGCATGTTATGCATAGATAATCATGGGGTAATGATAATCTCAATACCTGCGAAATATCTGGAACAAAACAATCATAGTCATATACTGATGAGTGCAATCTGAAGGTAAAATATTTACTTATATGTTGTCATATACTAATAAAACATAAAACCACTTACTGGAGGTCAACCCCAAATTAACTATCTGTATCACCATGTTCCATACACTAATAATAACTAACAAAACAAGAGTATAAAATTACATCAATGCAATCTTTCAGTCACAGATTCATAAGGTGCCACCTATTTAATAAAAACATTTTCAGTGAACCAAACTGTGAATCTAATGTAATATGAGATACGTTCAAAAAAATTGTGAAACATTCGCAATTTCACACAAATGGAGCATTGGAGCGAAATGCAGTTGTCATCCTTGCACATGCCTGTGTTGAATGTGTAACTGCCATAAGTTGCATTGCTGTATGCCTACCAGTTATTTTTCAATACGACATTGAGTAGAAAGTTGTGCCACACAGTTTGCAAATTTTGAGACAACAGAATTAGAGGACCAACATGTCTGCATTAAATTTCGAATAAAATTCAAGAAAATCTTCACAGAGGTATCCCAAATGATGCAGGAAGCATACGGTGATGAGTGCTTAAGCCGTACTTGATGTTACAAAGGGTTCACATGGCTTAAAAATGGCCGGATGGAAGTTACAGGTGACCCTTCTTCAGCATGCCCTTTCAACATCTACCAAAGACACTAATGTCAGGAATGTCAATTTATTGGTCAAAAACCATAGATCAAAACCGAAGAAATTGGGAAAAGGTAGGAAATTAAGGAGGTGGGGTCTGGGTAAGCTGAAAGAACCAGAGATTGCTGAGTGTTTCAGAGGGAGCACTAAGCAATGGTTGAGTAGAACAGTGGAAAGGAATACAGTAGGAAATGAAAGGGTGGCTTTAAGAGATGAAGAAGTAAAGGCAGCAGAGGAACAAACAGGTAAAAAGACAAGGCCTGGTAGGAATCCTTGACTAACACAAGAGATGTTGAATTTAACTGATGAACAGAGAAAATATAAAAATGCAGTAAATGAAGCAGGCAAAAGCAAATACAAACACCTAAAATATCAGATAGACAGTAAGTACAAAATGGCTAGGCAGGAATAAGGATTTAGAAGCATACATCACTAGTGGAAAGACAGATGTTGCCTACAGAAAAATTAAAGAGAGCCTTGAAGAAAAGATAACCACCAGTATGAATATCAAGAGCTCAGATGCAAAACCAGTCCTAAGCAAAGAAAGAAAAGCAGAAAGATGGAATGGGTATATAGAGGGTCTATACAAGAAAGATGTACTTGGGGGCAATATTATGGAAACTGAAGGCAATGTAGATGAAGATGAGATGTGAGATACAGTACTGTGTGAAGAATTGGACAGAGCACCGAAAGACTTAAATTGAAACAAGGCTAGAGGAGTAAACAACACTCCATCACAACTACCGATAGCCTTGGGAGAGACAGCCATGACAAAACTCTTCCATCTGGTAAGCAAGATATATGCGACAGGTGACTTCAAGAAGAATATAATAATTCCAATTCCAAAGAGAGCAGGTGCTGACGGGTGTGAAAATTATCAAACTATCAGGTTAATAAGACACAGCTGCAAAACACTAACATGAATTCTTTACAGAAGAATGGAAAAACTGGTTGAAGCTGACCTCAGGGAAGATCAGTTTGGATTCTGGAGAAATGTACAAACACGCGGGGCAATACTGATTCTACTTCTTCTCATAGAAGATAGGTTAAGCATTTGTAGACACAGAGAAAGCTTTTGTCAATGTTGACTGGAAAATTCTCTTTCAAATTCTAAAGGTGGCAGGGGTCAAATACAGGGAGTGAAAGGCTATTTACAATTTGTACAGAAACTAGATGGCAGTTGTAATAATCGAGGGTAGTGGTTGAGAAGGAAGTGAGACAGGGTTTTAGCCTATACCTGATGTTATTCAATCTGTATAAAGAGCAAGAAAAAGAAAACAAAAGAAAAACTTGGAGTAGAAATTATAGTCCAGGGAAAATAAATAAAAACCTTTTGGTTTGCCGATGACATTGTAGTTCTGTTAGAGACAGCAAAGGACTTGGAAGAGCAGCTGAACAGAATGGACAGTGTCTTGAACATCAACAATAGGAAAATGAGGGTAATGGAATGTAGTTGAATTAAACCAGTTGATACTGAGGGAATTAGATTAGGAAACATGACACTTTAAATAGAAGATGAGTTTTGCTATATGAGTAGCAAAATAATGTTGGTCAAAGTAGAGAGGATATAAAATGTAGATGGCAATGCCAAGAAAAGCATTTCTGTAGAATAGAAATTTGTTAACATCAAGTATAGATTTAAGTGTCAGGAACTCTTATCTGAATATATTTGTATGGAGTGTAGCCGTGTATGGAAGTGAAACATGGACGATAAATAGTTCAGACAAGAAGAGAATAGAAGATTTTGAAATGTGGTGCCACAGAAGATTGTCAAAGATTAGATGGGTCGACCACATAACTAATGAGGAAGTACCGAATGAAACTGGAGAGAAAAGATTGTCAAAGATTAGATGGGTCGATCACATAACTAATGAGGAAGTACCGAATGGAACTGGAGAGAAAAGAAATGTGTGGCGAAACCTAACTAGAAGAAGGGATCAGTTAGCAGGACACATTCTGAGACATCAAGGGATCACCAGTTTAATACCGGAGGGAAGCATGTGGGGTAAAAATCATAGAGAGAGAGGCAAAGAGATGAATACAGTAATCAGATTCAGAAGAATGTAAGTTGCAGTAGTTACTCAGGGATGAAGAGGCTTGCACAGGAAAGAGTAGCACATTGAGCTACATCCTAACAGTCTTCAGACGGAAGACAACAACCACAACTTTATATTAATACAGTGTGCTACTGTTCTCTCGTTTTATTCCTTAATTTATTTTTAACTTGATTCACTCTCTGTACAGTTTGGCATTGCTATATGATACTACATATGACTTCTGTATATAATTATTTACACACTAGCCTTTGTTTTGTATTTAACACTGTTATCATAGTTGGGTTGGGTTGTTTTGGGGGAGGAGACCAGACAGCGAGGTCATCGGTCTCATTGGATTAGGGAAGGATGGGGAAGGAAGTCAGCCGTGCCCTTTCAAAGGAACCATCCCGGCATTTGCCTGGAGCGATTTAGGGAAATCACGGATATCATTGTTGTCTTTACACAGGGGCCTAATGGCAGCATAATGTAGCCTTGTTGTACAAATAAAACAACAACTGGAAATTTTAGATGGCTGAAGGTATTCTGATTCGACATTTTATATTGAACAGCCAAGGTCCCACTATCACCTGTGTAAAGATGGACTTGCAGAGAAATTTTAAGTTCTGGGATTCAATCCTTACTTTGTCCTACGATTTGTTTTGTCACTTATTATTCTTTGACATCTGAAAATGGTCTGTTAATGTGAAAAATGCTAAGCTCAACAGCAGTTTCAAGTACATGTTAAACAGTAGACCCCTTTATAAATTATTAGCATGTCAGTTCTGTGAATGGATGACGTCAAAGGCCTATCGCCTCCAATATGGCCAAGTCTAATAAAGCACTACGGTACAAACACACCTTTGGGTTGGGAACATTTTTACCTTTCAAATGTTTCTAGTATGAGTAGATTTCATGTGCATCTTGTTTTGTTTTAATTTTATATGTTGATAATGTTGTGAGAATTTGGAACTGTATGCATAAAAACTGGTAAATATTTTTTCAGTAGCTGTTGACGGAATATTGGCTTAAATTAATATAGTAGAGGATAACCTGAAAAGAATACATACAACATTATGAACATAGTTGCTGAGGCCTCTTCAAAGATCTTAGAATTCTTACACTTGCAAATCATTACACTTACTACTTAATGGTATTAGTTCTGAACAATAAAAGTTAGTTTCTGACTAACTGTGCTCTACACATGTCCTTGGCGAGAACTCAAGGGGGTTCTCCTTTTTGTTTCTGCCAGCAGACTTAAAGTAAGAAACTGAGAATCTCTGCAAAATTTAATTTCTTTTTCATTCATTCATTCATTCATTTACACACTAGTGGACTGTGCTCCATAAATCCCATCATAAAGGAGAACCTTCGTGAATATGGAATGAGTCAAGTTACACATTAACAGACGGCTGCAGCCACTGTAGGCCACTTCTGTAAACATACGCTAATAATAACAACAAATGTAAGTGTACCTTAGTAACCACTCTTGATAAATGTTATCTGGCTTCAAAGATTAATGATTAATGTCAGAAGCATTACAGGTAACAATGTTCACTGTGGATAGGTCTCTTTGATAGTAGACACAAAGTAGCTGCTTTTGCCTCCAAAGTTGCGCTCAACTGTTAAAATTTTTCTTTTTGTTTTATATTTTGTAAGTAAAATAAGCTAAAGTCATTTGATGAGCAAGAACTGTTTGATTTGTTTATGAGATGTACCTTGTAAAATTTGTTAGTAATCCCAGGTTGATAGGTAGTGTGTTAGACATAGATATTTGGCATAGAACGGTCATTATGGCAATCACAAATTTTGAGGACTGACTTTCCTTGTGTCTCAAGAGTTCTGTGTCTGTAAAATGTTGTATGAACCTCTCAGAACTGAGTTACAGCAATATTATGAAAATTTGAACTGTTGCCGTATCTACTACAAGCAACTCTATAACAGCAACAACAATTTCATTATTGCTCCATCCCACTAAGAAGAGCACCACTATAGTGGTGTGCAAGTAAGAAGGCAAATGTGTAATGTGATCTATCCAGAGAGGGACAGGACATACTTTTTGGCAGTACCATTGTGCTCCCTGTCGTTGTACCACATTTCTCTCTCCAGCTATTGCTTAACCAAGTAAAAGGCAGCGTTTGAGTAAGTACCACACGGGGGCAATGTTCTTCCTTCTGACTCTCCCTCAATAAATCTGAGGGAGAGTCATTTCTGAAAGTGATATTTGTAATAATTGCTCCCAATAATCAACACTACGATGGTTAAGTACCTTCACCATACCTAAACTAGCACAAAAATCACTGTTAAATGTTCTATGCGCATCCCAAAATGCACAGTACAGTTGGACACCGCACAATGAAACTGTTGGCTGGTTGTCATGTGATACACTGCCCCTTGCCACTGCATATAATCCCAACATCCATCTCATTACATGCATACCACTATAAGAATGGGCTCCCAATTCTGCAGCATAAATAACAATGACTCATTTCTTATGTCATACTTCAGGATGTGCTTTCTTTTATGAGCAGAAGTATATCTATCATCCACAACTGTGGCAGAATACAGAGAGTATGACACACAAACAAGATCATCAATTTACTGCTTCAGTGACTGATGCAATAAATCAATGACTTTGTTTGTGTATTATCCAATTAGTTGCAGTACTTGACTGACTGCCGTTACAGATTAAGAGTTTTATACAGAGAGACTGTGGTACAAACCTGGCACCTCCTTTTATCACAAAATCTATATCTTCCTCAAAATTTTAATGGCATCAAAAGAGTTAACTAGTATTACAGCTTTCTTTTTTATGTTTGTTACCACATACAAGAGACAAAAATCATTTTACTAACATCTACAGACATACCTAGTTTACTGAGAATGATGCAAGTCTGCAGGTAGGAACAGGTGAAGCATATACTGTGTTCTAATCTCAGCTTTTTGAAGATTTAATGATAATCCTAAAATGAAAGTGTAGGTTTCAAATTTTTTTTTCCTCTGCATCCAATTGTGTCTATTGTCTGTACAGGATATTTGCCTCCTAAAGGTAAGTAATAGCTAGGTATTCTGTCTTTTTGTAATTTTACATAAATACATAAATTCTCCTTTTGTTAAAGCTACTGATGAGATTTGTTTCAAAACTTATGAAGGATGGGAGGTTTAAGTATAACATACTATCCACCCTGAGATCATTACATACAGAGCACAAGGGCATTTCGGACAGGTGTCAAAAAGGAAACTGGTATTTAGGAAACCTTGATAAACTTAAAGTTGGTTAGCTGGATAATAATTTGAATCCCAGTCCCTCAAACATGAGTCCTACAGAACATAATAATTATTTTTACAGTCCTTTGTATTGTTATTTATGCTACAAGAAAAATGTCAACACCTTTCAGTTAGTGTATTACTCCACACAAAAAATCTGAATTCAGATTTAACCTATCCTACATTTCCTTAACATCATAAAGTAAAACATGTAAATAATCTGCTTCTGACATTGTAATTCTCTTATCAAGTCAATTCATGAGGTTAACAAAGCAACAGTACAGTATGCTATAGTACTGAAATACTAGTTCTGAAACTGGCTTCTCTGATCTTAAAATATATTTACACTGAGATTCAATACACATGTGCCCATGTTGAGAACTTAAAAAGGGGTAAGGAAACATAAATTGACAAGAACAATTGATAAAGTACATGCTAAGCAGTATCAAAGTATCTTAAAGTGTCATATCTCCAGCGAAAAAAGTAACTTGAAATTCAGTTTAAATGGATTTAATGTTGAAGAATAAAAGCCAGTGTTACCATAAATATTGTAAATTTTCATGCACAAAGTGAAAGGATCAGTGAGTTTTCAGAATAGTTAATCAATACTTATCTCTAAACACAGTGTAACACTCACATAATTAATAAAACCAATAAAATTAAAAACAAGAGAATCTACATAGCATCACAGAAAAAAGATGGTGTTCCCCTAAAATGATATTATTTTTTTTTAAAAGATGTCACAATATAATGAGAAGGAAAGTTGCTACTCACCATATAGCAGAGATACTGAGTTGCAGATAGGCACAACAAAAAGAAGGCTGATGGCCGAAAGCTTTAATTGTGAGAGTCTTTTTGTTGTGCCTAGCTGCGACTCAGCATCTCTGCTATATATCGAGTAGCAACTTTCCTTCTCATAATATTGTTACATTCCATCCTGAATTTTCCATTGTTTGATTTTAAAGATGTCAGACTCATACAAGTGAGTTGACTATTCTTCTTACTCTATCATCATTTTTTTAACAATACAGCTACTGCATTTTTTTATCACTCAGTACATTACTTACAGATTGTTTCTCCAATAATTATCAGCTTGTATTTAAGAAGTGCGAAAGTGAAATTTTGAAATAATTTAAATATTTGTCTCATCTACCAGGGAAGAAATAAGTCACATAGTTTAATGACAAGTAAGTGTGGTGAGTCCTCAGTTTTCCTGGCATGTTTGAAAAGAAGTTTTGGGAAATTAGCAGCACTACAATGTCCAGCTGGCAGAACATTTTGCCAAGAAACAAAGTTGGTGTTATCTGGGGAAGTAATACCATGAGGAGACAACAGAACAGTCTGCAGCTCTTGTCTTCACAGTCGAAAAACACTCAACTGTTCTTTAAATGACATCAAATTTGCCACTGACTGCACTATTTACTACAGTTTCCATATTTGCAATTTCAATCTTTGGTCATTTTCAAGTATTTACAGGTGCTGAAAACAGCAGTAGTTGACATTGGACACACTATGACTCATCTCAGGACTCGCCACATGATCCATTGGTATATAACGGATGGGATTAAAACTGTTGAAACTAGATTTGTGCTCACTGTACATGTCAGTAATGCTCATTAATTGAATATAGTGTTCATTACTGATATCTGCAGCAAGCACAAATCTAGTTTCAAGAGTTTTAATCCTACACATTATGTGTCAATGGTGTATATGATGAATGCCAACATGAGCCATAGGGTCTCACATCCCTTTTATTGATATTATAAATATCGCCTACTGCTTTATTTTCAGCACCTGAAATTACTTGAAAATGTCCTAAGGTCAAGACTTCAATCGGGGCAACTGTAATGAGTAGTACAGTTGATGTCAAATTTGATCTCATTTGAAATTCTAAAAGACTGTGACCCCACAACAATTACAGTTGCCTACTCTACTATTATTGCTCTCCAAGAAGAGTTTCAGGATGGTGGCAGACGGGAGCAGCAGCTGAAATGACAGAAATCAACTGGCAATCTAGGAACGATTGATTTCTGAGTGTTGCCAACAACGATTAACAGAAAACAATTTGCTTAGAGGATGTATAATACAAAGCCAGAAGTGACACACGGAAGTAACAATCACTGAAATGTTAAGTGTACTTGAGTTTGAAATAATATTATTTATTGGCAAGAGAGATGCACTAAACACTTTTTCATCAGCTAGATACTGTTGGTAAATACCATAAAACATTCAATACTAGTGAATCTATGTCATTTTCTATCAATTCAACTAATCTCATCTGTCATCTTGACAAGAGTCACGTCTGAGTGTGCATATCGTGGTGGTCATGGATGTATCTGACCCGTTGCTGAGAATCTTGTTAGTGTGTGTGTTGCTGTGGATGCTCCAATGTGTATTTGATGCCAAGAAAGTTTGGTTATTTGCTAATGTTTTGTATCTTTCAGATAGTACAAGACCAATTTTAATGAGTCCTCAATGGATTTAGTTAGTGACCAGAATTAATGATTAGTTATTGGTGACAAAATCTTCTGAGTCATTATGCTGCATCAAATTCCTCTTCAAACTTCTTCAATGACTGACGTTTCAAGTCCTTTGGTGGGATCCTCTTCAGGATTCCAATGGTACCCCTTGACGGACACCAGCAAAATCCTGAAGAAGATCTCAGCAGACAGATCAAAATGTTGATAACTGAAGAAATCTGAAGAGGAATATGGCATGGCCTAACAACTCAACTCACATTTTATCATCAGAGACATTGAGCACAAAAGCTTGCAGGCTTAAAATGATTAAGTAGTTAGTTCCATGTTCCAAAGTAATATCAACAAGAAATATTATGACATATCAATTAGAATGGACATATCAATTAGAATGGAACATAAAACATAAATAGTATAAATTATTTGAAAAGGTTGATGTACTGTAGTCTGTATGTATTGAGGATGATGCATTATATTGTATATATGAGATATAGAGGTTCATATAAGAACTGGAAATGATATGCAAAATATGATACAATAATAAATGCACCTCCGTTAAATATGAGTACTTGTATTTATTCCCTCTACAGCATCTGGTAGGCATGGAAATTAAAACAAGTGTGAATATAAGAAGCCAACAGCCTTGCCACAGTGGTAACAGTGGTTTCCATCAGATCACTGAGGTTAAGCACTCTTGGGCTTGGCTAGGCACTTGGATAGGTGACTGCCTAAGTCTGCTGAGCACTGTTGGCAAGCGGGTTGCACCCAGCCCTTGCGAGGCAAATTGAGGAGCTACTTGACTGAGAACCAGTCTCACAAACTGTTAATGGTTAGGAGAAAGGTGTTCTGACCACATGCCCTCCATATCAGTATCCAGTGAAGCCTATGAGCTGAGAATGATATGGTACTCACTCATTACCATTGGACCTTCAAGGCCTGTTTGGATGGAGTTCTTAACGAATATGACAAATGATTTATTTATGCACTGATAGTATATGCATGGACTGTCTATTTTTCAACATATTCACCATAATGACTAAAACATTAGTTTTAATGGTGAACCAGCTTTCCAGTCCCTTCTAACAAAAATACTGCCCTTTGTTTGTTGAGCTTTGTTGTCACAATAACCTGCAGTATCTCACATGAGGAGGTTACAGATCTTATACTGAAAACAACAATAAATGTGGCTGCATATTGTGAGAAATAACAAAGAATATTAAGTTGTTGTTGTGGTCTTCACTCCAAAGATTGGTTTGATGCAGCTCTCCATGCTACTCTAGCCTGTGCGAGCCTCTTCATCTCCAAATAACTACTGCAACCAACATCCTTCTGAATCTACTCACTGTATTCATCTCTTGGTCTTCCCCTATGATTTTTACCCTCCACACTTCCCACCAATACTACACTCATGCTCATAAATGATAAGTTGAGAAAACCGTCCCGAAACACATGTGCTACAAAATGCCACTGTTTCCTGTGCATGTACCCTGACATCAGTATGGGATATGAAAACCATGCACATGTACACAACCCGCACAACAGGTTGGCATACTCTTGATCAGGTGGTCGAGCAGCTGCTGGGTATAACCTCCCATTCTTGCACCAGTGCCTGTCAGAGCTCCTGAAGTGTCCTAGGGGTGTGAAGACATGCAGCGATAGGTCAACTCAGAGCATCCCAGATGTGCACGATGGGATATAGGTCTGTAGACAGGCAGCCCAGTCCATTCACCTGATATCTTCTGTTTCGAGGTACTCCTCCATGATAGCAGCTCGATGGGGTCGTGCATTATTACCCATCAGGAGGAAGGTGGAACCTACTGCACCCCTGAAAAGGCAGACATATCGGTGAAAAATGATGTCCCGATACACCTGACCTGTTACAGTTCCTCTGTCAAAGACATGCAGGGGTGTACCTGCACCAATCATAATCCCACTCCACACCACCAAACCACGACCTCCATACAGGTTCCTTTCAAGGACATTAAGGGGTTGGTATATGGTTCCTGGTTCACACCAGATGAAAACCCAGCGAGAATCAGTGTTCAGACTACACCTGGACTTGTCCGTGAACATAACCTGGGACAACTGTTCCAATGACCATGTACTATGTTCTTGACACCAGGCTTTACAGGCTCTCCTATGATCAGGGGTCAGTGGAATGCACTTTGCAGGTCTCTGAGCAAATAAACCATGTCTGTTCACTCGTCTGTAGACTGAGTGTCTGGAGACAACTGTCCCCAGTGGCTGCAGTAAGGTCTCGAGCAAGGCTACCTGCAGTACTCCATGGCCATCTGTGGGCACTGATGGTGAGATATTGGTCTTCTTGTGGTGTTGTACACAGTGGACGTCCCATATTGTAGCGCCTAGACACGTTTCCTGTCTGCTGGAGTCATTGCCATAATCTTGAGAACACACTTTGTGGCACACGGAGGGCCCGTGCTATGACCTGTTGTGTTTGACCAGCCTCCAGTCGCCCTAGTATTCTACCTCTCATACCGTCATCAATATGAGTTCTTTGAGCCATTTTCAACACACAGTCACCATTAGCACGTCTGAAAACGTCTGCACACTTACCCGCTTCACCGTACTCTGACATGCACCAACACACCTCTGCGTATGTGGACTGCTGCCAGCACCACCATGCGACAACCACAGGTCAAATGCACTGCATGGTTATACCTTAAGGTGATTTAAACCTGCAAACTGCCTACCAGAGCATTGTTTCCCCATGTATCAGCATTATCCTTCATTTATGAGCATGAGTGTAAACTGGTGATCCCTTGATGTCTCAGAATGAGTCCTATCAACCAATCACTTTTTTTAGTCAAGTTGCACAACAAATTTCTTGTCTCCTCTATTTTATTCAGTACCTCCTCATTTGTTACATGATCTACCCATATAACCTTCAAAATTCTTCTGTAGCACCACATTTCAAAAGCTTCTATTCATTTTTTGTCTTAACTATTTATTGTCCATGTTTTACTTCCATCATGGCTAATCTCCAGACAAACACTTCCAGAAAAGACATCCTAACACTTAAATCTATATTCGATGTTAGCAAATTTCTCTTCTTCAGAAATCATCTTCTTGCCATTGCCAGTCTACATTTTATATCCTCTTACTTCGGTCATCATTAGTTATTTTGCTCCCCAAATAGCAAAACTCATCTACTACTTTAAATGTCTCATTTCCTTGCTCAATTCCCTCAGCATCACCTGATTTAATTTGACTACATTCCATTATCCTTGTTTTGTTTTGTTGATGTTCACCTTATATCCTCATTTCAAGACAATGTCCACTCCATTCAATTGCTCTTCCAAGTCCTTTGCTGTCTCAGGAAGAATTACAATGTCATTGACAAACCTCAAAGTTTTTATTTCTTTGTCCTGGACTTTAATTCATACTCCAAATTTTTCTTTGATTTCCTTTACTGCTTGTTCAGTGTACAGATTTAAAACATTGGGGATGCACTACAACCCTGTCTCACTCTCTTCTCAACCACTGCTTTCCTTTATGCCCTTTGACTCTTATTACTGCATTCTGGTTTTTGTACAAGTTGTAAATAGCCTTGTGCTCCCTGTGTTTTACCCATGCTAAATTCAGAATTTGAAAGAAAGTATTCTAGTTAACACTGTCAAAAGCCTTCCCTAAAGCTACAAATGCTATAAATGTAGGTTTGTCTTTCCTTGACCTATTTTCTATGAGAAGTCGTAAAGTCAGTATTGGCTTGCATGTTCCTACATTTATCCAGAATCCAAAATGATCTTCCCTGAGTTCAGCTTCAACCAGTTCTTCCATTCTTCTGTAAAGAATTTGTGTAAGTATTTTGCAAACATGACTTCTTACAATGATAGTTCTGTAATTTTCACACCTGTCAGCAACTGCTCTCTTTGGAATTAATTATTACATTCTTCTTGAAGTCTGAGAGCATTTCAACTCTCTCATACATTTTGCACACCAGATGGAAGAGTTTTGTCATGGCTGTTTCTCCCAAGACTATCAGTAGTTCTGATGAAATATCGTCTACTCCCAGGACCTTGTCTCGACTTAGGTCTCTCAGAGCTCTGCCAAATTCTTCTCACAGTGTCATATCTCCCACCTTGTCCTCATCTACATCCACTTCCATTTCTATGATATTGCCTTTAATTTTATTTTCCTTGTATAGAACCTCTATCGACTCCTACCACTTTTCAGCTTTTCCTTCTTTGCTTAGGACTGGTTTCCCATCTGAGCTCTTGATATTTATACAGCAGCTCCTCTTTTCCCCAAAGGCCTCTTTAATTTTCCTGTATGCAATATATATCTTTCCCTGAATGAAACATGCTTCAAAATCCTTGCATTTATCCTCTAGCCATTCCTGCTTAGCCATTTTACATTTCCTGCCAATCTGATTTTTTAAACATTTGTATTCCCTTTCATCTGCTTCATTTTTATATTTTCTCATTTCATCAGTTAAATTCAATATCTCTTTTGTTATCCAAGGATACCTGCTAGGTCTTGTATTTTTACCTATTTGAAGCTCTGCTGCCTTCACTACTTCATCTCTTAAAGTTAACCATTTGTTTTCTGCTGGATTCCTTTCCCTTGTTCTAGTCAACCACAGCCTAACGCTCCCTCTGAAACTTGCAGCAACCTCTGTTTCTTTCAACTTATCCAGGTTCCATCTCATTACTTTCCTAACTGTCTCCACAATTTCTTCAGTTTTAATCTACAGTTCATGACCAATAAATTGTGGTCAAGGTCCACATCTGCCCCTGGAAATGTATCACAATTTAAAACCTGGTTCTAAATCTCTGTCTTCCATTATATAATCAATCTGAAACCTTCCAATGTCTCATGATCTCTTCCACGTATACTACCTTTTTTTATGATTCTTGAACCAAGTGTTAGCAATGATTAAATTATGCTATGTGCAAAAGTCTACCAGGTGACTTCCTCTTTCCTCTTTGATTCCTTTCCCTCAGTCTCTATTCACCAACTCCTTTTCCTTCTCTTCCTTTTCCTACTATCGAATTACAGTCCCACTACTAAATTTTTATCTCCCTTAACTATCTGAATAATTTCTTTTATCTTGCCATACATTTCTTCAATCTCTTCATCACCTGCAGAGCTGGTTGGCATATAAAGTTGTACTACTGTGGTGGGTGTGGGCTTTGTGTCTACCTTGGCTACAGTAATGCTTTCATCAGTATGCTGTTCATAGTATCCTATCCACATTCCAGTTTTTTTCTTTTTCTTTTTTTCCTTTCCTACTCCTGGCTTACCCCTACTTGATTTTGTACTTATACCCTTTATTCAACTGATCAGAAGTCCTATTCCTCCTGCCACCGAAGTTCACTAATTTCCACTACACTGAACTTCACTCAATCCATTTCACTTTTCAGATTTTCTATCCCACCTGCACCATTAAGGGATCTGACATTCCACGCTGCAATCCATAGAACACTAGTTTTGTTTCTCCTGATAACATCATCCTCTGGAGTAGTCCCCAAGCAGAGATCTTAATGGGGGACTATTTCACCTCCAGAATATATTTCCCAAGAGGATGCCATCATCATTTAACCATACAGTACACCTGCATGCCCTTGGGAAAAATTACACCTGTAGTTTCCGCTTGCGTTCAGCCATTTGCAGTACCAGCAAGGCAAGACTATTTTGGCACATGTTACAAGGTCAGTCATCCAGACTGTTTCCCCTGCAGCTACTGAAAAGGCTGCTGCCTCTCTTCAGGAACCACACATTTGTCTGGCCTCTCAACAACAGATATCTCTCCTTTGTGGTTGCATGTAAGGAACAGCTATCTGTATTGCTGAGACATGCAAGCCACCCCACCGAAGGCAAGGTCCATAGTTCGTGGAGGGGGGTGGGATCCATTCAAAACAAATGAAGAGGGATGCTTTTGTCAGCTGGTTTACTGCTGTGTAACAACTTCTGACTGCAGACTGCTTACTGCTGCATAAATTCAACAGTTTCTTCAATGAGTGAAATAGAAGATGATGGATCATCATATTCTGGGATTTGCATCATGACTTATTTTTTCAGGATATATAGGTAGATGAAGGAATAGTTAGCCACATGTTGTTTCACTTCAAATGAAAAACTGCAGAATGCCAAGATGAATGTCTTGATAGGTAGGCGATAATAAAATTACACAGGAGATAAGAAAGATGGTGTACTGTTATGACAAATGTCTGAACTGACATAGGAATTCCAGGATGGAATTATGACAATATTACACAAAGGATAGTTGCTACTCATCATTTAGCAGAGATGCTGAGTCACAGACAGGGATAACAAAAAGATCTTCAGCAAGTAAGCTGTCAGCCAAAAAAGCCTTCATCACAATTAAACACCACACACACACACAAAGACACTCGCACAACTCACACACAAATGTATCCACAGGAAAAGGAGACAAGTAAAAAAATTATGGGTGTGTTGGTGGACTAGAGGGCTTTGTAGTGCTGGAATGGGAACAGGGAAGAAGCTAGGTGGGTAAAGAACGACAATTACCGAACGTTCAGGCCAGGAGGATTATGGGAATGTAGGATATACTGTAAGAATAGTTTCCACTTGTGCAATTCAGAAATGCTGGTGTTGGTGGGAAGGAGCCAGATGGCACAGGCTGTGAAGCAGTCACTGAAATGAAGAGGGTCGTGTTCGGCAGTGTGCTCAGCAACTGGGTGTCCAGTTGCTTGTTGGCCATAGTTTGTTGGTGGTCATTCATGTAGATAGCCACCATGTTGATTGTCTTGCCCATGTAGAACGCAGTACAGTGGCTGCAGCTTAGCTTGTAGATCACATGACTGGTTTCAAAGATAGCCATGCCTTTGATGGGATAAATGCTACTTGTGACCGGACTGCAGTAGGTCATGGGGGGAGGATGTATGGGATAGGTCTTGCACTTATGTCTATTATGAGCATATGAGCCATGAGACAAGGTGTTGGGAGCAGTAGTTGTGTAGGGGTGGACAAGTATATTGTGTAGGTTCACTGTGTGGCAAAATATATCTGTGGGAAGGGTGGGAAGGATAGTGGGTAGGACATTCCTCATTTCAAGGCACAATGAGAATAGCTGAAAACCTGGTGGAGGCTGTAATTAAATTGCACCAGTCCTGGGTGGTTTTGAATCATGAAGAGAATGCTCCTCTGTGGTAGGACAATAGGACTTTGGGAGGTGGTGGGTGACTGTAGAGACAAGGCTCGAGACATCTGTTTTCGTATAAGACTGAGAGGGTAATTATGGTCTGTGCAGGCCTCAGTGAGATTCTTGGTGTATTTCAAGAGGGACTGCTCGTCACTACAGATGTGATGGCCACAAGTAGCTAGGCTGCATGGAAAGGACCTCTTGGTATGGAATGGGTGGCAGCTGTCGAAGTGAAGGTATTGCTGGTGGTTGGTAGGTTCGATGTGGATTGAGATAGTGATACAGCAATCTTTGATGTGAAGATTAACATCAAGGAAGGTGGCTTGATGGGTTGAGGAGAACCAGGTGAAGCAAACGGGGGAGAAGGTGTTGAGGTTATGTGGACAGAGTGTCCTCACCCTAGATCCAGATCACGAAGATGTCATCAATGAATGTAAACCAGGTGAGGGGTTTGGGATTCTAGGTGACTAGTAAGGATTCCTCTAGATGGTCCATGAATAGGTTAGCATAGGATGGTACCATTCAGGTGCCCACAGCCATAGCCCGGATTTGTTTGTAGACAATGTCTTCACAGAAGTAACTGTGGGTAAGGATATAGTTGGTAATGGCGATTAGGAAGGAGGCTGTAGGTTTGGAGTCCATCGGGCTTTGGGGAAAGGTAGCGTTCAATAGCAATAAGGCCATGGACATTGAGGATGTTAGTCTACACGGAGGTAGCATCGACAGTGAGGAGCAAGCCACCATGTTGTACATGAATGGGAGCTGTGGAGAATCGGTGGAGGAAATGGTTGGTATTTTTTGTATAGGAGTGTAGGTTGCTGGTAATAGGCTGAATATATTTGTCTACAAGAGCAGAGATCGTCTCACAGCAACTATCCTTAAAATAATATTGTCACTGTCACTATACTATAGTCCATCCATGTATGTAATTTATGTGCATAAATACTATCTCATGTTCATATTGGTTTCATTTCTGGCCCTTATAGATACTGGAAAAAACTTCATACGCACAGCATTCCAAGGACACCTGCTTCAGTTTTTTTCCAACATTCTGAAAGAATTTTACTGTGGGAAACTACAAAGCTGATTTTATAGTAACAATGTAGGTGTGATGGATCTTATGTTATATTTTGCTTTAAATTTCCGTTGATCCAAAGCAGTGCAACTACTTATAGAAATGATTTTTACGACAGGATGTAGTGGATATTCCAAATTAAATGATGTGAAGTGCTGAAGATGTAGCTCAATAAATTTTCTAAGTTCAAATAAATATATATTTACATATAGTTAACTGATGTTCTGCTTTTAATGGAGATGCTAACATGCTTTAAAAACTGGAAATGGAATTACAGCTGTTTGCAGTTTATTATTAATTACTTAACTGTTTAGATCCTATTTCTCTCCCATTTGCTCCTTCTCTATTTTTCCTCTATTTTTGCCTCATTGTTACTCTTATTCTTCTACCTCCTATACATCACTCATTGTAAAGACCATAAGGACAAAATTAGTCAAATTAACCATGCACAGAGGCAACCAATTGATTATTATTCCTGTGCTTCATATGTAATTGGAAGAGGAAGAAATTCTAACATGTATTACCATGCTAAAGGACCATTTGCTGTCTATTTCACAGTGGTTTTTAGAGTATGTATTTAGTTGTAGATCTGTACTACCCATCATTCAAATTGTTGCAAGGTTCTTATGTTTTGCTCTTGGTGGATGAAGAAACTT
This sequence comes from Schistocerca piceifrons, assembly GCF_021461385.2. Classification (NCBI taxonomy): domain Eukaryota; kingdom Metazoa; phylum Arthropoda; class Insecta; order Orthoptera; family Acrididae; genus Schistocerca; species Schistocerca piceifrons. The sequence goes on along the minus strand of NC_060138.1, from coordinate 986,617,177 downwards.
CTGGTTATCAAAGATAGAATTTGTGCCAGATAGTGCTCATGTTTATGGCTGCTACTTTCAGCTACATAGAAGTTTGAATCTCAAAGGAAGAGTGCGTTTTCTGCTCTTCTACTTGTCTATTGTTGCTGCAATTTTGAACTAAATTTGAAGTACTTCTCAGAACAATGGTTTACAAATCTGAGTACAACAGAGTAGGCTGTTTAAACATACACATTCCACACTGAACAGATGAAGGAAGAAAAAAATGGTTTAAGTGGTTGAATTTCACAGAGCTTTTAAATTATCACATAATTTGGAAAGATTAGTGAGTTGCACCAATTTCTTGAAGCATCTTAAACCATACCATCATGGTGGAACTTAATCCAATATCAGCTAATTTCAATCCCATTGCTGTAGAGAAGTTTGAGAACTCAAATTAATTTAACAAGGTAAATGAGACTATGTTCACAACGAGTGTCAACATTTTCTACCAGAGTCTGTAGCTATACACATGTATGAAGGAAGGGCGTAAGATGTTATCAATGGTGATTCACCTGAGAAGCTGGATGTTAAGTGCGGAAGTTTATTTGTTCATTCTATAATGAACAAGTTACACGAGCCTCAAGATATCATTCCCTCCTTCCATTTTCACATTTGTCCTCAGTAACTGAAGTGTAACATCACAGTTACCCTGGCACAAGTAATTACCTGCCTTTCTCTATTTGGGAAAGAATTTAAGTTTGATAACTGAGCTACTGAAGAAACTGCAATAAGGTGGGATTGTAAGGAGAAGGGACCTGGATAAATTGAAAGAACAAAGGGTTGTTGAGAGTTCAGAGAGAGCGTTAGGGACTGACTGACAAAAATGGGGGAAAGAAATACAGTAAATGGCTGCTGACTACGCAGCTATGTTTAAAACTTTAACAGTAGAAGAAGAATGGGTAGCTTTGAGAGATGAAATAATGAAGGTAACAGAGGATCACATAGGTAAAAAGACGAGGGCTAGTAGAAATCCTTGAATTACAGAGGAAATACTGATTTTAATTGATGAAAGGAGAAAATACAAAAATGCAGTAAATGAAGCAGGTGAAAAGGAATACAAACATCTCAAAATGAGATCAACAGCAAGTGCAAAATGGCTAATTAGGGATGGCTAGAGGACAAATGTGAGGATGTAGAGGCATCTATCACTAGGGGTTAGATAGATACTGCCCACAGGAAAATTAAAGAGACCTTTGAAGAAAAGAGAACCACCTATATGAATATTAAGAACTCAGATGGAAAACCAGTTCTCAGGAAAAAAGGGAAAGCCGACAGGTGGAAGGAGTATATAGGGGGTCTATGCAAAGGCGATGTACATGAGGGCAATACTGTGATGGAAGAGGATGTAGATGAAAATGAAATGGGAAATATGATGTTGCGTGAGGAATTTGACAGAGCACTGAAAGATCTAAGTCAAAACAAGCCCCGGGAGTAAACAACATTCCATTACGACTACTGAAAGCCTTGGGAGGGCCAACCATGACATAACTCTACCATCTGGTGAGCAAGGTGTATGAGACAGGCAAAGTACCCTCAGAATTCAAGAAGTATATAGTGATTCCAATTCCAAAGAAAGCAGGTGTTGACAGGTGTGAAAATTACCAAACTATCAGTTTCATAAGTCATGGCTGCAAAATACTAACACAAATTCTTTACAGACGAAATGAAAAATAGGTAGAAGCTGACGTCGGGGAACATCAGTAATTTGGATTCTGTAGAAATGTTGGAACACGCGAACCTACGTTTCTAGCTTTTTGCGGACTTAGAGAAAGCTTTTGAAAATGTTGACTGGAATACCTTCTTTCAAATCCTGAAGGCGGCAGGTGTCAAATGCAGGGAGCGAAAAGCTATTTACAATTTGTACAGAAACTAGAAGGCAGTTGTAAGAGTAAAGAGACATGAAAGGGAAGCAGTGGTTGGGAAGGGAGTGAGATGGTTGTAGCCTGAGACCCTTGCTGAATTTCTTCATTCTAAATGGTGTTAAAAACCTATTAGTTTCTGATTCTAAAGTCCTATTAGCTTTTACTTTCTGTTGTTTTCTATTAGTCTTTCAGGAGCAATTGATGAGCCTCTTGATTAGGTGTTACCGTGGCAGACTGTTTGGGACCATTTGGGTCTCCATCAAGTTTTTTTAATAAGATTCCAGGCTATTTTGCTGTTATGTGTCATATCCATTCACTCCAGGGTCTCCATCCATCTACAGCTCGGCAAAATAAATGGACGGAGATCCTGGATAGGGGTGTTGTATACCACCATATCCTCCTTTTAGGAATATAAATTCTTTCCCCCGTCTCTTGTCAATTTTATTATGCCCTCCAAAAAATAAAAACTGGAGGTTCTCTAAAATATTTCTCTGTCTTGACAATGTCCTACACATCTGAGTACAATATATTTTACTTCTATATGTCTTGTGGCTAGTGGAAACTATAGAAGCAAGGTCATGTGTATATTGGGAGGTGAGATGCACAAGCAATTTATAATAATGTTAATGCAGTTTTGTGGTGACGATGCCAGATGAACCTGTTGACACACTATCCTAACCAAACAACTCTTTTTTTTTTTTTCTTTGCTAAGTGGAAGAGTGTTCCCTTCTGTTTCTTGTTAGACTGACACAATATTTTAATTTTTGATTCCCCAGCTATCACTTTTCCTTTTTCTAGGATGTCTATGAGTGCGACACCCTTTATATCCCTTAAAATTGTCACCACAACTTTTCTTTACGATGGCATTGTCTTAACCTTCTACAAGAGCATATTTACTGGAAGCAACCCATTTCTTCGACCATTGCTTAGTTTTTGGGTTTCAATTATACGTCCAAATCTCACACTGGTAATGACAACTAAACCACAAAGCCCTTTGGAATTTCATTTAAACTGCTCCAAACACACCTATGAATATGACAGACGCACCCCACTGTACTTATTGTGCACTTCAGCAGTCACAGCACCTTGTAAAATATTACTTGCTTTTCCTGTCAACACACTTCTTATGGTCTTTGCTACTTCATGCAAATTTGTTAACAATAAGCAAGAGTCAAGGTGTTAACATTTTCAATGATTTCTTTGGTAGTAACATCTGCTGGACGTTCTGGAAAATCCTAATTAAAAACAGATGTTTGGGGCAATTTAAATTAACTGAGCCAATATCTATCTGTTCTCACTGCCGATGAAGAACCACAACAAAGAGCATCAAATTTTATTTTTATCTTATAACACATTTACCCAAAAGACTAGCAAATCCAAACTAACTATGGATCAGTGTCCTTTTTGTTTTAGCTTCATTTAACATTGAATGTGGAAGACTGGAGGAGGAGCTACAGGTTAGACCATTTCCATAAAATAAATATGCTACACTGCAAAAACTCTGTGGAAGATTTTGTATGCTAGGTAAAGGGAAAAGGGAGTGGAACAGTTTAGCAAGAAAGATCTCAAATCTCTGGCCTGAGACACTACAGTGTTACACAAAAAGACTGAAACTAGGTGCACTGAAAGATTAAATGAAATACTGTTCATCATCATCACAAGTTGTTGTGCTCACTGCTGAGCATCATGACCCCATGAACCATGTGTCTCCATCCTGGACAGTTACCAGCTTCTCTTAGAGTCTGCTGAAGATGTAGACCCTCAGTTTCTTGCCCTTAATCTTCCCTTCCATGTTAATTTTCTATAGGTTTTCTCCATCTCTCTTCTCATAATATGGCCAAAGAACTTGAGAATTTTTTTACTGACATCAGAAGAAAGGCAGGTAGATATACTGAGTTGCTCAATAATGGACACATTTGTCATTCTTTCAGGCCATTTTATGTACAGAATCCTGCGCCAGCACCAAAGCTCAAATGCTTTGATGCACTGTTTGCCTCTGGCTTTAAGGGTCTATGTCTTCCAACTATAAAAGAACATGGAAAACATGAGAGTTTCAACATGCTGGACCTTTTTGGTGTTCATTATTGCTTTGCTTTGCCAGATCTTGGCGAGTTTCTTCACAACCGCTCACCCTAGTGTGATCCACCTTCTTATCTCCTCTTGACAGCTTCTCCTGTCACGGATGGTTCACGCAAGATAAATGAAAGAATGGATGACTTTAATAGACCTATGAGTTAAACCTGCACTAATCAATCAATTATCATGAGTTTGGACTTGCTGAGATTGAGTTCCAATCCTTGTGATAGAGTAATGTCCTTTACTTTTGTTAACAGCCCAGAAAGTTCATCCTCATTGCTGGCTAAAAGCATGCTGTCATCAGCAAATTGAAGGCTGTTAACATTTCTATCACCAATTGAGATGCCTTTACTCCAACCATTAAAAGCATTCCTAATTACATGTTCTGCATAGATTGACACTTTTTGATACACTGAAGGAATCAGATGTGTCAGCATTTGTCTTCAAAGCTGTGACGTGATTTTGTATAGACTTCTGATAAGTGCTGTCAAATGTGGTGGGACACCAAACTCTGCAAGGACCTGCCACAAATTTTCCCAGACAACACAGTCAAAGTCAATGAAGTTCCTGTAGTCAATGACGTAGATGAAGATAGGAACATAGAAGTCTCATGATTTCTTAGTTAATAATAATAATAATAATAATAACAAATCATTCCAAAGGATGGTAACACCAATTTGTGTCTTCAAACATGGGCACTTATTAAACCACCTCATACTGGTCATGGAAAGTCTCCATTTATGTCAATGATAAAATAATGTAATTAATATAATAGAAGGAAACATTCCACGTGGGAAAAATATATCAAAAAACAAAGATGATGTGACTTACCAAACGCAAGCGCTGGCAGGTTGAAAGACACACAAACAAACACAAACATACACACAAAATTCAAGCTTTCGCAAGAAACTGTTGCCTCATCAGGAAAGAGGGAAGGAGAGGGAAAGACGAAAGGATGTGGGTTTTAAGGGAGAGGGTAAGGAGTCATTCCAATCCCGGAAGTGGAAAGACTTACCTTAGGGGGAAAAAAAGGACGGGTATACACTCGCACACACACACATATCCATCCACACGCGTTTGGTAAGTCACATCATCTTTGTTTTTTGATATATAAAATACTGTAAGCATGAGGAAGCCATGCTCACTATGGTGTCCTGGATGCTACTGATAGAGTCATGTGTTCGCTCTGCAATGCCTGGAGGGTCAATATGTCTGCACTTTCTTCACAATTACATTGGCTAAAACAATGAGGGATACATTCTGATGATAAACTATTTTTTACCTTAAGAAGGGCAGCCTTTTCTTGGATAGAATGAATTCCTACACATATTTGAAAAGAGAAATTGTGATAGGGGGAATGTGGGACAGTTAATATATAGAATGAGCTGTATGGAGAGACAGAGAACAGGTGTGCACAAAAATTAGAGGAAAACTGTCTTAAAGGAGTACATGAGCAATGATACTTGATATATAGGTAAGATAAATGAACACAAGGGAAAATAAAATACTTGCAAAGCATAAGCAATGAAGGCTAACTGAGAAAAGAAAAACTGAGTGGGAAGGAGGATGTAAGGTGAAAATTGCAAAGAATGGACAAGAAACAGCTGGGGTGGTTAACAACAGCTCAGCTGAGTGAGGAACAAAGTATAAATAATATACAGATAATACACTGTTAAAATATACAGATAAATAAAATGGCAACTCTTTAACAATAAGTATATCGACTGTAAACATACTGCAGATACAAGAATATGAAAGAAAAAAAGTGTCCAATGGAATAAGACAAATATTAAAGAGAAGGCAAGAATTTCAAGCAAATGGTAACAGTGACACGAAATAATAAGCTGAATTAAATACAACAGTGTGGAAATGTCTTCAAGAGAATGTGTAAAGATAAACTGAAAATCTGATAAGAGTAACACCTGGAAAAAATAAGACAATGAAGAAAACAAAATGGAAACTTATGTCAGTAAATGTCACATTACATCAGTTGAGATGGCACAGTAACTAACAAGAGAAGAAAATACACAAACATTCAAAGCACCCTTTAAATGGGTGGATGCATAAAGAGACGAACTGAAAACACAGATAGTTAGTAATGAAGATGACATTCTGGAAGTAATGAAGAATGTGGTTTTAAAACATATGAAAAGCAGAGAAGTGCATGGAAGGGATAGCAGCTACAGAAAATATTAAAGCACAAGGAAATGCTAAATGAATGGAACTAATTCTCTCCAGAGGTAGATACTTGCAGTACCTAAAACTGGAACTATTTTGTTATTTTTATTTATACGTACTTTCTCACCTCCCAGAACAATTTGTTGGAAACTTTAGGTCTGATAACAAGTATCTTAAAAATCTATTTGTCAGTCTCTCCTCAAACAACCAAAACAGTTGTCCACAAACTTTTAGACTTCTGTTTATGATTGACTGAATTAATCTTTCATTGTCTTGGTACAGTTCTTCCCTGCTACATAATCTACACTGCCATATCCACACTAGCATGATGCTGGCTGAATGCAGAAACGGAGGGAGCGTCAGGCGGGAGAGTCGCCTGTGGAAGCGTAAATCAGTGTAATGGTATGGAGAATGAAATGCAACAGACAGACTACGGATAAGATAACAAACAAGAACAAGGATAAACAACTTTATAACAATAAGGCATTATGCAAAGAAGTCACCACAATTATGAAAATAAAATCAGAGCAGTGGAGAGACAAATCCAAGACACAACCAGAGAGAGTAACCAGGTGACATGTGAGGTAGGTATCCAGCAATTCTAGTACAGCGAAGATTGATCCATAGGAATCAAGTGTAAGCACTGAACTGACTGGTTGTGCACTGTCTGGCTGCCTAAATACCAGCCGTGAGGAACAGTATTGGCCAGTGCATCCACATGGCAAGATGGTGGCATGCTTGCCATGTGAGCACAGCATGACCACAGTGGCCTCTATTGGCTATCAAAGTCCATCTCCTCTGGTGGGCATTTGACCTCTGTGACACCATATACCAGATATACCGTTCAGTCTTTTGAACCAATCATCTTGCAGAGGATATTTCTCTCAAATTTCTGTTTTTCTTAGTCACGACAATTCTGGCATTCACTAGCTTCTTCACTATATTTCCATGTTTTAGCTAACCCTGAGATGGTTCTTCCTGTGTGTAAAGGATGTATCGTGCAAAAGAATCAGTGGGCATCTTCTCTTGCCTGGTGGTGTTGGTATCTCTTTCCCTAATTTCAGTTGCTAGGTTGCAAGATTGTTAGCAAATGCAAAGCAGTTGAACTACATGCTGCCCTTGGATCTCACAATGCATACTTGACTGAGCAGCTCCTTCCTGTATAGTTCTTTTTCGCACTGATTGATGATCTTTAAAACACAGCTGATGAGATCCAGAGGCAGCTTATCTCCCTGATTGACCCTGGTTCCAATAACAAGGTTCTTTAAGAGCTTCATTATAAATTTTATTTGTGGATGGGCCACTGTTACTATCTGCTGGGTAATTTACATTGTTTTGGCGTCCACTCTGAATCCTATCAGTATGTCAAACAGAACTTTCATTTAAACTGGTTTTGAATTGTAAACATTTTTATGGCCATAAAAATTACCACCAGTTTTTTGCAGAAATAATTATCCAGTATTCTCTTCATGTTTTAGATCTGCTTCACAAATGTTCTTCCTGTTTTGAAGCCTATTTGATCCTCCCCAAACTGATAATCTATTTGCTCTACCAGTTTCATCTGAAGTGTTTTGGACATTACTTTATTTGTTATGACAATGATTGAAATGTTGTGATAGTAAATGGGCTCCAATCTATCATCTTACTTAGATATAGGATAAATCAGAGCAGTTGTCTGGTGACCATAAATCACTTCACATTCACAGGTCTTTTCCGTTCCTTGCTTTTAAGCTGCAATTGTGATTGAACCACCACTTTTCACCAACTCTGCTGTAACAGCTTTCCCTAAGGCTTTATTATTCTTTGGTTCTGCAACTATTTAATACAGTTACCTTTCATCTAGTGGGACTGAATCTAGTTCTGGTCTTATTCTTGGTCATTCATCAGCTTCTTTAGAAATTAAAAATTTCTTGAAGTAACTGGTGAAGGTCTCACAATTTTCTTCTTTGTTCACTGCCAGCTTTTGCTCCTCCTCTCTTTGAAAACTCAGGCATGGATGTTGATGCTCATTTAAGTGCTATTGCAGAAAGTTGTATTATTGTTCTCCTTAAATTCTTTCTCAATTCCTTGAAATTCTTGGAGATGCAATTTCTTTTGGCTTGCCATAAGATCTTAACTGTCTTTTTGTCCTAAATTTTTCTTCCCCTTTTTGCAAACATTACTTTAATACGCCACATACAAAGGTTTACGGGTTTCTGCTCTATTGTCAATTAGCTCATTCACAACCAGTATATGAGTGTTTACTGTAATGATGCAATTTCCTTGACTGTAGTAGGCAATTTTTCCAGATTATACTTCCAGATTTCCATTTTTCTTTTTTATAATGGCCTTTGAAACTCCTTTCTTTTTTCTTGCAGCTTTATGAGGGTTTAACTTTAATATCCTTGTCAGATGCAGCCTTTTTTTGTTTGTTTTATTTAATGGAATAGACCTGAATTTTGTGTGTGTCAAGAAGTATCCTAGTCTACATAAGTATTTTCTGAACTACTATGGTCACACTTTCTCTGGAGTTTCATGCTGAGAAGGCAGTGTGGTCCAGCTGACATTCATTGGGGCCTTGGGTGCCCATCACCATATTTTCTTTTTCGTGGAAAGTTCCTTGAAGAAAGTGAACACAAGTTTAAGGTCAAAGGCTCCACACAGTTATGGGAGTCTTTTACTATTTGTTTTTGTTCTGTGATGAGTGTGAAGAAGCTAACTATTTTTCAAAACTGTCATTCTCTTCTAATTCATATGTTGAAACCACCATTAGCAGTTTTGCTATGTTGCTTCGAGTTTCTACAGTTGACTCTAAATGATCCCCGACACACAATGCTTCCACCTTCTTGAGATTTCTTTAGTTGTCTATCTTTAAGGAATCATTTATGTTGAGTAATGTATATCTTTTGTTTGCACATTTCAGTGTCTGAGTAGAATGGACAGCTTTTCAGAAGGAGAACTAAAGTTAATTCCAGGGTCAGTTCCTTGCTTATTGGTACAGAACACTGTGAAAAGTTGCTGCAAATTTCTTCTGGCTTATGGTCCAGGTTTTCTTCTGTAGATTCTGTAGTTTTCTGTCAAATATTTCTGTCATGACATCATTGTTAAGATATTCTGCTTTTCCATTAAATACAGAGTTCATTTCAGTTTTCTTGTCTATAGTACAGTCTGTAGGTTGATAGTTTTAAAATAATGACACTTCATGATGCACTCCATCTGGTGGCAATCATTGCCATGTCTGTTTTTAATTCATCATTGATCTGGCTACTACATGGCTCTGATTCCTTCTTGCATGCTGGTACAGAAATCAAAATCTACGCTTGCCACCTGCAGTGATGGTCGATTTCCAAAACTTGACACCATATGAGGTAGTTCTTTACAAAAGAATTACCTTCATGCCTGCTGGCAGACACACATATCCATTATTAGAATTATGCCTGTGAGCCACAGAAGTTCTTCCGCATCTCAGCAATTGGCAAACTTCCTTTTCTTCTGATACAGCCATTAACTGCATTTTCCTTTGCCTTGGTCAAACTGCAGCTGTTTATTCTGGTAGACCTTATTCACACATGCCTTCTATATCTAAAACAGCTCCCCCCCCCTCCCCCTCACTCGCACTCCCCTCCCCCCTCCACCATCAATCACTGGAAGGTACTGTTTAAATGCTGAGGGCCTTCACCCCTGTGTCTCCCACAGAGTTGTGTCTTGCCATTAGTACAGAGAAGGACACCTGTACAAGCTGACTGGACATAGGAACAATGTTTCAATTACTCTACTCTGTAAGAAAGGACACAGACAGGACATAAAAAAAACTGTAGACCTGCCAGCCTTCTCTTCATAAACTCCAAGATATTCACTACAGTTATATCAACAGGGAAGTAAACAAATAAATCAGGAAAAAGTTCGGAATGGGAGACATAATTTTGGCTATAATGTAAATGATATGGGACATGACAGGAACTTGTAACCAGGTGTATGAATTGTAATAAGGAAGTTTGCTACTGGTTCCAGGAAATAAGAGAAGTCTAAGACTAAGATTATGATCTAATAACAATAATTTCATGTGGTTCTATGACAGAAGCAAATCATTTGGTTGGACACCATTTCAGTGACTTGTGGGTCCCTAATCTACCCTATTTATCCAAGCAGGGAAAGGAGACCCACAGGTTACTGTGGAATCTGAACCATGTGTCACTCCCGGCAACTCCCCATATTGTTGAGAGGTGAAGACTAGCAGGCTGAAAATTTCTGTGGGCTGACAGGGATTTGGCCCAGTGATCTCTCTGCTTCCATGCATGTGCTGCATCACTAGACCATAGGCCCGACCAAAATTTAATTGACAATGGACAGATGATATTAGAAAATACAGGAAACCCATGGAAAAGTTACAAAAGGCCTTCACCTTGTAGCGAATGTCAAATGGCTGCTGCTGCTGCTGATGATGATGATGAGGCTGATGATGTAAATGATTATGGTGACTTGTAATGAGTAAAAGTGGCCAGAAAGAAACAATCACTTCATGGTTTTTGAGCTGCATGATAGGTCTTGCAGTGAAATGAAGTCTCATTTAATTTCAGAATATGTAGAAAAACAGTAAACTCAGAAGGGACATAATCAAAGTCAGAAAAACATACAGTTCCACATTACAAAAACATACTGAATGTGCTCAATATACAGGTGCTACTTCTTCATCTCTTATGTTCTTATGCCACAGATTATAGCTCTACAATGGAATTCACTTTTAAGCTTTACTCCATTCTATATATAAGTCATTCTATTGTTATTCTGTTTCTCTCAGATTTTCTGACCCAGTTTATAAACATACCATTTCCTGAATGAATCTTTCACTCTGTAGTGAACAGAGCACAGTTTCAAAACTTCCTGTCAGATTAAAACTGTGAGCTGGACCGGGACACAAACACTAAATCTTGAAAATCGCACGAAATGCTTTTGATGGTTGTGTTATTCAGGCAATATGCATGACTTATCCTCAGAGTTACAATTCTACCAGTACTTGTCACCCATTTTTCAAACTTCACAGGAGCTTTCCTGCATACTTATCTCATCTAGCACTCATGGAAGAAATATCAACAATGTAGTAAAGGACAGATTGCTACTTACCACAAAGAAGATATGTCCAGTTGCAGACAGGTACAATTAAAAGACACTCACAAGTAGCTTTTGGCCACAGCCTTCGGGCCTGAGATGCTGGAGATGGCGGTCATGTGTGCACGTGGTGTGCTTGCTTGCTTGCTTGTGTGTGTGTGTGTGTGTGTGTGTGTGTGTGTGTGAGAGAGAGAGAGAGAGAGAGAGAGAGAGACTGAAAGCTACATGTATCTTTTAATTGTGCCTGTCTGCAATAATTTGACGTGTCTTCTTTATGGCAAGTAGCAATCCGTCTTTTCCTACATTGTTGATATTCCTACCTGGAGTTTCTGTTGTTTGACTCATGGATGTTGTAGAAGAATACCTACACGATGGTCTCCTGATTGCTTCCAGAATGAATCTTTCATTCCACAGCAAAGTGTATGCAATTTTGAAACATTCTGACACATTATAAACATGTCCCAGACCAGATAAGAGCAGTGCTTACAAATTCCAAAGTTTTGGATTCATGTTCTGTTTAATCTGCTCTTTCAACACATCTCTTCTTATTACTGAACAGCAAATACTGGGAATAAACACAGTTTTTCAAAATTCCTACACACAGAAGACATAGTAAATGATCCAGAATTTAAATCAAACACAATAACATGAATAACTTGGAAGTTGATATCCCCAGCGTACCAAAGCAGCTTATATCAGTCAATAAAGGCAAGTCCTCCAGTCAAGATTGTATACCAATTAGGTTTCTTTCAGAGTATGCTGATACAATAACTCCAAACTTCACACTGATGAAAGATCTATATCTAAAAACTGGGAAGGTGCACAAGCCACATCAATCCCAAGAAATCTAACAGCAGTAATCCGTTGAATAACAGACCCTTATCACAGACATCAATTTGCAGTAGCATTTTGGAACATATATTGTTCAAACATTATGAATTACCTTGAAGAAAATGATATATTGACAAATAGTCAGCATCATCAGAAAATATGGTTCTTGTGAAACACAACTAGCTCGTTATTCGCAAGAAGTAATGAACGCAATTGACATGTCGTCTAAAAATGATTTCACATTTCTAGATTTCTAGATGGCTTTTGGCACTGTTCCTCACAAGCAATTTCTAATCAGACTGCACATCTATGGAGTATTGTCTCAGTTGTGCAACTGGAGTCATAATTACCTGTCAGAAAGGTCGCAGTTTGTAGTTACTGATGGAAAGTCATTGAGTAAAGGATGATTGATATCTGGCATTCCTCAAGGAAGTGTTATAGGCCCTCTGCTGTAACTAATCTATATAAACAATTTAGGAGACAATCTGAGCAGCCCTCTTAGATTGTTTGCAGATGAACTGTCATTTACCATCTCATCAAGTCATAAGAAGATCAAAGCCAGCCAATTCCAAAATGATTTATACAAGACATCTGTACAGAGGGAAAAGTGGTAAATTGGCTCTAAATAATGACAAGTGTGAAGTCATCCACATGATTACTAAAAGAAATCTGCTAAATTTTGCTTACATGATAAATCACACAGACCTACAGCCTATCAATTCAATTAAATACTTAGGGTTTACAGTTATGAATAACTTAAAATTGGAATGATCACAGAGATAAAGTTGCGCGAAAAGAGAACCAAAAAATGCATTTTATTGGCAGAACACTTACAAGATGCAACAGGTCTACTAACAAGACTGCCTACACTATACTTGTCCATCCCCTTCTAGAGTATTGGAAAGCAGTACGGGATCTGCATCAAATAGGATTAATGGAAGACGTCAAAAATGTTCACAGAAGGGCACCCCATTTTGTATTATTGTGAAACAGGGGAGAGAGTGTCATGGATATGATACATGAGTTGGGATGGCAATCATTAAAATAAAGGCGTTTTTCATTCTGGAAAGATCTCTTCATGAAATTTCAATCACCACATTTCTCCTCCGAATGCGAAAATATTTTGTTGGCACCCACCTACAGAAGGAGAAAAGATCATTGTAATAAAACAACAGAGATCAGAGCTCACATGGAAACATTTAAGTGTTCATTTTTCCAAGGCACTGTTCAAGATGTTCAAAAGCAGAAAGGTACAGAAACAGCTTGAAAGTGGTTCGATAAAACCTCTGCTAGGTGCTTTATTGTAGTTGCAGAATAGTCATGTAGGTGTAAATGTATGATGCTTTTTGTAGCTCCCTTTATTCAATTTCATTTAGTCTTTATCTGTCTTACCACTAGTCACCTTTCACCATAGATCTTACTGTTTGAGATAACTCTTGTGCATGATCAGATGATGTGCTTTATATGGACTAGTGCCAAACTTGATATTGCATTACTACTGCCAATCTTGATATTGCATTAAGAATAATTATTTTTGAATAAACTGTTTCATTATGCTGTTTGCTATAATAGACATTATTCTCTTAATAATTTTCCATACAATCAAATGTTGCTGTCATGTCTTACATTAACCTTATTCTCCTCGAAAATGGATATGAGAAACTCAATACTTTTAGTCTTACGGTAGCTCCTAATTGAAGAACTAAATAACAGCAAATAAATCATTTTGTCCCAATAAAAAGACGTGTGGAATGTTATAATAATTAAAGATAATAAGGTACAGGCCTTGCTCATCAAACTGAAAGGTGGAATGCACATGAAAGAAAAGTAAGAGGCTCTATCTACCAACATAAAAGACTGAAGTCACAAATCAAGTGATGTTTTGAACTAAATGCCTTTCTTTAATAGGCTTGTTCTCATAGTGGAAGCAGGATGTTAGTACAGTTTCCAATTTTTCTCCCTCCACAATGCCCTGTCACTTTATTCACACTTTCCTCCCTGCTTCAGAGGCAGACATTTGGATTCAGAAACCTTAAGATTTAACAACTTTTTTTATTTGTTGCTGTATGCTGCTGTCTCGTTTTATGGGAATAATTAGAACTTTTATTTAATTTTAATAAAAATATTATTTTATTTTTGATTACTGTTTTGAAAAAATAAATGTCCTTTACTTTCCCACTCCACATATGGATGGAGTGCACCCACTTGTCCTAAGAGATGATTATTTGTGTATGTGTATGTGTATTCTTTTAAGTCTCATTAAAAATAAAGGTACTCGGTGGGTTGCACAATTTCACAAACACATTTCTTCATACTTCACAGTCATTCTCTACACGATATTTCAACTCCTGTTCTCAACCATAAAAAATGTTTCATGAGTATTCAAGCACAATGCGCAGTAATCAAAACCTATAATGTTGTATAATTTTCATCCTGCTTTGTATTTTTCATTGATATGTAAATTTAAAGTGACAAGCCTGAATTTTGAAAATATCTGAAGTCACATAGAATAAGAATTTTATTACCTGTTCAGTCAGAGTTGTTCATCAATAGATTTAAAGCATTCTACTTATACTATATTCATCTCGGTGTGCTCTGTACACTAAAATAAGTGATTTTTCAATGCCAGTGAGTCAAATCATGTACCCACCTTGAATTTTCATTGGTTTAACATACAAACGCACACACAAACAGAGAAAAAGAAGATAATAAAATGTACATGCAGAAAGGGATTGAAGTGCAGAGGACTAGTGCAGATAATAAAACTTATGTCCATAAATATCATTTTGTATTACTATTCTGAAACACAGGACAACTGTTTAAATGCAGAGCCAAGCTCTGTGTATCAGCAGTTCTTTATTGTAGAAACTAAAATTTTGCAATAAAATGAAAAATCTGATAATGAGTGTCCTGAAACTCTCCTGATCCAAGCATTTGCATTCGTTAAGAACAAACACACACAGTTAACACTTATCCAGCTACTTGCCTGCTGCACAATTGCTATGAGACGTGAATACAGCTGTCAGCATATTTGTTGTGTGACAACTGCTATACTCTGCCTGCAACTTTCTCAGACACTATTTCATCAGCGAGAATGACTAGAACCTACAGTAACAAAAAGTATGTGAGAAGTGCACAAAATTATTTCCGAAAAAGACCAATGAATAAAAGTTCAGAGATATGCGAGACTTTAATAGTTGAGACAATACCTTTAAAGTTGAAGAAAAACTGTACAAACTAATTATGATGTTGCAGTCTTACTAGATGGGTACATTTCTTTTTTAACAATAATTGTAAATGTTGGTTTGTACCGAGATACTGAAGCTCCAAAAAAAATTTTTTTTTCAAATGCTGCAAAGTTATTTTATGTTGTATGTATTTTTATACAGTACATTTGACATAAAAAAACTGCAACACATTTTACACTTTTAAATGCAGCAGACCTTTCCCTAGATGATTTACCCACCTCCCTCCCCCCTACACACACACACACACACACACACACACACACACACACACACACACGTCAAACAATAAGGACGTAGCAATGGCATGCTGGGCATAATGATAGCAAACTGAGTGTGCCACCAGGTTGTTAACTTCTAGCATAATGCATTTTCTGCCTCTGCAGCTAACAACAGAAATGGTGGAGGGAGATCACAGCTATAAAGTGAGAGCTCATCAGCCTCCCACTGGCAGTCTATCAGTGTGCGTGTGATGACAGTTCTTTCTCTTGTTGAAATATTAAGTATGTCAGTAAAATATTCTGGCAGCAATTTGCCCAAGAACTCCTCATATTTTTTATTAGCAGCATATACTCAACTGGAAATTAATATAAACTTTGTCTGATATCTTATGAAAAATGAACTTTTTTTTAACAAAAGTGAGAATTAGACATATGGGCCAACTCATATTGAACAGACCCATGGAAGTAAGTATTATTTTTTTTTCTAAAATAAACTGTATCAAAACTATTGTTCTTAAATGTTGCATGGGGAAGGTGAGTTGAAGATCTGTTTTCCCCTTTAAGAGGAAATAATATTACACACCTACATGGTGAAATGTTAAAACTGCTTTGAAAACAGAGGAGCAGATACAAAAGGCAGCATGGATATGTCATGAAATTGTGTTTGGTATTGGTTTAGTAACCCATCTTTTGTGAACACATGTGGGAGATATTTTAACAACTGTGTCTTGCATTGGTACTCAGAAAGCCAATAGTGAAGTTCTGATGTCCCAGTAATGAAACCACACACAACCATGAACTAAAAACCTTTAATTATCAATTTATTTCTTATTAGCTTGTCGAATCAAATATTTCTGTCAAGTGACAATTCAATAATTTTAACATGCCACTGCATTTATACATAATACTTTTCACACAATAATTATTGATTCCTCATCCAAGAAGTGTGTTCAGAACCACCCCCTGCTCTCTCTCTCTCTCTCTCTCTCTCTCTCTCTCTCTCTCTCTCTCTCTCTCTCACACACACACACACACACACACACACACACACACACACACATGCATGCACACACCTCCCCACTCCCTCCCCATGCACACACACATGGCTGCAGTCAATTGTGAAGGTAGGAACTCTCCCTGCAGCATATACTTCAGTCCCGTATCCTCCCTGTCCTCAACCTTCATTAGTCCCCATCCTCCACCTGCTTCTGCCCCTTCAGCCCTACACACTCATTCCACCATGCCAGCAGCAAACCTGCACAGTCCTTTCTCCTTCTGCTTTCTCCCCTCCCCCAAGCACAGCCTCCAGATGCTGCACCTTTCAGTCCATTACCTGCCCTACCCCGTCCCTGTGTGCTCACACAAGCAATGGTAACATCGTCTCCCAGCCCTTCCCAGCTATCCCTCTCCCCTTCTGGCCACACCTCTTCTGAACCCCCACAACCTACCCCACCCAAGATTGCTGCTCCCTCAGGCACAGTTGCAGTTGGATCTCTGTGCCTGGAAATGAAGTGGCCGTGTGAGTATATATGTGTGTGTGTGTGTGTGTGTGTGTGTGTGTGTGTGTGTGTGTGTGTGTGTGTGTTTACACATGTGTGAAATGTGCATTTTGTATATTTCTGATGAAGGTCTTAGTCCAATAATTAAATAATGTCTAGCAGTCTTTATTCATTGCACTTGTCTGCCACTCAATGCCTTCTCTATGCGATGAGTAGCAATCTAGCCTTTTTATATTTTTGTTATTCCATCCTAAATTTTCCTTTGTTTAAACTGTATACTTCTCTTTTATGTAAGTAGTGTTAAGATGATGACATCTCTGAGGAAATCAGCACTTAATGGAATCTGTGGGACCACTAAAACTCAATGAATTTTTTCTCAGTAACACGCTGCAGTCACAATTATAATTTATTTCTGTGTGGTCTAGCAGTTTATACTTACTTTTTATTTAAATCTAAATTTTTCAAAACTCTCTAGAACAGCTCTAAGCATGTGGGAGGTATCTGTAGGTGGGAGACTTCTTCCCCACACAACTTCTCTACAGGGTACAGAAATGCATTTTTGCCTCTCCTTCTAGTTTACCTGGTGGAACAGATACTCTAATGGCACCTGTAGGTTTATAATTATGAGATTATGAATATTAACAACTGCTTTCAAATCTATTTAATGCTCATCATTGTTGGATACCATATAATTGTGGACCTTTGCTCCATACCAAAGACATCTTTACAGCCACCCAATTTATGAACACAGTTTCAAAAATAAAACACATTAAACAGTCCAGCAAGTACAATATCAATAGTGT
Source organism: Schistocerca piceifrons (assembly GCF_021461385.2). NCBI lineage: Eukaryota > Metazoa > Arthropoda > Insecta > Orthoptera > Acrididae > Schistocerca > Schistocerca piceifrons. The sequence continues at coordinate 986,599,356 of NC_060138.1, read as the reverse complement.
TTCCTCGTTTTTCACTAATTTTCAGATGGTTCTAACCATATAACTTCATAACCGCTGTTTGTTTTGTTGCAACTACACAGCTTTTGAATTTCTGCAGTACATTGTCTGATCACAGTAAATCAAAAGCTAGAATTTATTATCTGAATGTAAAACACAGAACAAGGTATCTGTAAACATCAAATCATAACCTACAAGGGAAAAGGGCGTAAAATATATGCCACGTACTGCAGCACAATTACTGAAAGCATCTGCTACAAACTAACTGTCAACACTTCTCCAAATGATGGGACACTGAAAAACATCTGACAAGAAAAGTATTATCATTTGACAAATAAACTGGAAAATGAGCTGTTAGTGTAGTTCATAAATCATAAATTCTTCAACCAGAATGGTAAATTCTTTGCATAGGAGACTAGAAAAATATTCAAGCTTAGATGTATTTTAAATTTATAATGTTTTAAATTATTTTCTTTGTGACTTTTAGTACCTTTCTTATATAATTCACAAATGGGATTTGCATTTGAAGGGTTGAAATTTCCCTCTTATTGCAGTATTTGTCTCACACCCTTCAACAACGTTACTAGTGCATTATGTGTTGTTTACTTTCTTAGGTGTTAGTACGTGGCAAAATATGAAAATGAAAATAAAGTGTTTCAAAAATATGTTGTTCACAGAGGGAGAGTCAGCTTCAGATTTGCTAGAGAGCTGTTGAACAATAATGTTAAAGAGTGATCAGCTCCTAAAATGCTGACCTACACATTATTGGTTAACTGATTGAATGTGTTGATTATATGGCTATTGCGCTCACGTAACTCATACCAGCTGATCACCTTTGCTTGAATAAGAAGTATTCTAAGGGATCTGAAATACATGATAAAATTGTTGTAACAGTACCTTCAACACCAAACTAAAATGACTCATAAAAGATTTCTTGCAAATAGTACACAAAAATTTGTTTAACAGAAGCAAGCTGAAGTCAATTATATTCAAGCAGATGCACTAAAATTAGAAGAAAATTCCAAATTTTATGCACTAATAATTCTGCAACTTGATGACAGGCCTTGAGTAAATAATGACTGACAGCTGCAAGCATCAGCTCATTTGAGTTATGTTGTACTATTAATGTGCCAACAACAAATCATCAAAGTGAATTTATACCTTGCACCTCCAGGCGAGATGTAAATTAACATCGCCATGGAAGTCATGAAGATTTTAATACAGAAGGACAATATAAGATAGCAGAAAACAATACAGCAAAGACTAAAGTATAGAGCGATGATTCACAGACATATCTTTAAAATGGATCCAGTATTAACACTGATGCCATTGTGATAGAACCAGAAACCACGTGTATTAAAAGACTTTTTGGTTTGGCTACTTCATTTTTAATGTCAAATTGCTGACTTCCTTGTAACTAAAATACTGAATGTATGGAAACAAAATGACTTTATTCGATGACTTCATCAAAAACATCTGTTTTGTTTACATTTTTGAAAAATCTGAAATTTTAAAATAATGTGTCTACTGAAATGCCACAAAAAGCTGCACTAAGTCTAACTTTTCTGAAACAGCAAAAGTTTCTAGTCACTGATTAAAACATAAATGAATATCTGAAGCTTGCAGTAAGTGATTCTTACAACCAAATAATCTAGTACATTATAAGCTTACAAAAAAGTGGTAGAATACATTACACAAATCAAGTTTGAAAGTTATGGTACATTTCACAGCAAGTACATACTGCTTCATATATACAATTACCCTGCAGTGCCAACTACTTTAACAAAACATACGTATGACCCCATACTTCATTTTGACTGACCTGGACTTACGACAGCTATTGGATGGAATAATAGCTGACGTGGAAAAGCCGATGTTGACGCCAACTTTAACAGTTCATTTCACAACAGGGTCAAATAAAAATTATCACTTTCTTCTGCAGAGTGTAGATGAGCCGGGTGTCACCTGTAAACAACAATCAATACATTGACATGCTTCCTGATAACTTCACATGTGTTTCCACATATGTACATCACCACAATGAAATTGTTTTGAATGTACCTCTACTCATTCACCGTTACCATTATTAGAAATCACAAGTTTCAGTTTCAAATGCTTCACTATGGAGAGTATGTTGGTATAAGGTTTCCCAGGAGCATTAAGACACATGAGACTCCTACATACATATAACCTAGGTTGTGTGCCATGATGTTTTTTGAAAAAGCATATTTTCATCTGCAGTACCTAAATGTTTCACCTAAAAATCACTGTCAACTCAAATAAAATCACTCCAGTTTCTACAAAGCCAAATTAAATGTGACCGCTGAACATGTCATTATGCACACAACTGGGATGATTTATATCACAACAGTCTAGATGGTTAAATGAGGATTAAATATTGATTTTTGCCTATTGCTTATATACTGGTTGCACAAAAACTCCCTAGAATGTTAACAATGTTGTCTGTGTTACTGTCGATTTAAGATGTTCTCTAACTGCTGCTGCTATATTTCTTGTCATATTTATGTGTTTCTTTTTCTTTTAATGGTATTGAAAATGCAAACTTCTCTCATGTAGCATAAATTACTTCTAATAAAAGGTTACAATTAAATCCTAAATGATTTTTGTCCATCTATATTGTAAATTGGTTTTTATTTTTTGAAATGAAATGTATCTGGTGTGCTACTGAGCTTGAAAGAAGAAATATTCTCCAATGAAACTGCTGAATAGTTCCCGTCCATCTTCTACTGGGTAACAAATGCCATATATTTTTCTGTTTTCACTCACATCCTCCTAGACAGCAGTCCACATTTAATTATTTTTAAAAAAGCTTAAAACATCTGAGAATTACAACTGATGATCTCCTCACTATTGCTGTACAAAAACTATGATTTCACTGGTATCTTGGCTGTGACTCATAATCCTTCATAGTTGCTGCTTTCCATCTAAGCAACTACCTACCACAGTGACTGTGTGGGTACTGCAATGTGCTGCATTGAAGCAGCCTAGATAGTGGTCATGCATTACAAAGACGGGGCCATGGAAAAGTGAATAATGGAAAATATAATTACCACACTGATACTCCTACTGGATGTTAAAGAAGGCAGCAGACTGAAAAATTTAGTTTCCACAAGATGAATGATTCAATTCATTTCCGATCTTTGAGGTAAACCGGTACTGGTATTATTATGAAAGAAAGATGGGAACAGACTAACAGAGTGAGTTACAGGTAACACACTTGACTAAATTATTATTCCGATAATGAAATATAACCAATATTAAGAACCACTGTGTGAGCCCTTGTCACAAGCTGATGAGGAGGAAATACGGAGAGTGCACAGGAAAACACAGATATTGATAACAAATGTGATGGGATATGGAAATTTAATGACAGCCAAAGCAGAGGGATAAACACCAGAGATAAATCAGGAAATACTCCAGCTTATACAGGAAATAAGAAAATATGAAAATCCTAGGGGCACAACAGGGAGACAGCAGCATTGACAGCTTAGGACTTGAAATTAACAGGAAGCGCAAACAGGGTAAAGTGGAATAGACACGAGACACATGTAAAGCAACTTGGATAGAGTAGCAAGTAAAGGTGGTGTTCTATGAAGTATACCTGACAATCCTCTTTTAAGGGTAGATAGACTGGAAGCAGTGTATCAAATGTCTAAATGATGGAGAACAACTATTCTGAGAGGATGAAGGTGATGTGGAACAAACAGTTCAACAAAGTGCTGAAAGAGCTGAGACAGCAGGACACGGTTAAGTAACTAAGCATTTCTAAAATCTGTTGGAACTAACGAAACCAGGGCAGGCATTATCATCACATCTCCTAAGATAGTGTGAGCAGATAAAATTGGAAGCAATCACGCAATCAATCTGACATGTCACACTTTTGTTTAAAATAATGTGCAAGACAGAAAGAACAGTTTTAGAGGTATTGCATGAAAATAAGTTTAGTTTCAGAAATGGAAAAGGCATCTGAGAAGTAATTTTAAGTTTGTACTTGAAAATGTAAGGAAGAAAAAAGAAAATTCAGGATCAAATCAGACAATGGAAAATCTGGGCTGGATTAACAACATGAAAAGAACAGATTGCTACTTACCATATAGAGAGGGTGATGAGAGGCAAACAGGGATGTGGAAGAATGACCGCTAAATCAGTCTGCCACTCCATGCCTCCTGTATGTGATGAGTAGCAACCTATCCTTTCCATATTGTTGAAAACTGAAGATACTTTCACAATATTTGTGGGCCTAGAGAAAGCATTTAACCATGCAAAATTGAATAAGATGTTAACAATGCTGACAGAAGGGGAGTCAGAGAATGCACTGGAAGTACTAAATGTGGACGATTGAGAAAGATAAGTCACATTGAGAAAATCACACAGTTTATTAACTTACACATCAAAGAAGCAATGAAGTGAGAGAATTTCAGAAGAGGACTACAATTGCAAAGAAAACAGACACCAATGTTAAGCTTTGCAGATGACGTACATCTTTTGGCCCAAAACAAGGAAAACTTAGAAGACTGTTGGATGGCAAGGACAGCATACATTGCATAGAATATCAACTAAAGATAAAAAAGTGACAAAATGGAAGGTTGGAGGATCTAATCTCCACTAGGTAATCCTGATTCAGATTTTCTAAGGTTTCCCTAAATTACCACATGTAAACACCAAGATGGTTTCTGTCCCACCACTGTTAAAACTAGACTGGTAAGTAAACAGTGATATCATGATTTGTCCAATGATTTTGCAAAAGTGAGCACTGGACCAAAAAATCTGTCACACTACTTTGACCTTGATAATGGCCTCAATTTGCTGCAGAAGAGAGCCCATAAGTTTCTTCCAGGTGCTTTGTCGAGTGGATACCAATCAGAGATTAAGAGCACTTGATTTTGCAAGCTAGTCACGGTGCAATATGACGCTTGTGTTTGTCAAACCAGGAATGTTTTCATGCAACACTTTGAACATAGATGTCACATTGGAAGAGAGGAGTGTTCAAAACACACTTGTCATTAAGATGTATAAGGAAGGGCAACACTGGTCATAAGGAACATTTAAATAATAATCACTGATAATTTCCTTTCTTGGCCTAAATGTAGCTGTTATACTGAACTTGACTTTATTGTTGTTGTTATTCTTGATATCACTCACAGAATATTTGTTCAAAGCATAATTACATTTATCTTTTGTATTCATAGTGTAGAATAATTACAAATATATCTGGTTAGCTGTTACTGACGTGACAGAGGAATTCCAAAGTTTCAAACATATCTTCACAGGGCTAATAACTGGAGACTGAGGATGGCTGATTTCATTCATTCATCCATATACCGTGGCCTATGGGCCCATTATACAGATAAACTTTAAAATGTGTCCAGAACGAGATTTTCATGCTGCAGAGGAGTGTGCACTGATATGAAACTTCCTGGCAGATTAAAGCTGTGTGCCAGACTGAGACGCAAACTTGGGACCTTTGCCTTTTGCGGACAAATGCTCTACCATCTGAGCTACCCAAGCATGATTTACGACCCGCCCTCACAGCTTCAATTCTGCCAGTACCAGTTTTAAAAAAAAATGTGTTTTATGTACTCCTCCTTCTGAAGACATATATAAAAAAGAAGAACAAATGTTTCCTTGCTATGTGTATCAATACATTTAAAAAATTCATTGTCATATCTCTGCTATAGTCAACACCTGTGTTGAGAAACAGTTATAGATGAATGTAATACAATTAGTTAGTTAGTTAGTTACATGTTGCATGGACCATCTTGCTCAATACATCCTAATGATGTGGAATGAGTCACTTTACATTCACATCTCAAATTAATTTTAACACATCATTACATTCTGAACATTTCTAAGGTGATGTTTATTGTTTCACAAAAAGAAAAAAAAGATATACAGATGTGAATTAAGTTATTTCTGCCCACCACCTTTTACACATTACAGTGATACGGTAATAAAGAGTTGTCAACGAGAAACTTTCTCAGTTTGCTATGAAATTTTACTTTGCTGTGTGTCAGACATATTATATCACTGCGTAAGTGATACAAAATTTTGGTTGCATAATTGTGCACACATTTTTGTGATAAAGACAACCTTCACGTGGAGTAATAAATATCATTTTTCCTTCTGGCATTATAATTATGTACCTCATTTTTCTTTTTGAACTGTAGTGGATTCTTTACGACAAACTTCACGAGTGGCTAAATATACAGTTAGCTAGAAACCTAATACTTTAAAAAAGGTATTATTTACTGTGTTATACTAAACAGTTTTTGTTTGCCTATAACTGTCTGATTAATACTTCTGAGTGACACCATATACGAGTTTTTGCAGAGATAACAGAATTGTGGTGAAACTTTTATGGCATAATCTGTATCACTTCAGGTATAGGGTTACCATCATAGTCTCGGATGTTATTGAATTTAGCGTGTGTTAAAATTCAGGAGTAAGTAAGAAACACATATTTTCTTGTTTTCTCAAAAAATTCCTGCCCCGAGATAAAGGCCTCCAAAGATGACACTGCGAACACTGTTTTGAAGATGCAAATTTCGGAAAATTTTTTAAATGCTGTATCTCTGTAACATTTCTAGATATTTAGTTAGAGTTTTTTATTTGAAAGATAATTTCTGTATGATTACAATGGTATCCTCTGTTTGGACATATCTGTCAAAGTTATTTTACTGTTGTCTTTTGAATTTTTTTTATGATTTACAGAAAAAAAATTTATTTCAAAAATGCCAATCCAGAAAACTTAGATTTTTTTCTATTGATTAGTACCACGTAGTATTATATTCTCAGTAAAGGAGAGCTTCCATTTTTAAGTTGGAGCGGTTTCATTTTTAAAAAATAATTTTTTTTAACTTTCAACTGTCTTCACTGAAGTTGTTTCTCACTAATTTTTTTGTACTTTCTTTGTTGCAGTTTTTTTTTCACTTTAAGTGTTGTTACACTTTGTTGTAGTTTGTCAGTTTCTTTGTCATGACTGTTCACTGCAAGTTTCTGTATTGTAGTTGTTCTGTATTAACTTGTTTACTGAAGAGGCTCCTAAGAAATATGAGATCATCCAGTGAGTTCTCTGTTTCTATGAGGAATTTGCCAGTTGACACAGTTACAGTGTGTTTTGTGAAAAGGACTGTTTGAAATGTCTTCTGACTGGGGCCACAGGAGAGTGAAATGTGCTGACTATTTGCTTACCCTTAAAAGAGTTATATATAAGACAAACAAAAACAGACTTTGTTAAGTTTGGGAATAAGTGTTCTCATTTGAAGACTCTGTTTCAAAGTGAAGATGTTTCCAGTGACGACTTTTTGTTTTCTAAATGTACTGACAGAATAACAACAATGACAGTATCTGAACAAGATGAAGCCTCCCATGGTCCAGATTTTGTATCAATAGAGGAAGAACTAAATACCCTGAATCAGTCAACCACATAGGTAGGTGTTAGACCTGTTAAGAAACCGTGGTCAGTGAAGTTGAGTCATAAGCTCTACGCATCAAGAAAGTGCAGAGAAATTACTATAGCTATGGACGAATACACTACAGCAAAACTGACCACACTCCTCAAAATAGAAATTCCATCTTCAGAAGAAAATGAACCAAAGAACTCTTGCCAGCAATTTTTTACAAATATCAATTCAGCTGTTGAATATTTTGCATCCTACAGTGAAAAGGTGCAAGTTTTAACTATTATTCCACAGACATTTTCAAAGAAAACAATTTTGAACCACATTCCATCAGTATCAAAGTACTTGGTAGACAAATCAAGAAATTTGAGGTCTGTAAAAGGAGTCTTTGGAAGATCGGATCCCTATTATGGGCATCCTATAGAGGCAGCTCAAGTTCAAATAGTGCAGTCATTTTATCTGGAAGATAAATGGGACTGTTCTCGTCAGAGTGCCAACTAAAAAAGACACTATAACTGTAACAGTTGAAGGTCAAAAAGTTGTGCAAGTGAAGAGGTACACGACTCGCAGTATTAAAAAAACTTTTCTAATTTATAAGAGCAACTATACAACTTCACATATTGGAAGATCAAAATTTTATGTGCTACAACCTAAGTGGGTAGCTCCACATCCACCTAGACATTTTATGTCTGTTTAGGTGTTTACTGCGTGAATTTTGAACTTTGTGTGGTAACTTTGAAGAACTTGTTGGAGCACATGACATAGACACCTTGGTTGAGCATGTGAAGTCATTAGTAGTCTGTGACGTAAAGTGAGAGACTTGTTTCTTTCAAGAATGTGGTGACTGCCCTGGAAAAGGAGGGCTGTCTCAACAGACACTTGGCCTGGAAGACATAGCAGATAACTCTGCAGAAATTATGTATGTGACATGACAGGAAAGTAAACTAATTAAGAAAACAGTTGCCTTTGACAGTTTCATTGATCAACTTAGTAAATAGTCAGTGAAAGCAGTCACACACCAGCATCTGAAGAAATTGCAACAACACATCAAATATGTGAAAGGGTGTGAAGAGGTTGAAGAACTATGTTTGGTGCTTCACTGTGATTTTGCTGAGAACTGGACTGTAATTTCCCCGCAAGAAGTACAAGGGTATCATTGGAGTAATGACCACGTTTCAATTTTTACAGGAGTGACATATTTTCAAAACATGATCACAAGTTTGTAGTTATAAGTGATGGCACAGGACATGACTTAGCACATGCTTTGCTGGCAATGCGCAAAATTCTTCAACTGCAAACAGGGGCAGAGAAGATCATCATTATTTCTGATGGTGCTCCTAGTCATTTTAAAAATAGTTACCAGCTGTTTGAATGGAGTAAGTTGCTTGTGCCAACTGATTGGGTATACTGTGCTAGTGGTTACGGGAAGGGGCCTTGTGATGGTGTAGGAGGCCTCCTGAAGCACCATGCCACAAAACATAATCTTTCCCGATCAGATACAGCTGTGATTCAGAATGCTCGGGATTTTACGAGACACGTGAAATCTTACACATCTACAGGCCTCATTCTTTTGTCCAAAGAGGAAATCGAAGAATTCCATGAGCAGAAAAAAGAAGAATGGTCGAAACAAACTACTACTGTGAAAGGAATTCAGAAGACACATTTCTGGACTCAAAGTACAGGGCAAAGTCATATTGCACACACTTTAAAGAGCTAGAAAGAAGAAATTTTCTTCGTTCATCTAACACCTCTGAAACATCAGGATAATATTCAGATTCACAAACTGAGATGGGGGATGTGTGTGTGTGTGTGTGTGTCTGTGTGTGTGTGTGACTGGTGGATTGCAAAGATTATACACACCAGTTATGAGTTAAACAAAATTGTGGTCAACTTTACGCTACCACATGGACCAGCTGCTGGATATAGGTTTCCCGCTGAAAGACAGCAGCAACACCATCAGTTCTCACTTCCTGTTCACAATGTTTTGAAGACTGTTAAGAGCTCCAGTTCCTATTGGTTCAATGGGAAGGTATCACTCTATATCATAGGAAGATATTGAAGCAATGAAACACATTTTTAGTTCATTGACTAGCTAATTTCAGTAAAAAACAGAGTGCACAGGATGAGTCTCTTACTCATCTTTCAAAACTAATATTAGGCTATGTTAAATAAGGCTAGGTTTTGATTTTTATGAGCCTGTTATGTGATAATATGGTAATAAAACAGGTTTCATGTATGTCAAAAATTTCAATTGTTTATAAAACCTGTTCAACCTAAAAAGTGGAAGCTCTCCTTTTCAGGGAATGTAGAACTATATGGTACTAATCAACAGAAAAAAATCAAAATTTCATGGATTGGCATTCCTGAAAAAAAAAAAAATTCCATAAATTATAAAAAAAGTTCAGAACACTATAGTAAATGAACTTTGACAGATAAGTCCAGATGGAGGATTTCTTTGTAATCATAAAGCAATTATCTTTGAAATAAAAAAAAAAAAAAACTGGAACTGTTCCAAAGATACAGCATTTTAAATTTTTTTCCAGAATATGCATCTTCAAAATGGTATGCACAGTGTCATCTTTGGAGAGCTGTACCTCGGAGCAGAATTTTCTTTTTTTAGAGAAAATAAAATAATACATGTTCCTTTCTTAGTGCTTCATTTTAATATATGCTAAATTCAATACCATCCAATACTATGAAGGTAAGACTTTTCCTAGCCTGTCTGAATTGATATAGACTATGCCTAAGATATTATCAGATAAAGCTTGTGCAATATATGTAAAGTGGACTGCATTATTATAAATTGTGTTTAAAATATGAAATACAAAGCTAATTTTTCTAGATTATTTATGTTACTAACTGATCTGGTAAATAAACAATACCTTCCTAAAGTAAAATCATTCACATTTTTTGCAATGAGACATAACAAATTGTCATACTGATTGTGTTGTGTCTGTATGTGCACATGTTGAGAGTATTTGTAAGTCTGCCAGATATAGTTTCTACAACATGGCACAGCTCCCAAAAGGGGTAGAAACTATTTCTCCTTTGAATGCTGTATTGAGAGTACTCTATGAAATGGGCCACTCAAGTGAAATCTGAGCTACAATTAATTCTGGAGTTCTGGCAGAAGTGTATAGCATCTTCCAATTGTGACTATGTTTCTATTCTCTTAAAATGTCTCAAATAGGCTGCTAAAAAACTGTCATGACCTGCTATTCATTTCTCTACCTGTCTACGAGAATATGCAAGGTAGTGAAAATATTCTTAATAACAAATCTGAAATATAATTTCCTTTCACAATTCATTCTTCTTCAAGGAAAAGGGCATAAGTTCAGAAAAAGAGATAATATTACTCTCTTACAAAGAATAATGAAGACTTTATTTGAGAAAAAGTTTGTAAACCTACACCTAACAGATGGAGACCTGAAACAGTTACTGCTAGCTATTGCAAAAAAGATTACAGTAAGCCTATTATAAGGCATAACACACAGTATGGGATTTGCGTCTATGCCTGTTGACAACTGTTAATATTAAGTTTTCTTATAACTTTATTTGACTGTAGTTTCATCGGTACAATAGACTCCATGTGGCATATGAATAATGTAGAACTATTTTTAATTAAATTATGTAATGTGTAATGATGCTAAGAATTCTGACACATTTACACAGCACATTCAATCATCTGAGAACTAAAAGAAGTGTATTAACAATATCTACAGAGAAAGATAAATTTGTATCTTGTATGGTATATTAGTAAAGTAAAGTTGCATGCTCTCAGGAAAAATTGCGGCTGTAGTTTCCCCTTGTTTTCAGCCATTCGCAGTACCAGCACAGCAAGGACGTTTTGGTTAGTGTTACAAGGTCAGATCAGTCAATCATCCAAACTGTTGCCCCTGCAACTACTGAAAAGGCTGCTGCCCCATTTCAGGAACCACATGTTAGTCTGGCCTCTCAACAGATACCCCTCCGTTGTGGTTGCACCTACGGTACAGCTATCTGTATCGCTGAGGCACGCAAGCCTCCCCACCAATGGCAAGTTCCATGGTTCATGTTGTGATTCTATCAGAAACAGCAAAGGGCTTAGAAGAGCAGTTGAACGGAATGGACAGTATCTTGAAAGGAGGAAATAAGATGAACATCAACAAAAGCAAAATGGAGATAGCGGAATGTAGTTGAATTAAGTCGGGTTATGCTGAGGGAATCAGATTAGGAAATGAGACACTTAAAGCAGTAAATGAGTTTTGCTATTTGGGGAGCAAAATAACTGATGATGGTTGAAGTAGAGAGGATATAAAATGTAGACTGGCAATGGCAAGGAAAGCTTTTATGAAGAAGAGAAATTTGTTAACATCGAGTATCTATTTAAGTATCAGGAAGTCCTTTCTGAAAGTATTTGTGTGGAGTGTAGCCATGTATGGAAGTGAAACATGGACGATAAACAGTTTGGACAAGAAGAGAATAGAAGCTTTCGAAATGTGGTGCTACAGAAGAATGCTGAAGATTGGATGGGTAGATCACATAACTAAGAGGAGGTATTGAATAGAATTGGGGAGAAGAGAAGTTTGTGGCACAACTTGACTAGAAGAAGGGATCGGTTCGTAGGACATGTTCTGAGGCATCCAGGGGATCACCAATTTAGTATTTGAGGGCAGCGTGGAGGGTACAAATCATAAAGGGAGACCAAGAGATGAATACACTAAGCAGATCCAGAAGGATGTAGGTTGCAGTAGGTACTGGGAGATGAAGAAGCTTGCACAGGATAGAGTAGCATGGAGAGCTGCATCAAACCAGTCTCTGGACTGAAGACCACTACAACAACATGGTATTTTAGTTGTTATTTCTTTCTTTTGTGATGCTTTGTCTTTAGACAGGGATTTGAGTACTTAGTTCTGTTTGTAGTTCCTATATATGTTGTTACTCTCTACTTATTACTGGATTTTACATTTGTTTGGATCGTTAACTGAAGCATTCCACACAAACTGTTAACTCTGACCATGGATGTTGTCGAGATGGCAGACATAAACGACTTCTCACAATCAAATGTGCACAATGTACACATCATATCAAGAATTATAGTTTTTCTCATCATGACATCACATTCATCAGCTTCATCACCTCATAACGAAACTGCATGTTTCAATCAAAACTAGACTATAACAAAACACAGACGTTGGGCTACACTGCTACTCAGTTTGGTGCCACAACCTACATTCAAAACGGTAATGTACAGGCAAAACAGATAACATCATTGATCTGTTTTCTTTCATATAATGTCACATGCCACAACATCATTATAACATAGGTCAAAGACAATGTCCAATATTGGTATGTTTAAGTAACTCTTCTATGTATGAGAAGTGGCTGCATCAAAACTCCAGTCAGTAACACCTTTATTACATAGAACACACTGGTAGTGCCATCAGACTTCAAATATAACTCTGCATTTTTTTATGAATACATTTCTTGAAACTATGAATGTGTAAACAACTGAATGATGTGTCTTGCAGAATAATGCTAGATGGTCACCACTGTCATTACCACAGATGGACTTGCACAATATTTGGAATTAAATAATTTTTTTTTCAGCTCAATTTCTGTAGGCTAAATATTAAATACTTCAGTAGATAAGTGTGAGAGTAAAAATTAGAAAGTCCAAGGTTCAATCCATGTTTTGTCCCTTGGACTTTTTCTGTCACTGATCACTTCTGGTAATGATTTCTTAATGTGAAAGATGCAAAGTTACACCATGTTTTGGGGTCCATATTACACTATAGTTTCCCCTCTAACTAAGTTGGCTCAAAGGTCAAAAGAAAGCAAGGCATACTGCCTACGATGAGAACATTCCTAATAAAGCACTGTGATATTCTAGATCTACATTCATAATATGCAAACTACTTTTTAATGCATGACATACATTCAGCATTGTAACATATTAGTTGCAATTCTATATGGAGTGCAAGAAGAATGGTTGCTTAAATATCTCTGTGTGAATTGTAATTAGACTAATCTTGTCTTAGTGTTCACTATAGGAGCAATACATATGGGGCTGTAGATTATCTCTAGACTCTTCACTTCATAAACTTCATATTATGCTTTTGCTTGATTGTTGGCTTGTATCTTGAAGTGTCTGCCAATTCAAATATTTCAGCATTTCTGCAACTTTCTTCTGAGAGCCAAGAATGTGATCATTTGTGTTGTTCTTGTGACTGACATATTGCAGTGGCAGAGAAGAGTGTTCTCAGCAAGCAGCGAGCATCACTTCATTAGGTGCTGCACATACCTACAAAACAGGCAATGCGGCATGCATGTGATGCTTGTGAAAGAACTGCGATTGGATGGTGTCTGGCCCCTACCACTCGACATGCTGAAGCATCAGTCACAAAGTGATTCTGATAATAGTATAGAATATGTTCAGTGTTCCCTTTTAGTCCTATGTGGTACAAGGCCACACACACTTGAGGAATAATCTGAGTTGGGACACAATCCATTTGCTGCTGGTCACTGCATTTTTCTGGTACCTTGCCAATAAATCGAAGTGAAGCCAAACATCCAAGCTGAGGAAACAGTCATGTTTCGAGCTCTCCATAATTGGAAAATATTTCCAATTATGGGTTCTATTATATCAAAATTCCAGTTACTTGAGTTTAACTATTTCTCATTGAAAAATAGTTTGTTTACATTGGTATGGATGTGACACATTATTACATTTAAACATTTTTCCATTCAGAACAGGTTTATTTTCATGTTTAGATGGCAGTACTGAAGATAAAGTCCCTAAAACAACTCTAACAAGTTGTATACTCCGGATTAAACTACTCAAGAAAGCTACACCTAGGAAGAAAGAGTAATTTGAGTGTGCAGGAACATAAGAGAGGAGGAAAATAGACACAAAATTGGTGTAGAAAAACAGTAGGATCATTATCTGAGGCGCTTTTTGGTAGATAAAACTTAAATCTACAGCTTCAGTACCTTACCACAACAGGAAGTCTGTAAACATAAATGTACTCATATATGAATACTGTAATCCGCAAGATAATTGACTTAACTGCTGAATTTATGAAAATAGCTGGAGACAATTGAAAGTATTTAGAGTTACTGGCATCAAAGGTATTTAATACTACTACAATGCCGGATGATTACCAGTAAGCAACTGACAATAATGGTGCAAACATGGTACAAAGCACTGAAGGGTACCTTTGAACTAAGTTAATAAAAACGGTGGGACTAAGTTAATAAAAACGGTGGGAATCAGATTATATACACCGTTTTTCCGGACTTACTGAGAATTTCAATCGAAGCAGATGGTTGTTAATGTTGTTTGCTGACGTGTCATTACACTTAACAAAGGCAAGTTTATAAGCGCCACGTATATTGCGAAAAATGCGCAGATTGGGGTACACCTTAAGTTATTCTAGAAAAGAGAAGTGTAAGAAGCAAAAAGTGGATTAAATTAACAATTAATAATACAATCGAAAAGCGCGGACAAAACATCATAAACTTGCAGAACCAACACTTTCAGCTAATCTATATACTGATATCCAGTAAGTCACAGGGTACATCTTCAGTTTTACAATTCTCTACTAACAATGCGAAAAATATCTTTCTTTTAAGCCAACTAATTGATTCATGCATTACAAACAAATGCTTTTACTTCGGACAAACACCGGCGACTTTACTTTGTTTATTTACTATCTGGCTTGACAGTTCCCATTTTGCTTGTGCCCATGTCAAAGCACTTCATCTACACATATAATCCACACTTCGTTCGGCAAGGGCAAAGATGACTCTTCGAGTTCACTACCAAATGCGTATCGGGTCAGAACGACAGCTCGCCCAGATTGGATTGTTGTTTTCTGCAGTATGTATTGGAGCTTCTACACAACGTCGCATCGCTCAGCCCCACACTGAATCACAATTGTTTTTAGAAACGGGAGCGTCTGTAGCGCAATAAATTGCAGCAACAAAAAGAAGAAGACACCTCATCTGTCTTTTCGTTGGTTTCCTAAGGACTTGAGAGGTATATACCATCATGTTATTAAAGGGCATCGTCAGGATTCGGTTGCAGACTACGAGTGTGTTAATGATTAATGTTTCGTTTTAGGAGCAGAAAATGGCTAGTGAATAGCGGACGAGAAGATCTTACTAAAAAAGATCCTGTTTACCTTTTTATATAATGTTAAGTTTTGTTTGCTGCACTTCAAAAAAACCAGTTCATGAATGCAGACAATAATAAACTCGTGTGGAATGCGGAACTTATACTGTTTGACGTCCTAAATAAACCACCTCAGCTGACGATGAGAAGGAAACTGCTACAAAAAGTTCTGCAATTCGTCTAAAGCTGTAAAATAGTCCTATGGCACAGAAGCAGCCATTTCAAATCTTTATATCTCAGTGCTAGGTACATCTGTGTCGTCAACACAGACCTGCTTTGACGATGAAGTGGTTAGATTAAGTGCAACTAATTGTGTCTTGCAAAAGCGTGTGAAGTATGAGGATGTGCAGATCGCTAGACTTCATACAAAAACATGGAAAGTGGCTATCATTTTAAGTAAAAGCTGCATAAGGATCAAGTGAAGAAGAACAGTCAAATTTTGAAGACTATAGGATCCAGATATTTGAAAACAGACGTCCTTGACTCGTTGTTAAGCCAGATTAGCATGCCACTGAAGGAGAAATGTGCTGAAGATGGAAAGACGAAAATAAGCTGTTTGCTCTAAATTTATTATATTACAACCCTCAGGCATACAGGTTTTGTCAGAATGTTTTATGCTTCCATCGCTGTGTACATTACAAAGGTATGTGGAAGGCACACAAATAAAATGGGGGTAAGTGACAAATTCCAGCTTTTAAAGTACACCGATAAACTAGTGAATATGTCACTGGATGAAATGTGTCTAATGACAAAGTAAACATATGACAGCATTTCTAACACTGTTATTAGCTTTGAGAACTTGGGATTTACATGCACTGCGTATTTCTCCCACTATTTGGCTGTTGTTTGGCGCACTTAGAATAATATAAAGATGAAGGTCGTACTTGTGGCAACAGGGGACAAGGGCTAAAACACAGTACGCCTACAGAACGACAAATGGCGTGTCGATCCATTTTGCGTGTAGAGGTACATGACTGAGCTTCTTATGTGTGAATCTATGTTTTTTTATTCCTTTGATATAAACGTGGTAAGCTGCAGTTATATCCAATTTCACAAGTGTGTTTTCACGGATGTGTTGCAGCTTGCCACTGGATTCATGATTTTTATCCCAACTTGTGCATATTTTAGAATCATTTTTCGAAACATCTACGTCTTCTGATATTACAAAAACTCTGTGAGGCAAGAAAATAATTCAAATATTTCGTAAATCACGTATGAAGAGGATGCAAAACAAACACTTTGCTTACGATGCATCTGACATTCTCCTTTCTCGCCGTTTGGAGCGCTAGTGTCGCACAAGCTGTCAAACGGTGACAACTTTTACAGCAGTGATGTCGCGACTGTTTTATCAGCCTGTGGTGTTGCTGTCAAATAATTGACCAGACTTGCAGAATGGGCTTGTAATTACTCACTTTGACCACAGACTACTCTACACAAGCTGAAGCATTCAATATGGCAACACCACACAGCTGTCAAATAGACGACCGGACTTGTAGAATGGACATCTTATTTTACGTTAAAACAACAAAGCAGTTTTACTCTCTAATACATGCAGGTGTGGGTTAACACTTGTACAAAAGAGCAACTCGCCAATATCTTACCACTTAAATATCCGCAAATGCAATTTTAACATTTGTCGAAAATTATGAAACGCGAAAGCGGAAAATTGTGTACAATGCAGAAGTTAAGTATTGTATGTAACAGGATGTGTCCTGTGCTCATACATAAACGTTATGCTACTATAGCGTCTCACACAAGTGTCTTCATGTGCTAAGTGTTCGCATAGTGTTGGTGGTTCAATCTCACATGATGTTGTCAAGTGATCTGTGGCTGTTAAAGCAGTTCCACACCCAGCCTCCAGGGGCATTTCGTTTTTGGCGCGTTTTATACTTACTCTACACATTTCTTTTATTCCTTGTTTTGTGAATTTTCCCATCCTGTAGTTTTCTCCTTGCTGTCTACTGTTACCCTTGTTAGTAAGGGTGTCGGTAGGCAATGCACCCACAAGAAAGTTCTTTCACCTCTAGACGAGTGTCTAATTGCTCGTTCTGCCTACAAGCACGTCCAACCGAAAGTTGGTCGCCAAATTTGAGGCGAAATCGACAAGTGATGAGCTTGATGTGATATGGAGCTGATTTGTGTCTAGTTTACGGGATTTTGGAGGAGCCAGCAATATCAAGACATACGGTTTGCTTGCCTCCGTTTTAGCCCAATAACCCAGTCTTGTGGTTTGCACAGGTGGAAGCAAATTTCTTCTACACCAGAGTAACTGCTGATGCCTCGAAGTTCGCCCTTATAATCAACCAATTGGACCACCACTCTGTGGCTGAGGTGCAAAACGCCATCACTGCGACTCTGCAGGCGAATTCCTATGAGAAGCTCAAGGTGGAAGTGCTACGGAGAGTCGCTGCCTCACAGGAAGGTAGAATATGCTAAATTTTTTTTACAAGAGGATAATATAGATAATAAGCCATTACAATATGTAACATATCTATGCAGCAAGATAGATACAATCACCATACTGGCCATCTCATTGCACACTCCGTGGATCAGTGGACTACCACCACAGGTAAAGACAATAGCAGCATCTCAAACAAACACGTCACTGGACGCTGTGGCAGAATTTGAGACCGTATACAGCAAGCCATCAGCTCGGCCTAGATTAGACCAGTTGCAGCACAGTGCAGCAGTATGATGGCCACAGTGACAGTAGTGTGCAGCAATTCCAACTTGCTCGCAGTGAAGGTGGAAATGTTGTGCTTACAGGTTGGCATGCTTTTGTCACAAGGTGGCAATGGAAACACAGACATTCAAGGAGTCAGTCTGCTAACAATGCTATGTCTTCTCAGAGTGAACAACCTGTGTGTTGGTATCACCAGAGATTCGGCACAAAAATGTATGGCACCATGCTTTCATTCAAATGCTGGCGATGGTCAGCCATAGATGCAACCAACTGTCCATCATCATCTCGTCGCCTATTCGTCAGCGACGGAAGTTCTGGCCTCAAATTCCTGGTGGACAATGGTTCGGACCATGATCTCTGAAGCATTGCTGCAGGAAACCAACTGCCTTCTATCAACTGACAACAATTCGACTTTCACTACCTATGCTCCAGGGGAATGGACTTGAACTTAGGATTACGCCATCCATTCACTTGGAATTTTACTGTTGCAGGCATCATGGAAGCTATAATTCGCATAGATCTCTTGGCACACTATGACCTCTTACCAAACATGGCAAACACCTGATTAGTGTTACCAGGCTAACTGCAATTCGTTTTCATCACAGTGCAGCCATCCACAGTGCAAAGTTGACATAGGCACACGAGGGTGAGTATGCTTCTCTACTAAGTCAGTTTCCAAACTTGACCATACCACCAGGAGTACATAATGAGCTACCACGCAATACGGACCACCGTATTGAAAAGATTGATGGACTGCCAGCGTCGTGCAGATCTAGTCATTTGGCACCATACCACCACACCATTGCTCGAGCAGAGTTTGACATTATGCTGCAAGAGGGCACTATCAGACCATCGAGCTGTTTGTGGACCTCTACCTTAAACCTGGTACCTAAGAAAGGTGGATATTGGTACGTGGTGCTTATCATGCACTTAATGTGGTAACAGTTATCCTGTTATCCTGTGCCATTGTTATGGGAATACAATTAAGCATCACATGGAGCAATGGTTCTCAGTGTATTGGACTCTAAAATAGCTTATCGCAGCAGCAGTGGCGGAAGAAGACATTCTGAAAACTGTATCCGAACGCCATTCGGGCTGTTTGAAAGCATGTATATTACATCTGGATTATGGAATGCAGTGCAGACATGGCAAGGGTTTATTGACTCTGTCCTTCAAGGCCTTCTATTCTGTTTTGTGTACCTAGGAGGTGGGCCCGCGTTTTTGGCCACCCCACAACAACACCTACAGGAAGTATTCAACTGTTTGGAGCATTATGGAATCATGTTGAACGTTGCTAAGTGCGTTTTTGAACAACCTGAGGATACAGAATGAGATTTTGACTGCAGCGGAGTGTGCGCTGATATGAAACTTCCTGGCAGATTAAGACTGTGTGCCGGACCGAGACTCGAACTCGGGACCTTTCCCTCACGCGGGAAGCAGCACCCCGACGGGGCGTGAGTCATGCTTGGGTAGCTCAGATGGTAGAGCACTTGCCTGCGAAAGGCAAAGGTCCCGAGTTCGAGTCTCGGTCCGGCACACAGTCTTAATGTGTCAGAAAGTTTCATATCAGAGCACACTCCGCTGCAGAGTGAAAATCTCATTCTGGAAACATCCCCAAGGCTGTGGATAAGCCATGTCTCCACAATACCCTTTCTTTCAGGAGTGCTCTTCAAGGTTCGCAGGAGAGCTTCTGTAAAGTTTGGAAGGTAGGAGACGAGGTACTGTCAGAAGTAAAGCTTTGAGGATGGGGTGTGAGTCGTGCTTGGGTAGCTCGGATGGCAGAGCACTTGCCCACGAAAGGCAAAGGTCCCGAGTTCGAGTCTTGGTCCAGCACACAATTTTGGTCTGCCAGGAAGTTTCAAACTGAGGACACCTTACTGAGATACAGAATTTCATCTGTGGGCTCTGTACCTTTAAGAGAGAAGGTTGAAGCAATTCTGCAGCTACCTAGGCCAACCACAATCAAGGAACTGAGTCGGCGAGGCCGCGAAACAGAGCATGGCTGACGCAGCACTCCTTGCACTTCCCAAACTTGATGTGCCCCTAAAGTTAGTGGTGGATGCAGACCAGATGACCATCAGTGCAGCCCTACTAGAATGGTCAGAGGGCTCATGGCTGGCATATGCCTCTCACAAACTGTCCTTATCTCAGACAAAGAGGTCTTGGCCGTATGCGAGGGTGTTAAATACTTTCAACTGCAGACTGAGGGGTGAGCGTTTACAATCTTCACTGACCATAAGCCGTTGATCTATGCATTTAAGCATAACAGCGTCAACTGCTCTCCTCGCCAATACAACAGTCTCGAATTTACAGCTCAATTTACTGACATTAAGCATATTCTGGGCACTGATAAAGTGGTGGGTTAATGTCTTTCGCATATCAACAGTGTGTCAAGCCCTACAGACTTTTCCACACTGGACCAGTCACAAAAAGATGATGAAGAGCTCTCGACGCTCGTCAACGACGCTATGTCAGCATTATGATTGCAACTCATCGACATTCCAAGAGAAGATGCCAGGCTGTATTGTTGCGTCTCCATGATAATAATTCGCATGCTACTTCCATCAGCGTTCAGAAGACAAACGTTTGACAGCATCCACAACATGTGCCTTCCAGGAATCAGTCCCACCTTTCGTCTGATGTTTCAACGCTTTGTTTGCCCGGGGATGCAAAAAGTATGTCGAGAATGTGCATGAACAAGTCTGCAATGCCAACGGTGTACGGTGTCTCGCCACGTGCATGCGCCAGTCGGTGATATTCCGAATGCAGCCGTACGTTTCGCGCATTTTCGCCTTGCTGTAGAGGGACCACTTCCTCCGTCGAATGGTCAACGTTATTTATTGACCATGATAGATCGTTTCACCTGCCTGCCAGAGGTGGTGCCCATCGATGGTGCCCATTTGACAATATTGCAGCTGAAATATTGCTGCTGAAATATTGCTCTCCACATTTGCGTCAGCATGGATAGTGAGATGCTGTAGCCCTTTATGTATCACTAATGTCACGATCGGTAGTTTGAGTTGGACTTGTTCAGACAGCTTCTCAAGTTTTGTGGGTACGTCCACTACAAGATTACCAGTTACCACCCCTCTAGGAATGGCATAATTGAGCTCCAGCATCGCTCACTGAAGGCAGCCCTCATGTACCATGACACAACTTGGACATTTGTTCTTCCTGCTGTCCTCCTTCACTCGCGAACCACATATAAACCCGACATTGATTCTTCGGCCATGGAGATGTCTTCCAGGCAAATTCATCGACGCTGATGCCCTGCATTCATCTACACACGACCATCCAAAATTCGTACATCATCTGAAGGATCATATCGCTCAGACAGCCTTCTGAGGCTTCCTGTCATGGCTCATCACCTTTTTGTATTCGGTAAGATCGAGACAGCTGTTCTCATGTCATGCTCTGTACCGACAGCGTGAAACCATTATTGCAACCTCTGTACACTGGCTCTGTCGAGTGTTATGGAAAGGTGCGTGGATGTTGGCATCTGGGCGAATGGCAAGGCAACTACCGTTTCCTTCAACAGAGTGAAACCTGTGTAGATATTCCATAAGACATTATCATCCGCAATCCCAGGAGGACATCAGAATCTTCTAGAGTCTGAGACCCAGCCCCAAGTACTGCAGCCGCTGCAAACACCTGATGCAGAACAACCACCGGCTTGGGCAACCAGTTCTGGATGTCGTGTTAATTTACCTGCTTCTTTAGTTGACACCGACGCTCCAATTCCGCTGAGGAGGCTGATAATGGCGTTTGACATGAGTGATGTCACGCTCTAGTGCAAAATTATGTGTTCGCATAGTGTCGGTGGTGCAGTGTCCCGTGATGTAGTCAAGTGAACTAAGGCTGTCAAAGCAGTTCCAATAAGGAAGGAAGGAAGATTGGGTTTAATGTCCTGCCGACACCGAGGTCGCTAGAGATGGAGCACAGGCTCAGATTGTGTCAAAGATGGGAAGGAAATCAGCTGTGCCCTTTCAAAGGAACTATCCCGGCATTTGCCTGGAGTGATTTAGGGAAATTACAGAAAACCTAGATCGGGATGACCGGATGCCAGTTTGAACCATCGTCCTCCTAAATGCGAGTCCCCCCTGAAAGCGGTTGCACACCCAGCCGTCAGAGGCTACATGTTTTTCATGTGTTATACGCCTACTCTATGTATCCCCTTTATTCCTTGCTTTATGAATTTTCATGGCCTGTTGTTTGCTCCTTGTTGTCTTATTGTTACTAGTGGCTTTGTTAACTAGTTCCCTTCGACGAAGAATTCTGTTTTGTGCAAGGGGTCGGTACATTAAAATACATCTCGTTTCTATTGTTTAGGAAGGGTGTCGGTAGACGACGCACCCACAATAAAGTTCTTACACTCCAGATGAATGGTTGATTGCTAGCCCTGGTTATGAGCACGTCCAAGCAAAAGTCAGTCAGTCAAAGTCGAGCAAAAACCGACTCTACGATTAAAACATGTGCAAAAGAATGAATCAGTAATACTACTCCCCTTTGAATGGGTGAAAATGGAATTTTAACAAATAACGAAAATTATGTTACATGAGAACTAAAATCGTGCAGCTGTTAAGTACAGTAGCAGTATGTACTCGTATGATTACGTAACAGATGAAAGACAATTTTTTCGTGGCAGCAAGTGTAATAAATGATGACAAACTACTATCATGTATTTAATGTGTGATCCACAATGTTGTTTTTAATGTTATTACACAACCTCTACTTTCAAAGAAATTTCATAATCATTTTTCTCAGTGTAAACGGTAAGACGTAGTGAGATATCTGTTCTGACAAACAACACTCCTCTGATGAGCTATTTCGATAGATTCGTTCCAGATGTTTGTACATCCAGAAGCAATTACTCAAAGCAAAAAACAGTTACGGAAAGCAGGAAAACATAGGCAATATAAACACAACTTCTATTTACGTAACGTTTTTAAATTTTTTGGGGTTGAATAAGGTTTCTTGTGGTGTTATTTGAAGTCAGTAAGCTGTGTACTTCACTTAACATTGTTTTATCGCCACAGTTTCTGTGATTACTTATTACTTGAATAAACATTTATTTGACTTGCTTTCAGCTGTACTGTGCAAGAAAGTAACAATTGTACAACTGCCAATATTTATACTAGTTTGAAATTTTGGAATTCTTTCCACTGATAACATGTACAAACATAATGATTCGTTCATTCCAGTATGGTACAACTTGACACTTCCTACAATATTAAGTACATTTTCACACACGCCATTAAAGCTTTTAATCATATTTCCTAAAAGCCACTCTTCATTTCTCTTACGAAAATCTTGCCCTCGCTTCAGTATTTTTTTATTAGGATCTTTCTAAAACTCAGATTAGATGGGGAAAATTCTTCGATTACACTGCCAAGCAATTTTGGTCGAGTTCTTGGTTCTGCTGATTTACTTGCCAAGATTGAAAAGTATTAATTGTTATTAACGCCCTCTTCTTCAAATTGTTTCGCATAGATCATGGATCTCATGAATATGTAATATATGTTTATTACGTTTCTTTATACTCTCATGCTATCTTTTAATATCGTTTCTATAGCAACACATCAGTAGTAAAATTCGTCTTTCAGACAAAGCAGCGGTCTTTGGATGTCTAATCACGATTCGTATTTCCCCCAACACCGTCCTGCATTGGCAGCAGATTGTCTTCACAGCATTGCCACTTGTCACGACTCTGGCTTGTGTAACGTCGGCTGTGCTTTTACCCTGCTATAAAAGACGGATTAAGGAGCAACTATATTAAAACTTACAGGACACATGAGAGATGCAATGAATCATAAAAAGCATGCTGATAGTATGGGGTCGTAAACCAACTGCTCTTTTAGCAACTTTCTTTAAATGTTCAAAAATGTAAAACTATGCACTTCACAAAACGAAAAACGTAGTAACCTGTGACTATAATATCAATGAGTCACTGCTGGAATCGGCCAACTCATACAAATATCTGGATACAGATATGAAATGGAATGATCATTTGGGCTCAGCCGTGGGTAAAGTAGGTGGTAGACTTCGGTTTATTGGTGGAATACTAGGGAAGTGCAATCAGTCTACAGATGAGATTTCTTACAAATCACTTGTGTGACCTTTTCTAGAATATTGCTCAAGTGTGTGGTACTTCTATCAAATAGGACTAACAGGGGGCATAGAACATATACAGAAATGGCCTGGGCAAATTATCACAGGTTTGTTTATTCCTTGGGAGAGTGTCACAGAGATACTGAAGGAACTGATATGGAAGACTCTTGGAGATAGACGTAAACTATCCCGAGAAAGTTTATTCAAAAAGCTTCAAGATCCGGTTTAAATGATGATCTAGGAATATACTACAACCTTCCAAGTATCGCTCATATAGCGCTCGTGAGATAAGATTAGAATAATTACTGCACGCACAGAGGCGTTCAAACAATCATTCTTCTTGTGCTCCATAAGTAAATGGAACGGAAAACAACCATAATAAATGGTACAACGGGACGTATCCTCTACCATGCATGTCGCAGCGGTTTGTAGAGCATATACAGGGTGGTCCATTGATCGTGACTGGGCCAAATATCTCACGAAATAAGCGTCAAACGAAAAAACTACGAAGAACGAAACTTGTCTAGCTTGAAGGGGGAAACCAGATGGCGCTATGGTTGGCCCGCTAGATGGCGCTGCCATAGGTCAAACGGATATCAACTGCGTTTTTTTTAAAATAGGAACTCCCATTATTTATTACATATTCGTGTAGTACGTAAAGAAATATGAATGTTTTAGTTGGACCACTTTTTTCACTTCGTGATAGATGGCGCTGTAATAGTCACAAAAATATGGCTCACAATTTTAGATGAACAATTGGCACCAGGTAGGTTTTTTAAATTAAAATATACAACTTAGGTACGTTTGATTATTTTATTTCGGTTGTTCCAATGTGATACATGTACCTTTGTGAACTCATCATTTCTGAGAACTCATGCTGTTACAGTGTGATTACCTGTAAATACCACATTAATGCAATAAATGCTCAAAATCATGTCTGTCAACCTCAATGCATTTGGAAATACGTGTAACGACATTCCTCTCAACAACGAGTAGTTCGCCTTCCGTAATGTTTGCACATGCATTGACAGTGCGCTGACGCATGTTGTCAGGCGTTGTCGGTGGATCACGATAGCAAATATCCTTCATCTTTCCCCACAGAAAGAAATCCGGGGACGTCAGATCCGGTGAACGTGTAGGCCATGGTATGGTGCTTCGACGACCAATCCACCTGTAATGAAATATGCTATTCAATACCGCTTCAACCGCACGCGAGCTATGTACCAGACATCCATCATGTTGGAAGTACATCGCCATTCTGTTACGCAGTGAAACATATTGTAGCAACATCGGTAGAACATAACGTAGGAAATCAGCATACATTGCACCATTTAGATTGACATCGATAAAATGGAGGTCAATTATCCTTCCTCCCATAATGCCGCACCATACATTAGCCCGCCAAGGTCGCTGATCTTCCACTTGTCGCAGCCATCGTGGATTTTCCGTTGCCCAATAGTGCATATTATGCCGGTTTACGTTACCACTGTTGGTGAATGACGCTTCGACGCTAAATAGAACGCGTGCAAAAAATCTGTCAACGTCCCGTAATTTCTCTTGCGTCCAGTGGCAGAACTGTACACGACGTTCAAAGTCGTCGCCATGCAATTCCTGGTGCATAGAAATATGGTACGGGTGCAATCGATGTTGATGTAGCATTCTCAACACCGACGTTTTTGAGATTCAAGATTCTCGTGCAATTTGTCTGCTACTGATGTGCGGATTAGCCTCGGCAGCAGCTGAAACACCTACTTGGGCATCATCGTTTGTTGCAGGTCGTGGTTGACGTTTCACATGCGGCTGAACACTTCCTGTTTCTTTAAATAACGTAACTATCCGGCGAACGGTCCGTAGACTTGGATGGTGTCGTCCAGGATACCGAGCAGCATACATGGCACACGACCGTTGGGCATTTTGATCACAACAGCCATACATCAACACGATATCGACCTTTTCCGCAATTGGTAAGCGGTCAATTTTAACATGGCTAATTTATCACGAAGATAATACCGTCCACACTGGCGGAATGTTACGCGATACCACGTACTTATACGTTTGTAACTATTACAGCGCCATCTATCACAAACCGAAAAAAGTGGTCCAACTAAAACATTCATATTTCTTTACGTACTACACGAGTATGTAATAAAAAATGGGGGCTCCTACTTTAAAAAACGCAGTTGATATCCGTTTGACCTATGGCAGCGCCATCTAGCGGGCCAACCATAGCGCCATCTGGTTTCCCCCTTCAAGCTAGACGAGTTTCGATCTTTGTAGTTTTTTCGCTTGATGCTTATTTCGTGGGATATTTGGCCCAGTCACTATCAATGGACCAACCTGAATATAGCTGTAGATGTGAATCATACACACTCTAAATCATCACATCGACCCATCGCCCTGTGGATGTGTGACGAACGATATGTCGCCGTATAATCCTCCCTCTTTTGAGTGTGGAACGGGGAGTGACCAAATGTCGATACCACCAAGAGCAGAGCACAGCTGGACTATTTCTACGTCGAAGTGGCATTAGCAACTGTACTATGGCTCTCTGCAGTACGGAGGCTATCAGATGGGCCATTTGTTTATCGCTGACTGAAAGGGGTGCTTGCGGAACCCGAAGTCGCCGGGAACTGAAGGGAATTTGGGCGGTATCTGCCGTCTTGTTAGAGCGAACGAGCCTCTGGAAGGTTCCGACGTTTTAGTTGGACCTTCATTGTGGTAGGTGGCTACAGTGGCAGCTCTACAGGTGCTGGAGTAAGTGTCCCTGGCGGAGGTTTCTCTGTGTGCCAGTCGAAAATACGAGTCCATGGTGGACGAGAAAGTGGGGTGCCCAGTAGCCTATGTACAAGGTAGGTATGTTATATTTTTCGACCTATTCGTGTAATAAAATCTAGGTGAGGTGGAGATTCGGGTGTTGATAAGCTGATATTGCTGATGTAACTGGATTATCCATATCTTGATTCCCTGACAGTTTCAGGAAAGTTTTCCTTTGAGATTTGCTCTCACAACGGGGTTCTAAGTGGGGGAAATGCATGTGTTGTCTCCGGAAGCACTTCGTATGTAACATATGCAGGCTTCCCTCTCTCAATGGAGACTGTTGTGTCTTCGCCGTCTTGCAGTATTTCGATGATGTGCAAGCCATATTGCAATAACCGATATGACCCAGCCTAAGAAGGAAACAGCGGCGGCTCAGTGTCGTCAATACACAACCAAAAGTGCGAAAAGGTCCATAACTCCTTGTGAAAAATATTTGCTTGATGCCATGATGGTCTGGTGCGGCTGGAGGAGTCATTGCATTGTGTGCTGCAGTGTTTGTGCGTACTCGTGAAGGATGTGGGCAGAGGGTGTCGTCACTTCTTACTTTTGTATGAGATCGGTGGGAATTCGAATTGGTTGTCTGTAGACTAAGTGACCTGGAGCTAGGTCAATATCTGTTTTTTGTAGTCCAGGCTCTTTCGCGGCACACGAGCGCTGCTTTGAACTACACGGTCGTTCTGCTACCCCATTACTCATGGGATTGTAGCTGGTAGTTTGATCACTGTGGACAGAACTAAAAAAAATATGGCGAACCAGGTGCTGACGATTTCTTCAGCCACTGTCACTGCAAATATACCAGTAACTGGCATATCTTCAAGCCAGCAGGTAGAATGGTCTGTTATTGTTAACAAGGATTTGTACCCTTTGTAGAAGGGAAATGACCCTATTATGTCCACAAGCACATACATATGTGTTGTTGCGGGGCGGCGGTGGTGGTGGTGATGATGGTGGGAGGTTAATTATATTGCCAAAAACTGCGAAACGGCGACTGACTTTGTTTTGTTGGCGAAACAAACAGCTCTTGCCAGCTGACAGCTCTGTTTTTGGCTCCTGACCAGGTAAAGCGTTGATTCACAGCATATGGGGGCAGAAAAGCGAGGTTGGGACAGGTCGTCAGCAGTTTGGAATGTATTCTCGCAGTGCACCATGGGGATGTGGTTTTTGTTTGCCTTTGGAGGGGTTACACCATAGGGCGATCTGCAGTGCTGGAATGAAAATCTCCTTCAGTATGTAGCTGGAGCTATCGCGAAATAACATTTATAACTAGATCTGTGCACAGGGCGTTCGCGATGTCTGGCCACAACACTCTGCTGATTGCATTATATACCAACGAGAGAGAAAACCTATGCCAATATTTTTAAAGCTCTTATATGGCTGAATTCCATGGTAGGTTCAAAATTGTAAAGGCTTTCTTGGCCACTTGTTGACAAACTGCCTGTTGGCTTCTGTCTTGGGTTCTTCCGTTGACATTCGCCTGATGATTTTTCTGACGTTTGGCCAGCACGAGTGGCTGGCATTGTGTAAGTTTCACCCCCCACTGCTGGTTGTGGACTGGAGCCGAGCTCGCAGCCACATACTAAGGTACGTGTACCAAATAAGGCCCACCTAACGTTTAGGATTTTCGTATTCAGTATGTGTAAGTGGTAAGATTCCGAGATCGTAAGTGCAACATCCTACAACTATATTGAGTTCAAAAATAAATGAACATTGAAAGTTTATTTAAATAATATCATCATTTTAAAGAAAATGTTTAACCCTTGCAAGTGGGCCTTGTTAGTTGACCTTGTTCCTAATATGGCCTGTAGGCACAACCTATTCATATTAACATTCTGGGGCATGTAAATGGCAGGAAAACTGTTTGAATACACTGGAAGAGTTGTAATGTCAGTTTATTTTAGAAATAAGTGGAATGAGATGATATATAGACCTTTATAATGACTTGTTTTTACAAATGCTTCATACAGAACTGTAGGTACTTACTGCTTATTAGCTCTTCAGATTTTTACATTCAATCAGCAATCAAAATTATTCTGACAGCAGTAAGTTTCCTTATCGTAATAGGAACAATAATTCTAATCATTACATTTTCAATGAACACATGAATAATGATTTGTGAAACTGGTTTGGCTCATTTAAATCATTTTTTACAGGTGGGGCACAGGAAATTTAGCACTTTGTCTTTTCGTGTCAACCCTACACAATCTTCATGCACATATTTCATACATTTTCTGCAAAGTCTCATGTCGAATATCCTGTCTTCACAGCATACGTGACAAAACCAGCCAACCTCTTGCAACACATTTTTAGATGCAGAACTGCTGCTTGCTTTAGTGGATTCTTTATTTTTGCATTTTTCTTCTGAATATTCATTACTGGGGTTGAAATTTTTTGGCGACGTGAATCTGCCTTAGACGCAGTGCTTTCGTTGGTACCATTTTTCTTTTGAGTCTGCGTGAATAGTGCCTTAGATACGACTTGCGCCTTGTGATTTAATGCCTTCTTCTGTGGTGTTTGGTTTTTGTTCTTCAGCTTTGGGGTTTGCAAAACTTCCTTGAAAGAACACTCGAGATCTTCAGGTGTGTCACTATCTTCAAGACTGAAGTCACTTGAACTAATCTTTATTGAATATGCCTCGCTTTCTGATGAACTGGAATCAATGGACTGGCACCCCTCTTTGCGGGAAGCCTTTGGGACTGATTGAGTCTCTGGCACTTTCCCTGTTTCAGGGGCAATTATCATGTCCTCTTCTAGATCAGGACGCTCTGGTGGACGAGAGGGAGCAAATGCAGTGTCTGGAATAGCTTCTGGGTCAAAAGGATAAATCTTCGTAACACGAAACCCAGACATGACATTTACTGGGGATTCTGCTTTTGGCCACACCTTGCTGAAGATTTTTCCAAACACACGTCTATTAATTGCTCTGTTTTCTTCCCTTTCATGTGTAGACCAGTACAGCTGAACTTCGTCATCCCAGTAAGACTCAGACAGCTTGAATACTGATGTATCCATGGGTTGCAGCTCATGTGTTGTGTTGCTGGCCAAGCAGTAAAGTCTGATATTGTGGTCTTCAGCAACGTCGCAAATTTCCGGGTCCAAATGTGACGATGCTCCATCAAATATGAAAATAACATATTTTTGCAGGCTTGTATTTGGCAAAATGATGTATCCATTTGATGAATGTCGCAGTATTCACTGAGCCCTTATCTGTCATTTCTACTGCAGTCCCAGGTGGCAAATAGTCTCCCCATTCTGGCTTGCGTCGCTTTCCTTTGAAAAGTATCATAGGAGGAATAACCTGTCCAATTGCATTCCCACATGAGACAATGGTAACATTTTCCCCATGTTCTGAGGCAACAAAGTGCAAGCGTCTCACACCTTTCTTGGCTAAAACACCAGGAGACTTGTAGAGTGCGAGGCGACATCCCTTTTCGTCCATATTGTTCATAAGGTAGGGTTTGTCAAATAACTCCAATTCAGACAAGACCGTTTTCAGTTTCTGAAAATGATCATTTACAATAATCTTGTTTAGCTTTGCAGCTCTTCCTGGATTCAAGTGTTGTGCCTTCCTTCTTGCAATGCCTGGGTGTCTTTGTAGGAAGAGCTTGAGCCACTTGCGTCCAGCCAATCTCTTCATCTCATTAAAAGGATTCTGCACACTATTCTTTTCACAATATACATATACACATTTTCTGAGCACTTTTGCTGTAATTGGATACCCAACTTCAGCGAGTCAAAAAATTCTTTGGCAAAGTACTCTTTCCTGAGCTTCATCCAAACAAGTTTTTCGTCCCAAACGTTTGGTTGTTAGTCCAGAACGTATGTGGTTGCGTAACGTACGTCGAGAAATCCAGTATGTTTTCGAAGCGGCTCTGACAGGCATCCCTTCAGCAACAGCTTCTACAGCTCGTTTTAAATGATCTGCATCCCATGTAGCTCGTTTTCTCTGTGGATCCATCTAAAAACAAATATTACCAGTAAGCCTGATGTTCCTGAATTAGGTTTGTAAAACTGTGATTACATATATTTTTAAAGTACCGTACTTCAATTATAGCTACTAAACGTTATTGATCTAAACGCAGATCGCCCTGTTACAAAGATTACCAAGAACGAATTTAAAATGTTTTCTTTTGACATTTCTTGCAACAACCAACTAATAGCTCGGTAAAAATGTATAAAATAATTTAGATTTAATTTACAAATAGTAAATACGTGTTACATGAGGTTTCCCAGGATACACTGAACTTAAATATGCATTGCAGTTATGCACAGCTCCATACAATAGGGTACCTAATAAGGTCCGCCCGGGCCTTGTTTGTAGCGCCACGGATGGGCCTTATTGGGAACAACCAGTTTAAAACGCGTGTGCGTTAATTGTTTAAAAAGAAACTTATTGTTAGGAAGATAATGCAACTATCTTAATACAGCACTATTTTCTGTTCATAAATACATATTTACTAGTAGAAATGCTTCATAACCGAAACGGTTGCATTAGATGAAACGTACCGTGCAAATAAGAAGCAGCTCTCCTTTGCTGAACGCCGTAGCACAACTGAAAGTAAAATGGCCGGCACGAGAGCGGGTGCGGAAATAGTTGTTGCCTTGGCCCCTAGATGTCACAAGCTGTCACTACCGAAGACATTTCGCGCTGTTTTCCAGCTTTCTATGCTAGAAAATGAGAGTGGGCTTTATTATGAACAGGGCCTTATTTGGCACATGTATCTTATATGTACCTGACGAGCCAACGTCCAAGCGCTTCTACGCGACCGTTTTCGTTGCGGTCCTCTTGCTATATGCGGCGGTTGTTCGCTGCAACATGGGAAGCCAGGGTCCATTTCAAGGGCGTACCCAGGATCTGAACTAGGGGGGAGGGGGGGGGCAGGTCATACCAGTCTCAGGAAACAAGGACTCGAGACAACATACAGCACTTCTTATTAAATAAAACAGTAAATCAGTGAAAAACTGCTTTTAATAAACATTTTAAATACAAGAATGCACTTGTACAATCCGAGAAAACATGCAGCATTTCTTATTAAATAAAACGGTGAACTAGTAAAAAAACTGCGAATATCTTCTTGGGGGGGGGGGGCAGCTGACCCCCCCCCTGCCCCTCGCTGGGTACGTCCATGGTCCATTTACCTTGTGTTTGTGTATTTCTACAGCTTCTCTGAACAACTGGGTGTGATAGTCTCATCTGCAGCCAGAACTTCTGTGTCGGCGAATTTTATTACGTGGTCAGTCTCACACAACGCGTCCTCTGCCACGGCCGATTTCTTCACCTGCCTCAAACTGCAAAGTCACTTATGTTCTGCGATCCTGGTGTTGATTGATTGTTCACTCATTCCAACGTAAACTTTTCCGTATGTGCATGGTTGTTTTTGTTGTGGTCTTCAGTCCGGAGACTGGTTTGATGCAGCTCTCCATGCTAATCTATCCTGAACAAGCTCCTTCATCTCCCAGTACCTACTGCAACCTACATCCTTCTGAATCTGCTGAGTGTATTCATCTCTTGGTCTCCCTCTACGATTTTTACCCTCCACGCTGCCCTCCAATGCTACATTTGTGATCCCTTGATGCATCAAGACATGTCCTACCAACCGATCCCTTCTTATAGTCAAGTTGTGCCACAAACTTCTCTTCTCCCCAATCCTACTCAATACCTCCTCATTAGTTACGTGATCTACCCACCTAATCTTCAACATTCTTCTGTAGCATCACATTTCGAAAGCTTCTATTCTCTTCTTGTCCAAACTGTTTATCGTCCATGTTTCACTTCCATACATGGCTACACTCCACACAAATACTTTCAGAAACGACTTCCTGACACTTAAATCTATACTCGATGTTAACGAATTTCTCTTCTTCAGAAACGCTTTCCTTGCCATTTCCAGTCTACATTTTATATCCTCTCTACTTCGACCATCATCAGTTATTTTGCTCCCCAAATAGCAAAACTCCTTTACTACTTTAAGTGTCTCATTTCCTAATCTAATTCCCTCAGCATCACCCGACTTAATTCGACTACATTCCATTATCCTTGTTATGCTTTTGTTGATGTTCATCTTATACCCTCCTTTCAAGACACTGTCCATTCCATTCAACTGCTCTTCCAAGTCCTTTGCTGTCTCTGACAGAATTAATGTCATCGGCGAACCTCAAAGTTTTTTTTTTCTCCCTGGATTTTAATACTTACTCCGAATTTTTCTTTTGTTTCCTTTACTGCTTGCTCACTATACAGATTGAATACCGAGCGAGGTGGCGCAGTGGTTAGCACACTGGACTCGCATTCGGGAGGACGACGGTTCAATCCCGTCTCCCGCCATCCTGATTTAGGTTTTCCGTGATTTCCCTAAATCGTTTCAGGCAAATGCCGGGATGGTCCCTTTGAAAGGGCACGGCCGATTTCCTTCCCAATCCTTCCCTAACCCGAGCTTGCGCTCCGTCTCTAATGACCTCGTTGTCGACGGGACGTTAAACACTAACCACCACCACCACCAGTTTGAATAACATCGGGGAGAGGCTACAACCCTGTCTCACTCCCTTCCCAACCACTGCTTCCCTTTCATGCCCCTCGACTCTTATAACTGCCATCTGGTTTCTGTACAAATTGTAAATAGCCTTTCACTCCCTGTATTTTACCCCTGCCACCTTTAGAATTTGAAAGAGAGTATTCCAGTCAACATTGTCAAAAGCTTTCTCTAAGTCTACAAATGCTAGAAACGTAGGTTTCCCTTTTCTTAATCTTTCTTCTAAGATAAGTCGTAAGGTCAGTATTGCCTCACGTGTTCCAACATTTCTACGGAATCCAAACTGTTCTTCCCTGAGGTCGTCTGTAAATAATTCGTGTTAGTATTTTGCAGCTGTGACTTATTAAACTGATAGTTCGGTAATTTTCACATCTGTCAACACCTGCTTTCTTTGGGATTTGAATTATTATATTCTTCTTGAAGTCTGAGGATATTTCGCCTGTCTCGTACATCTTGCTCACCAGATGGTAGAGTTTTGTCAGGACTGGCTCTCCCAAGGCCGTCAGTAGTTCTAATGGAATGGTGTCTACTCCCGGGGCCTTGTTTCGACTCAGGTCTTTCAGTGCTCTGTCAAACTCTTCACGCAGTATCGTATCTCCCATTTCATCTTCATCTACATCCTCTTCCATTTCCATAATATTGTCCTCAAGTACATCGCCCTTGTATAGACCCTCTATATACTCCTTCCACCTTTCTGCTTTCCCGTCTTTGCTGAGAACTGGGTTTCCATCTGAGCTCTTGATATTCATACAAGTGGCTCTATTTTCTCCAAAGGTCTCTTTAATTTTCCTGTAGGCTGTATCTATCTTACCCCTAGTGAGATAAGCCTCCACATCCTTACATTTGTCCTCTGGCCATGCCTGCTTAGCCATTTTGCACCTCCTGTCGATCTCATTTTTGAGACGTTTGTATTCCTTTTTGCCTGCTTCATCTACTGCATTTTTATATTTTCTCCTTTCATCAATTAAATTCAATATTTCTTCTGTTACCCAAGGATTTCTACTAGCCTTCGTCTTTTTACCTACTTGATCCTCTGCTGCCTTCACTACTTCATCCCTCAGAGCTACCCATTCGTCTTCTACCGTATTTCTTTCCCCCATTCCTGTCAATTGTTCCCTTATGCTCTCCCTGAAATTCTGTACAATCTCTGGTTTAGTCAGCTTATCCAGGTCCCATCTCCTTAAATTCCCAACTTTTTGCAATTTCTTCAGTTTTAATCTACAGTTCATAACAATAGATTGTGGTCAGAGTCCACATCTGCCCCTGGAAATGTCCTACAATTTAAAACCTGGTTCCTAAATCTCTGTCTTACCATTATACTGTATAATCTATCTGATACCTTTTAGTATCTCCAAGGTTCTTCCATGTATACAACCTTCTTTTATGATTCTTGAACCAAGTGTTAGCTATGATTAAATTATGCTCTGTGCAAAATTCTAACAGACGCCTTCCTCTTTCATATCTTAGCCCCAATCCATGCATGGTATGCATTATATTCTCGACATTGCAAGTGGGTCCCTTTTCTTCTTTGCAGATGTAAGATACTCTTTGATCTTCTTTGTCGGTTTGTAAATAGTTTTTACGCTGTGTTTGCGCAATATGCTGCCGATTCTGTGCGTCACTCTGGGAATGTGTGGCAGAAGGGCCGTACCCGACAATTCTTCTACTGATTTGACACTTCGCCGAGACTTTGACCATGTTATACTTCTAATATAACTTGTGGAGTACCCACTGCTCCTCAGAATACTTTCCATGTGTTGTATTTTGCGTCTGAGGTGCTGCGGCTCAAATATTCGTCTTGCTCGCGTTACGAGCGTATTAATCATGCCTCTTTTCTGGCTCGGGTAATGATTTGATAGTTTGTGCAGGTATCAGGTCCGTGTGTGCCGGTTTTCGATACACTCTGTGTCCCCCTTGAGGTGGCCGCAAAGGATGGTGAAAACCTGGGCTGTGCACATATGCGATCCACCACTGAGAGCAGATAACAACTATTGTGGCCAGTGGGTATATACGTCGCATCTTCTGTAGTACTGACAAAGGGCGTGCTTGGCCCTCTACCAATCAGTGTGCATTACCAGGTTGTCAAAGAAGAAACTGAAGGAAGAGATGAAGACTGGTACGCCTATAGGTTCTGCCATCCACAGCGGATGTCTTTGTTACACACCACGATGCCACCACTGCGCAACGAGAGGCATAGCTATCCCACAGCAGCATTATCAAGAAGCAAGCCTGGCTTGCTACCACAGAGTCATGAGCTGCATTGCTGTTAAAGGTGGAGCAGATGGAAGAAGAAGGGGAGCGGCACACGAAGGGGGTGTGTCATCCACAGTGTCTGTCAGTAACACACTAGCTGACAGTATCACACAATGAAATGTCAGCAACACGAGACAACGTACCTCCATCAGTCCATCTGACTACTGCAATCTGACACTTTGCCTGGTGTGAAGAAGATCTCTGTTGTGTGCCAATGGGGTGGGACAGAGAACCAGTGCGTATTGCCCTTACACATGTGCTGATTCCCAGATGCAACCATCTAGCATGTGATACTGCTACCCACCTGCTGCACCTGTGCACATCGGCGTGTCCTGTGGTGTGGCCGAGATGAGCTACATAGATCTCGTTTGGAAGAGAGTCCGAGATAGGAAGGTAACTTCAGTCTCAGATGAACAATCTTCAGTCACTGACAACTGCAACATTGAGCCCCCCAAATACCCTGCACTTAAGGTCCACCAAATGACCCACTGCCCTCAGGAGTGTTTGTAGAAAAGGTGCAATGCAAAGTGCAGCGAATATAAAAGATAGTCTGTGCATGTTCTTGTACAATATAATTGATGTTTTAGTTTCTGTGCTTGATTTCATTAACATACGACTGCCTGTTTGGCAAACTTGTGTTATTTCAACTAGTTGAATTTTTAATTGAGTGTGATTTACTGGCAGGTTAAAACTGTGTGCCGGACCGAGACTCGAACTCGGGGCTTTTGCCTTTCGTGGGCAAGTGCTCTACCAACTGAGCTACCCAAGCACGACTCACGCCGCCTCCTCACAGCTTTACTTCCGCCAGTACCTCATCTCCTACCTTCCAAACTTTACAGAAGCTCTCCTGCGAACCTTGCCAGACTAGCACTCCTGAAAGAAAGGATATTGCGGAGACATGGCTTAGCCACAACCTGGGGGATGTTTCCAGAATGAGATTTTCACTTCGCAGGAGAGCTTCTGTGAAGTTTGGAAGGTAGGAGACGAGGTACTGGCGGAAGTAAAGCTGTGAGGACGGAGCGTGAATCGTGCTTGGGTAGCTCAGTTGGTAGAGCACTTGCCCATGAAAGGCAAAGGTCCCTAGTTCGAGTCTCGGTCTGGCACACAGTTTTAATCTGCCAGGAAGTTTCATATGAGCGCACACTCCACTGCAGAGTGAATATCTTTTTAATTAAGTTTTTATTTATTGTAAAGACGTCTACTAATGTTAAATTGATTTGAGTGGTCTTGGTCCATCAGGTCAATGACTTAGGAAAG
The DNA here is from genome assembly GCF_021461385.2 of Schistocerca piceifrons. Classification (NCBI taxonomy): domain Eukaryota; kingdom Metazoa; phylum Arthropoda; class Insecta; order Orthoptera; family Acrididae; genus Schistocerca; species Schistocerca piceifrons. The sequence continues at coordinate 986,562,141 of NC_060138.1, read as the reverse complement.
CCATTTTTTATATCTGATGCTGTGAAGCTACCTAAAGGAAAGGGCTCTGACATTCATGTTCCCAGGCGTAATAAAGACTGCTGTACCATTGTAGGTGAATTGTATGCTAGATAATCATTATGTTTTATTTTATTCATTGATAATTTTTCTACATCGTTTTTGCCTTGTGATTTTTTGTGTAAATTGTTATCTTGATTTATGATTAACTGGTAACATAATCTGTGGTATTCTTTATGGTCAATACTTTTATGAGGAAGCTAATTTCTTTTAACATTTCACTGATATGCATGTTGGCTTAACTTTGTTTGTGTTATGGATATGATGAATCCCTGCAGTGAAGCATGTGTTAAACTGTGTACAATTTCCAACACAGTAACCATTAATAAACTTTACTGGTCCATAATAGGTGTATATTAAATACTTTTTTACAGGACCACAGTTATGGATATAGTATATTACGTATATTATATTAAGTTATGGTATAATTTAGTTATGGAATACTTGGTTCAAGTTTCATTTTCTGTTTCCATGGTTCCTTCTTTCGTTGAACATTTCCTTGATATTATGTGATACAAATATGTAAAAAATTATTGGTAACGCCCTTGCATGGCTCAATCATTGCTCATTTTTCACCAGAAGTGTAAGGTGATGAAACATCTCAATGAATTTGACCCTCATTACACCAGCAGAAGTAATGTGCATCATAAAATCTTTAAAATCAAAAACATCTAGTGGGTATGATGAAATATGAACAACGTTAATTAAAGAATGTGATTCTGAGTTAAGCAACATATTAAGCTATCTGTGTAACCAGTCGTTTATCAGTGAAATATTTCCTGAATGATTGAAATTTAAATTTGCTGAAGTTAAGTCACTGTTTAAGAATGGAGATAAAGAAATAGTGTCAAATTTCTGTCCAACTTCACTTTTGCCAGCATTTCCGAAAATGTTTGAAAAGGAAATGTACAACTGCTATATAATCATCTTAACACAAATAGCATATTGCCAAACTCGCAGTTCGGATTTCTGAAGGGTTCTGATATTGAGATGTCTATTTACTCTTACAGTGAAAATGTACTTAATTCATTAAACAAAAAATTGAAGGCAACTTGTCTATTTTGTGATCTGTCAAAGAGATTTGACTGTGTAAATCACAATATCCTTTTAAGTAAATTAGAATATTATGGTGTAAGAGGAAATGTTGCAAATGGTTGCGAAAACACACTTGACCTCTTAGCCAAAAATAATCCTGATCTAATAGAGAGCGTCATGACGGATGCAAGGATTAGTGAACACAAAGTCATTGTAGCGAGGCTCAAAACCGTATCAACCAAAACCACTAAATAAAACACAAAATATATCTATTTAAAACAGCAGATAAAAAATTCGCTTGATGCCTTCCTAAGAGAGAATCTCCATTCCTTCCAAGCTAATTATGTAAGTGTAGACCAGACTTGGGTCAAATTCAGAGACACAGTATCGACAGCAATAGATAGATTCATACCGCATAAGTTAATAAGAGACGGGACCGATACACCATGGTACACAAAACATGTCAGAACACTGTTGCAGAAGCAACGAAAAAAGTATTCCAAATTCAGAAGAACGCAAAATTCCCAAGACTGGCTAAGTTTACTGGCTAAGTTTCACGGAAGCTCGAAATTTAGTGCGGATGTCAATGTGAGATGCTTTTAATAGTTTCCACAATGAAACATTATCTCAGAATATGGTAGAAAACCCAAAGAGATTCTGGTCGTATGTAAAGTACACCAGTGGAAAAAAAGTCAATACCGTCACTGCGTGATAGCGGTAGAAATGTTACCGATGATGATGCCACTAAAGCGGAGCTACTAATTACAGTTTTCCGAAATTCCTTCAGGAAAGAAGCTGAAGTAAATATTCCAGAATTATAAACCAGAACAGCTGTTAGCATGAGTGACATAAAAGTAGATATCTTAGTTGTTGCGAAACAACTCAAATCACTTAAGAAAGGCAAGTCTTCCGGTGCAGATGGTATACCAATCAAGTTCCTTTCGGAGTATGCAGACACAATAGCGCCTTTCTTAGCAATCATGTACAACCGCTCACTTGACGAAAGGTTCCTAAAGACTGGAAAGTAGCACAGGTCACACCAATATTCGAGAAAGGAAATAGGAGTAACCCATTGAATTATAGATCCATATTACTGACCTCAATTTGCAGTAGGATTTTGGAGTATATACTGTACTCGAACATTATGAATCACCTTGACGAAAATGACTTATTGATACATAACCAACACGGATTCAGAAAATATCGTTCTTGTGCAACACAGCTAGCTCTTTGTTCCCATTAAGTAATAAGTACTGTCGACAAGGGATCTCAGATCAATTCCACATTCCTAGATTTCCAGAAGGCTTTCGGTACCGTTCCTCACAAGCGACTTTTAAGCAAATTGCGTGCCTCTGGAGTATCGTCTCAGTTGAGTGACTGGATTCGTGATTCCCTTCAGAGAGGTCACAGTTCGTAGTGATAAAAGGTAAATCATCGAGTAGAACAGAAGTGATATCCGGCGTTCCGCAAGGTAGTGTCATAGGCCCTCTGCTGTTCCTGATTTAAATAAATGATCCAGGTGATAATTTGAGTAGCCCCCTTAGACTGTTTGCAGATGATGTTGTAATTTACCATCTAGTAAAATCATCAGATGATCAATTCCAATTACAAAATGATCTAGAGAGAATTTCTGTATGGTGCGAAAAGTGGCAATTGGCACTAAACAAAGAAAAGTACGAGGTCATCCACATGGGTACTAAAAGAAATCCGATAAATTTTGGGTATACGATAAATCGCACAAATCTAAGGGCTGTCAGTTCGACTAATTACCTAGGAATTACAATTACGAGCAACTTAAATTGGAAAGACCAAACAGATAATATTTTGGAGAAGGCGAAACAAGGACTGCGCTTTGTTGGCAGAACATTTAGAAGATGCGACAAACTCACTAAAGAGACAGCCTACATTACACTTGTCCGTCCTCTGCTGGAATATTGCTGCGCGGTGTGGGATCCTTACCAGGTAGGATTGACGGAGGACATCGAAAAAGTGCAATGAAGGACAGATCGTTTCGTGCTGTCACGTAATAGGGGTGAGAGTGTCACTGATATGATACGCGAGTTGGGGTGGCAGTCAATTAAACAAAGGCGGTTTTCTTTACGGCGAGATCTATTTACAAAGTTTCAATCACCAACTTTCTCTTCCGAATGCGAAAATATTTTGTTGATACTCACCTACGTAGGAAGAAATGATCATCATAATAAAATAAGATAAATCAGACCTCGAACGGAAAGATTTAGGTGTTCCTTTTTCCCATGCGCCATAGGGCAGTGGAATGGTAGAGAGGTAGTATGAAAATGGTTCGATGAACCCTCTGCGAGACACTTAATTGTGAATTTCAGAGTAACCATGTAGATGTAGATGGTTCAAATCTTATATCTCTGGCAGGAAACAAAGGGTGTTATTAAGAAAGAGACATGTATTAAGCTGTCAGGCATCATCCAACTGGGAACCAGTTACATGTGGGATTCCACAAGGTTCCATCTTAGGGCCTTACTTTTTCTTGTATATATCAATGACCTACAACAGTAACATTACCACATGCCTAGTTTGTTTTGTTTTCTGATGATACACACATTGCAATAAACAGCAATTCAAGTGTAGTCTTAGAAAGATCGGCTAATAAAATGTTTATGGACATTAATCACTGGTTCATAGCCAATTCTTTTTCACTGAACTTTGAAAAAACATACTACATGCATTTCAGAACTTGTATGATGTATCCCATGATTATATGCCTAACATACGATGACAAGCAGACAGAAGAAGTGGACAGTGTTAAATTCTTGGGATTGCAGCTTGATAGTAAATTCAACTGGGAGGAGCACAACACAGAACTGATGAAGTGTCTAAACAGATCTCTATTTGCAATGCGAATTCTGTCAAACATAGGGGATACAAAAATGAAAAAGCTGGCATACTATGCTTACTTTCATTCCATAATGTCATATGGGATTATTTTTTGGGATAATTCATCAAGCCAAGCTAATGTTTTCCAGGCACAAAAACGTGCAATAGGACTTATATGTGGTGTGAACTCAAGGACATCCTGCAGAGGCCTGTTTAGGGAACTATGGATACTAACTTCTGCTTCACAATATATTTATATCCTTAATGAAATTTGTCATTAAAAGTATGTCACTTTTTGAAACCAACAGCTCAGTTCGTGGAATCAATACTAGAAATAAGAATAATCGTCACAAGGATTTAAAGTTACTTACTTTTGTACAAAAAGGTGTGCTTTATTCAGGAACACACATTTTCAATAACTTGCAGGAAGCTATAGAAAGGTTAACAACCAATGAAACTCAGTTTAAGAGAAGCCTAAAGGATTTATTGGTGACCAACTACTCCATTGATGAATTTCTCAGCAGAACCAACTGATTTTTTTCTGGTTTGTGCGAGTGTGTGTGTGTGTGTGTGTGTGTATAAAGTACAATCTAACTTCTGCACCATTTCAGTGCAGTAATGTGTTCATTATAAATAAGTATTGTAGTAGTTCTATTACATGTTTATTACCTTATAAATAAAAAAAACATTTTTTTAAATTTAAAATTCAGTGTATTAATGCGATCTTAGTAAATGAGTGTTGTAAAATGATTCTTTCATATAGTGTTCATTAAAAAAATGACGATCACTCCACTTGGGACCTGTGGAAGATACATTAGCTTTTTTAATTGAAAATATTTGTCATGTATTATTGTTTTTCTGTCATGTTCTACATCCTGCCTACATACCTTCAGCCTTTCTGACCTTATTTGCTTCTCTATTGAACGTAACCTCTGTGCTTTCCATTCTGGGGGCGGGGGGGGGGGATGCAGGATGATCATCAGAAAATTTGTTAGACAGCTACAGAGGCACTTTAATAGGCAAAGGTTGTCACTCATCAATTTATGGTTTACGTTTAATACATATTTCGGTTCCAGGGCAGGGATTCTTTGACTGTGCGACGTAACGCGCTCTTTCGAACATCGACGGCGGTTCTGCAACATGAATTGTCCACCTACCTCGATACTGCTGCAGATCTGCGCATGTAACTCCTGACTGCAGCTACTTAAGAGATCTCAGAAAAGCAGTGTTGAAGAAACTGAGATTTCATAACTACACGTCGGAACTCTAAAGAATAAATCGGAAATGGGTTGCTGTTCAAATTTCTAAGTACAAAGGTCCTTTTAAACTTGCATTAGGATTTTTTATTGCTATTAAGCAAGATCATCAGCCCACATGTGTTCAAATCATTTAAGTTCTTGTTCACAGTCCTCGTCACACTCAAACAGCCAGAACTTTTCCTATCCAATTCCGAAATCATTTACGAGAGTAACACAGTCAATAAACTGCTAATTACTTTTGCACTGGGCATTCAGTGGTTGTGTCTAAATAAAGTTTTTTCTGGCCATAAATACTCAATAAAAAAATTTACTTAGTACCGCCACGTTTTTAGTTCAGAGTTTACACACTTGATTTTCTCCAGAACAAAATATCTCTCGACTCTTAAAATTTCACAAATAGTTAATGGTAAACACCAGCTACCTTTATTTCTGTACCGAAACGCGGAATTTACAATATCACTTCATTTTACACATAATGCGTTCGGACACTTTCAGCATGACCGGCTCCTTCGAAAGCTAGTCCACCACTTTCTTCTTCTCTCTCTGCCTCTACAAACCCCTCTGTCTCATGCGTTAGGTGGCAAACCGTCTCACTTCTTATTGGCTAGTTCCAGAGAATGTTACTACTCTGTAAGTGCCTCTCCGCTACTTTCACACGCTGCAGTCACGTCATATGGTCATGGCGCACGTCTGCAGGACACAGCTCGCCCATTGCAGATCGTATAAGATTCTGACTGCTTATACTGGAGCCCCCATACATTCATACAAGAAACCTTTAATAGACAAATTGGCGACCGCGCCCTAGCTGCGACGCCTCAACTGGTAGTGGCAGTTTAGGCAACTTCTGTGTAGAGACCAAGTAGCTTCTGCTGGGCCACAGTGAAATTGGCAGAGCTATTGAATAAATTGGTACAGGTAGCCGGAACGTTTTTCTCTGCCCATTTCCGCTACTATCTGGAAACTTCTGTCCTGGAGCGTGGAACAGTGCTATTCACTGGATCCTCAGAAGGTGAGGTTGTCTGCTCTAGTCATCTCTTATAATATAAATCAGGTAGTTGGAATGTTTAAAAATTTTATTGAGATTGAGGTTCTAACAGTTTCTTGGAAATATAACCATGGTAAACGATTCCAGAGCATCAATTCTGGTTAGAGAGTGCAATGATGACTACCAATATTTCAATTATTTAACACGATTCTTTTTCATATTTCTACTTAGTGATGGGAGAGAGTGAATTGTTCAACCCACGTCTTGTTTCAGTTAGTTTGAATGACAAAGCGTGAATGTGTTGTGTGTATTTTATCATTTTGTCGAGTTAGAATTCTTTTTCCGTCTTTTAATTTTAAATTCAGTTCTTGCGTTCGGCGTTCCTTTGCGTTGGCTAGCTAAAGTACACTACATGCCTTACTACCACGTGGAGAGCCTTCAGCTTAACGATCTTTTTCATTCAAGTGTGCTGCTTAAATTGAATTTTGAATCGAATGAGGATTTGCTTTCATTCTATATATTTTTGAATATTTTATACCTACGAGATGGAGAATTTCTACAGAAGCTACCGAACGTGTGATTGATCACTAAAGCTAACATTTCTCTGACCTACCATGTTTCTATCTGGTCTATAAATTTATCTTTATATTCTTTTCTTGCCGTGTGCGTGTGCATGAAGATGAAATGAATCCATCCTTATAACAAACTGAGGCTTATGCCACGCATTAAGAAATAATTTTTGAAAAAAGTTATTGTGTCATACATATAATATCAAGCATTCCTATAGCGATCTTTACTGTGCATAATTGATGTTCTTATATGAATTGATTTGTTGAATAAATGTTAACTGGCTATTAAATTGCGTTTGCAACGATACTTGTGCAAATTTTGCAACTTTTAGCCTGGCTTTGGCAAAGTTAACTGATTTAATTAATGGGTTCTTTTTGGTATTTCGTTTGATGTTCACATGAAAGTTTTAGTATGAATCTAATATAACACTAGCCAGGGAGAGAGCACCCCAGTGATACAGAGCAGGCATGGTTGATTTAAGTATTAATTAATTCATAAATAAATTTATAAGGCTTACTCCAAGCAAAAGGAAATTAGGCTCGCTTTCATTCTGAGCACTCGAAAGGAATGTGTAGTGGTGCCAATAGTAGGTATCATTCCGTTTCTTGTTGCTCACTGAAAATGAAGCAGTTTTTTCCTCTCTAACAAATTCAGTTGTAAGACTAACACCTGATACAAGGAAGATCCTTCTTCCAATTTAAATACCTAAGTATGGAATTTATAAGTATCGAAAACAAAAGCAGAAGGTTGAGCAGAAGTAAATTATTTGGCAGAATGTGCAGTATGCACATATATATACGCAGTTGCATGATTAACACACATACATACAAATGAATCACTAATAGGTTCCCTATTTACATACACAAGATTAAATGTTAAGAAATGACCAAGTTATAACACACGCAAATATCTTACAGTTGTCAAGTGTATGAATTATCCGTGGAATGCACATTCATAAAACATTAAAACACTTCCCATGCCAATAAATGGAAAATATGATGGTATTTAACAAGCATATAATAATAATGTAAGATCCACCAATTGGTTTGTAGTGGTATTACACTGTGACTTAATTCAAAATAATTTCAAAATCAGATTCCCCTGTGTCACTGGAGCAGACTGAAACATAGTTTGACAAATAATGCACTGCTGCATTCATGGTAGATTCGTCCCTGGTGACTGTGAATGCAGAAACAATTACTGAAAAGAATGTCTCAAAAATCGGGAATGCAACAAATAATGCACCATACGAAGAAATTACAGGTATTGGCTGCGAATGGGCATTGATTTAAGACAATGGTGGAAGTTGAAAATTTGTGCCAGACCAGAATCTGAAGCCAGATCTCCTTCTCGTTAGGTAGATGTGCTGATCACTGCCTAGCCTCGACCGCCGACAAATGTCGCATCGATCAATCCTAAATTAAAAAATGTACGACAATTTTACATCGAACTCGGCTATATCAGAATCAAGCGAAGAAACCAATCAGATACAAACAACCGTTCGATCGTAGAAATGATAATGTAGAACAAGAAACGGAACAAAACTGAACAGAAATATCCAGATAAAAATTACAAGACAGTCTGGAAAAATCTCACCACGAATGTTTTATCAAGCGAGGTGAAGGACTCCTGGTACGGAGTCGTAAATAATGTGATAAGTACAAACGAGAAACTTGACGCTATTGGTGTACGCGACACAAATCTATGTCAAAAATGCCCATTGGGACACTCACTCACACAGATTTACATGTGGTCGCTATTTAGATGTAAGGAAGGACATCAAAAGAAAACTAACTTTGCTAAAACGAACTGATAGTAAATATGTAGAAATCACCGACTTGTTGGTCCCAGATCAGGTAGCTTATCCCGGCATGAAAAATAACACCGTAATGTGGATTTTCGGGAATTATGTCAATTACTTTAGTAACCAGAAAGGAGGTGACAGCCTACTGGAGTTCCAAACGTATATCGAATAAAAGTATTTTCGCACACTCTCATTAAAAAATCACATATTAAAATTTGGAAATATGCCAAACATCCACTTCAAGAAGTCGGGTGTAGGATAAGAAATATGTAGCTGCTCAATTTATCGCTGTGGAGAGTGTAGGGGTGATGGGTACAAGCAGGGGATTGCTTCTGAGGACGAAGTACGGTGAAGACTTCGTGGGCGACGAGGCCGGTACGGTAGCCGTGAAGGCCTCAGCAGAACCCTGAAATGTCATCCCTTGCACGCTGGCCAGGTGACACTGCAAGTAATTACATACGAAAATGATAAAGTACTTAGAACGAAAATAAAACTCGAACAAAAAAATATAAATGTCGTGTGACTAGGGCCTCCCGTCGGGTAGACCGTTCGCCGGGTGCAAGTCTTTCGATTTGACACCACTTCGGCAACTTGCGCATCGGTGGGGATGAAATGATGATGAGTAGGATAACACAACACCCAGTCCCTGAGAGGAGAAAAATCTCCGATCCAGACGCGAATCGAACCCGGGCCCTTATGATTGACATTCTGTCACGCAGACCACTTTTTTTTTCCAATCTCATTTTGTTCGCTTTGGTTCGTTGCATCTACTCGGGGCGGACGTCGTAAGACATCCGTTTAAGTTCGTTGTTGATCGATTAACTCAGTTTTTTTATAACAGAGGGCAGCTAACCCTCTGACCGAACACGCTGAGCTACCGTGCCGGCTTCCACTCAGCTACCGTGGGCGGACAAACTCGAACTAAGATTTGAAGAATTTAGATGGATTGTGGACTGTAGAGGCTCTGCAAGCAGAAATCCATGGGTCGCCAGTTTGAATTCGGCCCGGAGGAAACATTTTTACAGCTGTAGCTAGGAAGGGCAACTGATACACAAGCTAACGATTATTCTTCGCGCAAAATTCACCTTCACCGTATCGAATCTTCACCTGCGCGACCGTCAACGCAAGGAGGAGCCCGAAGCCCTTACGCGCCATGAGACCATTATGATTATTCATAGAGACAAAATGAGTAATATATGAATGATTGATATTAATACTGTAATTAGTTATATTTTGGCCACGACACAACTTATATGTATGTTTTGGACTGCCTAAAGTTTTCTAATACGTGGTATTGTATTGTAATCTGTGGTGACAAATAAACCAAATTGGAAAAAAAAGTAAACAGGAGATCCAGTCTCGAATCCCTATCTGGCACAAATTTTCAACTTTTCCGATTGTTTTCAATCAATGCCCACTCGCAGACAATGTAAATAATTCCTTTGTACTATAATTCTTAATGGCTGCTGTATCAAAATAGTATCTGTTCTTTCGGACAAGTCCGAAAGAGCAGACACCACGCACATACGATATTATAAACTCTCAATAAGGAGAAGAATTATACCCTACAACGGACTAACATCTGCGACAAAACATGGCTATATTACTTCCAAAACACATGGGCAGGGAAAGAAGAAAGTATTGTATCGGCTCAGTTAGAAGTAAATGCAGATTCAGTCTCATTGGAAGAACTGGAAGATGCAATGGTCTCCACGACAAACAGAAAGTGCTCAATAGAAGGCAAAATAAATTCGGAGCTTTTTAAATACGTGAATGAAAATCAACTCGGTGAGCCTTATCTTCTAGCATTTTTTTGTTGTTACACATCTTTTCTGGCTGTTCTGGCACGTCTTGTCGCCCGACGTTGGCTGAAATAGCAAGCACGCTCAATCAGCAGAGCACGACAGCGCTTGATATCAATATGTTCCAAACAGCCGCTCGCAATACTGCCGTTTTCCAGAGTGTCTTATCTCGGGTTCTGTGGATCACGGAGATAAGAGGTCAAGTGTTTTGAATAGCTCTTGGCCTAACGACCATTTGTGAATTATAGGAAGAACGAGCGTACTGTAACTATCCTGCAGTATAGGGTAAAATTTAAACATTACACAGTTCCTCTCGCCCAGGCAAATTGAACGAATCGGTTGTTTGTTTTGCATTAGCTGTAGTCTATGGTGGGCCTTATGAAAGTACCGTTTGCTCATGGGTGGTTCCCGAGAAAACCGCAAAATCCGGTGTTTAGCCACTGTTTGCACAGTGGACCGCAATTATCTAAATAACTAACCATCGCAAATAGCTCAAATTTTAACTCCATATTCTTCATTTGTCTAGAAATGTCATTTTCCAGTTTTAAATACTATTTGCTTGTTATCAGGATACACCCGAAAAACAATGGTTTTTGGGTACCAAAAGTATCAGTTGTGGGGATGGCAACTTCTGTAATTTATACTCATGACAAATCATCGAAATTTTACCATATGTGTTTAAGGTCATGTTCTCGGGAGAACCTTGAACCTTTTATCGATTTCATTAGCAGTTAGCGAGATCCTGAGATTCAAAATTAAAGTATTTATGCATATAAAATATGCACGTAATATCCGGTTTGAGGTGTAACTGCAGTTTTAATTGACACAGTGAACACTTGGCAAGGGTTCTGGGCTCGTCGCAAGGGTTCTGAGGTGACCAAACTATTTTCATTCAGAGGTTTTTCACCAACAAAACTTTATGACATTCTGTCATGTGTAAGGGGCACTTCACGTCTATACAGCCTATCTTGAGATGGAAGTATTCGATGGTGCTACATGGAGGCTTCAGCACCTTGAAGTTGTCGTACTAAATTCTTTGCACTCGCAAATCAAACAGCGCATTCTTTGGTACACTGAAGGTGTAGCCTAAAGACTATAACTCTAGCAAAATAATTCTAATAACAGTTTTACTCTTTTAATACACAAATAACATACACGCCGTTTCCGATGAATTGCGATCGATGAGCAAAGTATGCAGAAAAAATGTAAAGCAAACGATTTTGTGTTAACCATACTCGTATGTAGCACGTACTTATTTGTTGTTTATATGTGTCAAAGTATATAACTGTGTCGAAGTACATATATGAATAAACTGTGAAATTTTTACTGACCAATAGAATTCGTTTTATACGAGAAGGGAATCAGCCGAAAAATGCTCTTGTCGCAGCACAAAAAAGGTGAATATGTTTCTGTTGAAAAGACTGAAGAAAAGTGGGGAACCAGCTGCCTCAGTTCTCATTCCGCCTTCCTCACTAAAAATTTTGGCATTCAAATATATGCGCTTTTTTGTCCTGTAAGAGGCGAGTAGAGAGACAGTAAGGGTGAAAGAGAGAGGAGACAATGTCGCTGGGAGAGAAAGAGAGAGGAGATAGTGATGGTAGGAGATAGAAAGTGGCAGTGAAAGAGAAGGAGATATGGATGAAGGCAATAACAGTGAGTGTTAATGAGAGAGGAGATACTGATGGCCAGTGAGAGACAGTGGCAGTAAGAGGGAAAGAGAGATGGATGGAGACAGAAGCAGTGGGAGCAAAAGAGAGGGGAGACAATGTAAACGAAAAATATAGATGAGCGGAGGCCATACATGAGCTTTGGGGTGGGGAGAGGGGGAGGGGGATGTGGAAGCTTCGAGACCGTGAAATTTAACACGTAGGTATAGGGAAGACAGCATTTTGGACCGGAATTGGGAGAGACAAAATAAGTTGGACCACCCCAGAAGTTTTGAGCTGCCGAGGTACAGTGAGACAGTGATAGTGGGAAAGAAAGACAAAAGGAGGCACAGTAAATGAGAAAGCAGACAGTGGCAGCGGGATATATTGTAAATACAGGAGATATTGTAAATGAGAGACAGGAGACAGTGGCAGTGGGAGAGAAAAGCAGAAGAAGCCAACCAGAGGCACTTGATTTCATCGGTTGACTTGTATGATCTGTTTGTAAGTTACCTCTCTTCAAATGGTACGATTGCCTTATAATGACATGAACTGTCGTGTTTCGAAGAAGGAGGAAACTTCATGTTTATGTGTAAACGTTGACTCTGCATTCTATCGTTTGTGGTCCCATTTTCTGTGTGTCAAAGTCACACAAAGTTAAGGCAGTAGGTTATCACTGGGCATTCAACAACATACCATTCTTACCACATCAGGTGTCAGGACACGCATCTGGAGTCATGTTACGGGGGACAGCCGGGAATTGATGAAGGTCTGTCAGAGGAACCCCACAAGCCTTAGGCAATTGCGTGATAGTAGTCAGATGACATGAAACGGGAGGAAACCCCTCTCTGAAGCTCTCAGCCAGTGGGAGGACAATAAAATGGAGGTAAACCTAATGGACCAATAAGAATCGAGCTCTCTCTTCTGCTTCCCTTGTTTTATTATGAATCTTGCTGCCCAAGCCCCCCCCCACCCCCTCCCCTCGATCTTTAGTGAGAGGACGATGAAGTGCCAGCAGCAGCAGACACCAGCCAGTGCCCCCGGACACAAGAGGAAGAAGACTGAAAGTAAGTATGTCACATAATAATATAATTATTTCTATTATTGTTAACAAATAAACTTTCTATTGGCCACATTGATACAGAAGCACCAGCCCCCAAAAGAGTTTTCCTGCCGGCCGGGGTGGTCGAGCGATTCTAGGCACTACAGTCTGGAACCGAGCGACTGGTCATGGATGTGTGTGCTGTCCTTAGGTTAGTTAGGTTTAAGTAGTTCTAAGTTAAGTCCCATAGTGCTCAGAGCCATTTGAACCATCTGAAGCATGAGTTTCCGGATTTATCAGACCCTGTATCGTGCAGCTATACTGTACCGCCGCCACAGCAGCCACGTTAGTTCACCTACGAGTACCGTATATTTCGCCACTGCTACAGCCTCAGCAGCATCTGCTATGCCTGGAGCTGCTCTCAAAACCAGAGGCAGGTCCCGCATCATGATTACTACTGTTCGCCAGCATATGTAACGTTGCTGTAAGTAGATCTAAACGAATAAGTGTGGATCTGGATCCAGCTAATGACTTTGCCGTGGTTACTGAAGTTGAAAATGTACAATGTGTTGATTCTAAATTTCAATATGCTTAGTACAAATGGAAATATATGAACGGTAAACGGATTACATAAAGAATAAGATGACGGACGAGTATGATCCTTCCTATGCACCAAATGACGTTCAAATATTAGGATGTATAGTCACCATGAAACTTCCCCTTAGAACAATTCTACACGAGACTGTGCTTAACCTGACACACAATATTTTGTTAGCGCAACGCAATCTGACTTTCAAAAATCTCTACAAAAGAATGGCCCTGACTAACATTAAACTATACCTTCCACAAATCACTTACCTCACAAAAATCTTCGCTGCTCAAGCTACTGCAATACAGCGAGCGCCACTACTGCCAGCTAAATAAAAGATTCAAACTACTGAAGGCACTAACTACTGATAGGGATAGTTAGCAAATGAAAGATATTAATAGAGAACAAACAATGCATTTACCTTAATATCATCACAAGTCATAATATATATATCAGTTCATGACAAATTACAAATCTCCGCCATCTCTCTCCCCACATCCACCACTGCTGGCGGCACACCTCCAACTGCGCAACGCTACGCGCTGTTCACAGCCAGCTGCCTAACACTACAATGGCGAGTATTACAACAATGCAAAGCAGACACAGACTGCCCACAGCACAGCCAGTGATTGTCATACAGAGGTGGCGTTACCAATAAAAAACCTAAACAGCCTACTTACATAGAGAAAACATAAACAGCCTACTTACATAGAGAAAACATAAACAGCCTACTTACATAGAGAAAACATAAACAGCCTACTTACATAGCCCCCATGCTCCCCACAAAAATTTTTACAAATGGTGTTGGGCACTGGCCAATACAGATTTGACAAAAATTTTTCACAATTACAGTAACAAAGATATAAAATGCACACACTTATTAATATTATGTTGGTCAAAAGATCAAAATTTCTCACAGTCCATAAAGACAGTCCACATTGTTCATCACAGTAAAAATGCAGAGTTTTTCTCAAAGTCCAAGCAGTAAAAGAAAATGCACATAGAAGTAGTGGATTTCCATGCAGTCTTGAAGAAGTAGTGTTGACCTTCCAACGGAAAGACAGTGCTGACTCTCGACATGCAGACAGGTAATGGGCCACAACAGAGCAAACCCACAGCAGAGTCATTCGAAGTTTGGAAGAATATTGGTAGGTAGGTCATCACAGAGCAGACCCACTGGAGTCCTGGTAGAGATTGTGGTATTGGTGGGCCACCAGAGGTGCAGACCCACTGCAGTCCTTGTAGAGACGGCCAGCAGCCATCCGTTGCGACTGTGCAGGTGCACAATCACCATCGAAGATTCTTGCAGAGAATATAGCAAGTCCATAAACCACCACTTGTGCACTCAGAAAGTTTTTCTTTTAATTGTCCTTAGAACCAGCAATGCTGTTATCCAGTCCCTTGCTGGATTACCAACACACATGCAAACACTATCAGTCCCTACTTCTCACATATTGTCCATATACTATGACCAACAGAAACGTGTGCAGTGAAATGGAACTTACAAGTTAATAATATCATGAACTGGTGACAATTACAATTTTATATCAGAAGAATACAATAACAAAGGTACAAAATACATCATTAAAGAACATAACAATACAGATAACATTTGTAGTAAAACAGGCGTTACAAAAGAATAGAAATAAACATATACATCAGTGGAATTATGACATGAGTACATACATAAAGGATCACAATAACTTTTGAAACATCAACTTCACACATGAGCATTGAACAGAACAGAATTAATAATGTCTAACATCTTTACAAAGTAAATAACATATTATTAATGCCAATTATATTCGAGGATAACAGTATTCCTCATCATAGTGAATGTAGCTTAATATTAAAAGAAAAAAAAATTCTGTGAAACTACACAGAGACAGGAAGAAAACAAATACTCAAGGGTACACAAACACATAGTGGGATAACACAAAAGGAAAGGACAGGGTTCGTTTTCAGTGTAACATTTGGTACTGCAGTCCATCCCAAAACTTCATTCTATAGATCTTTCGTCTTATTTCAACCTTTGCTTCCACCAAAAAAATCTTATCCAAGCATGCTTTCTGTATTCTGTTCATATTTCTTTCAAAATAATTATTTCTGATTGTACAATACTCATTTGGGCCCAAATCCTTTTTATATAACTTTGCAATGCATTCTTTACCTATTCTCCATAGTCAGTTTCTCATATAGTCTACCCCCTCTTAAGCTAACTTAAATCTACTGAGCTCAGATGCTAAACTAAGGGACGAGGCAATGCAGCAGCACAAAACAATTAACACAAACATCAATGACAAAAATACAAATGCCAAAGCAATTGCAATATTACAACTCATATAGGGCACTGTGCAGCAAAAAAAAAAAAAATCTGGCTTAGCAGAGTAACACAAATTAAAGTTCAGTAGCACTATGCCTGGCAAACAGCAGCTTATATCTAAACATGACATAGCTCAAGCAAAAAAAATAGTATACTAAAGATAACAATGCAGATAAGGGAAATGTATAATCACATCTTAATGTCTAAGTAATTAAAGTGGTGCACCACAACAACTTATTGTAAAAGAAATATTACCATGTACTTGAAAAGAATATTATGTATGCAGTTACTGTTACTAGTCCCTTCTTATTGTTCTTTCCTTTCCAAGTGCTCCTTTTTTGAAGAATGTGGATCACAAAATTATTATTTAATAAATCTGTTGACAGAAAGTGTTCACATTAGCAAATGCATTTAATTTTATTTTACGAAACCAATGCTGCAACACAGCTGGAAAACAGATGTCAAATGAAATAAGCAATTACGCAAACCAAAGCATAAAAACATCATTCAATAGCTATGTGGCATTTCGTAAGTCAGTAGCTCTCAACTCACGTAGAGAGACACTTGTCGTAATCAGGTGTGCAGATGTAAAAATATTTCTCGTCATTTCATTAGTCATTTCAGTAAATATCATAAATTACGGGCTCCACAGTATGCTTTCAACAAGGAAATGTCAATAGCGAGGATAATGGCCTCCCCCTTTTTTTTTCCACTTGTGCCTCTGAAAGGCTAATGGCTTTTTTTCAGGCGGCTGTCGCCCAGGTGGGTGCCCGCGACGCATTACATGCAGGTGGTCACTTAACTTTCTTACGGAAATATTTACGACAGCAATTTTCGCTAAAGTGACAGTCTCACATAAAAATACTTCACAGGTCAAGAATTAGCGTTGCAAATCTGTAGAAACAAAATCCTATGAATATAACAGTGTCCAAAAAATGTTCAGTGGCATTGTCATACATTCACACATGATTCACACATGTCATAACTCTTAAAGTACGATTCTTGGTTTCCAACATCCTTTTTCACAAGTCAAGAGTCCCTACCCACTATTCATTACTCCTTACCTCATTATACATATACATGTTCGTCGACACTTCTTCAATATTTCATCGTGAGAAATACGTAGCATAATAAACATTCCTCAACAACATAATACACATCGTCGTCGTAATAATAACATCATAACACTTCAGTCAAATCTCAAAATCGTCGTAACTTCCTCCAATAATTTCTAAGCCTAAAATAATTCTCTGCTCATGTCAAAAGTGTCAGCTGCCTCAAACGTACTTTAAAAATCATGATCTCATACCAAATACATAATTCAAAGCTCTCATAGTATCACAATGATTCCGAAAAAATATGAACAGTTTACAAAGTACAGACAAAATACAGTTTCATAAGTGTGAAGTTATCCAACGGTGTAATTGCGTAAACATCTGTCACTGATGTAGTAAAAAACATGTTTATCTCTCAGTTAAATGATCAGATAGCTGTGTAATTTGTGTGTTAGAGAAATATGGTACCGATGTGTAAAGTTGTATAAGCAAATACCATATTAGCTAGGGCTCCTTGTGCTTGCCAAACACATGGTACACAAAGTAAGCGTGTACCCCCCTGAGGATTAATGTAATTATACCCTCAGGTGTTACAGATTACAGCAATGGAATGAAATGTATCACAGAAAACTTTCTTTGTAATTAAAAAATCTTTAAAAATAAATGTTTTAAGTACAAAATCTCTCAAATGCGTGTCCTGTAGTGCCAAATGTGCGTCTTGCTGTAAGATAATTCTCTGGAAGTGTCGTACTTATCGTCCGCCGAAAGCCAAGTTCTGCAGAAGTCAATGTACTTACCTCACAATATACAAAAGTGAAATGCTTTGCGTATAAATGTCTTAGTTATTACGCTTATTGCCGTAATGAGATAAGTACTGTGCTGTAACGTATTGTTGTGCTACGGAAAAGACAGTCTCATTGTAGCTATACCACAAAAGTTACTACTAAAACATGTTTTACTTTCCAGAATAAAACAGAAAACTGTGCAGATATAAAACAGATACACTGCAAAAGCAGCATTGTAAATTGTCACTCATTAGTAGCGTCGTGATAAAATCGTGTATCTGTCACATAAACTAACCACTGTGTCATCTGGTATCTCACAGAAACTACTTTAAATCCAGAATATATTTTCAAGTAAACCAAAATGTTGCATTAAAATCTCATTAGCAGTACTGGTAAATGTTCTAAGTATGTAAGCCTTATAGTCGTTCCATAATCGTGCAACAAACAAGCAAGAATGTACACACACAATAACACTGTGACGTCTGTTCACTATAACAATGCATTCGTCATTTCTGTTTAAATAAGTTATCTTGGTTCTTGATTGGATATTTAACTTCAAACATTGTTGTATGTTAACAGATTCTAAGTCTGACAAAGCATATTAGTAATGTGAAGCGAAAAGTTTTATGGCAATGACAAAGTTAAAAAGCAGATTATCTTTCAATAAACGGTTTTACATGTGAAATGTGGTGTAAACCTTTACTCTTCCTAGTACACAGAGTTTGAACTTGAATGCAATTGTCATATGCTATACGTCGGTAAAGAATACTGGAGTTTTTCTCAAGGTTAGCGTCTGTGTTATTTTTCTCTGAGCCAGCGGCCGCACGCGGCTGCCTGCGGTGCGAGTCATTGTCTGTCCCTTTGTTGGCGCGCGTCGTTATTGGGATTAGGAGACCTAGCTTCTACAAATTCACGTTGTCGAAAGTGCCCTGCTCTGTTTGAATCCCGCCAGTTCTGATGCAATTCAGGTCTGTCGTTACGATCATATCGTCTGTCGTCATGTCGGTAGATTCCATAGTTTCTTTCTTGTCGGTCACATGGTGGAGAATTTCTCCCTGAATCGTAACTGCGCGCTGAACTGTTGCGTCTGAAATTATTCTGTCTCCCTTGATAATAATTATTCTGGTTCCCATATTGTCTGTTTCTAAGGTAATCTCTGTCATATTCATTACTACGGAAATGCGATCTTTCTCTGTAACTATTACTCTGTCAGTGGTTGTCATACGGGTAGTGTCTGTTTTGGTCACGATTTGTGTTGTGAGAATAGCCTTGTCGTGTCCAGTTATTACTTCTTTCATCGCGGATTTGCGACGGATGTGACTGTAATTGTTGTGTTCCTGGTTTCGCGTTCCGCGATTGTCAGTGTCAATTTCTAATTCTTGTAACAGTCCCTGAAATGCTTCAATGTCGTCTTTGCAACGCCCTGCCAAAATAATGTGTCGTAAATGTTCAGGTAATTTGATTAAGCAAATGCGGATGAGTTCTGAGGGGCTGTATGGGTTTGACAGGTACTGATTCTTGTGCAACATGTCTTCAAAATATTTCACAAGACTGGAAAATTCAGATTGTTCGAAATGTTTCATCATTATTATGCTATATTTTACCCGGTCTTGTGTAGCTTGAGACCAATATGCTGAGAGGAAGGCATGGTAAAAATCTCCTTCACTGTGACAATCGTGAATTACCGATCGCATTCTTACAGCTGGTTCATTCTCCAAGTAGCCACACATAAATTCTAATCTGTGTTCTAACGACCAGTTGGGAGGAAAACAATGCGAGAATTGATGGAGCCATGCTTGTGGATGAATGTCGTTGCCAGAATTCTTAAATGTTTTGAATTTACGTGTAGTAATGAACAGCTTATAGTCAAAATCATCATGTCGGCGAGTCGCATATCGGTCATTGTTAGGTCGTGTCGGCCGTTCCATCTCAAAATTCGGTGCACATTCCCAATTTCTTTCATTACTTCCGAAATGCCCTGTGTTATTATTTTGCAGCTTTTCCGTGTTTCTAAGTCCCTCTTCCCGTGTTGGAGCGCGAGTGTCCTCTGAAATACGTAATTCTTGTATTACCTGTGTCAGCTGATCTTGTACTTCCCGGATTTCTCTTTGGTGTTGTGTATTAATTTGATTCTGATTTTGTTTGAATTTTCTTATTTGTTCATACTCTTCTGTGTCAGTGAAGGCTACGGGTCTTGTGTCATTCAGATCATCATCTACCTTTGTAGATAAGTTAGTGAATTGATCCGAAAGTTCGGCTACTTTCTCCGATAGTGTACTTATTTCCTCAGCGTGTTTTTCTGAACCAAGTTTCAGAGTATCTACTGTGTCCTTAAAGTTTTCCTGAGTTTTTGCAAGTTGCGTAACCGAATCGGTAGATGCAACTGAGTCAAATTTAACTTGCAAGGTCTCATGATTTTCATGAACAATAATTTGCAGTTCTTTTATGGCTGCTTCGTGATTCTGTAATGCATTTTCATGCCGCGAAAAAATAGGTTGAAAATGCTCACAAATTTGTGTTTTTACGTCATTACAGACTTTTTGACATTTCGATTCAATGTTATGTAACTCAGTAGTTAAATCTTCACGCGTTTGTTCAAGAGTTTGTTCCAATGAGTCTAACTTTTGAAGCTCTTGCTGTGTTTGTCTCTGATTTTGTTCCATTGTGTCTAACTTTTTAAGATTTTGTTCCACTGTATCTAACTTTTTAAGATTTTGTCCCATTTGTTTCTGATTTTGTTCAAGTGTTGTGTCTAACTTTTGTAGCTTTTGTCCCATTTGTTGCATTAACTGTAATAACAATGCACTGGTGTCTGAAACATGTTCCTCAGTGCTTTTCGGCAGTGAATTTGCACCGGCAACATTGACATTTTGACATGCAGAAAATGTGTCTTGACTTATTTGAGAAAACGGCGAGAACCCAAAACCTGAGTCTACAGTATTCGCAAAATTGTGTCCTGTCATTCCCGATTCCTGAGGCAAGCTGTTGCCGACCGATCGATCGATAATGCGCCCCTCTTCACTAATTGTTTCACTGTCCACGCCATTGTTTGCTGCCTGCTCCATTTCCCTATGAACAGTTACCAAATTACTACTTTGAACATCAGTTAATTCATTACTCGGTGGCGCTAACACACTGCTTTCATTTTCACTGTCATTTCTCAGTTTACTTTGGAGCCTAGTATTACGTTTTTCACACGCCATTATTGTCACAGTATTTCACACGACAACACAGAAAAACACAATTTGAAGATCAAAAATAAGAGAACACATTAACATAGCACTGAAAATAATATCTAGTTAATTGCAAGCGCAGCTGCGAAATACTTGGTGCAAATCTACATGCATGCCACAACTGTTTTACTGTACAACAATGAAAAACTACAACTACAAAGGAAATTCTCTCTATGATTACGCGCTACCAATAAACAATAGCTACACCAATTACACAAACTACAAGAAAAAATCAGAAGATTCCAGTGAGGTATCCTCGGCTAAGGGTCGACATATGAAACTTCCCCTTAGAACAATTCTACACGAGACTGTGCTTAACCTGACACACAATATTTTGTTAGCGCAACGCAATCTGACTTTCAAAAATCTCTACAAAAGAATGGCCCTGACTAACATTAAACTATACCTTCCACAAATCACTTACCTCACAAAAATCTTCGCTGCTCAAGCTACTGCAATACAGCGAGCGCCACTACTGCCAGCTAAATAAAAGATTCAAACTACTGAAGGCACTAACTACTGATAGGGATAGTTAGCAAATGAAAGATATTAATAGAGAACAAACAATGTATTTACCTTAATATCATCACAAGTCATAATATATATATCAGTTCATGACAAATTACAAATCTCCGCCATCTCTCTCCCCACATCCACCACTGCTGGCGGCTCACCTCCAACTGCGCAACGCTACGCGCTGTTCACAGCCAGCTGCCTAACACTACAATGGCGAGTATTACAACAATGCAAAGCAGACACAGACTGCCCACAGCACAGCCAGTGATTGTCATACAGAGGTGGCGTTACCAATAAAAAACCTAAACAGCCTACTTACATAGAGAAAACATAAACAGCCTACTTACATAGAGAAAACATAAACAGCCTACTTACAACCATAGTTGTTATGTACAATGAGACCACTCTACAATTAGCTTCATGGGACTATGTACTTAAAATATTTGAGTGTTGTACGGTTTAATGACATGTACGGTGCAATAATGATTGCTACAGACAATTACGCTGTTGACAACCATATGTAAAAGCCGTTTACTATGAGTATGTAGGCTATTTGAACAAAAATAGTATTACAATGTACCGAGTGAAGGAGTGTATAGCTTTCTGTATACTCCTCTGTGTCAGTGCACATAACGGTAGAACTTGTAAATACTGTAGAAGGTCAGTTCACAGAGAGAATACCTTTGTGGGTAATGCCGTCTATTGGCTTGAACGCCATACAGGCCGAGTTTAAGGTATACAGATGGCACTTACACGCAAAATTTTGTGCTGTCACTTGCAGCGCACCTAAAACGAATATATCACGGTGTGTCTTTGCTAAAGAATTGTTTCAGTCACAGCCCCCACCCACCCATGTCCTATCCAACAAACTAGTGAAGTGACATATATCTTCTTCATAAGGGAGTCAGAGCAAGCACATGTCATTTTAAGTGCCGCCTCCGCCACCGTCCAATTCACCTCCTCCGCCGCTGTTGCAGACACCTCCGCCGCCGCCACCGCCGCCGCTGCGGCATCCTCCAGCACTATGGAGGAGGTGGAAGAGATTAGTGTTCAACGTCCCGTCGAGATCGAGGTCATTAGAGAGGGAGCACAAGCTCGGATTAGGGAAGGATGGGGAAGGAAGTCGGCCGTGCCCTTTCAGAGGAACCATCCCGGCATTTGCCTGTCCAGCACTACTGAATGAATGTTTGATATGGGCAGTCGTTGAGACAATCCCAGGCAACCACTTTATCAGGGCTCCGACAAATAATTGCCCAGGGTGTGGCTCATTTGTCAGGGACTACCAGGTGTACCGGTATGAAATGAGCGTTTTTTTTTGTGAAAATGAAACACTAATTTTGAATTGAAAAGTAAAAACATTTTATTCAAAGTACTGACCATTGCCTTCTATACATTTTGACCACCTTTCTGGCAATTTGTGGACACCACGCCAATAGAAATGTTCGTCTTTTGAAGCAAACCAATCAGACACCCAATTTTCGAATTCTTCTTAGGAATCGAAGTGTTCCTCAGCCATTGCGTGTCCCATTGATGTAAACAAATGGTAGTCGGAAGGGGCCAAGTCTGGTGAATACGGCGGGTGGGGTAGCAGCTCCCAGCCAAGTGTTTTGATTGTATCCTGAACCAGTTTCGCTTTGTGTGCAGGTGCATTGTCGTGTAAAAAATTACTTTGCCATGTCTTCTGGCCCATTCTGGTCTTTTTTCGATCAATGCATAGTTCAAATTGATCATTTGTTGTCTGTAGCGATTAGTATTCACAGTTTCACCGGGTTTTAGAAGCTCGTGATACACCACACCTTTCTGTTCCCACCAAACACAGAGCATTGTCTTCTTGCCGAATCGATCTGGTTTTGCAGTCGATGTTGATGGTTGTCCCGGATTAACCTATGATTTCTCCCGTTTAGGATTCTTAAAATAAATCCATTTTTCATCGCCAGTAACAATTCGATGCAAAATTGATTTCTTACATGTCTTTGAAGCAAAATTTGACAAATGGTTTTTCGGTTTTCCGTCTGTCTTTCATTCAATCCATGTGGCACCCATTTTCCACACTTTTGGATCTTTCCCATAGCTTTCAAACGGTCAGAAACTGTTTCTTGTGCTACATTTAGCATTGCTGCCATTTCCTTCTGACTCAAAGTATCATCTTCATCCAATATTGCTTGCAATTCGGCGTCTTCGAACTTTTTTGGTGGTCTTCCACGTTCATTTCTTACATAAAAATCATTATTTCTGAACCCTTGAAACCATCTTTTACATGTTGTTTCTGATGGAGCATGATCACAATATGCCTCGAAAAGCATTTGATGCGACTCGGCAGCGCTTTTCTTCAAACGAAAACAAAAAAATTAATGCTTTCCGCAAATCATCACTTTCTGGTACAAAATTCGACATTGATAACATGATACAAACATATGATGTTGTTTGTTCCATGACTTGATGTATACTAAATGTCTTTTACAGATGTCATACCACACAAACAAAAAAATTAAGGCTCGTTCATAACAAATGTTCCCTATCGACACATTTGTATCTTAACGCTCATTTCATACCGGTACACCTGGTAACAGAGTCAGTGAGGTCCAACTGTCTCTAACTGAAATAAGAGTTGTGGCTTATGTACTCTGTGAACGTCTGCGTCTACACACATTATTAAAAAAAATAGTACACTGAATAGGAAAAAAATCCATTTTACAGCCAACACAATACAGTTTAACGGGTGGAGGCCCATCAGTCTGACAGCTAGCATTCATATCACAATGTTTATAGCAGGGCTCATACATAGAAAGAATACACATCACCTTTAAACACTTGAGGAAGTAAATTAAATCTGTGTGAAACGTCACATAGCGGAGGAATAAGCTGTGTAGGAAACTGGTAACAGTCTACATTATTAAAACGGTTACGTCGTTCGGTATGTTTCCTACAAATATCCAAAAGTACCGTAAGAATATTTCATTATTTCACCCATTCTGACATGAAATAGGCAGTAGTAAGTCGCTAGTCATCATCATCTTAGAATACATAACTTTTCTGGAATATCCAGAATGCCTAGTGAACCGTAAAATTACTACTGGTTCACCAAAGGTTATTAATCACAATTAATATACAAAACGTAAAGTGGAAGTAGGTGCCAAGGAATAACTGGTGAAATTACAATTTTCAGTAACACTCTTTATTCAAATTTTGTGCAAGACTTTACGATATTTAAAAAAAACAACAATCATTTAACGAATAAATCACAATTTACGATAGGAAAGGACTTTTAAATTATTAAATTATTATAAAATATTTCACGCCAGTAAAAGGCAAGTACAGGCAAGCAATTTAAAGTATACAACGCCACGCTGAATAATATTTCAAGCTCAGCTAAATATAGGTGAATTTCACTCCATTAATAAATGAATACAATTTGAATATATGACTTCACTTTTGGGCATACAAATTTCCCATTTGGTTACTACAACCGTAGCTACGGCCATCCACAACAGCCTTACTCAGGCTCATTAAATGGCGCAGAATCTAACTTGTCTGCAACATATAAAGACAATCCTGTTTACAAAAGTTCTCAAAATAGAAAAACCAAAACGCATGAGTCATGCACACGGGGGGGAGGGGGGGGGGGGCGAACACTCACAGCCAATAACATTAACATTTCCAAAATATATAAAAAAAGAAATTTTACAAATTTCTGCCAGTTAACTTACGGCAAACACACACACTCGCAAGGTAGGAGGACTTGCGAACTTTTACAACATTCTTCTTTCAAGGCAACAATTTCTACCCGCAATGAAATGGGAAACTTTTGCATGGCAAGAAAACACACAAATAACCAACTACCTGTATAAAATACATAAGCACGTTGAGCAAAATCCTTAAAAGGTACTGAATTGGAAAAAAAACACACAACAGTTTTTGCTGACTAGAAACAATATAAAAAATCCACTACGGCGTACATTAACAACCTTGCTTGATTATAGCCAAATATACATAAACACAAATTTACGTAAGTTACAGCTTCCAGATGAGCAGGAATTCGTTGTGCGATTGACTAGTTCTTACCACGAGGCAAAAGGAATTTTTATTCTTTCTTAGAGTATCTTTTACACGTGAGTCTAGTAATATTAGTTATGGCAGGCGAGAGAATGGATCAGGTCTTAGTGCCTTACATTTTAAACAGTACAGCCATTGGTGCCTTAGACTTTCACATACATGGCAGAGGCTAAAAATCTAATAACCCGTAGGTAAGCTGGGAGGGGAAAGAAGCAATCCGAACCACAGATTTACTCTGACTCCCCCCTTTCGTTGTCAAAAGGGGACAAACGGACCACCCTATGTAATATTACCACCTTCCTGCGTGTGGGCGGACGAGAATGAATGGCGGGAACCCCCTCCCCCCCCCCCCCCAAAAATACGGCTGGTGTAGTTAACAGTAATAAGTAAATTGATTTCAATTAAACTTCATAAAATCAGTTAACAATCAATACTCAACTTCTGGTGCGTTACGACTCCCAGGACTGAACCAACGCAGCACCTCCAAATGCTCTGCCGAGTCGCCCGCTGCCAGTCGTTTCAACGGACGCAGGAAGGCGCGCCGATTTTCAGAACCTCCTCACCGGTCGACAGCATACGGCCGAACTGCAGATTAGGCCCCTTGCGGACCCACGCTCAGGAAGATTCCTTTCGCGACGAGCAGTTAACGCCCCACACCGCGGAGTCGCTGGTCGCGTCGCTTACGCTGATGCCACGGTCTGCGTGCTGTCGCTCTAGCCCCGGCAGAGAAGTCGCTTCTTGATGCCCCGACTGCCAGCTCTTGACGAGAGCCCATACAGCCACTTCTTAAACCCATGCGAACAGCCCACTTTGCCCCTTTCGAGACACCGACGTCTTCAATTGCGACAACGGTGCCACCGCCAGAAAACGGAGGGCGACTGCTTCACGCTACGCGCTGTGGCGCGCTTTTCAAAGCTAACTTTACTACGGCTCACCTAGGTTAAGTCATGTTCTTGAATGCACCAAAGTATTGCAGCCACCGTTATCGCTAAATGTCGAGGTAATGTCGGCGCCTAAGGAGATGTGACTGTAGCATACACTCACTGCCCTCACGTAAGTTAACGAAAAACATAGTCGCTCCACAAAAGATTATTATCTTGTTCATTCCAATGATGAACTGGCAGCAGAGGCCAGAAGATTCATCTTTATACTTAGACTTTTTTAATTTCACGCACTGCGTAAAAAGTGTATAAACAGTGATTGATGAGTAGCTCACCCAGTTGTGAGAGAACTGGCAAAGGGCTGAGGTGCATAGCAGCTGAAGGTAAGGTGAAAAGCCACATGATGTGGTAATTTTGTTGTTTAACGTTAGCTACAGTTTAAGCAAAACAGGCTGTAAACTCATCAGTATCGGTATGATATCCAGCCAGGAATTCTATCCCATGTTCACACTAGAAAGTTCACGGTTCTGTAATGCTAAGTGATGTCATCCACAGATGAATGGTATCAACTATGTGATATGTCAATACATATTTCTGGATTATTTCGCAGCAATATTCATTCAGCTTCAGGAGTGCTATAAGATCGTACTGTCACAGCAGGAGATTTCCATGGAACGATTAAAGTATGTAACAGCAGAGAGTACATACTTCTGCAATAACACACATTTAAGAATCTACTGTACACAATTTGTTCTCTAATGTATGTTGTAGACTGTTGACTAAGGTAGCAACTGTTCGTCCATAAATTCTACGAGACATTGTGAGGCAAGCTCTTGGAGACTGCTCACCGAACTCTGCGTCCATCAGAAAAAACCGTCACTCAGTCGTATGATTTACGCTGCGCTGAAGAAGGAAATGTATGCGGCAAGTGTGCCAGATCTAGCCTCAGAACTGTGCTTTTATTTACTTCTGTTCATACACCCTGAAATATGTAAATGTTTATAAAAGTTAAGAGCTAAAACTAAGTTCTCTACAACATACCCTGTATGCCAATGTGAGCACCCAGTTGTCGTCGTGGCGGAACGTGCGAAACCTCCCCTGCACAAGAATCTTGTGGTAACCGACTGGTCATTCAGTGATGATATTGGAAACTGGAGGAGGGAGAAGAAGAGTGGGTCATTACTTCCTGATAACGCATGTGCTTTAATTGCAGGGTCTTCAGAGTGTGGAAAGACTAATCCTCTTCTAACACTATGAACACATCCTGAAGGGGTCTGCTTCGAGCATGTATATATAATTTTGCAAAAACACTATTTCAGCTAAAATATCAGCTATTGCAGGAGATATTGCTTGGCACTGAGGGGGTAACATACCAGGCGTTCAGCAAAAGCAACGATATTCCACCATCTGAAAAAGTGAAGCCAAACGGTGTATTCATATCCGGCAATGTCGCAGTGTGAAACCGGGATGAGATCAGGAAATATTTCTGCTTTGATGGCCATATGTAAATTGATACATTTTATTCGAGCCAGATAAACTCAAAAATCCCAAAGCAGGTTATTCAGAAAGGTGCAAATCTTATTATAGCTTTCGAACAGGACAGTATGAATTTAAAGCATATCTACTAAGTTGATGTAGGAACAGACATGTTCATTCAATGAATTCGTCACATTATGTGTGTGATTTTCTGGTTACTGATAAAATGAAGAAACTGAATGAGGGTTGATATAGACGAAACTTCGATGAGATTCTGCATAAAAGGCAGTTTAACGGTACGTGACCGTATCAGTGTATTGTAGGCTATGGATAAATTTGCACTTATGCAGTGCGCTTATTTACATGGAATGAAGTACAAGTCAAACATATGTTAATACGTCGATAGGAAAATCGAGGGATTCAACGCAGTTTAAAGGTAAAGACCTGGCAGTAATCGGAGACGTGCTGACAGCTTCGAACCACTTGCAGTCCTTTATGCTTGATGTCTTCCTCAATGGCGACGTCATCTTTCAGCAGTATAAGTGCCCACTTCTCGGAGCCTGAATTGTGCTACTGCGGTTTGAGAGGTATTATAATGAATTCATGTTGATGTTTCGGAGATCAAATTAGCCTGATGTAAATCCTGTGGAACGCATCTGGTTCGCTGTTGGACGCCATCACTGCGTACGCAAATCATACACACACACACACACACACACACACACACACACACACAACAAATGAAAAACTATCCAACCACAACACAAACAAAATAAAGAAAAACACTCAACAAGTGTTGGCAACACTACACAACGAAAACATACATATTTTGATCTCAAAACGGAAAGTGCAAGTGATATATGCCATGTGACAAATGTGGGTGAAAGAACGCCAGAAATCGGCCAGCTGGAGTATGGAAACTAACGAATACATCTCCAAGAGTTAACAGCGCTGGAAATCGTAAGTAGAACACCGAACGATAAGTTCATATTACGAACTGTGTGCTACAAAAGTTGATTTTTAACCTAAGAAACAAGAGAAAGGCACGACAACATGTAATACAGCAGCATATTGTATCTACCACAAAATACGTTTATTGTATGTAAAAAAATAAACATGTATTACAAGCCACTGATGATGCTTCTCAAATAAATGAAGCGAAACGCGTATGGCAACAAACAAAATGCCTTCACTTTGGTTGCATAGACGGTACATTCCTCCAAGAATATAAAGCAACTAAAGGAAAGACGGAAAACAGAAAAAAATGACGAAAACCTACTGGATGTTTAAACAATTGTATTCGATCAGTGGTGGTTGCGACAAAAAGTGTCATGAAGAGAGAATAAGAAGAGACTGTGTTAAAATGCCTAGGGTTCTGCCAATACCTAAGATATCTGGTGAAATTATCCCCTTTCTAATTCCAGTGTTAACGGGATTATTGGCAGCTGCGTCACTAGGAGGCAGTAAGGATATCGAGGTTCCTTCTGGTTATACGACACTGACGATCTAAATCGGCGTCAAACTGCGGCCCGCGGGCCACAAGCGGCCCGTATGTAATATTTGTGCGGACCGCGGTTCTTTGCAGTATTTGATATTAATATATGACCGAATCTAGAAAGATCAACTAATGTTAAGAACTTCTTAGGAGTGTTGTTTTCATGCTCAATGACAAACAAGGGTACAGGGACAGTAATATTTCAAGGTGTGCTTAATTGTGACGTTCGTTCATTCTGTCATGAGCTGAGTAAAGCTGGCCGCTTAGCTCAGGGCAGAGGCGTAAGTAGCAGAGCTGATGCGGGGTTAGACGATGTGAGAGAAGGTATGTTTTGTTGTTTCTCTTCCAGTACCGACAACCCACGGGCGAGCGCGAACGTACCAAAGCAGCTGCTATAATATAAATTGTGATGTGCAAGTAAAACGGATTCGTGAATGCGCGTTACAGAGACGATCATCTTCAAATGTGGTTCATATTTGCAGCAAAGAATAAGAAATTAAATTAAGGCTGTTGTAATACAATGCAATGAGCAGAAGAAAAATGACATTCAATCATTTAGTAACAATTTGCGATCTTGTGTCATGTTACATAAGGCATTTAAATATAGTAGAGTTAACGTTCTTAATAAATTAAACGTCCGTTCACACAGACAGCATAACACTTCGTCGGTGTCACAACTCTGCGGCCGTTCAGGATGGCAGCAATATGAATCACGGAACAGTCGACACGAAGTGTTCCGATGGTGCCGACTTTTAACGATCAGTTCTAAGAGGATGGCGGCCAACTTACCGCGCCCTTACTGTAGCTATTCTGTTGGGGGCTCATAAGATACTAATTTACGTAGGTTACCAATAATATCAAGATCTGTATATATGCAGCACAAGGTGCTGGCCCACACTGTCAGTACTAACGTCACTTGAGCAAAAGGCTGTTCTCTACCCAACTGGCAGGCGCAATAGTGCATTTCTCTGTGCTCGCCCGAAGAGCCTATGATACCTTTACCTTTCTGGCCCTATGAGCCCATGCGTTTGCATGGGAGATCACAATAGCGACAAAGATGACGTTGTGGCACTTTCTTATTGCACTTATAGAGGCAACTGAAACCTTCTTTGTTCAGTTGTTGCTCTTTCATTCAGGATCTTTATGCCTCTTTGACAAAGGATTTCTACAAGTGCAAGAAAGTTCTGATTTTCGTCCATGTTTATAACGAAGTACTGATATACTTGTATTCTCTTCAGACGTTGGTAGTTTATCGTGATTTTGAGGTGTCTCGATCTTCTTGATGTTCGTTTTAGTAACATACAAACTGTTCTGAGTGTTACTATCGTTAATTTGTTTTCCACGGACCAATTACTAAGGTAACAACCGTGTCAGGTCGTGGTCGACATGTAACCTGTAGTCCCCGTGTGAGTAAACTGAACACTAACATTAACGACAAATGCTTTCGTAACAGTCGCTAATTGTAAAATTATCAGCCTATTTGGAATCAGTCAACTCATACAACTACCTGGCTGTAACAGTTCGTGGAGTATAAAATGCAATGGTCACATAATCTCAGTCGTGTGTAAAGTAGGTGGCAGACTTCCGTTCATTGATAGGATACTGGAAAAATGCAGTCTACGATGGACATTGCTTGATAAACAATCTTGCGACTAAATTCGGAATACTACTGAAGTACACGGTCACGAAATAGGCCTAACAGAGGACAATGGACGTGTACAAAGAAAGGCAATACTGAAAGGATTGTTTGATCCATTCGAGAGTATGACGGAAATTCCGAAAAACCTAAACAAATAGACACCTGAAAAGACAAGAAAACTATTCCGCAAAAACCTACCTGCAAAGGTCCAAGAATGAGGGAGCTAGGAATATACTACGATCCCCATTTGTATCGTCCTCTTAGGGATCGCTAGGTGGAGGTTAGACTAATTGCTATTCGCACAGAGACGTTTAAGAAATCATTCTTGCGCACCTCATATGCGAATGGATCGGAAAGAAGTCTTAGTACGTGGTACACTGCTACAGTGCGATGAGCTTCGTAATGATTTGCGAAGCATTAATGTGGCTGTAAACTAGCATGCGAGACTAAAGGACACAAGGAACTATCACATGACGTGTCACTACCAAGAAAAAATAGCCCTATGAAAGTTGAAGCACGCATAGACACGCATGTGACTGTACTATACAGAAGTGACATTTTTATTCAAAGACCATGATTACACTGAAATTATCGTCATTCATAATGGTCCCATGGATATTACAGAAGGCGAGGTTCGCAGTAGGCGTGCGATCACCACGTTCTCCCAGGCTGGCCACAGGATTGGCAAGGAGTCCTTGTTGTAGTGCGTTCCATTCCTCTACCAGTGCGGTTGATAATTGCAGAATAGTCAATGATGCGTGTGGGTGTGTTGCAATACATCTCCCCAACGAATGTCACACATTCTCGACGAGATTTAAGTCGGGGGAACTAGCAGGCCAGGTCATTCGCCAAATATCCACTCGTTACAAGAGCTCCTCTATGTGTCGCACAGTCATTCATAAAAATGATGTCAGGACCGAATGCATCCCTGAAAATACGTACATGGCGAAGGAGGACAATCTCACAACAACGTTTACTGGCGACTGGCTATTAACCATTTTCAAAGATCTTGAGATCAGTACACCCATGCAACACTACGCCTCCCCACGCCATAACACTTGGACCCCATAAACGAACACGTTCGATAATGTTCCAGTGTGCCTTACGTGTTTCCACCT
The DNA here is from genome assembly GCF_021461385.2 of Schistocerca piceifrons. Lineage (NCBI taxonomy): Eukaryota > Metazoa > Arthropoda > Insecta > Orthoptera > Acrididae > Schistocerca > Schistocerca piceifrons. The sequence continues at coordinate 986,529,928 of NC_060138.1, read as the reverse complement.
CTCATCATATGAGAGTACGTTAGGGGGTGTAGAACATGATCGTTTTGAGGTTCACGTGTTACATTATGGTGAGGCGTAATGTTGCCATTGGGTACTGACTTCCAAATTTTTGATCGTGGTACAATTAGCGGTCAACATTATTTTAACACTGTACTTCTTCCCGCTTCTTTTCAGGAGTACATTCGGCCCTGACTTCATTTTTGTGGCTGACGATGCGCGACCGTATCTAACTGCGCAGCTGGAAAAGCTTTTGGAATGAGAGCATAAGCAGCTAATGTAATGGCCAATCTGTTCCCACGACTTAAATTCCATCGAGTATATGTGGTGTTTTCTAGATGTGATTTATGTAAACTGGAATCAGGATAGCCATGCGGGAATTCAAATTCTGTTCCTTCGCGAAACATGCACAGTATCCTAGCTACAGCGGCTCTGCCTATTGGCGCGATGGTTCCCTCGGAAAAGTCACGACCGATTCCCTTTCCCACCGTGTCAAGTCCAAGATGGTGTTCACTTTCTAACGATCTCGTCGGCAACAGGATGTTACATCCTAAATTCTTCTTCCTTGCACTACACATTTGATAATTTACCGTGGAATTCGAAACAATGTCGTATTTCACATTTCTGGACTGATGTATTATGGAAAGCTGTGAAAACCACGTTGAGTGAAAGCATGGGAAAAATCCTGTAATGGAATGTCACCTCATATTGCGATATTTGGGTTGATGATTGGGCACTTACCTAGATACCAGCAAGGTACAAGTCACACATAGAAAATAATAGGGACCGTACTCACTTTGTGGCCGTGGCTGCTAATATACGCTTTTGTGATGGCACTCGACTAGTAGGTTGTCGTTTCAAACCCTGGAGGCGAAAGAAATTTTCATCAGCAGTATTTGACAGGCAAGGCAACGGGGGATGATTCCATACAGTTTCCCATCACCAGACTTTGCATCAGTGGCCTGGGTTAAATTCCAAACCTCTCCACAGTGTCTCGTTCATACAGGGACCTTGAGCCGTAGAACCCTTCCTTCATCTTTGGCCCTGGCCGTGTGTTGGCTCGTCCATCTGATTGGCCTTTGCTGTGGCGTGATTGGCTGCGTGAAGCTTGAAGGGAGCGGGCTAGGATGGTCACGTGGTCGATCGATTTTCAGCTAGGTTGGAGGAAGAGTTACGGGGTCGACAGGGAGAGGGCAGTACGTCAGTGTGCCCAGAGGTGTAACGGAACGATTGTGGTCGGGGCCGGTAGGCAGCTCTGCGGGGGAGGGGGGGGGGGGGTGTCTGTTGGCTGGACGTGACGCAGAAGGGCGACACAGACGAAACGGTCTGCGTGGCGTGAGGCCCCCTTCGCAAAGCGGAACTGGGGTTGGCAGTGTTTGCAGTGGAAATCATTGCTGTCCATGGACGGTTTACACCTGGGCGAGCCGTGTCCTATCCTTTGGCATCGCGCGGTGTCTTTAGCCTCCTCACTGCAGTCTCCGACTGTGCACCTTCTTGCGAGTGAGCTGTCTGATGCTACTGTAAGTACTGTGCCCCGAACAATTAAGTTTTGTCGGCCCATTTCTTATTAGAAACCGTACCGTGCTGTAGTTGCATTGTCTTACTGTTCTGGTTCAGCAGTGTCCGAATTCTGTCCCTCCTATAGTGCTGTATACGCTTAAACTGGTTGTGCCTGTTGATGAGGCCAGTGTTAACGGTTGTGCCTTTGAAATGGTTTGACAATCGTAGTGGGACGCATGTGCTACTTAAGGTGTTCCTGTGTGAAAACAATTCAAGTTCTAACTACCATAATTATGCCGTTTTTCCTAAACCAATTCTAATTCGGAAGTGTCATTATAGTCACTGTAAGTTCCAAAGCTGTCCTCTCAACCTCATAGCAAATTGGTGCTGCTAATACTAGTCTGTTTATTTTTTATTTATTTTTTAATTGCCTAGCTCTTCGGTGAACTGTGTTATGTAATTAAGAACTGTTACACGGTCTGCTTTGGATGTAGTTATGTAAACAAGGCAGAGTAGTGGTTTCAATAATTTTTGCTTTCCTGGGTGATAGTTTAAAGATAAAATTATGTTGCTCAAATGAAACGTAACAGCTGCCTGTGTCGAGATTTTTTTAAAAAATTCTTGCTTTCACTAATTGATTAACTTAAATGTTCACTATCTTATGTTGATGCTTGTTAAAGCTTGGTGGCTCGGCAAGTATCGTCACATTTGAACGTGAATTTATTGTTTCTTGTGTGTTGTAGGGCGGGACTTATTTGTCTCTGTCGTGACGAGCGCTTCCTTAGGCGTTGTCGCCGTCCGGTGAAATCAGGCGCTCCATGAACTCTGAAGGGTGCCATAGTGGAATGACACCATAATTGATGTATTGTACGCCCCAAAGAAAGCGATTTCTCCTTAAACTCTTACTGTTTAAAGTTAAAAGAATAAAGAGTCCTTAATCTACTGGGCCCATCTGGCCGGACGTTTGATAAATTAACCTGCTGCCTAAAGAATTTTCTCGGCATTGATTTTGATAACAAACATTTTGGAATTGTGTTTTGCTTAAAGTTCATCTTCTTGAAGGGGTTGGTTGACTCTTTGCTGCTCATTTAGCATATGATACATCGAATAATATTTATTATTGTACTACTTAAATTCTAAATTTAGTTTGAAATATCATTCTACTTGCGACCCTCCCTGTTTGCATTGAAAATGTCTGCGAATGATTGCTAATTTGTTTTTGATCTGAGGCATATGTTCTAAATTCATCACCTATCAGACGTCAAGAGCGACTTCTCCCTTATCGTTAACAACACAAGCAAGATAGTTAATGAACAGTTCAGTACAAAATCAGTCCAGAACAGACAATAAAATCATTCAGTTTCATTGTCTGATACAAAAAGTGAAGCACCTGCAAGAAATAGTCGGATGTCACTGTAACTTCGTACACGTATACGCCACCAGTGGATATGTAAATGATTCTCTGTGACATAATGAACAAAATGATCTTCCCTCAGAATCAAGCAACAACGTTCACGAGCTCTTCATCACTGCATGACTCACGGCAGCATGGACAGAAGCATAGGTGACTCTTGTCCGTTCTCCTATGCAGTCACATTGAGTCGGTCCTTCCAAAATTCCCCACAGTGCGTTAGTGTTGTTGGTGTATGCTGTTGGTACCAGAACTGACAGGCTAAGTTATGAGCGTCAACAACGTCAGATAATGAGTTACGATCGTCAAGGACAAGGAGATGACACATATACGTGTGAAACAGCATTATCAGAATCTGACAAAATTAGAAAGCGATCTCCCTGGGGGTCTCCAATTGGCCGAATTGTCCATATCTAGTTTTGAGGCGCAATTGGATGTGACAGTGACTTGGCCTCAATGGGTACATGAGAGGACGCATACTTGGGGGCAATGTTCCGGTCGACCATGTCGACCACCACAATGGAGGATCGTCGTATTGTGCCACAAGCACATCTTAACCAATTCACATCTGTGTCTGCCGTCCAGGAACAAGTAATGGTCTCCCTGAAACATTCTGTGTCATCCTGCACCATTAGTAGAAGGCTAGCAGCCAGGCTAGGGAACTGCTATCCCGTGCCTACGCTGCCGTTAACACTACATCATAAACAGCTGTGTTTGGAGTGGTGTGGTGATCGGGAGGCACGACCTGCTGATGAATGTCGTCGCATAGAGTTCAACGATGAATTGCGGTTCTGTACTACCCCAGACGACCACCGCTGGCGAATTTGTCGACGACCTTGGGAAATGCCCCACTCTTTCAGTTTTTTGGACAGTGGTGTTACATTTGACGTCGTGGTCTGCGAAGCTGTTGTATGGGGCCTCCTGTGTTATGTACGAATATAATACGTAGTATTGTGGTGCCAGTTTTCGTGGCATGTGTCTCTATGAACTATTTACGTGATCTTTAAGTACACCCGTGGCCAGAGAGGTCCCCTGACCTGTACCCAATAACATGAGTGGTACCAGCTTGGACGTCAACTCCGTCTCAGTGTCAGCTTTCAGGGCCAATTAAAACAGTTTTGATAAATCTAAAAGTCAAATGTGACGGCACTGAGATGGAGAACTGCTTTCTCCCTGAATACATTGGTTTCACTTTAGACAGGTCACAAACATACCGCGAACACTTTCTCAACACCAAGCTCAAAGCGTCAGCGCGAAATAACATCATTAGAAAAATCAGTGGCAATAACAAGGCAGCCCAACCTCAGTTCATCAGAATCTTAGCCTTGGCGCTACAGTCTGGAACCGCGCGACCGCTACGGTCGCAGGTTCGAATCCTGCCTCGGGCATGGATGTGTGTGATGTCCTTAGGTTCGTTATGTTTAAGTAGTTCTAAGTCCCATAGTGCTCAGAGCCATTTGAACCATTTTTCGTTCTTGGCACTCTGTTTCTCTGCGGGGCAGTACGCATACCGTGTATGGCACAGCTCTGTCCATACAAAGCAAGTGCTCATTGCACTGAGTGAAACTGTACGATTGACTACTGCGTGTTTGAAGCCAACACCTACATGCAACATTAATGGCTTGGCAGGTGTTGCATTATTGATATACGTCGTAAAGTAACTGCAGACATTGAAAGGAAAAAGGTTGAACTAAATCATCTACACTCTCTCCTTGGTCATCAACCACCAAGATTTAGACTGAAATCGAGAAGTAGTTTCCTTAGTTCGGCGTCAGCACGAACTATGATGCCAGAGAACAACTGTTGGCAGTCGAATGTGACCAACTGCACAAGAAGGTGAAACCTGCTGAGCGCCTTCCATATGGAGGTTGTTTGACTGGTCCACCTGGGGATCATAGAACAGGCTAAACCAGGTGTTGATAAATCCAGGGACAACCTTGGCAGATGGGGACTTTTCAAAAGACCGGCACAATGTGATGCATAGGACTTACGCCTCTGTGCATGCTGTCCTGCTGAGCGCCTTCCATATGGAGGTTGTTTGACTGGTCCACCTGGGGATCATAGAACAGGCTAAACCAGGTGTTGATAAATCCAGGGACAACCTTGGCAGATGGGGACTTTTCAAAAGACCGGCACAATGTGATGCATAGGACTTACGCCTCTGTGCATGCTGTCCTGAGTCATGCCGTGAAGAAGGGCTGATGAAGGTTGAAGGCTGTGCAGTTGCTGTTGCTCAGTTTTGGCGAAGATCGTTTTGTTGAATATGTTAACCATGTAAACTGTAAATTATAGAAATCATTGTGCAAGTAGTAACCCTTAATGATGTACATTCGTGCAATGCAGAGCTTTGTATGGCTTCTGATTCGAGTAAATAAATACATCAGTTGTGGGCCATTCGCCTCAGGAGAGGGTACAACGGCTTTATGACGCCCCTCCCAACCGAGTCAATGCATGCATTCAGGCCAGAGGGAGTCAACAACCCTCCCAACCTACCTATTTTCCTCGTCCACTCCTGGGTGCATCTCTCTTTTTGTCAGGTAGTGTGTAGATTGACTGAAATGAATGATCTCAATAGAATTATCATAACAAAGTCATCATGATGAATAAAAACCCATCTTTATCTCTATACTTTCCCTAGCATTATGGTATTTGGCTATGCGCATCCATTTTGCGTGTGCGTGTTTTCAGATGCCATCTACTGGTCTTCGATTGCGTTATCGCCTCAGTCTTTTTTCAATTGATTTCCGGTATCTAATAAAGAAATTACTTCCGTCATCTACTATCCATTCGTATGGCGAAATGTCTTCTCCTCCTACATTTCATTTTCTTTATGGGTATAATCACACCAACCACCTCAGCCTGTTAACTGATCCATTGATTCGATTTCCTCTCTCTCTCTCTCTCTCTCTCTCTCTCTTTCCTTCTCTCCCTCCCTCCCTCCCTCCCTCCCTCTCTCTCTCTCTCTCTCTCTCTCTCTCTCTCTCTCTCTCTTTCAAGTAAGAGGCCCGCAAAAATACAGATTAATGTCCTTGACGTCGGTTTGCTGCACAATTCTTAAGCATATTCTAAGTTCGAATGGAAAAAAATTCCTTGAGATAGAATAGCTTTTGTCCACAAATAGGGCGAATTTAGAAAGCGTCGCTCTTGCGAAACTCAGTTTGTTCTTTTATCACACAATATCCTGTGAACCATGGGTGGGGGGCAATAGGCAGATTCCATATTTCTACTCTTCCGAAATGCGTTTGACTTGGTGTCAGGGACTAGGATCACAGATATGTGAGTGGCTGAAAGACTTCTTAAGTAATAGACCCCAGTTCGTTGTCCTGGACGGCGAGTGTTCATCAGAGACATTGGAATAATGAGACCTCTCCCCTGGTAGTCGCCGTACTTGTCAGCAATCGTCATTAGGGGCAGTGCAGAACTTTGATTCATAGTTGGACATAACGCAACGCCAATCACCAGCATGTGACTGTGTTGTGGTGTTAACGGTGGACTACGCGTCGGGCGTTAATTCTTAGTCTGGCTGCTGCCTAGACAACGGCAAGTAGTGTGGGAGGACACAGAATGTTGCTGGGAGCCCATTACTCGTTTTTGGACGACTGCCACAGATGGGAAGAGGTTATGATGTGGCTGGTGCAAAATACGGTGACCCTCCCTTGTAGTGGTCATACATGTACGACCGGAAGCTTGACGAAAAAAATGCCTGCTCTCACTTTCCCATGCAGTCCAGCATCGGGCCACCGTCACATATGAATGCCTCACAATCACAAGAAATTACGAAATAGGAACATACCGATGATATGTTGAGAGTTGGACCTAGGATCATCCGAATACCAGTCTGGGACCTTGAGAACTGTTCAACTCTCTCACTAATATTAAAAGTACGTGATTCCGTATATGGCGCAGGTACAAATCTTATTTGAAGAGAGGAACACATTTGTACAGTCCTAGGTAGCATAAGGAGATTAAAAATTGAATGTAAAGGATAGTGTCTACAAGTTACGTAAAAACTATCTGGGTATTAAAATCGCCAAGTTTTCAGTCTAGATACCCAGCGCAGAAGCAGTGCGTGAGCCACTATACAGGGTGTTACAAAAAGGTACGGCCAAACTTTCAGGAAACATTCCTCACACACAAAGAAAGAAAATATGTTATGTGGACATGTGTCCGGAAACGCTTACTTTCCATGTTAGAGCTCATTTTATTACTTCTCTTCAAATTACATTAATCATGGAATGCAAAAACACAGCAACAGAACGTACCAGCGTGACTTCAAACACTTTGTCATAGGAAAGTTCAAAATGTCCTCTGTCAGCGAGGATACATGCATCCACCCTCCGTCGCATGGAATCCCTGATGCGCTGATGCAGCCCTGGAGAATGGCGTATTGTATCACAGCCGTCCACAATACGAGCACGAAGAGTCTCTACATTTGGTACCGGGGTTGCGTAGACAAGAGCTTTCAAATGCCCCCATAAATGAAGGTCAAGAGGGTTGTGGTCAGGAGTGCGTGGAGGCCATGGAATTGGTCCGCCTCTACCAATCCATCGGTCACCGAATCTGTTGTTGAGAAGCGTACGAACACTTCGCCTGAAATGTGCAGGAGCTCCATCGTGCATGAACCACATGTTGTGTCGTATTTGTAAAGGCACATGTTCTAGCAGCACAGGTAGAGTACCCCATATGAAATGATAACGTGCTCCATTGAGCGTAGGTGGAAGAATATGGGACCCAATCAAGACATCACCAACAATGCCTGCCCAAACGTTCACAGAAAATCTGTGTTGATGACGTGATTGCACAATTGCGTGCGGATTCTCGTCAGCCCACACATGTTGATTGTGAAAATTTACAATTTGATCACGTTGGAATGAAGTCTCATCCGTAAAGAGAACATTTGCACTGAAATGAGGATTGACACATTGTTGGATGAACCATTCGCAGAAGTGTACCCGTGGAGGCCAGTCAGCTGCTGATAGTGCCTGCACACGCTGTACATGGTACGGAAACAACTGGTTCTCCCGTAGCACTCTCCATACAGTGACGTGGTCAACGTTACCTTGTACAGCAGCAACTTCTCTGACGCTGACATTAGGGTTATCGTCAACTGCACGAAGAATTGCCTCGTCCATTGCATGTGTCCTAGTCGTTCTAGGTCTTCCCCAGTCGCGAATCATGGACTGGAATGTTCCGTGCTCCCTAAGACGCCGATCAACTCCTTCGAACGTCTTCCTGTCGGGACACCTTCGTTCTGGAAATCTGTCTCGATACAAACGTACCGCGCCACGGCTATTGCCCCGTGCTATTCCATACATCAAATGGGCATTGCCAACTCCGCATTTGTAAGCATTGCACTGACTGCAAGTCAGCATTACCTTCCTTCAATTTGGCCAACTGGCGGTGGATCGAGGAAGTACAGTACATACTGACGAAACTAAAATGAGCTCTAACATGGAAATTAAGCGTTTCCGGACACATGTCCACACAAGATCTTTTCTTTATTTGTGTGTGAGGAACGTTTCCTGAAAGTTTGGCCGTACCTTTTTGTAACACCCTGTATACTTCCTCGCGTCTTCTTTCACGATTTGTTATGTAGTTTCGATACATGCATAGCGAATTGTCATTGACAATGGGAGAAGAAACGACGTCACAGCACATTTCCACGGAAACCACGCGTTGCATTGTCATATTTCTATATAAGGAAGGACGCTGAGAAGTTAAGGCAGAGTTTCAGAGACAGCATGATGGAGAACAGAAGATATTTAGACGACGCCGCCGCCGTGTACAAGTCGCTGGAATCACAAAAGCTGAGGAGGTGGCGGCGTCGAAGTTGTTTGCGAAATATGAGAAGGTATGTCGTAGTGTCTGAGCACATACTAGCTCCCACGACTCGCAGGAAGCTCCTGCTCATTTACTCTCTTTTTTCTTTCAGAGTCTTGCATTCATTTGTGTACAATGACGCCGCCGCCGTGTACAAGTCGCTGGAAGCACGAAAGCTGAGAAGGTGGCGGCGTCGAAGCTCTTTGCAAACGGCGCGAAAGTAAACAGTCTTCGGCCATTACATGAATCACGACACGTGGGGACGGTGGACGGTCAATCTAACCGAGGTGCAGTTATAAATGAAACACAATAAAATCTTGTAAATGAAACACAATAAAATAAAGCAAAACTGAAATAAGTTGAACTGATTTTATTCTAATCTCTATAGTGGTAGACATATGGTGGATACACTGGTTTAAGGCTCATAATTTTCAACAGAGTACATAAAATATTTTACAAGTATTTTACCTTGAAATATGATGATGTTTGGTTTGTGGGGTGCTCAACTGCGCTGTCATCAGCGCCCATACAAAGTCCCAATTTTTACACAAACCAATCTAGGCATTGTCAGGAATGATGATAACAACACAAACACCCAATGCCCGTGCAGAGGAAATCCCCAACCCTACCGGGAATCGAACCCGTGACCCCGTGATCCAGAGGTAGCAACGCTAGCAACTAGACCACGAGCTGCATTTCCCCATTTGTTCCACATGCAATAACGGAAGAAGTATACAAGTTTCCCCAAACTCATAAAACCTACAGCTCATACCTTTTTGTAACACCCTGTATACTTCCTCGCGTCTTCTTTCACGATTTGTTATGTAGTTTCGATACATGCATAGCGAATTGTCATTGACAATGGGAGAAGAAACGACGTCACAGCACATTTCCACGGAAACCACGCGTTGCATTGTCATATTTCTATATAAGGAAGGACGCTGAGAAGTTAAGGCAGAGTTTCAGAGACAGCGCCCATACAAAGTCCCAATTTTTACACAAACCAATCTAGGCATTGTCAGGAATGATGATAACAACACAAACACCCAATGCCCGTGCAGAGGAAATCCCCAACCCTACCGGGAATCGAACCCGTGACCCCGTGATCCAGAGGTAGCAACGCTAGCAACTAGACCACGAGCTGCATTTCCCCATTTGTTCCACATGCAATAACGGAAGAAGTATACAAGTTTCCCCAAACTCATAAAACCTACAGCTCATACCTTTTTGTAACACCCTGTATACTTCCTCGCGTCTTCTTTCACGATTTGTTATGTTGTTCCACATGCAATAACGGAAGAAGTATACAAGTTTCCCCAAACTCATAAAACCTACAGCTCATACCTTTTTGTAACACCCTGTATACTTCCTCGCGTCTTCTTTCACGATTTGTTATGTAGTTTCGATACATGCATAGCGAATTGTCATTGACAATGGGAGAAGAAACGACGTCACAGCACATTTCCACGGAAACCACGCGTTGCATTGTCATATTTCTATATAAGGAAGGACGCTGAGAAGTTAAGGCAGAGTTTCAGAGACAGCGCCCATACAAAGTCCCAATTTTTACACAAACCAATCTAGGCATTGTCAGGAATGATGATAACAACACAAACACCCAATGCCCGTGCAGAGGAAATCCCCAACCCTACCGGGAATCGAACCCGTGACCCCGTGATCCAGAGGTAGCAACGCTAGCAACTAGACCACGAGCTGCATTTCCCCATTTGTTCCACATGCAATAACGGAAGAAGTATACAAGTTTCCCCAAACTCATAAAACCTACAGCTCATACCTTTTTGTAACACCCTGTATACTTCCTCGCGTCTTCTTTCACGATTTGTTATGTAGTTTCGATACATGCATAGCGAATTGTCATTGACAATGGGAGAAGAAACGACGTCACAGCACATTTCCACGGAAACCACGCGTTGCATTGTCATATTTCTATATAAGGAAGGACGCTGAGAAGTTAAGGCAGAGTTTCAGAGACAGCATGATGGAGAACAGAAGATATTTAGACGACGCCGCCGCCGTGTACAAGTCGCTGGAATCACAAAAGCTGAGGAGGTGGCGGCGTCGAAGTTGTTTGCGAAATATGAGAAGGTATGTCGTAGTGTCTGAGCACATACTAGCTCCCACGACTCGCAGGAAGCTCCTGCTCATTTACTCTCTTTTTTCTTTCAGAGTCTTGCATTCATTTGTGTACAATGACGCCGCCGCCGTGTACAAGTCGCTGGAAGCACGAAAGCTGAGAAGGTGGCGGCGTCGAAGCTCTTTGCAAACGGCGCGAAAGTAAACAGTCTTCGGCCATTACATGAATCACGACACGTGGGGACGGTGGACGGTCAATCTAACCGAGGTGCAGTTATAAATGAAACACAATAAAATCTTGTAAATGAAACACAATAAAATAAAGCAAAACTGAAATAAGTTGAACTGATTTTATTCTAATCTCTATAGTGGTAGACATATGGTGGATACACTGGTTTAAGGCTCATAATTTTCAACAGAGTACATAAAATATTTTACAAGTATTTTACCTTGAAATATGATGATGTTTGGTTTGTGGGGTGCTCAACTGCGCTGTCATCAGCGCCCATACAAAGTCCCAATTTTTACACAAACCAATCTAGGCATTGTCAGGAATGATGATAACAACACAAACACCCAATGCCCGTGCAGAGGAAATCCCCAACCCTACCGGGAATCGAACCCGTGACCCCGTGATCCAGAGGTAGCAACGCTAGCAACTAGACCACGAGCTGCATTTCCCCATTTGTTCCACATGCAATAACGGAAGAAGTATACAAGTTTCCCCAAACTCATAAAACCTACAGCTCATACAGTAGAATGGATTTTTTATATGTTGATTACATCTGTGTCTAATTCCTTGCCCTGACAGTTTCCCTTAAGAGTACAGAAAGCTCCATATTGCTCAGAAGTATATGTCTCCCATAAAGAAGCATCTTTGATCTTGCTTATATCTGCCTCATGTAAATATCCTGTGCCTTCTCCTTCGATTTTGCTTATATCTTCCTCACGTAAGGATCCTGTGCCTTCCCTTTTAACTCCTGTACACACGAGTGTTACATTAACCTATTATCCAACGTGAGGCGAGAAAATGCAAGGTTCTGCTTCACTGCAACGAAAGATTGCCGAAACAGTCTCCCTCGTGATCAGCTAATAGAGCGAATTGCAGAACCACACCGCCACGACAAAGAGTGTTATCGTGTTATGGGTGATGGGGCACTACCATATAAGAGGAAATGGAAAGGTCGACGTTCTCTCGCTAGGGAGGCTGCTCACCATGGGACAAAAACATGTTTTCGTGTTCCGTTAACATACCATCTTAAAGAGGTGTCACCGGAAATCAGACTAACAAGTAGCACCTAGTCTATCAGTTTACGATAACGATTATTTAGATATAGAGCAAAACACCACTGCACAGCAGTGGTACAACTTTGGGATGCATTTTCGACTCCTCTTTCATCATGGGAGATTCACGTAGCAACCAACTCGCAGTGGACTGAAACATACCTGTATCATTTTCGGCTGCCGCAGGTTAGCTGCAACATTCGTGTGTGTGTGTGTGTGTGTGTGTGTGTGTGTGTGTGTGTGTGTGTGTGTGCGCGCGCGCGAGCGCGTGCATGCGTGAATGCGTGCGTGCGTGCGCATTGCCATTTCCAAGCGTATTAACCTGAGAATAATAGTAGAAACTCCCCTCAAAATGACCAAACGTTGCTTAGTGAACACACTGTGGCTGTAAATTATAAGAGCTTCGTATTAAACGGAGAGTAGATGAATAACTAGATTCCATGATCATCAGAAGCTAGTATCTGCACATAACAATATGTTGTTCAAATACAACTACTTTTAATCTACTTGCGACCGAACCGCCGAATCTTTCCATCAGTAAATGGGGTATGTTCTCAACTGACTCGGTTGTTTTAACCCCTCCACTGACGGAATGACCCGCTTCCTACTTCCGTATGTATAAAGCCAATACGGACTTGTAGCTGTCACGCCTTTGCGCTTACTGCTACGTATTTTAACCGTAAATAGCTCAGTCCTAATGGTAAGAGGTAGTAGTGAATTCACGTTATTAATCTTTGAAGACAGCACAGCTGCCACAAGCTCAGCTCACTTTTACTCCACGCCTACCCTCGCCATTGCACCACATTAATTAGGTGCTACATGGACTTTGCTAAATTCACTTGCGTATACATTTTTGACCGTTACTCGCCAGTATTTACCTAATGATTAGTACACTCCTAACCGGACTATTTCCCAAAGAGCTGTGATGATTGAACGGGTTCGATCCACGGCCTACAGTGCCCTACAGTTCACACGGTAACACTGCCTACCTGACCCACTTAACTTGGTAGTGAGCTTATGTATCCAATAACCACTGCTAGCAGCAGTGGGTAATCCTATCAGCACGACGAGAGCAGCAGACTTACCGTCGAATCCTCCTGAAAATACTTATAACTACGGTCGCCAGCTCTGAAGGAGCAAAAGAATAAATCAGTTTTTTGGCTCGTTTCAAAGTGAAACGGCTTGAGTTGAATTTAAACTTAATTCTGAATATTACTATTTCTGATCATTCTAGGTGATTCTACAAAGCAAATACTCTCTCAATTTCTGTGAGTTGGCTTGGTAATTACTACCAAGACAATTTATGCAACTTAGGTTAACAAACTTCTACCCTTCAACTTTTTTAATGATTTTGGGATATTACTCTTTGGACAATTGCTATAGAATTAGTTAAGTGACTTTACTTGAAAGGTTACTCAGAAAAATTTAAGTAACTATAAATAGGCGACTCATTCTGGTGTGACCATTGCTCTTTTCAACATTCTAATCCGCTAAAGTATTCTACAACCAAAAGAATTGTAAATGAAAGAGGTGATGGTGGCCTCAGTCTGATTTCACTACACTATATTTGAGGTTACTACACTTTACAATGAACAACATGCGTCGTAATTTTACTCATTACTATATTCTGTCTTCTGCACTTGCACAAAAGAAAACTGGTATTCTCCTTTTACATGTATACAAAGTTCGACTTAACAATTGCAAGCAGTCTTGCCTTGGGTAGACGTGTCGGTGCTGGTGGTGAGATGCATGTGGCTAACGCAGCTCTTCACGCCTCATGCCCTTAATGGCGGCTGGAACTACGAGCTGTAGCACTCGTATAAGCTACTGCACGTCCGCCATAAAATCTGGGCGCAGGAACTCTTACAATCAGCCCCAGTGGCATAGAGACGGCTTCGACAACCATTCGTCGCGTTCTATTCCACAAACGGCGACGATATTCTCCTCTTCGCTGTTGCACAATCACTTTTGCGTGAGCACAGTTACGCACGTCCGGTCACGTCAACACTCCCCAGGCCATTTCTTTGTTCAGTCCCTGTGTCTCCAGCTACCTCTAGCTACGCTCGTATCACCAAGAGTGGGGGCGTTCCCCTACCACCTTTTCACCGAAATCATTTAGTATTTAAGAATATTTATATTTATTACCCTGGAGTTCATACCAGTCATAATAATTTACTACTAGCGCTTTATAACATTAAATCATACAGTAATAGCTTATAATTACCAAGAAAAAGAATACATTTGACTCCGAGAGCTTAGTGCATTGTCTGACAGGCAGCGCTAATTCCCAGTTTCGCCAATAGATGGCATCAGGGTGCACTCCCTGGCAGTCTCACACCAACACGCCCGTTTCCGACGCGCGGGCTCCAAATTACTGTCAGCCCACCATCATTTCAGTTCCGTTACATACTCCACCATCCATTCAATCCGACAGTTACTGAAAAACTCTCCCCTTGAAATCTCGCAAATCTGTAAACTACACAGGTGAGTGAGTTACCTAACACAGGCGCTTCGTTCCTTTCCGATCCATCGTTCGAAGCACGTCGGCAACAGAAGCGTATTTCCCTCCCTCCCCCAACCCACACCCTCTCTTTCTAGGTTGTGGCATTACGAAGCGGTACGAGAAAAGGATTAAAGCTTCTGTTAGGGAGTCCGAGTTTAAATCAACAATTTCTCGAAAAAATCTATGAAAGCGTCAGTAATGTTACTATACTTCCTTATCATATAAGCATTACAAGTGAACCACGAGGGGCAGTAATTTTCCTTTCCCAGCACATAGATTGAAATTTTATTTCAATATTTGTGTTTCGATTATGTAAATCTTTAAAATAATTGATCTTATCATGTGAAAAGTTCGGTGTGATAGAACAAATTATTTAAATCTTCAAAATAAGTGATCTTGTATGTGAAAAATTCTGACATGATAGAACAAAATAAAAGTAATTTTCGGAATATGCACTTTTGTTTTTCGATTATTTAAATAAGTGACTTTGTCATAAGAAAACTTCTGACGTGATAGAACAAAATGAAAGTAATTTCCAGAATATGTATTTCTTGTACAGCACCTGTTATTGACAAATCATTTGCCAAAAATTTTCAAAATGCGGGCTTGTGTAATCTACACTACACAATACGATTAGAGGAGCACTTCTTCGAAACTCCGTAACTGCGTCCCACTGTGACGTACAAGTTTAAAATTTTCCCAGTGGTGCCTACAGCCTTCCTCCCTAACGCTGCAAAAGCGTGGCACCCTGCGACGTCACCCTAGGGCTGAACTACGCTGCAAATAGCAAGGTGTCGACACATGCGAAAGATAAAGGCCAGAGCTCAAAAGATCATGCGACGTGTAAGGTGAGTTAATGATGCCACATTGGCATCATATTTCACCATAATGCTCCCTAGCACCACCATGGACGTGTAACACGATGGGAAGATCGTCACACCCCCTCTTACCAACGTTTGACCCCTTCTATTAACACCTCTGCAATGGAAGTCAGAGCGGTGACACGCAGCGTTGAAATCACGTTGAAAAGATTTAAGACACCCCACCGCTCAAAACAGACACGAAAAGGGTTAAGGGGACAACATACAGAGCGTCACTGGAACCTCCCCTTTCCTTGCCGCGTTCATTTTCGCACATTTCGCGGTCGAAATCGACAGTTCCCCGTGCAGTGAGCAGCAGGTCAGTGACCGTGATAAGCTTTGATGTTGCTACACCCCGGAAGTTTGAACCCTGTTTGAGGGAACTGTGAGGCTGCATCCCCGTTGAACGTGATCGAACCCCTTTGGAGTGCAGCACTGCCGCAATTTTTGCCCTCGTGCACGGTTTGGAATTACTACGGATCATTCAAAATTATTCGACGACGTTTTACGGTGACACGAAGCAGCAATGGGTGCTTACGCATTTTCAGCTCTGCTGTTTCGCACCCTCCAATGGTGTGATCACAGACGGATACCACAATGACACTTGCATGACTACAGTAGCAAAGTGTCCTTCTTAGATCCTTGCTGGCGCTTGTCAACATATATTGAGAATTTTAAAAATGTGCTTATGCACAGAAAACCTACAAAGTAGCGCTAAATGCCTACAGGCAGGCTGCTGGGATCGGAGGGGTGTACAGTGGTTGCCTGGCTGCAGACACCTGGGGCTGTTTCGCACGTTTTCTCTTTAAAGGCAGGTGCTCCAATGGCTCTGAGCGCTATGGGACTTAACAGGTGAGGTCATCAGTCCCCGAGAACTCAGAACTACTTAAACCTAACTAACCTAAGGACATCACACACATCCATGCCCGAGGCAGGATTCGAACCTGCGACCGTAGCGGTCGCGCTATTCCAGACTGAAGCGCCTAGAGCCGCTCGGCCACACCGGCCGGCTGGGCAGGTGCCAACGAGGGTATTGCCAAACTGGAGGCCATACAGGGACCGTTTACCGCTGTATTAACGCATGTGCATAAGCTTCGGATCACGTTCAAATTACGTCGAATAATTCAGAACTGTACCTAATGGTTCCAAACTGTACACGAAAGCAAAAATTGTGGTCACACTGCACTCGAAACGGGCGCGATTACGTTCAGTGAGGACGCAGGCCCACGACGTCCTTAGAGAGGAGCAGATACGCCCGAGAGTGTCAGTAGCGTTCATCACACTGAGAAAGATCGTTTTCCACGCGAAATATAATGAACGCTGCCAGGCAAGAGGTGGTTTCATTGGCGCCCTTTATGCCACTCCGCGAGGCGTTTTCGTGTCCGTTCAGAGCGGCAATGTCTCTGAAATCTTTTCTTTGGCCACCGTGTACTTTCAACGCTGGGTGTCACCATTCTGACTTTCATCGCAGTCACATAGATGACATGAAATATGTAAGGGCAGCGGGTCGACTTTCCCATAGTGTTACACGTCTACGGTGGCGCTGGCAGAATTGTGATGAAATTTGCTGCCAATGTGACATCAGTAACCCCACGTTACACGTCATATGATCTTCTGAGTTCTGGCTTTTTTTAAAATTGCTTCGACAACTTTTTTTTTTACATGTTTCGACAGCTTGCTGTTTGAGGCGTCGAGCCGGCCCATTGTGGCCGAGAGGTTCTAGGTGCTTCAGTCTGGAACCGCGCGACCACTACAGTCGCAGGTTCGAATCCTGCCTCGGGCATGGATGTGTGTGATGTGCTTAGGTTAGTTAGGTTTAAGTAGTTCTAAGTTCTAGGGGACTGATAACCTCAGTCCCACAGCGCTCAGACCCATTTGAACCATAGAGGCATCGAGCCTGAGAGTGACGTCGCAGGGCGCCACGCTCTTACACCATTATAGTGGAATACATTAAAGGTATTCGCAGTTGCGAACATGAGCTACCATCAGCTGCATAATGGAACGGTGACAATGAAAATTTGTGCCGGACATAGACTCGAACTTGGATTTCCCGCTTATCGAGAGCGCTCGCCTTACCGTTTGACCGTTTGGCTATCCGAGCACGACTCTCGATCTGACCCAAACTTCCATACGTCGTCAGTCACTTGTCTACATGTGTCTCCACTATACAGCTGATGGTAGCTCATATTCGCAACTGCGAATACATGCATATATGTCCGAAGGAACGTTACAGCGTAATTAAGAATAGCACAGCCACTACAATATCATGTTACAGAGGAAGGTTGTAGACACCTTCGAGCCCAATTTCAAACTTATACGTTGCAATCGTCGTCAACCAAGTGTCTACTTGTGTCTCCATTATACAACTGATGTTAGCTCATATTCGCAACTGTGAATACGTGCATGTTTGTCCGAAGGAACTTTACATCGTAATTCGAAATAACACAGGCACTACAATATCATGTTACACAGGATGGTTGTAGACACCTTTGAGCCCAATTTCAGACTTACACATTGCAATGGGAGACAAGTACGAGGTTTCAAAGGCGTGTTCCTGTAATTGTGTTGTGCAGAGTGTGTAGCGGCTTAGAGGACGGTTTGCTATGTATGTGACTATGCCGAAACAGAAGGAACACAGAAGCAGCAGACATACTCCTTATGTGAAAGGCTTTGTTCAAGAATATATGTGATGTATATACTACAACTTTCACATAAAGAATACTGTCAATGTGAATAATTTATACAGGGTGTTACAAAAAGGTACGGCCAAACTTTCAGGAAACATTCCTCACACACAAATAAAGAAAAGATGTTATGTGGACATGTGTCCGGAAACGCTTAATTTCCATGTTAGAGCTCATTCTAATTTCGTCAGTATGTACCGTAAATTTTCACAATCAACAAGTGTGGGCTGATGAGAATCCGCACACAATTGTGCAATCACGTCATCAACACAGATTTTCCGTGAACGTTTGGGCAGGCATTGTTGGTGATGTTTTGATTGGGCCCCATGTTCTTCCACCTACGCTCAATGGAGCACGTTATCATGATTTCATACGGGATACTCTAACTGTGCTGCTAGAACATGTGCCTTTACGAGTACGACACAACATGTGGTTCATGCACGATGGAGCTCCTGCACATTTCAGTCGATGTGTTCGTACGCTTCTCAACAACAGATTCGGTGACCGATGGATTGGTAGAGGCGGACCAATTCCATGGCCTCCACGCACTCCTGACCTCAACCCTCTTGAGTTTCATTTATGGGGGCATTTGAAAGCTCTTGTCTACGCAACCCCGGTACCAAATGTAGAGACTCTTCGTGCTCGTATTGTGGACGGCTGTGATACAATACGCCATTCTCCCGGGCCGCATCAGCGCATCAGGGATTCCATGCGACGGAGGGTGGATGCATATATCCTCGCTAACGGAGGACATTTTGAACATTTCCTGTAACAAAGTGTTTGAAGTCACGCTGGTACGTTCTGTTGCTCTGTGTTTCCATTCCATGATTAATTTGATTTAGAGAGAAGTAATAAAATGAGCTCTAACATGGAAAGTAAGCGTTTCCGGACAGATGTCCACATAACATATTTTCTTTCTTTGTGTGTGAGGAATGTTTCCTGAAAGTTTGGCCGTACCTTTTTGTAACACCCTGTATGTATAAGAAACTACTGCTAGATGATAGGACCAATTTGAATTGTTTGAAGATGGTATCTGTTCTTTCGGGCATGTCCCAAAGAACAGCTACCATCTTCATGTAGTTAAGGCTTACCGGCCATTGACCTTCTTCTTCTGTGCGGATGCACACCTATTGCCCGAACTCTTACGGGACTCGATAAGATTGTCTGCCGCGAGTAATGAGTGTAATGGGCAGGGGCACTACGAATGTAGTGTGTGGACATTAAGTTGGGAATGTGGGTCTCACGGGGAGCGTGCAGGGGATAAATCCCTGCAGTCGCACTATCCTCTGTGCCCTCGGTGGCTCAGATGGATGCCGGCACGGTGGCTCCGCGTGTTCGGTCAGAGGGTTAGCTGCCCTCTGTAATAAAAAACTGAGTCAACGGCTCAACATTGAACTTGAACGGGTGTCATGGGACATCCGCACCGAACAAATGCGACGAACAAAATCGAACAAAAATGAGAACAATTAAAAAAAAGAAAGGTGGATAGAGCGTCTGACATGTAAGCAGGAGATCCCGGGTTCGAGTCCCGATGGGGCATACATTTTCAACTGTCCTCGTTGACGTATATCAACGCCTGTCAACAGCGTAGAGTCTTGATTTAATTATCATTTCAGTTTGAACTGTTTCTTAAACGGCCATAAAGTTTTTATGTTCTTAATTTCTTCAGGCAACGGATAGGATGTTAATTTATGTTGATATAGCATAATTTTCTGATATAAGACCTTGGTACGTACATTATCCAATAAAAAGTATCTGGATACACATTAGTGGTCGTCAGTATGGGGTACGACCAACGGCCACCCTCTGCCATAATGCTGGCTGGAATTCTGCTGGGAACACTTTCAATGAGATATCGGAATATCTGTGGAGGAATGCCAGCTCATTCTTACTGGATGAGAGTAGCTGTAGTCTGGAGCGAAGTCGGCGTTGTAACTCATCCCATAGGTGATCCATTGGCTTCATGTCGGGACTCTGGGCAGGCCAAACCATTTCACGAATGTTGTCGCCCACAAATGTTTGCCTGACAGTTACTGCTTTATGTCAGGGTGCATTATCATCGGATACATACAGTCATCGTCTCCGAACTGCTCCTCTGCAGTATGCTGGGCACAGTTCTGTAAAACGAGTTCACATCTTTCAGGTTTTAGTATTTCTTAACCTCAATAAGGGAAGCACACACTAGCCACGAGAAACCTTCCACCGCCTTGCCTTAGGAGATAGCTTGATTTCTCACTGCAAATCACTCGTTTCCAGTCATCCACTGTCCACTGGCGTGATCTCTTTACACAATATCAAGCGTTGATTAGAACTGAATACAGATACGTGCTGCTTATGAGGAGCCGCTCGACCATTGTGCCCAATTCTTTTTAATTCCCTACGCACAGTCGTTGAGCTAGATGGACTGCTGGTAGCACTTTGGGACTCACGAGTGATTCCTCCCACTGATTTCAGGCGATTTTCTGACAACCATCATCCGCAATGCTCGTCGGTACCAGTCCAACAGTACATTAAGTCTGCCTGGCCTTGGTTTGTCTGTGGTTGTTCCTTCCCGTGTCCACTTCATAATCACACCACCAACAGTCGACTTCGAAGGCGAAGGGCAGAAATGTCCCTGATGGACTTGTTACTCAGGTGGCATTCAGTGATTAATCCACGTTCCAAGTTACCGAGCCCTCCTGACTGACTCATTCTGCAATTACTGCTTCCCTAATGGCAACATGGGCAACGGCCTTGCCGCAGTGGATACACCGGTTCCCGTAAGATCACCGAAGTTAAGCGCTGTCGGGTGTGGCCGGCACTTGGGTGGGTGACCATCCAGGCCGCCATGCGCTGTTGCCATTTTTCGGGGTGCACTCAGCCTCGTGATGCCAATTGAGTAGCTACTCGATCGAATAGTAGCGGCTCCGGTCAAAGAAAACCATCGTAATGACTCACCACATTCTCCGCATTCTCAACTGAGGATGACACGGCGGTCGGTTGGTCCCGATGGGCCACTTGTGGCCTGAAGATGGAGTGCTATAATGGCAACATAGCACACCCCACCTCCTTTTCTATTGGCGAGTGTCTCTCTCGCAAGGTCTAGTAGTCAATTCCGCATTCCATTTTGTTTGCATTGTGTTCGTCTTCTCCCTGTGTGTGTTCATCTCGCCTTGTCCTTTTGGGCTGGACATTTTCGTGTGTTGCAGAGTGGTTGGCTCATCCTCTTTCATTCCTATGGTCAGCCAGCCCAGACCATCTGCTCTATGGTTTTAATACCTTCCTCTACTTTTCCTTGTAGTGTACGTTTTCCCCCTTTGTTGTTCTTTTCTTTCGTTTTCTCTTTCAGTATCGTTCCCCATTCCTTTTACCGCCTTTTACTTTCCCGAGTTTGGATGTTGTTTTACCTTGAGTCTTGTTTGCGCCAGGAAAAAGGGACTGACGACCCTGTAGTTTGCCCCCTTTATATCCCAAACCAATCAAACAACCAACCTTATTGCTCATTTCTGGGTTTTACTAAACTCGTATTTTTCCAGATCTAAACTCGTATTTCTCAAGAACAATCAGTCGTATCGTAAGAGACTACACCCATTTGCGTAATGGGCACATAGTGCAACTTCAGCGGTATAGTAGCCCTTTACCATTCTTAAGATATAACAGTACTTTTCCCATGTTGAATGATGACCTAACAATGTTCTTAATTACTTTGTGTCAAATATTTGTTCAGAGCTGAAGCCCCGTAATTCTAGGATTGTGACCGTTCTTACATTTGTTCTTATACCTCTATAGTTTATCCTGACAGTATTTCTATCTGATTTACCATCATTTTTTTAAATAACGTTTCTGCTTCTTCTGTTGTCAACGGGCCCGTCTGCAATAAGTCAGCCGGCCGTGGTGGCCGAGCGGTTCTAGGCGCTTCAGTTTGGAACCGCGTGACCGCTACGGTTGCAGGTTCGAATCCTGCCTCGGGGATGGATGTGTGTGATGTCCTTAGGTTAGTTAGGTTTAAGTAGTTCTAAGTTCTAGGGGACTGATGACCTCAGATGTTAAGTCCCATACTGCTCAGAGCCATTTGAACCATTTTTTTTTTGCAATAAGTCAGTTTCATTGTACCCTTAATCACCAAACTGTTCTTTCTACAGGGTGAAAAAAATGCTGTACTTGGCAGTCGGAATGCGACAGCTCATCCAAATTGAAGACAAATGTGTGTCTAGCTAAACATAATCACGCCAATAGGTTTATTAGAAATGTGATTTAAAGAACGAGGCTCTAGCAACGCTGTAACGTTGTGACAGAACATCTCCAAAATGCAGTATCTTGTGTATTTCTTTACATTGTTTCATCCGTGAGACAAATGACGCCAGTGGAAAATAATAGTAGCTACAGTAACATCGCCTATATGTAACGAGGAACAAAAACACGCTAAGCTACACTAGATTGCACAATACGCTACACACAATTCCATTCTGTATCTTTTGACATCCAGGCTTATCTTCACAAAGTCGGTACGCACACGTATGAGCAGTGTTCACTTTATAGAAGATATTCAAAGTGACCATCTTGAATTTACAGACACTTCGCCACTCGCTGGATTATACTTCGCAGGAGGCTACGCAGTACACATACATCTACCATTGTACATGTACGCGAGCTATTAGGTCGTGTACATCCTTGGGTGGAGTACTGTAAACTTATTCCTTTAAGTGTCTCCACAGATAGAAGCCTAGTGGATTAAGGTACAAGGAACGTGGAGGCCAGCACTTGGATCTACACCACAATTCCATTTTCCTGGAAACGCTTTATTTAAATATAAAAGCACTTTCATTCTAAAGTGAGGAGGTGCACGATCTTGCTGAAACCATAGCTATCACGGAACACCAGGTAGGAAGTTTTCTAATGCGTCAGGCAAAGTATTGCAAAGAAACGTATTATACAGGGGCGAATTCAGCTTGTCCGGAAATAGATAAGGGCCCAAAAGCACTCCGCCCACGATTCGAGCCCACAGGTTTATACCAAAGCGTGCCTGAAAGCCACGTTAACAGATCACGTGTGGGCTGTATTTTAACTAATAATGGTTGTTGTGGAGGTTGAAAATACCTTCACGATTGAAGCTAGATTCGTCAGTCCATATCATGTTATCTATAAAATGTTGGTATCTTCCACGTGCCGTACAAGTTGCAGCTGAGCAGCGGAGGCGCGCGCATCTCTGGTGAAGCGCGCTACCTGCTCTAGGCCTGAAGAAGAGCTGCGAAGCCGTGCTCTGACTGTGACGCAACGCTAGCGCAAATTGTCGTGTGTCGTTATTACGACTCTGCAAATTTGTCGTGTTATCTAGCGTCACAGCATGGGCAGACACGCACAGAAGAAGAAGACAGTCGTTGAGAAGAAGTCGCCGACGCCGCAACCCAGTAGGAATGCGGATCGGAAGCGCGAAGAACTTCATGGACCTGTCCCCCCTCTGTACATCCAGTGCAATAGAGGGTCGTGGACGGAGATATATGATGTTATAGACAGCTGCTGCAGCGAAGAGGTTGGCGTCGAGTCACTTGACTGAGGCGCCATCATTCAACTACAGGCAGCGAGTGCGGCCGACAGCCGCGCACTTAAGAGCGCTGTGGCCGCCCACATCGTGGATCCACCCAGCGTGGAGAAGACGACGGCGCCAAGACAGCGCGAGAAGCAATCCAAGGCCCTGATCAGGGGGCTGCCTTGGATTATCGACGAGGAGACAGTCCAGGAAGGGCTGACACGAACAGAATTCCGGGGTGCAACTATCAAGCTGCACAACCGGACGAACAGGAAGAGGCCGCCGCTTTTTATCGTCGTAGTGGGTACTGCGACGGACGGCGGTGACATCTTCGGGTTAAGGAAGCTTCGAGGCGTCCCTGTGACAGCAGAAGCTCTCCCCCTGGGCAGGGACCCTAAGCCACAGTGCTTCAGGTGCCAAGCCGAGGGGCATGTGGCCAAATACTGCCGCAACTCACCGCGATGCGTGAAGTGCGCTGGTGCGCACGACACCCGCGACTGTGACAGAAGAAGAGAAGTAGCGCCGACCTGTGCTCGCTGCGGCGGGTCACACGTGGCCAACTGGCGTGGTTGCCCGGCTTTTACCGGTGGTGGCTGCGCTGGCGATAAGGCACAACCTGAGAGACGACGACGAAGGCGCCGCAAGCGCCGCCGTAAGAAGACGGAGCCGGAAGGTGAGAAGACTGCTGCCACTGCCAACAGGCGGCCGGAATATCGCACCAGTGCGAGTGGGGCCGCGGACCGGCTGCCGACGGCGGCTGAGCAGGCGCCGCAAGTACAGGAGATGCGCGCCATGCTGGCGGCCGCTGCGGAGGAGGCGATTGCGGCCTTCAAAGCCGCCATGGAAGAGGACAGGGCGGCCTTCAAGGCAAAGACGACGACGCATGCAACCTGCGCTCGCAGATGGCCCAAGACATCCGGGCAGACGCAGCAGGCAGAGAAGAGACGTCAGCCGCCGCTCCCCAGGCGAGTAGGCAAGCGTGGCTATAAGGACGCTCAAGGACTTGGGCTACGTCATCCACAACACGGCGAAGACGCAGCCACGGCCCTTATTGAGCCTCTCTGCACGGCCGACGAGCGAGGAGTGGTGCCGCTACGCGGTCGCTCATCTCCGAGCACTTGGCTACGACGCACGCCCGCCAGACGCCGATGGACGACCTGGGCCCTAGACCGCGCGGTGTCATCACTGACAGCGCGGTAGCGGCTCTCACATCTCAAATTGCAGCACTCTGTGCTGCAGCACCGTCTAGGACTGATCTCTTATGACGAAACTTGGCATGACACGGTATCCGATTGCATGATACCCGCTTTTAACATAATCTACCCTTGCATGACCTATCGCAGTCAGCAAGACATCCGCTACTGCTCTTACTACCCGACATAACTATCGCAGAGGTTTTTTTCCCTTGGCGCTTGCCTTGGCACTTTTTTCCCTCTGCCTCTGCCCTTGAAAAACCGCTACCCTTCGTTAGTTTTTCGACCCAATCTATCTCCAGATGAGCGCGTATAAATGGCTAATCTTAGCCAGACGTACGCAAACATCGCAGTACCCACATCCTGCGACACCTCACATTAGTGAATACTAACCCTTTATGCAGAGATGGCAGTAGACATTTTGAGTTGCCCATCATGCCAGTGTGGGCGTGGAGGGGCTCCACCACAAAAAAAAAAAAAAAAAAAAAAACAACGTGGTGCAAAAGCTATTTACGAAACTCTACAGCTTATTTCGTTCCTAATCCCTGACACAATCCGAGCTTATGTTCCGTCTCTAATGGTCTCGATATCAATGGAATGTTAAACCCAGTCTTCCTTCCTTCAACAACCAGTCTTCCAGGTATCTGTAACTGTGTGTGGAGTACATGTGGTCACTGGACGACCACTGTCCAACCACTGTCCATTACTTGTGGACGAAGATTATTGGTTTACCGAAGGCATTGCTCCATACGACGAAACACATTATTACCGGGATGGCGCCTTCGAGCGTACCGTGCAAAATACATACGAGCATTAGCAGCAACGGCTTGTTTATCGGACCCACTCAGCACCTAAAGCATGTCGATGTATTGATAGTTTGTGTACTCAATCGGGAAGCCATCCTATATGAACTGGACATGTTCAAATGGCTTTAAGCGCTTATGGGACTTAACATGTGAGGTCACCAGTTCCCTAGAGCTTAGAACTACTTAAACCAGTGGCGTAGCGTGAGGGGAGAGTTTGAGACTTAGTCTCCCCTGTATTCGTGCTTAAAAACGATGCAATAGTAATTCATAACAAAAATATAAACAACTTTCTACTAAGAGCACTAAATGTGCGAAGACATCATTGTAGCCCGCGCCGCCGCACCCTGAGTATTGGTGTATCTGCCTGCTTGAGACTCGACTGCTCTCAGTCTCTGCCTCCCTTCCCTTACTTAGCTGTGTGAGCCTGCGCCCCCTCCACTTCCCCTCTTCCACGAAGGCCGGTGCGCTGCACTTGCTAGCAGGTATCGAGACTAGTCTCTGCCGCTTCTATGCTGGCTTTTAACACGGAAGTGAACAGTCGCGCGGTTTTAGTTCATAGTCATTCTTGAGTGATTTTGGTGCATATTTTCGTTGTGTCGCCAGTATGAGTGAGCCAGCAACTGCACACCTTATAGAATTTTTATTAAAAACGTCTTTTTCTACATTAACGTACGAAAAAAAGTGCGAATTGAAGGACAAACTACCTACTCCTATACTCAGTGTAGCTTTAAGTGAAGCCAAACAAAAACGCATTTTTCAGACAGCCTGATACGAAAAGTATGCTTGGCTGACTGCGAATGAGTTAATAGCAGATTATATTGTTATATATGTCTTCTGTTTGGTGGTGAAAAGGAATGATGCAATGAGGGCATTTGTACAATAGAGAACTTTGACAGGAAAGCACAAAAACATCAGACATCAAAACGTCACCTGCAGAACAAAGAATCATTTCAGTTACTGGGCAAAAGCACGCCCTTTCTGAAGCCGCTGGTCTGACAGCAATAAAATACAACGAACAACTTGCATACAGCAGGGGAGTATTGGCTCGTCTTATCCAGGCAATTGTATGTCTTTGTAAACAAGAACTAGCCTTTCGCGGCCATCGAGAAGACGAATCCTCCAGCAACAAAGGTAACTATCTGGAATTGTTGGATTTACTAGCTCAAGGAGAACAGTTAATCCGAGACCATCTGTCATCATCCTCAACCTTTAAAGGAACGTCTCCAGATATACAGAATGATGTAATAGAAATGATAACTCTGGCAGTTAATGAGAAAAAAAAATCTGAAATTCAGAACTGCAATTTCATTTCGATTCAGGCTGATGAAACATTAGACGTATCATGTAAGAGTCAAATGTGTATAATATTCAGGTACTGTATTGCAGACAAAATTGAGGAAAGATTCGTTGGATTTTACGACGTTTCTGGAGATAAAACTGCTGAAGGTTTGTCAAACATTGTTCATGCAGTATTGAAAGAATGGAATGTGGAAGGAAAAAGTGGTTAGTCAACCATATGATGACGCTTCAGTAATGGCGGGCAGAGAAAGAGGACTACAACAATTGGTGAAGCAGTTCTGTCCCTATGCGCTGTTTCTTCATTGTTACGCACACCAACTGAATGTGGTACTGTTACATGCCTCCAAAATAATACGACAAGTACGCATGTTTGTAAGGGATCTTACTGCATTCCATTCGTTTTTCAGCAAATCATCAAAACGAACTGTATTGCTAACTGAAACAGGGTTTAAACTGCCACATGCAAGCAACACTCGCTGGAACTTTCATTACAGGGCAGTTTCAAAATCTAGTCATTTCTCAGGACTATCTAGTTTCTTTTAAATTATATATTTGATGATACAGACTCTCAGTGGGAGCCAGAATCTTTGAGCTGTGCTTTGGGAATGAAACGACGGATAGATGATCCTATTTTTGTCTACTTGCTTTGCTTCTACAGAGGGTGCTTTGTTTATGTTGATCATCTCTTTAATGTTATTCAGTCAAAATTTGTCAGTATAACTGTTTGCCACGACGAAATAAGAACTGTTTTGAGAAACTTACGACGATTAAGAACGGAAACATTCGTTGATGAATGCATTAAATGTAGCTTGTGTTTGAATGGCAACTTATCATTCTGTGACAGTCAAAAGACATCTCTCAGGTCACTAACTTACGAGATACTGGATTTCAAATTGTTCAGATGGAAAGAAGGTTTCAAGACTTTCCCCAATTCAGTTTGTTAAACTTTTGAACGAAAAGTGTTTCCCGAACTATCAAAAAGAATTCCCAAAGTTGAAACTGCTTCAATTATTAGAACAGTATCCTTTTTTCAAACAAGAACAAGTTGAAAATGAAATGTGTAACATATACACTGATGAGAAAAAACACTTATCTCCAAGAATCCTCTTAAAGTACATTGTCAACAATGATTTAGATTCCGTTTCTGAAGAAACAACGAAGTTCCTGATTTTGGTTTTGACCTTACCCGCAACTACAGCAAGCAGTGAACGAAGCATGAGTACTTTTAAACGAGTGAAGAATTATTTAAGGAATTCAATGTCCAACATCCGGTTGTAGTGTTTGAGCACGTTAGCAATAGAAAAGTCACTACTTGGAGAGCTATTCAGTGATCAGATCTTTGTAGACCGAGTTATAGACTTATTCGTGGAAAGAGAAGACAGGTGCATTGCACTTGTGTACAAGAAAATGTAAGTGCTTCTTCTCTTGCTGCTGGATTTCTACAAATTTGTCATCGTTTCTTGAACAAGTTAGTTATTATAATAATTATTATTATTATTTGTAGCGGTGGTAGTAGTAGTAGTAGTTGTTGTTGTTTTATTTGATGCGTTTTGTTTCATTTGTTTAAATTACTGTTTATTGTACTATTTTGTCTCCATATAATAACTGCAGAGTCTCCCCAATCTTACCAACCACGCTACGCCACTGACTTAAACCTAACTAACCTCAGAAAATCACACACATCCATGCCCGAGGCAGGATTCGAAACTGCGACCGTAGCAGCAGCGCGGTTCCGGACTGAAGTGCCTAGAACCGCTCAGCCACAGCGGCTGAAAACTTGACAGGACAAGTGTGATTGTGCACTGTGCAGTCAGTAGACACATGCATGCATTTTAATGGATCCCACTGTCATGTGGAAAGCTGTTGTCATGTGACAAAATAATGTCCTGCTTATAATCGACAAGAACTAGGGAGCAGACGTCTAAAAAGTAAAAAAGAAACCTGACGAGGATCTAACCATAGCTCTAAGGTGGACGAGGGTTTGATGTCCAGTAGTCTACTCAGTGAGCTTCAACGGCTGGTACAGTAGTGTGGCGTGATACACTTTTCTCTTTGAATTCTGATGCACTACAAGATGTGGCAGTGTTACCAGCTCCTCGTTTCATGCATGTGTTTTCAAAATGTACCTTATCAGATTTTGCTAGCTAGACTTTTGTGCTGAACTTTGATGAGGAATGGCATGCCGACCTCCTAGTGCGGAATTTTTTCTTCTCCCTGTATATCTGCCTCTAGATCTTGTGAGGTAACGGGCGAGTTGTGGCGCCCTGGAAATATTCTAAGTTCGGAGTTGGCGGGGCCGCGCGGGGGCCTCTCGGCGGGCCGCGGCTCGGCAGCAACTACGTGGTGCCGAACGTTAGCTGAGCATGAGGGGTAGCCCCAGCGCGTGGTCCAGCAGCGTGGCTGGGAATTCCATGGTGATGCTGTGTCGATGAAGGAGACACACCGGGAGTGCCAAAGGTGTATATTCATATTGTTTATTGTAGACTCAGCAGTATTTGGCTTGTAATACGACAACTGCGTATCCCAGCCCCTAGACAACGAAACCAGCCGAAACTTTTAATATTTCAACTTTGAGTCTGAGGATACATAGCTGAGGGCCACTACCTCACATCCTTTCATCAGTTTATTTGAAAGAGCGCAATCTACTGTGCACTCTGTGGACCACTACGATGTGTATGACATGGGGCATCCTACTGTACCGCTTATTAGGGCTTCTTAGGAGGAGACATGCGTACCATCACGTTTCCGACTTTGATAAAGGTCGGATTGTAGCCTATCGCGATTGCGGTTTATCGTATCGCGGCATTGGTGCTCGCGTTGGTCGAGATCCAATGACTGTTAGCAGAATATGGAATCGGTGGGTTCAGGAGGGTAATACAGAACACCGTGCTGGATCCCAATGGCCTCATATCACCAGCAGTCGAGATGACAGGCATCTTATCCGCATGACTATAACGGATCGTGCAGCCCCGTCTCGATGGGGACGTTTTCAAGACACCAACCATCTGCACGAACAGTTCGACGACGTTTGCAGCAGCATGGACTATCAGCTCGGAGACCATGGCTGCGGTTTCCCTTGACGCAGCATCATAGACAGGAATGCCTGCGATGGTGTACTCAACGACGAACCTGGGTGCACGAATGCCAAAACGTCATTTTTTCGGATGAATCCAGGTTCTGTTTACACCATCATGATGGCCGCATCCGTGTTTGGCGGCATCGCGGTGAACGCACATTGGAAGCATGTATTCGTCATCGCCATACTGGTGTATCACCCGGCGTGATGGTATGGGGTGCCATAGGCCACACGTCTCGATCACCTCTTGTTCGCATTGACGGCATTTTGAACAGCGGACGTTACACTTCAGATGTGTTACGACCCGTGGCTCTACCCCTCATTCGATCCCTGCGAAACTGTACGTTTCAGCATGATAATTCACGACCGCATATTGCAGGTCCTGTACGGGCCTTTCTGGATACAGAAAATGTTCGACTGTTGCCCTGGCCAGCACATTCTCCAGATCTCTCACCAACTGAAAACCTCTGGTCAATGGTGGCCGAGCAACTGGCTCGTCACAATACGCCAGTCATTACTGTTGATGAACTGTGGTATCGTGTTGAAGCTGCATGGGCAGCTGTACCTGTACACGCCATCCAAGCTCTGTTTGACTCAATGCCCAGGCGTATCAAGGCCGTTATTACGGCCAGAGGTGGTTGTTCTGGGTACTGCTGTCTCAGGATCGATGCACCCACATTGCGTGAAAATGTAATCACATGTCAGTTCTAGTATAATATATTTGTCCAATGAATACCCGTTTATCATCTGCATTTCTTCTTGGTGTAGCAATTTTAATGGCCAGTAGTGTAAATCCTCACCGAACCCCCCGGCGTCTTTCACTCTTGGGACATAAACTTGACCAAAAAACAGAAACAGTGTGAAAGAAGACTCATCGGATCAAATGACTTTCTTCTATTGCTCCACTGTCTAGATTTTGTGGCTGTGGCACAAAGTTTTTTATGTTTCGTGCGTTTGCATCTCTGATCTGTGGTTTTGGAATTCCAGCTCGCCTTGAAATTACCTATCACGTTGTTTTGGTGCTGATATAGATCACGAGTGTGACTTTCAGCTCTGCGGTGATTTTTGCGGTTGTAGCCCTCTCATTCTTCTTCAAGTCCTCCTCAATGACCACCTGTCATTATCACTGAACATAAACTTTCGTCCAGTTGTGACTTAGAAGTTAATGTTTTAACGTTTTCCCGGTATGCGGAATAAATCTCGTTACAGTGCTTTTTGAAACTCCAAACACTTCGACTACTTTGTTTACGGGAGCGTCCACCATACGAGCAGCAACAATATGTTCAAGTCAGAACTCACTTCTCTCCGACCCAATGCGCTCACGACTCCACAGAACACTGTTCTGGCCTCGACTGACACTTGCAACGTGTTGAGGGCACTGCACAATTGCCGCTCGTGGTCAAATACAATAGCGCAATCTTCAGACTCGGCAAGCGTTTACATTTATGTTCAAGCATTCATTTCTCGCTGTGTTTCCATATTTTTGTCCAACCCCTGTACATCACCATGACGTAAAGATCTGATGACATTGGGTATTGTCTGCCAGGTCAATGACGTACAGCATAAAGAGAAAGATTCCCATCTCACTCCACTGATGTACCACACAGCGAGGCTGCCATCTGCTGTTTGTAGCCGGCCTGCCCCACACGTGTTTCCTCGCAACGAGGCGGACAGACAGCACGGTGCAGCGCGTATCCTGTGTCCCGCGACACCGGCGCGACGTCCACGTCTGTGACGCCAGATAGTGGACGGGGAGGCCGCAGTCTGCATAACTCCACCACAGCCTCCGACACACCGCAGAGGTGCTCAGCAGCCCCCTCCGCGGAATGAGGATCGAAACCAGGAAGGGCGCCCTAGATGTCACTCTCCCACCTAAACGTCAGCAGTAGGCAGCTACTTTCATTTTATTTATTTATTTTCTGTTTCCGTTTAGTCTACTATCTAGATACAAGAGCTGGCCAAATTTCTCACGTAATATGGTGTATATGAGTTTAACACACTGCATTTTAACGTAATTTTAAATGTACAGTACAACTAAACATTATGGTGTTTGAGGAGAAAGGTCTGCATAATCTACTTTAAAAAGGAATATAAATAGTTTTAGAAATCACTACATACCACCGTTTGACCATCTGTCCTAGAGATTTCTAAAACTATTTATATTACTTTTTAAAGTAGATTATGCAGACCTTTCCCCTTAAACACCATAATGTTTAGTTGTATTGTACATTTGAAGTTACGTTAAACTTGGTCAGCTTTTGTATATAGATAGCAGACTAAACGCAAACAGAAAGTTGTCGCTGTTGTGGTCTTCAGTCCTGAGACTGGTTTGATGCAGCTCTCCATGCTACTCTATCCTGGGCAAGCTTCTTCATCTCCCAGTACCTACTGCAGCCTACATCCTTCTGAATCTGCTTAGTGTGTTCATCACTTGGTCTCCCTCTACGATTTTTACCCTCCACGCTGCCCTCCAATACTAAAATGGTGATCCCTTGATGCCTCAGAACATGTCCTACCAACCAATCCCTTCTTCTAGTCAAGTTGTGCCACAAACTTCTCTTCTCCCCAATCCTATTCAATACCTCCTCGTTACTTGTATGATCTACCCATCTAATCTTCAGCATTCTTCTGTAGCACCACATTTCGAAAGCTTCTATTCTCTTCTTATCCAAACTAGTTATCGTCCATGTTTCACTTCCATACATGGCTACATCCATACAAATACTTTCAGAAACGAACTGTAAATAAATAAAATGAAACTAGTTGCCTAGTGCTGATGTTTAGGTGGGACAATGACATCGAGCGCGCCCTTCCTGGTATACACAGGGTGGTCCATTGATCGTGACCGGGCCAAATATCCCACGAAATAAGCGTCAAACGAAAAAACTGCAAAGAACTAAACTTGTCTATCTTCAAGGGGGAAACCAGATGGCGCTATGGTTTGCCCGCTAGAAGGCGCTGCCATAGGTGAAATGGATATCAACTGCGTTTTTTAAAATAGGAACCCCCATTTTTTATTACATATTCGTGTAGTACGTAAAGAAATATGAATCTTTAAGTTGGACCACTTCTTTCGCTTTGTGATAGATGGCGCTGTAATAGTCACAATTGTAGACGAACAGTTGGTAACAGGTAGGTTTTTTAAATTAAAATCGAGAACGAAGGTACGTTTGAACATTTTATTTCGGTTGTTCCAATGTGATACATGTACCTGTGTGAACTTTTCATTTCTGAGAACGCATACTGTTACAGCGTGATTACCTGTAAATACCACTTTAATTCAATAAATGCTCAAAATCATGTCCGTCAATCTCAATGCATTTGGCAATACGTATAACGACATTCCTCTCAACAGCGAGTAGTTCGCCTTCCGTGATGTCCGCACATCCATTGACAATGCGCTGACGCATGTTGTCAGGCGTTGTCGGTGGATCACGATAGCAAATATCCTTCAACTTTCCCCACAGAAAGAAATCCAGGAACGTCAGATCCACTGAACGAGACGGCAAGGGTTGGTGCTTCGACGACCAATTCACCTGTCATGAAATATACTACTCAATACGGCTTCAACCGCACGTGTGCTATGTGCCGGACATCCATTATGTTGGAAGTAAATCGTCATTCTGTCATGCAGTGAAACATCTTGTAGTAACATCGGTAGAACATAACGTAGGAAATCAGCATACACTGCACCATTTAGATTGCCATCGATAAAATGGGGGCCAATTATCCTTCCTCCCACAATGCCGCACTATACATTAACACGCCAAGGTCGCTGATGTTCCATTTGTCGCAGCCATCGTGGATGTTCCGTTGCCCAATAGTGCATATTATGCCGGTTTACGTTACCGTTATTGGTGAATGACGCTTCGTCGCTTAATAAATCGCGGGCAAAATGTCGGTCATCGTTCCGTAATTTCTCTCGTGTCCAGTGGCAGAACTGTATACGACGTTCAAAGTCGTCGCCATGTAATTCCTGATGCATAGAAATATGGTACGAGTGTAATCGATGTTGATGTAGTATTCTCAACAACGACGTTTTTGAGATTCCCGATTCTCGTGCAATTTGCCTGCTACTGATGTGCGGATTAGCCGCGACAGCAGCTTAAACACCTACTTGGGCATCATTATTTCTTGCAGGTCGTGGTTGATGTTTCACGTGTGACTGAACACTTCCTGTTTCCTTAAATAAGGTAACTATCCGGAGAACGGTCCGGACACTTGGATGATGTCATCCAGGATACCGAGCAGCATATATAGCACACGCCTGTTGGGCATTTTGATCACAACAGCCATACATCAACACGATATCGACCTTTTCCGCAATTGGTAAACGGTCCATTTTAACACGGGTAATGTATCGCGAAGCAAATACCGTCCGCACGGGCGGAATGTTTCGTGATGCCACGTACTTACACGTTTGCGACTATTACAGCACCAACTATCACAAAGCGAAAAAAGTGGTCCAACTAAAACATTCATATTTCTTTACGTACTACATGAATATGTAATAAAAATGGGGGTTCCTATTTAAAAAATCGCAGTTGATATCCGTTTGACCTATGGCAGCGCCGTCTGGCGGGCCAACCATAGCGCCATGTGGTTTTCCCCTTCAAGCTAGACGAGTTTCGTTCTTTGTAGTTTTTTCGTATGATGCTTATTTCGTGAGATATTTTGCCCGGTCACTGTCAATGGTCCATCTGAAGTTTCGGATGAGATTATCGCGAAAACTATACATCTGGTAAAAATAGTTGTTACGACAAGTTCGTAAGCTCAAAGGGAGACATCAAATGAAACTACACATGACCTCCAGCTCCCGCCCCCTTGGGTGGGGCGGGGGGCAACTTTTAAATCTTAAATGGAAACCCCAATTTTTATTGCCGATTCGGATTCTCCATAAAATAAGTAATCAGGTTTTGTCTGAAACATGTTTTTAAACCATTGACAGATGGCGCTGAAATCGAGAAAATTAAAATTGTTAAAGAACTCCGATTTGTTTAGAATGATCCGAGAAGAACGCATCAAACCGATACAAAATGTGTACCAATTCTTTCATTGCGCCAAATTAAGCTATTGTTTTACAAAACGTATCTCACCCACCACAGTTTTTGATGGAGGGAGGCGGAATGGTATTAAAATCTCGTTAGGGAACTCTTCACAATTACATTACACACCCGACTGTGGTGCTACCGTGGCCAAACTGCGAACTATGGCTCAGTACTATATAAAGGTCGGTGCAATGCGACCAGACGTCTCTTCACTTTCAGATTGTGAACTGTAAACATCAACTGACGAAAGTAAATTATTCTTTAGCGAAACTTAGCTCACTCTCCTCCTACAGAGATTGTTGATATGATGTTAATTTTAGGTGAATGCCATAACAATTACACTGCAACTGCGCAGTTGAATGCGGATTGTTTCCCAAACACACGACATCCAAGCGAAAACATTATTCGAAATTGCGCTCAACGATCTCGAAATAGATCCATGCACCGGCCACCTCCACATCGTCATCGCGAATACAATGAAAATGACGTTCGTACCCTTACCGTTCTCGCCTGTGTTCAACTGGATCCAGAAATGAGGGACCAACTGGAATACCGAAATCAACTATTTTGAGGATTTTGAAGGCACATAAATATCATGCTTATCTTATCACACTGACACAGGCACGAATGCCGAAAGATATCCAACTACGCGTGCATTTCTGCCAATGGACCTTGGAAATGATAAGAAAACTGGTTCAAATGGTTGTGAGCACTATGGGAGTTAACGTCTGAGGTCATCAGTCCCCTAGAACGTAGAACTACTTAAACCTAACTAACCTAAGGACATCACACACATCCATCCCCGAGGCAGCATTCGAACCTGCGACCGGAGCAATCTCGCGGTTCCGGACTGAAGCGCCTAGAACCGTTCAGAACCGCGGCCGGCAAAATGAATAGAGGTGACAATGATTTTTGTAGATACATTATGTTCACCGATGAAGCCACATTCAAAAACAATGGCGAATTAAATCGTCATGATTATCATTATTGGTCCCTTGTCGATCCACACTGGCACAGACCCATTGACAATCAACACAAATGGTCGTTAATGGTCTGGTGCGGAATTTTAAACGGTTACTTGATAGGACCGTAAGTTTTTGACCGAAATGTTACTGGGGAATCTTATTTACAACTTCTCCGCGATGATTTGTTGGAGCTAATGGAAGATGTTGTTTTAGAAACTAGGCGACGACTGTGGTTCCAACAGGACGGAGCAGCTCCACATTATACTAAAAATGTGAGGAACGTTTTAAATTTACGGTACCCTGGTCGGTGGATAGGACACTGCGGACCAATTCAGTGGCCTCCACGTTCACCAGACCTAACATCTCCTGATTTTTTCTCGAGGAGTTATTTAAAAAATATTGTTTATGAAAGACAACGCGAAACCAGAAACGATATAGAGCAACGCATTCGAAGAGCGTGTGCAGCCATACCACGGGGTGTGCTGCTCAAAACCGTGGACAACTTTCGCAGACGATTGACTTTATGCATTGAAGTAAATGGGGTAATTTTGTACAATTTCTTCGTTGCTAATTTCATTAATTAAGCACCCTCAAATTGTGAGAGGTAAGGGGACTCTCACTAATGAAGCACCCCAACATGTGAGAGGCAAGGGGACTCACACTAATGAAGCACCCCATGGGAACATCATTCTAGTACGTCCTCGTCGTTGGTCCTGGGTAACGATAAATGGAGAATACAGTACATTTTGTACAAAAATAGCATAATTTGGCGTAACGAAAGAATTGGTGCACATTTTTTTATCTATTTGATGCGTCTTTCTCGGATAATTCTAAATAAATCAGAGTTCTTCCCCAATTTTACTTTTTTCTCGATTTCAGCGCCATCTGTCAGTGGTTTAAAAAAATGTTTCAGACAAAACTTGATTACTTTTTTTAATGGAGAATCCGAATCTGCAATTAAAATTGGGTGTTTCCATTTAAGATTTAAAAGTTGCCCTCCGCCCCACCCAAGGGGGAGGGGGCTGGAGGTCATGTGTAGTATCATTTGATGTCCCCCTTTGAGCTTACGAACTGTCTTACCCACTATTTTTACCCGATCTATATATATATTCACTTGGAATCCAGAAGCAACTTGACATGCTACATTGTTACATCTCACGTCTGTAATCTGTATTTCTAGGCTACACTGCAGCGGTATATTGACTGCACATCACTACACTACTGTACTTGTTATCAGAACGGAACTAGATCTCCTCATTTGTCGAGATAGATAGCTCCCGCTGCACTGAACCAAAAATCGGGATTCACAATGGTTGTGTTGCCGTACCACCCAAAGTGCGGAGATCTGGAGATGGCTGTCAGTGTCTTAGGAATTCCTTTCTCGTCCGCCCCGAGGCTCATTCCTCACTGCTTCCGGGAAGTGGTTGTAAGTGGATGTTCTGTCGTAGTGCATCTTGTTGACACATTGTGCAGCCTCTTCTTGGTTGTCTCTCGGCCATGTAGGCTTGCAGTTCGTAATCAGGTATTTTGGCTGTTAGTAATTTCAGCTCGTGCCATAGCTCCTCAATCCTTATCACGTTATAGACTAGGGTAGCAACAAAGACGGTCCTAACCTGGTCTGAAACAGCTTGTCTCATGGTGGACACAAAGATGATGTGATCTGGGCTGCCGATTGCTCCGCATCCACGACTGTCTGCGGTGCGTTGGCGTGTTTGCACTAAGTAGCTGGGATATCGACCGAGTCTCGATAGGTAGTGTAAAGCTCCAAACTTCCTAACTGATTGAAACTGAGTGTTGGGCCGGAACTCTAACCTGAGAGCTTTCACTTTTGCAAATAAGTGCTCCAACGACTGAGTCTTCCAACCACGACTCACGACCCGCGCCCACAGCTTTACTTCGGCTAGTAAGTCATCTCCTACCTGACAAACTTCTCCTTCCGTCAAGCCCTCCTGGAAGAAAAGGCATTGCCGAGACTTGGCTAAGCCACGGTCCGGGACGGGGGGGGGGGGTTGTTTCCAGGGCACTTAATCTGCCAGTAGGTTTCAAATCAACACACACTCCGCTGCAGAGCGAAAATTCATTCTTGAAACAATTCCCCGGGCTGTGGCTAAGCCATATCCCTGCAATATCCTTTCTTCCAGGAGGGTTAGTTCCAGGTATACAGGAGAACTTCTGTGAAGTCTGGGAGATAGAAGATGTCGTACTGTCGGAAGTGAAGCTATGAGAACAGGTTGCAAGTTGTGCTTGGATGACTCAGTCCGTGGAGCACTTCCTCAAGAAAGGCAAAGAATCCAGGTTCTAGACCGAAATTTGAAGTCAGCCCCTACTTAGCTGCTGACCGATAATTGATTGTGGAGTTTATAGGTCCCTACGTCGGAAGCAAATATTTCTTGATCTTTCATTTATGTCAAGAAGTACGGGTAGGTTCTCCTCTCCTTTCCTGCCCTGTATCAGATTTCTCGCCATTCTCTATGAATATATGACTTTATTTCCTTCTTCAACCTGGCTCTTGTGCCCAGCATCATAGTTATGTTTCTTGAACCAATGTTGTGCACCACTATTTCTTTTTATTTATTTATTTATTGTTCCGTGGGACCAAATTAAGGAGAAGTCTCCATGGTCATGGAACGAGTCAATACACGAAATTATAACACGATATTAGAAACAGATAAAATGAAATATAAAAAAACATATTCATGTGACAAGTCGTAAGTTTAAATGAAGAAAATCAACAATGTAACACTGGAATTTGCTTAATTTTTTTAGCTCTTCCAGGAGCTCCTCTGCAGAATAGAAGGAGTGAGCCATGAGGAAACTCTTCAGTTTAGACTTAAAAGAGTTTGGGCTACTGCTAAGATTTTTGAGTACTTGTGGTAGCTTATTGAAAATGGATGCAGCACAATACTGCACTCCTTTCTGCACAAGAGTCAAGGAAGTGCATTCTACATGCAGATTTGATTTCTGCCTAGTATTAACTGAGTGAAAGCTGCTAACTCTTGGGAATAGGCTAATATTGCTAACAACAAACGCCATTAAAGAAAATATATACTGTGAGGGCAATGTCAGAATTCCCAGATTTTTGAATAGGGGTCGACAAGAGGTTCTCGAACTTACACCACATATAGCTCGAACAGCCCGTTTTTGAGCCAAAAATACACTTTTTGAATCAGAAGAGTTACCCCAAAAAATAATACCATGCGACATAAGCGTATGAAAATATGCAAAGTAGACTACTTTTCGTGTTCAAGTGTCACTTATTTCAGATACTGTTCTAATGGTAAATAAAGCAGCATTTAGCTTCTGAACAAGATCCTGGACATGGGCTTTCCACAACAGCTTACTATCTATCCGAACGCCTAGGAACTTGAACTGTTCCGTCTCGCTTATAATATGCCTATTCTGTCTGATCAAAATATCTGTTCTTGTTGAATTGTGAGTTAGAAACTGTAAAAACTGAGTCTTACTGTGATTTAGCATCAAATTATTTTTCACAAGCCACGAACTTATTTCATGAACTACATTATTTGTTACTGTTTCAATATTACACACAAGATCCTTCACTATCAAGCTGGTGTCATCAGCAAACAGAAATATTTTTGAATCACCTGTAATACTAGAAGGCATATCATTTATATAAATAAGAAACAGCAGTGGCCCCAGCACCGACCCTTGGGGAACGCCCCACTTAACAGTGCTCCATTGGGACTGAACATCACTACCACTCTCAATATTGCGGAGAATTACCCTCTGCTTTCTGTTCTTAAAGTAAGAGGCGAACCAATTGTAAGCTACTCCCCTTACTCCATAATGGTCCAACTTCTGCAGTAATATTTTGTGGTCTACACAGTCAAAAGCCTTCGTTAAATCAAAGAAAACACCTAGCGTTCGGAACCTTCTATTTAATCCGTCCGAAACCTCACAGAGAAAAGAGAATATAGTATTTTCAGTTGTTAAACCATTTCTGAAACCAAACTGAACATTTGACAGCAAATTATGTGAATTTAAATGCTCCAGTAACCTTGTATATACAACCTTCGATAACTTTAGCAAACACCGATGGCATAGAAATAGGTCTGAAATTGACAACATTATCAATGTCTCCCTTTTTATAAAGTGGCTTCACTACCGAGTACTTTAATCGGTCAGGAAACCGACCACTCCTAAAGGAAAAGTTACAGATATGGCTGAGAACTGGGCTAACATACATAGAACAATACTTCAGTATTCTGCTAGATACCCCGTCATATCCATGAGAGTTCTTGGTCTTTAGTGATTTAATTATTAACTCAATCTCCCTGTTGTCAGTATCATGGAGGAGCATTTCAGGTAACAGTCTCGGAAAACTTTTTTCTAAGAGCGCTATATGATTTCCTGTTAGGACTAGGTTTGTATTTAGTTCACCTGCTATATTCAGAAAGTGATTATTAAATACTGTACATATATGCGACTTATCAGTAACACGGACATTCCCACTACGCACTGATTCTATATCCTCGACCTGTCCCTGCAGACCAGCAACTTCCTTTAGACTGACCATATGGTTTTAATTTTATCCTGAGACTTAGCTATTCTATCTGCATACCACATACTTTTTGCCTTCCTAATAACATTTTAAGCACCTTACAATACTGTTTGTAATGGGCTGCTGCATTTAGATTTTGACTGTTTCTAACGTTTTGATATAATTGCCACTTTGTTCTACAAGATATTCTTATCCCTCTAGTCAGCCACCCAGGCTGCCTGTTTGTGCTAGTACCCTGTTTTAAACGTTCTAACGGAAAGCAACTTTCAAAGAGCATGAGAAAAGTCTTGAGAAAAGCATTATATTTATCGTCTACTGTATCAGCGCTATAAACATCTTGCCACTCTTGTTCCTTTATAAGGTTTACAAAGGTCTCTACAGCAACTGGATCAGCTTTCCTGAACAGCTGATGACTATATTTAATACGTGTTACAGCACAAAAATCTTTTAAAGTTAAAATTTGTGCATCATGATCTGAAAGGCCATTCACCTTTTTGCTAACAGAATGCCCTTCTAGTAATGAGGAATGAACAAAAATGTTGTCTGTGGTTGTTCTACTGTTCCCTTGCACTCTCGTTGGAAAGAATACTGTTTGCATAAGATTATATGAATTAAAGAGGTCTACCAGCATCCTCTTCCTTGCACAATCACTTATACAATTAATATTGAAGTCACCACATATAACTAACTTTTTGTATTTCCTATAAAGTGAACCAAGAACCTCCTCTAGCTTTAGCAAAAATGTTGTGAAATCGGAGTCTGGGGATCTATAAATAACAACAGTTAGAAGTTTAGCTCCGTTAAATTTAACCACAACATTCAAACACCTTTTCAGTGCAGTACTTTGAAACATCAATTGACTCAAATGGGATGCCGTTTTTCACATACATGGCTACTCCCCCACACCGCAAGGTGCTCCTCGAAAAGCTGCCAGCCAACCTGTATCCTGGTAAAGGAAGCCTCTGAATTATCTCCTTATTTAAGAAGTGTTCAGATATACCAATAATTTCAGAGTCAACATCTATAAGCAGTTCACTAACTTTATCTCTAACACCTTGTATATTTTGATGAAATATACTAATTCCCTCATTACTCGGATACCTAAGCTTTGTCAAAAGTGATTCCCTTGTTAGAGAGACTTCCCTTAAGCAGGAACACCTATCAGCTGACTTCAATCTAAAAAAAGTGCAGCTCTAACACCCACTACTGCAGGAATGTTCCCATGAGTGATCCCACCAACCCCACCTATGCTGTCACCTATAAGCTTTGCCAACCTCCCCTTCCCATACCTGTTGAGGTGCAGGCCATGTCTAGTGAAACCCGTCCTGCTGATAGACTCCACCGACAGCACTGAAATGTGACCCATGCCTTCTGTCATCAGCGCACCCCCAAGTCTCATGTTATTACGCCTGACGGCTGTATTAAGATGAGGCCGATCGTGACGCTGAAACAATTCCACTAAATGCACATTCGTGTTGCCAGTCTGAGTGGCTATATTTTCCAGGTCACCATCTATGTTATACTCCCCATCCCTATCAACAGTTATGTCCAGTGGTGTTTATCCTAGTATCATCAGGTGTGCCTCAGTCGATGTAGTTCTGTACCAGTAGCCGTCAAACTACGGACCAAATCAAGTATTCGAGCGGCCTGCGATTCTCAGCTATATTTTACAATAATATGCATCTTGCAACAGCCCGAATCCAAAAACGTCAACCATCGTTAATAATATCTTAAGAATGTAGTTTTCGTGGTCAGTAACAAACAGAAGCACTTACAAAGACAGTATTATTTCAGGATGTGATTAATTTTAATTGACGTTGATTCATTCTGCCATGAACTGAGGGTAGAAGGATACGTGGCACAGCTGATACAGGCTTAGAGTGTACGAGAGAGGGGGAGATTTTGACGTTTCTCTCCCAGTAGTGACAACTGCCAGGCGTGCGCGAACTTACCAAGCAACAGCTTTGACATAAATTTTGACATGTGAATAACATGGAATCGTGAGTGCGCATTATAGAGACGACAATCTACAAACGCGGTTTACATTTGTAGCATGGAGTATGAAATTACATTGAGGCTACTGTAATACAATGCAATGAGTAGAAGAAATATGACATTCAAAAAAATTTAGTAACCATTTGTGATAGTGTGTCATGTTGCAAAAGGCATTTAAATATAGAACAGATACTGTCATTAATCAGTTAATCGCCCGCTCTCGTAGACAGCACAACAACACTTCGACAGAGTAACAACTCTGGAATCGCTGAGGGTGGCAGCAATGTGAAAAAATAACTAAGAGGCTGGCGACCAAATCATCACATCTTTACCGTCGTTATTCTATTAGGGACGCATTAGATACTAATTTATGTAGGTTACCAGTTAATAACAAGATCGGTACATATGTGGCCCATGCAGCCGTCGTACAATGTCGCTGATGGATACGCGGAATAGAATTTAACTGAGATGTCTCAATAGGATCAATGTTCGGGTTCTCGTGGAGTTCAAATGGTTCAAATGGCTCTAAGCACCATGGGACTTAACATCTAAGGTCATCAGTCCCCTAGACTTAGAACTACTTAAACCTGACTAACCTAAGGACATCACACACATCCATGCCCGAGGCAGGATTCGAACCTGCGACCATAGCAGCAGCGCGGTTCCGGACTGAAGCGCCTAGAACCGCTCTTCCACAGCGGCCGGCTCTCGAGGAGTCATATTTTGACTAACAATCCAAAGAAAATTTACGAAACGGATCAACTAGTGGATATTCTTCCTGTTAGTACGATCTGTGTCGAGTGTAATATCGCTACGAATTCGTACATCAATAATCGATTAATACTTATCACCTATAAGTTCTTTCTTACATTGGGCCAGGATACAAGGTGATTGAGATTCCCAGAAGTCCAATGTATCTGCCAGTGACCGCTCAGATATTAGAACATCACTGACCAGGATGGAAACTGGTTGACTTTTGATATGAGGAAATTGTGGTACATCATCTTAATTTCAAGCGCTAACAGCAGCAAGAGTACGGAAATTATATACTTGTGCACCGGAAGCACAAGGCGATACCATTTCAGAATTACGACTTCCTCAAGTTGATTGCACTGCAACTTCCAAGTGACAACGCTTGAAGTAACAACACCAGTTTGATATGAAGAACGAATCACTCGTCAGGAATATATTTGTCACAAACTATTTGCTTCGGCGATGTCCAGTAATAACGACAAGATACGAATACTGATTCAGCATCAAGATGAGGAAATTCCATGCAGCTGTCTCCTATACTTGAAAGGCACATTTATGAAGAATGATGCTAGTGCTCCAGCAGAAATATTGCGACTTATGCGTATTGCGTTCGCTTTCCTGTTCCAAGAGATACGGTGTGAACTTAATGGGGCGAAGTTGACCGAGCAGGAAACAATGGATCATATCAAATCTCACAACATACTGTCTCTGGTTCGAATTCGGACCTGAATGTTCTACAAAACACAAGACGATTTATTGACGGATGGATAAGTAATCATTTTAGTGTTTTAAAAATCAAATAAAAACAGTTGCAATAGCGTTTTCACATTTTTATTCGTTAGCAACGTGTTTCCGCCCTTTCCTGTGACCATCTTGATGTTTTCCCCTGCCGTTACGACTACTAGTGGCGGCAGTCCGTGTTTAAAGTCTTGTCGACGACGCACAGCTACATATACAGGGGGTGGACAGAAAAATGGAAAGACCAGAAACGCATTACCGTGTCTAATGTGGTATAGGAAAACCGTTGGCTTTCAAAACACCTTCCAGTCGTCTCGCTATCCACCGCCTCGTCTTTACCCACATTTGCCACTATTTTGCAGGAAGATGTTATAATATTCCTTTGCAAACCTTACAGGACTTGCATTCATCCATTCCGAGGCGACTGGAAGCTGTTTTGAATTCCAGCGCTTTTCCTGCATCATATTAATCACGGTAGTGCGTTGTGTTTTTAGTGTTTCGATATTTTTACTACTCCTTGTAAATGTACGTGGGGTGTTCAATAAGTAATGCATCATATTACCTTCCTAAAGCAGGTTGGTTTTATTCAAGATTCCAGTACACAATATTATTCCTCACGCTTTGGGCTACAAAACCTATTGTTCAGCATAATCTCCGTTCAACGTGACAGCCTTACCCCACCTTAGTGGAAGGGTCTGTATGCCCGCATGGTTCCACTCTGCTGGTCAACGTCGGGGCCAACGTCTTGCTGCATCAA
Source organism: Schistocerca piceifrons (assembly GCF_021461385.2). Classification (NCBI taxonomy): domain Eukaryota; kingdom Metazoa; phylum Arthropoda; class Insecta; order Orthoptera; family Acrididae; genus Schistocerca; species Schistocerca piceifrons. The sequence continues at coordinate 986,485,117 of NC_060138.1, read as the reverse complement.
TAACATTCTCATCATCCACGTACTGGTTGGCGCGGAGTGCATACTTCATTGGGCCAAACAAATGGAAATCCTCTATTAGGCGGCAAGGAATCCAGCGGGTACACACCTTTGAGTACTCCAACTGGTGGATGAGTGTGTCAGCACTAACAATAAATATGTCCAGTTTAGCAGCGAGGTGTCTGACTGCGATCCGCCGATCACCTCGAGTGAGAGTGTCCGCACACTTCAACATTGCAGGAGTCACAGCCGGCCGGCACGCGGGAGATGAGACAGGTTTGCACAACCTTTTTGCAATGATGACAGACGCTTCGACAACGACTCACCGTGCTTTTGTTCACTGCAAAATCTCCGTAGACACTCTACAAGCGCCTAGGAATATCTGCGATGCTCTGCTTTTCCGCCAAAGGAAACTGAATGACAGCCATCTGCTTGGAACGCACCTCCGTTAGGGACGACATTTTCAAGGCTACGTATAGCGCCGCCAAGTATCGGAATTCCTTGAAACTACAGAGGCTGAAGCGGGAATATTTCACGATGTCCTATAATAATTTCCGAAACTGGCAGAAAAAAAGAAATATGTTGCATTGTTTACTGAACGCCCCTCCTAACTAACGGAGCTTGCATCACGATCAGACTAACCTCATGGTTTGAAAATTGTTCAAGATGATGTTAATCACCGTGATTACAAAGACGATTGTGGTGTTACTGTGTAAATACACTACTGGCCATTAAAACTGCTACACCAAGAAGAATTGCAGATGATAAACGGATATTCATTGGACAAATATATTATACTAGAACTGTCATGTGATTACATGTCACGCAATGTGGGTGCATAGATCCTGAGAAATCAGTACCTAGAACAACCACGTCTGGCCGTATTAACGGCCTTGATACGCCTGGGAATTGAGTCATACAGAGCTTGGATGGCGTGTACAGTTACAGCTGCCCATGTAGCTTCAACACGATACCAGAGTTCTTCAGGAGTAGTGACTGGCGTATTGCGACGAGCCAGTTGCTCGGCCACCATCGACGAGACGTTTTCAATTGGTGAGAGATCTGGAGAATGTGCTGGCCAGGGCAGCAGTCGAACATTTTTTGTATCCAGAAAGGCCCGTTCGGGGCATGCAACATACGGTCGTGCATTATCCTGCTGAAATGTAGGGTTTCGCAGGGATCGAATGAAGGATAGAGCCACGGGTCGTAACACATCTGAAATGTAACGTCCACTGTTCAAAGTGCCGTCAATGCGAACAAAAGGTGACCGAGACGTGTAACCAATGGCACCTCATACCATCACGCCGGGTGATGCGCCAGTATGGCGATGACGAATACACGCTTCCAATGTGCGTTGACCGCTATGTCGCCAAACACGGATGCGACCATGATGATGCTGTAAACAGAACCTGGATTCATCCGAAAAAATGACGTTTTGGCATTCGTGCACCCAGGTTCGTCGTTGAGTACACCATCGCAGGCGCTCCTGTCTGTGATGCAGCGTCAAGGGTAACCGCAGTCACGGTCTCCGAGCTGATAGTCCATACTGCTGCAAACGTAATCGAACTGTTCGTGCAGATGGTTGTTGTCTTGCAAACGTCCCCATATGTTGACTCAGGGATCGAGACGTGGCTGCACGACCCGTTACAGCCATGCGGATAAGATGCCTGTCATCTCGACTGGTAGTGATACGAGGCCGTTGGGATCCAGTTCGGCGTTCCGTATTACCCTACTGAACTCACCGAGTCCATTTTTTGCTCTGGATTGGATCTCGACCAACGCGAGCAGCAATGTCGCGATACGATAAACCGCAATCGCGATAGGCTACAATCCGACCTTTATCAAAGTCGGAAACGTGATGGTACGCATTTCTCCTCCTTACACGAGGCATCAGAACAACGTATCACCAGGCAACGGCGATCAACTGCTGTTTGTGTATGGGAAATCGGTTGGAAACTTTCCTCATGTCAGCACGTTGTAGGTGTCGCCACCGGCGCCAGCCTTGTGTGAATGCTCTGAAAAGCTAATCATTTGCATATCACAGCATTTTCTTCCTGTCGGTTAAATTTCGCGGCTGTAGTACGTCATCTTCGTGGTGTAGCAATTTTAATGGCCAGTAGTTTATTATATGTAGAACGAGTCGTTGCGATCTCCGGATTGTCGTTGATATTGTCCGCAGCTTCCACCCACAGTCTTTTTAGACGACGGGGAAGTACGCTGCAGCATGTTAACCACACATGAGCCGAGACAGACGCTGAGCCCGGAGGCCGGTGTCGGCGTCGGCAGCGGCGTCGCGGCGCTCATGCGCTGCTGGCGGCGCCGGCTGCGCCGTGGGCGCGTGGCCGTGGCGGCGGCGTCGGGCCGGCAGTCGCGATGCGCGCCTCCGCGCCGCTGGGGCCGCCGCTCTGCCTGCTGCTGCTCGCCTCCGCCGCCGTCCCCGACACGCCGCCCCCGGCCTCCGTCAATGCCGCCGGCGCAGCCGCCGGTAAGCAGTATTCCCTCTGCACGCTCTGCCGCGCCACAAGTGGGCTTGCGACAGCACTGTGGTGTTAAATGTTGCAATGGCACAGCCGTTGTTGTAGGTGCCTTTGTTCACGGTCAGACATCGAGACGACTTCTACCGAAATCGACTACGGTCGCGGAAGCTAGCTTATTGTGGAGTTTCTGTTTCCAAACAATTAATCACAGTACTAACTACCATTACTTGTCGAGGTGCTAGTTCGCCTGTAATTACATTATGCTACTGATACGAATGCATTTTACTAAGGGATTTGAAGATGCTTGTTCTAGCACTACTTCATTATCGACATCTTTTTCTCTAGCCCCATTTGACGAATTAGAAGGAAGGTGCTTAATTATCTTTCAGAGCAGTTGCTCGCAATTACGACAGATTTCGACAAATTTTTCCCTTGCGGAACTTGACTGCATTCTGACTTTATAAGACCTCTCGGCTCCCGAACATGATTGTTAAATATTCACCTGTGAAGATGTCCACATTCTACCACAACGTTATTATTTTGACAAATTTTGATTAAAAACTTGTTTATACTTGCTCTATATTATTTACATTCCATTGGCAAAAGTCCAAAACTCTTCACTCTCATGTGCACCACGCTTTGCCTTTACGATGTCTGGGATTTGTGTCTTACACTTGCACGTTATCAGTCAGGAATCAACAGCTAGTATGGCTGTTAAAGCATGCCAAATGCGTACTTTTATAGAAAGTCTGTTTCTAATGTTTACAGAACGATAAAATATGTTGGTGTTATTTTGTTAACTAGTGGCTGCGATTTAATATTCTGATAATTATATTACGAAGTTCAGAGCACACGAAACGCGACTTGCTTGTAATCGGTGAACTAGTGATTTGCTTGACAATTGCCACAACTGCACTGAATCAGTGAATAATAGATGTTTTTCAGTGGGTATCAATCCTATGTATGTGCAATGAGTACTGAATAAGTACGTTTGCAACAGTTACCCGTGTGACATCAGTTTCAGACTGCAATCATCTTTAGACGTAATCTACTTATGAAATAGTGCTCAGTTCTATGAATTTATCGTTTTGTTGACAGGAAACTTTTGTTTATGCTGTGAAACACCTTAGCAACTATTTTATACTTTTTTGTTTCTGTGAAACTGGACGCAGCATGATGACCCCTTGAAATACAAACTAAATCTTTTAGTGGAGTGTCTGAGTTGATACATCAACAATTCTTTAACAAATGAACATCATTATTAAGTAAAATACGTATGCGAGTGGTCTCTTGGAGTAATTGTAATATTTTGCTTTGAGAATTATATCTTTTCCAAACTTCTTGTTTGTTTTGGGGCGCTTATTTTTGCTTTGACTATCGACAATTAAAATCAACGCTGATGAAATCTCCTAGCGGTGTCGGTCGAGTAACAGCGTCGTGTTGGAGCGCGTTTCAACAAATTTCATTCACATGTTTCTTATTGTGTTTCTTTACTTACTAAAGTTAACAACCCAACTGCATGTATAAATTTTGCTGAGAAAGCCTTCATTATCAATATGATATTTTTCCGGGAGAAGAATGTTTATGGAACGCTTCGTAGAAATTTTCGTTTGTCACTGGATTCTGAAGATAAGATTTAGAAAGGGCTCGTCATCATTTAACGAGCATCGGAGTAATATGTTTTGAGATGATGGTGAAGCATCTATCGTGAACTAATGACGAGAAAGTTAACTTAACATTACTCTTTTATGGGTATTCCTGACATTCTGTTCCTATTTATTTTAAATCTTAAAATGTTTGGATATTGCATATATCTATAAGATTTGCTAAGAGGCGTCATCGTCGCCCTCCTCTTTTAAGATTAGTTATTTTTAAAGTTTCTGTCTTGGTCTTGAGCCATTTTCGAGTGGAGCAGAACATAAATTTCATGTCTTAGCATGTTGTTGTTGTGGTCTTCAGTCCTGAGACTGGTTTGATGCAGCTCTCCATGCTACTCTATCCTGTGCAAGCTTCTTCATCTCCCAGTACCTACTGCAACCTACATCCTTCTGAATCTGCTTAGTGTATTGATCTTTTGGTCTCCCTCTACGATTTTTACCCTCCACGCTGCCCTCCAATGCTAAATTTGTGATCCCTTGATGCCTCAAAACATGTCCTACCGACCGATCCCTTCTTCTAGTCAAGTTGTGCCACAAACTTCTCTTCTCCCCAGTCCTATTCAATACCTCCTCATTATTTACGTGATCTACCCACCTTATCTTCAGCATTCTTCTGTAGCACCACATTTCGAAATCTTCTATTCTCTTCTTGTCCAAACTGGTTATCGTCCATGTTTCACTTCCATACATGGCTATACTCCATACAAATACTTTCAGAAACGACTTCCTGACACTTAAATCTATACTCGATGTTAACAAATTTCTCTTCTTCAGAAACGATTTCCTTGCCATTGCCAGTCTATATTTTATATCCTATCTACTTCGACCATCATCAGTTATTTTACTCCCTAAATAGCAAAACTCCTTTACTACTTTAAGTGTCTCATTTCCTAATTTAATCCCCTCAGCATCACCCGATTTAATTTGACTACATTCCATTATCCTCGTTTTGCTTTTGTTGATGATCATCTTATATCCTCCTTTCAAGACACTGTCCATTCCGTTCAACTGCTCTTCCAAGTCCTTTGCTGTCTCTGACAGAATTACAATGTCATCGGCGAACCTCAAAGTTTTTACTTCTTCTCCATGAATTTTAATACCTACTCCGAATTTTTCCTTTGTTTCCTTTACTGATTGCTCAATATACAGATTGAATAACATCGGGGAGAGGCTACAACCCTGTCTCACTCCTTTCCCAACCACTGCTTCCCTTTCATGCCCCTCGACTCTTATGACTGCCATCTGGTTTCTGTACAAATTGTAAATAGCCTTTCGCTCCCTGTATTTTACCCCTGCCACCTTCAGAATTTGAAAGAGAGTATTCCAGTTAACGTTGTCAAAAGCTTTCTCTAAGTCTACAAATGCTAGAAACGTAGGTTTGCCTTTTCTTAATCTTTCTTCTAAGATAAGTCGTAAGGTTAGTATTGCCTCACGTGTTCCAACATTTCTACGGAATCCAAACTGATCTTCCCTGAGGTCCGCTTCTACCAGTTTTTCCATTCGTCTGTAAAGAATTCGCGTTAGTATTTTGCAGCTGTGACTTATTAAACTGATAGTTCGGTAATTTTCACATCTGTCAACACCTGCATTCTTTGGGATTGGAATTATTATATTCTTCTTGAAGTCTGTGGGTATTTCGCCTGTCTCATACATCTTGCTCACCAGATGGTAGAGTTTTGTCATGACTGGCTCTCCCAAGGCCATCAGTAGTTCTGATGGAACGTTGTCTACTCCCGGGGCCTTGTTTCGACTCAGGTCTTTCAGTGCTCTGTCAAACTCTTCACGCAGTATCTTATCTCCCATTTCATCTTCATCTACATCCTCTTCCATTTCCATAATATTGTCCTCAAGGACATCGCCCTTGTGTAAACCCTCTATATACTCCTTCCACCTTTCTGCCTTCCCTTCTTTGCTTAGAACTGGGTTGCCATCTGAGCTCTTGATATTCATACAAGTGGTTTTCTTCTCTCCAAAGGTCTCTTTAATTTTCCTGTAGGCAGTATCTATCTTACCCCTAGTGAGACAAGCCTCTACGTCGTTGCATTTGTCCTCTAGCCATCCCTGCTTAGCCATTTTGCACTTCCTGTCGATCTCATTTTTGAGGCGTTTGTATTCCTTTTTGCCTGCTTCATTTACTGCATTTTTATATTTTCTCCTTTCATCAATTAAATTCAATATTTCTTCTGTTACCCAAGGATTTCTATTAGCCATCGTCTTTTTACCTACTTGATCCTCTGCTGCCTTCACTACTTCATCCCTCAGAGCTACCCATTCTTTTTCTACTGTATTTCTTTCCCACATTCCTGTCAATTGTTCCCTTATGCTCTCCCTGAAACTCTGTACAACCTCTGGTTCTTTCAGTTTATCCCGGTCCCATCTCCTTAAATTCCCACCTTTTTGCAGTTTCTTCAGTTTCAATCTGCAGTTCATAACCAATAGATTGTGGTCAGAATCCACATCTGCCCCTGGAAATGTCTTACAATTTAAAACCTGGTTCCTAAATCTCTGTCTTACCATCATGTAATCTATCTGATACCTTTTAGAATCTCCAGGATTCTTCCAGGTGTACAACCTTCTTTCATGATTCTTGAACCAAGTGTTAGCTATGATTAAGTTATGCTCTGTGCAAAATTCTACAAGGCGGCTTCCTCTTTCATTTCTTCCCCCCAATCCATATTCACCTATTATGTTTCCTTCTCTCCCTTTTCCTACTGACGAATTCCAGTCACCCATGACTATTAAATTTTCGTCTCCCTTCACTACCTAAATAATTTCTTTTATCTCGTCATACATTTCATCAATTTCTTCATCATCTGCAGAGCTAGTTGGCATATAAAGTTGTACTACTGTAGTAGGCATGGGCTTTGTGTCTATCTTGGCCACAATAATGCGTTCACTATGCTGTTTGTAGTAGCTAACCCGCACTCCTATTTTTTTATTCATTATTAAACCTACTCCTGCATTACCCCTATTTGATTTTGTATTTATAACCCTGTAATCACCTCACCAAAAGTCTTGTTCCTCCTGCCACCGAACTTCACTAATTCCCACTATATCTAACTTTAACCTATCCATTTCCCTTTTTAAATTTTCTAACCTACCTGCCCGATTAAGGGATCTGACATTCCACGCTCCGATCCGTAGAACGCCAGTTTTCTTTCTCCTGATAACGACGTCCTCTTGAGTAGTCCCCGCCCGGAGATCCGAATGGGGGACTATTTTACCTCCGGAATATTTTACCCAAGAGGACGCCATCATCATTTAATCATACAGTAAAGCTGCATGTCCTCGGGAGAAATTATTTATTTTAAATCTTAAAATGTTTGGATATTGCATGTTTCCATAAGATTTGCTAAGAGGCGTCATCGTCGCCCTCCTCTTTTAAGATTAGTTATTTTTAAATTTTCTGTCTTGGTCTTGAGCCATTTTCGAGTGGAGCAGAACATAAATTTCATGTCTTAGCATACTATCGGTAAAAGACAAAAGTTTCGCTGTGTTCCATTTGAAAATGACAAAAGGCTGAAATTGCAAACGTGGATTTTAAAAATAAATAATCTTAACAATCGAGGACGACATAGACGTATTTTAATTTGATTGTGAAGTGTACAGAAATAGTAAAATTTTTTTATAACAGATTGTATTTGAAGTCTTAGTTGGCTAAACATATAATATTGTTGTAAGCTTTGAGCTTTTCCCGATGTAAAGACTGTCCGAATAATTTACGATAATCATCGACAACAGTGGATTTCTCGGCAGGCAGCCGACACTGAAGACAAGAATATTGAGTATGGAGTGCAGTTTCTGTTTTACCCGAGCACATTCCCATAAACTGTTTCAATTGAAGAAATATGATCAAAACGGACTCCACGTTCGGATGTATGTGTTCCACGAGGCTTTACGTCTGTCATTGATAAAGAAAACTTGACTTGACTTGACTGTTGGTGTTTGGAGAAAAAGAAACTTTACTGTAAGTTTACTTAGCAACTACGTCATACTCCGTGTTCAACACTGTTCTTGCATGTACATGTCAAATGTGTGGAGGTGCTGAGATTCTGTCGCCTCAAGTTTATTTAGCAACTACGTCATACTCCGTATTCAACACTGTTCTTGCATGTACATGTCAAATGTGTGGAGGTGCTGAGATGCTGTCGCCACAAGTGAATATTTGTCCAACCTATGAAACTGAAAAACTTAAGAAGTAAACTAAACAACAATGAATCATTGACTCTACTAACAAATTGCTTTACAAAGAAACTTGCTGATAGACTGAAACAGATTGTCGGACCTGGCACAGAATCCGAGGCTTGCCATTTGCGGGAATGTTCTTAACTGCTGAGCTTTCCAGGCACACCTGTAAACCTATTGCAAAATTTATCTCGTTATTGTCCACGAAAGGTGAGGACCCGGACAGCTTCAGTCTGGAATATCGCTTTTCTAATAGACCATGAAAGGCAAATGTCAGAAGCTGATAATAGACAGGTGCATTTCACTGTAATTAAACAATTATTTGGATTAGACCTAATAGAGGGAAGTACTGATAGACGTAAAACTGAAGTTACTCACGACTTTGAGGTCCAATTGGTAAATCCCATAGTTATGTTTGTCAACACATTCAACAACAAACAGTCGGCAGCAATTATATCAGTTTCAGTCGAATTAGTTATTTATGGACTACTAGAAACAGCATTCGAGATTGTTGTTAATACAAAGAAAACTTTTGGAGCTATTTTTTTGATTTCCTCGGTAAAGGTTTCAATCCCCTAATTGATGTTTTCCATCAGAACCACTTTGACTTCGCACTGGCTGCCACAGGCAGTTTTCGAAGACTGTGGCTATAAAGAAAAAACTTTGACGTTAATTATCTCATTATTTTTGTTTGGATGACGTTTAATCATTACTTTCTGACTAATCGTCGACAAAAAAAGTAAGAAGAATTTTCGTCTGCAAATCATCTGTACTTTGGCAGACAACGTTTCCGTATATACATCGAGAAGTATAAGTTTATAGTGTTATGTGTATAGCTGTTGCATTACTGACACGTTGTTATAACTGGATCAACGTTTTCATCTTCAGCATTCATAAGACATTTTCGGAGGCCTCTGAAATTTGAGCCACGTAAAGTATCAAGTCAGATGATTGTGATGGCCAGATGAGGTTTTCTAAAGCGTAGTAATCATTTGACTGGCAATACTTCGAAAGCAGTTAGTGAAAAGCGTATCAAAATCCTTATAGTTACTGACATTAGCCTTCACACACAAACAGAAAAACTTTAAGTCACCTCATTCAGCCATTTTTCACGAAATATTTATAAATTATATATACAAACTTTTTTCTACCTACTAGTAAAAACTGTACCAAAATACCTAAAGTCCCTGTGGTAGTCTCTGAGATTAGCCTTTCACGCACGGGCAGAAAAAGCAGCGAGGTTCTTTAAATTACAAAATGTGTATATACCTTTAAATGCTGGTCAAGCGGTGGAGTTGCGGTGGCAGATACAGCCTCTTCTTCAGTTGAACAGCTCTCGTTTCCCGTCATTGCCACGAGATGTCACTCCAAATACCAATTAAATATGGCATAGATAAGAATATATGTATTACACACTCATCATCACTATAATTACAAATTATATACACAAACCTTCCCCGTCAATCAGACTGTCTATTAGTGAAAACTTTTTCAGAATCCTACAGTAGTTCCCGAGATTAGACTTCGCATAGAGACAGAAAAACGCGGCGGGGGACTTTAAAGTAGTAATATGTCCTTGCTTATCACTGTAATCACGTTATCTGTAAGAAATCAACACACCTTCAGTGAAATCGGTGAACTGTAAATTTATCGTCATTTGTCTAATAACTAGTTTCGTTGTCTAATCACAATAATTAGACGAACTTTTTATGTTTGGTCTTCGACAGATGTGGTACCTTTCATGTCGCTAAGCGATAGTAACGACCATGTTCCTGTTTTGAAAGAGAGTATAGTGAAACTTGGAATGGCCTGTATGCAGATTTAGACTAGACTTAGACGAATCTCGATGATGAAGTCTTCTCGGGTTATCAGCTGGGACAAGGAGTCCGCAGAACGACGCCTTGACTCGGCTTAAAACCCGAGAAGACTTCATCGTTGGAACGGTCTATTGAAATGGATGATATAAATTTGTTTTAAGTCAGAAAAACGCAAAAAATACCTTCTGTTTCTAGTGGTACGACGCAGCTGATCACATTTTCGACGAAAATCACTCTCTACCCTTCCTCCGTCCAATGTAGTAGTAGACTAAGTTGTTTGCATGTTTCGAAACACTAACGATTATTCATTGCAAATTTAGTGCAAGCAAGTAACATGCAAGCAACGAAACAACGTATGCAAATATTTTGGTGTTGGCACTTATTCCTTTTGTACCAGCTTACCTAACACTTGCCGAGACATCAGCTGTCTTTTTTTTCAACATGATATTTCTCTAAATCCGACTGCAGCGACTGAGAAACTGCTTCTCCATTAGGCCTACTTGTTTCTGAGCCAGAGCGAGCAGCCACTTGCAGTTGATGTTGGAAAAAAATACGAGTGGGAGAAAGAGGGACCTCTAAATGCTAATTTCCGGTGTGGAGCGGGTTAGCTAGCCTCTGTTTGGACTGGATGCAAATGTAATAAAAGCCGAAGACTCAAGTTGTTACGGCCAGAGAACAGGCAGCGACAGAAGGCACGTGTGCTTTTCCAATGCACGCCACCTCTGCGGAGAGCTGACACGCTACGCAGCTGTCAGAATTTAGATTGATGTGATCCGCTGGAGATACCGTCGATTTCCAGTGCCTATTTTCGTCTGATACGAATTCCAGATCCTGTGGTTGGTATTTTACAGCTGTTCCCCATATCGTTTCGCTGAGGACGATTGAGACTCGCGTTTGGCTGTTTGATACACATGTTTAGAGGGAAATAGGGTGAATGAAATCAGATAAGTTCGTTTTGTATGCTGATTATAAAAACGTTGCGATAAACAGCAAGTCAAATGCATTTTTAGAAAGAGCTGTTAGTGGAATTTTCATGGAGGTTGATAATGAATTTACAGCCAACTGCCTGTCATTACACCATCAAGAACTTCACTACATGCAGTTCAGAATCTGCAGGAAGTTTTCACCCAACACACACATGAAATATGAGATCGTACGGGTAGAATACTGGCAACAGAACTACCGAAAAGTTCAAATAAATTTTCATCAGACACAGATCGTTTAAAAGAAAGAAAGCTGGCATCTTTTGATTACCTTCATTCCGTAATGCAATATGGTATAACATTTTAGGGTAATCATGAAACCATGGTATCCGTGTTCAGAAGCATGTAATACGAATAATTTGTTGTATGAATTCAAGGAAATGTATGTTCATAAGGATTTAGTCACTCATTTCGGTCTAGAAAAGTGATCATCGTAAAATGAGCTGTGCTTCTCATGAGCTTATCCAGAAAATTGAAGCTGCGTACTAGAATTTAGCAGACTTCACTGTTACCGTTGATTTTTAAGAAATCTTAATAATTCTACAGTAATATGCGTCTTGTGTTTCTTCCGTCTACAACATCGTGTATGTCTGCGAGAATAATTGCACACTTCCCTGTATATTTCTTCTTCCTCTTTCTTGTTTGCTTTAGAAAGTAATGTAGCTCCCTCGTTGCTTTTTTATTTCTTCCATCCATTCCATGGCAGCACGAGTGTTCCTGTATCCTGTGGCACGCAGAAGGCCACTCAGTTCGACTGTCTACGAATCTCGTAAGTCAAACGGCTATTACTTTTTCGAAATGCAGATGTGAAGCCAGCAAAACATTCGTCTAGTTGAATGAGAATACTGCCGAAAACACAAAAGCAACTGCTCTGTGTTTTGGACTACAATTTTTAATTCGATGCGCACGTTTGGTGCTACGTTCCTACATCTATTAGGTAGGGTTTAACGGCCTACACTGTGTTGCAGCCTATGCAAAGAACAATAGAGGAAAACTCAGCTCCATAATCTCTTATTTTCCTACTGCCTGAAAAAATGAAACACCCATAAGGGGAGGAGGAAGCGAATATTCAAGGGTTGGGATGTTATGTGATATTATTTCAGTGACTACAAAATCGGTTAAAGTTACAAAGACCTCTGCAGTGTGAACCCACTTACCTGTAAGATGTTGCACCCTCTCTGTCCTGGACGCGTGCACTGATTCGGCTGGGAAGGATGTCTTAAGCAATTGCATACTCTCCTGAGGAACGGTGGCCCACAACTGTTATAACTGGTCCTTGATATCCTGCATGCCGGCATTGGGACACAGTTGACGTCCGAGCTGCGCCTCACATGTTCTATCAGACACAGATCTAGCGATCTTTCTGACTTCGGGAGTATTTCAATATCACGCTAACAGTCCACCAAGACACGTGCCATGCGTGGATGAGCATTGTTCTATTGAAAAATTACACCACGATTCTGTCCATGAAGGGACATGAGGACGCATGATGTCCACCACGTAATGATGTGCCGTCAGAACTCCATTTCTAACTACCAGCTGTGACCCAGGTGTGACCTGAAGGCATACTCGACGACTCGCCACACTACAAGCTCCGTGAGTAACATCGCTGTGCTTCTACGAAACATTGGAAGAACGGGACCTCTCCCCAAGTCTCCGCCATACACGCCCCACACCCACCGCATACACTGACGACAGTCGTAGAGAGTAGTGTAGAACAGCGATTCATCGTTGAACACAACGTGACGCCATTCATCATCAGTGCATGCTTCCAGGTCACAACACCACTTCAAAGGCGCCCATTTGCGTTGTTCTGTTAACGGCAGCCTACGCATGATGGTAATTCTCTAGGTCGGCTGCTTCTAGTCTCCAACCAATGGTGAGGGATGAACAGCATATTGCAGCCCATTATTTTTTGTCGCATGGCTGGCACAGATGTGAAGAGGTTACGATGTGCTTGGTGCACAATACAATGGTCCTCCTGTGTAGTTGTCTGACGTGTTTGGCTTCAACCTTGACGACGAACATGCCTGCCTCCAAGTTCTCATTCAGTGCATCATCAGACTACTATCACATCCGAAGTCCCCACAAATATGGATACTCCACGTGATTCGATCAGACGGCTAAGTGGAGCCCACAATGAGGCCACTTTCAAACTATGTCAGCTGCCGATAACACTATCTCAGACAAGTATGCGGCTTCTTCGTCATCTGTAAACAATGGTGGGTGATATTTATCGAAGGTCTGCATATATTTTGCCACATACGAGCATACGCTATCCCGTTGAAATGTGACACGCTGGTCGAACGATGGCACCGCTTCGAGTTACAAAACAGCAGATGTCATAACTACACTGTAAGCGCAGGACTGGACTGAAACTGGTACGATGTATCCAATGGGACCCTAAAACACAACACTTTGCGTATTTATTCGGTGCTGCTCAATAACATATGCTGCTGTAGCGTTTAAGATTCATGCTGCCATTGTCGTACGACTCAAGGTGAAATCGTCTCAAAACACGTTCGTATCACCTGCAACGGAGATCAGGCGCCAATGCTATTTAGAAAAGAACACAACGGCATGCATACTCGCAGATATGATGCGGAGATGTCGACGCAGATAGGCCCACAATTGTTTCAGCTTGGAAGCAACGCTTGGGACAAGAATGTATGGTCTGTTACGCCCATAAGAACGAGGTAGGGTGGTGGTGGTTCTGTTTCATCGCCATGTTATAGGGTCCTGTGCAGCATTGAGACAAAGGACCACCTTCTATCCATAGGCTCCAATCTATCCATCAGTTACGAAAAACTTAAATTCAAAGGACCACGTAGATAATATTTTGGGAAAAGCATACCAAAGGCTAAGATTTATTGGCAGAACACTTAGAAAAAACAACAGGTGTACTAAACAGACTGGTTGCACTACGCTTGTCTACCCCATTCCCGAGTATTGTTGTGAAGTGTGGGATCTGCATCAGACAGGATGGAGGACATCGAAAAAGTTCAGAGAAGTGCCGCTCGTTTTGTATTATCGCGAAATAGAGGAGAGTGTGCCACGGGCATGATGTGCGGTAGGTTTTTCTCATTAAGTTAAATCACCATCTTTCTCCTCAGAGCGTGAAAATATTTGTTGGCGCCTCCCTACATAGGGAGGAATGATTATCATAACAAAATAAGAGAAATCAGAGCTCTTACCCGAAGATTTAAGTCTTCATTTTTCCCGCATACTGTTCGAGACTGGAACGGGACAGAAATGACTTTAAGGTGATTCGATGAACCCTCTTCGAGGCATTTAGTTTGATTTGACTTATGTAGGATGAAGCGGCGAGTGAAAATTTGTACCAAGACTTAGGAACAAATTCTCATTTTGTTCGTCATTGGTCGTTGTATTTGTTCAGGCCGGACGTTCCATGAGCTTTTTCAAGTTCACCGTTGATTAATTCACTCAGTTTTTTTATTACGGAAGTCAGGTATCTCTCTGACCGAACACGCTAAGCTATCGTGCTGGCTCCACTACAGCACCCTGGCACAGCGGTTCTTACAACTGCGCGGATTATCCTGGCATGCCTTCATTTTCGATCCAAATTCTCACTGCCACCTCAGTCTGCTTTAAATTCCCCCTTTCACACGAACGGACTGGAGCAGCAGTGAGAATTTGAACATTTTTGGAAGGTGACTACTAACAGTCGTCCAGAAATATATAAAATGCATGTTTTTGACCATCAGCTGCCTTTTAATTTACCGACTGTTTCTTATCAGAGACCATCTTGGCGGGCTAGGGTTAAAACAGTGTATGTTATACTGGAATTCATGGCATGCTCTCAAATGTGACGTGGCTATGATTTAAGTAATGAAAGAAGTGATGTTATGGCCTAATTGTTTTAATACTAATCCATGAAGATAATCTGTGACTGAAACCCGTCGATAGTTGGCTTTCAACTAAAAAGCTGCTGATCGTCAAACATGCATTTTGTACAGTGAGAATCTGGATCGAGGGCGGCGGCGTGTCAGAGTAATCCGTGCAGTTGTGTGAACCGCTAGGTTAGTGGCTAACGCAGCTGTCTATCAGTTCTCGGCCTTGGTACAAATTTTCATTTACCGCTTCAGTCTATATACGTAATATCGTATCTGTATGAGACCAGTAAAGTATGTGAAATTTTCATTTTACTTAATTGTGAACTGCAGAGTAATCGTGTAGACGTAGATCTACATGTAGATGTATCATTATCATAACAGTGTAGCCCACACGAGCCGAAATGTCATGGTATGGTAATTCCAGTTCCCGAAGACCTATCTCTCTTCTCCGAACTCGCATGTCAATTTTTGTGTGCTGCCGAAGGTGGCACATACGCATTGATTGACGATTCCCAGATAGTGGGTGTAAAACACTCCATTAGGAAAATTCAACATGACATAGATACCGATAGAAACTTAAGGATCCTTCTGATATATAAGGAGATCAATGTCATTTCTGACGTTACTATTAGACATGGATTCACAGTACGAGCTCCACAAAGAATACCGGTTCGTTGGACAACGGTCTTGAGAGGTTCAATGTCTTATGAGGCCTCTCCGGCCGATGGGAGTCGCAGGCTCGACCAAACGTGGCCTTTGGAGTCGCAGGGTGCGAGGGTGATGGCTGGCAACTCTGTGTGTAGTGTGACTCCTGTGACGCATACTCCACAGTAGCTGCTCAAGGACGGCGTCGACGAGGTGTAGATTCAGAGGCTTGAGCTGGTTTGGATGGGCCGCTAGCGCGACCGACGTAATGCCTGGAGCATGAGCTCCACTGGAATGGGTTGACTGAGGCTGCGTCTCACAGCGTGTAGAAGGATATCAAGGCAGCACAGGGCGAGCACTTGACTTGCTGAGGAAGATATGCCCTGAGATTGCAGTGCAGCCATTGAAGTATGGATGGCATCTCTGGTGGCGCCTCCTGGAGAATGGCTTGCCAAGAGGCGTGCTTGTGTTGACGTCCGTGATGTTATAAATCTTTTTCCACACGCGAACCCCTTCTGCAACGATCTGAGTTGGGTGAACCATTGAATTTTAAATACACGCACAGTAGACATGCATAAACTTTAATTCCAAGCAACAGGCTTAATAACCTTAAATTAACTTAACCCTTAATGGTTAAAACCTAAAGTTACTCTAGTTACGGCTTAAAAGTTACACAACGGTAGGCCTAGCTGCAATAATAAATAAAAACGTTCTTTGTAATGACTGACCTTTTCCTTAGAATTCAGTGGGAAAGTTGCGCCTGCTTTACATGCCATAGAGCTTTGAAATCAGGAACCAGAGAAGTTAATTGACGTCTCAAATCACTTTCAGCACAAAGTCTGTTTGTGTATTTATGTTTCACAGAGGCATAAGAAGAAAACAACTTCTCGCACAAATATGTTGATGAAGACGCTAATAAACTCGTTATGACTTCATTCGTTAACAATGGGAACTCCTTTCAACTTAACCAAAAATCAATGAATGGCAAAGATTTACAACTTTTCTGTAACTGATAATCAGTGAAAATTTCAAGAGCTGCTCTTTTCATTTATGTTTAATGTAGATTCTAAAATTGTTGACTCTTCGAAGGGATTGCGTGTACAGTTGTTGTTATTGGACGTAGCAGGAAAATACTAAGGTTTTCGCAAGAGCCTTCAAATGTTCTTTAACCATGTTCTTGACATTTTCGTCCAAAGAAAGACGATTTGCCAGCAGGAAGTCGTGAAGGGTGTGGTGTCACCGCCAGACACCACACTTGCTAGGTGGTAGCCTTTAAATCGGCCGCGGTCCGTTAGTATACGTCGGACCCGCGTGTCGCCACTGTCAGTGATTGCAGAACGAGCGCCACCACACGGCAGGTTTAAAGAGATCCTGGCACTCGCCCCAGTTGTACAGCCGACGTTCATAGCAATGGTTCACTGACAAATACGCTCTCATTTGCCGAGACGATAGTTAGCATAGCCTTCAGCTACGTCAATTGCTACTACCTAGCAGTTTATATTGAAATGGAAATTATGTACAGTCAAGACCGATGTTAACCAATTATGGATTAAAGTTAAGTCATCAACTACGTACTTTATTTGCTACTAAGAATTCCTTTAACTGTTCCAGACCTCACGCCAGTCTGCTTGTAATTAAACGCGTGCATTTCGGCCTCCTCTAGCAACACGGTGTTGGCTCTTCTGCCAACACTTCAAAGGGTATCAAAGCACTCTGTCTGAATCCTACTGAAACACGTTCGCCAAAAGTTCAGATTTTTAATGAATGATTCGATACAGTCTTTCACATTATAAACGTTTATATTTGACCCCTTGGGAGGCAAGTTTAAACTTTTAATTTTTGAGAAAATATCTGCCAAATAGGATAAAGTCTGAAACCAGATTTCATCTTCCATGCACTTTGCTTCTTGAAAGGCATGGCTGATGAGAATTTCGTCGTTAAGCTCATACAGTCTCTAAATAATTCTACCTGGAGATAGCCAACTAACTTCACTGTGAGACAATGAACACTTATAATGCTTCCCTTTCCCTCACAAAGCACCGTAAAGATGCGCGTATTTGTAGAGTGAGCGTTAATAAAATTAAGCATTTTCACTGTATCGTGTAGCACAGATTTCAGTCCATCAGGCATGCGTTTAGAAACAAGAGCTTGTGTATGAATGCAACAGTGTGTCCAAGAAGCATTCGGCGCTATCGATTTCACTTTGGCAACAAACTCAGCATAACTTCCTGTAATAAATTTCGCACCATCTGAACAAATGCCTTCACAGTGAGTCCGGTCCATTGAATTTTCGCGAAAGTATTCGTCTATTAACTTAAAATGTGTCTCCTTCCATAGTTCTCTTTTTCAAGGGTCTCCAGAATAGTAGCTCCACTTCTACAGACTCCCCATTAATACAACGGACAAAAAACAAAATGGCTAAATTAGCAACATCAGTCGATTCGTCAAGCTGAATCGCAAAAGAAGGGTTGGCACAAACCCTTTCCAAAATTTAATTTTCGACATAATTTGACGTTTTCAATCCGGCAGTTGACCATATTGTCTGACAATGGTACTATACTGACTTTTTGTGAAAGATTTTCCAAGCATGCGCTGTACTACTTTATTTGTAGGTGGCCACACGAAATCTTCAGCTATTGAATGAGGCTTTGCAGTTTTAGCAGTTCTGTAGCTAACGCGATAAGACGCCTCAAGAGCACGCTCATTGTCAGTGTTTGCAGCGGGTACAAAATTAGTTAAATGATTTTTCTGTTCGTTTGTTTTTCGTTTAAAAAAATCAGCAGATTTGTTTACGTGGGTGGGATGTTTAGTTTCTAAATGGAGTTTAAGTTGAGCAGAAATGTTGCCACAAACAACACCAAGCTATGGTCTTTGACAGACCTTATCACCTATATACGAAAATCCAAAACTAATGTAATTATCATCGTACTTTCTTTTCTTTGCATACGGTTCACTTTTGTCGGATTGACCATCACTTGAAGCTGAATCCAGTTGACTCATCCCTAACGTGCGATTCTGTTAAACCTTGTTCCCCTTTCAAACTTCCACTTTTCAACCAGTTATCCGGTTTAATGTAATCGGAAACTATTTTGATACACAGATGACAACTTACTGCATTCCCGGATGAAAGAAGAAGCAGGCTATTGTTGAATATCAAAGGCCTGACCGCCATGTAACGGTTTCTTAGTGGGGTCGCTGGTGCTGTTGTTAGTACTGTTAGAACACAAAGAAGTTGGCGGACTGAATTTCCATCGTAGCGAATTCAAATGCATTTATAACGTCGTTACATAACTGTGAATCTGGCATTATCGGTAAATATAAATTTACTGTCGAAACAATGCGATAAATTCCTGATGTTATACATATGTAACAAAGGGCATTATAGGATTAATTTAATTTTAAAATTTTGATACTAATAATAATAATAATAATAATAATAATAATAATAATTATTATTATTATTATTCTGACAATGCCACAGAAACTAAGGAAACAGTAATAGGGCCAACGTCGAAGGCTGCCATTATGGAAAAGTTTTGGCGAACCGATTTTACGGAGCATGCGGAACAAGTGTGGCAGTATATTGGATGGGTCGGCGCATGTAGAGCTCTGGCAACAGACGCCTGCAGTACCGAAGCGCGCGACTAGCTGGCCACGGGTGTAATGCGGCAGCTGTGTTGGAGGCGAAAAACCAGATACCATCCCCCTTCCCTTTTTTGAAGTTTGAAGTTAGCCCCAGATACTGCATCCTTTCCCTCATGGTGAGGGCGCAGCGGGGCGGACGGTGGGAGACGACGGAGACAATCCAATGAAGCAGAACACTGTGTAGGCAGTGCTGAAGGTCCGGTGGGACTTCGGCGGATGTCGGCGGCCGATGGGAGGCAGAACCTTGTCGAACGGCAGCTGCCCAAGACGCGACGATGCAGAGGAACCGGTGAGGCGATAGCGGGGCTGATGGCAGACAAGGCTCGTTCAATGGCGGCATCCGGAGGCTCGAAAAGAAGTTGGCGAAGAGTGTAAAGAAAAAGAATGCAGGAGAAGTGGCGAGACAGAGGCGCGACCTGATGTGGGCTAGCTGGTGGTGGAGAGCAATCCTCGACGGCGAGACCGCTGCCAGGGAAAAATCAGCAGGTGGCCCAAGGAGGCAGGCCTGGTGAGCAACTGGAACCATTCAGTGAGGTGTGTGAGGTCCTGTGGGCGGCGGTGGAGCCATCAGACGGAAAAATCAGACGGAAAAACCAGAAGAGATTGGCGCAGAGTGTCGCAGGGTTCTGACTCCAGTCGCCGGGCTGCGATGTCTGGCAGCTGAGGTTTCACCAGTGGTCAACTCTCGCATAGACGAGGGAACGACTGGACGTACAAGAAGAAGACAAGTGAGTCCAGAGGTGATGCTGTTGGCATGATGAAGCTGATGAGCCGGTGTCGGCGTCGGAGGCCGATGGAAGACAGGTCTCAACCAATGGCGGTCCCCCAAGCGGCAGATGGTAGGAGACGATGCTCTACCAACAGCGGCCGCCAAAGACATTACAGTGCTCGCTGGACTTCTGAGCCCGATGGGAGGCTGGGCTTGACCAACGATAGCGGCCGGAGACGCGGTGAAGGAGAACCATTTGTGACAGTGGTCACGGACAGGAAAGTGTGATGCGGCGGAAAGGGGGGGGGGGGGGGAAGACCTTGCCCAGAGGGAGGAGAAGGCGCTCCGGGCGAAGGGCGCACTGTGGACGCCGAGAAATGTCTGATGAAGGACGGGCAGCGAGGGCGTCGGTGGCCGATGGAAGGCAAGGTTCCACTGACGGCGGCCACCAGAGGCACGATGGCCGAATGGAATGCGAGGCGTGCACAGCAGCACGCGGGTAGAATAAGGAAGGGCCAAGCAGGAGGCGCGAAGAGGCGGGCACCACGTTACCGGGGATGCGGAGGGAGTAGGGGCACGGTATGTGCACCTAAAATAAATAAAGCCTTTGTTCAGCAGAAGTGAGCAATAAGAACACTGGATGAAGTAGATAACCATACATCCTGTACAAGGCCTTTTCAACGAATTATCCAAAAATGTAAAAAAAAAAAAAATTCTTTTAAAAATAACATTGTAGTCACGTCAATATTGAGCTACCAATAGCAGAGAAACAGCAGATACTGAGGTGGCAGCAGCTTTTTTCAAAGAACAGCTTCCTTATTAATTGGATCTAATAATTTTAGCCATAAATCTGAATAAATTAATCCGAGTAGTGCTCGTTTCTTGTTAATACAGTACACGAATTAAACTGCTATGATGTTTCTGTCTCATGATAATGCATATGCTGACTTGTTGCTCATCCTTAAAGGTTCTCCTTGTTGAAGGGTTCCACGGAAGGCGGAGTATGAATGAGTGGAAGGTTAGGGTGTGATATTCGGTCGACGACGAGGTCTTTAGCAACGGAGCACATTTTCTGGTAGGACGAGGAGAGAGAAGGAAATGAGCTGTGTCCTTTTCAAAGGAGCCAAACTGCCATTTGGCTTGACCTACTTTTAGAGAAACCATGGAGAAACTAAATCTAGATCGCCAGCCAGGAATTTGAACTCCATCGTCTTCAGTGGTAATATAGTGCCTCAGCACTGCAACACCTCGCTTGAAAAGAGGTCATGGCAGGTACAGATAGTTATTCCGCAGACTTATCGGATTACCGCTTCAGGGCTTGACCTACTTAGAGAAACCATGGAGAAACTAAATCTAGATCGCCAGCCAGGAATTTGAACTCCATCGTCTTCAGTGCTAATATAGTGCCTCAGCATTGCAGCACCTCACTTGAAAAGAGGTCGTGGCAGGTATAGACAGTTATTCCGCAGACTTGTCGGATTACCGCTTCAGGGACGGTAAAAAGCTGGAGAAGAGATTTTACATAAAAAGTACGTACCGTCAAAAAAAAAAAAAAAAAAAAATGCAATGTGTAACCGAAA
This sequence comes from Schistocerca piceifrons, assembly GCF_021461385.2. Classification (NCBI taxonomy): domain Eukaryota; kingdom Metazoa; phylum Arthropoda; class Insecta; order Orthoptera; family Acrididae; genus Schistocerca; species Schistocerca piceifrons. Next base: position 986,463,567 of record NC_060138.1, on the reverse strand, counting down.
ACCACAGTACTGAAGTTTTACGTGCTGAGATCCTTCTCCGCGTAACTATATCTGAATGTTAGGTGACGTCGCATAGTTTGGGTCATTTCGAGAAGAACTTTACCATCTTACTGTTCGAAATAGCATCTATTCTAAGGGGGTTATTGTATTACCGTGGATGGTGTGTACATTAAGTTCTTCTTTCCTGGTTCATTTTCCACTGGGGAGAAATCACAAAGGGAGCCCCACAGGTTTCATTTTTTGATGTACTACTATTACTTACATATTAGACTTAAAGTTCAACAAGCAGAAATGTTACTTTTTGCAGACGATACTAGTTTTATAGCAAATCTCTTTAGAGAGAAAACGACAGAAGAGAGTGTAAGTGATGTTTTTCAAAGAATTATTAAGTGATTCTCTGAAAATCCACTCTCCCTAAATTTTGAGAAAACACACTACATACAGTTTTGAACAACAAATAATGATAAGAACAGCTGCTGTAGAACATGAAGAGGAGGTTAGAATGCTCCAAATTTTTGGCTGTATATACTGATGTAAACTGAAACAGGAAGAAGCATATTACTGTTATTCTCAAACAATTAAGTTCAGCTAATTTTGCTCTTTGTGTAATTGTTAGTCTTGGAAAACAAAGGAATATCTCCGTCCAATAATGTCTTAAGAAAATAATTTTTTGGGATAACTCACCACTTACAGAGAAACTATTGATTGCACAAAAGCGAACAGTAAGAATAAAATGTGGTGTGCACCCGCGGTCGTCATGTTCAGAGAAGAGAAGTCATCCATTTTAACTGGATGGTCACAGTACACATATTCTTTAATGAAATTCTTCAAGAAAATTTTACCTTTATTGCCTGTTATTAAAGCCATCAATGATTCAGAAAAGGCATGAAAATGCAGCAACAAAAATTTTTGACCGTGTGCCCAATAACGTGAAATGTGTGACACATAGCAGAACCAGTTTTAAATCTGTACTGGTAGGCTGAAAAAAAAATAAAGAAAGATAAAAATCATAGTTTTGATGTGTAACTGCATGAGTGGAACTAAAAATGATGTGTAGAACATGTAACTAACTAATTATTACCTTAACGACTTGAGAGACAGTTTTAATTGTAATTCAGTCTGGTAAAAATTGCTGTAACATTTAATTAGGTCTCGCCAGAATATCAGGCTGAGGTAAAGGTGTGGAACTTGTTCTTAATGTAGGGAACTGTAAAATTATGCACCTCACGAAGAGTAAAAGGTTGGTATCCTTTCGATTAATGATGCATAATGGGAGCGAGTGATGCAATAAATGCGTGTAGAAGTAACAGAAATACGAGGTGCAACAACCATACGGGTTCAGTTTTAGATAAAACAAGTATCAGGCTACAATTCATTAGTGGTATACCGGGAAACTGCAGTTAGTCTTACAACGAAACTGTATACAAAACACTTACATGATCTTCCTGAATGCTGCTCATATATATGTGAATCATATTAGGTCGCACTAACGGTGGACAACGAGCGTATACAATGAAGGCTGTAATTGCACTATTAGACCAAAAGTATGTGAACACCCCTATGTAATGCGAAATTGAAAACTAGATGTCACCAGGGGCGGACCCGCCAAAGTAGAAGGAAGCGGCGAGTATTGTGTTGTCAGCAGAGAATCAGGAACAGCAGAACGTATCAGCACAGTGACTCCGAACGTGGACTAGTCAGTGGATGCCGTCAGCTGAGTAACATGTATATTAAAGGAGATTTTATACATTCTAAAACTGCCTTTGTCAAACGTAGGTTGAAGCGGAAACGCGAAGAAACACCCACAGATCAACCAAGACCAAGGAGACGTCATATACTGACGGACGGGGACCGTCGAGCAATGCGGAGGGTTGTTGTGAAAAATCGCAAGACATCAGCGGAAGGAATCACTTGTGAGCTCCAAAGTGCTACCAGCAGTCCAGAAAACACAGTGGCTTTTCGTAGAAAGTTTAAAATAACGGGGTACAATCGTCGAGCAGCTCCTCAAAAGCCACACATTTGTGTAGTCAGTGCTAAACGATCCTTGGGATGGTGCAAAGAGCGATGCCACTGGACAGTGGATGATTGGAAACGAGTGATTTGTAATGATGAGTCACGCTAAACCCTGTGGCAAACAGATGGAAGAGTCTGTGTTTGGCGAATACCTGGAGAAGCGTGCCTGTCATCATGGTTAATGCCAACTGTGAAGTACGGCGGAGGTGGTGTTACGGTATGGGGAGTCTTTCGTCATTAGGGTGCGGTCCCCTTACTGCGCCTAAGAAAATGCCAAATGCCGAAGGATATGAACAGATTCTACAGCACTGTGTGCTGCGTACGGCAAAGGACGAGTTTGGATACGATGACTGCATCGGCATGATAGTGCACCCTATCATAAAGGAGCATCTGTGCGGTGATGATTTGTTCACATTAACATCCTGAAATGACTGTACTGCACAGAGTACTGACCTGAACCTTTGGGATGAATTAGAACGCCGATTTCGTTGCAGACCCCAGCGTCCAGTACCAGTGTTTTCTGTGGTTTCTGCTCTTGAGAAAGAATGGATGCCATTCCTAAACAGGCATTCAAACACCCTACGGAAAGTGTCCCAAACAGAGTTTATCCATCATAAAGGCGAAGAGTAGCCACGTCACATATTAACTTCCATTAATAGGTATTCGGATCAGACAGTGCATGTTGTAAAATCTAACTGGCAGACACTCAAAAAATGGTACCGTAAATATCACGAAAAATTGTTCACACAAGGTCAAGAACTGCCATTCAGCGCAATAACTATGAATAACCTTTAATCTTCTGCGAATGGTATCTGCACGGTAGAGATCGTGGAAGTAAAGTTAGGCAAGTAAGAAGCAGACTTTCTTCCCATAGTCCATTCATTGATGGACTGGGATTAGACCGGCGCAAGGTACAGCTAGTCGCCGAGTGTAGATAAAGATCTACGTAACAAAATGGTTCAAATGGCTCTGAGCACTATGGGACTTAACATCTGAGGTCATCAGTCCTCTAGAAGTTAGAACTACTTAAACCTAGCTAACATAAGGACGTCACGCACATCTATGTCAGAGGCAGGATTCGAACCTGCGGCTGTAGCGGTCGCGAGGTTCCAGACTGAAGCGCCTACAACCGCTCGGCCACTGCAGCCGGCTATACGTAACATAAATGGTTTAGCTATATATGATAGAGGGCCTATTTTCATCGACGACATTACGTTGACTCACTCACGTCGATCTCCTGTGAAAAAACTTAAACTTCCGAAAGACTTCACTCGCTTTATCAAAAATTTACTACGGAAGCCGGTACTTCGACTCTTCTTGTTGACACACTCGTGCTTCGCAATAATTGTTCTTTCATATACAGAAACGAGCTATCGCTACGTTATATAAGATCTACGCGAAATTATTGACTTTCGTAATCGTATCAGTCCAGTGAAATACAATAATATCTGTATCAGTCTGTCTCTTGTTGGTTAAGAGGTATTTGTGCGTTTCGTTGCTCCGTAACTGTCTTACTGTGATAGTTCTCGCCTGTTGATTTCGAGGTCAACAGCAAGTAGAAAAGAAAAATGTAGGCCACTAGGAAATGTTACTGCCAATTACAAATTTTTGAGCACGCTTGCCAGTTACTTTTAATAGCGACATCACCAGGGCTATTTTATGTTTTTTTATACGCTTCATATCGTCACTGTACCCATTTAGCGAGACGTGCGTCCTGAATTTCTTCCTATTACACGTGGCTTTCGCTGTCTCCAGTTACGTGGATTAGATGCTTCGTCAGGAGGAAGTAAATGATACTCTTCTACAACATACTTCGAATTAGGTCTATTTCCTTCACGTGCTACACCATCATCATCAGTGGACATATAATATTTGTCATTTAGGTCTTGTCCAAAGGCGAGATGAATGTCGGTGTCAGCCGTAGTGCGTTCAGCTGCCGAGTGGCAGGCATAATCCTACAGCAACCTGACATTTCCACCGTGAGGCTTAGGGGCATGGGTTCCCCATTAACGTCATATATTATTTCGTACGGACAACTGAATCGGCAATTACGGACTAATGTGCGCTTGACCTGCACGTCCGCATTATTTAATCGTGATGAGGGAGCTATTAGCTTATAGCTTATAGCGAGAACCATCGAAGTCGTTGATGGAAACAAACAGGATGTACGGTAAGGTAGTATTTGACATTTATTAACCACTCCACACCGTGACGTATCGACGTATCTGGTGTCCGACAAAGGATCTGTTTGAAAAGCAGCAGTCCTGAAGTGAGGCAGGAAGCTAAGCTTTCGCAGCACCAATGTTAGCGTAGTCATCCAACCGTCTATTATATGTAACAGCATTTTCAAATTTACATCACTGTAAGAAATAACAGAATGATTCCAGTTTTAAATTAATGTTAATGAAGACAGTAACAGGTATATGCATCACGGTAAAGGTTAAGTGGAATACTGAATACTGTGGCGAGACTACGTTCATGTACTTAGTCAGGGGGAATAAACATAAGCGTCCGGTGGCAAACAGTGTCTCATTTCGTACAGTTTGAAGCGCTGTCCTACCAAAACTGCTGTCTACTCCGTCTACCAATTACTGTTCATGTCGATTCTACCGCACAGTTTATTTCTGTTTGCGCAAAGAAAGGCATGCCCCTTGAAGAGTGATTACTAACGTCTCAAATCGTTCCTGAAATATGACTAACGTACTGCAGTCTTGCCATTGACATGTTTGATAACAATGGCGGTTAATCTGCGGTATCATGTTCACTTCCTAGACCTGATATCTACAGCGCGTTTCGAAGTCTTTGCATCAGTCGTCTAGGGGTGATAGATCACCTAATGAGGAACAACTTATGTTAGAAAATTTTGTTTTCGAATACCCTTCACCAAAAAAAAACGAAGTAAATATTACAGAATTCCAATCAACAACTGCCAACACGAGTAACTTAGAAGTAGATATCCTCGCTGCAGCGAAGCAGCTTAAATCATTTAATAAAGGCAAGACTTCATGTCCAAATTGTATACCAGTCAGATTCCTTTCAGACTATGTTCATACAATAGCTCTATACTTAGCAACCATATACAACCGCTCGCTCATCGAAAACTGGAAAGTTGCACATCAGTAACAATAAATGAAACAGGAGTAATTCGGCGAATTACAGACCCATACCACTAACGTCGATTTTTTCTAGTATTTTGGAACATATACTGTATTCGAATGTCATGAGTTACCCCGAAGAAAAAGATTTTTGACAATCAACACGGATTCAGAAAATATCGTACTTGTGAAACACAATTAGCTCTTTATTCTCAAGTGCTATAGACAGGGAATGTCAAATTGATTCACTGTTATTAGATTCCCAGAACGCTTTTGACATCCTAACTCACAAGGGACTTCTAATAAAATTGCGTGCCTATAGAGTATCGTCTCAGTTGTGCGACTGGATTCGTCATTTCCTCCCAGAAAGTTCACAGTTCGTAGTAATTGTCGGAAAGTCATAGAGTAAAACAGAAGTAGTATCTAGCGTTCCCCAAGAAAGGCCCTCTGCTGTTAATAATCTACATAAATCTATCAAAGTAGCCCCCTTAGATTGTCTGCACATGATGCTGTCATTTACCGTCTTGTAAAGTCATCAGATGATCAAAACCGTATGCAAAATGATGTAGACAAGATATTTGTATTATGTGAAAAGTGTCAATTGACTAAATAACGAGAAACGTAAGATCATCCACATGAGTACTAAAAGGAAGCCGCTAAATTTCCGTTACACGATAAATCACACTAATCCGAATGCTGTAAATTCAACTATATACTTAGAGACTACAATTAAAAATATCTTAAATTGGAACTGTCGCATAGGTAATGTTGTGAGGAAAGCAAACGAAGGACTGTGATTTATTGGCAGAACACTTAGAACATGTAACATGTATAGTAAAGAGACCGCTTGCACTTCGCTTGTCCGTCCTTCCCTGGAGTACTGCTCTGAAATGTGGGATCTGCATCAGCTAGGATTGATGAAGGACATCAAAAAGGTTCAAAGAGAGGCAGCTCGTTTTGAATTACCGCCAAATAAAGGAGATAGAGCCACAAATATTTTATACGAGTTGGAGTGGCAATCATTAAAACGAAGGCATTTTTCCTTGCGGCAGAATCTTCTCATGAAATTTCTATGATCTTTTCCCTCATAGTGTGAAAACATTTTGTTTCGCCCTCCTATGGTTGTTGCTGTGGTCTTCAATCCGAAGATTGTTTTGATGCATCTCATACGCTGCTCTATCCTGTGCAAACCTCTTCATCTCCGAATAACTACTGCAACTTACGCCCTTCGGAATCAGCTTACTGTATTCATCTCTTGGTCCCCATCTGCCAGTATTACCCCATACATTTCCCTCCATTACTAAGTTGATGATCTCTCGGTGTCGCAGAATGAGTCCTATTAGCAAATCCCTTCTTCTAGCCAGATTGTGTCACAAATTTCTTTTCTCCTCAGTTCTATTCAGTATTTCCTCATTGGTTACGTGATCTACCCATCCAATCTTTTTTATTTTTTTAAATTTCGTTTACTGCCTACTCAATGTACAAATTGAATAATATCGGGGATAAGCTACAGCCCTGTCCCACTCCATTCTCAGTCATTGCTTCCTTTTCATGTCCCTTGACTCTTATACCTGCCGTCTGGTTTCCGTAAAAATTGTAAATAGCCTCTCGCACCCTGTGTTTTACCACAGTACCTTCGGAAATTCAAAGACGGATAGGAAGAAATTATCACAATAATAAAGTAAGAGAAATTGGAGCTCGTACGGAAAGATTTAAGTGTTCTTTTTTCCCGCGAGCTGTTCGAGAATGGAACGGCAGAGAAACAGCCTGAAGGTGGTTCGATGAACCTTCTGCTAGGCATTTTATTGTGAACTGCACAGTAATCATGTAGCTGTAGACGTAGATGTAGACACAAAATGTTTTGTGACGCTTCCTGTCAACCCTAGGCATCCTTTTAGTATTCGACAACTCTGAGTCGACGAGATTTCACCGAATTAACTGTGTCTACTAACCATTTCTGCTCCATACTACCCACCCCAGTAAATTGATGGGGTCATTTTCAACCAGAAAACCTTAATAAAGAGTATCTCTAAGCAGAGAAAGATATTTTAGGAGCCAATTGGAAACTTTAAATTTGCGGGGAGTACCCCGTTTCACACTGAGTAGATGACTGGAATATAGGCAGCACACAAGTCACGGGTCTGCGAGAGAGGGGGCATGACCAAAACTAAAGGACGCCTTACGTCTCTGAGAAGCCTCAGTAAACATTTTGTCTAACACAAGTTGTTCACCATCGTGTGACCTGTCAGCCCTACACGTTTGATGCAAAGAGTTTGCAACACCATACGTAGTGCACAGATCAGAAAACAAGTGTGCTTATGCTCCAATGCAATATTTTTTCGAGATTCACGAGGAACATCACTGAAATCTTAGTAAAATTGTTATACAGTACAGGAAACCATTAGTTCTGTGTAGGTTGCTGCGGCCAGAGCTAGTTAACATGACTGCTTTCTTGGTTTGGTGCCACATAAAATTGTAAAATAACTGTCACTGAATGAAACGGTATGACTACCACGATGAAACAACTTCCCAGTGGGTCTACTGATACACTGTGAAGTCGATTGCCTGGATACACTAATGAGCCCAAATGTTACGACTATATGGTTAATAGCATGTTGATTCAACTTTGAAACGCAATAGAGCAGCGATTAAGCGAGGAATGGATTCACTATATCCCCTGGCAGCAACCTAACAGCTCATGTATCCAAGTTACTGATGAGAATAATGTACAGAAGAATGGAAACGAAAATTAGATGACGATCAATGTGACTTTAGTAAAGGAAAAGGCACCAGAGAGTCAGTTCTGACGTCGCAGTTGATAATGGAAGCAAGAGCAAAGAAAAATTAAGACACGTCCACAGGATTAGTCGATCTGGAAAAAGTGTTCGACAGTTTAAAATGGTGCAAGGTGTTTGAAATTTTAAGAAAAATAGTGGTAAGCTAAAGGAAAAGACGGGTAATATACAATTTGCACAAGAGCCAAGAGTGAACAATAAGAGTGGAAAGCCAAGAATGAAGTGCTCGGATTAAGAAGAGTGTGAGCGAGGGATGTTGTCTTTTGCCCCTACTATTCAATCTGTACATAGAAGAAGGTTCAAATGGCTCTGAGCACTATGGGACTTAACATCTATGGTCATCAGTCCCCTAGAACTACTTAAACCTAACTAACCTAAAGACATCACGCAACACCCAGTCATCACGAGGCAGAGAAAATCCCTGACCCCGCCGGGAACCCGGGCGTGGGAAGCGAGAACGCTACCGCACAACCACGAGCTGCGGACATACATAGAAGAAGCAATGACGGAAATAAAAATAAGGTTCAAGAGTGAAACTATAATTTGAGGTGAAAGGATATCAATGATAAGATTCACTGATGACATTTCTATCCTCAGTGAACTACAGGATGTGTTAAATGGAATCAGATGTCTAATAAGAACAGAGTAGGCCTATAGATTGAGAGTAAACAGAAGAAAGACGAAAGTAATGAGAAACAACAGTGAGAAACTTAATGTCAGGGTTGGTGATCACGGAACAGATGAATTTAGGGAACTCTGTTACCTAGGAAGCAAAATAACCCAAGACAGACGAAGCAAGGAAGATATGGAAAGCAGACTAACACTGGTGAAAAGGGCTTTCCTGGTCAAGACAAGTCTACTAGTATCAAATATACATCTTATTAAGCCGGCCGTTGTGGCCGAGCTGTTCTAGGCACTTCAGTCCGGTACCACGCTGCTGCTACGGTCGCAGGTTCGAATCCTGCCTCGGGCATGGATGTGTGTGATGTCCTTAGGTTAGTTAGGTTTAAGTAGTTGTAAGTTATAGGGGACTGCTGACCTCAGATGTTAAGTCCCATTGCGGTCAGAGCCATTTGAACCATTTGAAGACCTTATTGGCCGGCCGCGGTGGTCTAGCGGTTCAGGCGCTCAGTCCGGAACCGCGGGACTGCTACGGTCGCAGGTTCGAATCCTGCCTCGGGCATGGATGTGTGTGATGTCCTTAGGTTAGTTAGGTTTAAGTAGTTCTAAGATCTAGAGGACTGATGACCACAGATGTTAAGTCCCATAGTGCTCAGAGCCAAGACCTTATTATGAGGAAGAAATTTCTGAGAATGTATGTTTGGAACACAGCAATGTATGGTAGTGAAATATGGAATATGGGAAGACCGGAACAGAAGAGAATCGAAGCATTTTAGATGTTGTGCTACTGGAGAATGTTGAAAATTAGGTGGACTGATAAGGTAAGGAACGAGGCGGTTCTCCGCAGAATGGGCGAGGAAAGGAATATATGAAAAACAATGACAGAAAGAAGGGACATGAAGGTACGACATTTGTTAAGACATCAGGGAATAACTTTCATGGTACTGGATGGAGCTGTAGAGGATAAAAACTGTAAAGGAAAATACAGATTAGTCCTTGGTCGGTTTCTGGAGGTATGGGATATTAGACCCCTTTGCGCACAGGTCACACAACTAACATAAATTACAGGTCAATTGTTTATGGGCGCTGAACTGGCGTCCGATAGCGTCTAATAAGGGTGGGTCAGGGTAATTCGCTAACGAAGACATCAACGAGTTCATTATCACATTTCTCAAACCCATGTGGGAAAATTCTGGTTCAAATGTTCAAATGTCTGTGAAATTTTTATGGGACTTAACTGCTAAGGTCATCAGTCCCTAAGCTTACACGCTACTTAACCTAAATTATCCTTAGGACAAACACACACACACACCCATGCCCGAGGGAGGACTCGAACCTCCGCCGGGACCAACCGCACAGCCCCATGACTGCAGCGCCCCAGACCGCTCGGCTAAGCCCGCGCGGCGAACAATTCTGGTCTTGTGGCACGTATCACAATAATGTTCACGTAGTCCACATCTCTATACACATGTCCCATGGAAGCCCAGATAAACACCACATACATTGACGGAAAATAACGCAACACCAAAAATTAATTACTTTAGAGTAATGAAATTTCGGGAATACATTTGTCTAGGTAACATATTTAAGTGATTAACACTGTAAGATCACAGGTTAGTGTAAACGTGAGATAAGAAACTGCAAATGTGAAATTCTGGTACATTGATGACTGGTGCCAGAATGATGAATGCAAGCATTGTATTATACTACAGGTGCCAGATGTCAGTTTGTGGAATGCAGTTCCATGCCTGTTGCACTCAGTCGGTCAATACAGGGACGGTTAACGCTGGTTATGGATGAAGTTGGAGTTGTCGTCCGATGACGTCCCATATGTGCCCGAGTGGAGACAGATATGGTGAACGAGCAGGCCAAGGCAACAGGTCGACACTCTGTAGAGCATGTTGAGCTACAATAGCGGTATTTGGGTGAGCATTATCCTGTTGGAAAAAGACCTGGAATGTTGTTCATGAATGGCAGCACAACAGGTCGAATCACCAGCAGTCAGAGTCCGTGGGATAACCACGTGAGTGCTTCTGCTGTCATACGAAATCGCACCAGCGACCGTAGCTGCAGTGTGTCCAGCATGCAGACAGATCGTTGCAGGCCCGAAGTTGGCCTCCTGCTAATAATACACGGCCATCATTGGTACCGAGGCAGAAACAGCTTTCATCAGAAAACACTACAGACCTCGACCCTGCCTTCCAGTCAGCACTCGCTTCGGACCACTGATACCTCAAATGGCGGTGGTTTGGGTTCAGTGGAATGCACGCTACAAGGCGTCTAGCTGGGAGATGTCCTTGAGGTAACCGATTTGTAACAGTTCAGTTTGTAACTGTGGTGCCAACTGCTGCTCAAATTGCTGCTGCAGATGCGGTACGATGCGCCAGAGCCATACACCAAATACGATGGTCTTCCCAATCGGTTGTGCCAAGTGAGAGTCTTTTTCCGACCGTACAATCCCGTGACCACCGCTGCCATCAAACACGTACGGTGGGACACTCCTGCCAAGTTTTTCTGCACTGTCAGAAAAGGAAAATGAAGCTCCTCGTAGCTCTATTACACGATAATGGCGTCCTTATCGCCTTAAAGGTACTCATGACTAATATCAATTCACCAAGTCCAATCTCAAAGGCAACTAACATTCAAACGTGATTCGCATCCTCTTATACGACTGAAGAGAAATTTGAATAAACGCCATCTTCCAGACGTAGAAACACGCCTACCAAGTTTCGTTTATGCCACACAACTCCTTCTTGGTGTTGGGATTTTTTTCTGCCAGTGTAATTATTGCGTTAGGACCATGACAGGATCATCCTGACTCAGCAATTGCTCCAGTATCGCTTTCTCCGTGCAACTCCCTGCGACTCCATATTTTACTCAAGCGCTTCGCGCACTCCTGTATATTAACAATAAATTGCGAGCGGGCACCAACAAACGCGATACTTGTACTCTTTCACAATTTAAAGATCGATTTTTTTGAAGTCGTCAGTGTTCTGACTGATTTGATGCGGCCAGCCACGAATTCTCCACCTGTGCCAACCTCTTCATCTCAGAGTAGCACTTGCAACCTATGTTCTCAGTTATTTGCTGAATGTCTTCCTCTACAGTTTTTACCCTCTACAGCTCCCTCTAGTAACATATGTTATTCCCTGATGTCTCAACATATCCTGTACCATCTTCTCGTCAGTGTTTTCCCACATATTCCTTTCCTCTCAGATTCTGCGCAGAACCTCCTCCTTCCTTACCATGTTAGTCCACCTAATTTTTGACATTCGGCTGGTGCACCACATCTCAAATGCTTCGATTCTCTTTTGTTCCGGTTTTCCCACAGTCCATGTTTCACTACCATTTAATTCTGTGCTCCAAACGCACATTCTCAGATTGACTTACGTCAACAAAATTAATCAGTAGTTTCTAATGTCAAAAATTACATTCGGATGATGTTATGATGCTGGTAAAGTGCATAGTTCAATTCTACACGTTAAATACTTTCAATAACGCTTACATCGATAGGACGTAAGTTGAAAAAATTATTGCTAGGCGACAGACCTACTCTGAAATTAATGGGTTAAATTTTTGAAAGCATATAGTTGTCTTCCATTGCGGCGCAGCTTCACGGTATCCCAACCTTCCTCCGTTAAGGCGCAAAAACGTGACGCCCTGCAACACCACCCTTGGGCTCAAGGACGCTTCAGACAGCAAGGGTTCGACACCTGCTAATACAAAGGCCAGTGCTCAGAAGATCATGGGAGGTGTAAGGTGGGTTAATGATGTTACGTTGTCATCAAATTTCACTAAAATTCTGCGCAACGCACTGAGGACATGTCACACGACGGGAAGGTCGTCATACCCCACTTACCCACATCTCAGCCCCTCTCCTAACGCCTCTGTGATTGAAGTCAAAATCGCGACGATCAACTTTGAAATCACGCGTTTCAGATACATCGACACTCAGAGTCTAAACGCAAAAGTATCAGGAGATAGCTGAGATAGCTTACAGGGCTTCAGTCTAATCACTCTTCCTCTACACATTTCATGGTGTAAAACGACAGTTTCCAATGCGGTGTGCAACAGAACTACGCTCTTGTCAACTTTGCTGACAACCCCTGAACGATTGAACCCTTCTCTAAGGACATCGTGAGCCTAAAACTGAACTGATGGTGGTCTGACCCTATGGAGCGTAGCGCAATAGCAATTTTTGCTCTCGTACATAGGGTGGAACCACTGAGAACCGTTCAGAACCATTCGACGAAATTTGAACGTGAGCCGAATCAGCAAATGGTGTTTATTTTTCTCAGCCCTCTGTTTCGAACCGTCCTGAGGCCTGACCACGAGGGGGGTGGGGGTGGTGGGGGGAGGGAGGGGAGGGGAAGGGGAGGGTACTAGTTCAGCGATGTAGTGCTATTCAACTCTGGGGTGTCATCACAGGAGGCTGTAAAACGGTAGGGTGGAAAACGGACAAACACCCTTTGCTGATTTGGATCACGTTCAAGTTTCGTCGAATGGTTTTGAACAGTCCCTAGTGGTTCCACCCTATAAACGATAGCAAAAACGACGGTCACGCTACGCTGCAAAGGGGTGCGATTATGAGGGCCTACTGTCCAGTGATGTCCTTAGAGACCGATTGAATCGTCCGGGGGGAAGGGGTAAAGGTTGCCAAGAACGTCGACCCGTTGCTCATCACACTCCAAATTGTTCTGTACCGCGAAATGTGTGGGAATCAACGCCCAAAGGAAAGGGGTGGTTTCATTGATACCCTTTTATGCCACCCCCTACGGCCTTTTCGTATGGACTCTGAGAAGCGGTGTGTCTGAAATGTTTTCCTCGGCCACCCGTAAGAAAACCGTGTGATTTCAACGTTGGGCGTCGCAGTTCTGACCTCCCATCTCAGAGGCGTCGAGAGATTGGGTGAGATGTGGGTGTGACAGCCTTCCTTTTGTGTGGCACGTCCACTGTGGCGTTTGGAAGAATTTTGGTTAAATTTGGCTCCAATGGGACATCGTTAACACCAGTTACATCTCACATGAACTTCTGAGCTCTGACTTTTTTCTTCGTATGTGTCGACACTTTACTGCTTGAAAGGTCGCCGAGCCCGAGGGTGATGTGGAAGGGTACCACTACAAAGGAGGGCTGTAGGCAACGTTGGGCTAAATTTCAAACTTCTGATTCGCAATGGGAAACAATTATGTCTCGGAGCGTACGTACACTGGTAAACGTCCGATACCTTGCGGCAAGCTTGTGAACTAATATTACTCGATCTTGACCGGCGAGTAATATGAAAATAATGTGGCGGAAAGGTTATATCCCAAAATATGTGACTGTTTCGGTATATAATTCAAGAAGTATTTTACTCACTTGCCTTCGCTCCTAATATTGCCCACTATACTAATTTATCTATGCGGCAGGATATTTACTATTAAATCACTGTAATATGCAACGAGTCAGATTTACGGTTAAAGATTTCTTTCCCAGTAAAGTATATAGCAGTATGGTGGATGCTTATATCATTATCTTAAGTTATGTTTTTTCAGCTTCTTTTTACATGAAGTGAATGATTTGAACTTAACTATGTTCAGTCCCTCTCTTTCTATGTCTCTCTTTCTCAAATAAATATGCACACACCTAATCAGACACACGCCTTGTAATTACACATTCAGAAATTTTTCGAACTCTTCCTTCGCAAAGCGTAACATGTCTCTTGGAAATAACCTCCTCACATTCTATTCCCATGTCCGATGGGACACGATTACGACGTTATTTGACATTGTGTAACTCTTTCACAGGAAACTTATTTTCTGCGCTACTCCGCTATTACGAGACAGCAAAGCAATATACAAGCTGCAGCAACAGTCACGGTCAAGGCTCAAGCTTACAAAATATATTATATTGAACTGTTTTCTTTTCACTATTAGCTGGACCTTCACGACAAACATAACAACTCCTCATCATGTCTCGTGTTTGCTCAGTTGATAAGTAACGGGCAAAAGTAGTGGTAGGATCATCTTTGAAATTCGCTTTATATCTGACACGCTAAAAAGTTGGTGTGCCTTCGGGATGCATAAAAGATGGAAACAGTCGCGAGCTATTAGAAAATCTTCATAGGAAAATACAAGTTCAGACACAGGTACCGGAGCTAAGTATCGCTTAGAATTTCGAAGCTTGAAAAGGTTCTTTTTTAAGTCAGAGTTAACAAGTTTTGATGTTCCAAGGAACTGAGAGCACACTTAATTGCGTGAGACTGCCATTCTCAGGCAGGGAGTTACTAAACACCGACATACGTTACGCACGGCGTAATAGTTGCTAATTGAGCCGTGCGCTAGCGCACTGCTGACCTATGCGGAAGAGAAGCGATGTGAGTGCTGTATAGCTCGAACCTGTGGCGAGTGATGTAATTAGCTGATAGCGAACTGCCTTGAATGAGATTATATGGCTGAAATAATAACCAATTACGTTGTACTGTGAGCAACGGCGCGGAGTACTCGGGGGTGAGTAGCTGTTAATTTAGGCGCCAGTCGCTTATTAGACAACTTTATGCCACTAGGAGCTCACATAACACTACTTCATTGCAGTGTAGCAGACGACGGTTAGGTTGAACAACAATATCTCTAGCTGAGACAGCACGCGATTATTTTTTTTCATAGCCGTACGTACACAGAATGCAAAGAAATTACAGTACGAAATCATATTTGTGATTATCTTCCAGTTTCGCAGCAAATACACTGCCTGACAAAAAATTTGAATCACCCTGAATGGGAGGATGAAATGAAATTAAACTTCTTGGCGTAGGAGGGTAGGTGATAATATTTCATTAATTATCAAGTAAGGTCACATTTACTTGGCTGTTGGCTCTATTAGCTCACGTATCAGTATAAAATTCATCAGCGCTGGAGACACAGACTTCCGGCATAAGAAGTCACCCTCACTCTGCCACCGGCCTTATCAAAGACGGCGAAGGAGCGGACAGAGGTTCAGAGCACTCTTTTACCCTAGGGTGGGAAACTTCCTCTAAAGGCGGAAGAATTAACGATAATCAACGGCGTGAGGATACAGAAGGCAATGGAAACCACTTCATTAGAGAGGCAATGTGTATGTAAAGAACATGGGGTCAAAAAGTGTCATGATGATCTCACCGTTGGTAAAAGATTTCGGAATAGTCTCCTATTCGTATCTTCGCGAGGGGATTACCAAGAGGGAAGCGACCATGAGAAAAAGACTGGATAACTAACGAAAGGATAACGTTCTACGAGTCGGGGAGTGGAAAGTCAGAAGTTTAAACGCGGTAGGGAAGGCAGGAAATCTGAAAAGAGATATGCTAAGGCTCAGTCTAGATATAGTAGGGATCAGTGAGGTGAAATGGAAAGACGACAAGGATTTCTGGTCAGATAAATACAGATTAATAACAACAGGGTTATGGGAGAATATGGGTTTGGTATTAGGAATGAGAGAGGAGAAAGACTAATTGAGTTTTTCAACAAAATTCATCTAGGATATGCGAATACCCTGTTCAAGGATCACAAGAGGAGGAGGAGGAGTTATATTTGGAAGTGGCCGGGAGATATGGGATGATTTCAGTTATATTACATTATGAGCAGGCAGAGATTCCGAAATCAGATACTGGATTGTAAGGCATACCCGAAGGCAGATAAAGACTCAGATCGCAATTTAGTGATGACGAAGAGTAGGCGGAAGGTTAAGAGGTCAGTCAGGAAGAATCTATATGCAAGGAATGAAGAGATACGCTTGAGTTTCTCTGAGGCTACAGATTCTGCGTTAAGGAGTACCTCAGTACGCGGTTCAGTTGAAGCGGGCGTGAGTCGTGCTTCGGTAGCTCAGATGGTAGAGCACTTGCCCGCGAAAGGCAAAGATCCCGAGTTCGAGTCTCGGTCGGGTACACAGTTTTAATCTGCCAGGAAGTTTCATATCAGCGCACGCTCCGCTGCAGAGTGAAAATCTCATTCTGGAAACATCCCCCAGGCTGTGGCTAAGCCATGTCTCCGCTATATCCTTTCTTTCAGGAGTGCTAGTTCTGCAAGGTTCGCAGGAGAGCTTCTGTAAAGTTTGGAAGGTAGGAGACGAGATACTGGCAGAAGTAAAGCTGTGAGCATCGGGTGTGAGTCGTGCATCAGTAGCTCAGATGGTAGAGCACTTGCCCGCGAAAGGCAAAGGTCCCGAGTTCAAGTCTCGGTCGGGTACACAATTTTAATCTGCCAGGAAGTTTCATATCAGCGCACACTCCGCTGCAGAGTGAAAATCTCATTCTGGAAACATCCCCCAGGCTGTGGCTAAGCCATGTCTCCGCTATATCCTTTCTTTCAGGAGTGCTAGTTCTGCAAGGTTCGCAGGAGAGCTTCTGTAAAGTTTGGAAGGTAGGAGACGAGATACTGGCAGAAGTAAAGCTGTGAGCACCGCGCGTGAGTCGTGCTTCGGTAGCTCAGATGGTAGAGCACTTGACCGCGAAAGGCAAAGGTCCCGAGTTCAAGTCTCGGTCGGGTACACAGTTTTAATCTGCCAGGAAGTTTCATATCAGCGCACACTCCGCTGCAGAGTGAAAATCTCATTCTGGATTGACATATTCATTATTGAAAAAATACTGAGCTTACAACTTTTTCGATTTAGTCATCATTGTTATTGTTAAATTTTTGATTATTGCTCAAAATCTTTGTCTTCAAATCTGGGTGTTTAGTATAACAAACTCCTTCAAAAATAAAAATTGAGTATGAACTGAAAATGACAGGAAAAAATTAAAACTGAGTGTATCAGTCCTTCAAGTGTACTACACTTGAGACTGCATTGAGTAGACATGTGTGAAAAATAAGAAAACACTAATTTCATGCAAGGTATTATTTATTTGAAAAAATACAGTTACAGCAGAGTGCTTCATCGGTCTACAGATAGCTTTAATTTTCAGTTCTTAATGAGTTCAATCTAACCTTTGAGTCCATTATTTCTGAAATATTAAGTTCCAAACTTGAAACTTTCACTCTGAAATCCGACCCCATGTCGAGCCGATTCCTATATTTGTTTTTCATGAGACACATGGGAGAACATGTTTGCTCACACCGATATGTGGTTGCAAATGTAAGGATCTTTTTCGTTGCCTTATCTCCAAGTTTCTTGTAGTCCTTGCGTGCTGATGCTCAGGAGTCTGTAATTTTATCACCGATGAAAATGTTTATCATCGTACCACGCGATGAAAATGTTTATCATCGTACCACAGCTGGACAGATCCGCAAGTTGATCTTGCTCTTCTTCAGTGAGGCCTTGGATTTTGTCTACTTCTTCACAGTTCAAGGGATCTCGAAAAGTCAGGGACATGTTCAGGGAAATACTGCGTAGATGCTCGGCTGCATTGATCTTGATCTGGTCAGGCAGACTCTCTTCTGATGACTCCAAGAATTGTTTTAAAGTAGAAAAGTTAGCTAGTGACTCGTTTTCTATCATTGACGCCCACATCTGACACTTTTTGACCATAGCCTAATCTCATCCTCAACTTTGAACATGTCTACAGTTTTTCCTTGTAAACTCAAGTTTAACACATTCAAGCAAACACATTAGCTAAGTAGGCAACTGAGCAAAGCCAAGAGAAGTTAGTGAGAAAATCCGCGTACTTTGTGTCAAGAAGGAAGACACGAACCAAGTCTGTAAGTTCAAAAAATCTTCACAAGATCCTACCTCGGGAAAGCCATTTTACTTCCGTATGAATAAGAAGTTGCTCATGCTCACTGCCGATCTCTTTACACAACAAAGAAAATAATCTCGATTGAAGATGTCGAGTTTTAATGTAGTTGATGATTTGAACTACTTCGTTAAGTATCTTTTGCAAAGGTTCAGGCAATCTTTTGGCTACTACGGCTTCACGATGGATACAACAGTGAGTCCGATTCACCTCAGGGGCTGCTGCTTTGATACGAGCTAGGAGTCCGTTTTTTTGCCAGCCATTGACTTTGCTCCATCCGTCGACAAGCCTACACATTTTTCCCAGGTGACATCGTGTTCATTTGGATAATTATTTAATGCAGTAAAAATATCGTCTGCTGTTGTACGCAGTAGTTCGCGTGAAAAAAGAAAATCTTGAACATTTGGTCCTCCCATAAGAATTGTGCGAAAACCAACATTATACCTTTTTTTGATATGTCTGTGCTTTAATCGAATTGTAGGGCGTACGTGTTACTCATGCAAAGTCTAGCCAGCAATGTTTCTTTAGTGTTAACTGCCATATCAGTAATTCGACTTTGAACAGTATTATTTGAGAGCGGGACAGTTCCTATTACTTTAGCAGCTGCATCACCTAACATTCTCTTGCAAAGTGTTATTGCTTATGGCAGTATAAGTTCCTCAGCAATTGTGTGGTTTTTCTCACATTTAGCAAAAAGCTGAGCCACCTCGTAAGACACAAGGGTTGCATTTTAATTTACGGTTGCACCACAGTGTTTGGTAATTGTTTTACGAGATGTTTTCAACTCTCCTAATTTATTTTCGAAAAATTCTAATGACTTACTTTTGTACTTGGGTGCTTTGTTTTAAGATGGCGCCGGAGTTTTGCTGGTTTCATACATTCATTCTAAAGGCTTTCATAGCAAATTACACATTGAGGTTTAGGCTGTTGCTCAGGTCCAGTGAACGTAAAACTGATTTCCAAGTAATCAGAGTTATATTTTCTAATTTTTCCAGTAAGCTTAACACTGATCTTGGAAGGGTTGGGTTCAAGGGACACCGACGATTTAGATTCAATGGACACTGACAACTTCGGTTCGAGACTCACTGATCTACTCGCTTGAAAATCAAATGCATTATCTTCCTCTTCCTTTCCCATATTCCAACCAGACTCACTCCATTTCCCGTTCTGCCACCCACGTTCCCTCCTTTCTCTCCTACCACCAACATCTACGTATTTAAAACATTGACGGCAGCTGCGAAACGTAGTACTCTGATATATCGTTCTGAGTGGGCAAGACGGGTTGCTGACGTAACTACCTAGGTGAATTGTACATTTACTTTCTATTTTATTCTTATCTACTTATTGTAAAGTATTTGATGGTACAGATTTGTTTTAGCTCTGAAGATGATCCTGAGTGAATAAAACATGTAATCCAATAAAAATGTGCTACTGAGACGGAACAATGAATGAGAATCATTTTAAAGGCTAAAAACTGTTTAGGAATTTCCGCTGCCGCTCACACTGGACTCGCATTCGGAAGGACGACGGTTCAATCCCGCGTCCGGCCATCCTGATTTAGGTTTTCCGTGATTTCCCTAAATCGCTCTAGGCAAATACCGGGATAGTTCTTTTGAAAGGGCACGACCGACTTCCTTCCCCGTCCTTCCCTAATCCGATGAGACTAATGACCTCGTTGTTTGGTCTCTTCCCCTAAACAACCCAACCCAACCCACTGCCGCTCAGCTTTCGATTTCCATTTGTCTGGTGCTTTTGCTGAAACGCGAACATCTTCAAAGCCTGTATCTTGACGGTATGTTTTACATAGTCCAGCTGCGGTTGACTTGTTGGGTTGCACGAGGCATTATTTATTTAGTATACTCAAGCAATCTGTAGCGCTTGTTGTAGTCTTTGGTCGATGTTAAATTAACCGTTATTTTATGATTGTTTGGAAAAAAGGGCTTTTCAACCTTTGCACAGTAGGCTCTACCCGACACAGTCGCATTATTCATGAATGGCAGAAACCCAAGTTGTTACGGTGTAGTGTCCTCTTTATCTTTATTGTGTGCTATTACGGCGAGTTGTTATCAGTGTTTTCCATCGATGACTTAATTCTTGTTTTAAACTGGCGACATCCCTTGCTGCCTGCAGATTGGTTTTAGTATCGTAAGGCTTCTTTCTTTAATTCCTGTGCAGTGATACTTTGATTCATTACCACGCAGCTGGACGAGTGATAATGAGGCAATATTATGTAATTGTAAATAAAATTTTAACAGTCAATTACGTGAGCAGGGGAAATAACAGAGGAACTACAGGCGCGGATTTGGCAACACATGGCTCTTAGTGGCGTGTCGTGGAGACTTTGCACAATGGTCGCTTCTCGTTACACGTAATGGGAGTGAAGACGATAAGTTCAAACTCGGTGGAGAAGACAAAGATGATGTCAGTCGCAGACCTCGTGTAAAATTGACCTTGTCAGGAAGCTTGATAGAGATCAATTCTTCTGTCTTTCCTGAGGGTTGAGCGCACCTACAAGGCCAATTAGCCGGCCGCGGTGATCTCGCGGTTCTAGGCGCTCAGTCCGGAACCGCGCGGACTGCTACGGTCGCAGGTTCGAATCCTGCCTCGGGCATGGATGTGTGTGATGTCCTTAGGTTAGTTAGGTTTAAGTAGTTCTAAGTTCTAGGGGACTGATGACCACAATGTTAAGTCCCATAGTGCTCAGAGCCATTTGAACCAAGGCCAATTAGGCTGGAAACATCGAGGAGCCATTACAGGAAATTTTCGGAAGTCGACCACCGAAGAAAGGCCAAAGGTTTTCGTGGCTGAACAAGAACTCACTTCTAGACGGGCAGTGTTAGGGTACAGACGTACCGCGGGGCTGTCTGTGTGAAGGATGAGCATCTGCTTCCGACGCTGGCTACGCGCGCCGTTAACGTTACTGTCACCGCAGCGAACCACTTTGCAGCATTCAAGTAAAATCTCCATGGGTAGCAAAAGCATTGCGTAATTGTTCCTTTGATTTCTCCCACGCTCAAAGTAATTCTGTGCATTTTTATCATCGTAGCTTATGCATTGAAAGTCATTAAGAACACATGCACCTTTTTGCTCGATTCCTGTGTTCATAATTTCATTATCATGACTATCCGATATAAGAGATTGCATGCTACTAACTACCCCCATCTTGCAACTCTGTAATTGATCCATAGTCACAATACTGCTGTCCAACTCTGCAAGTTGGACGGGACCGATGTCCTTTTAATCCAGAGCATTTCTATGAATACTACAGTAGATTCAAATGGCTCTCAGCACTATGGGACTCAACATCTGAGGTCATCAGTCCCCTAGAACATAGAACTACTTAAACCTAACTATCCTAAGGACATCACACACATCCATGCCCGAGGCAGATTCGAAACTGCGACCATTGCGGCCGCTCTGTTCCAGACTGAAGCGCCTAGAACCGCTCGGCACCCCGGCCGGCACTACACTAGACTTAATACTACAGTAGACTCTCAATTATTCAGGATAATACGGACCCGAGACAGCTCGGATAACAGAAAACCACGGATAATTCAAAATACACATGTTCTTACAGGAAACGTATTGACTATATTTACAAACGTCTATAAGGGGCAGTCAAGCGAAAATGAGACTGATGGAGAAAAGTAAGTAAACTGTTTATTATTTCAAAAACAATCGCCAGAACTGTTGATATACAGGGCTTTTCAAAAAGGAGGAACAAATTTCAAACATTTATTTCTTCCAGACTACAAAAGATAGAAACACAGTTCCAACTCTCCTAGAAAGAGAAAAGTTCAAATTTTTATGCCATTTGCCATTACCTGAATGACACCATTTCAGGACGTTGGATTGGAAGAGGATGAGGAGAAGATGAACTTCATCCCCAGTGGCCTCCCAGGTCTGCAGACACCACACCTTGTGACTTCCGTCTGTCGGGTTACGTAAAAGGCCGCGTTTTTATCCTTCATATGCCTGACTGTCTCGAAAGTCTGAAATATCGCATTGTTGAAGCGGTGAATAACGAGAGACCAGCTGCTGCGTGTGTGGCAGGAAACGAGCCACCGTTTTGACTCGTATTTGTCGTTTACGGCAAGAAAAAAGGAATAAAAGTGAGATAGTGTTAATACTTTCATCCTTCTTTACCTCCTCTGCATTACTGCAGATGACGTGTCACTGAGCACATTTGTACTGTGCATGCAGTACACGTGAGGTGCCTAGTTGTTTCCACTGCCCTGTGTGGAATACATAAGTTCTTGTACACTTCTCTAACCTGCTGTCTTCATGATGATGATGTCCCCAGCGCAGAAAACAGCACACAGGTCGTGGATTCTTTTTCTTGAGGCTGAAATTAGCTTCGCAAGGAACTGCTGCTACGAATAAACTATGACTGATTTGGGATCCCATTCGCGTTTTTATTGATATAGACACGAGAAACTATTCTTGATCACAACGTATTGAACATATCTTTCCACAGTCATTATATCTGGCTAAAATAAGATGAAATACATCCTGCCACAGACAACATGCCTGTCTACTGGAACGGTCAGAACTGGAGAGCCGGACTGCCCGAGACACTTCGCGCGCCAAGCCAGCCAGGCGTGACCCGAACGCCACCGAAGTGCATCGGCAGTAATATCGTCAGTCTTTTGTTTTAGTAATACTTTGATTTTAATAATTTTGAAATGACTGATTGATAGCTGGCTGTTGAGAGATGTTTATTTTAAAAAAAATGAAGTAATTTGGATGACAGGTTTAATTAATAATAGCAACTAAAGTTTAACGTTTTGGCGCCCTACCGCCGAACACAGCAGCCAATCACAAAGCAGCATCATCATGCAGGCGGTCTCTCTCACGAGAATGGTACGGAATCTAACATCTGTCACCGGTACCTCATCCCACATTGCGCCATCTCTATGCTTCTTGCATCTCCACCGCCCTGGGAATAGCTTCCTGGAGCCTAATATGATGGCTGAATAAGCCAGAAATATTACACGTTTCAATGTGAGCACACTGAATGCATAAAAATTTGAACTGTTCTCTCCCAGTTCGGAAGCAATAAATGTTTGAAATCTGTTTCTTCTTTTTGACTAGCCCTGTACTTATACCACTGTGAGACAAGACTGTTAATGCCATAATGAAAGAATGTTTGCGGTTGCCTGCAGAACTATGACCGTACTTAGCCGCGCACCTCTTCTTCCGAAGCAAATCAACGACCACGAATGTCATTCATTTAAGGGCTCCAAAAATATGGAAACTGCATGGATAGAAATCGGAACTGGATGAGATGTAACGGCTTCTTAACGAAACTTCTGCAGTGTAATCGAAACATCTTTGGCAACGTTTGGGTGGGCTTTGTTCTGCAAGAGAATGATTCTGTCCTCCGTGAACATTCCTGGGAGCCTGGAATTGAAGGGACACTCCACTTACCGTTGTATGTTAACTGTGGCGCCTTGTTCCAGAAAGCCAATGAGGAGCGGGCCACTGGAGTCAAAGAAAAAGGTTATCATGGCTTTGTCGGAGCTGGCGTGTGCAGCTGTGGGCTTTTTCCGATGGCGATCAATTTATGTGCTTCCATTGCTCGCCGGTTCAAAATGACCATATCATGGACCGATTAAGTCCGTGTGTTTGGGCGCCTTCGGTTACGCTGCATCGAGATAAACACAGGTTCTAACTTTCTATAGTGTTAAACTTTCGACATAAAATTACACCTCTTAATGAGTAGATCATGATAGCGTTTTAATTTTTTAAATGTGGTAAGTAATTGCACGAATTGAAAGCCGAATTTTTGTTGCCAGTACGCTGCTACTGGTTTCGGGTTCCGGGATAGCCTTTTAGTAACACCAGGGCACCCGTGCAAAACTTTCTCACTTTCGTAGTTTTAAACAACGACAGGATTTGGAGTTGTGCCGTAGCTGGAGTACGGGTGGTTGTGGGAAAGAAGAGTTTACAAATCAACCGAATGAAGTGAAATAAATATCATGAATTTGTGATACGGACTTGCATATAGATTTCCGTGTCTACAAAAGTGGTCTTCCATTCGGAATGTTCGACCTGGTTTGTACGATGGGCGGAGATCAGCGACTCTCAGACGATCTACATAACCTACAAGTTTAACTTGACAAGCATTTGCAACTGCAGTAAGCACGTTAGGCCGTAGTAGCAATAGGTAAATCACAGTTCAAGGACGAACGGTCTAAGGCGCTGCAGTCGCTGGTCCCGGTGGAGGTTCGAGTCCTCCCTCGGGCATGGGTGTGTGTGTTTGTCCTTAGGATAATTTAGGTTAAGTAGTGTGTAAGTTTAGGGATTGATGACCTTAGCAGTTAAGTCCCATAAGATTTCACACACACAATTCAAGGCGACAATGACTAATGTATTTGTCATTTCGGAAAGTATATTCATTTAGAAAATCCAGCTTTCATGAGCGGCAGAGATAATGGACTGCCTCATGGGTCTCGGTTATTATCTACGACAGTGTTGAATACAAATTGTCTGGTTCATAACTACCTGAAATCAAATAAATGGTATTTGTATAAGGTGATACGAAAAGAGAGTCTCTTATTCGTGATTAATAAGTTAGTTTCATAAAATGTAGGTTTGATAGCGAAAAGTCTGTCATTTATGTTAAAATTTTCCACAAAGTTTTAGGACAAAAAATGTATGCAGTTCCAGAATCCGGTTAAAAAATCTTGCTAATGATACTTAGTTCATCCCTGTACGATTAGTATGTGTTAAGGGATGGTGAGGTGAGAAATAATGTATATGATAGATCACCAAACAGGGTTGGAGAGTGCTACCGCATTCTGATCTAGCTCCACCGGACTTCACTTATTTGGAGCATGAAATGATAGCATTCGTGGAAGACATTTTTAGCACGACAAGAAAGTAATTCGCGCAGTAAAGAAATGGCTTCGTGAATCGGTCTCCACAGGGCATACACGCCCTTGTTGTTTTGCTGGAGGAAAGCAACGGAAACGGAAGGAAACTACGTGAAAAATTAAGGTATGTAGATAAAAGCCAATTCTTTCATGGATGTAATTTTCGTTGATTGGAATAAATAACCGTTGAAGAATTTATGGGCAAGACTGGACTACGAATTTCTATGCGGACAATTAATCGATGCGTTGATAACGACTTTGCGAAGACTTTCCGGTAATATTCTTCCATCATCAAGTTTGCTCGCTCACGGCGGCACTGCTAGTTCAGGTTACGCGAACTATAACTTTGTTCTGTGAGAATTTACTTGTTAATTTATAAAGCTGTGCCCACTGGTACACACGAAGCAAACAAGCATGTACAATCCACGATCTACCACACGGTTAATACTCAACAAATATTTAACGGAGAGAAGTAAAAATAAAAAAAGTTCTTTTGTTTAATTGAGAGCAGTTGCTCAGCGTGATGGAAAGGAAATTATTTCTGTCTCGACTAGGGGTCGGCGCACACAAAGTTGTTGGGCGCCAAGGCGATAAATGCGGCAACCAGCTGCACGCAACAGTTGTGCGAAAGGTCTCGGGTGGGCGGAGGAGAAGGACCGGCGAGTGGAGAAACAAAGTAACGTCGCGCACAGTGGCGCCCGAGCTGACTGCCTCTGCTGTTGATGGCGGTCGAGCAGAACCCCGCGCCATTAGCGTGGTCCCGCTATCGTTTGCGGCCTCGCACCGTCTCCTTCTCGAGGGGAGCTAACACGCTCACACCAGCCCGGCCCACTACCTTTCGCTTTCTTTCATTACTTTCAGCCAAAAATTTTTTTCTGACTGCGCCAAGAAATGCCAGTACGGTTGACATATTTTTAAACGGATCCGTAGTTTGCGCGCGAACCGACAACACTGGATTTCGTCTTTCCTTTCTTTCTTGTTATGAGAGATGCAGTGCGCCGTGAGAAACCGCCAGTGGTGCTTACGAGACCTTTGAAATCTCATTCCGTTTCTGCTATTGTGCACTGGTGGTCATTAAAACTGCAACATCAGGAAGGATAACAAAACAACGAAATTTTACGTACTGTACGTACACACTATAATTGAAGGAACTCACTATTAAATCTGTACATGATCTGCACGTGTATAGGGTCGGCATTTAGTACACAGAGCAGCAGTAGCTATTCTAACATTAACATTGACTCGAACGGAGCTTAGGTGTCAAATATGGGTACATTTCTTGCTGCTTCATCTCTGTGCCAAGGTTCGTAAATCGTACTACGAGGCGTCTCAATAACTAATGCAACACTTTTTTTTTCTTGGTCAGTTTCAGTTGAAAAAACATGGAGTTTGTTGTGGGACATCGTAGAATACTCCCGCTTAGCCCTTATAGTTTCATGAAGTTCCGATAGGTGGTGGCGCTGTACGTAACCTTGAAAATGGCGTCTGTAACTGACGTGCGCCGGCCACTGTGACCGAGCGGTTCTAGGCGCTTCAGTCCGGAACCGCGCTGTTGCTACAGTCGCAGGTGCGAATCCTGCCTCGGGCATGGACGTGTGTGATGTCCTTAGGTTGGTTAGGTTTAAGTAGTTCTAAGTCTAGTGGACTGATGACCTCAGATGTTAAGTCCTATAGCGCTTAGAGCCGTTTGAACCATTTGTAACTGAGGTGCGTTCCAAGCAGACAGCTCTTACTGAATTTCTTTTGGCGGGAAACCAGAGCATCGCAGATATTCATAGGCGCTTGCAGGATGCCTGCGGAGACCTGACAGTGTACAAATGCACTTGAGTCATTGGGCGAGGCGTCTATCATCATCAGAACAAAATCTCTCAAACATGACCGATTTCCCGCGTGCTGGAGTGTTGGAACGTGCGGACACCCTCATTTATGGTGATCGACAGATCACATTCAAACATCTCGCTGCACAAATGGACGTCTTTGTTAGTAGAGCTGAGTCACTCGTCCACCAGTTTGGTAGGTGCTTCAGTCTGGAACCGCGCGACCGCTACGGTCGCAGCTTCGAATTCTGCCTCTGACATGGATGTGTGTGATGTCCTTAGGTTAGTTAGGTTTAAGTAGTTCTAAGTTCTAGGGGACTGATGGCCTCAGATGTTAAGTCCCATAGTGCTCAGAGCCATTTGAACCATTTTTGAACCAGTGGGGTACTCGAAGGTATGCGCCCGCTGGTTTCCTCGCCGCCTAATAGAAGGCCATAAACAACAGCGAAGGACCATGTGAGAGGAATTGCTTGTGTGTTACGAGGCTGATCGTGACAATTTTTTGTCGAACATCATCACATGCGATGAAACATGAGTTCATTACTTGTAACCAGAAAAAAATGGCGATTCACAGAGTGGCCCCAAGCCACCTCTCCGCCGAAGAAAAGTTCAAAGGTGCTTCATCAGCAGGTAAAGTCAGGGCGACGGTCTTCTGGGACTCTGAACGGGTTATTCTGTTTGATATCATCCCTCATGGGCAACGATCAATTGCAGTGTATTGTGCTTCTCTCATTAAATCAAAGATAGATCTTCAACGTGTTCATTGCCATAAAATGCAAACGAACCTCTCCTTTTGCATGAAAAAACAAGGCCTCGCCCAAGTCTGCTAACGCGAGAGGATGTAACAAAGGTTATTTGGGATGTTCTTCCTCATCCACCCCACATCCCAGATCCCGTACCTCCCAACTTCCATCTGTATGGCCCAATGAAGGATGCTCTCCACGAGAAGCAGTATGTGGAGAATGGGGAGGTTATTGATGCAGCAAGACATTGGCTCTGTCATCGACCAGGAGAGTGGTACGATGTGGACATACAGGCCCTCCAAGTAAAGCGGCGTAAGGCTGTTGCATTGAACGAAGATTATGTTGAAAAATAGCTTTTTGTAGCCAAATGAGTGGGGGAATAATATGGTGTATTAAAATCCTGAATAAAGCCTACCTGCTTTTAGTAAAAATGAACGTATAACGTTACTTTTACTTATTGAATCACCCTTGTAGATGGTGAGTGGTGACGTGCCAGTCTGTGATTACTATAATCACATAATCGAAATGGGTGGGAGTTCTAGAGAACGTGTTGGGCAGCTCATCCTACGTAGGTCAGGACATGCAATATGTTGTCTTCCGTTACCTAGTTGAGAGATAACGTCATTGACGGCACGGATAGAAGCTCTGACACGTCAGATTACTGGCTGTGTGGACCAGATGTGATTAGGTTGGGTGCACAATGGCTATTTCATGCATCACTCCAGGTGATGGGATTTTATAACTTTGACGAACATGGTCGTCCGTAGAAATATATGCAAGAGGGGGCAAGATTCGAGAACTGTCATTTTTTGATATGAGTAATTAGTTTGAGAACGTGTCAGCAAGTCGAATCGTGGGTTTCATATTTTTTGAAACAACATTTAAGATCACTGAGTATGTGCGGAATGGGGCGACCTGTCACACTTCACGTGAGTCAGTCTCACGATTTGAGGATTCACAGAAGAAAGGACTATCAGCAAAGGTTATGGCCGAGGCATTCGCTCGATCTAACCACTTGTGACTTTTATCTGAGAGGCAGTCATGAGAGAAAAGTGTACTGAAATAGTCAAATAACGTTAGTAGACTTGAAGGACAATACTCATAATAAAATTTTGCCGATTGATGCGGCAGACTTGCGCGAAGTGTATAGTAACACGTTAGGGCGCGCACAATAGTGCATTAAAGCACAATGTCATTTTCAGCACCTAATGTAATGTAAAAGACAAGATAAAGCTACTTGCTACACGTTTATCTTTTTGTTGTTATATTTGCTCGTGGTGGCCAACAATTCGTACATAACTGGCAAGCGGTCTGTTCTCATGGCCGATTTTTAGTGCGCCATCCTGTATCTTAAACAAATGATAGTTATCCAGTCAGTGTTTGTTTGATGGTAGATTACTGTTGTGCGTTAAAGGTAAGCAGTTTCTTTAATATATCTTTTTATGTTATTAATATGAATATACACGTAGGCAATCTTCAAAAACAACCCTCAAACTGGTCGATAGAATCAGTCTAGGACTGAACGACTGTGGTTCTCGTGTCTGTGTTTTACACGTTTTTCTGTAGCAATGGCAGTTGGACTAACTCATATCTCTATCTGGATGTTGCCCTGAGTTGCACTCCATAGAGTTTACGAACCATATACTTCAAGAAGTTTCAGACACTTTTTCGACCTTGATATTTCACTAACTTTTCCTCTCTTCCGCCGGCCGGTGTGGCCGTGCGGTTAAAGGCGCTTCAGTCTGGAACCGCGTGACCGCTACGGTCGCAGATTCGACTCCTGCCTCGGGCATGGATGTGTGTGATGTCCTTAGGTTAGTTAGGTTTAATTAGTTCTAAGTTCTAGGCGACTGATGACCTCAGAAGTCACATAGTGCTCAGAGCCATTTGAACCATTTCCTCTCTTCCAGCG
Organism: Schistocerca piceifrons; assembly: GCF_021461385.2. NCBI lineage: Eukaryota > Metazoa > Arthropoda > Insecta > Orthoptera > Acrididae > Schistocerca > Schistocerca piceifrons. The sequence continues at coordinate 986,434,017 of NC_060138.1, read as the reverse complement.
CAGAACGTGACATTTCTTCTGCATTTGCATTCAAACATAAAGTGTAGATGATGATTAGACATGCAGTGTAGCATGACCGTGTTATTCAAACTCAGCTGCAATCTCTCGATCGCGAAAAACTGAATGAAGTTTCATCAAGCCTTGACGGCCAAACGCAAACGTACTGTTGAGATTAAAATAGGTAACAGGCGAAGCAGCTGCTCTAGTTGGAACTTGGGCAGGTATCGGGTTACTGTAGCCATTTCTGTACTTTGCTCGGTTTTGGGAACCGTCCCTATCTGTAGTTCGTTAAGGGCTACTCATGGAAGTAACAGAGAAGAGAACAGCAGTGTTATGTAAAGATTCACATACCCTAAAATTGCCAAACAACGCCGATACTGCCGTCACATTTAGAAAATAGTATGACTTACCATCGAAAAATCTGACCACCAAACAATATAGTGTTTATCAAAGGCACAGTGTTTCCCTTTGCATTCGACAATGCTAAGAAGAATAGTTTCTAGAAACGCGGGAAAATTCTGATATTTAAAGAAAGTCTACTACAGATTCCAGGAAGTGTAAAGTACCCTCTCTTGCCCACTTGCTCTCCTCGGCCCTCGCGGACGGCTATGATAAGGAATGGAGTCTGTCAAGCTTGGTTCTCCGTGCAGCCCCCACACGCGGAATCGGCCATGTTAACGCTGTACGCAGAAGAAGGACTTCTTTGGAAAGCAACATAATACCAAGTCTGTATCTAGTTGGACGTACCACTGTTGTCCCGCGTATCTGTGTTACTGCTTCAGGTGAACCCGCAACAGTGGACGTCGTGCTGACCGCCTGTGGCGCTCAATAAGTTAAATTAAAGCAATAACAGGCCTCTGTGGCAAAAAAGAAGTCTTTTGACCTAGGTTTCAGCACCATTATGAGTACCTTTATCAGAAGTAAAACACTCAAACTGGCATGTCACGTATAAAATAAAGATCAAGCGATAAAGCTTTAGTCACATGTGTGAGTAGCCCATAGTGGCTTGCCTTCCATGTATTCTTTTTCAAAATTTTGTGACTAAAGCTTTCTCACTTGATCTTTATTTTATACGTGACATGCCAGTTTGAGTGTTTTACTTCTGATGAAGACACTCATAGTAGTGCCGAAACCTAGGTCAAAACACTTCATTTTTGCGATCGAGGGCTGTTGTTGCTTTAATTTTACTTTGTAAACGGTCGCTGACCGCTCAGCCATGTTAAAAACTCAGTAAGTTCGTCGTACGGGCCGTGCGGACAAATGTATTACTGCAAACAAGTCCATTTACTGACTCAGGGTGTGTTAAGCGACTGTACTATCCCCCACAGCCAAGAGAACAATAAATCCGTCCTCTCGGGTCTAGTAGCACAGTCCCATTAGCAATTTATAATGTGGCGTTGAGTATGACCCTCCAGAGCCCATCGATTCCATATTCGCATGACAGTTCACCGGCTCCGACCATCGCGAGCAGCAAAATCTCTGGACGATGAACAACAATCTTTATAAGCCACGATCCTGACCATGGCGAATTCCGATAAGTGCTGGTAGACGTTTCTTTTTATAGGAGCATAATTCGATCTTCTCGTAAACAACAAAATGGAATTTCTTGATGGGAAACCAGCTGCGTAATCTTTTCCTACATACAGAATGTACATGGTATTAAATCTAACCACTTATCATTTGCACATTCAATTAATTGTATGCCCTACTTACGCTGTTTCAATGGTCATCTGTGTACTTTTACACATTTCTTTTATTTCCCAGTTTTCGACAGGTTAGTGGCAGCTCATTCCAGTCTGCCCTCTACTGTAACTTTAACCATCAGTATGAGATCTGACGGCATACCAGTCAGGTTGCTATAAACGTTTGATACAGTCTGTCGGTAAACTGAAGAGCGAGGAGGAGGCTTCCCAACGCAAGGAAAGCGCATCGACAGTATCTTTATAAATCACGACATACTGCACTGCATAGGTAGATGGGAAAGTGATTCTTAGTCATCCTGGGCGGCAGTTCGGTGTTCTGTAGGGGAAGGCCACTTCCCCATAACAAGCACTACTCGCTCTTCAGTTAACCAACAGACTATAGCAGACGTCGTAACCACGGTATTTCACTTTCATTGCTCACACTCCGGCATGCAGATATTTGAGACAACTCCAAACAGATTAAAATCACATGTACTTTCCTCGTGATGTCCCTACAGAAAATAGCGTCGCGCGGCATAATGACTCTGGAATTAGTAGATTAGTATGAAACTTCATGGCAGATTAAAACTGCGTGCCGAGTCGGGGCTCGAAACTAGGGCCTTTGCCTGTAGCGAGCAAGTTTCCTTCCGAGCTATCAAAGCACGACTCACGGCCCGCGCTCATAGCCTTACTTCCGCCAGTACCTCATCTCATTCCAAACTTCGCAGAAGTTCTCTTGCATACCTTGTGGGACTATCAAGACTGGAAGGTAGCAGATGAGGTACTGACGGAAGTAAAGTTGTGAAGGCAGGCTGTGAATCGTGCTTGGATAGCTCAGTGGGTTTAAGACGACTTTCGGCCGTGATAGCGCGCGGACCAGCTCCGTGCACCGGGCTGCACTCCGATAACTGAGTTGTTTACTGATTTGGTATTTGTGTTGTATAGCCTCCATCAATATTGTACTCCATGGCGCACTCTTACCGCCGAGCGACACTTAAAGTTACATTCGAAGCCGAACATGCACGACCACGCTCTTATGAATCGAACAGTTCATCTCCGAGATCTACACCTGGATCCCTAAGAAGTGATAGGTATTCACTTCTCTATCAACGGCATCATCGACTACCTTAAAATGACGACTGAGGCAGCAATCGCTGACATAGTTCGGCAACACGCACACGTACTTAAGTTCAAACATTGTGATGGGCATATTTGACAGGTGATGGTAGATCGCGCTGGTTTTGGTGTCCGAAAAATTTGGGTGTTTAAGCTCCCTTTCGAGCTGCCCCAAGACATGGGCGTTGAAGCCTTCCTACCCTATCACAACGCTGTGGGCTACTTATAGAAAAAATGTCAGATGTTCATGACGTATCACGTGTTAAAGGGTGTCCGGTGGGTGCAGATGGAACTGTTCAAACTCATACCATCCTATCTGCTGATAGGAGTGTGCGAGCCATCGTCATGTATGATGGCCAGCCGCGGTCACTTGCAGATGTGTACAAGAGGGCATGTTAGGTCCGATTGTCTCCGTAGCTATTCGTACCAGGTCTCGTTCGGTGACACAGTTCCCAAAGCGACAGTCACGTCTTTACTAGACGCTTACGCCTCGGCCGTGCACAACCCAGACGTGTCACTTCAGGATGCGCCTGGTCTCCCGTCAGCTCTCCTCCTCAGGTAGGACGCTATGGACGAGACCTCCTCAGCAGCAACCCCTATGACGGCGACGAGACCAACAACTCTGAGCTCGATGAACGGCCCGCTCTATGCGATGGACATCGAATCGAGTGTGGTGCCTATCTCTGATTTCTTCCAGACGGGCACGACGTCGGAGGACGAACGGCCGCATTCCAAAACAGAACAGTGTATCTGAAAGCAGCGGTCCTCCCGAAAACAGGAGAAACGAAGTCTAATGCTCTCCAACAACACATTCTTTCATTTGGCATTACGGGTAGTGGACCAGATACCAGACAGTAATCTCTTTTCGAGCTCTCTAACGACAGAAGTGGCTGCTCACAGTGTCCCATGTGAGGAGCGTCCTTTCCGGCAACAGCGGATCCGGTAGAGGGAGGTTCCACAGATGCCACTGTAAAAGCGCTACCACCCATAGCCCTCGATGGGTGCGAAAGTCGCCTGCCACCGGTTCCAATCTCCTGGGCTGACGACGTTGATGACAGAGTAGATTGATATACGGCCCACTCGTTGGAGAGTGCCCCACGGTGGCGCCTGACCCAACTTCCACTTAGGGATTTCAGCCGTGGTGGCTACGTTGCATTTGTTTCACGCCAAGTGGGCAACTCCGCAGGATCCTCCGTGCCAGTTAGCGTGGGGGGGAGGGGGGGAGGGCACGTCCACAACACCACCACATCGCAATAATGAATATGACCACCATTCAGGCTCCGCATAAACTGGAAATGTTCAGAGCTGCCATTTACGCTGCTAATGTCGACAATGCACTTCTCCGAGAAGTGATCGTCGCTGATTTCTACGTTCCCAGCGGCTACACGGCCACATCTCCCATGCCTCTGACGAAAGTAACGGAGTAACCAGCCTCCTCCATGCTGGACTCCCCGCTGAAGATATAGCGTACATTCCCAAAGCTAGGAGTATGGACCTCACGCTGTTCGGCGTCCACATCCTAAATGTATATGCACAGTCTCACTCCAGTTGACGTCGCGAACAACACAGTTTCTTTTCTGGCGAGGTAACGTCGTTTTTTGAGAGTCTCTGTATGTTCCACCATCAGAAGGAGCGACGGACTCCCTTAATTTCGGTAAAATAAGTATGGGTTGAGCACTGCCCCCGAAAGGCGAAGTTCTCAGGTTCAAGACCCGGTCAGTTACACAGTTTTAATCTCCCAGGAAATTTAAAATCACCGCACACTCCGTTACAGTATGAAAATTCACTCTGGAAGTCTATCTATCTATATCCGGATCCCCCTGCAGCTACTGCCGGGTCTCGGTGCCGACGAGTCCTCACCATTTGGTTCGGTCCTCCCACCACTTTTCTTCCTCCACTTGCTGCCAGGTCACACCTCTCTTTTCCATAGATATTCTCACTCCCGTTTTCCCCCGTGTTCTTGGGCACCTTCTAGGTCTTTTTCCATCCATCATTAGTTCTTTCTTAATTTTGGGGAGTCTCTGCCCACGCATCCTCTTAACATGTCCGTACCATCTAAATCTCTTTTTTTCAGTTTCTTCTCACATACTTTCTTGTTTAAGATCCTTTATAATATCCACATTCCTTACTCTGTCCATTCTTGTTTTTCCCTTAACTACTGTGAGAAATTTCATTTCCCCTGCTTGCAGTCTGCTCCAGTCCCTTTCTGTCATTGTCCATGTTTCTCCTCAATAGGTGACAATACGGAAGTTATAACTCTTACACATAAGGAGTTTTGCTTTTTCTCAACCTTCCTTATTCCAAATGAGTCGTTTTATTGTTTGGTAGAAATGACCTCTCTTCTGTAACCTCCTATTAATTTCGTTGATTATTCTTCCTTCACTAGATATTTCACTCCCTAAATAAGTGAAACTGTCTACCACTTTGAGGGGTTCTCCATTCAAAGTAATATTTCCGTTGATCCCTTTGTCTCTTCCAAATACCATTACTTCACTCTTATCTTTATTTATTTTTAATCTTTACACTCTGGAAGTAAATTAATATTTTGGGGAGTTGCATAGATCCGTAATAAAAGAAATTTTCTCTGTTGATTTACGAAAAACAAATCTGGAACACAAGTGGACGTTATTTACTTTATTGTCGAACTGCAACAAAAATAATTATGTCTATTGATGAAAGTACTGACCTGGAACGCGCCTGTACGTCGACTGAAACTTTGGTGCGCTCCAGAGAAGCGCCCAGCGGAGCACAGTGTGTGGTGAATTAGAAACCATTGTCATTCAACGCCACTGCCCGCTTCTGCGCACTGCTACCGTTTTGGGACACCAAGGACGAGAATCCCACATGTGCTAACATAAAATCACTCAAATAGAAAATACTTGTCCCAAGATTGAGATGACAAGAGCTGAAATGAAACGCGCAAAATGAGTCAGGTGAACTAAGTGAAAGACAATCGAATTAGATTCCTTTTATTGCCTCGCTGCTGGAGAATAGACCTAAGCAGTCCTCCACACCAACGTGTCCCGATGCCAACACAACTGCTGAATAGCTGGAGATGGCACTCATGTTTCTTCCTATAGGGGGAGTGGGAATACGTCTGCCTTTTTAAAGCTGATGGGCACAAAAGAAATAGAGCGATCAGCCATGAATACGTATTCGTTAGGAGACCTCACGCCACTTTCTTTTTTAACATAAATATGTCAGAACACCCATCCTATCGACGATCATTTCGTTCGTGTTTTGGCGTGCTCAAGAAAGGCGAAGGGTTTGAAAAGAATTGTCCGCAGTCCTAGTTAGTCTCTTAAATACTTGAGAATGAGAGCATAATTCAACAGAAATCAGTGAGGTATTTCTCCAGTTCCTAGGAGCATACCGCTATGGACTTAAATTTTAATCCATAAATAACAGAAAATTAGCCTATCAATTTACATGAATCATTTATGAAATACGCAATTAACATTTGAATTCAAGTGATCAGTTCCACATCCAACCCCGTCAATCCTTACTGTTATTAATTGCAATTGATGTTTCATGCTCCGCAATTATCAGAAAAATAAGGTTTCGCAGCTAACATAATACCTCTTAACAACATAGGTATTTCTACTATTTGGTCCCGTACTTCAGAAAATATTATAATTTAAATTATTCTACACAGTTTTCTTCAGACAAAAAAATGGTTCAAATGGCTCTGAGCACTATGCGACTTAACTTCTGAGGTCATGAGTGGCCTAGAACTTAGAACTAATTAAACCTAACTAACCTAAGGACATCACACACATCCATGCCCGAAGCAGGATTCGAACCTGCGACCGTAGCAGTCGCTCGGTTCCAGACTGTAGCGCCTAGAACCGCACGGCAACTCCGGCCGGCTTTCTTCAGACAAATATTAATTCTGAACCGCAGCAGTAGTTCCTAATAGTTCCCAACTTGTGGAGTAGGAGAGATGCTGGGAGAAGAAATGTTAAACACTATTTTTAAAAAACTTATATATTTTACTAAATATCCAAAGGCTGGTAATTCAAATCACAGTTACTGACATCTATTGAACTCTTGGCAAAGCTTTCTTTTGCTTGCAAATCCATGACAGTTTAAATTTAGATTTACGCAAGACCTTGCAATAACACGAGATCTCAAAAAAATAAAATAACTTTACAATAAACTAAAAAAATCTACTTCAAAACTTTCAAAGCTTTCATCAAATTTCTTTGGGTAAACCTAACAATAAATTTTAAGAAAACGTATATTCACTATTTTCAACTAATTAAATCACTTGAAAGGTAAACAAGGCAACGGCAAGTAGGCCAATTCTTTTTACAATAACCGAACATCATGTGCCTCTTTTCCAAAAGAATTCCGTTTACATGGCGGGTTAAGTTCAGATTCGGCTGTCGGCTGGCACCACTCGTACATGCACCTCTATGGTTGTTAGTTTGGACTTATATTAACACAGTTTCCGCACATGGCAATAATAGCTTCTCCAACACAACAGCAGTTATGCACTTATAATAACCAAGCAATGTGAATAATATATCTTGGCCCTTAATAACATTAGAGCTCGATGCAGTTAGGTGGCTTTTAGTTTACCCGAAAATGTTACTTAACTAGAGAAGAAGCTAGCAAGTTTATTACCAAACCAACTGACAAATGTAAATATTAAAAACAAACACGGCACTTCAACTACTTGGTGCAATTTAAAGCAAGGAATTTAAATTACACAAAAATTACTTAACGAGAAAAGAAGTTGGGCAAACTCAACAGACAAATTTAAACATGAATAAAACGCATCTCAGTTTCTGGGTGCACTCCATTCTTTACATTTAAGTAGGTCTTTCCATTTTGCCACTACATGGTCTCTGGAACTAAGTCTATGTCTGGTAACAAGTATGGTGATCCTCACACAGGTTCGCTTTAGTAGGAATTTTTAGAGCAGGATAAGTGCTTACCGACTGCTTCAAAGGGCAGAGGATCTTACATTTATAACAGAAAAGGAACATAGCTCAAATCAAAACATGCCCTTAGCAAAGTAAATGAAGACGTTTTAAAAATTAGGGGTTAATTTAACAGGGCTTAATAACACCAAGGAATTAATCATTTTGTGTGTGTGTGTGTGTGTCGATCTCCGGTGGTAGTGTGGAAACACTATTCAATAAATAACAGAAGTTCTGGATAAAGTGTCAAGTATAAAAGTCAATATCATTTAGTGCAGAGATACAGACATAAGCATAAATATCCTTCAGACGCATACCTCGGCTGGCCAGTAGTGCAACAAGGGTTACTACAATGACGGCATCAGAATTGACCAATTAGCCACAAATATGGACAGGCAAAACTGTGATCTTCCTTTTAAAGATCTTGGACTAACACACCATTTCTCTCAAATAATAACAGTAAAATGATATGGAAAAATTCTCTAAAAGAAGTTGCAAAGAAAAACTAGGATGAATTGTATAGAAATGGTTCAAATGGTCCCCTTAGAACTCCTTAAACCGAACTAACCTAAGGACATCACACACATCCATACCCGAGGCAGGATTCGAACCTGCGACCGTAGCGGTCGCGTGCTTCCAGACTGAAGCGCCTACAACCGCTAGGCCACAGCGGCCGGCCCCAGAGCCAGGATGCGATCCCCAAAGTGCTGCTACATCTAAATGACTACTCTGCAATTTACATTTAAGTGCTTGGCAGAGGGTTCATCGAACCACAATCATACTAGCTCTCTACCATTCCACTCCCGAACAGCGCGCGGGAAAAACGAACACCTAAACCTTTCTGTTCGAACACTGATTTCTCTTATTTTATTTTGATGATCATTCCTACCTATGTAAGTTGGGCTCAACAAAATATTTTCGCATTCCGAAGAGAAAGTTGGTGACTGAAATTTCGTAAATACACTCCTGGAAATTGAAATAAGAACACCGTGAATTCATTGTCCCAGGAAGGGGAAACTTTATTGACACATTCCTGGGGTCAGATACATCACATGATCACACTGACAGAACCACAGGCACATAGACACAGGCAACAGAGCATGCACAATGTCGGCACTAGTACAGTGTATATCCACCTTTCGCAGCAATGCAGGCTGCTATTCTCCCATGGAGACGATCATAGAGATGCTGGATGTAGTCCTGTGGAACGGCTTGCCATGCCATTTCCACCTGGCGCCTCAGTTGGACCAGTGTTCGTGCTGGACGTGCAGACCACGTCAGACGACGCTTCATCCAGTCCCAAACAAGCTCAATGGGGGACAGATCCGGAGATCTTGCTGGCCAGGGTAGTTGACTTACACCTTCTAGAGCACGTTGGGTGGCACGGGATACATGCGGACGTGCATTGTCCTGTTGGAACAGCAAGTTCCCTTGCCGGTCTAGGAATGGTAGAACGATGGGTTCGATGACGGTTTGGATGTACCGTGCACTATTCAGTGTCCCCTCGACGATCACCAGTGGTGTACGGCCAGTGTAGGAGATCGCTCCCCACACCATGATGCCGGGTGTTGGCCCTGTGTGCCTCGGTCGTATGCAGTCCTGATTGTGGCGCTCACCTGCACGGCGCCAAACACGCATACGACCATCATTGGCACCAAGGCAGAAGCGACTCTCATCGCTGAAGACGACACGTCTCCATTCGTCCCTCCATTCACGCCTGTCGCGACACCACTGGAGGCGGGCTGCACGATGTTGCGGCTTGAGCGGAAGACGGCCTAACGGTGTGCGGGACCGTAGCCCAGCGTCATGGAGACGGTTGCGAATGGTCCTCACCGATACCCCAGGAGCAACAGTGTCCCTAATTTGCTGGGAAGTGGCGGTGCGGTCCCCTACGGCACTGCGTAGGATCCTACGGTCTTGGCGTGCATCCGTGCGTCGCTGCGGTCCGGTCCCAGGTCGACGGGCACGTGCACCTTCCGCCGACCACTGGCGACAACATCGATGTACTGTGGAGACCTCACGCCCCACGTGTTGAGCAATTCGGCGGTACGTCCACCCGGCCTCCCGCATGCCCACTATACGCCCTCGCTCAAAGTCCGTCAACTGCACATACGGTTCACGTCCACGCTGTCGCGGCATGCTACCAGTGTTAAAGACTGCGATGGAGCTCCGTATGCCACAGCAAACTGGCTGACACTGACGGCGGCGGTGCACAAATGCTGCGCAGCTAGCGCCATTTGACGGCCAACACCGCGGTTCCTGGTGTGTCCGCTGTGCCGTGCGTGTGATCATTGCTTGTACAGCCCTCTCGCAGTGTCCGGAGCAAGTATGGTGGGTCTGACACACCGGTGTCAATGTGTTCTTTTTTCCATTTCCAGGAGTATAGATCTCGCCGCGACGAAAAACGTCTCTGCTTTAATGACTTCCATCCCAACTCGCGTATCATATCTGCCACACTCTCTCCCCTATTACGTGATAATACAAAACGAGCTGCCCTTTTTTGCACCCTTTCGATGTCCTCCGTCAATCCCACCTGGTAAGGATCCCACACCGCGCAGCAATATTCTAACAGAGGACGAACGAGTGTAGTGTAAGCTGCCTCTTTAGTGGACTTGTTGCATCTTCTAAGTGTCCCGCCAATGAAACACAACCATTGGCTCGCCTTCCGCACAATATTATCTATGTGGTCTTTCCAACTGAAGCTGTTCGTAATTTTAACACCCAGGTACTTAGTTGAACTGACAGCCTTGAGAATTGTACTATTTATCGTGTAATCGAATTCCAACGGATTTCTTTTGGAACTCATGTGGATCACCTCACACTTTTCGTTATTTAGCATCAACTGCCACCTGCCACACCATACAGCAATCTTTTCTAAATCGCTTTGCAACTGATACTGATCTTCGGATGACCTTACTAGACGGTAAATTACAGCATCATCTGCGAACAACCTAAGAGAACTGCTCAGATTGTCACCCAGGTCATTTATATAGATCAGGAACAGCAGAGGTCCCAGGACGCTTCCCTGGGGAACACCTGATATCACTTCAGTTTTACTCGATGATTTGCCGTCTATCAGTACGAACTGCGACCTTCCTGACAGGAAATCACGAATCCAGTCGCACAACTGAGACGATACCCCATAGGCCCGCAGCTTGATTAGAAGTCGCTTGTGTGGAACGGCGTCAAAAGCTTTCCGGAAATCTGGAAATACGGAATCAACTGGAGATCCCCTGCCGACAGCGGCCATTACTTCTTGCGTTGCACAAGAACGATGTTTTCTGAAACCATGCTGATTACGTATCAATAGATCGTTCCCCTCGAGGTGATTCATAATGTTTGAATACAGTATATGCTCCAAAACCCTACTGCAGACCGACGTCAATGATATAGGTTTGTAGTTCGATGGATTACTCCTACTACCCTTCTTGAACACTGGTGCGACCTGCGCAATTTTCCAATTTGTAGGTACAGATCTATCGGTGAGCGAGCGGTTGTATATGATTGCTAAGTAGGGAGCTATTGTATCAGCGTAATCTGAAAGGAACCTAATCGGTATACAATCTGGACCTGAAGACTTGCCCGTATCAAGCGATTTGAGTTGCTTCGCAACCCCTAAGGTATCTACTTCTAAGAAACTCATGCTAACAGCTGTTCGTGTTTCAAATTCTGGAATATTCCATTCGTCTTCCCTGGTGAAGGAATTTCGGAAAACTGCGTTCAATAACTCTGCTTTAGCGGCACAGTCGTAGGTAACAGTACCATCGGCACTGCGCAGCGAAGGTATTGACTGCGTCTTGCCGCTTGTATACTTTACATACGACCAAATTTTCTTCGGATTTTCTACCAAATTTCGAGACAATGTTTCGTTGTGGAACCTATTAAAGGCATCTCGCATTGAAGTCCGTGCAAAATTTCGCGCGTCTGTAAATTTTAGCCAATCTTCGGGATTTCGCGTTCTTTTGAACTTCGCATGCTTTTTCCGTTGCCTCTGCAACAGCGTTCGGACCTGTTTTGTGTACCATGGGGGATCAGTTCCATCTCTTACCAATTTATGAGGTATGAATCTCTCAATTGCTGTTGCTACTATATCTTTAATTTGAGCCACATTTGCATAGTCAGTTCGGAAGGAATGGAGATTGTCTCTTAGGAAGACTTCTAGTGACACTTTATCCGCTTTTTTAAATAAAATTATTTTGCGTTTGTTTCTGGTGGTTTTGGAAGAAACGGTATTGAGCCTAGCTACAACGACCTTGTGATCACTAATCCCTGTATCAGTGATGATGCTCTCTATTAGCTCTGGTTTGTTTGTCGGCAAAAACTGGTGAAAGTAGTCTCCCATGCCTACTCCTTCCGACTGGCGAAAAGAAATTATGTTGACATCGATACATACCTAAAAGGGTTAGTTTTCTCTACGTCAAATATCAGGTCATCAAACTCTCTGCTGCTTCGATGGGGTCGAGCTCCGTCTTGCATGAACCACATCTTGTCGACATCTTGTCGATAATTGGGATGAATTCATCTTCCAAAATTTTCACGTACCCATCGTTAGTCACTGTGCTACCAAGGACTATCGCACCTATTATTCCTTGACTGTACATTGCACATCACAGAGACACCCGTTGAGGGTGAAGAGACTTCTCGATCGCGAAATGCTGATTCTCAGTCCTTCAAATGAATCAATTTTGCTTATTGACGATACCATCCAAGTGAAAGTGGGCTTCGTCGCTAAATCAAACCACGCTAATTCCCATCATGCCCCACTGCCAGCCGTGCAGTTTGAACGTCCTAACGCAAATTCTTCAAAAGTTATGACGATTTTACTTCATATAGTTCAATAATTGTTACCCTCGATAACGAATGTATCGCCGACATACTGTTAGGTTTCCATTAGGCTGACTGCAGGGCTTCCTCCTCGAAATGTTCCATATGCACGTCGGCGAAAACTGGTGAAAGTAGGCTCCCATGGCTACTCCTTCCCTACTCGTTCCCTCTTCGACGACTGTCGAAATGAAGGTATGTTGACATCGATACGTACCTAAAAGGATTAGTCGTCTCAATGTCAAATTTCAGGTCAATAAGTTCCGAAAACTCTTGTAAAAACACGCTGGTGAACTGAGAGATAATGTCGAACCTCACGAGAATGTTAGTCACTAAACTTAATGTTGTTAAGGCGCCCAACATAGTCTACGGAGTTGGGAATACGATGTGGGCATTTCACGACGCAAGGGCTAAGCATGTCCTTCATGTAATAGCTAGTGAGTGTTTTGGCACCTATGTTGCCAGCAGCGGGGCATAAAGACACTGTCTTTATGAACCTTCCTTCGGAAGTCCATGAAGTCTCTTCCACTTTAAGAAGGACAATACCCTTTTGTCCATCATTGTCATCTTCTTGTCATCGGGAAAGTTGGGTCCATTTGTGTTTGTGCCGTCAAGCGTCATTTTTCTGTCGTGTTCATTGTAGATTCAATAAGAATTTTACCTACTGGCACACGGTTTTACGTGGGGCAGTCATAAACCTTTAATTATGAGCGCGAAAAAATCAAGATGCGACCTCGTAACTTAGTGATAGTTTTAGTCTTCTACGTATTCAGCCTTCAATGCGTCACATCTTTCACAACAGTGGATGTCTTGGCGGAAATCTGCATTTTTGTTGTTCAGGAACAGTTCCACCTAGAAAATCATCTCGTCGTAAGTCTAGTAATGCCTGCTACGCAATAGTTTCTTCATCCGACAAGAGAGATATAAGTCACAGGGTTTCCTGTCAGGAGAATACAGAGGGGTGGTGGGGGGGGGGGGGGGGGTGGAGGGGATCAGGCAAATCTGACAGCCCAAAGAAGCGGCATGTGTGACTGTCTCCTGTAGCTGCGGAGTTGTCGTGGAGCAGAGACACCTCTAGAAACGGTTTGCCCGTACGAGCATAATCTGTTATTTCTAATCCCAAAATAAGCACTCCCCCCCTCCCCCCAAAAAAAGCCCTCAGCACCACCTTGGCCGATATGACTGGAGCTCAGCCTTATTTAGCGATGGTGAATCGGCATGTTTCCACTACTTGCTATGCTCCTTTTGTCTCTGTCTCCCACAGATACATAGAGCACTCGTCCATAGTGATAGTCAGCTAAAGAAGGCATATGCGGTGGTCCGACACGACTGCAACATTTCCGCTCATGCCTCCAATTGGTTGGCATCTGAATGGGCGTGAGAAAACGCGGAACTCAACGGACGACATTCTTTGTTTTAACCAAAAACGTCATGCAAGATGTTTAAAACTGATTCACGAATTATTTGCACTTTTTTCGTCGTGATAGTGATACGCCGGTCTTGCAGCACTGAGGTCTACAATTCATTTGCAGTTCCTAGCGCTTCATGCAGATGTTACCGGACCATCCTCCACTTTATCAATAGGCTGCGCCACTTATTTTGGCTCCTTTAGTGGCGAGCTACGGTACTGTGACGCATGGATTTCAATGAACAGTGGCTGGACAAAAATATGGAAACACTGCGAGAAATTCATTCTTGAACATAGATGCATATGCTAGTCTGCTGTAGGTTGCGCTGTTGTATTCCGCCACGAACGACACCTGCGCAGTATCTTGAACACGTTCATGTGGTCAGGACAGTGGTCTGTGTAGTTGCGAGTGCATTTTGTCTCAGCTAAATGAATTCGAACACGGGCAAATTGCTCATACGGTGTTTAGAGAAATCCCGCATACAGATAAAGCCGAAAAACATCATCCGCTAAGTCGGCGACGAAAGTGTGTTGAGTGATCAGGATGCACGGTCGTTGAAGAGGGTTCTGACGAGAAATAAGACGATAGTTGCAAATACCAATTCAGAACTGAATGTCGGTCTAGGGAACGCTGTCAACATCATACAGCACGACTGGAGCTCCGCAAGAGGGAACTGCAGAGAGAACTGTAATTACAAACCCACCCATCAGTGATGCGAATGTCTGTAATTGCAAACGTGGTGCCGATGCCATAAAACCTGGGCTATGGAACAATGGAAGGAAGTCATTTGGTAGCATGAGTCTTGTTGCACACTGTTTCCAACTTATGGCTGGGGTTCGGTGATAATTTGGGCAGCCATATCGTTATACTCCTTGTACCTCATAGTTACACTGCAAGGTGCATTCCTCCAAAGGATTATATGTTCATTTTGGCTGATCAGGTCCATCCCACGCTACAGTATTTGTTACCCATTGGCGATGCTGTGTTCCAAGGGCCCCTGTACACACAGGTCGCATCGCCTTGAACGGGTTTTGTGAGCACGAGATGAATTGTCGCTTCTCACCTAGCCACCAACAGATCTCAACACTACCGAGCCTTTGTGGTCTAATTTGGAGAGAAAGGTGCTTGGTCGCCATCATCGTACCTATTTTGCAGGAGAAATGGTATAAGATTCCCTTAAAAATCGCACAGGACTTGTATTTATCTATTCAGAGAAGACTGGAAGCTGTTCTGAATGACAATGGTTTATCTATGCTGTGTTAGGTATGATACTGTGTTGTTTTTGGTGTTTGCAAGTATTTGTTCATCCCGTGTATATCAGGACTGCAGACAAATACCTGCAAACAAACAGTAACAATTATTTCAAAGTGATAATTGAAACTATATTATTACTTCTCGTATAGGGAGTAACCCGGGAGTAGAGACGTAAATTCCAATCCTTGTTTATCTTATGACTGCTTCTGGATCATCCATGGCAACTTGTATCGCTCTCACAAATACCTGAGTATCTGGGTCTACGTTGTCATCGACATCCACCGGGATTGGGCTGTGGAAATGGCATCTTGTAGTCTAAATAATAATACTCTCTCCATTTGGACTGTTATTTTTTTTTGCTTTTGGACACTATAGTCATTTCCAAGCCATTGGTTGTTATGCTACGTTAATTAGTCACATTGCATGCTACAGAACATGTCAAGAACATCGTTTGACAGATCTAACCATGTAGCGCAGACCATGACATAAGAAAAAAAAATAGTTCAAATGGCTCTGAGCAATATGGGACTTAACTTCTCAGGTCATCAGTCCCCTAGAACTTAGAACTACTTAAACCTAACTAACCTAAGGACATCACACACATCCATGCCCGAGGCAGGATCCGTACCTGCGACCGTAGCGGTCGCTCGGTTCCAGACTGTAGCGCCTAGAACCGATCGGCCACCCCGGCTGGCACGCCATGACAACTCCATTTAATATGGTAAATACAAATTAGCATTTGCATGGAACCAGCATTTGTATGGAAACAAACCATCTTTGTTATACAAGAACGAATTACAACACCGTGAATTAACAGTGATGAGAGTGTAGCCATGACCACAGTCATAGTGATAAGGTCACCGAACAAAACGAATTATTTACAATTTCTAAAAGCCACAAATGTGGACAAGTTACCTTTGTAAGAAACTGCTGACAATAATTGTAGTTAACAATGTGTTTTTGCCTATTGAAGACATATTTTTCCAAAATGGGAGTGAAATAACCGTAGAACAGCAAAGATACTTCTATTTTCAGTTAATCGCAAGCCAGTAACAGTATGCATTATCAACTGTGAAATACGTTTAATAGAGAAACTAGGTAAGCTCTCACTCCTAGCGCATGTCTGCAACCATTCGCTGTTTTGATCTCGGGACTGGTACAACTGGGTTCACTGATGATTTATGGCCACAAAATCCTAGCTTTTTGTTGTGAGTGCAGGAACCAATGGAACCAGTTCAATGTGCGAAAATCAATGGGTGGAGAGCGCACCTGGAATAACCACAGTACTCCTATACGTTGATAAATTATGCAAATCAGAAAATAGCTGCTGATTTCCAAAGTAAAACAAGAATTATACAAACAAACAAGAGTTTACCATTAAAGACATTAACTTTGACATATAGTTTACTGTTGAACTGTTGTACAAGAAAACATTCGCTGAACGGAGGACTGGACTCTGCCACAGTTAAAAGTCATCTAGTCTCTGAAAACTCATTTTTTTCGTTTTATTTTTACATAATAGTGAATTGTGATTGAGAAATTAGGCAGTTCGTTTCTCGGAGCACTTTCCCGGGACGAAACAGTATGGTAAAGCCATTCTGCGAATCAGTAGTGTCATATACCGGCAGTAGGTACAGTAACAAATCTTAACAACAAGTACAGTCTTTAGCAGGTCAAAAGCGAGGTCACTCTCTTTAGTATTCATTTATCTACCCTGCTTGTCCGTCAAGACTAGTTGAACGATTCGTGTTTTGGATAAAGAAAGCTTGTAGAAACATCTGTTATTAAAAGATGAACTTAATGGCACAAGAACTGCATAACATGGTGGTAAGTGGCTATAGCTATTGACACCGTAGGTCTTTCTTAATAGCCTCTACGTATCCAGGCATCTTCAATGGGAGCATGAGCGTCGGGTTGCGAAATATTACAGTACATTCATCGCTAAATACTGATACCTGTTTACACTACAACAAGACTTGTGTAGCGTTATAACGAACATTTCTACTTGCCATAAAGCTAAGGAACTTCTCAATGCCTGAATCTAGATATTCAGATAAATTGTAAAAAAAAGTGCCAATGGCTTCAAAACCTGGTAATACGCAAAGGGACCTTGCGTGTGACACAACTTCTGAAATGCAAATAACAACCATCCGAGCTAACCAGTGTAGGTACATCAAGTAGTCAAACTAGCCTCTGTCCGACTGACTGCGGTTATTAAGTGGCGTGGGCACACAATTCGCCACATCTGCTTTTCCGATTTGAAACTTAACAGGTTTCAGTAGTACTTCCGATCTCGTTTTCCTACATAACTTTACTTTTTTTTCTTGTCGATTATAACCGTATATAGACAGTTTAAAACTTTTACGAAGCAAATCAAATTGAATCAAGTATCACATACCAAACTCAAATTACAGCTCATTAAAATATTTAGTTAAAGATTAATTCACAGAATTAATTAGAAAACACATAATAATTCTTCTGTATAGATAGTGTCTCTGTGGTATGAATTATAGTGTTACATATTGAGTATGGATTCTTCACGAATTCAATTTAATGGTCGGAGCGAGGACTGTCAGGTCCGTTAATCGGAAAGGTAGGTTAGAATATTTAAAAAGGGAAATGGATAGTTTAAAGCTAGATATAGTGAGAATTAGTGAAGTTCGGTGGCAGGAGGAACAAGACTTCTGGTCAGGTGAGTACAGGCTTACGAATTCAAAATAAAGTAGGGGTAATGCAGGAGTAGGTTTAATAATGATTAAAAAAATAGGAGCGCGGGTAAGTTACTACGAACAGCATAGTGAACGCATTATTGTAGCCAAGATAGACATGAAGACCACACCTACCACAGTAGTACAAGTTTATATGCCAAATACCTCCGCAGATGACAAATATGTATGATGAGATACAAGAAATTATTCAGATAGTGAAGGGAGACGAAAATTTAATAGTCATGGGGGACTGGAATTCGATAGTAGGAAAAGGAAGAGAAGGAATAGTAGCAGGTGAATATTGAATGGGTATAAGAAATGAAAGAGGACGACGCCTTGTAGAAATCTGCACTGAGTATAACTTAATCATAGTTAACACTTGGTTTAAGAATCATGAAAGAAAGTTGTATACGTAGAAGAGGCCTGGAGACACTGAAAGGTTTCAGATAGATTATATAATAGTAAGACCGAGATTTAGGAACCAAGTTTTAAATTGTAAAACATTTCCAGGGGCAGATGTGGATTCTGACCATAATCTATTGGTTATGAACTGTAGATAAAACTGAAGAAACTGCAAAAAGGTGGGAATTTAAGGGGATGGGACCTGGTAAATTGAAGGAACCAGAGGTTGTAGAGTGTTTCAGAGAGAGAATTAGGGAAAGATTAACAAGAAAAAGGGGAAAGAAATACAGTAGAAGAAGAATTGATAGATTTGAGAGACGAAATAGTGAAGGCAGTGGAGGATCAAGTGGGCAAAAAGACGAGGTCTAGTAGAAATCCTTGGGTAACAGAAGAGATATTGAATTTAATTGATGAAAGGAGAAAATATAACAATGCAGTAAATGAAACAGGCGAAAAGGAATACAAACGTCTCAAAAACGAGATCGACAAGAAGTGCAGAATGGCTAAGCAGGGATGGCTGGAGGACAAATGCAAGGATGTAGAGGAGTGTATCACTAGGTGTAAGACAGATACTGCCTAAAGGAAAATTAAAGAGACCTTTGGGGAAAAGAGAACCACTTGTATGAATATCAAGAGCTCAGGTGGAAAACCAGTTCTAAGCAAAGAAGCGAAAGCAGAAAGGTGGAAGGAGTATATAGATGGTCTATACAAGGGCGATGTACTTGAGGGCACTATTATGGAAATGGAAGAGGACGTAGATGAAGATGAAATGGGAGATATGATACTGCGAGAAGAGTTCGACAGAGCACTGAAAGACCTAAGTCGAAACAAGGCCCCAGGAGTAGACAACATTCCATCAGAACTAATGATAGCCTTGGGAGAGTCATCCCTGACAAAACTCTATCGTCTGGTAAGCAAGATGTATGAGACATGCGAAATACCCTCAGACTTCAAGAAGAATATAATAATTCCAATCCCAAAGAAAGCAGGTGTTGACAGGTGTGAAAATTACCGAAATATCAGTTTAATAAGCCACGGCTGCAAAAGACTGACACGAATGCTTTACAGACGACTGGAAAAACTGGTAGAAGACGACATCGGAGAAGATCAGTTTGGGCCGGCCACGGTGGCCGAGCGGTTCTAGGCGCTTCAGTCCGAATCCGCGCTTCTGCTACGGTCGCACGTTCGAATCCTGCCTCGGGCATGGACTTGTGTGATGTCCTTAGGTTAGTTATGTTTAAGTAGTTCTGCGTTCTAGGGGACTGATGACCTCAGATGTTAAGTCCCGTAGCGCTCAGATCCAGTTGAACCAAGATCAGTTTGGATTCCGTAGAAATGTTGGAACACGTGAGGTAAAACTGACCCTACGACTTTTCTTAGAAGATACCTACGTTTCTAGCATTTGCAGACTTATAGAAAGCTTTTGACAATGTTGACTGGAATACTCTCTTCCAAATTCTGAAGGTGGCATAGATCAAATACAGGGAACGCAAGGCTATTGACAATTTGTACAGAAACCATAAGGCAATTATAAGGGCCGAGGGGCATAAAAGAGAAGCAGTGGTTGGGAAAGGAGTGAGGCAGGGTTGTAGACTATCCCTGATGTTATTCAATCTATACATCGAGCAAGCAGTAAAGGAAACAAAAGAAAAATTTGGAGTAGAATTAAAATCCATGGAGAAGAAATATAAACTTTGAGCTTCGCCGATGACATTGTAATTTTGTCAGAGACAGCAAGGGACCTGGAAGGGCAGTTGAACGGAATGGACAGTGTCTTGAAAGGAGGCTATAAGATGAACATCAACAAAAACAAAACGAAGATAAAGGAAAGTAGTCTAATTAAACTCCTTCGCCAAAGAAGACGAAGTAAATAATCCCAAATTCCAATCAAGAACAACCGCGAAGATGAGAAACATGGAAGTAGATATCCTCTGTGTTGCAAAACAGCTTAAATCACTTAATAAAGGCAAGGCTTTCGGTACAGATTGTAAATCAGTGAGGTTCCTTTCAGAGTATGCAGATGCAATTCCTCCATATTTAGCAATTATATATAACAGATCGCTCACAGGTAGTTCCGTACCTAAAGACTGGAAAGTTGCTTAAGTCACACCAATACCCAAAAAGGGAAATAGGAGTAATCCGCTGAATTACAGGCCCATATCACTAACGTGAATTTGCAGTAGGGTTTTGGAACATATACCGTATTCGAACATTATGAAGTATCTCGAAGAAAACGATTTACTGACACGTAGTCAGCACGGATTGAGAAAATATCGTTCTTACGGAACACAACTAACTCTTTATACTCATGAAGTAGTGAGTGCCATCGACAGGGGATGTCAAATTGACTCCATATATTTAGATTTTCAGAAGGCTTTTGACCCCGTACCTCAAAAGCGTCTTCTAACCAAACTGTGTGCCTATTGAATATCGCCTCAGTTGTGCAACATAATTCATGATTTCCTGTGAGAAAGGCCACAGTTAGTAGTAATAGACGGAAAGTCATCGAGTAAAACAGAAGTAATATCCGGCGTTCCCCAAGGAACGACATACGAGACAATCTGAGTAGCCTCTTAGATTATTTTCAGATGATGTTGTCATTTACAGTGTTTTAAAGTCATCAGATGACCAAACCAAATTGCAAAATTATTTAGATAAGATAATATATGTGTGGTGCAAAAAGTGGCAATTGACCCTGTGTAAAGAAAAGTTTGAAGTTATTCTCATGAGTACTAAATGAAATCCGCTAAATTTTGATTACGCAATTAGTCACAAAAATCTGAAGGCTGTAAATTCAACTAAATACTTAGGGATAACAGTTACAAATAACCTAAATTGGAACGATCACATAGATAATGTTGTGGTTAGAGTAAACCAAAGACTGCGATTCATTGGCAGAACCCTGCGAAAGTGCAACAGATCTACTAAAGAGACTGCTTACACTACACTTACCCGCGCTTTTCTGGAGTATTGCTGGGCCGTGTGGGATCCGTCTCAGGTGGGACTTATAAAGAAACTGGTTCTCTACTTCTAAAAAAACAACCCTTTTAAACAATAAAACATGACCTATACAAGGAATCTGATTACCCCTGTTTTAGTCAGGGACGCAAAAAAAAACAAAAAGAAAACTGGCATAGTCTTTGTCAGAACTTGCAGAATCTTATGTGAGGCCAATAAGACGTCAATTTTAATCTAAATATGGTATGCCAATGCTTACGTAATAAAAAAAATAAATTAGGTAATTCAGTACAATTATTATATAGATGCGATAAATCACTTTAACGGGGGCCAAATGAACAATTAAAGTCAATATAATTCCAGTAAACCTGCAAAAGTAAAAACAAATTATTGTAGGGGCATACATAGACATGGTGCATCTGCTAGATGCCCATGAAATACGTAATTTTGTTTTGAAGCTGACAACCAATTAGCAAATTGGTGCAGTTTTCAAGCAGTAATGGCGGACGGCATCAGCTGGTAATATACGTAATTTTATGGTGGCTAACTTGTACTACACAAAAAATAAAATATATACTCCCTCCAAAAGAAGTTACAAGCAAACATTAAAATAAAATTATAATGAGCAGCAAAATGTCCGAGAAGAATTTTGAAAGAAAATTATTAATTGAACTTTAATTTGGCGGGTTATCAACACTGACAACAAAACGAAGTAATGGAAATAATATTTATTGGAACTAAACAAAATTGAGATATTGTGACAGTATTTTTAAAAAAGTTAATTTAACTGCAATTGTCTTTAATTTTGAAATGAGAGAGAGCGTAATAATTTTCTTTTACTGTCGTAACTGTTGCTGCAGGCAGTGAAATGACGTCAGCGGTGGTCCGCGCGGACGATGTGTGAAGTAAATCCTGGTTCGTGGCGTGAAGATAATGTGGGATCCTCCTGTTTCATTAATATTCCAGTTACGGCAGTGGTCCCCGTCTCCGTTGTAGTCGAATCAGCTGGCAGCACTGGCGCGATAATAATAGTTCCAGTGTGAGCGTTGTCGTTACGCGCGCGACGTTTTATTATTAAAAGTTTGTTAATCACGGGGTGCGGGTAGGTCGGAATTATGCAATGTCTTTAGTATTTACGATACATAGCCGGTTAATGCCAATACTTCGCACAGTTCTTTCACCGTGTTGCCACAGGAAAACAGTGACATAAAAGTCCGTTAAACATCAGTTCAATTTACCTCGCCGTCTTTAAGACAGTTTGGATGATATAAAAAATGTTTTTGATCAAATCACAGCACTCTTCTTTTATTTAACATTTTGGTTTTGTTCCACTTTCACGCAATTTAGTGTCAGGAAGTCTTTTCTCAAAGTATTCGTATGGAGTGAAGCCATGTATAGATGTGAAACGTGAACGATAAATGGTTTAGACAAGAAGAGAATAGAAGATTTCGAAACGTGGTGCTACAGAAGAATTTTGAAGATTAGATGGGTAGATCATGTAACTAATGTGGAGATACTGAATAGAACTGGAAAGAAGAGGACTTCGTGCCACAACACGAAGAGAAGAAGGGATCGGTTGGTAGCACATGTTCTGAGGCATCAAGGAATCACCGATTTAGTGTTGGAGGGCAGTGTGGAGGGTAAAAATCGTAGACGGAGACCGAGAGATGAATACCCTAAGCAGATCCAGAAGGATGTAGGGTGCAGTAGTTAGTTGGAAAAGATGCGTGGGGGCTTAATTAAAATGCAATAGTTTTAGTAGCTGTGTGTCCGGTTACGAAGTCTCGTAACCGGTTGGCCCTGAGTAGTATTAGTACGCAATCTGACTGCATAAAATAACAGTAAAGAATCACAAGAAATTTCCGTTAACACAATTGATTAATTAAGTCCCCTGCAACTATAAAACCTACGAAACAACAAAGCACAAGTGTAAGTGTTCTGTGTGTGGTAGTGTGATTCAACGTACATGTATCTGGCACTGTTCTTCCTCAATACGACAAGATATTTTAAACACCATTTACAATGAACTAATTGAAAAACCAGAAATACTATAATTGCACATAGAAACCAGAATTACAAGTCTAACACATGAACACGAGCCAGATGCTTTGTTGACTGAACCTGTGACCAAGAGGCATTGTCATTAAACTAATGTGAAATAATTTATTTTTTTACCTCAATATATATTGACGAAAAATACGCTGTGATCATTGCAACATCTTCCATCTATACATTGCACCAACCGAACAGCACCTACTCTCTCGCCCAACAGATCAACAACTGCACTCGACATCCTCTGAACTAGTACTGCCCTCGACATCCTCTCAACAAGTACTGCCTATGGCAACCTCTGAACTACTACTGCTCTCGACAACCTCTGAACTACTACTGCCAGTGGAGGCGGCGGAATAATAATCTTTGGCGCAATCTCTGGCGCTGTGACTCAGTGTAGCCACCTTTCAACGAAGAAGCTTGCACAGGATAGAGTAGCATGGAGAGCTGCATCAAACCAGTCTCTGGACTGAGGACCACAACAACAACTTTGTGTGACTTACAAATATTGTGTTTTATACGTAAGTCATGCACGCTCGTTCAGGAATTAAATTTATTTCAGTAAAACAGTGTAGATCGCATGTAAGCTGCACATACAGAATTTAACTTGGTGTCGGGTTAAGGTCTCCTATATGACCATCATCAGACCATTTCTTTACTCTGAAAAAGGAGTATTACGTATTGGAAGTTCTCAAGGAAAGAATACAGTCAAGGAAGTAAAATAATAGAAGTAAAGTAACATAAAATAGATGGCTGGAATAAGTTTGGTGACTGTAGAAGCCGGTGGTGTGGAGCAGCTCGTTTCACTCCGAAAAGGCATGTGGAACACTGCTGTGTGGAGCTTAGTCGCTCTTGGTATTATAGTGAAAGCTCTGCCCACCGCCTCGTGCATGACGTCACCAACACTTAATAGCAGATCGTCGTTACTATAAGGTGCTAGAATCGTTCGTAAACATTGTTGTTGTGTTGTTCTTGGTGTTGTTGCTGTTGTGGTGCTCAGTCCAAAAACTGGTTTCATACAGCTCTCCATGCTACTCTATCATCTCCGAATAACTACTGCAACCGACACGCTTCTGAATCAGCTTGCTGTATTCATCTCTTGCTCTCTCTCTACGATATTTAACCCCTCCCCCCCCCCCCCCCCCCACACACACACACTTTCCTTCAATACTAAATTGGTGATCCCTTGATGTCTCAGAATGTGCCCTATCAACTCATACCTTTTTTTTGTGGTCAAATTGTACCACAAATTTGTTTTCTTTTCAATTCTATTCAGTACTTTCTCACTAGTTACGTGATCGACCCGTCTATCTTCAACATTCTTCTGTAGCACCACATCTCTAAAGCTTCTATTCTCTTTTTGTCTAAATTCTTTATCGTCTATGTTTCACTTCCACACATGGCTAAGTTCCACAGAAATACGTTCAGAAAAGCTCTTTGTAACACTTAAATCTATATTCGATGTTAATAAACTTCTCTTCTGCAAAAATGCTCTTCTTGCCATTGCCAGTCTACATTTTATATCCTTACTACTTTGGCCATCATCAGTTATTTTACTGCCAAAAAAGCAAAACCCATCTGCTACTTTAAGTGTCTCATTTCTTAATCTGATTCTTTTAAGATCGCCTGATTTAAGTCAACTACATTTCATTATCCTTGTTTTGCTTTTGTTGATGTTCATCTCATATCCTCTTTTCAAGACACATTCCACTTCGATCAACTGCTCTTCCAAGTTCTTTGCTGTCTGTGACACAATTACAATGTCATCGGCAAACCTCAAAGTTTTCATTTCTTCGCCTACTCCAAATTTTCTTTTGTTTCCTTTACTGTTTGTTCAATGTACATATTAAAGAACATTGGGGACAAGTTACAACACTGTCTCGCTTCCTTCTCCTTCCCTCAATCCTTATAACTGTCTTATGGTTTCTGTGCAAGCTGTAAATAATCTTTTGCTCCCGGTACTTTACTTCTGCTGCCTTCAGAATTTCAAAGAGCGTATTCCAGTCAACATTGTCAAAAGCTTCCTGGAAGTCTACATATGCTATAAACGTTTGTTTGGCCTTCATTAATCTATCTTTTATGATAAGATGTAGCGTCAGTAATGCCATGCATGTTCCTACATTTCTCCGGAATCCAATCTGATCTTCCCTGAGGTCGGCTTCTACTGGTTTTTCCATCCTTATGTAAAGGATTCGTGTTACTATTTTACAACCATGACTTATGAAGCTGGTAGTTCGATAACGTTCACGCCTGTCAGCAGCTACATTCTTTGGAAATGGAGTTACTACATCCCCCTTGAACTCTGAGGATATTTCACCAATCTCATTCTTCTTGCTTAGCAGATGGAAGAGTTTTGTCATGGTTGGCTCTGCCAAGTCTGTCAGTAGTTTTGGCGGAATATCGTCTACTCCCGGGACCTTGTTCCGACTTAGACCTTTCAG
The DNA here is from genome assembly GCF_021461385.2 of Schistocerca piceifrons. Taxonomy (NCBI): domain Eukaryota; kingdom Metazoa; phylum Arthropoda; class Insecta; order Orthoptera; family Acrididae; genus Schistocerca; species Schistocerca piceifrons. Next base: position 986,408,246 of record NC_060138.1, on the reverse strand, counting down.
AGTTCTGTCAAACTCTTCTTGCAGTATCGTACCTTCCATTTCATCTACGTCCACTTCCTTTTGCATATTATTGTTTTGTGATTCATTTCCCTTGTATAGACCCTGTATGTACTTCTCCCACCTTTTAGTTTTCCCTTGTTTGCTTAGGATTGGTTTTCCATCTGAGCTCTTGATATTCATACACCTGCTTTTCTTTCCGCTGAAGGCCTCTTTAATTTTCCTGTTGGCGGCACCTATCTTTCCCCTAGTGGAATATGCTTCTAAATGCTTACGTTTGTCCTCCAGCCATTTCTCCTTATCCATTTTGCGCTTACTGTCAGTCTAATTTTTTAAACTTTTGTATCCATTTTCACATTCGTCATCTGCTGCATTTTTAAATTTTCTCATTTCATCAGTTAAATTCAATATCACTTGTTTTATTCATGGATTTCGTCTCTTAAAGCTACCCATTTTTCTTCAACTATTTTCCCTGCCCATGTTATAGCCAACCGTTGCCTTATGCTCCCTCTGAAACTCACAACAACCTCTGATTCTTTGAACTTATCCAGGTCCCATCTGCTTAATTTCGGTTCAATTTGCTCAGTTTTAATCTACAGTTCATAACCAGTAAATTGTGCTCAGAATCCACGCCTTCCTCCGGAAATGGCTTGCTGTTTAAAATCTGGTAGCTAAGTCTCTTGTTAACCATTACGTAATCAATCTGAAACCTTCCGGTGTCTCCAGATCTCTTCCACGTATACGACCTTATTTTATGTTTCTTGAACCAAGTGGTATATTATTACAAGTCATAGAAAAATCATGGAGAAACAATTAGGGACATTATGAATACACATAAAAGACTTTCGTTACAAAGTGTTCTTAAATAGAGATGACCGTCTCTCTCAATGACACTGACTCACATTAATAAAGACTGCCCTCTACAGGTGCTTGTACCAGTGTGAGTGTGGCAAAGATGGTTGAGAGGACGCCGTGTGGTTACCACGGAGACGAATGCGTATCGATACGCTCCGCCGTCAGCCGATGATAGGCACCCAATCGGGAGCAATATGGAAGTCGATGAGCACTGCCTTGAGTTATAGACTTTGTGGAGTTACCTGCGGTTGAGTTTTACATATACACAAATGTTCAGTAGCCTGTTGTAGGATAAAAATAAATTAGCTGTAAAATTATTGTGACGTTATCCACGAGGCGCTGGACGAAGCTTTCGTTATGACACCAGCTCGACTCAGCTCCACTCGGTTGCGTTTCAAGGCGCCTCTACATACCGGCTTGCTCCACACCACCAGCTCCTGCTGTCATCAAGAGAATATTAGTTATTTATTTTATGTTATTTTATTTCTGCGATTACATTCAATCCTCGACAGCTTACAGTATGGAATAATGGTATTATAAGAGCTCTGAACCAGTCTGCTAGAGAAATATATGCAACATACATGCGATCTAGACTTTTCAGTGAAATAATTTTAATATAATTTTATCGATCTCTGTGTTTTTTCCTAGGACAATGTTTAAAAAATTCGTTCGCAAATGTTTTAACAGTTTTGTATCGACCTTAGACATATTGTACTTTAGAGTTAAATCCAACTGATGCTTACATAACCGAACCACTGGCATCCATCCCTTGTATTGTCAAAAGTTTATTCTTGGCGAGAAAGGAAAAACCGTTATGAGAAAAAAACGAGTAGAATACTAAAGGGAAACATAGCCACATAACCCATAGTTGAATGAAATAATTTTTATTTGTCTAGATCTCGAGTTTATAAAATATTGTCGGTTTCGATTTTACTAACAACCATCTTCTAATCTAAAATGACAGAGAAGAAATATTTTTCATAAGAAGTTCTACCATCATACAATAATTAGAATATGAAAGGAAAGAAAAGTGACATACCTTAAATACTGTTACAGAGGGTAACACGTCACACTTTGTACATTAAAGTACTGGGACATAAAACTATTGTGTGTGTCGTGAAGCTGCTCTTTAAGATCCAAAGAGGCGTGCATTTAATGGAGGACGCCACTGCATACACTATTAAATAATAAAATTTATGATATTAAAACAAAATTTAAAAAATATATGAGAAAAGATGTTGATAGATAAAATTATGGTAGTAAAAGAGTACAGAAACCGAAAATAATAAAATTTGGGGAGGTTATGTAAGAAGATAAGACAATAATTCTTATAAGTAGGTTGTTAATTGATAATGGAAGGTCCTCCTTAGAAGATTACAGGATAATTAAAATATAAAGTGAAAGCCATATAAAAGAAAAACTGTGCCGTCGAAAAGTTCATTTTACGTCAGTAAGCTACTGAACAGTTTAACAAATATAACGCAAAATACAGAAGGTCAGAGGGGGTACAGTGCGTCTCCAGTAAGTTCCTTACAGCCACCAGGGGTCACTTTTTTCCGGAGCAATGCGTTTTGTCGTTGCTGTTAGTCGCCGATGTAATTTGGACGAGGGCACATAGTTGAATAGCTGAACGAGGTTTTCGAACACTCTGCTGGATTCCAGAACGTTAACCACTACGCCACCTCACTCTGTTCATTACACACGCTATTAAGCCGAAATAGAATCTCATTTCCCACTTAACGCAGAACCAAGATCCTAAAGTCTTCTTGTACTGCAGGGTTCCCGTACTTCTTTTATTAATGCGCAGCTATAAATGGCTGTAAACTATAATCGATTGACATAAAATTTTTATAGTCTGTTTATCGTGCAGTTGTTTGATGGCCTAAAAATGAACAACTACTTCCCTATTTGTTGGACACGGTAATCTTCGAGAGTGATTTATACCGAGCGTTATGAGGGCTCTAAAAAAGCTTTGTTCTCCGGGATAAACTGGTCTGTAGTCGTTAGAGCGATTTATGTGTCCACAGGGCGGAGTTCTGTGGCGGATTCTCACTAGCTCGATTACACGTTTGAATTCTGAGAAACATACAGAAAATAGATAGTGACAGTTCTCTAGCAGAAAGGAACGGACAGAGCACTAAATAAGATAATCAGAATTTTTGGCACATTCATTGTTACAGACTCTGACACGAGGGGTACTTACGCACAAAAAAAGGAAAATTAGGGTTTAACGCCCAGTCCAGATCGGTGTGATTGGAGACGGTTTACGCACAAGCGTATCTATTGAGAAAAAGATACACTATGTGATCAAAAGTATCCCGACACCTGGCTGCAAATGACTTACAAGTTCGTAGCACCCTCCATTGGTAAAGCTGGAATTCAGTATGGTGTTGGCTCACACTTAGCTTTGATGACAGCTTCCACTCTCGCAGGCATACGTTCAGTCTTGTGCGGGAAGGTTTCTTTGGAAATGGCAGCTCATATTTCATGGAGTGCTGCAATGAGAAGAGGTATTGATGTCGCTCGGTGAGGCCTGGCACGATGTCGGCGTTCCAAAACATCCCAAAGGTGTTCTACATGATTGAGGCCAGGGCTCTGTGCAGGTCAGTCCATTACAGGGATGTTATTGTCGTGTAACCACTCCGCCACAGGCCGTGCATTATGAACAGGTGCTCGATCGTGTTGAAAGATGCAATCGCCATACCCGAATTGCTCTTCAACAGTGGAAAGCAAGGAGGTGCTTAAAACATCAATGTAGGCCTGTGTTGTGATAGTGCCATGCAAAACAACAAGGAATGCAAGCCCCCTCCATGAAAAACACGACCACACCATAACACCACCGCCTCCGAATTTTACTGTTGGCACTACATACGCTGGCAGATGACGTTCACCGGGCATTCGCCATACCCACACCCTGCCATCGGATTACCACACTGTGTACCGTGATTCACCACTCCACACAACTTTTTCCCATTGTTCAATCGTCCAATGTTTACGCTCCTTACACCAAGCGAGGCGTCGTTTGGGATTTACCGGCGTGGTGTGTGGCTTACGAGTAGCCGCTCGACCATGAAATCCAAGTTTTTTAAGCTCCCGCCTAACTGTCATAGGACTTGCAGTGGATTCTGTCGCAGTTTGGAATTCCTGTATGATGATCTGGATAGATGTCAGTCAACAGACGAGGTCGGTCTGTACGCTTTTGTGCTGTGCGTGTCCCTTCACGTCTCCACTTTACTATCACATCGGAAACAGTGGACCTACGAATGTTTAGGAGTGTGGAAATCTCGCGTAGGGACATATGACACAAGTGACACCCAATCACCTGACCACGTTCGAAGTCCGTGAGTTCCGCAGAGTTTCCCATTCTGCTTTCTCACAATGTCTAATGACTACTGAGGTCGCTTATATGCAGTACCTGGCAGTAGATGGCAGCACAATGCACCTAATATGAAAAACGTATGTTTTTGGGGGTATCCGGATACTTTTGATCACAAAGTGTATCAGAAAACATGAACGTAGTCGCGCAAACAGAGATTTTATCTAGATTAAGTTCCATGAGGAGAGAATCAACACGCTTCCAACGGGTGACAGCACAGAGCCCCAACAATGGCAAAGCGTTTTCCCTTAGGGCGTTATTTCCTCATCCGAAAGCAAAAATTGCGTTTTTCTGGCTGTAATGATCGTACAGAGATTCCATTTTTCTGTCGAATAAGCGAACAGTGATAAAAACAAAAGTTACAATAGCATATTCAAGCACGTCAAATGCACTTTTGTTTGAAGCATTACCAGAAAGTTGCAATAATGGGTTTAATCTATGTAAATTCCACTATTAAACAGAGGAAAGACAATAAGACCAAAGAGTGAAGTGGGCCTCCACGATGCGGAGGAATGTCTGCTAACGTAGTAGAAATGAGTGCTGATTTGGAAGACTTTCAGTATTAAAATCAGAGTTTGGCAGAGCTTTGGGAGACTTAAGGGAAAATAAGCCAGAAGAGCTGTATAACATTCCTACGAATCTGACAAGGCGTAGGGAGACTTAAGGGAAAATAATCCTTAAAGGATATATAGCATCTCCATGGAACTAGTAAAATCAGTGGGTGACCTGGCAACCAAACATTTATTGAAACTATTGTGTGCGAATGGAGATATAACGTCAGACTTTCAGAAGAATATCTTCCAGACAAACCCGAAGTTAGTAAAGGTAGATAAATTTGAGCTTGACAGCTCCTGAATATCAGTTACTGTCTATAATTATATTCAAAAGAATGGGAAGGATAGCTGAGGATCTGTCTGATGACAAACAGTTCGGATTTAGGGAAGATAAAGGCACTAAAGCAGTTCAGATGTTAACGACTGATAACGGAACCAAGAACTAAGAACAATAAGGATACCGTCATAAAAATTTTAATTAAAAACAGTCTTTACTGTATGAAATAATTTATTTTTATTTTAAAAGTTGACAGGTTTCGATTTGTGTGAGATCATCTTCAGATCATTTACTCCGTTATGACTATTGGAGACGATGGCATGAAGCTGGAACTGCTCTGGGAAGGAGTGAAGAACAACAATAGTGGTTCCTGCTCCGTGGCACCATCTCAAATAGTCATCATGGAGTAAATGATCTGAAGATGATTTCACACGGTCGAAACAATTCACCTCTTAAAATAAAAATAAAAGTAACCTATTGTATGCGGTCAAGAAGGTTTTTCAATTAATTTTTCATAGAGCTCTTCGATCGCTGTTATTTCCATGAAAAATGTTTTAAAAATTTTTTAACTTTCACTAAAGCTTATGGAGCAGAAAAAGAGAGTATTTGAAACATACAGAAAAATAAATTTGTCTGGTAACAGAAGAAAAGGTAAAATTGGTTTTTGCTCAAGGTGGGTTCCCTCCAAAAACAGATCTGGATATACGCCTTTGCGAAAGGCGGGAAATATATTGTATAAACAAAAACAGCGTGGGGATAACAAGAATGAAAGATCAAGAGACAAGGTTCAACTTAAAAGGATCATAAGGTGGGAGTGCAACCTCTCGTCTCTACTCTTAAAACTATATGTAAAGAAACAGAAAGAAAGTTCATAAGTGGGCCTAAAACATCAATGCTAAGATTTGCTGATGACATTTTGGATCTGAATTGAAGAAGAATTACAGGACCTTTTGAAAGGAAAGGTATAATAATTACAGAAGTGAGTCTAACAACCACGTTACCACGATTAACAACATTGGGGATAACGTCCTAGACGAAATGACGAAATTCTTGAAAATGTCATGTTACCGCCTTGAGCTGCTGGTAAAATACTTTATTTGTACAAGCAGTTTGAATCTCTGATCATCGTCAGGCTCATAAAAGTATTCACAGCATCATGCTTGGTGAAATATAAAATCTTTATCGTCAGATGATAAAACCATGAACAATACAGTGTTATCACATCGTTATATAAATTACGTCGTCAACCTATAAAAACTGTGTTAGCGGGTGCACACGACATGAAAACAGTGTATTATTCATGATTCTATCATCTGACGCTAGCGCTTTTATATTTCACCTAACATGATCCTGTGAAACTGTACCAGCAGCTCAAGGCAGCAATACGAATTTTTCAGACGTTTAAGAGCTGTGGGCATCACCTGCTCAAAATATACTGCAGAAATTCTGTCACATTGGGAACAGATCAACACATGACAGACGCAGGTAGGAGAAAATAGTGGGACAAATACACGCCAAGAGGACGTTTGTCGCGCTAGTATCAAACAAAAGCCATAATATGAGAAAGATATTTCCTCACGATGTCCGTCTGGAGTGCCGGAGTCTATGAAAGTGTGTTGTGGACTGTGGGAAAATGGGTAGAGGATTATCGAAGTGTATTTAAAAAGATTGCTGAACATTAAAAAGTTAGCAAATTCCCCGTGGAACTGTCGTCCAAAAGAATTTATAGACGACAGTAGTCATGACAAGATAAGAAGCATGTCTCGAAACATCATGGAGAAACTTTTATGGTAACAGAAGGAGCCGTAAAGCAAATGAATTGCAGGGAAGACAGATGACTGCGAACCTCGGACTGAAGTGCCACTTTGATATGAAGAGTATGGCACAGGGAGAAGAATCAATCTGGTTAGGAGACTGGTGACGTCCCCCTCCCCCATGTCTAGCCCCGCCGCTTATGCAATGAAAAAATCAGTTTCCCATCAGCGGGCAAAAGTAATTACACGAGCAAATCTAGTTTTATTAGTGGCAAGTATGTTGCTCATTCTACATTTAGGCTGATTCTCTCATAAAACATGAAGACCTATGATTGACTGACGATGGAGTGCCAGATGCGTGAGTACTTTTTGAGAAAGTCCTGGGAATGCCACGTTTTGATGCAACATACCAATCGTCATGATTTTCTGATAAACTGAAACTAACAGCTATACTGAAACTTGAGATGTTACGAGCAACTTTGGAAATCTATTCTTGATTATAAAATATCACACTGTTTTGGAGTAGTCTCTTCGTAATGAAAATATCAGACTTACAACGCTGAAGGAAATTTTGTTGCCGGCCGGAGTGGCAGAGCGGTACTAGGCGCTTCAGCCTGGAACCGCGCGACCGCTACGGTCGCAGGTTCGAATCCTGCCTCGGGCGTGGATGTGTGTGATGTCCTTAGGTTAGTTAGGTTTAAGTAGTTCTAAGTTCTAGGGGACTGATGACCACAGATGTTAAGTCTCATAGTGCTCAGAGCCATTTTTTTGTTAAGTCCCATAGTGCTCAGAGCAATTTTTTTGAAATTTTGTTACACCGGTATTACAGAATTCGGTGTCGATACCAGCTTATGTGTGGGATAGTGACACGTGGATTATAAAAAAATACACTGGAGTGCAAAACTTACGGACGGAAGTAGCTTGACAAGTAACAAAGCTCTATGAAACTTTATTATACGTAGAAAGAACTGCTATATTACAGTCGAGAAGGTAACTGAAAGAAATATGCACTGAGACAAACATAAATGACACTTTTACTCAAAGACAATAATTACAGTGAACAAACTTTCTGGAAGATTAAAACTACATTCCGGACCGAGACTCGAACTCATGACATTTGCCTTTCGGAGGCAAGTATAAGTAAAGTTCTGAGAACGGGTCGTGATTCAAGCTGGGGTAGTTCTGCTGCTAGAGCACTTTCTCGCGAAAGGCAAAGGTCGCGAGATCGAGTCTCGGTCCGGCACAAAGTTTTAATCTGCCACGCAAGTTTCATGTTGTTGTTGTTGTGGTCTTCAGTCCTGAGACTGGTTTGATGCAGCCCTCCACGCTATTCTATCCTGTGCAAGCTTCTTCATCTCCCAGTACGTACTGCAGCCTACATCCCTCTGAATCTGCTTAGTGTATTCATCTCTTGGTCTCCCTCTAAGATTTTTACCCACCACGCTGCCCTCCAATACTAAATTGGTGATCCCTTGATATCTCAGCACATGTTCTACCAACCGATTCCTTCTTCTAGTCAAGTTGTGCCACAAACTTCTCCCCAATCCTATTCAGTACCTCCTCATTAGTTATGTGATCTACCCATCTAATCTTCAGCATTCTTCTGTAGCACCACATTTCGAAAGCTTCTATTCTCTTCTTGTCCAAACTAGTTATCGTCCATGTTTCACTTCCATACATGGCTACACTCCATACGACTTCCTGACACTTAAATCTATTCTCGATGTTAACAAATTTCTCTTCTTCAGAAACGCTTTCTTTGCCATTGCCAGTCTGCATTTTATATCCTCTCTACTTCGATCATCATCAGTCATTTTGCTCCCCAAATAGCAAAACTCCTTTACTACTTTAAGTGTCTCATTTTCTAATCTAATTCCATCAGCATCACCCGACTTAATTCGACTACATTCCATTATCCTCGTTTTGCTTTTGTTGATGTTCGTCCTATATCCCCCTTTCAAGACACTGTCCATTCCGTTCAACTGCTCTTCCAAGTCCTTTGCTGTCTCTGACAGAATTACAATGTCATCGGCGAACCTCAAAGTTTTTATTTCTTCTCCATGGATTTTAATACCTACTCCGAACTTTTCTTTTGTTTCCTTTACTGCTTGCTCAATATACAGACTGAACAACATCGGGGAGAGGCTACAACCCTGTCTCACTCCCTTCCCAACCACTGCTTCCCTTTCATGTCCCTCGACACTTATAACTGCCATCTGGTTGCTGTACAAATTGTAAATAGCCTTTCGCTCCCTGTATTTTACCCCTGCCACCTTCAGAATTTGAAAGAGATTATTCCAGTCAACATTGTCAAAAGCTTTCTCTAAGTCTACAAATGCTAGAAACGTAGGTTTGCCTTTTATTAATCTAGCTTCTAAAATAAGTCGTAGGGTCAGTATTCCCTCACGTGTTCCTATATTTCTACGGAATCCAAACTGATCTTCCCCAAGGTCGGCTTCTACCAGTTTTTCCATTCGTCTGTAAAGAATTCGCGTTAGTATTTTGCAGCCGTGATTTATTGAACTAATAGTTCGGTAATTTTCATAACTGTCAACTCCTGCTTTCTTTGGGATTGGAATTATTATATTCTTCTTGAAGTCTGAGGGTATTTCGCATGTCTCATACATTTTGCTCACCAGATGGTAGAGTTTTGTCAGGACTGGCTCTCCCGAGGCTGTCAGTAGTTCTGATGGAATGCTGTCTACTCCCGGGGCCTTGTTTCGACGTAGGTCTTTCAGTGCTCTGTCAAACTCTTCACGCAGTATCATATCTCCCATTTCATCTTCATCTACATTCTCTTCCATTTCTATAACATTGCCCTCAAGTACATCGCCCTTGTATAGACCCTCCATATACTCCTTCCACCTTACTGCTTTCCCTTCTTTGCTTAGAACTGGGTTTCCATCTGAGCTCTTGATATTCATACAAGTGGTTCTCTTTTCTCCAAAAGTCTCTTTAATTTTCCTGTAGGCAGTATCTATCTTACCCCTAGTGAGATAAGCCTCTACATCCTTACATTTGTCCTCTAGCCATGCCTGCTTAGCCATTTTGCACTTCCTGTCGATCTCATTTTTGAGACGTTTGTATTCTTTTTTGCCTGCTTTATTTACCGCATTTTTATATTTTCTCCTTTCATCAATTAAATTCAATATTTCTTCTGTCACCCAAGGATTTCTACTAGCCCTCGTCTTTTTACCTACTTGATCCTCTGCTGCCTTCACTACTTCATTCTTCTTCTTCTACTGTATTTCTTTCCCCCATTCTTGTCAATTGTTCCTTTATGCTCTCCCTGAAACTCTGTACAACCTCTGGTTTAGTCAGTTTATCCAGGTCCCATCTCCTTAAATTCCCACCTTTTTGCAGTTTCTTCAGTTTTAATCCACAGTTCATAACCAATAGATTGTGGTCAGAGTCCACATCTGCCCCTCGGAATGTCTTACAATTTAAAACCTGGTTCCTAAATCTCTGTCTTACCATTATATAATCTATCTGATACCTTTTAGTATCTCCGGGATTCTTCCACGTATACAATCTTCTTTTATGATTCTTAAACCAAGTGTTAGCTATGATTAAGTTATGCTCTGTGCAAAATTCCACCTGGCGGCTACCTCTTTCATTCCTTACTTTCCTACTACCGAATTCCAGTCACCGATGACTATTAAATTTTCGTCTCCCTTCACTATCTGAATAATTTCTTTTATTTCATCATACATTTCTTCAATTTCTTCGTCATCTGCAGAGCTAGTTGGCATATAGACTTGTACTACTGTAGTAGGCGTGGGCTTCGTGTCTATCTTGGCCACAACAATGCGTTCGCTGAGCTGTTTGTAGTAGCTTACCCGCATTCCTATTGTTTTATTCATTATTAAACCTACTCCTGCATTACCCCTATTTGATTTTGTATTTATAACCCTGTATTCACCTGACAAAAAGTCTTGTTCCTCCTGCCACCGAACTTCACTAATTCCTACTATATCCAACTCTAACCTACCCATTTCCCTTTTTAAATTTTCTAACCTACCTGCCCGATTAAGGGATCTGACATTCCACGCTCTGATCCGTAGAACGCCAGTTTTCTTTCTCCTGATAACGACGTCCTCCTGAGTAGTCCCCGTCCGGAGATCCGAATGGGGGACTATTTTACCTCCGGAATATTTTACCCAAGAGGACGCCATCATCATTTATCCTTACAGTAAAGCTGCATGCCCTCGGGAAAAATTACGGCCGTAGTTTCCCCTTGCTTTCAGCCGTTCGCAGTACCAGCACAGCAAGGCCGTTTTGGTTAGTGTTACAAGGCCAGATCAGTCAATCATCCAGACTGTTGCCCCTGCAACTACTGAAAAGGCTGCTGCCCCTCTTAAGGAACCATACGTTTGTCTGGCCTCTGAACAGATACCCCTCCGTTGTGGTTGCACCTACGGTACGGCTATCTGTATCGCTGAGGCACGCAAGCCTCTCCACCAACGGCAAGGTTTATGGTTCATGGGGGGAGTTTCATATCATCGCACAATCCGCTGCAGAGTGATAATGTCACTCTGAAATAAAGTGAAGTCAATGCGATTTATGGCGGGCCCCTGGACATCACAAAAGGTAGACATGGTTCTTAATAGGGTGTGTTATCACCACAGGCAGCAATGCGATCTCTGCAACGTGCTTCCACACTGGACACAATGCTGGTAAGGAGTTCCTGTGGCAGGACTTTCCGCTTCTCCACCATCGATGTTGATAACTGCTGATGGTCGTCGGCGTAAGTGGACGTGCTGCAAAACGTCTCCCCAACGCGTTACACACTGCTCGATACGATTTAAGGCGGGGAAATGGACAGGCGATTCCATTTGCTGAATATCCCCTCGTTCCAAGAGCACCTCCGCTCTTCGATGCGGTAACACATTGCCACCCATTAAGGTAAAGTAAGGGCCGCATGCGTCCTTGGAAAGACGCGCAGAGGGATGGAATACAGTGTTATAATGAAGTTGATAGGTGAGCGTACCCTTTTCAAAAATTGAGGTTAGTGTGCCCGTGCAGCATTATGCTTCTCCACACTATAATACTGGGACAACCAAAACGATCAGGCTCGGCAAAGTTCCTGGGTGTATTACGTGTTCCCACCACTCCTCATATGAGGGCACATCCAGAATCATTACTCAGATTGAATCTGCTTTCATCCGAGAACCCTCCCGCTGGAGGTTCGAGTCCTCCCTTGGGCATGGGTGTGTGTGTTGTTCTTAGCATAAGTTAGTTTAAGTTAGTTTCAGTAGTAAGTAAGTCTAGGGACCGACGACTTCAGCAGTTTGGTCCCTTAGGGATTCACGCGCACTCTAACACTTGAACTCATCCGAGACGAGCACGCGACCCCTCTCCTCCTTGGTCCAGTCCGTATGCTCTAGGTACCATTGCAAATGGCATCGCTGACGTCCGAGTGTGAACGGAACACAACCTATTGCTCGTCGGGCAAAGAGACTACTCCCACGCAGTCACCGTGCCGCTGTGGAGAGTGAGATTACGCGCCTAGCAGTTTTATTAAATGTAGTTGCAATTGCACCCGCTGTTTGACGTAGGTTGCTTTTCGTCTGTTAGACAATGTAGCGGTCATTTGCTGCTGTAACTGACCGTGGCTCCTCTACTTCCATAAGTGCCTGTGATTCGGAACGCTCCTCATGCACATGAAACAATGCTGTGAGCAATACAAAACATGGGATATACTCGTCACGTTTTCCCCATGTTCCAAGTTCCCGATGGTTCTCCTCGTGTCTTAGGATCTGGTTGTAATGATGAACACCACTACAGTGCAGCATCACTGCTCGCTATCTTTTCCCGTTCCTTCAACAGCTTCATTTGGCGTTATAGTCAAACTGAACTCATCCCACGAGACGAGCAGCTTTCCGTGCTCGACGGGAGATCTCCTCCGGCAACATGCTCCCGTAATTTTCACCGAATTGTTAATAAATTGTGTTAATGTCTCTATCTCGTCCTCAAGTTTTTTGGAGCAATGTAGTATAGCGTACACACAATGCCAAAGTACATTTCCGCCAAAAATTTAGAACACCCTTTCAGAGGTTTCCAATTCATTCGAGATTTACTGTTGCGGCAGTGCACATGGAGTACATGAAATGATTACATCTATATATCAGTAGCACTAGCGGTTCTGAGATACTGGGTATTTACCTATGCTGAAACACCCACATTATTACGAGGTGTAGCCTCCGTGTGTGCTGAACCTGGCATCCAGTCGATCGTACAGACGGCGAATACTGTCCGGGGATGCGTTATGCCGTGCCTAGTCGACCTATTCACTTAGTCTTATAAGAGTTGTTGGTTGACAAGTTGCACGAATCAGTTTTTGCCCCGTTATATCCCAAACGTGTTCGATTGGAGACAAGTCCGGAGATCGCGCTGGCCAGGAAAGTTGCTGCACATCTTGCAGAGCACGTTGAGTCTCACGGACAGTGTCTGGGCGAGCGTTATCCTGCTGGAGTAACGCATCACCCTCCTGTTGCAAGAACGGCAAGAGAACGGGGCTAACAACATTCTGCACATACCGAGCGCCGGGTAGCGTCTTTTCCAAAAACACCAAAGGTGAACAAGAGTGGCAGTTTATCGCACCCCAGACGATAAGACCTGGGACGGGCCAGCGTGTCTTGGACAAATACACTCTACGAGTCAGCGCTCACCAGCTATACATCGTACGCGTAAACGACCATCATTTACATGCAGGCAGAATCTGCTTTCATCGTTGAAGATCACCCCACGCCATTCCAAGTGATCCTCTCACGGCAGCAGTCGAGCCGTGCACGTCGATGCTGTGGCTTGAGTGGAAGCCGGGCCAGAGGCATGTGTGCCCATAGTCTCACTACTAATAACCAGTTCACAATATTTCGTGTTGACACGTCTGGACTCCCAAGCCCTCTTATCTGTGCTGTGGTAGCTGTACGATCTGCCACTATTGCCCTTACAATAGGACGATCCTGGCGGGCTTTCCGTGCTGCTTGGAAGTCCAAAATATGGTTTATGGATGTAAGAATGTTCACGTGACCACTGATATCATCATCGTTGCACAACTGACGCAGCACGTCCAACTTGTGTGGCATACCATCGCATGGAAGGCCACAATTTTAACCGTCTAAAACCCATTCAGTTGGCAGGAGTGCATCTCCGTGGCTTGCTTGCTTCACACGTTTGCACCACCATGAGCCTTCTGGCTGTGAGCATTCCCTATTAAATGGTGGACACAGTCCGCGCTCTGGTAGTTATGCCACTACGCTATATGTTGGTAGACGACGTTGAAACCATTATCAGTACATGTACTGTTCCCCAGGTCAGATATGCTGTCATCGGATCAAAATCAACGCCGTCTTTCCAGCTATACTATAGTTTCCTGACAGTGTAATTTCTTGAGTCACTTTGCTGGATATTCAGGACAAGATGAGTAAGAACGAAGAAATAAGAACAGAATGAGGAATATTTGGAATAAATGGGAAGAAAACCTATATACTAATACGCTCAACATGACATCACAGTTAGACGTAATCTTTTGCAACAAGTATCGTGCACACAGTTTTATTATAATTAAATATTTTCCAGTAAGACGAGGCAGTTTTCGGTTTCATATAATATTTTTCTGAGGGATGGAATAAGGGAGCAGTTTTTATTTTTACTTTACCTCCAAGGAACAGAGTGAAGTGTAGAATATATACAGTATATTTAAGTTCATACCGTGTAGCTGTTTATCTCTAATTTACTATTTGCGTCAATAGTTTTAAACTTCCTGATAATCCAGATAGCCAACTTACATTATTAAAAATGGAGCAGGAATACGTTTGATACATAGCAGTGACAGTTATGCGAGGGGCTTAATTTTACGCTGCTATTGTCAAATATCTCAAACGGAAAAATAAAAGGCAACCTGCAGTGCATGAAGTCCCATGACTCTACCATTGCAACTTCTTCCGTACATCTATAGAGGAAGGCACATCGTAGAGCTGTCCTCGTTCCAGAGATTGTGACAATATGTGAATAGAGACTAACGACAGTGTGCGTCGCTGTGGTGGCAGTTCGAAGATAACAATCTCGATGGTGCACTGTTGTACGAAACCACTCTCATCCTTGAAATTAATGATGTGGTGAAAACAATGGGCAAAAAAGACGGCAGGATCTTCTGAGATTAATTCATGGTAGTGATCTTTGAGATACTGTTAAAAGTTATAATAAGCAGCACGGTTCTTTTAGTTCCCGAACAAACCTTTTTTCGAGATAGCCGAGAATGACACATTAAAGAGTTAATAATGGAAAGTTTGAAACTGGTATTGCACCACCAGTTTGAAATACCAAATACTTACCGTTAGCTGGTGAATGAAAAACTGGTTCAACAGTGTTTTGAAAGATATCCGTCAACAGCGCAAGGGACGGTTTTTCGATCACGGAAACAGTAAGATACCCAATGTGCGTACAAAGTTCGCGCTCCTCCCGCCGGAGGTTCAGGTCCTCCCTCGGGCATGAGTGTGTGTCTTGTTCTAAGCATAAGTTAGTTTAAGTAGTGTGTAAGTCTAGGGACCGATGACCTAAGCAGTTTGGGCCCATAGGAATTCACACACATTTGAACAAAGTTCGGTTAACAGTGTCATAAAACACTGAAATCACAGTTCTAGAGTGCACATCAGGAAAAGTTTTTAAAACTGATGGAAATTGTCAAAGTAAGTTTGATTTACGATCGATCAAATTATATTATATTCTTGTCGTTCTATAGCTGTGGCGTAATTTCTTCAACCTGGTGGTGTTTCAAATGTTGTCGATACGAACATCACTGTGTCCAGGTTCAATTAATTTAATTTTTGTTCAACTGCATATCTGTGTCACCGATATATGTATAGAGCACATCGTAGAGTACATGGAAAGCAAATCGCTATAATGAAAAATGGAAATCTGAAATGTCAAAATGAAAATAATATTGATATTGCCACTACAATTAATAATAAATACACACATCGACAAAAGTTTTGCATCACCCCTTATTTCGAAATTCATGGCACAGAATTGGCACTGGGACACGCGTTTACATTCATTTGCAATGCGTCCAAATCACAAAAAAAGATTTTATAATGACGAAATCATCTGTTTCCCAATAGGGGTTTTTCACGGCACTCCTGAACAATGTCAGTACGTAGTGTGTAAGTAGGCTGTTTATGTTTTCTCTATGTAAGTAGGCTGTTTATGTTTTCTTATTGGCAATGTTACGTAGCGCTCAATATGAAAATCACTGGCTGTGCTGTGTGCAGTCTGTGGCTGCTTTGCATTGTTGTAATACTCGCCATTGTAGTGTTAGGCAGCTGGCTGTGAACAGCGCGTAGCGTTGCGCAGTTGGAGGTGAGCCGCCAGCAGTGGTGGATGTGGGGAGAGAGATGGCGGAGGTTTGTAATTTGTCATGAACTGATATATATATTATGACTTGTGATGATATCAAGGTAAATACATTGTTCGTTCTCTATTAATATCTTTCATTTGCTAACTATCCCTATCAGTAGTTAGTGCCTTCCATAGTTTGAATCTTTTATTTAGCTGGCAGTAGTGGCGCTCGCTGTATTGCAGTAGCTTGAGCAGCGAAGATTTTTGTGAGGTAAGTGATTTGTGAAAGGTATAGTTAAATGTTAGTCAGGGCCATTGTTTTGTAGGGAATTTTGAAAGTCAGATTGCGTTGCGCTAAAAATATTGTGTGTCAGGTTAAGCACAGTCCTGTATAAATTGTTCAAAGGGGACGTTTCAAGTGGAACATCCCGTTACTGAATCCACGCTTGAATCCTTAGTGGTATACCGTTGATGACTGGTCCAAACTGTTCTGTTCTTCAATGGCGATTCTGCGTGCAGGCCACTCCATTCTAATAATCCTAGCATGCTGAAGGAACGTGTTCACAAGAACAGCACAACAAGCACGCGAGCTATCATTCATCAAGCTGCACTTGTTGGCAAAATGTTGGGGATACGAGCCCACTACTGGCTGCAGAATCTCCTCCTTATACCGCAGAGCAGTGAGATAGATGTAGATGTAAGGTGGTCCCATATAACGTCATCCCAGAACGTCACTCCACCGACACCTGGTTGCGAATATGGGACACAGTGGTGGAGGATTTTTCGGTGTTACCGGATTGTCTCTAAACACATTGTCTGCATTTGTATGGGTACAGACAGATACGGGTTTCGTGCTTAAGCAACACCCAACGCCAGTCGTGAGGCGTCCATTCTGCACGGTTTGTAAATAGTCCTTGGTGTTGTGGTGTACGTCATGGTGCTCGCCAGCGTCGTTGGGATTGGAAATTCGCATCACGCAATCGTCTCCTAACAGCTTGATGCAGTACATGACGTCCTGTAGCATCTCCGAACGCAAAATTCAGTTCTTGAGCACTCATCCAACGGTTCCTTTGACACACAAGCCGTAGATATCGATCATACTGTACATTAACTACCTCGAACGACCGGTGGTGTGCAAGTCCTCAACACTACCTGTCAACTGGAACCGATTTCATGTCCTCACTACATCACTTTGGCGCGTACGTTAAGCAACTGCCCTGGTTGCCAAGCTTTCTACGCTTAATGCGATGATACGGACCTAGTTACTGGTCGCGACTGTCCTTCGTGGCATGATGGATGTAAACTCTGGTGCCCAACAGGCATATCTGATGTATCCCTACTGGTGCTTTATTTTCAACTGAAATGGTGGAATCTATAGGAGTGCCGCGGATCTACCCGTAGGTGGCGCTTATGGTAACTGCGTATGTTTACAAAAAAACTTCAGTAATAACTTTCCAATTGATACAGGAACAGTCACAATAGCATTTCAGCTGCATGACATATCAGGGTGGTGCAGCTCTTGTTGACGTGTTACGCGATTTAGGGAAACCATTGAAAACGTGAACCTGGATGGCAGGATGGGCACTGAAATTGCTGCATTTCGGAATGTGAGCTGTCTTAGTACAGCGCTACCTCACTGGGTTTACAAAGTAGTGAAAATCAATCTACGACCTACAAGAAAGGTGGAAATATGGGCTAGCTCACCAATGGTCGATTTGAGGAGACCCAGTGGAAACATGTTGGAACGTACCTTCCTTGTACTAGGATAAAGACGTTCGTATTTCCAAAACAAATACTAGTCTCCCTTACTTGATGGAGAAATACATCCATGATAAAGGCAGGCGACCATTCAAACTTGGCACAACTTTGAAATATAGAAAGGTCTTGATCGACAGTTCTTTATTAAGCGTTGCGTATTTCAAAATTTCATCACCAGACTGAAGATTTAAATCAAACTTTTGTGAAAAGCTCACGAAATTGAACATATAGACTGAATATAATATAGATCTCATCTTATGTAAGCATATTTGATAATGCCGTTGTCTATTCGAAGAGAACCAGTGCCAATACTAGTCTGTTGCACTGTGAAAAAAGACGGTCAGTTCAACCTATACCTAGAAATCCCCAAGATCCTCCATTTTTCAGAAAAGTAACAAACTACCACAAATTTTCGTGTCATGTTGTTTTTGTATTCCAACGTCAAGCCTATGTTTGTTGTCCTAACTTGTGAAGATCACTGCGCCAGCGAAAAATGATATATCAAATCTTCTTAGGTATACTACGTTAATTCTGACCACTCTATCCTTGTGATTGACACAGCCGGTAAGTAGATTAGGCGAAGTAAGTAGGTAGCATCTCCAGTAGGACCTTCCCTATTGCTACGTAGACACAAAAAGTCGTGGTGTTACTTTTCTCCAGGTGAACTAAAAGCGCTGTGGCTGTTACCACATTTCGTTTTTGCGATCTCGGCGTCTTCATCAATTTAATCTATGCTACTGAGGGTAAGACCTAAGTGAAATACCCGTAACGCGGTCTGAGGGTTCCGCCGTGCGCGAAAGCAAGCGACAAGGAGGATATTAATTGCACAGTGGGTATGTCTGACAGATAGTAGTTGAACCTGAGGAGAAATTCTGCACACGACTTCTTGTTTCAGTGACATATTTCCAAAAGCTTTAATTTGTGTAGCTAAAGTCTGCCTCCGTAGCGTAACCGTAGCGTTACCGCCTACCATGCAGGGGGCCCGGGTTCGATTCCCGGCAGGGGACTGGGTGTTGTGTGTCCATCATCATTGACTCGCAAGTCGCCGAAGTGGCGTCAACTTAAGAGGACTTGCAATACGGCTGCCGAACTCCCCAGAATGGGGCCTCCCGGCCAACAACGCCATACCATCATTTCATCATCATCTGTGTAGCTAAAGTTTCTTCTACGGGCGGAATTTCGCAGAACACTGCAATACGTTCGACTTCCCAATCCCCGCGCGGGATTAGCCGAGCGGTCTAAGGCGCTGCAGTCATGGACTGTGCGGCTGGTCCCGGCGGAGGTTCGAGTCCTCCCTTGGGCATGTGTGTGTGTGTGTGTTTGTCCTTGGGATAATTTAGGTAGTGTGTAAGCTTAGGGACTGATGACCTTTGCAGTTAAGTCCCATAAGATTTCACACACATTTGAATTTTTGACTTCCCAATCGGGATACGTGAGTGTGTATGTGGTTTGTGCAAATATGGTCTTACAGCAGTCGTAATTTAATTGTACAAACTGTATGGAGAAGAATATTAGTAGTATCTGAGAAGAGTTTACAAGTGTCAGTACAGGATGTTCGTATTGAATATGATAGTCGTATGTCTGAAGGCCGTTCACTCGTTCATGTTACTGTCTTTCATAACTAACAAGGTATGTCCTGAAAGTAAGTTGCGATCGGCTGCGGAAAGGAAATCACAGTGAAAATCCGATGAAGCTTCGCACGGATGTGTTGGGCAGTGTGTCTAGTGCGCACGTCGATCGTGTCATTTTGCAATTTGCAGTTTCGAACGCACAGTTGAGTACATAAAGATGATAGTATGAAAGCTTTCACGACCGGATAACATATCTTCTGGTAAACCTTCCGGGACGTAAGGTCGTGGTCCATGAAACTCTTCAGCTCCTAACGTTTCGTCCAGAGCTGCGCTGGACATCTTCAGAGGGGTGTCTCTCCTCCGGTGAGTCTTGCCGACTTGCAAGACTCACCGGAGGAGAAACACCCGTCTGAAGATGTCCAGCGCAGCTCTGGACGAAACGTTAGGAGCTGAAGAGTTTCATGGACCACGACCTTACATCCCGGAAGGTTTACCAGAAGATACATAAAGATGCCTAGAAAATAGTGTCTGTCGCCAAATATGGCTGACTGCCGAGAGATATCACCTAATTGCATTCAAACCCACACAATGTAACTGTCATCCTTTTCCTTCTTCATGACAGTTCTCGGTCGCACACCACAGGGGCAATGAAGATGCTCCTACAGCTTCTTCGTTGGTACAACGCTACAACAGATGTCTAACTCGGAGTGAGTGACTATGTAGAGAAGTAGCTGGGAGTTGTAGCTACCTGTTGCAATGATAAAATTCCTGATTTTCTCTGCGGTTTCCATTTCGCGACCGACCGGAACTTACTTTCTGGACAACGCTCGTGTCTAACTGGTAACTGCTTTGATGCTGTACTGCATCTTTTACTATGTCGAACTCTGCCTTTCAATTTATGTAACTACTACGGCCAACATCCTGTACAATCCGTTTTGAATATTCTAGTCTTTATCTGTTCCTACTGTTTTCACTTGTACTGTCCCTTTTTGAGGCTAGACAATTACTTCTGAATGCCATTTCAGATGCCTCACTAGCCGGTCATTTCTTCCGGTAACGAACTGCTATAGAATTTTTTCTCAAATATTATTTTTAGTAAATCTTCATTTCGTACTCTAAGTTTTTAATTTCATCAGTTTTCTGACTTGTCTGTCACGGTCCTGATTACCTTCCTCAGCGTCTAAGAGTAACAACGACCACCATTATTTTTTGGTGTATTTCAACCTCTGTTTTCCCGTATAGTTTTTGTTTTCTATGGCTCCTGCTAATATGCTACGGTCGCAGGTTCGTATCCTGCCTCGGGCATGGATGTGTGTGATGTCCTTAGGTTAGTTAAGTTTAAGTAGTTCTAAGTCTAGGGGACTGATGACCTCAGATGTTAGGTCCCATAGTGCTCAGAGCCATTTTTGAGCTCCTGCTAGTACCACGGATGCTATTCCCTGACGTGTTAAAATATGTCTTGTCGAGTCATGTTCCTTTTGTTTCTTACTCTACGGGTTTCTGACGTTCCATGTTTCACGTGCTGCAGACATCGACATTTAGGAACTTGTTCCCCATTTCCACATCCATAGCTGGTACCAACAGACCAGAAGACCTCTTTTACTGAAGAAAACCTTTTTCACCTGTACCAGTCTCCTTCTGAAACTATCCAAAGCAACACATACTCAATCACACCAGTCCACATTTGAACATAAACAAATTCCGCCTGCATTGTTAGTATTTAGGGAAACATGTGCAACCAAACATGCAGAGCGGTAAAGGCAGAAAAATCGTGTAGACCAATATTCTTCAGCACTTTCTGTGAAAATGTATCACATCGTTCAGAGCCGTTGTAATTTTTGCAGTAGCCGCTTCCAGTTTTACTTAGAAGAGCATCATCCGAAATACTTTACAAGCATTTAAGGAGCTGGTTACGATTGATACAATATACATCTGGCGAATCATTTACGAACTTTTGCAGCCATTGTCTTGCGAACTTTATTCACAAGACAATGAATGCAAATAAAACTATAGCAATTTAGAAATGCAAACAATATAAAAATGAAAATTTAGTAATGCGGAAATTGAAACGGAGCTGACCATAAAAACTAATGAATTAGATTCTGTTTATGTATGAAATGATAATTAAATGGACACCCTAGCTGCAAGCAGGCGTTGATACACTTCATTGGGGACCTGTTGAAAATGTGTGCCCCGACCGGGACTCTAACCAGGGGTCTCCTGCTTACATGGCAGACGCTCTATCCATCTGAGTCACCGCGGGCACAGAGGATAGTGCGTCTGCAGGGACTTATCCCTAGCACGCTCCCCGTGAGATCCACATCCCCAACATGTCCACAACACTACATTCGTAGTGCGCCTAATAGATGTTTGCCCATCATACTCATTACTCGTGGCAGATTAATCTACCAAGTCCCGTACGAGTTCGGGCATAGCGTGTGCGTTCGCACAAGAAGGTCAAAGGCCGGGAACCCATATTTTTAACTATATATGACGGAGTATCTGTTCCCGAAAGAACAGTTACCATCAAGCTTGCAGCTAGGGTGTCCATTTAATTATCATTTCATTTCTAGCAAAGCTGCATGGTCATTGACGGTAATTGTTCTTTCGGGAACAGATACTCCGTCATATAAAGTTAAAAATATGGGTTCCCAGCCATTGACCTTCTTGTGCGAACGCACACGCTATGCCCGAACTCTTATGGGACTTGGTAGATTAATCTGCCACGAGTAATGAGTATGATGGGCAAACACGTATTAGGCGCACTACGAATGTAGTGTTGTGGACATGTTGGGAATGTGGATCTCACGGCGAGCGTGCTAGGGATAAGTCCCTGCAGACGCACTATCCTCTGTGCCCGCGGTGGCTCAGATGGATAGGGCGTCTGCCATGTAAGCAGGAGATCCCAGGTTCGAGTCCCGGTCGGAGCACACATTTTCAACATGTCCCCAATGAAGTGTATCAACGCCTGCTTGCAACTAGGGTGTCCATTTAATTATCATTTCATTTCTAGCAAAGCTGCATGGTCATTGACGGTAACTGTTCTTTCGGGAACAGATACTCCGTCATATATAGTTCTGTTTATGTCGGAATAGATAGATCTGCCTTGATACAGTCTGCGAAGTTTTAAAATTGGCGAGCGGTAAAATAAACTGGCGCCAGAATGACTCCTAGAACAACACCATAGGGGCAGATATTAAAGAACAAGGACAAAACCAACAGTAGCAAATGGAAATGGGCGTATGGCATCAGTGGCCGGGAGTTCCCAGGCGGGAAGTTCGGCCGCCAAGTGCATGTCTTATTGAGTGCGTCGCCACATTGGGCGACCTGAGCGTCGACAGTGGGGATGAAATGATGATGAGGACAGCACAACACCCAGTCCCTGAGGAGAGAAAATCTCCTGCCCCAGCCAGGAATCAAACCCGGACCCCCCTGGGTGGTAATCCAATGCGCTGACCGTTCAGCTCATGGGGCGGACTAACTACAGCAGCGAATGATGGCTAGGGTCTATCACTCAATGCAACCACCGCAGCGATACATGAACGACGGGCCGAGTACTCTGTCCGGGACAGGGACCGCTCGCATGCACTCCTCACGCCTGTCCACACACCGACCCACAGCAACAGCGGTCGGTCGTTCGCTGCACAGTTGCTGCTTCCTCGGTCCGTAACAAGAGAACCATCCACTGACTATACAGTTGTTCTCAGGCCAGAAACAACAGCTGGTTTGCTAGCGCCGCCTAACTGGAGGAGCAGCACAGCGGGCGCTTTAAGTTGGCTGACTGCAACAAATAATAAGCGTGCAGAATAGCAGCACATATAGATTAGCGACTAATGCTTTACTGGAATCTTTTGAAAACAAAATCTTTGGATGGATGATGTTTTGATAATATCATAATCCGCTCCCCTCTGGCATTAAAATATTTAACACTAGCAAACCCGGCAATGCTTCATAGTTGCTAAATATGTATGAGAATTGGATATCATCGAAGTGTCCGGACCGTTCGCCAGATAGTTATGTTATTTAAGGAAACAGGAAGTGTCGAGCCACACGTGAAACGTCAACCACGACAAGCAATAAATGATGATGCCCAAGTAGGTGTTTTAGCTGCTGTCGGGGCTAATCCGCACATCAGTAGCAGACAAATTGCGCGAGAATCGGGAATCTCAAAAACGTCGGTGTTGAGAATGCTACATCAACATCGACTGCACCCGTACCATATTTCTATGCACCAGGAATTGCGTGGCGACGACTTTGAACGTCGTGTACAGTTCTGCCACCAGTGGCAGAACAAGAGAAATTACGGGTCGATGAGAGATTTTTTGCATTCGTTCTATTTAGCGACGAAGCGTCATTCACCAACAGTGGTAACGTAAACCGGCGTAATATGCACTACTGCGCAACGGAAAATCCACGATGGCTGCGACAAATGGAACAACAGCGACCTTGGCGTGTTAATGTATGGTGCGGCATTATGGGAGGAAGGATAATTGGCCCCCATTTTATCGATGGCAGTCTAAATGGTGCAATGTATGCTGATTTCCTACATAATATTCTACCGATGATACTACAAGATGTTTCACTGCATGACAGAATGGCGATGTACTTCCAACCTGATGGATGTGCGGCACATAGCTCGCGTGCGGTTGAAGCGGTTTTGAATAGTATATTTCATGACCGGTGGATTGGTCGTCGAAGCACCATACCATGGCCAGCACGTTCACCGGATTTGACGTTCCCAGATTTCTTTTTGTGGGGAAAGTTGAAGGATATTTGCTATCGTGATCCACCGACAACGCCTGACAACATGTGTAAACATTACGGAAGGCGAACTACTCACTGTTGAGAGGAATGTCGTTACACGTACTGCCAAGTGCATTGAGATTGACGGACATCATTTTGAGCATTTATTGCATTAATGTGGTATTTACAGGTAATCGCGCTGTAACAGCATACGTTCTCAGAAATGAGAAGTTCACAAAGGTACATGTATCACTTTGGAACAATCGAAATAAAATGTTCAAACGTACCTACGTTCTGTATTTTAATTTAAAAAACCTACCTGTTACCAACTGTTCGCCTAAAATTGTGAGCCATATGTTTGTGACTATTACAGCGCCATCTATCACAAAGCGAAAAAAGTGGTCCAACTAAAACATTCATATTTCTTTACGTACTACACGAATATGTAATAAAAATGGGGGTTCCTATTTAAAAAAACACAGTTGATACCCGTTTGACTTATGGCAGCGCCATCTAGCGGGCCAACCATAGCGCCATCTGGTTTCCCCCTTCAAGCTACACAAGTTTCGTTCTCTGCAGGTGTTTCGTTTGACGCTTGTTTCGTGAGATATTTGGCCTGGTCACGATCAATGGACCACCCTGTATGTCCTAATATCCTTCTCTTACTCTCTCTGTCGATCCCCTCATCCACCCCCTGTCTCTGTCCATTTTCTCCTTCCCCCCCCCTCTCTCTCTCTCTCTCTCTCTCTCTCTCTCTCTCTCTCTCTGTCTCTCCTCCCCTCTATCTCCATTTCCTCCCACGGAAGTTTTCGGGAGACACAATTTTTCCTATGGTTCAAAAGCCTTACTAACGTAGTTAAAACTGATTTGCCAGAATGAACAGAAAACCACACACATATACAGATAAGCCAAAACATTATGACCACTACTCACTGCAACGCTGGATGCCGCCTGTTGGCGTTGTGGGCACGTGACGCGGTAGCAAAAGTATGTAAGAGGAGCAGACACGGACGGCGGATAGAAGACATTTGCAAACGGGAAAATCCAGTGAGATCAACGACTTTGATAAAGGGCTGATTATTATTCCGCACAGGCAGCTGTGTCTTGTAAACGGTGAAGCTGGTCGAATATTACCGTACTGTAGTCGTGAATATCTACAGAAAGAGGTAGAAGGACAGAGAAACTACCAATAGGCCAATTGGTCGTGCGGTCTGAGGCACAGCTTTCCGGGCGGGAAGGAGCTCCTGGTCCCCGGCACGAATCCGCCCGGCGGATTTGTGTCGAGGTCCGGTGAACCGGCCAGTCTGTGGATCGTTTTTAGGCGGTTTTCCATCTGCCTCGGCGGGCTGGTTCCCCTTATTCCACCTCAGTTACACTGTGTCGGCGATTGCTGCGCAAACAAGTTCTCCACGTGCGCGAACACCACGCAAACATAGGGGTTACACTCGTCTGGTGTGAGACGTTCCCTGGGGGTCCACTGGAGGCCGAATCGCACAGTAACCCTGAGTTCGGTGTGGGGCGACGGAGGGGTGAAGTGGACTGCGGTAGTCATCGTGGGGTTGTGGACCACTGCGGCTGCGGCGTGGACGGAGCCTCTCCGTCGTTTCTAGGTCCCCGGTTAACATACAATAAAATACCAATAGGCGCTAAATGGTTGGACTCCATGACTCTTCACAGAACGTGGGGTTCGGAGCCTTGTCTGCTCTGTAAAGTAGGATAGCCGGTGATCTGTGGCACCTCTGCCGAAAGAGCAGAATGTTGGTGCACGCACAACTGTTTCGGAGCACACCGTTTATCGTGCATTGTTAAACACGGAACTCCTCAGCAGACCACCCCTATGTGCTCATATGCTGAACCTACGACCTGGTCAATTACGACTGCAGTGGGCACGGGACCATCGGGATTCGACCGTCGATCTACGGAAACGTGTCGGCTCTTTGGGTGGATCACATTTTGACTACACTAGGCCGATGGTCGTCTCCATAAACGGCGCCGTCGAAGGGAACGGATGCTCGAAACACGCAGCGCGCCACAGATGCGGGCTGGTGGGAGCAATATTATGCTGTGGGAGACATTCTCCTGCGCTTGCATGGATCATGTGGGAGTAATCAAAGACACGCCGGCAGCTGCGAACCACATGAATTCTTTCATGCTTTATGTCTTCCCCGTCGGCGATGTCATCTTTCAGCAATATAATTGTCCTTGTCTCGGAGCCAGAGCCGTGCTACAGTGCTTTGAGGAGCGTTATAGTGAACTCACGTTGACGTCTCTGCGACCAAATTAGCCTGATGTAAATCCTACGGATCCATCGCGGTAGCTATCGGGCATCATCATCGTATACGCAAATCAGCTACCCGTTGTTTATGCGAATTACATGGCCTGTCCGTAGACATCTAATGCCAAATACAAACCTACCAACAAACTGTCGGATCGTTGATGCGCAGAGTCACTGATGAATTTCGTTCCGAATACTGACAAATGAGCTATTAAGCATGTGGTCATAATATTTTGATTCAGCAGTGTATTTACAGCAGAGCAAAGCACAGAATTTTCTTTCTCGCTGTCAGCAACGGTAAACTTGCACATGGCTGTTGGGAAGAAAAGAAATGAAGGATGTGTCCATACTAATGTTAATTACAATGTTCTGTAAAAATTTGGAGTAAATTGATCAAGAACTATTCAAGATTTTTGGTAACTACATTTCCCCTTCGAAATGTTTATTGGAGTATTTGATAACAACGTTTCATTTTTCTGTATTAAATATATATTTACGTATTATACGATGGCGCACCAGTAGGTGTATAAAAACACACGCGTATTCAGATGCAACAGCCGCGCGAGCCGCGAGCTAGCCGAGCGGTCTAGGCGCCTTCTCACTGTCGGCGCGGCTCCCCCCGTCGGAGGTTCGAGTCCTCCCTCGGGCATGGGTGTGTGTCCTTAGCGTAAGTGCCGGCCGGAGTGGCCGAGCGGTTCTAGGCGCTACAGTCTGGAACCGCGCGACCGCTACGGTCGCAGGATCGAATCCTACCTCGGGCATGGATGTGTGTGATGTTCTTAGGTTAGTTAGGTTTAATTAGTTCTAAGTTCTAGGGCACTGATGACCTCAGAAGTTAAGTTCCATAATGCTTAGAGCCATTTGAACCATTTTGAACCTTAGCGTAAGTTATTTTAAAATGGCTTCGAGCACTATGCGACTTAACTTCTGAGGTCATCAGTCGCCTAGAACTTAGAACTAATTAAACCTAACTAATCTAAGGACATCACACACATCCATTCCCGAGGCAGGATTCGAACCTGCGATCGTAGCGGTCGCTCGGCTCCAGACTGTAGCGCCTAGAACCGCACGGCCTAAGTTAGTTTAAGTTAGATTAAGTAGTGTGTAAGCTTAGGGACCGATGACCTCAGCAGTTTGGTCCCATAAGACCTTACCAAAAATTTCCAAATTTTCGGATGCAGCATTACGTCACAATTTTAAGAACCATCGCTGAAGAACTTGCGGAGATTTAAGATTTTGAACAAACGAACATTTAAATTTTTATTTATATAGATAAACTTGTGACCTTCTGTATGAGGAATATTTATGTTTATGTATGTTAAGTCTAAACGCATTAAGAAACTTCCTGGATAAAGTTTTCAAAATAAGCTTTTCCTAAAAAAAAATAAATAAAAATAAAAAATGTTACTACTCTCTCTAAGAGAGTCATACTACGCAACTTTTTCTTATTTCTGAATTTTTACCATTTTGCCCAAGGAAGTACGAATTTATATTGTTGGGAACACAGAGAACTTATGGCGAAACTAGGTTCCGAAATAGGGTACGTAGATAACTATTGACAATTTCTGATGGCCTCGAGAGCCGTATCTATCCCTAGCAGCTTTAAGCGTTTCAGAAGTTGAAAAGCACAACAAGGCGACCACTCCGTCCCATTCCGCAATACTGCCAGCATAGACCGTTCCGTCGCATTATTTCCCCTCCGCTGGAAAACACACCAGCCGGCGTCGAGCACCACTCTTTGGCAAGCGGCGTAAGCACAGCACAGCGCAGTACAGCGAACTTTTCCACCCCGCCTCCCCTCTTCCTCATTCACAAGCACTTCGCGCACCGACAGCACAAACTTGGTGCGAATTCTGGCGTGGTTGCCAGCACCTGTTCTTAACACTTGAGGCATAAAGCATATTTCGCTAGGGGAAGGAAATAAAAAGGGGCGGGCTGGTTGGCTTAGAGGAGAGGGGAGGGTGCGGTGGTGGGGGGGGAGAGTAAAGCTCAGTGAGCCGCGACCGGCCGTGCTTGTGCTGAGTCGTCAGCGAGCCGTGAGCTGATGGCAGGGTCACCAAGCGGCGGAGTGTGTGTGGCGTGTGGACGGGGAGGGGCGACGAGGAGTGTAAGGGGAGGAAAGTGGGGGGTGGGGAATATGCAAATGACTGCAGGCCCAACTTTGCGCGCCCATAAAACAGCGGGCGTGCGGCACGCAGGGTGCCGACTGCGCAACCAGCGCATGAAAATAACGCGTCCAGTTTACCACAGAGGACTGCTACGCACAGCATGTACATGAACGCAGCGGAGCAATTGTAGCTTTTCTCTTTATATCGCAGTTACAGCTGGCTGTGTTACAAACTGGATTCTACTAGCGGAAGTAAATGCTATACTCGTAGAAAATTACGATTTCTACTACTGTTCCACTAGCTGCAAAGTTCCTTATGACGAAAACCGCGACTGTCTCCATTGTTATTACAGAGTTTGGTCCAGTCTAATCAGTATGAATTGAAGCTCAACGACTTAGATGTTGTTGCTGAAGCTGACCATATGAATGTCGAGTCCTAGGTTATCTTGGTTCAAATGGCTCTGAGCACTATGGGACTCAACTGCTGAGGTCATTAGTCCCCTAGAACTTAGAACTAGTTAAACCTAACTAACCTAAGGACATCACAAATATCCATGCCCGAGGCAGGATTCGAACCTGCGACCGTAGCGGTCTTGCGGTTCCAGACTGCAGCGCCTTTAACCGCACGGCCACTTCGGCCGGCCTAGGTTATCTATGCCATATCAATTTACGACATGGTATTAAAAAGTTCCCAAAGTGTACTAGTCAATGCCTGTTATCTAGATTTTATTCTGCACTATCACGTTAAAATTATCCTTTTGGGGGTGCATACACTGATCCCAACGCTTCTACCTCGTTGGAAATCTGGACGTCTTTCATCGTTAGAGTGTTTAGTACTGCTATTCCACTTCAACCTCTTCAAATGCAACGAAGCTTCCTCCCTTCAATTTGATTTTCATCTCTGGAAAGACAAAGAAGTCACACAGAGCTGCAACTGGTGAGTCTGGCGGATGGGGGAAGATGTCATCCAGCTTTTAGCGAAAAAAATTCGTGACTAATTTAGGCAGTATGCAGTCGCGCATTATCATGATGCAGTTTCCTATCATTTGCGCGCCCCTTCTTGTGGGTGTTTTTTTCCTGACGTCCTCCCTCAAACGTACACTACTGGCCACTAAAATTGCTACACCAAGAAGAAATGCAAATGATAAACGGGTATTCATTGGACAAATATATTATACTAGAACTGACATGTCATTAGATTTTCACGCAATTTGAGTGCATAGATCCTTAGAAATCATTATCCAGAACAACCACCTCTAGCCATAATAACGGCCTTAATAAGCCTGGGCATTGAGTCAAACAGAGCTTGGATGGCGTGTACAGGTACAGCTGTCCATGCAGCTTCAACACGATACCACAGTATATCAAGAGTAGTGACTGACGTATTGTGATGAGCCAGTTGCTCGGCCACCATTGACCAGACGATTTCAATTGGTGAGAGATCTGGAGATTGTGCTGTCCAGGGCAGCAGTCGAACATTTCCTGTATCCAGAAAGGCCCGTACAGGACCTGCAACATGCGCTCGTGCACTATCCTGCTGAAATGTAGGGTTTCGCAGAGATCGAATGAAGGATAGAGCCACGGGTCATAACACATCTGAAACGTAACGTCCACTGTTCAAAGTGCCGTCAATGTAAACAAGAGGTGACCGAGACGTGTAACCAATGGCACCCCATACCATCACGCCGGGTGATACGCCAGTATGGCGATGACGAATACGCGCTTCCAATGTGCGTTCACCGGATGTCGCCAAACACGGATGCGACCAATATGATGCAGAACCTGGATTCATCCGAAAAAATGACGTTTTGCCATTCGTGCACCCAGGTTCGTCGTTGAGTACACCATCGCAGGCGCTCCTGTCTGTGATGCAGCTTCAAGGATAACCGCAGCCATGGTTTCCGAGCTGACAGTCCATGCTGCTGCAAACGTCGTCGAACTGTTCGTGCAGATGGTTGTTGTCTTTCAAATGTCCCCATCTGTTGACTCAGGGATCGAGACATGGCTGCACGATCCGTTACAGCCATGCGGATAAGATGCCTGTCATCTCGACTGCTAGTGATACGAGGCCGTTGGGATCCACCACGTTGTTCCATATTACCCTCCTGATCCCACCGATTCCATAGTCTGCTAACAGTCATTGGATCTCGACCAACGCGAGCAGCAATGTCGCGATACGATAAACCTCAATCGCGATAGGCTACAATCCGACCTTTATCAAAGTCGGAAACTTGGTGGTACGCATTTCTCCTCCTTACACGACGCATCAAAACAACGTTTCACCAGGCAATGCCAGTCAACTGCTGTTTGTGTATGAGAAATCGGTTGGAAACTTCCCTCATGTCAGCACGTTGTAGGTGTCGCCACCGGCGCCAACCTTGTGTGAATGCTCTGAAAAGCTAATCATTTCCTTATCACAGCATCTTGTTCCTGTCCGTTAAATTTCGCGTCTGTAGTCCGTTATCTTCTTGGTGTAGCAATTTTAATGGCCCGTAGTGTATTAGGACATCGCGATAGAATAATATTACTCTCCGTCGAGCTATTTTGGGGGAGGTGAAGGAATCTTCCGCTGCAAAGATTGCTTCTTAGGAGCAAGGTCACAGTCATTAAACCTAAATTTCGTTACTAGTTACAACCTTTGAAAGTCAGTGTGGATTGACTTGAAGCAGCTGCTTCAGTTTACTACAGATTTCATGCGACGTCGCTCTTGACAGTCTTGAAGCAGTCGTGGCACAAACATCGTCGCAATCCTTCTCAGCGCGACCGCTACGGTCGCAGGTTCGAATCCTGCCTCGGGCATGGATGTCTGTGAAGTCTTTACGTTAGTTAGGTTTAATTAGTTCTAAGTTCTAGGAGACTGATGGCCTCAGCAGTTAAGTCCCATAGTGCCAGAGCCATTTGAACCATTTGAATCCTTCTCATGCTCAATTCTTCCCTCAGGATACGTTCACATGTATCGTAACTTATTCCAAAGGTGGTTCTGTGGTCTCGAATTTTGCAGAATCAAATCCCTAATTTCTATTTTCTGGTGTGATGATAGTTGACAACCAATCGGAACGGCCGTCATCACCAATCGATGTTTGGCCGTTTTGAAAAGCATATACCAGTCGTAAGCCTATACTTGATCTAAAGCGTTGTCTGCAAAACTTTGCTTCAATATTTGGCTCCTTTCTAAGGCCGTTTTCTCAGATTTAATACAAATCTTTATACAGATAGGCTTCTGTTTGAGATCAACCAACGCTAAGCCTCAAACTCATGAAACATGACAATGAAAGTGCGCTTATCAGCAACAAAGAAAACCACTTACCTCCCACAGACGACGAACTTCAATTAATGAGATTCTTTTTCTCATTGATTAAACGACGTAAAAGTTATTACTGTGTGTCGTATTATAAGTAATTTCTCTAACTAATATTATATATGAACTTGTATTAGATCAAAAACAATACACTCGTAGCTTTCGTTAGACTCCTTAAGGCTTGCGTAGCTCGCACCCTGTGCAGTCAGTGTTGTCAGGCTAAAAATAGCTCGTATTATTAACAGTAGTAGCTGGTTTCGCTAGCGCGCCGCTGTTCTATAATATTCTGGCTGCGCAACAACAGCAGGCGAACAGCAGTTAAAAAATAAACAAATCAATAACTGAATGGTATCGTGTGCCCACAAATTGTTACCAGTAAAATGTCTTGTAGCACCAAGAAAGACAACTGAAATCAGTGAATTATTTATTTATTGTTTTCGTATTTCGACCTCCATGAACCATGACATCTGTCCGAGCTAGGGTGTCTTGCGTACCTCAACGATACGGACAGACGAACAGCAGCTGCAACAACAACGTAGGGGTATCCATGGAGAGACCAGACTAACACATGGTTCCTAAAGAGGGCCAACAGACTTTTCAAATTTCCAGGAGAGGACTACTCAGGACGAAGTTGTCTTCAGGAGAAACAAAACTAGCGTTCTGCGGATCGGTGCTTGGGATGTGAAATCTCATAATCAAATGGGAAGGTTAAAGAATTTAAATAATGAAATGAATAGATTTCAGTTGTTTATAGTGGAAATTAGTGAAGTGCAGTGGCAAGAAGAACAGGACTTTTGGTTCGGTAAGTTCAAAGTTATCTACAGAAAACGAAATAGAAGTAATACAGAAATAGGCCTAATACTGAATGAGAAAATGGGAATACAGTTAAGCTACTATTAAACGAATAGCGGACTCATTATCGTAGATACGAAACCAACAGTCAGCTCAATAGTATAACATACATTTTATTGTGATGGGTGACTGGAATGCGATAATAGGAAAAGGAAGAGAAGAAATAGTAAAGGAATATGGACGGGGGGGGGGGGGGGGGGGTTGGATGACTGAAAGAAAAATCCACCTTGTAGAATTTTGCACACACCATAATCTAACTTTGCTAACACTTGGTTTAGGTATCATGAAAGGAGGCTGTGTACGTGGAAAAGACTTGGGGACACCGGGAGGTCAGAGATCGCTTATGTAATTTCGAAACCAGATTTTAAATTGAAAGACATATCCAGGGGCAAATGAACTGCAGATTAAAACTAAAGAAACTGTAAGAAGGCAGTAGTTAAGGAGCAGGAATCTGGATAAACTGAAGAAACTAGAGGTTGTTGAGAGTTTAAGACAGAGGATTAGGCAACGATTGATTGAAAGAGGGGAAGCATATACAATAGGATACAAGTGGGTAGCTTTGAGAGATGACGTAGTCTAGACAGCAGACAGTCAAATAGATAAAAAGACACTGTCTGGTAGGAATCTCTGGACAACACGAGATATATTGAATTTAAATGACGAAAGGACAAAATATGAACCAAATGAATACAGACATATAAAAACATTGTTGACAGCTAGTGAAAAATGTCAAAGCGGGAATGTCTAGAGGACAAATGCAGGCTTAGAAACATATATAACTAGGGAAACTTCAGGAAAACTACAGAGAACTTCGAAGAAAAGAGAAGCAGCTGTATGAATACCAAGAGGTCAGATGACAAACCAGTATTTAGTAAAGAAGGAAAACTAAACGGTGGACGGAGTACATAGAAGGTGTAAATGAGGGAAACAAACTTGAGAACAATGTTAAGGAAAGAGAAGAGGAAGTACGTGAAGAAGAGATGGGAGATGTGATTGCGAGAACAATTTGACAGAGCGCTGATAGACCGAAGTTGAAACAAGGGCCCTGGAGTAGACAACATTCCGCCGGCCACTGTGGCCGAGCGGTTCTAGTCGCGTCAGTCTGGAACTGCGCGACCGCTACGGTCGCAGGTTCGAATCCTGCCTCGGGCATGGATGTGTGTGATGTCCATAGGTTAGTTAGGTTTAAGTAGTTCTACGTTCTAGGGGACTGATGACCTCAGATGTTAAGTCCCATAGTGCTCAGAGCCATTTGAACCATTTTTGAGACAACATTCCGTCGGACTTAATCAGATCCTTGGAATAGCCAGCCACAACAAAATTATTTCACCTTGTGTGCAAGATCTATGAGACGTGGGCAATAACTTCTGATTTTAGAAAGAAAAGTAATAATTTCAATTCCAAAGGAGAAACCACCGGTTAATACGTCATGCTTTGAGAATATTGGAACAAGTTATACAGTGGAATGGAAACACCGGTAGAAGTGGACCTTGGGGAAGATCAGTTTAAGTTCCAGAGGAATGTATGAACACGTGAGGAAGTACTCTACTGACCATACAACGTATCCTTGAAGGTAAATTGAAGAAAGGCAAACCTACGTTTATAACAATTTTAGATCTAAAAATAGTTGAGGCAGTATCGAATGGACATCAGTGTTTGACATTTTGAAGATAGGAGGGATAAAACACTGGAAACAACAGCTGTAAGAGCTGACGAGATTGCAAGTAAAGACGTAGTTGAGAAGAGAGTGAGAAAGACATGTAATCGTCCCTGATGTTATACAAACTGTAGACTGTGCAAGTTGTGAAGGGAACAAAGAAATTTGGATGTGAAACTAGAGTTCATGGAGAAGAAACAAAATTCCGGAGATTCACTACTGACGTAGTAATTCTGTCAGAGACGACAAAGAACTTGGAAGAGCAGCAGAATGGAATGGTTATCGTCTAGAAAAGAGAGTATAAGATGAAAATCAAGAAAATAAAAACAAGGGCAATGGAATGTGTCGAAACAGGCCGTGCTGAGGCACTTAGATTAAGAATGAGAGACTGAAAGTAGTCGACGATTTTTTTATTTGGCAGTAAAAGAAATGACTAATGTTGGAGAATACAAAATGCAGACTGGAATTAGCAAGAAAATCATTCGTGAAGAAGAGGAATTTGTTAACATCTAACATAATTATTGATGGTATTTTTAACCGTCTTTGGAACTACCAGACAATTCGTATTTTTGTTACCGTGTTTCGCCGGCAGGGGTGACCGAGCGGTTCTAGGCGCTACAGTCTGGAGCCGCGCGACCACTACGGTCGCAGGTTCCAATCCTGCCTCGGGCATAGGTGTGTTAGGTTAGTTAGGTTTAAGTAGTTCTATGTTCTAGGGGACTGATGACCTCAGAGGTTAAGTCCCATAGTGCTCAGAGCCAGTTTTGACCGTGTTTCGTTTGGTTGAAATACACATAAAAATTTTTATTTCAATAAAATGCAACGCTTTTGGTGACAAAAGAACATTTTATTGTAGTTGCAAACATGGATTCAGAATACCTTCGACGACCATATAAGATGTCAACAAATTCGTCTTTTTCAGAATGAAGACTGTTCACGACTCGTAAATAAAAGTAAACTTCTGAAGATGGGATGAGCATTTAATGAATCTTCTCTCAAAAACGAGCGTTTTGAGGCGTAATTTACTGACGTGGTGTGTCGGGAAAGGGCTGTCATTCACATCGGAGTGTTGCCCCATAAACATTAACGCCAGGGACGCTATAGTTTTGACTTTATGCTCTAGGAGCGATGTTCTAGTGTCATATGATGATGCGGCCCGCAATCTTAAGTAAGAATGTGAATCACGCCCACGTGTCTCCAAAAGTTGCGCAAGCCTGGTTGATAGGATGTCACACATTGTAGAGACTGACACATAAACTTTCTTGCTGTTGCGCTAAAAGGAACTGTTTTACACAGCTGTACAAAGAGATAAATTGTGATATTTGAGAAAAACGTAGCAACTTGTGTGCGATTCGATGTCCCGAGCACTAGACGCAGCGTTCGGCGTACGTGACTTGCTTCATTCTGGCAGGTAACCACAATGGTCTCCACGTTTTCCGCCTGTAAGAAGCTGTTCACGAAACGTTATTGCGATCCTTTCCACTGTATGACACTGCAGACTCTGCTGACGTGTTGCTTGTCTTCCTCTGTTGGTCTCAAACATGTCAAACATGGCACCTTGTGCCAATTAGTCTCCAGGCGCCAGCCAAGTATTAAAGTGATAAATAGTGCGAGGTAAGTCATTTTTTGCGGTTATTGCAACTTCGAATGCTCGAATGCTCTGTATTAATAACGAAGCCATAATTCGTTTCCATTCTCCCTGCACCAATGTGGCAAGTTCTATGTCAACACGAATATGTTCTAATCAATTCAAGTTTGGACAATGAACATATCAGTGCAACAAAAATGACCATCTTTCTACATACTACACCATTCTAGGAATATTTTTAAACATCTGTATTCAGTTTTATGATAGATAAAAACTAATGGTGCGAGCTACAGGAGAATTCAGTCGGTGTGAAACATTCACTACCACTCTTCGCTCAAATATCACAATTTGTCTCTTTACACAACGGTGTAAAATCACTCTTTCCAACGTCCGACATGCTGTAGACGATATCTGTAAGTTAAACTTTGTCTGAAGATGTTCCTGACAGTTACCAACACGCACATGGTAGGTAAAGTTAGAGGTGGGGGGAACAAGGGGGGGGGGGGGGCAGAAGTATTTATTTCCAGTCATCAGTCTTCTGACTGGTTTGGAGTGGCCAGTCCCGAATTTCTTTCCTGTACCAACCTATTCATTTCAAAGTAGCACTTGCATCCTACGTTCTCATTTATTTGTTGGATATATTCCAATCTCTGTCTTCCTCTACAGTTTTTACCCTCTACAGTTCTCTCAAGTATAATGGAAGTTATTCCCTGTTGCCTTATCTCCTGTCGTCCTGTCCTTTCTTCTTATCAGTGGCTACCCTACGTTCCTTTCTTCGCTGGTTCTACGGAGAACCTCCTCATTCCTTACCTCATCAGTCAACCTGATTTTAAACGTCTTTCTGTAGCACTACATCCTAAACGCTTTGATTCTCTTCTGTCCCGATTTCCTCATTGTCCATGATTCACTATCATACAGTGCTGTACTCTAAACGTGCATTCTCAGAAATATCTTCCCCAAATTAAGGCCTGTGTTTTATAGCAGTAGACTTCTCTTAGCTAGGAATGCCCTCTTTCTCTGTACTGGTCTACTTCTTACGTCCTCCTTCCTTTTCCATCATGGGTTATTTTACTGTCGAGGTAGCAGAATTCCTTAACTTCGTCTGCTTCGTAATCACCGATTTCGACGATATGTTCGTCGCTATTCTCATATCTGCTACTTCTCATTACGTTTCCGTTCTTCCGCTTTACTCTGAGTCCATATTCTGTATTCATTAGACTGTTCATTCTATTCAATAGATCCTGTGATTCTTCTTCACATTGTCTGAGGATAGTAATGTCATCATCGAATCTTATGCTTTCACCCAGTCCACCGGTGAACTTTTATTTTAGTTGCGTCGTTGCTTGTTCGATGTGTAGACTGACGAGTAGGGGCGAAAGACTATACCACTGTCTTAAACACTTTTTAATCCGAGCAGTTCGTT
This sequence comes from Schistocerca piceifrons, assembly GCF_021461385.2. Taxonomy (NCBI): domain Eukaryota; kingdom Metazoa; phylum Arthropoda; class Insecta; order Orthoptera; family Acrididae; genus Schistocerca; species Schistocerca piceifrons. Next base: position 986,370,822 of record NC_060138.1, on the reverse strand, counting down.
TTTCATTTTCGAAAATTATTGTTCCCTCTTGGTTCTTGTAAATATTATATATCACATGTATTTTCCTCTATCTTACTTCCATTTTTATCAGAATTTCGAACATCTTGCACCGTGTCACACTGTCGAACGCTTTTTCTAGGTCGACAAACCCTATGAGCATATCTTGATTTTTCTTCAGCCTTTCTTCCATTATCAAAGGCAATGTTAGAATTGCCATGCTTCTGCATTTACGTTTCCTAAAGCCACATATCGTCATCTAACAGACCCTTAGTTTTCTTTTCCATTCTTCTGCGTCTTAATCTTGTCAGCAGCTTGGATGCATGAGATGTTAAGCTGATTGTGCAATGATTTCCGCACCTATCTGCCCTTGCTATCTTCGGAATTGATCGATGACAAGTCTGATGGTACAGCTGCATTTTGTTGAATTAAGTGCTTGTTTTCTTACTACGGAAACAAAGGCACTCAATTTTTAAAACTTGCACGCTATTGCGAATAGCTGCTAAAATTCGATTGTGAGTATCTGGATACCGTCTAGAAGATGTGAGAGATCTGCTAAGCGACGTTGACAAAATATTAATCACCCACGGAAGACATGACACCAATGCCGTGTATCATCACATCTACCTTTGTTTGTCGAGGAGGAGCGCAACTTTCTTCAGGTATGCCGTATCCATCTGAAATAACTCACTGATGATATATTCCTCAGTGACAGGGCAGCTGACGAGTGACAGGGTGCCTCAGTGTTCGTCAAACCAGGATCGTCTACATGTAGTCCTTGAACTTTGGTGTCTTCATCTTGGGACTGGAGTATCCACAGCGTGCTCGTCATGAGGCTTTACAAGAAAGACCAATACTTTGTCACCGAGAATGTTGAAATAAACATCCTGGTTCACGTTCACGACAATGAGGGGACGCAGTCATGGTACGAAAAACGCTTCCAAAACATTACACAAGCACAACCAATCTGCAAGCAAATCTTTCACACTGCCAGTTAAATGTCTGCCTGGGCCAACGGTTCATTCTACACCTTTCATCATTTCGCAAAAGGCAAAAAGAAACTTCAGGTGTGCTGTCAGCTATTGTTGTAGGGGCCAATGAAGGGGTGCAGCTTTATGTGCTGCTATAAGCAATTGCCTTACTCGAGGTGCTCCACTCCAAACGTCCAACGCATGCAGCTAACTTCTCAGTGTTCGCTCGGAAACTGATTGAAATTGACCTGCATTCACAGACACCAGCAATTTCCATGGCGATTGAAACCGATTGTCATGGATAAAGCTTGACACTCGTATCTGTTCCCTGTTGGTTAGGACCTTTTTACGGCCACTGTTTTCACCCGCGTTTTATGGCCGTGAGACGTACATCATTTCCAGCATACACGCTGAACAGTCAGCGCTGATATTCCAACAGATTGGTCAGCTTTCATCATATTATGGTCATGCACACGTCTAAATATGATAGGTCCTTTCTACCGCTGTGTCAGCCTCCACGTCAACATACCTCACTGCCTTGATTACATACTACTGACGGGCACACACACACCACTTCAATGCCGTAACTTATGTCAGTGGAGGGGGGTGAAGTGACACACTGGTATTGTTTCTACAACGTCTACAGCGTTTCATAGCGACTACCATGCTTATAACACTGCCAGCTTCTACTAAATTAGCATTACACAGATAATGTTACTCCTGTGAAACGGAGTTCTTCCCTCTTTACATTGTTTTCATGATACGTGACGAGTGTTCGTTTTCACACCGTTACTAGTTTTATTAGTTGACAATATGTGTATTCATATTACACACTAGAATCTCTAATCCCTTGATAATACCCGACACAGTGTTCTAATATATTTACTACACCATATTCCGGCCCTTTGTACAGACAACAATGATACCAATATGAAAGATAAGCCAAAATGGGGGATGGTGCAAGTCTTACCTACAGTGGTAATATGTAATAACAATACCAACCAGTACAGGAAGCTACATAAACTTACTGATAAATTAAGGAATAAACTAAGAGAACAGTTGCGCACTCTATTAACTTAAACTAGTGAGCAAAGTCATATAATCGTAAAAAAGGAACCTACTAAACGGAGGTCAATATTTCTTGTTATGCATAGATAATCACGGTATAATGCCAATGCAACGTCCGTGAAAAAACAGGAGTAAAACAATATAGTCATACACAGACTGAAGGTAAACATTTGATTACATGCTGTCATACAATAATAACTAATAAAATGAGATACGAAAATACATCAGTGCAATTTATCGATCACAAACTCACAAGATATAGACTGGGACACTCAGATGTTTAGGACGGGTGCTAGGGACAGAGCATCGAGTGACATTATACTGAGTGCACTATCAGAAAATTACCTCGAGCAATTAAATAGAGAACCGACTCGTGGAGATAACATCTTGGCCCTACTGATAACAAACAGACCCGAACTTTCCGACTCCGTCAGAACAGTGATCATAAGGCCGTTGCAGCATCCCTGAATATGGAAGTAAATAGGAATATAAAAAAAAGGGAGGAAGGTATATCTGTTTAGCAAGAGTAATAGGAGGCAGATTTCAGACTACCTAACAGAGCAAAACGAAAATTTCTGTTCCGTCACTGACATTGTTGAGTGTTTATGGAAAAAGTTCAAGGCAATCGTAAAACGCGTTTTAGACAGGTACGTGCCGAGTAAAACTGTGAGGGACGGGAAAAACCCACCGTGGTTCAACAAAAAAGTTAGGAAACTACTGCGAAAGCAAAGAGAGCTTCACTGCAACTTTAAACGCAGCCAAAACCTCTCAGACAAACAGAAGCTAAACGATGTCAAAGTTACCGCAAGGAGGGCTATGCGTGAAGCGTTCAGTGAATTCGAAAGTAAAATTCTATGTACCGACTTGACAGGAAGTTCTGGTCTTACGTTAAATCTGTAAGTGGATCGAAACAGCATATCCAGAAACTCTGGGATGATAATGGCATTGAAACAGATGATGACACGGGTAAAGCTGAAACACTAAACACCTTTTTCCAAAGCTGTTTCACGGAGGAAGAGCGTACTGCAGTTCCTTCTCTAAATCCTCTCACGAACGAAAAAATGGCTGACATCGAAATAAGTGTCCAAGGAATAGAAAAGCAACTGAAATCACTCAACAGAGGGAAGTCCACTGGTCCTGACGGGATACCAATTCGATTCTACACAGAGTACGCGAAATAACTTGCCCACCTTCTAACAGCCGTGTACCGCAAATCTCTAGAGGAACGGAAGGTTCCAAATGATTGGAAAAGAGCACAGGTAGTTCCAGTTTTCAAGAAGGGTCGTCGAGTAGATGCGCAAAACTATAGGCCAGTATCTCTGACATCGATCTGTTGTAGAATTTTAGAACATGTTTTTTGCTCGCGTATCATGTCATTTCTGAAAACCCAAAATCTACTCTGTAGGAATCAACATGGATTCCGGAAACAGCGATCGTGTGAGACCCAACCCGCTTTACTTGTTCATGAGACCCAGAAAATATTAGATACAGGCTCCCAGGTAGATGCCATTTTCCTTGACTTCCGGGAGGCGTTCGTCACAGTTCCGCACTGTCGCCTGATAAACAAAGTAAGAGCCTACGGAATATCAGACCAGCTGTGTGGCTGGATTCAAGAGTTTTTAGCATGTTGTTCTCAATGGAGAGACGTCTACAGACGTTAAAGTAACCTCTGGCGTGCCACAGGGGAGTGTTATGGGACCATTGCTTTTCACAATATATAATAAATGACCTAGTAGATAGTGTCTGAAGTTCCATGCGGCTTTTCGCGGATGATGCTGTAGTATACAGAGACGTTGCAGCATTAGAAAATTGCAGCGAAATGCAGGAAGATCTGCAGCGGATTGGCACTTGGTGCAGGGAGTGGCAACTGACCCTTAACATAGACAAATGTAATGTATTGCGAATAAATAGAGAAAAGGATCCATTATTGTATGATTATATGATAGCGGAACAAACACTGGTAGCAGTTACTTCTGTAAAATAGCTGGGAGTATGCGTACAGAACTATTTGCAGTGGAATGACCATATAAAATTAATTGTTGGTAAGGCTGCTGCCAGGTTGAGATTCATTGAGAGAGTCCCTAGAAAATGTTGTCATCAACAAAGGGGGTGACTTACAAAACACTCGTTCGACCTATACTTGAGAACTGCTCATCAGTGTGGGATCCGTACCAGGTCGGGGTGACAGAGGAGATAGAGAAGATCCAAAGAAGAGCGGCGCGTTTTGTTACAGGGTTAATTGGTAAGCGTGATAGCGTTACGGAGATGTTTAGCAAACTCAAGTGGCAGACTCTGCTAGAGAGGCGCTCTGCATCGCGGTGTAGCTTGCTCGCCAGGTTTCGAAAGGGTGCGTTTGTGGATGAGGTATCGAATATATTGCTTCCCCCCACTTATACCTCCCGAGGAGATCACGAATGTAAAATCAGAGGGATTCGAGCGCGCACGGAGGCTTTCCGGCAGTCGTTCTTCCCGCGAACCATACGCGACTGGAATAGGAAAGGGAGGTAATGACAGTGGCTTGGTTCAAGTGGCTCTGAGCACTATGGGACTTAACATCTATGGTCATCAGTCCCCTAGAACTACTACTTAAACCTAACTAACCTAAGGACATCACACAACACCCAGTCATCACGAGGCAGAGAAAATCCCTGACCCCGCTGGGAATCGAACCCGGGAACCCGGGCGTGGGAAGCGAGAACGCTACCGCACGACCACGAGCTGCGGACAATGACAGTGGCACACGAGGTGCCCACTGCCACACACCGTTGGTTGGCTTGCGGAGTATAAATGTAGATGTAGATGTAGAAGACGCAAATTATTTAATAATAGATTTCTAGTGAACCAAACAATGAGTCTGGAGATGATGTTTGGTTTGTGGGGCCCTCAACTGCTCGGTCATCAGCGCCCGTACAAACTAACAATTTTTACGCAATCCAATTTTTTTACGCAATCCAATCTAGCCACTGTCACGAATGATGGTGATGAAGATAACACAAACACCCAATCCCCGGGCAGAGAAAAGCTCCAACCCGGCCGGGAATCGAACCGGGACCTGTGATCCAGAGGTACCAACGCTAGACACTAGACCACGAGCTGCTGACAAACTATGAGTATAATGTAATATACCGTAACGAATTACCACTAAGCAGTAAGTATTGAAATGTATATGGAAAATCCAAAACCAAGGTTATCACGAAAGTTGTAAGTCTGCTGATAAGCAGGTGTGTGGCTTGACGATATACCAAACCACAGGCTATGAAGTACGTCTGAAAAAAAGTAGTGTTGTACATACGCAGTATATTAGAAAGACGCTCATTACAATCAGAACAATCAAAGGCGCGTACCTCTATATGTCGTGTAGCCCTTAAGAAAGGGAGGAGAAAGGATAGTATGACCTACGACAGAAATACCACCAGAACACGTATGCCAAGATATACCATACAATGTGTAATATGTAAGTTAGTACCTTTATGATTAGATGGTTAACTGAGTATGTGGATATCAAGCAATATATTAGAACACTGTGTCGGGTATTATCAAGGGATTAGAGATTCTGGTGTGTGATATGAATACACATATTGTCAACTAATAAAACTAGTAACCGTGTGAAAACGAACACACGTCACGTATCATGAAAACAATGTAAAGAGGGAAGAACTCACAACACTAACACCATAATGCCAGACAATGTAGTGTAGCAATAATCATGGTTACATGCCGAAGAATGAAGGTAGGCAAGTAAGTATGTTCAGGCAACGTTAACCTGCTTCACCCAGGACTTATGAAAAAACTAGGAAGCTCCAGAAACTAACGACAATTGTATTATTTTAAGAATAGTAATTCTATGATTGTAGTGTATTCCAGTAAAGTGACGTTACAAACCAAGTAATGAATATGTGTAAAGAAAAATTCCTGTACGTGTTGAACATCAGTAAAAACAACATCGTGTATCGTTACACGTTTATCGTACAAAATTGTTAGCAATAAGTACGAATATCACGAACTACAATTACATGTTCCTCAAGGAGTGGTGTCTCAGATGTACAGTACACATGGAAGAGTTGCACTCAGTACTGAGCCATAACCAAGAAACTACGTTGATGTATTTTAATATACTGGCAAACACAAATGTAAAGTAGAACCCTGTTTTAATTAACAATGACCAAAATGATCAGAAATTTAAAACTTCCAGTCGGTCGATCTACAGTCATTCATGGGAAACCAAGCCCCAGTATTTCGAGTAGATCAATCCTAAGAGGAAAAAGAAAGAACTTTTTGCACAAGCCATCGATCATGGTTATGGTACATAAAAACCTTACGTGAAAGAATGCTTAACGCACTGGCATGAAAAAACTAAGGGGAGAAAGCAGTGCATCCGTATCTAATTGAGAACATCATGTGTTACCAGGATACTTGTGTCCGAAATAATTAATGATAAACGGTTGCAATGTGGAACGGTTAAACCAGAAAATGAGAACCATGTCATCGCCACATAAAGTGCTAAAGACATCCTAATGTTGTCTATACGACAACTGCCAATTCGATAAAAGCTGTGGAAACCCAGGTGATGACTAACCTTTTTAAAAAGAATGGGGGAGCACACGACATGAAAGATGACGCTGTATTTGGGGTCACAGTTGAGAAGTGAAGGAGAGAAACAACGCAACCAACTAAAGGTATTGTGGAGTCGGTATGAGTGGTTCCATTACATCATGTCAAATAACGTCATGAAACTGATATAATCTGTTGAAAATCCTCAAAAAGTAGCATGCCTAACAATCTGAGTATCGTGTGGGAACACCGGTACCTCTGTTACATGTGCAGTACTATACCCATAGACGTACCATAGACGGTAAAGCCATACAAATCTAAAATTTACAAGATCAATTATTAGAATTGACCGTGGCTGTGTGCTAATGGTTAAAGTATCGGACTATTTTTCGTTTCTGAAAAGGTTTAAATTGAAAGGAAGCAGTAGCAAAACTAACGGGGATCGAACCAAGGCTCTATTAGTAATAAAATAACCTATAGTTATGTGAAAGGAAACGGTCGCCAGCCTAACTAGGCAAAGTCGTAACAAGTAATGGCAAGTTCATAAAGAAAGTAAACTATCTGTGATTACTTCAGGCTGAAGTACTATTTTTGCCTATAGGACACAAGGCGGTGGTACACTTTAGCAAGCAATATACCAGTGGTCGGGCATGAATAACACAGGAGGAATATTAAAAAGTTTCGGCAACAACTTACTATCTGTACATTAGAGTAGGAAACTAATCATCACCGTAGGTGAGTGATTACTAATGGTGGACGAAGACTAACTTGGACAAAAGGTTCTTTAATCAGCTGAATTATTGGAAAATAATGTCACTGAAATGGTTTTCAGGTAATTGCACTGAAGCGCCACAGAAACTGGTGTAGGCAAGCGTATTCCAATACAAAAATGTGTAAACAGGCAGAAACGGCGCTGCTGTCAGCAACGCCTGTATAAGACAAGTGTCCGGCGCAATTATTTGATCGGTTACTGCTGCTACAATGGCAGGTTATCAGTATTTAAGTGAGTGTGCAGTTGGAGTGATGTAGGACCCCTGATAAGTCTAGATACGCCTCTGACAAGTGACACATGTGTAAGTATACTGTCTGATCACTTGCATCCATTCATGTTCATTGTGCATTCCGACAGATTTGGGCAATTCGAGCAGGACAATGTGACACCTCGCACGTTCAGAATTGTTACAGATTAACTTCAGGCACTTTATCAGCTTGAGGGACGACGGGTAGTTAATCATTTGTTTGTTCGTCGTCTTACTCACGCGAGCCTGGCAACTAATTTTGTGGTCAGACCTAAAGCGAAGGGAAACACACTAACCTTAGTTTACAGTCTGAACGGCCACATTCTGGTCCAGTCCACTGAAAGAAAAATTTCTGTCCTATTTCTTTGCGGGATCAGGATTATGATTTTAAATAAAAGTAGGAATTTCCAATCAAATTTGTACTGCGTGAAGTTTCTTACATACAACACTAGGAAATTCACTGTTTTCAATTGAAAGCAAGTCTTTCTATTCTGGCAGCACATTTAGCGGTTCAGAGACGACCTCTACGGTATGTTCCTACCAGATTGTCTGTCGCCCTGACTGAAATTATTCAATGAAAGTTTGCAATAAATGTTGAAAGTTAATGCACGCCATAAAAGTGGAAATAAAGTTACCACTTGCCACGCGGAATTGTAATTCTTACAGACGGCACACTAGCAGTTACTCTGGAGAATTCTAAGCGATCCAGGACGGTGTATAGTCCTGGCGAGTTCACTGTCCGTTTTTACAGCAAAATACGCGAATCGTCACAGTTCGGCTCTGGGTGTTACAGAAGCTGAATGCGAAGTGAACTTTTCTACTGCCTCTCAGGCTGCATTTATATAGGTGCTGGAGCGGACGGCAGAGGAAACATCTGTTGTCTACAGCTATCTGCATACTGCAGCAGCCTCCGAACGACCACTTTCTAGGGCACATAAACTTAAATAATATACTTACAAATTACTTCAGAAACCTCTTAATTTTTATTTGTATTCAGTTAAGTTCTTTGAAATCACTGAAAAAGTTTCAGCTCGCTGGAATGAAAACTTTGCCTTTTAGAATTTTTATAGTGGAACTAAAGGTAGATCGTTACCTCTGAACCATATCTTTACTAGAACTTATGTCAAAGTTATAAATACTACAACTCTCAAATTTGGTATAGCTCTATCACTTGGTATTTTTTATTATCCACTTTAACCAAAATTCTGTATCATTAAAATTACAGGTACTTAAGCTACAACAATTGGGTACATTTTAGTTGCAAAATTGGTTTTTTACTTCATTACTCAAAAATTATAAGAGGTGGCTTAACGTAGTCTCTCAGTTATTATTTTTGTGGTGAACGGAAGCATAAAACAATAATTTCATGTTTCTAAGTCCATTATTTAGCGCCTCTGATTTTACCTAAACACATGGATTCCGGTGTTAATTTTTGTTATATGGTTTTGGAAACCTGCACCACTTATTAATGAGCTCTAACCGCACATTCTGACCAACTTCTGGCTTTCTAGTTTCATTATTTAGAGCCACTTACTTTTCTCTTAAAACGGCGTTTTTACGTAAACAGTTAAGTCTAGAACATAAAGACTTGGTATTTGGAACATTATAACACTAAAATATATTTTAACAAAGTTTTAAAGATGAATTTTGATTTTTAATTTCATACTTAATCGTGATGCAATATTAGCGCACTACGCGCACATGCGTTCAGATGACGTGACGCTACTAGCAGTGAACTGGGGTCCCGGCACACTCGCTCGACTCTGTCTCTCATACATGATAAAGCACTTGCTTTGCTTCAAGCTACATTATTGAAAAATAATGTCATTGAAATGGTTTTCAGGTAATTACTCTGAAGCGCCAGAGAAACTGGTATAGGCATGCATATTCAAATACGGATATATAAAAACTGGCCGAATACGGCACTGCGATCGTCAACGCCTATATAAGATAACAAGTGTACCTGAACTATTACCGTCGCTGTTGGTTTGATGCCGATTCTCATAACACCAACCTGTTCACAGTAACACACTCTCTGCCCTACTTTCCTATTCATAACGAATCCTACTTCCGTTACACCATTTTCTGCTGCTTTTAATATTACCGTATACTCATCTGACCAGAAATCTTTGTCTTCTTTCCATTTCACTTCACTGACCCTTACAATATCCAGATTGAGCCCTTGCATTTCCCTTTTCAGATTTTCCAGCTTCCCTACTACGTTCAAGCTTCTGACTTGTCACGCGCCGACTCGTATAACGTTATCCTTTCGTTGATTATTCAATCTTATTCTCATGATCACAACCCCCTTGGCCGTCCCGTCCCGGAGATCCGAATGGTGGACTATTCCGGAATATTTGGCAAAGGAGAGATCATCACTACACTTTTCTTTTCAGTTTCAAGCAACATGTGCAGGTTTGTATTTGTTTTCTAACTAAAGATGTTTTTGGCCTACTGAAGAGTTATCACAAACGTGTTACCCTAGATAGGATTTCTTATAATTGAATATCAACTAATGACGCATTGACAGAAAGTCGTGGACAGATTCTGAGACCAGCAATGATATTTGAGGAGCGCCGGAACAAGATGGCTGCCGAGTGAGATCACAGATATTTTCTTCGTCCGCTAAAAGAACTTATTTAAGAGGAAATAGTGTCAAATTTAAATTTTCTTTGTTTTGTATACTTGTTGTAGTGTCCGTTCTTGTCACACAACTGAATATTAGCGTCCCAGCAGCGCTTCGTCTTGAAAAAAACTTGTTCTTTAGCTGAAGTCCCGATAATTGCGACATAACCCGAATTTTGCGTGACATAAACACAAAAAATTCTATTCAAGTTTTCTTGATAGTGCAAATTCGTTTAAAAAAGACTGCTACTAGTTTCATCAGTGTCTATTGTCGCAACAAAAGTGTAATTAAACGTATTTAACTAAAACATTTCGTATTGTTTACTAGTTAGATAGGCGCGATATAGGCCTAAATTTTCCGAGTTATAAATGTTTAAAAACCTGACCAAACACGCCTGATAACGTCAATTCTCTAAAAGCAAAGTAATTACAAATCCATTCTTCTGTCATTGTATCTCTAAATCAGTACGAAAAAAAACAGCCACTGCACATAAGACCTATGTGTCGTTTGTTTGTTTACACACAGCCAATCTCGTGTCCTTGACAAATTCAAAACATTCTTTAAACTTAATTATTCTTTCGAAACTGACCATGAGTGAGAAATGTGGGAGCTGTTATAGGGTAGTGAGTAGAAGGATTTGTTGCCAATCTTGTAGTAAATATTTTCACTGGGGGGGGGGGGGGATGCAGTGGGGAAAATGTTGGGAGAACAGAAGAGGCTCTTTCCTGGAACTGCAGAGTATGCAGTAGGAACATTTTGATTGGGGAACAGGAAAGGAAAATCTGTGCCCTTCAGGCACAGTTGGAGGAAGCAAGGAAGGAACTCGTAAGGATCAAGGGAGATAGGTGGGAGGAGGGTGGTTGGGAACTGGCAGCTGGTAGGAGGATTGGAAGAAAGAGAACGCTATCTGGCAGTTTTATCATCAACACAAAAAACAGGTATCTACCACTGCCAGAGTTAAGTCGAGAAGAGCCTTAGGAATGTACATAGTGTTAGGAAGAAGAAAGTGCTGCTGCTAGGTTGTAGCCATGGGCGAGGGGAAGCCCTCGGTTACAAGAAAGTTTAGGGGCAGCGTACCAGGCCACCAGTATCTTCAAGCTAAATGCAGGGTTAAGTCATGTGATAGAAGACCTAGGGTCTTTATGTAAGGACTTAAAAAAAGAGGACCATGTAGTGATAGTGGGTGAGGTGGGAAGCAGTTGGGATAGGGATGGGGCATATGACATAGGTGGTGACATGGACAAGATAGCTTCCCTGACTCAAGGCACCAACGTACACTTTGTTGAGCTGTTCCAGCGTCATGATCGACCACACCTTGATGGAGCTGTGAGGCGAATCAATGTTGGGTTAGGGATGGCTCTGAGGACAGCTTTGCTCATGTTTCTCTGGTGACTGTCGGTACTATCAACAGATGGGGTTTCTCTAGGCATGGCCTACACCTAAACAGTATTGGGAAGGGAAGATTGGTACAGCTGATTCATGAAAGTATAGGGGATGGATCTTGGACCACACATGGTCAAATACCTGTGTCATAGGTAGGAAAAGTAGGTCTTTTCTAGGATAAATCTAGACAAAAGGTTCCCTGCCTAAAGACTATCTCCAGCAATTTAAAAAATACTGAAACAATCACTTACAAGACAGATTTTAACACCTCAGACATCACATATACCAGGTGTCACAAAGAAAAACAAACCACTGTAAAGAGTAACATTGAGCATTTCACAGACTTAACAATCCTCCATTAAACATGCAATCAATAAAAAAATTCAACTATTAGAAGTTGAGCTCCAATCTTTGAACTGCACAGTAGTTTGTATTACTGAGCGCTGGTGTAGAGACACAGAAATCCAACATGTAGTATTATCATTGTATGAAATGGCAAACTCTTACTGCAGAACTACTTCAAGGAGTGGAGGATCATGCATTTATATCAGAAAGTTCTAGATAAAGTCTCAGGTACAAAGGAGACATTAATATCAATACTAACATAATAAATGAATCCAGCAGCACCTTCATAGACATACTTCAAAGTTTTGGCATGTCCCTATTGGTCATTAGTGCAACAAGGGTTACCACAACGTCTTCATCAGTAATTGACCATGTGGCAACAAATATGGACAGGGAATTTATGTGATGTAGCTGTAAAAGATCTCGGATTGTCAGACCATCTCTGTCAAATAACAGCAGAAAAGTAAGGCATCGAATCATTCCCTAAACTACGAGCCTACAAACGACATCTATCAGAAATCAAAATAAAAGATTTTTCAAAAAAAAAAAAACTAGAAAAACAAAGCTGGGATGAAGTGTATATGGATACCAATGTGAATATGAAATTCCCTAAATTCTCCACATTGTTTAAGTTGAACTTTGAAAAGGCACTTACAAAAGTATGCATGTCTGTATCAACATCTCACAAAGACAGATGGATAACAGTAGGTATTAAGAACTCCTCCCAAACATTTAAACACTTTAGTTCCATGAAAAAGATTCACAATGATTCAGAATTCTTAAATTTCTATGACAGATACAAAAAGATCTATAAGAAGGTGCTGATTGCTGCAAAAAAGTCATTTAATTTCAAAATAATGTATAATGCAGATAATAAAAGCAAAGAGTCTGGGATGTTATAAAAAAGGAAGCGGGGAGAGGCAAACAAATGCAGAATAACATACTGATAAGGGAGGGGGATAAAGTAATAAATAATCCACAGCACTTAGCAAACTGTGTAAACGAGCATTTTTCGAGTATTGCAAAGAAGTTACAGAAAAAATTCCCCCAAACAAATATAACACCTGTAAATAATGTTGCACTAATTACAATGATGTTACTTCCAACCACAGAGAATGAAAACAGTAAAGCAATTCAAAAAATTAAAAAATAAAAACTCAGTAGTCTTAGATGAAGTACCAATGTGTGTACTGAAACAATGCATAGGGATTATACAAGGTCCATTAACAAATATAATAAATGAATCCCTCACATCAGGGAGATTTCCAGAGCAGTTAAAACAGGCAAAGTTGTAGCTTTACTTAAGAGAGGTAATGCAGAAGACATAGAAAACTACCAGCCCATTTCCCTGCTGTCAGCATTCTCAAAAATAATAAAATCAATTATGAAAGACAGCTTAATGAATTACCTGAATAAATACAATTTGGTTTTTGAAGTAGAAAAAATATGGAGTCAGCCATAGTAGAATTCACAAAAGTTGTACTTGATGCTCTTGATAAAGATGACTGTGTCACAGGCATATTGTTGGATCTTTCTAAGGCGTCTGATACAGCCAACCACAAGATTCTATTAAATAAATTAGAAGCATTAGGAATAAGAGGGGTGGCTAACGACTGGTTTCGATCATCCCTCACAGCTGGGTACAAAGAGTAGAGATAACACATACTTCAAATAGATCCAAACATTTAGTAAAACACTTACAAGAACCAAAATACATTAATATGGAGGTTTCACAAGGTAGCATATTAGGACCAATACTGTTCCTGATATACGTCAATGACTTTACCACTAGTGTTACTCATGGTGAAAAAATTCTCCTCACTGATGACAGAAATATTGCAGTCACTGAGAAAACAAGAGAACTCCTTGCTGAGAAAGCAAATGAAACTCTCAAGGAAGTTTATGATTGGTCAATAAGTAATAAAGTGACATTGGACATAAAGAAAACTAATGCCACGAATTTCAGTGTGAAGAGGAAAAATGACAATGTTAAATTAATTTTACATGGCACCTCTATAGACTGTGTAACAAATGCAAAATTTCTAGGAATGAATATTGATTTTCAATTGAAGTGGTGTGAAGTGGTGTCATCAGCATGTTATGCCCTTAGAATCCTATCATCAGTGTGTAACCATCAGTGTCTTTTAGTTACATATTATTCATATGGACACTCAGTTCTTAGCTATGGAATTCTATTTTGGAGAACAAATGCACACAATATGAACACAATTATCAAACTCCAGAAAAGATCCATAAGAATAATAACCAAAAATACTATTCAAGCTCATTGTAAAGATCTGTTCAGAACACTGGGGATTTTAACAGCTCCATGTGAATACACTTTCCAGCCAGGTGTACACATCAAAAATAAACGTAAAACTCAAAACAGCATGTTATACGAAGGAATAAAACTGTACAATAAATTACCAAAAGAGATTAAAGAAATTGACAAAATACACCTATTTAAAAAAGGCAAGTAAAAAGTACCTGTTAATGAATACATTTTGTACATTGAAGGATTACTTAGCTAAAACAGAGTAGAGGTTTGATATAAAATGTTATACAAATAAATAATAATAATAATAATAATGATTATGAAATATCCAACACTCCACATAACACTTTCACTTTATGTTTTTTCCCTTCTTTTTTTTGCTTTCTAGAAATACTTAACCCCAAGCTATGCATAGCACAAAACTAACACCTCTTCCTCTTTCTGAGCTCAACATCTCACTCATTGTGGGAAGTTGTGGTACAGAAAATAGCGCAGAGATCACCAGTTTGTGCGTGTGTGTGTGTGTGTGTGTGTGTGTGTGTGTGTGTGTGTGTGTAGTGAGTGAAGTGTTATGAAACAATGTGTTTACAGTGTGTGCAGTGACTGATAGTGAGATATGAGTGAACAATGTGGCATTACATTATTAAATAAGTTATTTGTAAAAAAAGTATTGTATACCAGGAGTAAATCTAACTAGAAGTCTGTAAATATATGTGTATACGAAGTATCTTATTCTAAATTGGTCTAAATTTGTAAATACTTTGACATGTCCTATATCTTTGTAAAAAGAGATCCACAGATGAATAAAGGTACTACTTCTACGATGTTCTGTGGACACACGTTATGTGTCTTTGATGCAGTGGTTTCCATTGTCTTCTGTATCCTCATGCCGTTCATTATTGCTGATTCTTTCGCCTTTGGGGGCAGTTTCCCACCCCAAGGATAAGAGAGTGCCCTGCCCTGAACCTCTGACCCCTCCTCCGCCCTCTTTGACAAGGCCTTTGGCAGAATGAGGGTAACTTCTTATGCTGGAAGTCTTCGGCCGCCATTGTTGATTATTAATCAAAATTTAAGCGGTGGCGGGTTTCGAACCCGGGACCGAGAAAGCTACCCCTAGACCACGCCAGATATAAGAACAAAAATTGCACTTCTTTTGTGTTGTTATTATAATACATACTACAAAACTGGCGTGGGGACCGAGATACTATTCTTCAAATTGAGTCAAATCAAAACTAATAATTTTAGTTCGTTCAAACGTTTGGTTCCTAAGGGACCAAACTCCTGAGGTCATCGGTTCCTAGACTTATATAAACTACTTAACACACACCCATGCCCGTGACATGGCGCCTCAAACCGCGCAGGCAATCTGTGCGGCGTCACTATGGGAGACACTTTTTTATATATATATATATATATATATATATATATATATATATATATATATATATATGAAAATATAAATTTTATTACAAAACTATTCCTATTGGTGGCCCATCAAGTGTATTAGTCAGTACTGCTTTGATGGGGTACAGTTTTGTGGTAATAATATCTCTTTGAAATCGTACTTTGATGAAACTTCAACTCGCTTTTGACGGAAAAACAGTGAAGTACTTCAAAAACAAGGCTCACAGAATAATTATGAAATTTACTGCTTCACGAAAGTTATTAAGTGTTGTTATAGAAAACAATCACTTTTCAGTTCATTCAAATAGGATAATCGTAAATACTGCATAATTTGAAAAGTACCCTGCGTAAGTAAATTACTGGAGATATTATGGATTTGTCCCAGTGGAGGTTCGAGTCCTCCCTCGGGCATGGGTGTGTGTGTTTGTCCTTAGGATAATTTAGGTTAAGTAGTGTGTATGCTTAGGGACTGATGACCTTTGCAGTTAAGTCCCATAAGATTTCACACACATTTGAACATTTGGACATATTATTGATCTTCGACATAAGTTTAAATGGTTCAAATGGCTCTGAGCACTATGGGACTTAACATCTGAGGTCATCAGTCCCCTAGAACTTAGAACTACTTAAACCTAACAAACCTAAGGACATCACACACATCCATGCCCGAGGCAGGATTCGAACCTGCGACCGCAGCGGTCTCGCAGTTCCAGACTGTAGCGCCTAGAACCGCTCGGCCACCCCGGCCGGCATAAGTTTAAACAAAATAACATTATTATCTGGCGAAATAACGAAATGACTGCTCCTTGCAATTATACAGTACTCATCTAATTATTTGAGACGAAACTGGTGGTTGCGGCGCGTTCCTGGGCTACTCAAAAAGGCGGAAAAAGTGTCCATGGCTCTTTCTGTGCAGTAAGCTCTGAAAATTCATTCTTAGCGTCGGATTTTCGTGGTACGGAACTACCGAAAATAATAATCCAAATTGTTTCCACATCCGACGCTATGTTATATAATTTTGCTTCTCTTCTTGCCTCGTTCAGCATACAGGATGCGAACACCAACCAACTCTTGCCACATAGGAATCTTGCAGTTGGTCTCACATTTCTATTCCCGCCATGGGGGTTTCGTAGCGGAGGCATTTCCCTTCAGGTTTTACATAATTGCAATCCTAGTTGCCCTATGCATGGCGTAATTTTACAAGTGTAGTTTTCACTTTTGCAGAACATTATTTTTAAAATTACACACATGGATTAATTAGAGTGTCATAGATAATGAATGAAACATTTTCATACAGGTTACATCAAAGGGCTTGGTGATAAAAGGGTCAGATTAAATAAAAGCAGGCAAAGAAAATAGATAAGTACACGTAATATCGATAATAGTGTTACATGGTCTTTTAAGGTGTGGTTGGTACTTTCTCCAGGAAGTTTAGGTATAACCAGTGGACGGTGAACGTTTTACCTGACTCGTTCCAGTCCTTTTCTGGTGTTTGGTGAATACCTGTGTCAGATCGTGCTTGCATCTGTGGCGTGGGACGTCCGCCACACTTTGTAACTCACATCAGTAATGCCCTTTGGCGGTCCGTTCTGGTTTCCGATGTGAACATCCGATGACGCACTGTGCTTATCGTCGGCTAAACTCAACAAAACGCTTCAAAGGTCAGGATGTCATCATGTGAATAATTAAATAAATTAATACTTGCCGTGTTATTAGGAGAGAGCAACAGTGCGAACATTAGTTTGACGAAAGGACAATGTTTAATGCTACATGTGCACTGATAAGCCAAAGCTGCCCACATTTCTGCTCTCTGTCAGACATTTTATCTTTTTGTGTGGACTGTCAACGAATTTTATAGCTGCACATTTTACCCCTTTCTGTGCCAAAGTTAGATTTATTAAACAGTAATGCAGATCTTTGGATGCCGTCAGGTGGGGTTGCGGGCACGTGACGCGGCGACAAAAATACACTACTGGCCATTAAAATTGCTACACCACGAAGATGACGTGCTACAGATGCGAAATTTAACCGACAGGAAGACATTCACACAAGGCCGTTGGCGACACATACAAAGTGCTGACATGAGAAAAGTTTCCAACCGATTTCTCATACACGAACAGCAGTTGACCGTCGTTGCCTGGTGAAGTTGTGATGCCTCGTGTAAGGAGGAGAAATGCGTACCGTCACGTTTCCGACTTTGATAAAGGTGGATTGTAGCCTATCACACTTGCAGTTTATCGTATCGCGACATTGCTGCTCGAATTGGTCGACATCCAATGACTGTTAGCAGAATATGGAATCGGTGGATTCAGGAGGGTAATACGGAACGCCGTGGTGGATCCCAACGGCCTCGTATCACTAGCACTCGAGGTGACAGGCATCTTATCCGCATGGCTGTAACGGATCGTGCAGCCACGTCTCGATCCCTGAGTCAACAGACGGGGACGTTTGCAAGACAACAACCATCTGCACGAACAGTTCGACGACGTTTGCAGCAGCATGGACTACCAACTCGGAGACCATGGCTGCGGTTACCCATGACGCTGCATCACAGACAGGAGCGCCTGCGATGGTGTACTCAACGACGAACCTGGGTGCACGAATGGCAAAACGTCGTTTTTTCGGATGAATCCATGTTCTTTTTACAGCATCATGATGGTCGCATCCGTGTCTGGCGACATCGCGGTGAACGCACGTTGGAAGCGCGTGTTCGTCATCGCCATACTGGCGTATCACCCGGCGTGATGGTATGGGGTGCTATTGGTTACACGTCTCGGTCACCTCTTGTTCGCATTGACGGCACTTTGAACAGTGGATATTACATTTCAGATGTGTTACGACCCGTTGCTCTACCCTTCATTCGATCCCTGCGAAACCCTACATTTCAGCAGGATAATGCACGACCGCATGTTGCAGGTCCTATACAGGCCTTTTTGGATACAGAAAATGTTCGACTGCTGCCCTGGCCAGCACATTCTCCAGATCTCTCACCAACTGGAAACGTCTGGTCAATGGTGGCCGAGCAACTGGGTCGTCACAATACGCCAGTCACTACTGTTGATGAACTGTGGTATCGTGTTGAAGCTGCATGAGCAGCTGTACCTGTACACGCCATCCAAGCTCTGTTTGACTCAATGCCCAGGCGCATCATGGCCGTTATTACGGCCAGAGGTGGTTGTTCTGTTTACTGATTTCACAAGATCTATGCACCCAAATTGTGTGAAAATGTAATCACATATCAGTTCTAGTATATTTGTCCAATGAGTACCCGTTTGTCATCTGCATTTCGTATTGGTGTGGCAATTTTAATGACCAGTAGTGTATTTAAGAGGTGCAGACACAAATGGGGAATCACCCTAGCGAAGATATGTGTTGCAAATGGGAAAATCCATTGAGATAAGAAACTTTGACAAAGGGCAGATTATCATCACGCAGAGCCTATGAACTAATATCTCGTAAACGGCGAACCTGATCGAATGTTCGCGTGCTGCTATAGTGAGCATCGTAGAAAGAGGTAGGAGGACAGTGAAACTACCACTAGGAGCTGAATGATTGGACGTCCGCGTCTCTTCACAGAATGTGGGGTTAGGAGGCTTGTGTGCTCTGTAAAGTAGAATAGCTGGTGATCTGTGGCACCTCTGCCTAAAGAGCTCAATGCTGGAACTCGCACAAGTAGCAGACAGTTCATAGTACATATTTGACAGTGGAGCTGCACAGCAGACCACCCCTACGTGTTCACATGTTCATCCAACGACATCGCCAATTACGATTGCAGTGGGCACGGGACCATCGGGTATCGATGGGTTAATCACTTTTTTAATACACTGGGTCGATGGTCGTGTCCGCAAAGTCCGTCATCGCGGTGAACGGCGATGAACGGCGAGTCGAAGCCTGCAGGGCGCCACGGGCACAGGCTGGTGGGAGCAGCATTATGCTGTTGAAGACATTCTTTAGCGCTTGCTTGGGACCTGTGGTAGTAACCGAAGACACGGCGACCGCCGCGAAGCACCTGCATCCCTCCCATGACTGGTGTCTTCCCCGACGGCGACGTCGTCTTTCAGCAGTAAACGTCCGAGTCTCAGAGCCAGAACAGTACTTCACTGTTTTGAGGAGCATTGTAGTAAACTCACGTTGATAGCTTGCCCCCCCCCCCCCAAATTCCCCTAATGTAAATTCTATGGAATCCACCTGGGTCACTTTCAGCTTCCATCACCGCTTACTCAAATCAGCGCACCGTTATTTACGCGAATTACATGGCCTGTGCGTAGACATCTAGTGCAACATTGCTCCAACAACCTACCAACAAACTGTCGGATCCCTGACACGTAGAATCAGTGATGTACTTTCTTCCAAAGACGAACAAACTATTAAGTAGGTGATCGTAATGTTTTGGCTCATCATTGTATCTGCTATTGGCCAATATCGGCTCTTATGCCATTATCAAGCAGCAACCGATATGCATACCTGCCTGCCACCTAGCTTTTCGCCAGCTTACCCAAGAAAAAGACAAAAAATATTGTTAACGTAAAGTTTATTTCAGTCAGTGCTCTCATACATTGTTTAATGGCTGTACGAGTTTCACTGGCTATACACTATCAATATCCCTATATAAAATAAGAAGTGGGAAGTATCTTCATGTTCCCTCCTCCTATGTCCTCTTCTTCATCAGTTCTATCATATCTTCCTGTGCGCTTTTGATTATTTCTTCGTTCGTTAAAGTTTGGTCATAAGCAGTTGCTCGTCCAACATTTTACTCAGTAGCAGTGACTTTCTCTGTAGAACTTCAGCTCAATTTATCTTTAATTTCCAGTTTCTGCTTGAGGTCTAACATAACGTGGCTCCTTTTAGAGTGCATTATACTGAACCGTGAAGAAAGCCACAATTTCAAATATGTATTGCATTGTTCAGCATTATAATTAACCAACAACATTATCGCACTTCAGAATTCATTATTGTATGCTTCATTTCTGCCTGAGCGATTAGAGGCTGGATCTGAGCCGAATTAACGAGAGACCAGAATATTGAGAACCGTGTTAGCGAGAGTTTGGTGCATATATATTAATGAATGAACTTTGTTGTCGCCAATCCATCTGATTTTGAGAGTAACAGGCGTATTCACAGCACTAGAAAGATCTTCATTACTGTTTAATACATCTAACTTTGGCATAGAAAGGCGTGAAATGTGCAGCTATAAAATTCTTTGACAATCCATCAAAAAAAAAAAAAAAAAGAAGAAAAAATCTGACAAAGAGCAGAACTGTTTGCAGGTTTAGATTAAGAATTTTTCTGCTTGATAACTCCTTCTATACTATAGAGGAATTCTTGAATAGAAACAATTAATCATTTGTACAGAAAAAATCCTGTAAATGTCAAATACGTAGCTATCCAAATATTTTTTTTCATTTTTACGTGAGCTGCTTTCTTTCAGTCGAAATGTTCCACATCATAGCTTTTATAGTGAAATAATCTATGGAACGCGTCGCTAATTAAGTGGAAATCAACAAATGTGGCAGCTATCTAATACAAAGTTCTCTCATAGTTAAATATATATTTAAAATATGCGATATGCTTCCTTTTTGCTCGTCTATGGTGTCCGCTGGTTCATGCCACTTTAACTGCTGATCGTGCTACACCACACTGCCTTAATTCCTCGATGTTTTCCTGTGGGGCTGCAGTTTTACGTCGTTTTGACGCAGCTCATCACTAAGAAAAGTACACCCTCGTTTGAATTAAATCACCTACTTCTTAACTGTTGGAAATAAAGGAGCGGATTCCGTATACCTTCACCAAAGTGGAAACAAGAAGTCAACAACAGTTAATTTTATGACTGAATGCTATTCCAATTTAGTCATTTAACTAAAACAGACGTACCACTACTACCTCAAAACACTGTATGGGCAAAAGAGTTCTACAGCTCGAGTTCATTTTTGCGTTACGTCTAATGTGTTCTAAACAAGAAATATTAACTTACCTTGGTTCTGAGTAAAGAGGAAGATGTATATATTTGCGCTAATACGGAAAAATAGTCTTAACGGTGAATTTAAACTGTATTCATACGCCTTTGGAGAAGACGTAGTTTGGTCACTGTGCTGACTGGTGTGTGTCTTTAATCCGCCAAAAAGGATTACTTCGATGCGATTTAAAGCATGAGTTGAAATTTTATTTTTGAAACATCACTACGGTTTGAACCACGGAGGCCATTTCCAAATGATTATATGGATAAATATACTTTACAATGGCAAGGAAATAAGATAAAATTGGAATAAGTTATATAATATAACAAACTTTATCAAAACAAGACAGCATATTAAAATAAAAGAACGTTGCATAAATAGGGGACGGGCAGTTTACAGGGAATGCTTGTAAAGGTTAGACAAAGTAGACAGGAGGAAGCAAATGTTAATAACGACGTACGTGGAGTGCCTTAAAAGTAAAACAAAACGCAGAAGTATGTAGCATTTAAAATATTTACAGAGACATACAAGAGAAAGAATCATAAAACCAATTACTATAACACGAAAAAAGTAAAGACAATAGACGATGCTCAGAGCACCTGGGCGGAAGAGATGTTGTAACAACAACGACTCTGTACTATTGTACATATAAGTAATTCTTTTCACCCGATTTTACGATAAACTTATGTAATTGATATTCAGATTTCATTTCCTTTTGTTTCATGCCATTATGTTAAGAAAACTGTAAATAAGTTTCAATGTGAATATTAATGTTTATGTCAAATGTCAAGTAATATTGTAATAGAACTGAAATGTAACAAATGTTGAAACTGTTGTAAGATGTTTAAAATTGTAACTGTGCGTCTGGTCCATACGTAGGCAATGTGTTAGGACATGTAGAATGCAAAACCTCGGGTGAATACCCGGTCTGTCAGGGAGCGGTAAAAGGTGGATGGCAGGCGAGCGCGGGAAAATGCGCGCGGGCACTGCACGGCATAACGGGCACAGTAGTAGATGGAGTCTGGCACTGCTTTGAGCAACACCTTCTGGAGCGAGGAGGCTCTTCTGGAAGACATAGCTTCACTGAGCCTCGGGTATACCGTTCCAACGCCCACACAGCATGGCAAAATTCCATAGGCACTAAATGGAAAAGTATTGCTACGCTAAGAAGAATTAAAGTGCCGATACGTCAAGAGCCATAGCTGTGGTTGTATGTGTGCTCTGTGCCTCGCCATCTTGCCGCCCGCCGCATCGATACTAGCAGGTTGAAACTTTTAGTACTGTATTCGTATGGATAAGAGAGTAAACTGTGTTTGTTTGGTGCAATAGTAACCTAAATTTTACCAGAACTTTTCCGTCATTTAATTATCCTCACGACTAACCTAGACAGGGTCCTTTCCAAACGTTGTGCAACCCGAGTGTCCCGAAATGAAAATTAAAAATTGTGTTAATAATAATTATTCGCAGAACTAGCTATATTAGAATGGTGTTTAAAAAATGTTTTGTTAATGAACCAGTAAATGAATAGCGAAGGTCTAACGAAGTCGAAAGATAACTTTAGTATTGATACAGTAATGAAGTTTATTATTTCGAGACAGATCTGAAGGCGTTTAAATGAGCAGTAAATAAGATTAAAAGAGTGGTAACTTATATACTGGAAATCTTGAATGAATAATAAATTCAATAATCTTTTTTTTTAATACAGTGATCATAACAGTTTCAAGGTCCCCCCTCCCCCCTCATTCATTTGAATTCTGAAGTGTTCTAAATTGCTTTGACCAGCAAAGGTTAAAGTCAATGTAAAAGTCAAAATTTATCAATGTTTTATCTTTATCAAAATTGAAATTTTGTGTGTGGCATGAAAGTACAATTTCTAGGGTAACCTATGCCCGATTTTAATGAGATTAATAGATAGTATAAAGTTTTGTAGTAAACATTATACTGTAGTGTTATGTATTACGTGAAACTATCAGTTCAATAGATTTTCTGGTTCTAAAATTCTACTATATCATGCAGTGTTACAACTTGTTGTTTTGCATGAATATATACCCACTTGTACAGGGAAGAAACTCAGTTAATGCCTAATTAGGCTGGCGACCGTATTATTGTTACATTGGTAGCATCTTCTGGTTTGCTTTTGATCCATCCTGATGTGTGATTGCATTTCGAACTGACTTGACGGATCATTGTTATTACAGAGTAGATATAAGTCTGATTTGCCACCATTCAGGTGCACGCGGTCGATTTCTATGCGAAAATCCTTTCTTATAAGGTGAATCCCGCTCACTTACCATAGCACAGGCTTTAACGAGTACTGTGTCAGGGATTACAATGTCAGGACTTAAAAGCCAGCTACGGTATATGAGCGGTATCAGCAAATGGATCTCTGTCCGCAAGTAAGATGTTTATGTGACATGAATCCTGATGTACTGAGCGTGACCTATTAACAATACGTGAGATGTACATATTGTGGAACGATAAGTAACAGCGCTAGATTCATTTACATTGTCAGATATTGAGCACATTCTGAAGAGCATCAAGAACAATTTTTTATTTTCTGTTCATTAGGAATATTGTTCGTATTATAATGCATGTGGCTGTAATTTCTTATTCTTTGCAGGAATCCATATGGGTTCTATTTTTTTGAAAATTCGTGATTAATACCCGCATTGTACACCCTTTTAGAGGTTTCCAGTTCACTCAAGATTTATTGTTGCACCAGTGCATTTGAAGTACATGAAACGATTACTAGTACAGATCCGTAGCACAAGCGATTTTGAGGTACCATTTAACGATCCGTGCTGAAACACAAGTGCGGCAATGCACGCACTGACTCTGGCATCCAGTCGATCGTATAGTTGGCGAATACTATCCTGGGATACGTTACAAAACGCCTGCTCGACACACTGATTGATAATTTGTTGCGCGCCTCACTTCTCATCCAATCACATCCCACACGTGCTCGATTGTACACGAGTCCGCCTAGACTGTGCTGGACAGGGAAGTTGCTTCACGCCTTACAAAGCACGTTGAGATCCACGGGCAGTGTGTGACTGAGCATTATCCTATTGAAACAACACATCACCTCCTTGTTGCAAGAACTGCAAAAGGACGGATCTAACAACGTTCTGCACCTTCCGTGAGCAGTTTAGCATCTCATCCAGAAACATTAAAGGTGAACGAGAGTTGTAGCTTATCGCAGTGGGGCGAGTGGGTCTTGGTCGAATGTACTCTACGAGACAGCGCTTGCCAGATGTGCATCGTATGCCACAACTGCTATCAATTACCAGCAGGCAGAATCTGCTTTCATCGCTGAAGACCATGGCGCGCCAATCCCTCTTCCACGTCACCACTAGAGCCGTGCTGCACGTCGATGCCGTGATGTGAGTGGAAGACGGGCTACAGGTGTGCTTGCCCATAGTCCCACTGCTAATAACCGGTTCGCAACAGTTGACATGTCTGAGATCACAAGCCCTCTTATCTGTGCTGTGGTAGCTGCACGATCTGCCACTGCTTCCCGTACAATACGACGATCTTGGTCGGCCGCCTCTATGCTGGGTGGACGTGCAGATCCTTGTCTACGGGTGTGATACCAACATCGTACAAAACTGACGCAGCACTTCCATCTTGTGTGTCATCTCTCCGAAAGCATTATCTCACCACTCGGAACGCACAATTTGACCCTTTCAAACGCACTCAGTTGGCTGTAGGAAGCAGGAATGCATCTCCGTGGGATGGTTGCTACTTGCTTCACACGTCTGCACCATACTGATCCTTCTGGCTATGAGCATTCTGTATTAAAGGGTAGAAACAAATGGCACTCTGGTAGCTATGCCACTACGCTATCTGCTGGCGGACGATGTTGGAGGCGTCTATTATTCCCCAGATGGCATGTGTCGTCATGGCATCAAAATCTACATCGTCCTTCCAGGTTACCAAGTTTTTTTTTTTCAGTAGAGTATATTTGATAACATTGTTTGAGATGCCAAGGCAGTTTTATCTTCTGCATTTTTTCTCCATTTTTCTGTATGTTCTTTTTATCTGGCGTTAAAATAGAACCCATATGGATTCCTGCAAAGAATAGGAAATTACAGCCACGTGCATTATAATACTAACAATATTCCTAATGAACAGAAAATAAAAAAAATACTATTCTTGATGCTCTTCAGAATGCGCTCAATATCTGACAATGTAAATGAATCTAGCGCTGTTACTTATCGTTCCACAATATGTACATCTCACATATTGTTAATAGGTCACGCTCAGTACCTCAGGATTGATGTCGCATAAACATCTTACTTGCGGACAGAGATGCATTTACTGATACCGCTCATTTACCGTATCTGGCTTTTAAGTCCTGACATCTCTTCCGCGCAGATGCTCTGAGCATCGTCTGTTGTCTATACTTTTTTCGTGTTATAGTAATTGGTTTTATGATTCTTTATCTTATATGTCCCTGTAAATATTTTAAATGCTACATACTTCTGCGTTTTATTTTACTTTTGAGGTACTCTACGTACGTCGTTATTAATATTTGGCCTAGATAAAAGAAACCTCGCAGATAGTACACTGAATTTTACACAGGGTATTAGAAAAAAGTCTTCTATGTTTTGAGAGGTGGGAATATGGACCAGAACAAGAAATAAGTCTGGTAAACATGGGTTCTAAAATGCATACATTGAGTTTGAGAAGTTTTTTTATCTCGTCTACTGTGAAACACGTACTTTCTACTGCATGCTCTTTACTACCACAGACAACCTGTTTGGTAGCGTGTAAGATCATATTAGTCAATCGGCAATAAGTCCTGCGATACATTAATTGAAAATCGGCAGTGATATCTTCAACTGCCTGTAGATGTTCATCAGACCACACACGTTGCTTATGAAAATTGACAATCCCACCTCGCGTGCAACCAACCTGGTCTTCGAAGTGTCTTTACTGCCAAAAGTGGATCTTAGCAACAGTCACTGCCAGTACCGAAGGCTGGCAGGCTAATCTTGTAACCGAAGGTTTTGGACATGCTGTAGATGGTGCAGGTATAGCAACTGTTTATGCAGGATCGCCCAGACTATAGGAAACCTAACCACAATATATGCTGAAATTCTACGTGCACTACTTTCAGGATCTTCGCCCACTCGTAAAATTTGATCCTCCACAACAGGAGTACTGATGATGTGTGCTAGGTGTGCCACGATCCGCCCTTGGAGCTACAGAGCCACAGTCTCTTAGTGGCTGGAAAATGCAGCTAAATAATTCTGCAGACAATACTCTGCGTTCTGGCTATTTATCAGCGTACAAAATGGTTCAAATGGCTCTGAGCACATTGGGACTTAACTTCTGAGGTCATCAGTCCTCTAGAACTTAGAACTACTTAAACCTAACTAACCTAAGGACATCACACACATACATGCCCGAGGTAGGCTTCGAACCTGCGAGCGTAGCGGTCGCGCGGTTCCAAACTGTAGCGACCACCCCGGCCGGGTTATCAGCGTACAGGACACAGGCTTGTCGGTTGCTTTCATTTGCCACAACATAACAGAAAATCATGTATGCCATTTCCCGCACTTCCATTACGCTGGAAAGTGCAAAGATAAAACTACAAAGTAAAAGCGTTTCACCAACATGTCATATACAGATTGCTTCCATTAGAACTATTGCATGCGCTGCACTTACATAGAAATGTGAATACTTTTTTTTTTTTTTTTTTTTTTTTTTAAGTCATCAGTATTCTGACTGGTTTGACGCGGCCCGCCACAAGTTCCTATCCCATGCCAACCCTTTCGGTTCAGAGTAGCTATTGCACCCCATGTCCTCAATTATTTGCAGGATGTATTGCAGTCTCCGTCTTCCTATGCAGTTTTTGCCGTCTACAGCTCCCCTAGTACTATCGAAACTATTTTCTGGCGTCTTAGCAGATGTCCTATCATCCTGTACCTTCTTCTTGCCAGTGTTTTCCGTACGTTTCTTTCCTCCAAGATTCTACGGAGAAGCTCCTCTTATCAGGCCATCTATTTTTCAATATTATTCTGTAGTGTCCCATCTCAAATGCTTCTGTTCCGGTTTTCCCACAGCCCATGTCTCCGTGCCATACAATACTGTGCTCCGAATGTACATTCTCAGAAATTTCTTCCTCAAATTAAGACCTATGTTTGACATTAGTAGACTTCTCTTCGCCAAGAATGCCCTTCATGCCTGCGCTAGTCTGTTTTTGATGCCCTCCTTGCTCTGTCCGTCATTGCTTATTTTGCTGCTTAGCTAGTAGAATTCTATAACTTCATCTACTTCATGACCATCAGTCCTGATGTTAAGCTTCTCTTGTTCCCATTTCTTATTACTTTCGTCTTCATTCGATTTGCTCTCAATCCATATTCTCTACTCATTACACTGTTCATTGCATTCATCAGATCATGTAAATCTTCTTCGCTTTCACTCAGTGAATCGTGTCATTGATATCCTTTCACCTTGAATTTTAATTTCACTTTCGAACCTTTCTTTTATTTCCCTCATTGGTTCTTCGATGAACAGACTGAGCAGTAGGGGTAAAAGACTACATCCCTGTCTTACATCCCTTTTAATCCGAGCACTTGGTTCTCGGTCGTCCACTCTTATCATTCCCTCTTGCCTCTTGTACACATTGTATATTACCCATCTTTCCCTACAACTTACTCCTATTTTTCTCAAGGTATCGAACATCTTGCATCATTTTACATTCCAGGTCGACAAATCCTATGAATGTGCCTTTATTTTGCTTTAGTCTTGCTTCTATTATTAACCGCAACGACAGAACTGTCTCCCTGGTGCCTTACCTTTCCTAGAGCCAAACTGATCGTCATCTATAACATCGTTAGTCCTCTTTTCCTTTCCTCTGTGTACTTGTATTATTCTTGTCAGTAATATGGATGCATGAGCTGTTAAGCTGATTGTGCGATAATTCTCGCACTTGTCGGTTCTTGCAATCTTGGGAATTTTGTAGATGTTATTTCACCGAAGGTTATTGCGAGTCAGTCCTTCCGGCAGTAATTTCTTTTTCGATTTCGACCCATTTTGCATGCAGCCATTTCATCTTGGTTTCCCTGCACTTCCTACTTATTTCATTGCTAAGTGACTTGTAGTCCTGTATTCCTGATTTCCCCTGAACAATTTTGTGCTTCCTTCTTCCATCGATCAACTGATGCATTTCTACTCTTACCCATAGTTTCTTCGCAGTTACCTTCCTTGTACATGCGTTTTTCTGCCTAACTTAGGTGACTGCCCTTTTTAGAGATGTCCATTCCTCTTCAACTGAGCTGCCTACTAAGCTACTCATTATCGTAGTGTCTGTAGCCTCAGAGAACTTCAAGCTTATCTGTTGATTCCTTAGTACATCCGTATCCCAATTCGTCGCATACTGATTCTTCCTCGCAGATTGCAGTAAAAAAACCAACAGATGTGTACTGTATGTTTTAACCATGGGGAATAACAGTAGACTGTGTCCTCGTTTGTAGAAGAGATGAGTTTCATATTAACGAAGATAAAAAAGTGTTCATCGGTATAAAGGTATGCATTTTAGAATCCATGTTTATTAGATATTTATTTCTTGTTATAATTAGTACTATCCACATCACAAATTATGAAATACTTTTTTTAATACTCTGTTAATATCTGCAGTTGTTAACTTTTTGTAAATGTTAATATTATCTACAAGTAACTGACTCAATGTGCGAGTGGACTTGAAAGCAATTATAACGTTAAATTTGTGAAACAATGTACTGAGCGTATGCGAGTTACTGCCATAAACGGTAAAAAATAAGTTTTAAACTTTATGAAGGACCACCATTTTTGCACGCTGCATTCTGAAGGAGTTGAGGTATGGAATTATGTTTTTTCATGAACTGTATAGTAATGAAAGCCATTCTGTATGGAATATGGTGCAAAGTATTTAGTTCTGAGTTGGTTTCACTAGAATTTCAGCGTGATTTGAGTATTTTGCTAATCATAGCCTGAAAGAAAGCTTTTTATGTTTTGCTGGATATAGTTACGTTTATGTTTCATTAATTAATGCAATGGGTACTGTCTAATAATGAATTTCTTCATCCCTCTTGCTAGGTGAAAAACTGTCGACTATTCAGTAACGCTGGATAAAGTATTGAGGGCATTTCCTCATCACCTACAGTGTCCGTGACTGTGACGTCAGGCCCTGGAGACAAAGACGCAAGAAAGCAAAGCTGACTGTGGCATACTTCAGGACCCGTGGCAGTGATGGCGGTAGGCGCACAACGCTGGCCATTTTTACGGTCCAGGTCGGCCAGTGTTTGTTTCTGTCGCTGTTGCTACTGTAACTTTTCTTGTTCCGAAGCAGGACTCGGTGTCAGGACCGTTAATGGGAACGTTTTCTCTGCTGGCCCTCGGCCCGTAACTTGTGACTTCATGTCACTGGACCGTACGCCAGAATGTGCGCGCAGCGAGTGTGGGCGAGAAACACGAGGCAGTCGTTCTAACGTGGCTCTTTTCTTCTCTTTTTACCTCTGGCTGATGTGCGAATGAGAATTACGGCTCTTTGTTTCCGTCATGATACTCTAGAGAGCGAGAACCAGAAAAAACACAAACGCTATAACGGTAGTTCGTGGCTATTCAAATACCAAAGGAGTGATTCCTAAACAGAAACGTACGTTACAAATAAGTGTATGTGGATATGGAGACAGATGCTGAGATGTGCCATGTGAAATCGAAAACAATACAGGGTATTTCACAGACATTCATGTATTATCAAGAGCATATATTCGTAAATGCGTTTTGCTATTTGGGGAGCAAAATAACTGATGATGGTCGAAGTAGAGAGGATATAAAATAAGAAGGATATAAAATATAGACTGGCAATGGCAAGGAAAGCGTTTCTGAAGAAGAAAAATTTGTCAACATCGCGTATAGATTTAAGTGTCAGGAAGTCGTTTCTGAAAAAGTGTAGCCATGTATGGAAGTCAAACGTGGACGATAAATAGTTTAGACAAGAAGAGAATAGAAGCTTTCGAAATGTGGAGTTACAGAAGAATGCTGAAGATTAGATGGGTGGATCACATAACTAATGTGGAGGTATTGAATAGAATTGGAGAGGAGAGAAATTTGTGGCACAACTTGACTAGAAGAATAGATCGGTTGGTAGGGCATATTCTGAGGCATCAAGTGATCACCAATTTAATATTGGAGGGCAGCGTGGAGGATAAAAATCGTAGAGGGAGACCAAGAGATGAATGCACTAATCAGATTCAGAAGGATGTAGGTTGCAGTAGGCACTGGGAAATGAAGAAGCTTGCACAGGATAGAGTAGCATGGAGAGCTGTATCAAACCAGTCTCTGGGCTGAAGACCACAACAACAACAACAACAACATATTCTCCTTTAATGAAAATAGCAACAGGGTGAATTTTCACTCCAAAGATTTTATTTTCAAAAGAACCGTTTGGTTTTACACTGGTACGTCTTTTCCATGCTTGCACATTCAATCTTGGACCACTTTCTGCACGTAAGTTTATCTTTCACAAATGTTTAGTGTATCCTCCACCTAACGCAAAATAAACAACCAGCGATAACTGAAATTGTGCCATACTTTTGCGATCATATCTATATTTGCGGCACAACACCATTGTTATCCATCAATGTTGTTATATTGTTTCTCTGTCTTTTCCTTTGACTTATGGGAACCAATTGCAGGATACCTATGTGTATAAAGAAGAGAGAAGGTTTGTTTGTCTGTAATTCACACAAATATACAGTTTTATTCCTATCTTGATGAAAATTTGTACAACTTACCTGCGAGACAAGACGAAAATCATTCTCTGCGTAATATATCGTAATCTGTCTTAGAACAGGGGGAGGGGGAAGATTATTACTAAAAATCTCTAAAAGTCTTTGGCCGATTTACTTTAAATATCCGCGCTATACCCTAATGAACATTTGGGCGGGCACAGGATATATCTTTTTAAATATAAACACTATATATTTATTCATCTGACTACATAATTGCAAAGTAAATCGATCAAGAACTTTGTAGTGTATATATATATATATATATACGTTGTTACCTAACATCTTCAAAAGAATATATATATATATATATATATATATATATATATAAGTTGTTACGTTGTTACCAAATGTCTTCAAAAGTATGTACATGACCGATTTACTACAAAGCTCTTGATCGATTTACTTCACATTACTACAGTCAGACAAAAACAATGAAGATAATTAATGATAAATTAAAAGCCTAATAAATGAAATAATAGTGCTAAACTCACCGTAATTATTATCGATAGAATAAGCTCATTAAAAAAGGATCCTCTGTCATATTATTACGCAATATCGACTCGCCCTCACTGTGCAGCGGAACAAGGGTGGCCGTGAAGAACCTGCTGCCGAAAGTAAGAGAGGTCACCATCGTCATGGGTAATGCTGGGGGTGAAGACATATTCATTCCTAGTACTCCGTTGATACTCTGTGATTTAATTATGCCCTTCGACTTCAAGAGATTGTAGTTTCCCTTCAGATTTGCATTTGATATGACTGTCAACAAGACATAGGTCCAGTCACTTTATGTGGCAAGCGTTAACTTGGACACGCCATGTTTTTCACTTCGGACACGCCGGATTCATGGTGTACACATCAGAAGGACAAACGAAGAACATAGTGTACGATTCAGCTGTGGCATAGGAGTTTTATTTTAAAGTTTTATTCGAGTTTTTTGGTAAAATTATACCTTTGCTGACTGTAAAACACTTTCATTATGTTTTCGTGAAAGGGAAGTTTTGCAGCTCGCAATGTAGAAATTGCTAAATCGATATGTCTTTTCAAGTAATTATGTTTTTTTTTATCCTTGCCGACTGTAAATATACATTTAAATTGCACAAAATATTAATAAATATGTGAAATATTTATTCATTAAGCATATACAGATATTTTTAGAGTAAAACTATTTCTTGCAGAAAATGAAGTGTATTGAAATTATTAAAGTATGAGTTTTACAGTTAAATTTTGAATACAGCATTTATTACAGGTAAGTTACTTTAATTTGCAATTTAAAAAATAAAATCAAAACATAATCTATTTTGTAATTGTTATTATTTAACTTTTGGTTTGAAATTGGGGCATACTGCAAATGTCTGAACCGGATGTCTAGAACCTGACTTTTATGAATGCTTTAGATGAGGATGTATTCATTCGTCAAATTGCGTTGACACTCAGTGATTCAAGTAAGCCGTACGATTTAAAGCGATTGCAATTTCCCATGCGGCTTGCATTCGCTATGAGTATCAGCAACGTACAGGGCCAGTCACTCTGTGTGGCAGATAGTAAACATGCTGTGCAACACCGCACTCTGCAGCCAGTTTTACGTACATTTCATTCAAGAGTAAGTTAAGTTTTTGTTCAACTTGTATTTGTATGTTCTCATACAATGTCATCAGCCATCAAGGATGCTGCAGTTGTTTACAAATAGGAAATGGTAACTCTGTTGGGTTCTATTGATTCCAAGCAACTTATGGCAGTTCAACAAGGCACTGCCCTTTCTCACTACTTTTTGCTTTTTCATGGATGAACTAATAAAAGTAATCAAGCAGAACATCAAGAAAGTAGAACAACAAATGGAGAGCCAACCTAATCAGGTTGGCGAGAATGGGGGCATGTGAAGGAATTTATAAATGAAGGAGTTGGTTAAGTAACAACAAAATAGATGTATTCAGTGTTCGGAATAGCAGTGGGATATGCCTAGGTCTGTTGTTGAAGTCGTCACCCACTGATGGCTGCCCATAGGTGAAGTTGATTTTTGTCTGTAAACATAGTCCATGAAGAGGTGTAGGAAAAGAATCATGTCAGTGATAGTTCGAAGCCGGAAGCAAGATAGTGCTCGAGATGGTGACCAACAGATATCACGTAATGTGTCTTCCAGGCTCCCTATTGGCTACCCATAGCAGAGTAAGTTGTCAGAAACTGGAATTGCATGCATTCAATGGTCTGGAGTCTGATACGTCGTAAAAGGCTATTGCTCACAGCGGTGCATGAAGCTGCTCATCAGTGGACCAAACGAGACAGAAACTGGACAGAACCCAACTGGAACCGTATAGTGCTGCCCACCATTTTGCCTCTTTCCAAATGGTGAGAGGTCTCAATTATACCGACAGCCAACAAGGTGTTTAACTGACTGTGTGTATGCTTGTACTTGAAGGCAGAGGTGGTTCTATGATGTTTTTTAGGTGTTTTTCATACAATGGCAGGTGTCGATTAATTCACAATGCCGTGAGCATGAAAAGGGATATTTATTTCAACCTTTTTCTTCTGACTCATGTACACGCTGCGGATGCTTCCGTCTTCCAAGATGACTACAGCTACATCTTCGGGGCTGTAAGCATACGTTCCTGGCTTGACAAAAACATAGTCGCCGTCTCCCACCTCGACTAAGCCGTTAAATCACTCGTTCTTTATCTCGGAGAAAATTCTGCGTTGGTAGAAACAGCAGGTGAAACTTAACCATCAAGATCCGCGCAGTTAGGTAGCTCTGTGGTTTCTAATCGTTAGCTAGTGTCCTCTAGAGATGGTACCTTACCTTACTTGAAAGGCACACCACACGGCAGCCGTTTCTTGTTGTTGTGTAGGGTTGAGGGCATTCGAAAGGGCGGGACCTAATTTTTTTAAAGGTTAGTTTAGTAGCGATCATGCAGTGGACGAGAGAGGAGCAGGGATTCGCCGTGGTGACTCACTTTTCCCATGACCGTTCGGTCACCGCAACCCAGCGTGCATTCAGGGAACAGTTTAGTATCACGCCTACAAATTGTGTTCCGGATCGAAAATTGATTATTAAGTAGGTGGACACGTTTATGAATGTTCATGGTGCGTAGAAAAAGAAACCAGGATCTTCAAGAACCACAAAGACACCAGAAAACGTCGAGAACGTAAGGCTGGCGATTCTGAATTCTCCTAAGCAATTAGCATGCAAACATACACCTGCTGTTTTAATTTCTGATCGCATAGTGAGACTTGAGATTTAATAAATTTCGTCCACATAAACTGGTAATGGTGCACACACTTTATCCACGAGGTACTGTTTCACGAAAAAATAAGCCTGTGAAGCCTTGCTCGGAAACCTGTCCCATGACGACCCCGACGGGGCACATTTTCATTGGTCTGGATGCGTGAATAAAAAAAACTGCGATATTGCAGTCGTAGGAACCTCCAAGAACTTCATGAGCAGTCCCTGTATATAGACTGTATGACTGTTTGGTTTGCAGTATGTAGAATTGGCATTACTGGCCCATAATTGTTCGAAGAGAACGATAGGTCAGTAACGATCATTTCTTAGCGTTATGTCCAGATTACTGAGGAATTTTTTTCTTCCTGAAAGTGAAGAAATGGGGATGTCTGGTTCTAGCAAGACCGCGCCACGGCTCACACAGCGCGAAGACCTCCGCGACCATCTAATCTCTTTGAGGGGTGATCTTCAGCGGCCAGCATACTCGCCAGATTTAGTACCCTGTGACTTTTTCTTGTGCGGGTATCTAAAATCGTTGGAGTATACAAATCGTCCACGGGCTCTTGGTGAGCTGTGCAACAATATTCGTGCTGCTATTGCCAACGTAGGGAGAGAGATGCTGGACAAAGAGTCTTCAAATGCAATGAGCAGAGCAGAGAGCATTGACCAGTGACATGTTTGTTGTTGTTGGGTTGGGTTGTTTGTGGGAAGAGACCAAACTGCGAGGTCATCGGTCTCGTCGGATCAAGGAAGGACGGGGAAGGAAGTCGGCAGTGCCCTTTCAGAGGAACCACCCCGGCATTTGCCTGGAGCGATTTAGGGAAATCACGGAAAACCTAAATCAGGATTGCCGGACGCGGGGTTGAACCGTCGTCCTCCCGATTGCGAGTCCAGTGTGCTAACCACTACGCCACCTCGCACGGTGACATGTTTGTGAACATGACGTCCATGAATGACTGCAGATGGTCTCCAGATAGCCGAACATTACCATTTCCAGTCAGAGGCTGGTTCAGTTGGGTCGGAGGACCGAGTCCTTTCCACGAAAACACATCCCACCGCATTATGGAGCTTGTACAGTGCCTTGTTGACAACTTAGGTCAGTGCCTTCGTGGGGTCTGCGTCACACTCGAACGCTAAAATCTGCTCTTACCGACTGAAACCGGGACAAATCTGACCAAGACACGGTTTACCAGTCGTCTAGGGTCCAACTGATATGGTCACAAGCCCAGGAGAGGCGCTACAACGTGTGTCGTGATGTCAGCAAAGGAACTGCGTCGGTCGGTTGCTGCCATAGCCCATTAACGTCAGTTATCGCACTGTCCTAACGAATACATTTGTCGTAGTCCCACGTTGATTTCTGGGGTTATTTCGCGCTGTGTTGCTTGTCTGTTAGCACTGACGACTCTACACAAACGCTGCTGCTCTCGGTCGTTAAGTGAAGGCCGTCGATCACTGCGTTAGCCATGGTGGTAGGTAATGTCTGAAATTTGGTATTTTCGGCACACTCTTGACGCTGTGGATCTTGGAATATTGAATTCCCTAACGATTTCCGTAATGGAATGTCTCATTCATCTAGCTCCATCCAGCAGTCCGCGTTCGAAATCTAATTCCCGTCGTGCTGCCATAATCACGCCGGAAACATTTCCACATGAATATCCTGAGTACAAATGATAGCTCCGCAAATGCACTATCCTTTCATAGTTTGTGTATGCGATACTACCGCCATCTGTATCAGCGCATATAGCTCTTACATGATCTGTCACCTCAATGAATGATTTATTTAAAGTAGGTAATTTCCGCCTACTCTGTGTATAACAGAAGAAAGTAGTGGACTCTGTTATTCGCCTACTTACGGTCGTTATCAAAGATAGAGGTGTTGCGGCGGCGCGGTTCTTTCCGTCCTTTTACGACGAACCTGCAACTACCTGTGAACATTGTCTCAGCATATCATCAGTAGGGAAGCCGAGCGAAACCTACTGTACTTCGACGAGAACCAGGCTGCAATTAAAGTCACTAATCTACGTTTCGGGAGAAAATTTTCACACGAAATGAAAGGTTGGAAATATTGTCCTTAATTCATATATTCTGAAACTTAGGTGAACAAGTCACTCACAATCCCTTTCACTCACGTTAGCAAGTTTATCGTGTTGCATTTCCCGAAAACGTAATAACTACAAAAATACTGATTGTTTTTGATTGATAATGCTCGCCAAATATTAAGTCTATCGGTACCAAATGCAGTCACAGTTTTTAGCCACAGACATGCTCAATACGCCACGCGGAATATATGTCTTTTCTCGTCACAAAATTTACTTAAAAATTCCGAAATTTCTACACGCCCATCGGAATAATTATGCCGTCACTTTACCACACTTTTGATGTATGAAGCACTGCTAGATCTGGCAACCTATCGTTTCCATCGGAACTACTACTGCACACGTCCGAACTGTTTGATGGCTAGGCTCCCACTCTCCTCTAGAATACTCTAAGTCTTCTTTACCAGCAGAGAAAGGAGCGCGAAGAATATTGATTTACCATTGGTCAGTTTACTCAATAGCCATAGCAAAACAACATTCTCCAGCGTCAGTCCGCGCTTTTCATCATAACCAATCGCAAAGTAGTAAAGCTAACTACTGCACTTTTTACCGACGTAATTATCTAATACGCTGAAGTTTTGCTTATGCATAAGGTTATTTACTACTCTTATTTATACCTGAATTAACTTTCCCTTTTCCATAAACTTACTTTACAAATCTATTCTACAAAAATCCCCTTCGCTCATATCCATACTACTCTGAAATGATCCCACACTAAATCCTACTACACAACTCGTCAAACAATTATCTTCATATTAACCTTAAACCACACTCACGCATCATTCATACTGCTAAAACACATTTATAACATTTTACATACATAAAAAGACATAATAACACTTTATGAAAATACTAGAACAGTTTATGAAAATCATTCTATTACTTTAGTGCACTCTAGTGGGCACAATCGAAACTAAAATCACAACTCCCTATTCAATATTGTCCTCTATCGGCTGATAGTCCGCTGCTCGTGGTCTCGCGGTAGCGTTCTCGCTTCCCGAGCACGGGGTCCCGGGTTCGATTCCCGGCGGGGCCAGGGATTTTTCCCTGCCTCGAGATGACTACATGTTGTTGTGTCGTCTTCATCATCATCATTCATCCCCATTACGGTCGGAGCACGGCAATGGCAAACCACCTCCACTAGGACCTTGCCTAGTACGGCGGTGCGGGTCTCCCGCATCGTTCCCCTACGCTCTGTCACGGAGTTAGAGACTTCATCATCATCATCGGCTGATACATAAACTACGTGCGCGTCCAGTCTCGCGTCACCATCTGACACTATCCAGCTCTGAGACACTTCTCCCACTTAACCGCCTCCAAGGCGCTACGCCTCAGTGTGTCGTATGGTATAGGCGTGATTCCTCCTGGGAGGACTATTTTTTACCGGTGTGCTTGTATCTTTATTTTGTAAACGTTTGTTGTTCGATCGTACTAATGCACGAATGACAAGCAAATTTTCTAGTGTGATGTGTCAAGTCACATGGTCTGCGCAGACAATTCGGATGCTGAGAGCACTACCGGCGAATGGGCCTGATTCCCAAAGTGTCACCTGTCACGAGGAAACATGTGGCTCTTTGGCGATGCGCGAGACGGGCGAGGTCTGTCTGTGCGGCAGGTGGCGGCCGCAGCGGCGCCCCTGCGGGCAACCGGAGGCACGTGGCGGCGGCAGGTGGCGGCCTACCGCAGCCATAGCAGCAGCCGCTAACCGGCTCCCCAGCTGTCCGGCTGGCCTCTCACAGCCCCGTGTCGCGGCTCACCGCGGCGCGCCGCCCGCGGCCGTCCTGTGGCCACGAGGCGACCGCTCGTCGTCATTAGGCCCCGGCATACCGTGCGTCTCTGTTGCTGTCCCGGCTGCCATTCATGGAGTCAGTAGCTCCTCATGCTCCATGGAGCCGTCACAGCTCAATAAATGTTTATATCGTGTCTGATAGAAAAAAGTGAAGCATCCAGGAAGAAAGGAGGACATTTCACGCGTTAAATGTGTAAGTAATGTTGTTTCAGTGATTACAAAATCGCTTCAAATTTACAAGCGATTAGGCAGTATGAGGCCACTTACACTACTGGCCACTGAAATTGCTACACCAAGAAGAAATGCAGATGATAAACGGGTATTCATTGGACAAATATATTATACTAGAACTGACATGTGATTACATTTTCGAGCAAATTGGGTCCATAGGTCCTGAGAAATCAGTACCCAGAACAACCACCTCTGGCCGTAATAACGGCCTTGATACGCCTGGGCATTCAGTCAAACAGAGCTTGGATGGCGTGTGCAGGTACAGCTGCCCATGTAGCTTCAACACGATACTACAGTTCATCAACAGTAGTGACTGGCGTATTGTGACGAGCCAGTTGCTCGGCCACCATTGACCAGACGCCTTCAATTGGTGAGAGATCTGGAGAATGTGCTGCCCAGGGCAGCAGTCGAACATTTTCTGTATCCAAAAAGGCCCGGACAGGACCTGTAACATGCGGTCGCGCATTATCCTGCTGAAATGTAGGGTTTCACAGGTATCGAATGAAGGGTACAGCCACGGGTCGTAACACATCTGAAATGTAACGTCCACTGTTCCAAGTGCCGTCAATGCGAACAAGAGGTGACCGAGACGTGTAACCAATGGCACCCCATACCATCACACCAGTAAGGCCATGACGAATACACGCTTCCAATGTGCGTTCACCGCGATGACGCCAAGCACGGATGCGACCATCATGATGCTGTAAATAGAACCTGAATTCATCCAAAAAAATGACGTTTTGCCATTCGTGCACCCAGGTTCTTCGTTGAGTACACCAGCGCAGGCGCTTATGTCTGTGATGCAGCGTCAGGGGTAACCGCAGCCATAGTCTCCGAGCTGATAGTGCATGCTGCTGCAAACGTCGTCGTACTGTTCGTGCAGATGGTTGTTGTGTTGTAAACGTCCAAATCTGTTGACTAGGGATCGAGACGTGGCTGCACGATCCGTTACAGCCATGCGGATAAGATGCCTGACATCTCGACTGCTAGTGATACCAGGCCGTTGGGATCCACCACGGCGTTCCGTATTAACCTTCTGAACCCACCGATTCCATATTCTGCTAACAGTCATTGGATCTCGACCAACGCGAGCAGCAATGTCGCGATACGATAAACCGCAATCGCGATAGGCTACAATCCGACCTTTATCAAAGTCGGAAACGTGATGGTACGCATTTCTCCTCCTTACACGAGGCATCGCAACAACGTTTCACGAGGCATCGCCGGTCAACTGCTGTTTGTGTATGAGAAATCGGTTGGAAACTTTCCTCATGTCAGCACGTTGTAGGTGTCGCCACCGGCGTCAACCTTGTGTGAATGCTCTGAAAAGCGAATCATTTGTATATCACAGCATCTTCTTCCTGTCGGTTAAGTTTCGCGTCTGTAGCACGCCAGTAGCGTATTTATGACTTGTACGAACAAGTGTTATAGCAAGTCCTTGATATCCTAGATACGAGAACTGGCAAACGGCTGACGTCCCGGCTCACCCCACACATGTTCTGTCAGGGACAAATCTGGGGATCTTGCAGGCTACAAGAGTACCTCATCATCACGCAGGCTGTTCATAGACACACGTGGCATGTGTGGTCAAGCATTGTTCTGCTGAAAAATGGCGCCATGATACTGTCGCGTGAGTGGAACAGATGACAGTTAGGCTGTCCTACACTGTCGTGCCGTCAGAGTTCTCTCTATCACTACCAGCCGTGGCCTGAACTCATACCCGATGGCTCATCATTGTGTCATGCCAAGAGTAACACCACTGTGCCTCTGCAAAACGTTTGTAAGACGGTACCTCTCATCATGTCACCACCATACTCACCAAATATACTCATCAGGGGTGGCGTACCTCTGCAAAACGTTTCAAAGATCGGACCTATCATCATGTCAGCACCATACTCACTGAAGATAGTCATTAGGGGTTGCATGCCTCCGCACAAAGTTTGAATGATGGGACTTCTCATCATGTCACCGCCATACTCACCAAAGATACTTCAAAAATGGCTCTGAGCACTATGGGACTTAACATCTGTGGTCATCAGTCCCCTAGAACGTAGAACTACTTAAACCTAACTAACCTAAGGACATCACACACATCCATGCCCGAGGCAGGATTCGAACCTGCGACCGTAGCAGTCGCGCGGTTCCGGACTGTGCGCCTAGAACCGCTAGACCACCGCGGCCGGCACCAAAGATACTCATAAGGTGTAGTGTGCCTCTGCAAAACGTTTGAAACATGGGGTCTCTCATCATGTCACCACCGTACTCACCAGAGATAGTCATCAGGTGTAGTGCAGAACCGCGTTTCATTACTGAACACAATGCACCGCGATTCATTAGCATTCCACGCTTCTCGGCCACGGTACCACTCCAGACGTAGCCGTTTGTGTTATGGTGTAACAGCAGCCTACTTATGGGACAGTAATTCCCTAGTTCGGCTACTGCTGTGGAGCGACACCGAGTGTTTCAGGGAGTCCATTATTTGCCATCAGATGGCAGACGTGACAGTGTTATGACGTGCTTCTTGCACAATACGGCGATCCTCCTTTGTGGAAGTCAGATGATGTCGACCGGAACCTTGACGCAAATGTGCCTGCTTTCTCGATTCAACATCGGGCTGTTGTCGCATCCGAATGCCCGACAAATCTGGATATTGCACGATTCGACCAGCCGGTCAAATGGAGATCTACAATTACACCCTTTTCAAATTCTGTATTGCGCTGATAGCGCTGTCTCATACGAGTAGGCGGCTTGTCTTTCGCAGTGATTACTCAACATCTGACACTGTCGACGCCTCTCATATATCCCATCAGGCCTGGTACAACTATCAACACTTGCTCACTCTGGTGGCTTTTCTACCTGTCACAGAAAACTGCAACGCTAATTACTTAATACCCAAAGATGGTGTGTACGTGTACGAAGCAATGTTGACATCCGACCATGTCTTCTGGCGATTCCGCTTGTTTTGCCGGGTGGCCTATATAGTGGGAGTTCAGTAATTCAATTCCTAAACGGGAAGATACTACGACGGGGCCAACAATAAATACACTCCTGGAAATTGAAATAAGAACACCGTGAATTCATTGTCCCAGGAAGGGGAAACTTTATTGACACATTCCTGGGGTCAGATACATCACATGATCACACTGACAGAACCACGAGCACATAGACACAGGCAACAGAGCATGCACAATGTCGGCACTAGTACAGTGTATATCCACCTTTCGCAGCAATGCAGGCTGCTATTCTCCCATGGAGACGATCGTAGAGAACGGCTTGCCATGCCATTTCCACCTGGCGCCTCAGTTGGACCAGCGTTCCTGCTGGACGTGCAGACCGCGTGAGACGACGCTTCATCCAGTCCCAAACATGCTCAATGGGGGACAGATCCGGAGATCTTGCTGGTCAGGGTAGTTGACTTACACCTTCTAGAGCACGTTGGGTGGCACGGGATACATGCGGACGTGCATTGTCCTGTTGGAACAGAAAGTTCCCTTGCCGGTCTAGGAATGGTAGAACGATGGGTTCGATGACGGTTTGGATGTACCGTGCACTATTCAGTGTCCCCTCGACGATCACCAGTGGTGTACGGCCAGTGTAGGAGATCGCTCCCCACACCATGATGCTGGGTGTTGGCCCTGTGTGCCTCGGTCGTATGCAGTCCTGATTGTGGCGCTCACCTGCACGGCGCCAAACACGCATACGACCATCATTGGCACCAAGGCAGAAGCGACTCTCATCGCTGAAGACGACACGTCTCCATTCGTCCCTCCATTCACGCCTGTCGCGACACCACTGGAGGTGGGCTGCACAATGTTGGGGCGTGAGCGGAAGGCGGCCTAACGGTGTGCGGGACCGTAGCCCAGCTTCATGGAGACGGTTGCGAATGGTCCTCGCCGATACCCCAGGAGCAACAGTGTCCCTAATTTGCTGGGAAGTGGCCTTGCGGTCTCCTACGGCACTGCGTAGGATCCTACGGTCTTGGCGTGCATCCGTGCGTCGCTGCGGTCCGGTCCCACGTCGACGGGCACGTGCACCTTCCGCCGACCACTGGCGACAACATCGATGTACTGTGGAGACCTCACGCCCCACGTGTTGAGCAATTCGGCGGTACGTCCACCCGGCCTCCCGCATGCCCACTATACGCCCTCGCTCAAAGTCCGTCAACTGCACATACGGTTCACGTCCACGCTGTCGCGGCATGCTACCAGTGTTAAAGACTGCGATGGAGCTCCGTATGCCACGGCAAACTGGCTGACACTGACGGCGGCGGTGCACAAATGCTGCGCAGCTAGCGCCATTCGACGGCCAACACCGCGGTTCCTGGTGTGTCCGCTGTGCCGTGCGTGTGATCATTGCTTGTACAGCCCTCTCGCAGTGTCCGGAGCAAGTATGGTGGGTCTGACACACTGGTGTCAATGTGTTCTTTTTTCCATTTCCAGGAGTGTATATTTCGTCATGCAACCAGATGTTGCGTGCACTAAGCATAAGTAAGTACGCCCAGAGCGAAGGAAATAAGCAAAAAGTACCTTCTTCAAACATCGTTAAAAGAAAGTTGAGTTGAAGTACGTAGTTTGTGACGGCCTGATGTTCACATTAAGCCAGTAAACAGCACTGAGCGCTGTAGTGCCTGCTTGACCATCGCTGTACGTATCATAGAGAGCTATACATTCAGAGAACAGCGAGACACGCGTTTCGTTTGCGGTGCAACTGGTTCAACTGGCTCTGAGCACTATGGGACTTAACTTCTGAGGTCATCAGTCGCCTAGAACTTAGAACTACTTAAACCTAACTAACCTAAGGACATCACACACATCCATGCCCGAGGCAGGATTCGAACCTGCGACCGTAGCGACTGAAGCGCCTAGAACCGCTCGGCCACTACGGCCGGCTTTACGGTGCAGCTGAAGTCAATGGACGAAGAGCTCAGCGAATGTATCGAAAACTTTCTCCTTCATGAAGGCGTCCCATTATCGCACATTTACTGCAATCAACATTCGACGGGGCAATACCGGCACATTGATGGTAAGCAGGCTCAATACAGATAGGCCATGGACGGAGCTTACATCTACCTTTGGGGAAGACTTGTTGTTACGATTTGAGGACGTGTCCGAGGCAAGTACACATTGCCGCTAAGTTCAGTGCGCATCATAGTTTAGTATGGAAAGTGTTGAGTGAACAGTTGCTTCATCCTTTCCGTCCTACAAGAGTATACGATCATCTACCTCTGCACGAGTTTGTACGCTGAGTTCTGCAGGGTAACTAAGAACTTCAGTTCCTGACTCTTTTTGTCTACGGATGAGGCACAATTTACTTCGGCAGTCAAGTGCGATTGTCATAACCCGCTCGTATGGGCGAATGAAAACCCAAGTACATCAGCTATGCGATTTGATCAGAGAGATTTTTCTGTAGATATGTGGGGAGGTATTGTGGACAACTACTTTCTTGGGCGTTATATGTTGCGTCCTCGACTGAGGTGGGCAATGCACACTGTTTCTGCAAGAACACTTACCGACGTCATTGGAGGAGGTACCCCTACAAATCAAAGGCCTCCAGAACTTTAGGGCCTCGGCGCACATTGCAGATCCCGTATTTGCAGTCAGGATTGGCCTGCAAGAAAACCCAACTGTATTCTATTCCTATTGACTCAGAGGAGGGATTAGTTCCAAGAATTCTTGCAGCGCCCACAGACGTAAAGAATACTCCACATATACTTCATGGAATGCGGGACGCCTTACTATATTGATATCGGCTCAGTGCTGAAATAATTGGCGCTCATTTCGAACATTTAAAGACTGATCATTACAATAGAGGCCTGAAACACATTTAGAAATGTTTCTCAATCACTTGCAGTGATCTGCAGAACGATCCTACTGCTGCAAACATACATTTCGAGTAGGAACCTTACGAGAAATTAGGGTTCATATGGAGGCATGTAGACTAACGTTTTTCCCTTGCTCTATCTGCGAGTGGAACAGGATAGGAAACGAGTAGTTGCGTTACAGCGTATCTTTCACCACACACCGTACAGTGGCTTGCAGAGTATCTACACTCATGCTCATAAATTAAGGATAATTGCATAATGTGGT
The DNA here is from genome assembly GCF_021461385.2 of Schistocerca piceifrons. Taxonomy (NCBI): domain Eukaryota; kingdom Metazoa; phylum Arthropoda; class Insecta; order Orthoptera; family Acrididae; genus Schistocerca; species Schistocerca piceifrons. Next base: position 986,326,031 of record NC_060138.1, on the reverse strand, counting down.
GCCACACAAGGTGGAACTACACAAAACTGGCGCTAATAGCATAGGCACATAGAGAACACACACGACACAGATCTGTAAGTCCACGGTATTGGTGATAAGTTGAGAAAACCATCCCGAAGCATATGTGATACAAAACGCCACTGTTTCCTGCGCGTGTACCCCGACAACAACATGGGATGTGATCACCATGCACACGTACACAGGTTGCACAACGGGTTGGCGTACTCTGGATCAGGTGGTCGAGCAGCTGCAAGGGTATAGCCTCCCATTCTTGCACCAGTGCCTGTCGGAGCTCCTGGAGTGTCATAGGGGTTTGAAGACGTGCAGCGATACGTCGACTTTGAGCATCGCAGACGTGCTCTATGGGGTTTAAGTATGGAGAACAGGCAGGCCACTCCATCCGCCTGATATCTTCTGTTTCAAGGTACTCCTCCACGATGGCAGCTCGTTATCATCCATCAAGAGGAAGGTGGGACCCACTGCACCCCTGAAAAGGCGGACATACTGGTGCAAAATGACGTCCTGATACACCCGACCTGTTGCAGTTCCTCTGTCAAAGACATGCATCATAATCCCACCCCACACCATCAAACCACGACCTCCATACAGGTCCCTTTTAAGGACATTAAGGGGTTGGTTTCTGGTTCCTGGTTCACGCCAGATGAAGACCCATCGAGAATCACTATTCAGACAATGTACTGTGTTCTTGACATCAGGCTTTACGGGCTCTCCTGTGACCAGGGGTCAGTGGAATGCACCTTGCAGGTCTCCGGGCGAATAAATCATGTCTGTTCACTCGTCTGTAGACTGTGTGTCTGGAGACACCTGTTCCAGTGGCTGCAGTAAGGTCCTGAGCAAGGCTATCTGCTGTACTCCGTGGCTGTATGCGGGCACTGATGGTGAGATATCGGTCTTCTTGTGGTGTTGTACACTGTGGACGTCCCGTATTGTAGTGCCTAGACACGTTTCCTGTCTGCTGGAGTCATTGCCATAATCTTGAGAACACACTTTGTGGCACACGGAGGGCCCGTGCTATGACCTGCTGTATTTGACCAGCCTCCAGTCGCCCTAGTATTCTGCCTCTCATAACGTCATCAATATATGTTCTTTGAGCCATTTTCAACACACAGTCACCATTAGCACGTCTGAAAACGTCTGTACACTTTCTCGCTGCACCTTTCTCTGACATGTACCAACACACCTCTGCGTACGTGGACTGCTGCCAGCGCCACCGTGCAACGAGCGCAGGTCAAATGCACCGCGTGGTCATACCCCGAGGTGATTTAAACCCGCAAACCCCCCACCAGAGCGTTGCTTCACCATGTATCAGCATTATCCTTAATTTATGACTATGTGTGCATGTAGATGTATATGCGTTTCCAAAGTGTGGTTGCTCAACGAAATGTATTTGCTGTTGTATCTGTCACTTCACTTCAGTAGTGGTTTTTATTTATTTGCAACCAATACTAAATACAGAAACGTGTTTCAAAGTTTTGCTGTCCTTCAGCATTGTGTCCAGCGTCTTTCCACCGATGTTGGGTTCGTAGGATACCTTCAGCAGAATACCGAAAAGTGCTTCCTTCATATTAGGAATCGCAAGAGTATGGAGTTTGGTATAGCACTTCCCAACGCCAATGGGTGAACAAATCTGTTACAGCTTGCTCTGCATGCAACCGAGGATTGTCTTGCAACATAATACGTGAATTCTGCAGAGAGGGTAGCTGCTTCTTTCTTAACTCTAGTCGCATGTTGCAAAAATGGAAAGTAACTCAGCTCCTCATTGATTATCTGAGATTGGGAATCGGTATACAGTGGAGTAACTCAATCACAGTCGTGCACAGGAATTACCACAAAATTCGCATTGCTAGTGTTCTGATGAATCGTGGTGACGCAAAATGACTCTATTCGTTTTATTGGCGTTTTAGGTATGGCTCGTACGATCTGGCCAGCCTTAACAGAGCCTCTCCTTCGCATTCACAGTATTAGAAGTGGATACGAACAGCGTCGTATTGTAGCGATTTCTGCATTTCCATCGTATCAAGTGGCACCTTTCATGATGCCACAGTTTAATGCGTTAATCCTGCCTCTCGGGCCAGCTCACGAATCGTTTGGCGTCAATCACCGGCCAGTAAGGCGGTAGGTGTAAACACTTTTTTTTTTTTCTTTTACACGGAAACGATTTGGTCGACGAATGTCCGCCACATTGTGGTGCCCCTTATTGACAACTTTCGCCCACCTTGTCACTGTTCTGCAAGGCAATGCAGATTCCCCTTAAGCCTCTTGAAGATTTTGATGGTATCACATTATATCGTCGGGCATATTCAATTTTCATCAAACTCCAATGATATATGGGGAAAATAAAACTGGTCCAGAAAAATATTTGAGGCACTTTAAAATAGGCAACCCAACTTATATCTGCCCAGAGTGTGGATCATGTATATTACGTTGCCTATCTTAAGGTGCAGGAAATATTATCTGGACCAGTTTTATTTTCCCGTCTGGCATATGCGGATGAGTCAGGATGAAATGTACATGCTTTGAGAGGTAGTATTAGTGTATCTTAACAAAAACCTTCATGTGGACATATGCCCTATTCCTATTGGTTTCCGAGATTGTTGTTACTTATTTTCTGTGTTATTCAAACACTGTCACTGAGGCAAGGTCCAGCAGCGATGTAGAGGAAACAGACGAACAGTTTGCTGCAGGACAGTTGCGGTCCATCAGGTCGGGAAAGTACCTCGAACTGACTTACAAAATACACTTAAGCTACGACACAGCTCAAGCGCGTCGCGAAATATTTTTGGTATCCTTGCGCTCTCTTCGCGTAAGTTGTTATCCTAGAGAAAAAATGAATAGGCCATTTCTGTAGGAAATTTGACATTGTCTTATTTTTGAATTGCGACATATTTTCGGGTGGATGGTGCAGTTTTCTAGTTATTCATCAAAAAGTTCAAAAGTGATATTAAGTTTGTTGTATCTTGGAAACCATTCGGAATAGGGCGTATGTCCACATGAAGGGTTTTGCTCAGAATCACTAATACTATCATCCCTCAAAGCATGTACCACTCTTCCTGACTCATCCTGTGTAGAAAAATGAGACCGATAGTGTTAATTTCATGTATGTGGACTCATACTCGATTGGTGTGGGGTTCCGGTAGCTGTTGCTTCATCCTGATTTGGGTTTTCTATCACTACCTCAAATCGTATCACATGTTTGATAGTACGAAATAATATGTACATTTTTTTTTTTTTTTTTTGCAGCCTCGCGTTCTTTCAAATTGTTCTAAGCACTATAGGATTTAACATCTGAGGTCATCAGTACCCCAGACTTAGAACTACTTAAACCGAACTAACCTAAGGACATCACACACATCCATGCCAGAGGCAGGATTCGAACCTGCGACCGTAGCAGCCGCGTGGTTCCGGACTGAAGCGCCTAGAACAGCTCTGCGTCGCGTTGTTTCGTGAGCAAACCAAGGAGCAAGCTGGTAAAGGTGTAATTCATATGTTTCATACATCTGTAAAATTAAGTTGACTGCGATGAGTTACTGTGGAATCTTAGTGTTGGTTTGGTGTTGTTCGTGATGAGATAAATAGGTAGGGGGCGAAACACAGTGTTGGCGCATGTATAGTCATCTCGAATAGAATCAAGGATGACACGAAACGTAATGTTCCCACTCCACGAACGAATCACTATCAACAGTCCACGAAATACTGCGGAAAATTTTGGAATTTAATCCAGGAGATTGCCAAGAAAGTCAACCGATAAGAAATTTTACACCAATCACTTCTCATCCCTGAGTAGGCCAAATACGTCTTGTTTTCGATGGTAGCTCACCTCCTCAGCTTCATTTTTCATCCGTGAACTACTATAGCTTCCATTTTACTGCCTTTCTCTATTCATATCGCATGTGCAACCGTGGGGCAGAACATGATCGTTGGAACACCTTGCAAATGAATAATAACGCCTTGTTGTTTTGCATCGCTGACATCATCGAATTATGTAACTGTTTACAGCTGTACCTGTAGTACTGCTTTAGTTTTGATCTAAAGCTCGGGAAGAAACAAAGTAGTGCTTCAGGGCAGTTCAGTAGTATCTTTTATGGTCACAAATACTACGAGTTGCGATTACTCTCAACACTAACCGATATATCGAGATAGTAATACGTTTCGTTCAGCAAATTCGTAATGCTACAGTAAAAAAACACAAGACTAAATCCTTATTTTTATACATCACGTTCTCAGCACAGGTTTTTCGTTGACATACCTGTTTGAAAGACATATCGCTGGCGCAGCGTCTGTAGCTTAGGTGTTTAAAAACTCACTCCTGTGTGTCTTCTGCAGTAAATATGAATGAACTTTGGGCGTGAATTTAGACAAATTTTCAAGCAATTTGTAGGAGAAAATCCAGCATTTATTTGCAAGTTTTATCGTTTTGCAAATACACTACCCCCTTTTGCCCAGACGTTTTCAACTCTGAGTATTTTCCGCTCAGTGTTTCCGCGTGCAGGTCACAGCTCATGTCGTCGCAACTTGTTTGTGATACACAAATTCTGGTCGTTCGTTCTCGTTTTAAAATGCTTCTTTGAAGTTAACGAGCCGGAGTGGCTTCGTTGGCACAATTTGCAGCTAGTTAATTACGGAGCAGTATTTGCTCGTGCTATTTACCTATTCATTCGCATTTATTCTGAATTTTAATTATTTATTTGTAGCATTCTGTGAACATTTTGTCAACGCGTCACTCATTCGTGACAATATGTACAGTTCTGTGAAAAATAAACTAGAAAATATTTATTCTGTTGGAGTATGTATGCCTGTCTAGTTTTACATCTGCATCTGCCCACTGTAATTCGTTTCAAACTGTACGACAGAGAATACACCTTGTGAAACGTATATTGCAGTTTATTTCCGATTCGTTAACAAATAAAATAAGGGAAAAGTGTCCAGTTATATGTCACTGAAGATTATGTTGGTTAAAAAATACAAACTGTGGCTTTTATATGAAATTTGCGTTAGCATAGGTTCGGAGTTACGATTTACAGCAAATAAAAACGCTACGATGACTATAGATCGACGTTTCAGGATGAAGCGACTCTTCATGGCAGTCATAAACGCTACACCAATTATGAGCCGTACATAGGGAAGGAAGTAATATGTTGGTAGAAGATGTTAAAATCTAAACGATTTTTGTTCCTAAATAGAGAGATAAAATGCTCTTCGTTAGTGTTAGCTTATGTTCAGGAATTTTATTGGCTTCTCCCTGATGCGGGTTTTCTGAATTTACACTGTACCACGAAGGGAAGTCATTAAATAAGTCTCTTCTTAAATTCGCAGAACGATCCCGTCACACCTGTTAGTTCAGTACTTCGTCCCTTCGCCTTATAGAATTACTGATTCCTCACGCGCAGTTGTCTTGGTGTGTATGCACCTCGAACGTGATGCACGCTCATGCCAGTAACTCATCACATGCAAGGTTCGTCAATCTCTTGTGCCTTGCAGAAACGGAAAAAGTTTGGAAATTTGGTCTCTACTTTTACTACAGGTTCGTCAGTCAGCAGAGACTCCTGCCACTGGGGGAGGTTTTTGTGTACTATCTCTTCACTGTCCTTCCACAGTGATCAAAACCGAGCAAAAAATGTTCCTTTGCAATCTTCAGGTTTTGTATGAACATTATACTTGTATAACTGGAGGGATTACAGATGTGCAACGGGAACCAAGGTTCAGATCGTTAGAGTAGCTCTCAACTGTATCTGGAACCTGTCGAAAACTGCCGTTGGTTTTTACTACTAAGTTCATTCGTGGAGGGAAAGCACAGCAATCATATTCCATGAATTTTGCTTTATAGTCTGACACGTTTGACGTTTCGGGACAATGGAAGCGGAAAAACCTACCCCTATTCCAGTTTCGACATTTTGTCCAGATATGTGCAAACCCCCTGCAGTGCTCTAGTACAGGAGCACTATTATACGGTCCCTCACAACTACGTGGGCAGATGGTGTCATCGGTGCTTTCGTGATATTGTGCGGTCCGGTACCCAGTAGCTGCATACCATCCACTCCACTCTCTTCTCTTATCTGATTCCACACAGGCATCGTTCCAGTTGCAGTAGCTGTGTACAAATCTAAATGCGACAATGCGAAAAAACCTTTTACCGGAAGACCAGTCATTCAATTCCGTTCGAAAGACTTTCACACTGTGCTGTTTCACATCTCAGGAAAGGGGACTAATATCGCTATATCAGTATTAGGTTAATCAGAGATTAACAAGCCTTTGAGGCTAGCAATATTAATTAATTCTGAGTGCAATTCGATTCGTAATTTTATGTGTGTTGCGAGAGCGAGCGAGAAATACCAAGTACCTGTATTGATGCCCGTGTAGAGGGCTATTGTCCATAATTTTTCTGGTTACAATTGTAATTAATTCAGAAGTTGATAATTTTTGCCATGTTGACGTTTTCCTTTGTAAGGGAGTCCTCTGTGCTAAGCTAACCATTCTTCGGGCATGAACATACCAGAGAGACGTCAGAGGATCAGTTCTGGCGCTTAGAAGAAGTCAGTGTCTGGCAGCCTAACGCAACTAAACAACCTGAAAGAACTGTCCAGAGGAACATAGCTAGACTGGCTTCGAAAAGCAGAGCCCTCTGCGAAGGCGGCCATTTTGTTCTAACCAAAGGTTTTAAATAACCCCTACAGAAAGAGCTCTGTCCCACTGGGACTCGAGTCCTTCTGCCGTCAAGATGTGTTTTCTTGGTTGTGGTAATCCGTCTCCAGGCCACACAATCCTACCTCTGAGATATCATATTGAATGCTGTAGGCACAAGAAAGGTCGATAAGAGATTGCGGTTGCTCGGAGAAACAGTCAATGATTTTGTTGTTCTCTAGTTGCGACAATCAGATCATCCTGATGTCTAATGGCAACTCGCAACTGGATCACCGATGCCTCCATTTCACCCCAAAGTTTATCCGCCATGTTCCACTGCCACGTTCCATCATTAGACGGTGTCTCTCTCTCTCTATCGCTTGGGATCACTTTTATTTCTTCAGTTTGTGCCCTCTGATTACTTATGTGTGAGGTTTATTTTCATTGAATGAGCGTTACCTATCGGCCTACTAATAATGTTGTTGTAGCCAGCACTTTTGCCGCCTGTTTCAGTGCCTTTTTACCTTGTTTGCTCAGTGAGCTTCATTTTTAATGGATCTAGTAATGGAACAGGTCAGTGTATCTTCCTTTGCCACGTATTGTAAAATGCGATACACAGTCAGATTTAGAACATGTGTGAGCCGTGCTCCTGCTATCATACGTCTAGCACGCAGGTCCTGAATTCGCCTCCTCCTAACCAACACACAGACATTACTGGCACTGACGCAGAACAAACTTTCATCAGAAAACACAACAGACCTCCAACCTGCCATCCAGTGAGCCCTCGTTTGACACCACGGAAGTCGAAAATGGCATTGGTTTCGCGTCTACAACTACATGGTTACTCTGCAATTGTGCTATACAGGTGCCGGATGTCAGTTTGTAAGATGGAATTCATTGTCTATTGCACTTCATCGGTCAATACAGGGACGGTTAACGCTGGTTATGGATAACGCTGGGGTTGTCGTCCGATGATGTCCCACATGTGTTCGATTGGAGACAGATTTTGTGATCGAGTAGGCCAAGGCAGAATGTCGACACTGTATAGTATGTTGGGTTACAACAGCGGTATGTGGGCGAGCGTCATTCTGTTGGAAAACACTGCCTGGAATGCTGTTCATGAATGAAAGCACAACTGGTCGAATACTAATTTTCAGTCAGGGTGCAACGGATAACCGCGAGATTGCTCCTGCTATCATACGAAATCATACCCCAGACCATAACTCCAGGTGCAGGTATAGTGTGTCTAGCACGCAGGCCCTGAATTGGCCTCCTCCTAACCAACACACAGACATCACTGGCACTGACGCAGAACCAACTTTCATCAGAAAACACAACAGACCTCCAATCTGCCATCCAGTGAGCCCTTGTTTGACACCACGGAAGTCGAAAATGGCGTTGGTTTCGCGTCTACATCTACATGGTTACTCTGCTATTCACACTTAAGTGCCTGGCAGAGGGTTCATCGAACCATTTTCATACTACTTGTCTACCATTCCACTCTCGAATGGCGCTTGGGAAAAAGGAACACCTAAATCTTTCCGTTCAGCTCTGATTTCTCTTATTTTATTATGATGATCATTTCTCCCTACGTAGGTGGGCGTCAACAAAATATTTTCGGATTCGGAAGAGAAAGTTGGTGATTTAAATTTCGTAAATAGATCTCGCCGCAAAGAAAACCGCCTTTGTTTCAGTGACTGCCACCCCAACTCGGGTATCATATCAGTGACACTCTCACCCCTATTGCGCGATAACACGAAACGGGCTGCCCCTCTTTGCACTTTTTCGATGTCCTCCATCAATCCTACCTGGTAAGGATCCCATGCCGCGCAGCAATATTCCAGCAGAGGACGGACAAGTGTAATGCAGGCTGTCTCTTCATTGGGTTTGTCGCGTCTTCTAAGTGTTCTGCCAACAAAGCACAGCATTTGTTTCGCCTTCCCCACAATATTATCTATGTGGTATTTGCAATTTATGTTGCTCGTAACTGTAATTCCTAGGTATTTAGTCGAACTGACAGCCCTTAGAAGTGTGCGATTTATCGTATACCCAAAATTTATCGGGTTTCTTTTAGTACCCATGTACTGGAATGCTCACCACAGGGGCGTCTTGTTCGGAGCCGTCGTTGAAGTAATCGCTTTGTTGCAGTTCGTTGTGTCACTGCGTTGCCAGTTGCTCCTTGAACTGCTGCGCGCGAGAGCCGTAGGCCGAACACGATTGTACTCCCTCTCGGTTGTGCCACGTGGCCGTCCGGAGCCCGGTCTTTTTGCGACCGTATATTCCCGTGACCACAGCTGCCAGCAGTCATGTACAGTGGCTACATTCCTGCCAAGTCTTCCTGCAACATCGCAGAACGAACCTCTCGTAGTTCTATTACACGACCTCGTGCAAACCCAATGAAGTTTTGTTTCACGTCCAATCTCAAAGGTAACTAAGGTTCACGACCTTTTTAAGGCAAACCTGATTTCCATCATCACAGTGGCGCTACTAGCGCCACTCTCATGCGATACAGTACTAAAACAGTACTGAACCGACGCTTATTATCGAAAATATTGTTAAAGTTCCTTTACACGACATTTGTGACTGGATAGGAGGTTTATTGTTAGGGAGAACGCAGCTGGCTGGAGAGTCTTCGACAGGTAACTAACTTCAGGTGTGCCCCAAGTAAGTATGGTGGGTCTCTGGCTGAATGTATTGTATGTTACTGACCTGATATATAATGTTAACTGTAGAAGATCATGTGTCAACTTTTGTTACTAGTCAGGTAGTAGCAGCAGCCGACCGAGTCAGAGGCAGCAACAGCGAAGTAACCGCTTTTGTGACATTTACGAGTTCCTAATCAGGAGCGCATTTTATTATATCATCTGTGTGCTTTAATAGTTTAGTTTCTTGAGTTTCTGAGTGAAAATTTAACATCTAATAGCCACAATTTTCGCGTTTTCGTTTGCGTCGGGCAGTAAACCGATTTTGTGACATATTACAAGTTCTTAATCAGGGGCAAATTATTTAGTTTCACCTGAGTGCTTCGGTCGCTAGGTTTTTGAATATCTGCGTATTACTAGACACAGTTCGTGCGTTTTCGTCATTGTCTACGGCAGAGTTGCGCAGCACGTGCCGATAGTCTGTTTACCTGCATGGTTTAGTTTTCCACGGTCTTTAGTACGGACAGGGACTGCGATTGTTGTGTGTGGATGCGAGCCGAGTTGGTGACACATCGCTCTCAGCTTCAGGCTGTGATGTCTTCGACTACACAGCTTGAGGCTGCAGTGGATGGGCACCACTGTTGCGGGCCGGCCGTGGGGACCCAACGGACGTCCAGCACGTCAGAGTAGTCCGATCGGTTCTCACCGGTGGCCAACCCAGTTACTGCTCGTACTGTGGTCGAGTGGGAGGTCGCCCCGGGGCGAAGCAGGCGGCGAAAGACTTCCCAGGCGGTCGCACGTAAGGCCTCCCCGGTCTGTCTCACAAACAAGTTGCAGGTGCTGTCTGTGGCTGACACTGCAGCTGAGCCGGATGATGTCACCTGTCCTGTTTCAGAGAAAACCACTCAGCCTGCAAGATCCGGACAATCGCAGATGGTGGGACTATTGGTAGTTGGGAGCTCCAACGTTAGGCGCGTTATGGGGCCCCTTAGGGACTTGGCTGACAAGATAGGTAAGATAACCAATGTGCACTCCGTGTGCATACAGGGTGGAGTCATTCCAGATGTGGAAAGGATCCCCCAGGATGTCATGAAGAGCACAGGTTGCAGCCAATTGCAGGTGGTTGCTCACGTCGGTACCAATGATGTGTGTAACTTTGGATCAGAAGAGATTCTCTCTGGTTTCGAGCGGCTAACAGAAGTGGTAAAGGCTGCCAGTCTTGCTGGCGAGATGAAAGCAGAGCTGACCATTTGCAGCATAGTCGACAGGAGCGATTGCGGACCTCTGGTACAAAGCCAAGTGGAGGGTCAGAATCAGAGGCTCAGACGGTTCTGCGACAGTGCAGGCTGCAGATTCCTCGACCTGCGCCAAAGGGTGGTTGGGTTTCGGGTTCCGCTGAATAGATCAGGTGTCCACTATACGCAAGAGGCGGCTACACGGGTAGCAGGTGCTGTGTGGCGTGCACTGGGCGGTTTTTTAGGTTAGAGGGTCACGGGAAAACACAAGAAGTGATTCGGTCACAAAGGCTGCAGGCTGAACACAGATAGAATGTAGATACAGGAACCATTGGTTTAACAGTTGTAAATTGTCGTAGCTGTGTTGGGAAAGTACCAGAGCTCCAAGCGCTAATAGAAAGCACTGAAACTCACATCGTTATAGGCACTGAAAGTTGGATAAAGCCAGATATAAGCTCATCCGAAATTTTTGCGAATAACCTAACGGTGTTCCGGAAGGATAGGCTAAACACGGTTGGCGGTGGCGTGTTTATTGCTGTCAGAAGTAGTTTAACTTGTCGCTAAATTGAAGTAGATACTTCCTGTGAGTTAATATGGTCAGTGGTCATTGTTAGCAACCGGAATAAAATAATAATAGGATACTTTTATCGACCTTCCAATTCAGATGAAACAGTTGCTGAAAGGTTCAAAGAAAACTTGAGTTTGATTTCAAACAGGTACCCGACTCTAAGAAAATGAGTTTAATTTATCCTCGATATGTTGGCGAAAATACATGTTTAATTCCGGAGGTACGCATAAAATATCATCCGAAGTTGTGCTAAACGCATTCTCTGAAAATTATTTCGAGCAATAAGTTCATGAACCCACGCGAATAGTAAACGGTTGTGAAAACACACTTGACCTCTTAGTAACAAATAACGCTGAGTTAATAACCGGCATCAAAACCGATATAGGGATTACTGAAAACTGGGTTGTCGTAGCGAGATTGAATATTGTAATCCCCAAATCCTCTAAAAATGAGCGAAAACTATAACTATTCAAAAAAGCAGATAAAGGTTCATATGACACCTTCCTGGGAGACTATTTCCACTCATTCCAAATTAATAATATAAGTGTAGACCAGATGTGGCTCAGATTCCAAGAAATAGTATCGGCAGCAATTGAGAGATTTATACCAAATAAATCAACAAACGACGGAGCTGATCCTCCTTGGTACACAAAACGGGTTAGAACACTGATGCAGAAACAACGAAACAAACATTCCAAATTTAAACAAACGCAAAATCCCCAGTATTGCAATCTTTTACAGAAGCTCGAAATTTAACACGGACTCCAATGCGCGATGCTTATAACAGTTTCCACAACGAAACTTCGTCTCGAAACCTTGCAGAAAATCCAAAGAGATTTTGATCATATGTGAAGTATGTTATCGGCAAGAAACAATCAATGCCTTCTCTGCGCGATAGCAATGGAGATACTATCGAAGACAGTGCTACCAAAGCAGTGTTACTAAATACAGCCTTCCGAAATGCCTTCACAAAGAAAATATTCCAGAATTCGAATCGAGAACAGCTGCCAACATGAGTAACGTAGAAGTAAATATCCTCGGAGTAATGAAGCAGCTTAAATCACTTAATGAAAGCAAGTCTTCTGGTCCAGACTTTATAACAATTAGGTTCCTTTCGGCGTATGCCGATGCATTAGCTCCATACTTAACACTCATATACAACCGTTCGCTCGACGAAAGATTCGTACCCAAAGATTGGAAAGTTACACAGGTCACACCAATATTCAAGAAAGGTAGTAGGAGTAATCTACTAAATTACAAGCCCGTATCGCTAACGTCAATATCCAGCAGGATTTTAGAACATATATTGTGTTCGAACATTATGAATTACCTCGAAGAAAACGGTCTATTGACACAAAGTCAACATGGGTTTAGAAAACATCGTTCCTGTGAAACCCAACTAGCTCTTTCTTCACATGAAGTGTTGAGAGCTATTGACAAGAGATTTCATATCGATTCCGTATTTATCGATTTCCGGAAGGCTTTTGACACTGTATCACACAAGCCGCTAGTAGGGAAATTGCGTGCTTTTGGAATATAGTCTCAGTTATGTGACTGGGTTTGTGATTTCCTGTCAGAGAGGTCACAGTTGGTAGTACTGACGGAAAGTCATCGAGTAAAACAGAAGTGCTTTCTGGCGTTCTCCAAGGCAGTGTTACAGGTGCTTTGCTGTTCCTTATCTATATAATTGATTTGGGAGACCATCTGAGCAAACGTCTTCGGTTGTTTGCAGAAGACGCTGTCGTTTATCGACTAATAAAGTCATCAGAAGATCAAAACAAACTGAAAAACTATTCAGAAAAGATATCTGAATGGTGCGAAAGTGGCAGTTGACCCTAAATAACGAAAAGTGTGAGGTCATCAACATGAGTGCTGAAAGGAACTCGTTAAACTTCGGTTGCACGATAAATCAGTGTAATCTAAAAGCTGTAAATTCAACTAAATACCTAGTTATTATAATTACGAAAAACTTAAATTGGATGGAACACATAGAAAATGTTGTGGGGAAGGCTAACCAAAGACTGCGTTTTATTGGCAGGACACTTAGCAAATTTAATAGACCTACTAAGGAGACTACCTACACTACGCTTGTCCGTCCTCTTTTAAAATACTGCTGCGCGGTGTGGGATCATTACTAGATAGGACTAACGGAGTACATCGAAAAAGTTCAAAGAAAGGCAGCACGTTTTGTATTATCGCGAAATATGGAAGAGAGTGTCACAGAAATGATACAGGATTTCGGCTGGGAACCATTCAAAGAAAGGTGTTGCGACTGAATCTTCTCACGAAACTCCAATCATCAACTTTCTCCTCCGAATGCGAAAATATTTTGTTAACACCGACCTACATATGGAGGAACGATCACAACGATAAAATAAGGGAAATCACAGCTCGTACGGAAAGATGTAGTTATTCATTCTTTTCGCGCGCTATACGAATTTGGAATAATAGAAAATTGTGAAGGTGGTTCGATAAACCCTCTGCGAGGCACTTAAATGTGATTTGCAGAGTACCGATGCAGACGTAGATGAATGAGATATATACTGAAACTGGGTGATGAAGGATAACCGGAGTAACATGTAGAATAAGGGCCGTAATCATCTATCAAATGGCGCCACTATCGGAGCTCGAAATCTTCGCACCAGGTTCAAAGATCACGAGTCATTGACTCGTGTCCTTTTCGCAATGGCTGTATGGAAGTTTGTTTAATCGAATGACAGAAGATATTAGCCACCTGTTGCTGCTTTTGCTCTTTTTTCGTAGGTTTTCGAATCTGCAACAATCCCCTGTTATGTTTCAAATAAGGAAGAAAGAACGATCAGGTTTTGACGTACTGTTGACAGCGGGGTAATTACAGATACAGCACAAGCTCGGATTGTTTCAAGGATGGGGATGGCAGTCGCCGTGCCCTTTCAAAGGTACTGTCCCGGCATTTGCCTTGAGCGATTTGAGAAGATCTAAGAAAACCTAAATCAGGATGGCCGGATACAGATACGACAGTAGTCCTCCTGAATGCTGGTACAGTGTGCTAATCACTCCGCCGCCTCATCATGTCTGTTTCAAATGATAAGTTATTACTGTCGCTCTTCAAAGTCATTTTCGAGGTGTAATAAATGATGTGGATAAGTTTTATGTATGATGCACGTTATCCTCGGCGAGTGAAAACACAACAGTTCATTGATGGTGGTTCAGAAACTTCACTAATTTTTCTGTAAAATTTTTTGGTTCTTCACCTTCTACGCAACTTGACTGTAATTCCCAGTGAGTTAGCATATCCTGAAAAACGGGTGCTCATTAATGCAAAAAAAAGATATACTGAAATTGAAACGGTATATTCTACTCGAGTATATCAAATTTTAAAAGCAACTGCAAGAATGGCCAGCGGCTGGGGGACAAACAATGCAGATGTCTTATAACACTCTACTGGCGTCTGAGTGTTTACAGATAATTACCAAATTTGGTTTATTACGCACAGTATATGTTACCCTTTGAAAGGATTTTAGTAATCTGATCGAGATTACCTAACGGATAATTTGGAATCGAACCTCAATTCCGTAAGAATCTTTCTTTCGCTTGTGCCGTTTGTCCTGCGGATACACAGGGTCGGCATGGATAATCGGATGTGGCAATGTTAGTTGAAGGGGTGGCCGGATGCCCTTCCTGCCGCCACCCCGTACCCCCCCGGGAAGTAATTAGTGTACCCCAACCGTCTGCGACTAATGTAATCCATGGAATAGTGCAGAAGTGTTCAGATGTCTGCGAGCCGTGTAACTGAGGCGGGACGTGGCGACCAGCCCGGTATTCACCTAGGGGGATGTGGAAAACTGCCTAAAAACCACATACAGGCTGGCTGGCACACCGGCCCTCGTCGTTAATCCGCTGGGCGGATTCGATCCGGGGCCGGCGCGCCTACCCTAGTCCAGGAAGCAGCGCGTCAGCGCGCTCGGCTAACCCTGCGGTTTTAATTCGGCAAGAATTGGTGTAGGTAAATAATAGACATAATTAATTTTGCAATGGGTTGCAGCAAATGATTACTGTTAACTGGGATAGTTATACGGTCGCCAGCCTAATTAGACATAATAATGGAAAACATTATTCATGAAGAATCTATATTTATTATTGCAAAAAAAGAACTTTCATTAAACACTGTTCCATGAAGTGCAATAACCACACACGAATAAACAAATTACACAGGGGGAAGCAGCAGCCGTCACCTTAGCATTAAGCAGACACAAGACTTGCAAATAAGCCCTTTCTTTTGTTTACCTAAATCATTACTTTAGTCTAGAATTAATATGGCTCAAACCTGCCCTTTCACTAACTGCACAATGACGACAGCACATGATAATAGTCAGGTACAATAATCACAAACATTCACTACACAAAGCAATAAAGAACACTAATATACAAACCTTCTATCTTTGTAACTCATTGATTACTTCAAGATCCATTATCTAGGAACCTACTAATCAGATTTATCTTTTTTGTTATGTTGGAATAGGAATGTGGCCCTACAAATTATATCTTTCTTTGTAGTAGCAGCTTTGTTTCTCCTCAACAATAAACATTTTTGTCGTGTATAAATTATTTCATTACCAATTGTTGTGAAATATACTACTAAACTAGAACTGGACATGGGCTTAGCCCTATTTCAATAGTTGCCTCTCAAGTAGTACAGGTATAATCAAAAGTCACATTATCTTAACCACTACACCCATCACTCATAGAAAATTTGCAGGATACAAACGATGAGTTGGTTAATTTATGGTTCTATTGTTGCATCAGTCATATTTACACATGTAATAAAAATGGTTCACATGGCTCTGAGCACTATGGGACTTAACGTCTGAGGTTATCAGTCCCCTAGAACTACTTAAACATAACTAACCTAAGGACAACACACACACAACCATACTCGAAGCAGGATTCGAACCTGCGACAGTAGCGGTCGCGCGGTGCCAGACTGTAGCGCCTAGAACTGCTCGGCCACCGCGGCCGGCACACATGTAATACCTCCAAAAATACAGAACTCTGAAAACGAATGATTCGCGTATAGTAATCCTGTTGCAGTAGCAGTGACAGGTGATATTGAACATGTACAAATAAGGGCTGCGTTATTGGTCACAGGTTTGTTTGACCTAAGGGATAGCGTAGCTGAGATACTAAAAAAAACCTGATCTTACCGTCTCCTACCTTAAAAAATTTCAAGAAACAGTATCTGTGAGGAATATACTATAACACCAACGTATGGTATCGACAGCTACTGCGAAGAAAAGATTAGACTAATTGCACTGCGTGCTCAGTACTTCAAGAGGTGGTTCATCAATGCTTCGTATGCGAATAATGAAATGCGAAGAAACGTGGTGCAGTGGGAAGTATCCTCTTCCATCCAGTTCACGGTGATCTACAGAGTATAGTGGTGGAAATAAATGTAGAAGCAGAAGTCCACCACACTGCGGACGCGACTTCGCCATCAGAAGTGTCAAAAATGGCTCTGAGCACTACGGGACTTAACTTCTTTGGTCATCAGTCCCCTATAACTTAGAACTACTTAAACCTAACCAACCTAAGGACATCACGCACATCCATGCCCGTGGCAGGATTCGAACCTGCGACCGTAGCGGTCGCGCGGTTCTAGACTGAAGCGCCTAGAAGCGCTCGGCCACTCCGGCCGGCCCAGAAGTATCACTTTCGTCGTTTCGCCCTGGCACACAGGGAACTTTCCATTCTATACAAACTGTTGCCTACAAGTGCTGGTCGATGCCTGCTCTGAAATGTGCATCCCGACAATCCTGACGTTGCTAGCTGTTGATTACCTTTTCAGTGCTACCAGACTTGATTAGAGCACGTTGACGTCGTGCCATTTCTTAGCTGCGTTTTCATTGCCGTTGTACTGTCTAAGTGTGTCTCGCCTCACAGGTCCGCTATACTGCACATTGAAGTGTAGCTTTACGTATTTTCTATGTTTTCATTGATCCAGCAGGTCCAGTTAGTACCAACGAGCTGCCCTCACGTAGTCTGATATAGATTTAGCGATAGACCAGTAAACTCCCGATCCTTCAAGCAATCGAACTCTTCTACTTTGGTCTGTATCCCTGGCGTATGCACGGTCGTCGTTGTGAATTTCAGATTTGGCAAGTCTAATTTAATGGGTGGCCAGATGCCCTTCCTTAGTGTTCTCCATGTGAGAGAGCACTAACGTTTTTCTAAATATTTGCGAATCATTTAACTGAGGCCGGACGTGGGTACCAGCCCGTTGTTCACCTACTCGGATGTGAAAACAGCTTAAAAATCACACCCAGGCTGGACTATACTTGTTAATCCGCCGGGCGGATTCGATCCGAGGCCGGCACACCTGCCCGAATGCCGGCGGCTAGCACGAGCGGCTATCCGGGCAGATTTAAAAAATCGACCTCCCATGTGTAAACCAGCTTCAAAGGTCTGATTGCTTTACAAGTGTGTCAAATATTTGAGTTAAGGCCGGCCGATGTGGCCGAGCGGTTCTAGGCGCTTCAGTCTGGAACAGCGAGACCGCTACGGTCGCAGGTTCGAATCCTGCCTCGGGCATGGATGTGTGTGACGTCCTTAGGTTAGGTTTAAGTAGTTATAAGTTCTAGGGGTCTAATGTTAAGTCCCATAGTGCTCAGAGCCATTTGAACAATTTTTTTGAGTTAAGGAAGGGAGAAAAAGTTTAGTAAATCTCCCGCCGGATGTTCGGGTCCTCCCTTGGGCATGGGTGTATGTGTTGTTCTTAGCAAGGTTAGTTTAAGTTAGTTCAAGTAGTTGTAAGTCTAGGGACCAATGACCTCAGCAGTTTGGCCCCTTAGGAATTCACATACATTTTCCCCTAAGTACTCTTACACTACTGGCCATTAAAATTGCTACACCAAGCAGAAATGCAGATGATAAATGGGCATTCATTGGACAAATATATTATACTAGAACTGACATTTGATTACATTTTCCCGCAATTTGCGTGCATAGATCCTGAGAAATCAGTACTCTGAACAACCACCTCTGGCACAATAACAGCCTTGATACGCCTGGGCATTGAGTCATGTAGCTTCAACACGATACTACAGTTCATCAACAGTAGTGACTGGCGTATTGTGACGAGCCAGTTCCTCTGCCACCATTGACCAGATGCCTTTAGTTGGTGAGAGATCTGGAGAATGTGCTGGCCAGGGCAGCAGTCGAACATTTTCTGTATCCAAAAAGGCCCGGACAGGACCTGTAACATGCGATCGTCCATTATCCTGCTGAAATGTAGTGTTTCACAGGGATCGAATGAAGGGTAGAGCCACGGGTCGTAACACATCTGAAATGTAACGTCCACTGTTCAAAGTGCCGTCAACGCGAACAAGAGGTGACCGAGATGTGTAACCAATGGCACCCCATACCATCACTCCGGATGATACGCCAGTATGTCGATGACGAATGCACCCTTCCAATGTGCGTTCACCACGATGTCGCCAAACATGGATACTACCATCATGGTTCGCAGCTCGTGGTCGTGCGGTAGCGTTCTCGCTTCCCGCGCTCCGGTTTCCGTGTTCGATTCCCGGCGGGGTCAGGGATTTTCTCTGCCTAGTGATGACTGGGTGTTGTGTGCTGTCCTTAGGTTAGTTAGGTTTAAGTAGTTCTAAGTTCTAGGGGACTGATGGCCATATATGTTAAGTCCCATAGTGCTCAGAGCCATTTGAACCATTTGACCATCATGATGCTGTAAACAGAACCTCGATTCATCCTTAAAAATGACGTTCTGTCATTCGTGCACACAGGTTCGTCGTCGACTACACCATCGCAGGTGCTCCTGTCTGTGATGCAGCGTCAAGGGTAACCGCAGCCATGGTCTCCGAGCTAATAGTCCATGCTACTGCAAACGTCGTCGAACTGTTCGTGCAGATGGTTGTTGCCTTGCAAACGTCCCCATCTGTTGACTCAGGAATCGAGACGTGCCTGCACGATCCGTTACAGCCATGCAGATAAGATGTCTGACATCTCGACTGCTAGTGATATGAGGCCGTTGGTATCCAGCACGGCGTTGCGTATTACCCTCCTGAACCCACCGATTCCATATTCTGCTGATAGTAATTGGATCTCAGCCAAAGCGAGCAGCAATGTCGCGATACGATAAACCGCAATCGCGATAGGCTACAATCTCACCTTTATCAAAGTCGGAAACGTGATAGTACGTGTTTCTCCTCTTTACACGAGGCATCACAAGAACGTTTCGCCAGGCAACACCGGCCAACTGCTGTTTGTGTATGACAAATCGGTTGGAAACTGTCCTCATGTCAGCACGTTGTAGGTGTCGCCACCGGCGCCAACCTTGTGTGAATGCTCTGAAAAGCTGATCATTTGCATATCACAGCATCTTCTTCCTGTCGGTTAAATTTCGCGTCTGTAGCACGTCATCTTCATGGTGTAGCAATTTTAATGGCCAGTAGTGTATTATGATACAGTGGATAAATATATTCTGCATAATTTGTGCTCCATTTAAGTAAAAGAAGGTTTGTCATGCATCTCAATGTCTACCTCCTGAACTACGTGTCGTACTACAACAGGAGGAGCGTTTATTAAGTAATGTAACATTATTTCTCTGATAGCAGGCTGGCATTATCTGGGTTCTAATACATCATATTATTCCTCACTCTCTTGGCTACAAAAGTCTTTTAGTATAATTTCCATTCAATGCCTTAAGCCAGCTTACTGAGAGGGCCTGTATGCCTGCGTAGTACCACTCTACTTGTCGACGTCGGAGCCAACGTATTGGTGCATCAATAACTTCACCATCATTCTCGTTCTGCTTCGGTGCAGTGTACCCGTCATTAGACCTAACGGATGTTCATTATGGTCTTCTGTTTGGCAGTGGAGAACCCAGCGGGCACACACCTTTGAGTACCTCTACCGTTGGACGAATGTGTGAGCACTACCAAGAGCGACATCAAGTTGGGTAGTGAGGCGTTCCATTTTGATACGTCGATCACCTCGAATGAGAGTGTCCGCACGTTCCAGTATTGCAGGTTCACAGCTATGTGCGGCCGGCAGACACGCGGGAGATCGAACGGGTTTGAGCGACCTTGTTGTGATGCGCCGAAAAAATCACGATGCCATTTTTCACTGCTAGGTCTCCGTAGAGAGTCTGAAAGCGCCTACGAATATTTATGATGCTCTGGTTTTCTGCCACAATAAACTCTACGACAGCTCTCTACTTGGAACGCCACCTATCGCAGCGCCATGAAACTATACGGGCTGAAGTGGAAATTCTCCAAAGTCCCACAGTACATTCCTCATTTTCTTCAACCAAAATCACGCAAGGGAAAGATTTGTTTCACTACTTACTGAACATCCCTCGTATAATCATGCAGTTCCATTCAGTGATATATGTAGAAACTGTCTGCAATGCGTGTTGCGATTAGACTTAGTAGTAAAGAAATAGAAACTGAAAACGTCCTGCTTGATGTTGAAGTTTTACTGCACTCCATTTTAAGCAGCAGCTAGTTTTTCAGGCACATCTCTCGCACTACGTTTCGTATAATGATATAGATCTGCAAGTACCTTCAGTGGTATATGTGGATATCGTTGCAAAGTTTTGTCATTGGAGTTCGTAGTGAAGAAGTAATAAATTAAAACGTAGTTCCTGGTACTGAAGTTCTACTGCGTGGACAGCAAATAGTAGTGAGCGATAACCTTTTTCCCTTGCATCATTTTGTGGGAGGTCTCAGCGAGAAAAAGTTTCGTAAATGTTTCAAACGATGTGTAAAGTTTGATGGAAGTCAGTAAGTGTTCTCATTCTCAAACAGTGGATGAATAAAGTTCGGGTATTTGCACCCTCGATTACGTTGCCACAAAAGAAACAAACAGATTCTAACTGTAACAATTGTCTAATTGTAGTGTTAAACTTTTAACATAAAATTATACCTCTTGTTTAGTAGATTGTAACAAAATGTTAAATTTCTAAATTCGGTCAATAATTACACGAAATATTGAAAATAAAATTTTTCTTCCGCCTGGAAGCCATAGGCATACAGAGAGTTGTTGGAAAGTAGCCACGTGTTTGCTGTCGTGGGACCCTTCGCCAATACGCCAGCTAGGTGACAGAAGGACGATATTTTGCAAATCACACCCAAGTGAGTTTGTACTGAATCTGCATAAGGTGTGTAACGCATTTTTATAATGGTTCTGACACAAATCCAAATCAGGGTGGCTAGACTCTCATATAATTTACTATTAAATTAATTGATCGAAGTCCAGTGAGTATGACTGTTTAACATATAAGCGCCGTCCTAAAAGTTTAGACTTACATTCTTTAAATGGAACACAAAATTGATCATGAATTTGCACAAGGGACAATCTTGTGTACCAACCTAGGCTAAACATGTAAATGGTCATGATATAATAGAAGTACGGCAAGAACCTAGTACGAATGATGCTGTATGGAATCTAATGTGGTTCTCCGCTACCCAGAAGGAAACCTAAGAGACCAGATGGAACCAGATGGAATGTATAATATCGATAAACAAATGGGTAAATGGTTGGTGTCACCTAAGTGGTGCCGCGCGGCTGCCCCCCCCCCCCCCCTCCCCCCTTGGAGGTTCGAGTCCTCCCTCCGGTATGGGTGTCTGTGTGTGTTATTTTAAGTAGTGTGTAAGCCTAGGGCCCGATGACCTCAGCAGTTTGGTCCCATAGGGACTTACCACCACCATAGAAGCAAAGTGATTCTATGAATGCCACCACTGAGAAAGCTCAGTTCGAACTTTGGGCGTCTGAAAATTTCACTGAAACTCTGCAAGCCGGAGCTACGTGTATTTCCCGACAGTACGGCACAAGACGGCTAGCTGATGACGGCTGCTATTCGTGGTCGGCTGCGCTGCATCAAGATGCGGCTCCGCCTTGGAGACCGATCGAAGCGCGAGCGAGAAAAAAAAAAAAAGTGTTTGTCCGTTTGGCCGGAAAAGTGAAACAACTGTAAATGAAATTTCTCTGCAGCAAGAGCGGCAAAGAACGCGATTGACTCCTACGGCGGAGGGCATGAACGAACTCCTCAATCCGCTTCCGTCATGAGTCCAGAGAGCGACCGCTCCGCTGTGCCAAAACTCGGAAAATCGTCGCCGATAAACAAAGCTTTCGCCAGTTATGACCTTACAACAATTTCCGTCTAGACTCTCACTACTGCACTCCTCCAACCTAGGCGCTAATTTCGTCCTTCCTGCAATTCCAGGCAGTGACTGCAAACGTGTGCTGACAAAACAGTAGAGCGGCCTATCATAGACTCCGCCAGGACTTTGGGCTGGAAGCTTTTTGGCGACATGCACCAACGGAATATGATAATTGGGGTGCTTCGTGTGGCGCCGTTCTGTCGGCTGTCCCGTGGAGTTCGGCGACCAATTCTCTGAAACGTCCTAGACAACAGCACAGCCGTAGCGCTGAGCTGGCATGTTCATGAGACTAGAGAAAACTGCCTGCAGCGACCGTAAAAATAGCTAACGTTCACCCAGGGTCGGGGCTCTGTTCGCAATTCGCAGTGACTAGATGTCCTCCCCCATCCCCCCCCCCCCCCTCCCTTTCCCAACACACGGACACATCCTGCTATTGTGAGCCGTTGGCCTCTTCACAGCCCAAAAGTTCCCACTCGTCTCCTACGTGAAATGAACAGAATTACGATATACATGCATCCTACTCCCCCCACTCCCGACCAAGTACATGCCGATACATAGCGTCCGATTACCTACTTTGCATGACGAAGTACTACAGTTGCAAAATGACATTAATTTACATGTATGCAAAATCAAATTTTAGAAGTGCAAGACTGGTTTGGTGGCCCTGAATAAGTGTATGAAGTCGCTAAGCCTACACTGCTTTCATTCCAGATTTGTATTTCATGCAGAATTCATGTAACTATAACAGCACTCACTGAAATAGAAAGTGTTTCACCATGGAACATCTGACTGATTTTCATCAACTTGTGTGGATATGTTCATCAGATAACGGTTATTAAATGATTACGCTTCGATTCTACTTGGAACTGATGCATATCACCAACATCAATATGAGCGGTGACTGCACTGTCATAGTTACACTTTTGTATTCTTCGTGACATGGAAGCAAGAGTTTCTTGCCATGCCTGAAACGTATCCCATATTAGTTCATGAAAATTTCTGGATAGAGACTGAAACGTCTTTCCATCGCAACCTAGACATGCTCTCTTGGTGACAAATCAGAGGAATAAGCAGGCCCAGTCAGGAATCCACAGATTCAAGGCCTTCATGGAGTGAACTGTAGTGGATGACATGCACTATCTTGCTGGAAGATGGGGCCATTTGGTACCATAGTCACAAAATATACTACAACAGGGTTTATGATTCTTGATGCACGCTGGCGAGCATTCAGTCTTCCTTAAACAGTTGTCAAGGCTGTTTTACTGTCATATTGAGCAGCTCGCCACACCAGGAATCTATGCGTTGCAGAGGCATGCTTCTCGAGAATCTCTGCTCCCTGAGTTCTTTAACGAGGACGTCTTAGGATAAATTGGTGTTAGGATGCCTGACACAGAGACTCATCGTTGAACAGCACAGAATGCCATTCCTTATCCAACTGACTCTGGTTCTATGTCATGCAAGTTTCCTTGGTGTGTGTTAACCAAGAACGACGTATGCCAACACGAGAGCGTAAGCTAGCTTTCAGTAATATGTTCCCTACTGTTTGTAGTGACACTTTGCTGTAATCTCTACCCAGATTTCACTTGTTTACATATGTCCACATGTCAAAACCAGTCCATATTCTCGTGACGTAGTCATTTTGGAAAGCCCTGTGCCTACTCTTATTGGCACATTATTGCCTTATCTTCAGTCTCTTCGGTCACTGCACAACAGGCCAACTGTCTGTTTGGTCTTACGATATGCCCCTTATTCTAATGATTCGACCTTTTGTCGAAGTTCAGAAGATGTGAACTTTCACCAGGTCGTGTACGCACACGTTGGCGTCCCTCTGACCGCTACAAACCGAAGTGAGACTCATCACTGAACACCACAGACTTCCACTTAGTGTCCCAGTTGACTCTCGTCTTACACTATCAAAGTCTCTGTTGTGTGCGGTGTAGTGAAGGCGGTAAAAGACGCACGGCGGCTCGAGAACTCAACATGGCTTCTGGTCAAAAAATTCTACAGTCTTCTCGTGGTGTAGTCCTTCTTGAAGAACCCGTGACTCCTGTTCTTGCCACAATATTGTGGTGACCTCATCTCGATACCCTACTTTCGGTAGTCCTTCCACTGCAACTAAATGTATAACGCTCCTGTATCTCTCATTCCAATTAGTCAACTTTTCTTGAAGTCCGAAAAATGACGGTAAGCTGCACGTGCATACCCGTGTATACGCTCTGCTACTATCTCCACAACGAACGTTCCAGTGACGTTACGCACTGTTAACAGTCGTGAGATAGATCATAATTCATCAATATGAATGGCGTATTTCTGTGCCTTACTTAAAGTAAGCTAGCACAAGAATTAAATTTTGATCAACATATCATACAGACATATATTTTCATTTTATTTATGTATTTATTGAATTCTGAAAACCTGCCCGCCTATGTGTCTTAAGTGTTAATTAATTCTCAGTAATGGAAAGTGTACAGTCACTCACATGAGTACTGAAAGGAATCGGCTAAATTTCGGTTACACTATACATCACACAAATCTAAAGGCTATAAATTCAGTTAAATACTTAGGGATTACAAGACAATGTTGTGGGGACAGCGAACCAAAGACTGTGTTTTACTGGTAGAACACTTAGAAGATGCCGCAGGTCTACTGAAGAGACTGTCTACCCCAAGTTCGTCCGTCCTTTGCTGGAGTTCTGCTGCGCGATATGGGATCAGCATTAGGTGGGACTGTTGGAGGACGTCGAAATGTTCAAAGAAGGGCAGCTCGTTTTCTACTATCACTAACCGGCCGGGGTGGTCGAGCGGTTCTAGGCGCGACAGTATGGAACCGCGCGACCGCTACGGTCGCAGGTTCGAATGCTGCCTCGGGCATGGATGTGTGCGATGTCCTTAGATTAGTTAGGTTTAAGTAGTTCTAAGTTCTAGGGGACTTATGACCTCAAAAGTTAAGTCTCATAGTGCTCAGAGCCATTTGATCCATTAATAGATTTTAATCACCAAGTTTCTGCTCCGAATGCGAAGATATTTTGTTGGAGCACACCTACAAACGGAGTAATATACAGGTGGTCCAAGGATCGTGACCAGGGCCAAATATCTCACGAAATAAGCGTCAAACGAAAAAACTACAAAGAACGAAACTTGTCTAGCGTCCATTTTTCCTGCGCGCTGTTCGAGAGTGGTATGGTGGGGCAAATGTTGCGTGGGACAAAGGGGACCATAATATGATGTTGAGTTTTTGTTGCTAGGTGGGGTCGCCTCAGAGATATGAAGGTCAACTATTTTTTTAAAATGGGATGCTATAGTTTGGTACTTATTTTCTGATAGCGACTATCGTGACGAATCCAATGATGTGTAACAGTAAGGTCTTTGAAGGTCTACGAAGGTCATAAAGGTGGCATGAACGTCCATTTACAGAAGGTTTTCGAAGTGATGACCATCGGTATCAATGCAGTGCTGCAATCTTCTTATCATGGATTGAGTGGTATTCCTTATCACTTTGGCACTAATAGAAGCACATGCTCTGATAATTTTCCCTCGCATATCTTCAGGTGTAGCTGGAACGTCTTTATAAACAACGTCTTCTACGAATCCCCACAAGAAAAAGTCCAGAGGCGTCATGTCTGGCGAATGAGCCGTCCACAACACATCTCCTCCGCGTCCAATCCAACGATTTGAGATTGTCTCTGCAACTCATTTCTATCCATCAGCGAAAAATGCGCCGTACATCCATCGTGTTGACACCACATTCTGTTCTTTGTCCCTAAAGGTATCTCCTCCAATAACAGACCTAATGTTTCTTGCAGGAATGTGATGTACTTCCTACCATTAAGATTTGCTTCGCTGAAATAGGGGCCTATAATTCTGTCCTCCAGAATCCCACACCATACATTCACCGACCACAGTTTTTGGTGTGCAACTTTCCGCAGCCAACATGGATTTCCAGTTGTCCAATAATGCATGTTATGCAAATTAATATTTCCACGGTTCGTGAATGTAGCCTCGTCAGTAAATAAAATCAAATTAATAAATGTGTCATCCCTCTGAATCTGAAATTGGGCCCATCGGCAGAATTCAGTGCGACGCATACAATATGTACCATTTATTTCTTGGTGGAGACTGATATGGTAAGGATGATATTTATGGCGATGCAGAATAGGAGCAACACTATTCTGGCTCATACCAGATTCCCTTGCGATTTGACGCGAACTACAGTGGCAAGGGTACCAGATCCCGTCTCCTCGTTAGTAACTTTCCTTTGCCGGATATATTTCCGATGCGTTAAAGATCCAGTTGTTCTCAATTTATCATACACGTATTTAAATGTAAGACGTGTAGGGTGAGTACCCTGAGGATATCTTTCAGCGTATAAGTCTCTAGCTCTCAATGAATTTCGTTGGCATTTTCCGTAAATGAGAAGCATATCGACTTGTTCTTCGAAGGAATACATCATTCACATTCGCTTGATTCTACGGTACTATATAGTATTACCGTTCCTATTAGTGTTGTATTGCGAAACCGTCGAATGGTGTTTACATGTCAATTGCACGTTAGATGGATCTGCCGTATTCGGCAAATATTTACTATTTGCACGACTTATGATAGAGAATTATCAGAGCATGTGCTTCGATAAGTGCCGACGTGACAAGGAATACCACTCAATCCATGATAAGAAGATTGCACCACTGCATTGATACCAATGGTCATTTCGAAAACCTTCTGTAAATGGACGTTCATGCCACCTTTTTGACCTTCGTTGACCTTCAAAGACCTTACTGTAACAAATCATTGGATTCGTCTCGATAGACGCTATCAGAAAATAAGTACCAAACTATAGCATCCCACTTAAAAAAACAAAGTTGACCTTCATATCTCTCACGCGACCCCACCTAGCAACAAAAAAACCAACTTCATATTATGGCCCCCGTTGTCCCATGCAACATTTGTCCTACAAACGTTTCAGCTACTATCATACTTTCGGAGTTATTCTTGGTGGCAATAGTTAGTCACTCACCCTGTATACTATTTATGCATTTATTCATCGCGGTCGCCGTCACCTCCGTATGACGTCACGACAATGTTTCTTTCACCATCAGTACTACAGTCGTCTACTCACTTCTCCTTTTCACTGGCATCTTTCCTGCGACTCATGACCTCACTTCTGTTACCATCTCTCAGATAAGTGTTTCTGTCCCTAATACACTGCTGGCCATTAAAATTGCTACACCACGAAGATGACGTTCTACAGACGCGAAATTTAACCGACAGGAAGAAGATGCTCTGCTATGCATATGATTAGCTTTTCAGAGCATTTACACAAGGTTGGCGCTGGTGGCGACACCTACAACGTGCTGACATGAGGAAAGTTTCCAACCGAATTGTCATACACAAACAGCAGTTGACCGGCGATGTCTGGTGAAACTTTGTTGCGATGCCTTGTGTAAGGCGGAGAAATGCGTACCATCACATTTCCGACTTTGATAAAGGTGAGATTGTAGCCTATCGCGATTGCGGTTTATCGTATCGCGACATTGCTGCTCGCGTTGGTCGAGATCCAATGACTGTTAGCAGAATATGGAATCGGTGGGTTCAGGAGGGTAATACGGAATGCCGTGCTGGATACCAACGGCCTCGTATCACTAGCAGTCGAGATGACAGGCATCTTATCCGCATGGCTGTAACGGTTCGTCCAGCCAAGTCTCGATCCCTGAGTCAACAGATGGAGAGGTTTGCAAAACAACAACCATCCGCACGAACAGTACGACGACATTTGCGGCAGCATGGACTATCAGCTGGGAGACCATGGCTGCGGTTACCCTTGACGCTGCATCACAGACAGGAGCGCCTACGATGGTGTACTCAACGACGAACCTGGATGCACGAATGGCAAAACGTCATTTTTTCGGATGAATCCAGGTTCTGTTTACACCTTCATGGTGGTCGCATCCGTGTTTGTCGACATCGCGGTCAACGCACATTAGAAGCGTGTATTCGTCGTCGCCATACTGGCGTATTACCCGGCGTGATTGTATGGGGTGCCATTGGTTACACGCCTCGGTCACCTCTTGTTCTCGTTGACGGCACTTTGAATAGTGGACGTTACATTTCAGATGTGTTACGACCCGTGGCTCTACCCTTCATTCGATCCCTGCGGAACCCTACATTTCAGCAGGATAATGCACGTCCGCATGTTGCAGGTCCTGTACGGGCCTTTCCGGATACAGGAAATGTTCGACTGCTGCCCTGGCCAGCACATTCTCCAAATCTCTCACCAACTGAAAACGTCTGGTCAATGGTGGCCGAGCAACTGGCTCGTCACAATACGCCAGTCACTACTCTTGATGAACTGTGGTATCGCGTTGAAGCTCTATGGGCAGCTGTACCTGTACACGCCATCCAAGCTCTGTTTGACTCAATGCCCAGGCGTATCAAGGCCGTTATTACAGCCAGAGGTGGTTGTTCAGAGTACTGATTTCTCCGGATCTATGCACCCAAACTGCGTGAAAATGTAATCACATGTCAGTTCTAGTGTAATATATTTGTCCAATGAATACCTGTTTATCATCTGCATTTCTTCTTGGTGTAGCAATTTTAATGGCCAGTAGTGTACAAGGAAGTGACAAAAGTCATGGGATACGTTCTGATATCCTGCGGACCTCGTTCTTCCCGGCGTAGTGCATCAGCTCGACGGGGCATGAACTCAAAATATTCGGTAGAAGTCCTTTGGAGAAATACTGAGCCATGCTGCCTCTATAGCCGGCCGTAATCGGGAAAGTGTTGCCGGTGCTGAATTTTGTACACAAATTGACCTGTCGATTATGTCCCATAAATGTTTGATGGGACTTTCGTTGAGCGAACTGGTGGCCAAATCATTTGCTCGAATTGTCCTGAACGTTCTTCAAACCAATCGCGAACAATTATGGCCAGGTGACAAGACTTTCTTTCTTTCTTTTGCTACGGCCTTTATCCCGAATTGTGCGCAGGATCGCCAGGGTTAAGTACGGGGTTGGTATGGTAAATTTTAAGGGGTGGCCGGATGCCCTTCCTGCCGCCAACCCATACCCCCGGGACCGAAGTAGTGTACCCCAGCTCTCTGTGTCCCGTGTAAATCGTGAAATAGTGTGAATTTATTTCTAATGTCTGCGAGTCGTTTAACTGAGGCGGGACGTGGGGACCAGCCC
Organism: Schistocerca piceifrons; assembly: GCF_021461385.2. Lineage (NCBI taxonomy): Eukaryota > Metazoa > Arthropoda > Insecta > Orthoptera > Acrididae > Schistocerca > Schistocerca piceifrons. Next base: position 986,296,608 of record NC_060138.1, on the reverse strand, counting down.
GGTATTCACCTAGTGGGATGTGGAAAACCGCCTAAAAACCACATTCAGGCTGGCCGGCACACCGGCCCTCGTCGTTAATCCGCCGGGTGGATTCGATCCGGGGCCGGAGCGTCTACCCGAGTCCAGGAAGCAGGGCCTTAACGCTCTCGGCTACCCTGGCGGGTGTGACAAGACGCACTGTCCTGCATTAAAATTCCATCGTGACTGATGAAGTTCATGAATGGCGGCAAATAGTCTCTAAGTAGTCGAACATAGCCATTTAAAGTCAATGATCAGTTTAGTTAAACAGAGGACCCAGTCCATTCCATATAATCACAGGCAACACCATTATGGAGCCACCACCAGCTTGCACAATGCCGTGTTGTCGACTTGGGTCCGTGGTGTCTGCGCCACACTCGAAGACTACAATCAGCTCTAACCAATTGAAATTAGATCTGACCAGGCCACGGTTTTCCATTCATCTAGGGTACAGTCGGTATGGTGACGAGCCCAGGAGAAGCGCTGCAGGCGATGTAGTACTGTCAGCAAAGGCACTCGTGTCGGTCCGGTCGTCTGCTGCCAAATTTCGCCGCATTGTCCTAACAGATACGTTCACCATACGTCCCACAATGATTTCTGCTGCAAACGCCACTGTTCTCGGTCGATCAGTGAATACCGTAGGCCTCTGCCTTGTCCTTCGTAAGAGGTAATAACTGAAGTGTGAGATTATCGGCACACACTTGACACTGTGAATCTCGGCATATTGGCTTCCCTAATGATTTCCAAAATGGAACGTCCCATGCGTCTAGCTCGAACTAACATTCCGCGTTCAAAGTCTTTTAATTCCCGGATTGTTGCCTTAGTCACGTCACACAAGTTTTCACTCGAACGACTTGACAACAAATGACAGCTCCGTCAGTACATTGACCTTTTATACGTTGGGGGGGGGGGGGGGAAGGGGGTACCAGATACTACCTCTATTTGTATATGTGCTTATCACTATTCCACGACTTTTATCACCTCTGTGTATGTACTTATCACACAGGCCTGTAAATTTTAGAGTATTGGTGGTAACGTTGTGTGGAGATGTTAATGGTGTTGCAAGTTCCATTTCCGATAGGGTAATTGTAGGCCACGTGAAGTGCACTTACACTTCATGAGCACCTTTCCCCACCGATGAAACCGTGTTAGCAGCTTGCTACAAGAGGTGCGTGTGGTGCGTGCCGCTTAAAAGCGAGTGCACCCGCACGCGTGAAAGGCCAAGCTAAAGAAAACCTCGATCTCGCCGACGATAGCGGCGCGGTATACTGGGGAGCGGGATCACGTTGGCACCGCGGGTGGTGCAACGCCGCTCTGACATCGCCATAAACGGCGCTGTAATTAGGCGAGCACGCCTCAGCTTGCCGCCCGCCGTCTAAGCGCGCCTGCCAAATCACTTAGGGCCGCCCCTGGCGTGCAATCGATTGCGCTGCCTCCCGTTGTTTCCTTCAGGTGGGCGCAACAGCCAGCGCTCAAACCTTAACGCGCCAGCTGCAAATCGCAGCAGAAACGACCACTAACGAGAACATCGAGAACCGTAAACTTACGGAAATAATACGGACGGAGCTGCAGTGTCTCTCGAACTAGCACTGATTACTAATGAAGAGCAATTTGTATTTCATTATAAAGAAACGTTTATTATTTTTTTGCTTAAAAACGAATAGCATTGACCACATATCATTACACACCAATAAATAAGACGTTTCTTTGTGATGTGCTTTTTCGATTACTCATTTATGTCGCAATCTTGTTGAGACATGTTTGATTACTGCTAGGCGCAGCTCGCACAAGTTCAGTTAAATATTACCCAGTTAATGCAGATCGATAATTACTCGCAGTTTTAATGGTCTTGAGGGATTTTTAGAATTAGAATGACGCTATCGCCATTCAGCGGTTCCTGATCCATATACAGCTATTGTACATCAATATAGTTGTAGGTCTGAAGATGATAATGTGAGGATCGAAATCGGTCACCTTTTGATAAACGTGCCTTGCCATGTGGGCTGTTATAATTAAAATGTCGAATCAAAACACTTTCAGCCGTCTAAATTTCCAGTTGTTATTTTATTTGAGCAACAGTTTCAGCACTGCATTATGCCATCTTCAGACCCATTGACCGACGTGTAGGAAAAATCCCAACTCTGGTCAAGTCAGGGGCCTGAAGATGGTGTAATGTAGCGCTGAAACTGGTTGCTGAAATAAAATAACAACTGGAAATTTAGACTGCCGAATGTGTTTTGATTCGACATTTCACATTGAACAGCAGAGGTCCCGCAACCATCTGTAGATAGGTGGACTTACAATGTTATAACTAATTTCAAAGGTAATATCATGACCGCTGGTTTCCCCAATATTAAGTTCAAAAATAGTCTTGAGGGTTGATTTACGCAAGCAAATGGTTAAAAAGCTCGTGGCCCATTATTGGTCAGTATTTTTATTCAGGAACCTTCTTGCAAAAATTCAACAGGTGAACAGCTTTTGTCTTGTTGCATTCCGAGTTGCTCCAACACTACAGCTGTTGGATCCTTTATAACTGGCGGTGAAACGGGATAAATATAGGTCACAACACTGACAGCAAACAAATATTCGAGGATCGGAAATAAAAGTTCAAATGTCTCCAAATAACTAAATATTCCATTTATTTCTTCAGTTAAATCAGACACTCTGTTCAGAGTTTATTCAGATATCTGCAATGATTATGAGACATGCGTGGCTCGTGTTTTTGCCATATCTCATCTGACATCCTGTTTTTACTGCACTACCACCTTGTTATGTTAATTTTTTCAATTACTGGTGTCACTGAGTTGCCGCCTTGCCTGCCCGTGAGCGGCAGCAGCGGCGCTTATCGATATAAGCCCTCGCTATTATCTTTGCTGACTGCTACTAATTCCCAGTTGTCGTGTGTTGGGTTTAGTTCGGGTCTGCCAGTGAGATGCAAGGCTCTAGCAGTGCAATTCGGACCTGGCAGTGTTTGTCTTAGGACGCGGCAGAAGTTCAGTCGGGGCGCGGCTGCAGTGAGGTCCGGACAGCCATGATTCGCCCGACGGTCGCAGATACATGTCACTTGAGTGCGGACCACCTTGGTTGGTCGTCGGTCGGTCGTCTTGTCGGACGACGTGCATGTTGGCCGGCGATCGCTTATGTGTTGCTTGCGTGCGCCGACTCGTGATTCGTTCTTGTTATTGCACAGTCGCTGCCGTTAGTATTGTCTAGTCATTCGTGCAAGTGCTCGTGAAACAGTGTATAGCTTGTGATGTCGACTGCTCAGTTATTTCAGTGCTGTCTCCGTGCTGATGTGTGGAGTCGGTCGGCTGGCGTGAAGCAGGATGAAATCTCCGTGGGGCGAAGTTTGGCCGGCCGGCCGAAGTGGCCGTGCGGTTCTAGGAGCTGCAGTCTGGAACCGCGAGACCGCTACGGTCGCAGGTTCGAATTCTGCCTCGGGCATGGATGTGTGTGATGTCCTTAGGTTAGTTAGGTTTCACTAGTTCTAAGTTCTAGGGGACTAATGACCTCAGAAGTTGAGTCCCATAGTGCTCAGAGCCATTTGAGCCCATAGATTGGCCGGGTCCGCTGGCGCTCTCTACGCTGTGTGGAGTGTATGGGGCTGTTCCCATTGCTACGAGGTCCGTGGCTCACTGACCCTGGACACGAAAGCTGAGTTTGGATTTAATTTACCAGCAAGTCAAGACTGTTCACATTGTGCCGTTTGGTACTCGTTGTTGGCTGTTGGGACATTCCCGCGAGCAACAACGTGTGTGTTCGAGCTGGCGAAGGTTTAGCCACCATCCGGTGGAGTCTAACTGTATTTGGTTATTTGCAATTGCAGTGCACCAGCGGAATTTTCTGCCTTTTGGCCGTTAACGTTCCGGTTACCTGCCCTGGCCGTTGACTTAAATTTTGGCAGTGCCCTTTCCTCACTGTGTTGTCGCTGTCCAGCATGGTGTGTAGTTCGACAGCTTAATGTATGCCTGGTTGTGGGCGTCCATGCCTTTTATGTTTGCGCTGAACTACTGGTTGTGTGCTGGTCGAGTGGGCGCAAGTTACCTTATCGGTGGGTCCGTTGACTGTTGGTTGGGTTGTCGTCGGATCGAGAATGTTTGGGCCGACTGCCTGTCTCACGTAAGTGAACGTTAGTATTTCAAGTGCTGGCCAACCCCGAAACTTCTGAGCGCCGTTAGCTGTACTGCCTTTTCTTATTTTCTGTTGTGTGTATTTTTATGGCTCATAGCCGATGGTCATGAATTAAAATTGAATTGTTTTTAGTGGTGTTTTAGACCATGGGTCTTCAGCCGCTTTAAAATTAAAGTTCCTTGCTTTTCAGTGTTAGATTGTTTGGGCCTTCAGCCTGATTAAAATATTTTTTAAAGATAAAACCTTGGGCCTTCTGCCTACTAAAAGTTATTTTAGTTGTGTTTTAAGTCATGGGCCTTCATCCGTTTTAAAATTAAAGGTCCTTGCTTGTCAAGTGTTAGATTATTTGGGACCTTCAGCCTAATTTAAGATAAGGCTTTTTTGTTTAAATTTATTTTACCTTGATTTTTAAGTCATTGGGCCTTCAGCCCTTTTTAAATTAAGGATCTTTGTCTTTCGAGCATTAGACTGTTTGGGGCCTTCAACATAATTGAAGATAAGGCCTTATGCCTTTATTTAATTTTACATTGAGTCTTAAATCATCGGCCTTCAGCAGTCTTTAAATTAAGGTTGTTGCTTTTCAAGTGTTTGGGCCTTCAGCTAAATTATAGAACTGACTTAACGTTAGGCCTTCTGCCTTCTAAATATTTTTTTGGCGTCTGAATTTTGAGTTAATGGCTTTTAGCCGCTTTTTAAAAATTAAAATGTATGTTCCCTTAAGGCATATGATAGTGTGGTGTAGTCAGCCGATAACTAAGTTCAAGAATTTGTACTGTAATATTTGGTCAAATAAATAAAGTTATATGTGTTCGAGTGTAATTGAGAGCCGCTCATTTTGGCCCCTTTCCACAATTCCAACTACCTGTCCCGTCCTACGGGTTTAGCAGGGTGTTTCAGATTGAGTGTTCTATAAGGGGCGAGCAAAAAGTTTCCGTTCAAAATATGCAAGTCAGGCGAAATCGTCCTGAGCATTGAGGCAACCATTCCATCAATGCACCAGTTTGAAGATACCCGTTTGGTAAAACAGCGCGTCCTGCTGCCTGAAGAAGTCCGTAACTACCTGCTGCACATTCTCGTCCGAAAGGAATCAGCGATCCTTGAAGGCCTTTTTAAAGAGACCGAAGACGTGGTAATCGCATGGGGAGAGATCAGGAGAATAGTGTGGGTGTTCGAGTGTCTGCTACTTGAGTTGGCGTAACTTCTGCGTTACTACATTTTCGGTCTGGAGACGTCCTTGTCCCTTTTGAACGAATTTGGTAATAACGTCGCCATAGTTCGTGTGTCCGCACTTCCGGCAGTCAGGTCGGAAAGACACGAATGTCACACTCGCCTCTTGCCTACATGTTGATGCTTCTACATGTATATCCTCATTGGAGTCGCCCTCAAACGAAAAGTTTCGCAGTACTTTTTACGAAAAGTAAACGCAGAAATGTTTCCCTCTCGCTTGGAATAATACACTACTGGCCATTAAAATTGGTATACCAAGAAGAAATGCAGATGATAAACGGGTATTCATTGGACAAATATATTATACTAGAACTGACATGTGATTACATTTTCACGCAATTTGGGTGCATAAATCCTGAGAAATCAGTACCCAGAACAACCACCTCTGGCTGAAATAACGGCCTTGATACGCCTGGGCATTGAGTCAAACAGAACTTGAATGGCGTATACAGGTACAGCTGCCCATAGAGCTTCAACACGATACCACAGTACATCAAGAGTAGTGACTGGCGTATTGTGACGAGCCAGTTGCTCGGCAACCATTGACAAGACGATTTCAATTGGTGAGAGATCTGGAGAGTGTGCTGGTCAGGGCAGCAGTCGAACATTTTCTGTATCCAGAAAGGCCCATACAGGACCTACAAAATGCGGTCGTGCATTATCCTGCTGAAATGAAGGGTTTCGCAGGGATCGAATGAAGGGTAGAGCCACGGGTCGTAACACGTCTGAAATGTAACGTCTAATGTTCAAAGTGCCGTCAATGCGAACAAGAGGTGATCGAGACGGCCGGCCGTTGTGACCGTGCGGTTCTATGCGCTTCAGTCCGGAACCGCGCTGCTGCTACTGTCGCAGGTTAAAATCCTGCCTCGGGCATGGATGTGTGTGATGTCCTTAGGTTTAAGGAGTTCTAAGTCTAGGGGACTGATGACCTCAGATGTTAAGTCTCATAGTTCATAGAGCCATTTGAACCATTTTGACGAAGACGTGCAACCAATGGCACCCCATATCATCACGCCGGGTGATACGCCAGTATGGCGATGACGAATACACGCTTCCAATGTGCGTTCACCGCGATGTCACCAAACACGGATGCGACCATCACGACGCTGTAAACAGAACCTGGATTCATCCGGAAAATGAGGTTTTGCCATTCGTGCACCCAGGTTCGTCGTTGAGTACACCATCGCAGCCGCTCCTGTCTGTGATGCAGCGTCAAGGGTAACCGCAGCCATGGTCACCCAGATGATAGTCCATGCTGCTGCAAACGTCGTCGAACTGTTCGTGCAGATTGTTGTTGTCTTGCAAACTTCCCCATCTATTGACTCAGAGATGGAGACGTGGCAGCGCGATCCGTTACAGCCATGCGGATAAGATGGCTGTCATTTTGATTGCTAGTGATACGAGGCCGTTGGTATCCAGCACTGCGTTCCGTACTACCCTCCTGAAACCACCGCTTCCATATTCTGTTAACAGTCATTGGATCTCGACCAACGCGAGCAGCAATGTCGCGATACGATAAGCCGCAATCGCGATAGGCTACAATCCGACCTTTATCAAAGTCGAAAACGTGATGGTACGCATGCCGCTCCTTACACGAGGCATCACAACAACGTTTCACCAGGCAACGCCGGTCAACTGCTGTTTGTGTATGAGAAATCGATTGGGAACTTTCCTCATGTCAGCACGTTGTAGGTATCACCACCGGCGCTAACCTTGTGTGAATGCTCTGAAAAGCTAATCATTTGCATATCAGAGCATCTTCTTCCTGTCGGTTAAATGTCGCGTCTGTAGGACGTCATCTTCGTGGTGTAGCAATTTTAATGGCCAGTAGTGTATGTTTAGCGTTTGTAGTTGATGGAAAACTTTAATAAACGCCGTATCTACGAGGGCGTCCTGAAAATTAACGTCCTTGAATTGTCAAATAAGGCAAACATAATTAACATTCTACATCTTCATTCTTCATGTCTACATATTTGTAAACCTCTGCCACTAGAGGGCTCCGAATGCTAGCGTGCAGCATGGAGGTGTAGCTATGTTGGACGTGAGAAACAGCGTGATGAAATCGAGTTTCGAATTGAAAGAGTTCGTCCACATTGGAAGCACCCTCCCCTTTTGAATGTCAGTAGCAGTCCGCAAACGGGCGCTGCGATATCTGAGCAATACGACACCTTGGGTTCACTGTCATCGACCATTCTCCGCACAGCCTCGACTTGTACCATCCGATTTTCATCTGCTTCCAAAACTTAGAACGTCTTCGAAGACTACACTTTGATAGTGATGAAGCGGTACAAGAAGAGATCGGGTTTGACACCGTCAACAAAGTCAAACATTCTACAATGACGGTATCAGCAAACTGGTATCTCTTTGGAAATACGTTCGTCTCCAGGGTGACTATATCGGGAAATAAATATGTAGACATGACGGAAGATGTAAAATGTTGTATTGTATTGTATTATATGTTAACCGGGGACCTAGAAACAACGAAGAGCCTCCGTCCCCGCCGCAGCCGCAGTGGTCCACAACCCCACGATGACTACCGCACTCCACTTCACCCCTCTGTCGCCCCACACCGAACCCAGGGTTATTGTGCGGTTCGGCCCCCGGTGGACCCCACAGGGAACGTCTACACCAGACGAGTGTAGCCCCTATGATTACGTGGGAGAGTAATGGTGGTGTACGTGGACGTAGAGAACTTGTTTGCGCAGCAATCGCCGACATATTGTAACTGAGGCGGAATAAGGGGAACCAGCCCGCAATCGCCGAGGCAGATGGAAAACCGCCTAAAAACCATCCACAGACTAGCCGGTTCGCCGGACCTCGACACAAATCCGCCGCGGGGGAATCGTGCTGGAGACCAGGCGCTCCTTCCCTCCCGGAAAGCCGTGCGTTAGACCGCACGGCCAACCGGGCGGGCGTATGTAAAAGGTTAATAACGTTTCTTTTATTTATAATGCCTCAAGTGTTCTCACATAAAGAATTCGGAAGCATTACTTTTCAGCATGCCCTCGTATCAACCACTGCGGGTAATGACACTCAGCGAAACATTTTCTTCTCTCTTGCTGAAATTGTTTATAGAGTTGTTGGAATGAATCCGAGAAGAACATTAGAACATTGCCCATGGATAGTAATCTCACTAGCAAGTAAACAGTGCCAGGTTGCATCAGTAAGCTTGGCTATTTGACTAACGAGGTGTTTCCGCCATTTGAGCGGATGTATATGACAGTTTATAAAACTTCCTGCGTAACATATGGTTACTGACTATATAAATACTATGCACAGCGTTATCACGGTGATAAGAAGGGTGCTTGTGTACTGCACTGCGAAGTCGATAAGAGCTACCCATATTATGGCAGGAGCTGCATGTGCTCGCAAGCTGCGTTGTGTCCACCAAAGCTGTATAAAGGGCGTTTGTTTTGAGACAACTAAATATCTCGAAAACGACGCACCGTACGAAGTAGTATTCTAGGTGACAAGTTAATACTAGTAATGGGGACACCTATCTGTGCTACATCTGGTCACCACCTACTGTGTGAGTGTGAGTGGGCTCAACTTTGTATTTTCAAATGTGAACACTCCAATTCTTATTGCATAGACTGATGACATCAGATGTTAAGTCCCATAGTGCTTAGAGCCATTTTATTGCATATTCTGATTCTACTTCGAAAATGCTTACGGTTTACTCAAACAGTTGGTTCCCATTCTTGGTTCATGGCGCTGTAATCGACAAATATCAAGTGTGTCCGTTTTCGCAATTAAGAACCGACGCAATTAATTCTACATTTCATTTACGATGTAACTGGAAACTAATAGTTGTAGCTGATGTTTGATCGTTACTTGAGCGGTACAGATGTGATTGTACAGTACAAAAAATATAACTAGACATCGAAATTTCGCGCAAATAATCCACCTGTATGGTAACATAGTTCTTTGTTTTCTGCGGGATTGATTGTGGTGAGTCCCCAGCCCATCGGAATGCGTGATTTCTGTGCATGTTTCCATCAAACCACCGCAACTCTCGCGCTGCCCGCTATACGGTTATCGGCGGAATACACTACTGGCCATTAAAATTGCTACACCACGAAGATGACGTTCTACAGACGCGACATTTAACCGACAGGAAGAAGATGCTCTGATATGCAAATGATTAGCTTTTCAGAGGATTCACACAAGGTTAGCGCCGGTGGCAATACCTACAACGTGCTGACATGAGGAAAGTTTCCAAACGATTTGTCATACACAAACAGCAGTTGACCGGCGTTGCCTGGTGAATCGTTATTGTGATGCCTCGTGTAAGGAGCGGCATGCGTACCATCACGAGTCCGACTTTGATAAAGGTAGGATTGTAGCCTATCGCGATTGCGGTTTATCGTATCGCGACATTGCTGCTCGCGTTGGTCGAGATCCAATGACTGTTAACAGAATATGGAAGCGGTGGTGGTGGTTAGTGTTTAACGTCCCGTCGACAACGAGGTCACTAGAGATGGAGCGCAAGCTCGGGTTAGGGAAGGATTGGGAAGGAAATCGGCCGTGCCCTTTCAAAGGAACCATCCCGGCATTTGCCTGAAACGATTTAGGGAAATCACGGAAAACCTAAATCAGGATGGCTGGAGACGGGATTGAACCGTCGTCCTCCCGAATGCGAGTCCAGTGTGCTAACCACTGCGCCACCTCGCTCGGTGGGAAGCGGTGGGTTCAGGAGGATAATACGGAACGCCGTGCTGGATACCAACGGCCTCGTATCACTAGCAGTCGACATGGCAAGCATCTTATCCGCATTGCTGTAACGGATCGTGCAGCCACGTCTCGATTCCTGAGTCAACAGATGGGGACGTTTGCAAGACAACAACCATCTGCACGAACAGTTCGACGACGTTTGCAGCAGCATGGACTATTAGCTCGGAGACCATGGCTGCGGTTACCCTTGACGCTGCATCACAGACAGGAGCGGCTGCGATGGTGTACTCAACGACGAACCTGGGTGCACGAATGGCAAAACCTCATTTTTTCGGATGAATCCAGGTTCTGTTTACAGCATCATGATGGTCACATCCGTGTTTGGTGACATCGCGGTGAACGCACATTGGAAGCGTGTATTCGTCAACGCCATACTGGCGTATTACCCGGCGTGATGGTATGGGGTGCCATTGGTTACACATCTCGATCACCTCTAGCTCGCACTGACGGCACTTTGAACAGTGGACGTTAATTTTCAGATGTGTTACGACCCGTGGCTCTACCCTTCATTCGATCCCTGCGAAACCCTTCATTTCAGCAGGATAATGCACGACCGCATGTTGCAGGTCCTGTACGGGCCTTTCTGGATACAGGAAATGTTCGACAGCTGCCGTGGCCAGCACATTCTCCAAATCTCTCACCAATTGAAAACGTCTGGTCAATGGTAGCCGAGCAACTGGCTCGTCACAATACGCCAGTCACTACTCTTGATGAACTGTGGTATCGTGTTGAAGCTGCATGGGCAGCTGTACCTGTACACGCCATCCAAGCTCTGTTTGACTCAATGCCCAGGCGTATCAAGGCCGTTATTACGGCCATAGGTGGTTTTTCTGGGTACTGATTTCTCAGGATCTATGCACCCAAATTGCGTGAAAATGTAATTACATGTCAGTCTAGTATAATATATTTGTCCAATGTCCGTTTATCATCTGCATTTCTTCTTCTTGTAGCAATTTTAATGGCCAGTAATGTAGAAATCACAACCATTGTAATAAAAGAAAATGTTTTTGAAGTGGCAGTGATAGGCGCACCTGCCTTGAATACTCACCGAAATTAGTCTCTTCAACGATGAGAGGCTAGAGGCCTCACCGAAATCGAGCAACCCAATGGTGAGAGACGAGGTGACACACTGAATTCAAGCAGGCAAACGGTAAGAGGCAAGGGAACTCACCATTATTAAACTTCCCGATGGAAGAAGAAAACTATTACTTTCACGTCATAGGTTCTGGTTCAGGCTAAACTTAGTCTCTAACCAGACATTGCTGATAATCTATTGTACTGTGCAAACAAAGTTGCAACACTAAAGTAATTTTGAACATGGATATCAATCGTTATAAGACATAAGTTCACATTTACTTCGTAGATGAAATGTAGAATCAAATGCGTCGATTCTTAATTGGAAAGACACTAGCACTGCGTTTTCAGGCCATGAGTAGCCTACCGGGACCATCCTCAGTGGAGGATGGGGATAGGAGGGGAGTGGGGCCAGCACACCGCTCTCCCGGTCGTTATGATGGTATTCTTGACCGAAGCCGCTACTATTCGGTCGAGTAGCTCCCCAATTGGCATCAGGAGGCTGAGTGCACCCCGAAAATTGGCAACAGCGCATGGCTGCCTGGATGGTCACTTTTATTCCAAGTGCCGACCACGCCCTGACAGCGCTTAACTTCGGTGATGTCACGGGAACCGGTGTATCCACTGCGGCAAGGCCGTTGCAACTGGAAAGACAGGCACACTTGATATCTGTCGATTACAGTGACATCTACCACGGCCGGCCGAAGTGGCCGTGCGGTTAAAGGCGCTGCAGTCTGGAACCGCAAGACCGCTACGGTCGCAGGTTCGAATCCTGCTTCGGGCATGGATGTTTGTGATGTCCTTAGGTTAGTTAGGTTTAACTAGTCCTAAGTTCTAGGGGACTAATGACCTCAGCAGTTGAGTCCCATAGTGCTCAGAGCCACATCTACCACGAAAGGAAAACAATGGTTTGTGTAAACAGTACGTAGTTTTTGGCGCAGAATCCGAATATGCAACAAAACTTGGAGGTTCCCAGTTGAAAACGCAAAGCTTACGACGCGTACGAAGGAGGAGTGGTTATGAGGTGGCCAGTTCTAGCACAGGCAGGTGTCCCCTTTACTAATATTAACTTTACATCTCGGAGATTTTTTTGTACGATGCGTCGTTTTCGAGATATTTTGTTGTCTCAAGTTAAAACAAACGCTCTGTAGAGTAATGGATACTTCACAAGGCTCGCAGCACCGATTCGATACACAGAACGGTGTTTAAGTGTGTATGTTTTCTCCACGCAATTCGGTGTCGATTTGAGACTGAGTCGGTAGCTCCCGTATTAAAATTTTGCGACTCTTTGGTACGTTTAGTTACTGACACGAATTCATTCCGATGTACAAGTTCATGGCAACTGCACGTGGATGACTTTCCTAGGAGTAAGGCATTGATTTGCATTAAGGCGTTGAATCGAATTTCTCCCGAATAAACCAACTATACCAACTGGATGTCAGCGATGCTTGGCAAAGGATACAGTGGACATGAGAAAAGTGATTTGGTGGGTGATGCCCTTCAGTAACGGTTGAGAGGATGTGTAGGTCAAGCCACATCCCAGTCGACCCTGCTCAGCTGCCATTTGTCGTAATGAACACCGTCTCGATCAATCCATCTTCGACGATCGGTGGACTACGACCAAGCAGTTGTGTGCACAGCTGAATGTCGGTTATTATGTACAATGGGCAGTCCGAGTGGATACAATTGGATGTGAATGTGTATATACATCCACACACCGTGACTCGGATAGCACCTGTACTCCCGCCACGTGATCCACACCGCTTCAGAGTGTAGTGCGAGCTGTGTAGGAGTGAGTGGAACAGTGCAAAGGCGACGATGATACTCGCAGTGGAACAGCCGGTGTTCGTTGCGTGACAATAATGTCGTGGAAACTGTGGACAGTTGTTTACTGAGAACTTTAATGAATGGTGTCAAAGCGCCAGCATAGAGTTCCATTCAACGCTTAATCTGAAAATAGCATCAGAGAGGATCTGTTCCGAACAAGTCAAAAAACATTCCGGACCAGGGCCCAAAAGCGCCAAGAGATGAGTCGTGGTCACTTTCAACATTTGCTGTTGTCAGGGTAGTTCTGTATTTCCCTTCCTCTGCTGTGTTTTCTTGTACATGGGAACTCAGTTAAAAAAAAGGAATTAAAAAGAAATTATCCACCACTGGGTCCTGCTGCAGCAGAACAAGGCCGAGGTTCACAGTTTTGTGACAGCATTATCACTGGAGGTGAAATTTGGTGTCATCGTTACGAGCCAGAATACAAAGAACGGTCTAACAAAGAAGAAGTTCAATACGTAGCTATATGCAGGCAAAGTATTGTGTAAAGTTTTCTTGGATAAATAGGATACATTTATTTTGGGTCGTGGAACCTAAAACACGTTTCATTTCGGAAAGCTACAAGACGATAATGACTAGGCTAAAACCCCCAATTTTCAGCCAGACTCAAGAAGAAAAACACGATAAAACCAGACCCATCTCTCCCACATCCCCCAACACCCCCCTCCCTCCCACCCAAAAAAAATTCGACCATGGAAGTCTTATTTAGCACCTACACACTCAAATCTCTTTGGGCTTATGAAAGCACTGACTGCCGGCCGCTGTGACCGAGCGGTTCTAGGCGCTTCAGTCTGGAACCGCGCGACCGCTACGGTCGCAGGTTCGAATCCTGCCTCGGCCATGGATGTGTATGAGGTCCTTAGGTTAGTTAGGTTTAAGTAGTTCTGTGTTCTAGGGGTCTGATGACCTCAGATGTTAAGTCCCATAGTGCTCAGAGCCATTTGAACCAAGCACTGACTTTCGTGTATGTGGATTTATCTTGGATGTAGGTTGTTTGACAAGAGACTAGTTGTTCACTAGTCGCAATGAAGAGCCATCAATGCGGATGTTGCAGGCATACTAAATTAAAGTTACCTGCTCTTCGCTTAACTGCACAATTATACGTAGTGTCTACGTGAGAAATAATCCCTACTTTGTTGGAAGATAATCCACTTGATCTCAGTACGCGTATGATGAAGCTCCTGATCACTTTGCAAACACCTGACTCACACGATCCCTGAAAGACAAATACGAACGGAATGTCGCGTTTCGTGCTTTGTTAGATCACGTACAAAAGAATGTTATTGGACGATGTTACGCATGCATGGAAATTTGGGAATGCTACTTTGGACAACTGTTGTACCTGTAGCACTCTTTTTTAAGGAGCCCAGACGAATAAAACCAGTAGAAAAAATGGGTCTGCTGGCATTAATTGTGGTCAGACCAATTATGTATTTGCAGTTGTCTCATTTTGACTTGTAATTTTCAACTGAGTTGTTTCCGTATTAAGAGTTCATATTTCAAATATTATTTCCCATAATCCCCGAAAATTTGTATCATAAACGCGGAAATACGCTGTACACTTTGAACTTGCAGTACTGTACTAACAGCACTGATGATGACTGTGGTCTTGGGGGTTAATGCTGGTTATTAGTCTTAATGTTGCAAGAAAACTGGGTAAATTCCATTTTGCCATTCTCCACCAACAAGATGCATCTGGAATTTATTCCTGTCGACCTGTGGAGTCCACTGTCTGTGTGACAAACCCGTTGTTTTGTTACATTTTTAACCGTGACTAAAGCCTCGATTGAAGATACGGATGATTCCAGGATTATTAGATACAATGTATTTACGCGAACTGCCTTGCATTTGATTTACAATATGACCTCTTAATTCATATTTCGAATTAATGGGGGAAAGTCCAAATACTGATGCTATGTTTTTGGAAGAAAACTGGCTTGTGAAAGTTGACTGTCATGTACCGTATACGGCCGACTTCATATCCATCTTCATTTTCTAAACATGTTGAAATCACGCCATCTGCGTTGTCCTAAGAGCTTTTAACTGTTGCGTTTTTGTTGAAGAATATATTACTGAAGTTGTCACAAAAATGGCTCAAATGGCTCTGAGCACTATGGGACTCAACTGCTGTGGTCATCAGTCCCTTAGAACTTAGAACTACTTAAACCTAACTAACCTAAGGACATCACACATATCCATGCCCGAGGCAGGATTCGAACCTGCGACCGTGGCAGTCGCACGGTTCCGGACTGCGCGCCTAGAACCACGAGACCAAAACTGAAGTTGTCACTGAGGTCTGTACGTAGGAGGAATTTGGGTGGACTCCATAGAGTGACAAAGTCACGACTAGCCTCCTGCGGATACCAATCTCGATGACAGGCAGGTGATATGTTATTTATCGTTCTTGAAGTGTTAAATATTGGTAAAATTATTTGGGTTGACATCTAAAATCAGCAGTCATGTATCCTCTTAGTATATTTAGAAAAGCTTACGACACACGGGCACGCACGCGCCCTTCTGTGTGTATGTATGTATGTCTGTGTGTGTGTGTGTGTGTGTGTGTGTGTGTGTGTGTGTGTGTGTGTGTGTGTGAAAATGATACCAAAAACTTTCAAGATAGAAAAATTGCACTGTCGGTACGCAAAACGGATTATCTGTGCAGCCGAAAGGGGCATCGTGAATGCAAATTCGGTCATTCGCATGTACGCACCGATGAACTAAAACAACTCGCGTCACTGATAATATTCACCACTGGATACAGAACATGTGCTCATGCAATAAATAAATAAATAACTAAAAGCTAGGAAAAAGGTGCAGGGATTTTACTAAAAACGTTTCACCGTTAACTGGATTACATAGGGAGATGAAACGTATTGTGCCACAAAAGGGCAACTGAAATCCTGGATACCGAAACAGATGTAATAATAACTTTAAGTTACTCTAAATATCCTGTGACATTATTTTAAAACTCCTTCTTTTACACTGAAGAATTTTCATTATTGTTGTTGTATTACACATATATATTTTTCCACAGTTTTGTACTTTCATTATGAAGTACGAAGACATCAACAAGAGTACTTCACCTGACGGGAAAGCGGTATATCAGACGTACTACTCCAATTTTGTAAGGGTAATTTAGAGCACCCTGTACATGGGACAGGAGCTGAAAGTTCCAGGAGTATATATAAGTTTGGAAATTTTTCTTAGTAAATGTTAGCGGCGTGATAACACGTCACTTCTAGCATTTCTAATGGTTTGTAGGATTACTTAGTGGTTCTTCTATATGACTCAGATGGTACTTTGTCGGCCTAGTGGCTGGTTTTCTGATGTTGCACTGCCTTTGAAATTATGTAAGCGCGTGCTGTCTGATGAGAAAATAGAACGAATTCTCATGGAATGCTTCTGAAACTGAGATCCTGTGTCTCTTGATTCTGTTCCTTCGACATCTCAGGGGTCGGAAAGCCTTTTTTATCGTTGCATGTCTTCGTCTTCCAGAAGCACGATTGACAACGATATTAAAAATGACGTACTCCCAGTAAAGGAAAGCAAATGTATGCACAAAGCTGAACTCCAGGGTTCATGATTTTGGCACAGCACGTTCAGGTGTGACTTTTAAACTTCCGGAAAATTCCCTTTCTCAGAAATTGGTCAAGGATGAATTAGTCTCAATTGTTATAGACGAGACTACTAGGTAATACACCGTTTTGTGTGCTACTGTTTATGAGAAAATCCGTTTGATGGCTTGGAAAGATACGTGTATAGGAGAACGTATTGTTTTGTGGCAGTATATCTTCTCATGGCAGCAACAAAGACTTAAGTATTCTGAGTACTGGTCAAATGATCCTCTCCTCAAAACTCTATTTTTCGGTAAGATAATGTCTCGTGACAGATGTATATTGTTATTCTGAATGTTGCATTTCTTGCAATAACAACGGTCCTCCTCAACATTATAGGCTCTACAAAATAAGATCAACCGTTTCGAAACAGCACTCCATAAAGTTTATATTGACGAAAGTTTTTTATTGTTCAAGAAACACTTAACTTTCAAACAATAGATTCCACCTGAAAGATGGGATTGTGAAACGGGATTTACACTTTTTGGTTTATACTGGAGGGCATACGCTATATGTGGACAGTTGGTACACAAGTTCATCTCTCTTCCACAAGTTGCATTAAAGAGGAACAATTGCAGTAGTTACAGGTGAAAAGGAAAGATAAGCCAAAATTTGAAGCCAAATTGCAAAAAGAAGAGATGGAATTTAGGTTGGCAGATAGTATGATCGCTTTTAAGTGGCATTACACAAGAGTCATGTAGAGATGCCATACAGCCGAAACGAAAGCAGCTTAGAAACTGGAACATCAAACTAACACAAAAATTTTTTTTTGGAATACAACGTGTCTATAGATGCAGTGGACAAATGTGAGATGCTACATAGATCAACGGACTGTGTTCGGAACATGCTAAAATGCAACAAAAAATCTTTTCTCATTCCTTAGACATATGCGTGCAAGATTTCCTTTATGTAGGCTTCACACCGGAATGAGTACTTCAGCTGCCGAATTTCGTCTTACAACGAAGCTGCTTGACAAACGGATTTTTGTATCTTTTTATATTTACGGCAAATGAAGTTCGGAACTCATATATCAATCAGTCAAGCAACATCGAGAAACACTACAAAATTCTCGAGAAAATCGACATGGAAGCTGTCCGAGAGTCTTTAATAGCATAAGGAAACGTTTTCTCGACGGGCCCCATGGATTCATGGTAGAATGCTCACCTTCGACACAGATGCCCCGGGTCTGACTCCCAGCCACGGCAAATTTGTAAACTAAGGTGCACTTTCGATGAACGTTCCTGTGAAGCATAAAATACGTAAAGATAAAAAATTCTAATAGTATTTTTTTAAATTTAAACGACCTTTATTAACAATCTTTTATGAAAGGTCAGTAACCAAGAATTTATATTTGCAATGAAAACTGGATTTTTGTGTATGAAATGTACGACTCGTGTGCAATAAGTAATGCAACACTTTTATTTCTCGGTCAATTTCGGTTGAAAAAATGCGGAATTTGTTGAGGGGCATTGTGAATTATTCCCGCTTTAGCCCCTATAACTTCATATAGCCTTGATAATGGTGCCTGTATCAGAGGTGCGTTCCAAGCAGACAGATTTCACTAATTGTGTGTAAAACCAGAGCATCGCAGATATTCGTAGGCGCTTGCAGTATATCTACAGAGACCTGGCAGTAATCAAAGGCAAGGTGAGTCGGTGGGCCAGTCGTCTGTCATCATCGCAATGACGTTGCGCAAACCTATCCGATGTTCCGCGTACCGGCTGCCCGCACACACAGCTACGACTCCAGCAATATTGGAACGTGTAGTCACTATCACTCAGGTGACCGACGTTACATACAACACCTTGGTATGCAACTCGGCGTCTCTGTTGGTAGTGCTGACACTCTCGTCCACCAACAGAGTGGTAACATGAGGGCCTACAGTCTCTTCCAATAAGGTGGTGTAAGGCTGTCCACTGAACACAGATTATGTTAAAAAAAAAGGTTTTTTAGTTAAAAGAGTGAGGAATAACATGAAGTATTGGAATCCTGAATAAAACGAAAGTGCCGTCAGAAAAATATGTGATGCATTACTTGTTGAACACCCCTCTTAAATAGAAGTAAAAAGACGTACGCCTGTGATAAAAATGACAATTAGATGTGTTATTAGCATACATTTGATGAATATTATATTTAAATGAAATGGGTATTCGAACACAACAAAAAAAAAGTAATAACCGAAACGGGCTCGAACTAGCGATTGCTAGTCTCGACTACTGCTGACTTTTTTTCGTCTGTATGTATTTCACACTTCACGGAAATGCTTGCATAACGTGCAGATTTGTTTAAAAAAAACGGCACCAGGTGAGAATCGAATCCAGACCCCAACCTGGCAGGCAAACATTTTAGCACATAGCTGTACTACTCGATGAAAAGTAAATCTTACTTTATAGTATTAGAGAAGCTCGAAAAAGTTCAAAGCCGAATTTACCTAGATTTTTTAAGAGTTTCTTTGGAGCTTTATTGTAAATCAGCTGCGCCATTTCAAAGGAATCATCCCAGCATTTGTGTGGAGTGGATCAGGGAAATAGCGAAAAACCTAAATGAAGACGGACGGACGCGCGTGTGGACGGTCGCCCTCTCGTTTAGGAGTCAGGTGACTACGAACGCCCCACCACGCTTCAGATTTTGAGCGGGTCACAGGGTCTCTTCAAATATAGATACTGTGCAGTGTATGCGAGTACATATAGTTGTGTAGAAGCTAGTACGATCTGTAAATTAGTTTCCTAGTAGTTTACTAACCCCATTTTTTTAAACAGGTCATGTGATTATGACTTGATGACAACTCAAACCTGGCAAGGATTTCATTCGACTGACCTGAGGCTGACATATATAAGAAAAAAAGCGGTTCATTGTTTCGTTGTTATGCCCTTTTATCGGTGGTATAGACTGAGCAAACTAATTTAGCCTGGAAGCAGTAGGGCGGATTTTAGAAGCATTGCCAATGCAGTACGCCCATTGCCTATTTGTCGCTTAGTCTTTCATCTTTTTAAACATGCACTGTGTTCGAACGTTATGAATTACCACAAAGAAAATGATTTATTGACATATAGTCAGCATAGATTCAGAAAGTATAATTCTTGTGAAATACAACCGTTTCTTTATTCACAGTAAGTAATGGACGATATTGAAAGGAGATCCAGGTGATTCCACGTTTCAAAATTCCTAGCAGGCTTTTGACACCGTTCCTCACAATCGGATTCTGATCAAATTGTGTGTCTATTGGTCTCAAGTATGCGACTGGGTTCCTTGATTTCTTGTCATAAAAGTTTCAGATAATAGTAACTGACGATGATATCCGGGGTTCCGCAGGGAAGCGTTTAGGACCTCTGCTGTTATTAATGTATTGATACGTTTTTGTGAGCAATCTGAGCAGCTCTCTTAGATTGTTTACCGATGATGCTGTCATTTAACTTCTGGAAAAGTCATCAAAAGAACTAAATGATGGAAAAATGATATAGACAAGCGGTCTGTGTGGTTTAAAAAGTGGCAGTTGGCCATAAGCAGTAAAAAGTTCAAGGTCCTCCACAAGAGCACTGAAATGAAGCCGTTAAATTTCAAACAAATTTAAAGGTTTTCGTTTCAAATGATAGCTAAGGATTACAATTATGAACAGCTAGATTAGAACCATCACGAGGAAAGTGTTGTTAGGTAGCTAACCAAATACTGCGTTTCACTGGCAGAATACTCAGGAGATGCAACAAATCTGCAAAAGAGACTACCTGGACTACGTTTGTCCATCCTCTTCTGGAGTACTGCTGCGCGGCTTGGGGTCCTTAAGAGTTGATATGACTGACGGCATCGAAAAAGTTCAAAGGAGGTTAGCTCGTTTTCTACTATGGCGAAATAGGGAAGAGACAGTCACGGATGTGGTACGCGAGTCTGGGTAGCAATCATTAAAACTAAGGATTTTTGTTGCGACTAAATATTTGCAAAGATTTTCAGTCACCAACTTTCTTCTCTAAATGCGAAAATGTAATTTAAGAATCATTTTTTCCACTTGTTATTCGAGAGTAAAATGATCGAGAAGAATTCAGAAAGTGGTTCTCTGATTTATCTGTCAGGCACTTAAATGTAAATTGCAGATTAGTTACGTATATGTATATATCTTCCTTATCCAGAGAGGAGAGTAATGCCGACGATTATACTCGATGTTCCGCCATTTATTTGCCTGCAAAACGAGAACATCGTGAACTGCTTCGCTCCGATTGGCAATACGCCACAGAGCAAAGTTCACTCAACTTGGCCGGTCTGCTCAGAGAGCCGTTCCGCCGTCTCCCGGTTCTATAGCGTGCAGACGGTGAAGCCGGTGGTCGGGCACTGCGCGACTGTTGTGCGGGATAGCATAACGCGTCTTGCGGCAGGCGCTTGTTTGGCTGCCCACGGCTGCGGCTGACGGTGGCGTCTGCAGAGCAGAGCCCACGCAGCCAGCCAGCAGTTAGTTACCGGGGGGGCGGGGCGGCCGCTGCTGCCACGGGGCTTTATTTGCGGCGCCTCTCTGCGGCAGGTCTCTCCGCTACACACGGCACCGCCGGCAACAACTCTGTGCTGCTTCCTAGAACGCTCTGTAGGCCGACCAAGCCACAAGCTTTCTGTCTGTAAGCATATGTTGCGTATAAGGCAGCAACTCCCACGGAAACTGTTGCGTATTCCGATACCGATCGTTTATCGCTGCAGATTGAATGTCGGTATTGCACGTTTGAGAAAGGCGACTGTGATTTGTTTCCTGTCCGCTACGTTCGGAACACAGGTTGCTTCTGTACTAACAAGCAAGCACTCAGCGTATGTATATTTGTGTCGGCGAGTTAACAAGCTGCTACCGTACTTTAGCCTTAGACTCGCCACCAGAGCAAACACCGGGTCCGACAATCGTTAACAAAGCGGTATAAACAGTCTTTCCACAAATATGTTACTGTCTTTACGACCTGATGCTTTCTTCGTGATCATAACTGCACCATCAAATGAATTACCCCTGTCAGCATAGACTACCGGGGGATGCTTTCTGCATGACCATAACTACACCAACAAATGAATTACCCCTGTCAGTATAGACTAACTGTTTTGCGTCCACGTGTCCACACTTCCACGCCTGACCTGCTGTTCAGGAGAAAATAAGCAATAATGGAATTACCCCTGTCAGTATAGACTAACTGTTTTGCGTCCACGTGTCCACACTTCCACGCCTGACCTGCTGTTCAGGAGAAAATAAGCAATAATGGGTTGTATATATGGTTCAAATGGCTCTGAGCACTATGGGACTCAACTGCTGAGGTCATTAGTCCCCTAGAACTTAGAACTAGTTAAACCTAACTAACCTAAGGACATCACAAACATCCATGCCCGAGGCAGGATTCGAACCTGCGACCGTAGCGGTCTTGCGGTTCCAGACTGCAGCGCCTTTAACCGCACGGCCACTTCGGCCGGCCAATGGGTTGTATATATATATATATATATATATATATATATATATATATATATATATATATATATATATATATGAGTGCGTGTCTCAACTGTCTGTGAGTAGTGTAATTCAGGTGAAGTATGCGAATGTTTTCTAAATGTTGGAGAATTGTGTAATTAAGGCAGGACTTAAAACCATTCCATTATTCACTTAGTCGGATGTGGGATACAACATCCATGTGATCCGGCTCTCCAACCCCCATCGATCTGTGCGAGGCGCATCTCCCCATCCCAGACGCAGTGCTTTAACACTCACAGAATAAAAGCTCTACTTCAGATTCCATTTGAAGAAACAGAGATTTGGCAAGGAATCATACTATGGATAAAAACGAAATAAGCAACGCAGGGACATGAGAAAGACATATTTAGGTAGGCCTATCTATGTGAAACAATCCACCATACGAGTACGGAAAGAGGAGTTATTAGAGCAAGACGCAGCAAGAAAATACGTTAATAATAAGGAAAGTTTGCCGTGTGCCTGGCTGGAACTGGAAACCAGAACCTTGTGTTTTGCTCTTACGGAATGAGCTGTCCAGGTATAAAATAATTTAATATGTAAGAGATGTTAAACGTTAAAGGTTTTTTTGTATAAAATTCTTTAATATTCCAGATCGCAATATTTTAACAGTCAGTTGACATCAGTTTCGGCTGAGCAACCATCTCTTTTCAGATTAATTAATAAAATGAGTGCAGTGACTAATCACAAGATTGGATGAAGACACATTGTCGTCAGTATGTGTCTTCATCTAACCTAGTGATTAGATACTCTAGAGATGTTATTAACATACCTGAAGATGGCTCATAGTTCAGCCGAAACCAATTACCCATGGTTATTAAAATAATGCGATCGCGACTATTAAAATATTTTATATGAGAAATCTTTAACGTTTAACATTTTCATAGATTGCGTATCTCCACGCTTACCAAGATATAACGGTAAGAGAACTTCCCGTGAAACTCAGGATTCCAGGTCCCATTACACATTTTTAATCTAATTCCAAAACCGCACACAAACCGCTGGAGAGTCAATGATCCATTCCCTAATTAAAGAAACAATTCCCTTGAAATGCGATCTCGTCATAATAGCAAGACAATACTGAAGCTAGAATGCATAATAAGTATTAGATTAACATCAATGAAAGCAAATGACATCAGTAAGAAAACAAGACTTTTAGGTAGCTATTAGACACTGAAAAAGCTGCAGAAACAAATGAGATAATCTGAAAGAATGGAAACATGTTTAAGAAACATAGAGATGAAAAGAAAAAGGGCACTTCGAAAGAAAGAGTTCTGTTAAGATGACAAAAATACAGTTCAATCTGTTGAAAAATTAAAAATGGAAATCCAACTGCCTTAGAAACGTGTAAACTGTTTCAAAAAGATTTATTCGGTTTCTCTAGACTATGTCTTTTGCATGGATGAAAACTTACGCATCGATACTAAAAGTTTACCTTTGCGTCAATACTAAGTTGTCGGTTCAAATGGTTGTTGTTGGGGGTGCGCACGGTGCGGTTAGCTCGGTCGCCAGTTTATTATGTATGTCCATTAACAGGTCCAGTTCAATTACTACTGTGCAGCGTGATTTTCATCGAGAGAGTGGCTCGGGGCAAACAGATCTTGCATTGTCCTCCAATATCGCCTTCTTTCACGTTAACTTTTTGTATGTAGTTTTTGTTGTGAAAGTGGTTGCAGTCTGTGCGTTGTCAAATATTTGATGCGCTGCATCTTGTCATAGTACTGTTCTTCGATTACGGATGGTTACGAGTGAGAGCTTGGCCGACTCCGTTGCTGTGTGAGCAGCGTGGCTGATTGACGTAAGGGAGACCAGTATTCGATTCCCGGTACTGCCAGGGACTTTCTCTTAATGAGAGGACTGATACGGGATGCACACAGTCTCATGAGGCGACCTAAGGACCACTCGGCCAATTAGTTGCGGTTCTATGATCAAGAAACCCGACAATAACCAGGAGAGCTGCGTGTTTAGCACATGCACCTCCATACCGCCTCTGATGAAGCCGGCAGTCGGTCTGGCCCGATTGGCGCATCTAGGACCAGAACTCGGAACTTTACGTCGTTGTCTTTACGTCAAGTGCCTAGGAACTGTAACCTAAGCAAGTTACTGTGGCGAGATTGGTCGCATCAAATATTTGAAGTCGTAATGTTCTGAGAGTAGCAAATGGACCGAAACTAATCACGCGTGAAGTAGAATAAAAATTGCGATCTAGGATCAGCTCATTAATAAAAGTGCAAAATGATCACTGCCTCTAACACAGACTTCCTTCATTACTTTGACCGTAATGTAAGTTGCAATGTGGGATGCGTTTCAGAACTTCTACTGTCTGCCATGTACGTAAGTCACTTATAACGTAGTAACACTATTTTTCTAAGGCTATTCCCATTCGGTAATACGGTTCATTCAAAACAGAAAATTTCTGCAGTGTGCAAAAGGTTTTGCAAAATAGTCACGAGTTTGTAGTTTATTTAAGTCCACAACACAGGCGATCCTTTATACTTTTACAACCACGTCAGAAGTAGGGAAGTGTCGCTGGGGGTAGCTGTGGCCTTGTTTTATTATTTTATGAAATAAATCAGACTAGATCACATCTGTATTTATCTGTTGTTACAGAGCGCGCCATCTGACGTAGGTAGTAGAAACACCTCTCCTGCACTTTAGTTTTAGTGTTTGATAGCCTTATTCAGTCGAAAACAGTAAATGCAGTTCAGTAAAATGTGATCTAAAACTGACTTTTTTAAATTTGCGATAAGAGGACGCACAGGAAACCTACGACAATTTTACAGTTAAATGAGCACATGGTTAACACTGCTTCAGGTCGCTGAGTAACAGGAATACACTTGCTGCACATAGTTTATTGACGCGGTCCCCCTCACCCGCTTGTCTCTCCCATTCTCTCCCACCCCCGTCCGCTGCCACGCCTGTATTCCCACGTCCCACCTGCTCTCCATCTCTCCATTCTCCACATCCTCACCCAAGGTGGCTTCCACCATTTGCTCCTCCCTGATGATGCCCTCATCCCTTCCATCCACCGCTCCTACCAACTTTGATCCTCCCCTACTACATCCTGTGTTTTTTCCCAAGGGTACCCTCTCTACCTTCTCTCCCTCCTCCCTTCCTCCCACCCTCCTTCCTCCCCCCGGGCTTCCCCTACCTGCCTTCTTTCGTTCCTCTCCCTCCTATCTCCTCTGCCACTGGCATCTTCACCCTCCCCTCTCCCTCCTCTCCCACCTTTTCCCCTTTTTTGGCAGGTCCCCGGACTCGTACACGTAACGTGAGCATTCGCGCGCCGGAGATCGTCGCCAGTGTTGTGTGTGTGCGCCATCGTGTTAGTGATTCAGTGTTTCGTCATTTGTGCTCCTTCGTTCGCGTGTGCCTTTTCTGTCGTCTCTGTTAGTGTCCGAATGCTGAACGTTTTTATTTGGACGCTGCACCTGTGAACGACTTCATGTATCTCAAATATGTGTGTCTGCTGTTGTCTATCCACCGTGTTGTTTCGTTTTTCGATGTTTACACTTGTACTAAACGGATTATCTGTGGCCGCTGACGGCCTTCCTTTGTATAAAGTGTTGAAATAACAATAAAGGAAAAAAAATTATCGATGCGGCGCAGCTCATCCGAATAAACCTGCTGCAAAGTGTCAGGTGGTAGCTCTGCTAACATGAAAGTCATTTATGACATTTTGATGATGGACCGTTACCTGAAATACATCAATAAAGTCTTAATAACAAGTAGATTATTATTCTTTAGTGCCCTGAACCAGTGCTTAGGATGTGTTCAGGTAATACATCCGGTTTCGTTGCTTAAATAATGAAACTATGTTTCCATAGTTCGAACGATGTCTGGGACTCTTTACAGAAACCTTGGGCTTCCTGAAGTCAGGAAAATGGCAATTGCAGCTGAATGTGGAGTAACCGTTTCTATAAATGTAGGGTGGTTTTTTCGTTCTCACACGAAAGTTTCCCACTTGAACTTCTTGCATTCTTACGAGCGAAACGTGATTGAGAATGGTGGTCGGATTTTTCAGCCCGACTCTGTGCCCCGAGGGGTTCGGCCTCGAGAGGCAGAAAGTTATTCCGGGAATCGGGGCTGGCGGCCATACTTATTGGCCGACTGACCAGCGGCGCCGCGCTGTGTGGGGAGGCACGGCGTGCCCGAAAGCCGGCGCGGGATTGAGGCCGCGCTTGCGTATTTCCCCCAAGACCGCGCGGCCGTCTGCCGGCAGCCGTGGGTTGTTTCGCCCCGACCTGCCGGGGACAGTCTCCGGGCTAATGCGGTCCGCTGGCCGAGCCCTGGCCAGGTAATGGACTTGTAACAGGTGCCGGCCGGCCGCCGCTGCAGGCGGAGCACGGCGCCCCGCCCTAAGGGCTAAGCTGCACGCGGGTAGTCTCCGCTTTCAAAGCCAGCGCCGGAAGCGGACCCGCTCCACAGCAGGGTGGAGGCTGCCGAGAGGACCCGCACAGCGCTGCAGGCAGTCGATTTGAGGATCTGAAAAGTTCTCCACAGGGTGAATCCTAACTCCACCGACAAAATTTCGGTTGTCGTTCAAGCTATTGATTTAATGCAGTGATTTGTCACCAGTAGGATTTCTTCACCTATTTTAGCACTGTACGTTACATTTATCTTACATTCAATGTCAACTGCTAATCCCTGCAGCGACCATCGATTCTGTGCAGATCCACCCGAAGTTCGATACATTCAGCTGCTGCTGCTATCCTCATATAGACAGCCTTGTCGGCTTCCCGACGTTACCCACTAGATGGCGGACAGCCAAGAATCCGCCCAGCGAATAGTACTCTTGTTCTCGTGTCATAGCTCTCTCGCCTGACTGACAACTTCCCCCAGCCCCACATCACCTTGTCTGAGAGTGAAGAGAGGAATGAGAGGGAAACTGCGAAAGCGCCATATTTAAATAGCAATGCAATCACACTGCATGCGACTTGATTCATATTCCTCAGCATGAAGTCATGCATGAACAGATTTGTAGGCGTCGAGTTTGACCCTTTTATCCCCTGTTATGGCAGTACGAAAAATTGGTCATACGTCCAACTTTTGCCTGATAATTGTGCAGTGTGTCAGTGAAACCGGTCGCATTTGAATAAAAACCACCAAACACATGGCTGGAGGCGTTACCATTAATACTCACATACTGACCAGCTGTTGTCTTACTCTCTATCCGGATTAGAAGATGGGTGTACGAAACCGTTGTAACTGGTCCTCGGTAAACTGGATACTGGACAGAGATGGCGCTGATGTCCCAGCTGGTGCCACACGTGTTCAATGGAGGACTGATCTGGAAATCATGGTGGCCACGGGAATACCTCACCATCAAGCAGAAGATTCCTAGAGAGACGGGCCATGTTTGTATGAGCATTGTCATGTTGAAAAACGGCACCACGATACAAAGGTAGCACACGAGGGCGCAGCATGTCCTTGACGTACCGTTTTGCCGTCATAGATCCTTCAGTCACTAACAGCCGTTACCTGAAGTCCTAACAGAATGATTGCTCCCCACATAACGACGCCAAGAGAAACACCGCTGCTCCTTTCCAAAACTTTGGAAGGATGAGACCTCTGTGCAGTTTGCCGCCATACTAGGTGACGATGTCCATCAGAGGTAGTGCAGACCTGCGACTCATTGCTGAAAATGCGACGCCACTCGTTAGTAATCCCTGCTTCGTGCAAGTAACTTCACCCACTTTTTCTCTAGTGAAATGTTAGTAATGTAAATACCTCGTGTAACCATTCCTGCAACAGCACATATAATAAGTATGTTTAAAATTGTCAGGCACTGATATAGCTGTCTCATACGTGTATGCAGTATCTCCATGTCCTTCACTTCGGTCAACCAGCACATGACGCAGTTCATGCCGCTAATGTAGCCTCCTAGACCTAAAAAAAAAAGTGAACAATTGCTCTGTCACAGATAATTGCAACTCTAATAATTTCATACGCTGCGATTGTGTGAATATCGACGAAGTTACATTAATATCTGACCATATCTTATGGGTGCTTCATTTGTCAGGCAGTGTACATTGCAAACGGTAGCCTACCATAACGCCTCTGTCACACTTCCTTTAGGTAATACTTAAATAATCGATTTTATTCTTGTTAAGATCGACGTGCTGAATTCTAAATGGAATGAAGTCCTAAATTCTATCACAAATCTGGTCCAGTATTCGCCAAGCTCGTTCTGGTTCACTAAACAACGGTGGAAAACGACATTAGTCTGGTTGTAGATATTTATGGCGTTCCGAATCTCATGGAGGAACAAAGGGAGATGGCTTTCCGGCAGGTGTGGCCGAGCGGATCTAGGCGCATCAGTCTGGAACCGCGCGATTCCTGCCTCGGGTATGGATGTGTGTGCTGTTCTTAGGTTAGTTCGGTTTAAGTAGTTCTAATTTCTAGGGGACTGATAACCTCAGATGTTAAGTCCCATAGTGCTCAGAGCCATTTGAACCAATTTTTTTTTTTTTTTTGGAGATAGTTTTCAAAAGACTGCTGTTTACAGAATCCATGTTGATTTCTATAAATGGAATTTTCGTTCTCGAGAAATATCGTAACACTTCAGCATAACCACAATATGTTCCTCACTTTTAATACAGATTGACGTCAGAGATGTAGGTCTTAATTATTTGGTTCTTTCACAAGACCCTACTTGAAATCGGGGAAGACCTGCGCTTTTTTCCATTCGGTAGGTACCCTTCGTTGCTACAGCGACCTACCACTAACTGCTGCTAGAAGGTGAGCAAGTTCTTTCAAATAATTTCTGTACACTCTCACCGGTATCTGATCCGGTACAGTTGACTTTCCAGTTTTGAGCGATTGTAGTTGATTTCTATCCCTCGATGATTTATTTTGAAATCAGCCATTTTGGCTTTCGTGATATGGTCAAAATGAGATCTCGTATTACGTTCTTCTGTTGCGAAAGAGTTTAGAAAGACTGAATTCAGCGAAACAGTTTAGAAAGACCAAGTTCAATATTTCGACTTTTATCTTCTTTCGTTTCGCTGCCCTTTACTGATAATATAATTATAATTTGTTTCGATTTGTTGGCCCCATTATTTTTATTTCTGCACAGAAACTTCTACAACAATGAAATAGTTGCAATGTGAAACCACCAAACTTAATTGGGAGCATTCTGGCTTCTCTTAGGCGCCTAGGTACATATTTTGAAAACTACTATGATGAGGTCGTCCTCGTTGCGGGAACAGCTAGATATAGCTTTTTTGTGCCGCTCATGCACTGCGTTCAGTGATCTCGTGCACTAGGTTAACATCAGCCAACTCTTCATCAGTAAACCTACTCACACTGTTGTGTATTACTATCAACACTACAACTAACACTGCCGAAAACCAAACCCGATACAGGACAGAGCAGTAATGAATCCAACCTTGAGGTCAAAGAGTCAAGTGGGCATTACTTTTCTCAACAGGAATTACCTTGAATGAATGGAACAAGTTTGTCTCCAGACAAGACGCGGAGCATACACCGATGACATCTGCACTTTTTCGCAATA
The DNA here is from genome assembly GCF_021461385.2 of Schistocerca piceifrons. Classification (NCBI taxonomy): domain Eukaryota; kingdom Metazoa; phylum Arthropoda; class Insecta; order Orthoptera; family Acrididae; genus Schistocerca; species Schistocerca piceifrons. The sequence continues at coordinate 986,266,988 of NC_060138.1, read as the reverse complement.
TTTTAAGTGAACTATCGGCTTATTTCTGAGCCGAGCCAAGCCGCAAAGGCGTTCTATAACGACTCCGGCACAGGACAAAAGATGGCAACAACCAGGTCTTAAAGAAGTAGAGTTTGCGTTAAAGTGGTTCAAAATTGTTGCCTGATGAACCCTCCACTGTGTTGCCATGTACTTTCTTCGACATTGTTTCTCTCTACATCCAACAGCAGCAAACGTAATCTTCCAGACTGGTTCAGGGTGGCTTATAAAAGCATTACTTGTTCATGGGCGGTTCCTGAGAAAATCCCGGAAAACCATGATTTTTGGGCACAAAAAATACCAATTGTCGGGATGGCCACTTCTGCAATTTCCATTCGTGGCAGATTGTCAAAATTTTTATCATTTGTTTTTAAGATGATATTCTCAAGGATCTTCGAAACATTTTTGGATATTATTATTAGTTACCAAGATCCAGAGGTTGAGAGTTACCATACCTTAGCAGAAAACGGCTTTGGATCAAGGGCCACAATTATCTGTGTAACTAACCACTAAAAATCACTCAAATTTTTACTGGACATTCTTTAGATATTCATTTAATCCCGTTTCTGAAAGTCTGTATTCATTATTAAGATGTACCTAAAAAACCATGTATTTTGGATATCAAAATAACAATTGTGGGGATGGCCACTTCTACAAATTTCTGTCCGTGGCAGATCATCAAAATTTTTACGATTTATTCTTAAGATGATGTTCCTGGGGGCCTTGACATTTTTTTAACATCATTATCCGTTATCGAGATCCAGAGATTCAGTGTTGCCGTACTTACGCACATAAAATATTCAAATAACTTCCAGTCAGAGGCGTAAACGCATGTATAGGGTTCTAGGGCCAAAGGAAAGGTTCAGAGGTCACCAATTATCTCTTAAATCAGCATTTTTTCACCAATTAAACTTTATAACGCGTTGTTAATGTATAAATATGCACAAAGTGGCACTGCAGTGGCAAAAAATGGACTAGAAGGGTCTCAAGGTGCTTGAAAAGAAAATTACTTGAAAATAATATAAAGAGCTGGAACGACTACAAATTCAGTAAAATATTTCCAATAATATTTTATTAATTTAAGATACGGATGATAAGCCGGGTATTTTATATGAAGTGCGATCGATGAGCAAAATATCCAGAAAAAAAGGAAAGCAAACAGTTTTGAGCTAACTTTATACTATGTGTTCTTATTTGTTGTTTATGTGTGTCAAAGTACATAAATGTGTCGAAGCATGTAAACAAGCTGCCAAAACTTTACTGTTTTATAGTATTCGTTTTATATAAGCAGCACCTCCTGCGGAAGCAAGAGAAAGAGGAAGCAGGCGGAAAATGCTCCTGTCGGCGCGCAAAAAAAGGCAAATACGTTCCTTTTAAAAAGGTTCTAAGAGAAAAGGCAAAAATTTTGACATGCGAACGTATTCGCCCTTTCTTTTGCTGAAAGAGAGTAGTAGAGAGACAGTGACGGTGGAGGTGAGAGGAGATAGTGACTGAGAGAAAGAGCGGATGGTGAGTGACAGAAAGTGTCAGTGAAAGAGAAAATGGATGAAGACAGTAACAGTGGGACCTAAGGAGAGAAGAGCTATTGATGATCAGTGAGAGATAGTGATAGTAGAAGAGAAAGAGAGATGGGTGGAGATAGAAGCAATGAAATCAAAAGGGAGGAGACAGACGAAATGAAAAAGACAGATGAGTTGAGACCATACACAGCCTTCGCTAGTCTGGACGCTCCCAGACCGGCGAATTTTAGCACGTATGTATCGTGGAGGGCGCACTTTTGGACCGAAATTTTGAACCGTTGATATGGTAGGCAAAAAACTGCACTACGCAGTATTATTGAGCTGCTGAGGTATGGTGGAAGTAATGGCAGAAAGACAAAAGTAGATAATGTGAGAGAGGAGACAGTGGCAGCGGGTTGCAACGTGTGCGACAAAAGTAACGAGACTGATAACACTGTGAGATATCGGCAACGCTGTTTTGTTCTACTTGTGCCTTCATCCCTTCCAGATGCTCTGTTCGAATTTGAGCTCCATACAGCCATCACGTGATTTTTGAGAAAGCCATCCGCGAAGTAGCACATTACTAAAATAAAACAGCGGAATTTTAAGCAACGTTGTGGCATCAAGTTTTATGTTAAACTTGGTAAATCCCCGAGTGTGGCATTTGAAAACTTTGAATACGGCGAACTGAAAGTTGCTTATCAACAGTACAAGTTTTTCACTGGCACAAATCATTTATGGAAGGACGAGATCACGTTGAAGATGATCTTCGCTTAGGGTGACCTTCGATTTCAAAAGCTGACGAAAAGTTCGAACGTGTACGTGCTATTGAGGGATCAGACCAACGTTAACATAAAGGATGATGGGTGACCGTTAAACACTTTCACCGAACATCAAATTTGAACCGAACATTTGCACATGCGAAAGGTTTGTGACAAATTGGTGCCGGAAAGCCTCACAACTGAGTAGACGGACAATCGAAGAAAAGTGTTCGTTGATCTTCTTGAGAGGATTGCCGATGACCAGGAATGATTCAGTCGTGAGATGACAGGTGATGAATCCTGAACTTCTGAGTACGGTCCTGAGACAAAGCGGCAAAGTGAGGAGAGGTCCACTGAGACATTTCCTTCACCGAAAACAGCCCGAATGAGCAAAGGAAATCAAAGAGCAAAACAATGTCGATTAGCTTTTTTGACAGTAGGGCTATCGTGCATAAACAATTTGTTCTTCCACGACCAACTCTCAACCAAGTGTTTTACAAAAATGTTCTTGAATGTCTCAGGAAAAGGATGAATTGAGTGAGACCAGACGTTCCAGACAAGTGGATGCTGCATCATGGCAACGCCTCATGTCACATGACCACTTCCATCTCGGAATTCCTGAGCTCAAAATGGCATTCCTGTTGTTCTACAGCCCCCCTATTCGCCTGATCTGAGTGCTTGTGACTCTTTTCCTTTCTAGAAATTGAAAATGTTTTAAAAGGACATCTGTTTGGGACTCTGGAGGACATTCAAAACAATACGACCGATATGTTAAAGGCCGTATCAGGTGCAGCCTTTCAGCGCTGCTACCAAGACTGGGTGCAACGAGTACGCCTATTTATAGCTGTCGAATGGAACTACTTTAAAGCGACAATAAATTTGTTTGAAAAAAAAGTAAAAACTATGGTAGATAAAGAAATCAGTCTGATTACTTTCTTTACCCACCCCGTGTACTGTAAATCAATGGGAGAAAAGGTGGGCATTGGGAGAGAGACATATATAGACAGTGTCAGTGAGAGGGAGATGCCGAGTATGAAGCCTTAACTACAAAGAGAGACTGGTTAAAACGATTTAGAATGTTCTCTGTTGAAAGAGAGCAAATTTGTTCGCATGCCAAAATTTATGGTGAGAAAGTCGGAAAGAGCATTGCGGCAGCTGGTTCCCCATTTTCCAGTCTGTGTCTTTTTAAGAGGAACATATTCGCCTTTTTGTGCTCCAAGAGGAGAGTTTTTCTGCCACCAGCTGAATATATAAATAACCTAGAAGATAACGTCGGAAGTTGTATGACGCTTTTCGTGGATAATGTTGTTGTGTACAGAGAAATCGGGACACTAAAAAATTGTAGCGAAACGCACGGAGGATCGACGCTTAGTGTAGGGGATGGCAATTGATCCTGAACATAGACAAATGTGACGTACTGCGAATACATAGACACAAAGAATTTTTACAGTTTGGTTACACAACTGCAAAACAGTAACCAAGAGCACTTCCTTCCATGAAACATCTGGAAGTATGCGTACGGAGCGATTTGAAGTCGAACGACCACATAAAATTAATCGCGAATACGGCAGATGCCAGACTGAGATTCATAGGAAGAATCCTCAAGAATTGTAGTCCATCAACAAAGGAAGTCGCTTACAAAACACTGTTTAGACCAATGGTTGAACATTGTCGTCAATATGGGATTCGTACTAAATAAGACTGATAGAGGAAGAGCAGCACGTTTCGTTACAGGTTCATTTAGTTAGTGCGCAAGCGTCACGGAGATCCTCAGCTATCTGCAGTGGTAGACACTTCTAGAGAGGCGACCTGCATCATAGTATGGTCTAATGTTAAAGTTTCGAGAGCATACGTTGCTAGAAAGTCAACCAATATATTGATTCCTCCTCCGTATATCTCATAAAAAGACCAACAAGATAAAATAAGATTAGAGTCCACACGGAGGCTTACCAGGTATCATTCTTTCCTCGAACCATACGCGACAGGAACAGGTTAAGGAGGAAGTGACACTGATACGCAGCGTACCCTCCACCACACACTGTAAGGTGGTTTCTGAGTGTAGATGTAGATGTACCTAACGTACTGCGTTAAATATCTAACGTAACAGTGTACCTATTATTTAGAAGATTATGACAGCATTTAAAATTTTTAAGTTCAGTCAATAATTACGTGAAATACTTAACATCAAATTTTTCTTCCCCTATAAGCTATTAGATAGGCAACCTGACACTGGGGTCTGGGTGATCGTAGCCGTTCAGTAACACACACTAAGGTGACAAACTCATGGAATATCTCCCAACATCGTGTCGAACCTCCTTTGCCCAGTGTAGTGCAGCAAATCGGCGTGGCATGGACTCAACAAGTCGTCGGAAGTGCCGTGCAGAAATATGAAGCGATGCTGCCTCTGTAGTTCATACTTGTGAAAGTGTTGCCGGTGCAAGATTTTGTCCGCGACCTAACCTCTCGATTATGTCCCGTAAATGTTCAATGGGATTCATGTCGGATGTTATGGGTGGCCGAATCCTTTGCCCGAGTTACCCAGAATGTTCTTCAAATCACTCGAGAACAGCTGTATCCCGGTGATAATTCCATCGTTGCTTGGGAACATGAAGTTCATGAATGGCCAAAATTGGTCTCCAAGTAGCCAAACATAACCATGGCCAGTCAATGATCGGTTCACCTGAACCATAGAACTCTGGGTGGCCACATAATTCTTGAAACCAATCGCTAAAAATTGTGGTCCGATGAAATGACATTGTTGTTTGGGAATATGAAGTCCATGAACGGTTGCAGATGGTCTCCAAGTAGCCGAACTTAGCCATTTCCAGTCAACGATCCGTTCATGTGGACCAGAGAACCCGGTTCATTCCACGCAAACACAGCCCACAGCATTATGGAGCCACCACCAACTTGCACAGTGCCTTGTTGACAATTAGGGTCCATGGCTTTGTGGGGTCTGCGCCATACTCGAACTTTACTATCAGCTCTTACATACTGAAATCTTGACTCATCGTCTAGGGTTCAACCGATGTGGTCACGAGCTCAGGAGAGGCGCTGCAGGCGATATCGTGCTGTTAGCAAAGGAACTCACCTGGTCGTCTGCTGCCACAGCCCACGGACGCCCAATTTCGCCGCACTGTCCTAGCGATGTACAGAACCATGCATGAGGAGCGCATATTAGACGGAGGGGGTCCGAGAGCCGAACAGTTCCAGTCATTCCACCACTCAGGAGGTACACGGCTCGTGTTGTCTGTAGTTAAAACATGCCTAGACGGTCAATATCGCGGTTCGATCCCGTCTGCATTGTTACTTTGTGACAAGAAGGGCTCTCAACAAGGGAAGTGTCGAGGCGTCTCGGAGTGAACCAAAGCGATGTTGTTTGGATATTCAGGAGAAACAGAGAGACAGGAACTGTTGATGATACGCCCCAGTCAGGCCGCCCAAGGGCTACTACTGCAGTGAGTGACCGCTACCTACGGACTATGGCTCGCTGGAACCCTGACAGCAACGCCACCATCTTGAATAATGCTTTTCGTGCAGACACACCACTTCGTGTTACGCCTCAAACTGTTTGCAACAGACTGCACGATGTGCAACTTCACTCCCGACGTCCATGGCGAGGTCCATCTTTTCAATCACGACACCATGCAGCGCGGTAGTGATGGCCCAACAACACGCCAAATGGACGGCTCAGGATTGGCATCACGTTCTCTTCTCCGATGAGTGGCGCATATGCCTTCAACCAGACAATCGTCGAGACGTGTTTGGAGGCAACCCGGTCGGCCTGAACGCCTTAGAAACAATGTCCAGTGAGTGCAGCAAGGTCAAAGTTCCCTGATGTTTTGGGGTGGCATTATGTTGGGCCGTCGTACACCAATGGTGGCCATGGACGGCGCCGTAACGGCTGTGGGATACGTGAATGCCATCCTCTGATCGATAGTGCAACCATATGGGCAACATATTGGTGAGGCATTCGTCTTCATGGACGACAATTCGCCCCACCATCGTGCGCATCTTGTGAATGACTTCCTTCAGGGTAACGACATCGCTCGACTAGAGTGACCAGCATGTCCTCCAGACATGAATCTTATTGAACGTGCCTGAGGTAGAGTGGACTGTTAGGATGACGTGACCCACCAACCACTCTGAGGGATCTACGCCGAATCGTCGTTGAGGAGTGGGACAATCTGGACAACAATGCCTTGATGAACTTGTGGATAGTATGCCGTGACGAATACAGGCATGTATCAATGTAAGAGGACGTGCTACTGGGTATTAGAGGTACTGGTGTCTACAGCAATGAGTACCACCATCTCTGAAAGTCTCGCTGTATGGTGGTACAACATGCAATGTGTGGTTTTCATGAACAATAAAAAGTACAGAAATGATGTTTATGTTGATCTCTATTCCAATTTTGTGTACAGGTTCCGGAACTCTCGGAATAGAGGTGATGCAAAACTTTTTTTCATGTGTGTGTATCTCACAGGACAGTGCATTAGGCCACACAGTGAAAAAACTATAGTCCAAGTTCATTGATTATAAAAGCATTTTGATCAGAAAACCACAGTGTGTTATGCCAGGCAAGGGAACTAGCAGCTAGTCCACGTAAGAATGCATACGTGATATGATTGTTTCAGTGCAGTTGAGACATATGAGACCCAACTTTACCAGAAAACTATTCTTTTGAAGAAACAAATAAATGCTATGTGGTGTTAGTGGGTTTCATTTTATCTGAGGTCTTATCGCGAGGGTGGTGTAAATGTGTTATAGAAATTTTCTCTAATTTTTTTTTTTTGGGTCATCAGTCTTCTGACTGTTTTGATGCGACCAGCCACGAATTCCTCTCCTGTGGCAACTTGTTCATCTCAGACTAGCACCTGCAACCTACGTCCGCAACTACTTGCTGGATGCATTTCCAATCTGTGTCTTCCTCTACACTTTTTGCCCTCTACAGCTCCCTCTAGTACTATGGAAGTCATTCTCCCATGTCTTAACTGATGTCCTATCGTCCTGTCCCTTCTCCTTTTCAGTGTCTCTTTAAAACAGATTCAGTTGGTCTTGTGTGCATTTTTAGCAATAAATTGTTTTGCGTGATGAATAATACTCCTTCAAAAAATAAATATTTAAGTATCACAGACAGAGTATGCAACTGATATCAATAAAGTTAGTACGTATGAGACCTTTAGAAATTAGGTGCTTTGTGCTTTTTAAACTATATTTCCATTTCTTCTCAATCTTTGTAAGAGTTTTGAGCTGCTTTTGCGTTCCTTAGGAGTAATATTGTGAGGGGGAAAAGAAAACTAAAAATTCTGGCCGTTCAGGGAATAGTTCCCCTACGTAGCTACCAGTGGTTTATTGAGGATATTAATTTGTTGCCATTAATTTGTTTTAGGGTATTAATTAATTTATTTGAGAAGGGGGGGGTCTGTATTATAAATAAACATTCGAGCGATCTTTTGTGACTGCCACGGTTGTTAAAGTCTTCGACCGGCCAAATATGTAGAAAGAGATTGTGCGTAGCGTCGGTGTGAGTTTGCAATGTGTGTAACTTTGCAAGTTTTACCCTAAGTTGTAGTTTTTGGAAGCAGTTGCATGTAGTCATTTCGGGCTTTTGAGTGAAGTGTTCATCGGCATAGGAAGCTTACTCGCAATACGTTTAAAGAACTAATACCGAATCTGTTGCAGCTGCGTTTGCTGTTCTTAATACTTGTCGTGTTTATTACTTTCTGTACACGAGTACCTTACAAAGGATAGTAAATTAGTTAAGATCATGTAAGCTGCTTTCGTGAATGAACTGTCGAATGGACTGGATTTAGGGACGGTCTGTGGAGCGTCGAGGACCAAAGTGGAAGCTGCCTAGAAATTCAGTTTTATTTGACTTACGAGTGCATTTAAACCTAAGATTATAGTTTCAGCACAACGGCTCCATGTCTATGAGAGATTATTTCCGTTCGGAGACTGGCGCCGGACATTATGGAATAATTTATGGAATTAGCGGCCGTGCACTAAACTGGACATAACCTCAATACGCAGAACGCTACGTTCTCGTATGGCAGGCTGAATTTGCGTATGCCGTGTTTCTGTGTGTTGCAACTTAGACAGATAGATAGATAGATAGATAGATAGATAGACAGATAGATACATTGATAGATAGATAGCTAGAGAGAGAGAGAGAGAGAGAGAGAGAGAGAATTGAATGGGGAACAATGAAAAGAAAGGATGCAGTCTCTTCGAAAAATTTTATTCTGGCTACATGCTTGGAAGAATACGGGGACTATAGTTTGTCTTTAGCAGTAGTTTACTGAAAAAAGCGGGCCACGTATTTCACATCCCCTCGAATGGTTTTAAGGCACCTTTCCAAAGCGAACTTTGACACACAGCCAGTAAATTTTCACTCAAAGGACCGATCCTGAACAGTTTCCAAACTGCAGTACTCTTCAAGCGTTGTCGTAATTGCCATTCATAAGAACCAAGTATCGTCACTAAGATCAGATAATCATGTCCCTTGTACATCCGTAGTACCTACAAAACACTAGGATTATTAACTGCTACCACCCACTCTTGTACATTGTCTAAACTATTTATCGTCGATGTTTCACTCCCATACAAGGCTACACTCCACACAAATACTTTCAGAAAAGACTTTCTGACACTTAAATCTACACTCGATGTCAACAAATTTCTCTTCTTCAAAAACGCTTTTCTTGCCATAGCCAGTCTACATTTTATATCCTCTCTGCTTCGCCCATCATCGGTTATTTCGCTCCCCAAGTTCAAATGGTTCAAATGGCTCTGAGCACTATGGGACTTAACTTCTGAGGTCAGCAGTCCCCTAGAACTTAGAGCTACTTAAGCCTAACTAACCTAAGGACATCACATATATCCACGCCCGAGGCAGGATTCGAACCTGCGGTTCCAGACTGTAGCGCCTAGAACCGCTCCGCCACTCTGGCCGGCCGCTCCCCAAGTAAGAAAACTCATTTACTACTTTAAGTGTCTCATTTCCTAATCTAATTCCCTCAGCATCACCTGATTTAATTCGACTATACTCCATCATCCTCGTTTTGCTTTTATTGATGTTCATCTCATATCTTGCTTTCAAGATACTGTCCATTCCGTTCAACTGCTCTTCTAAGTCCTTCGCTATCTCTGACAGAATTACAAACCTCAAAGTTTTTATTTCTTATCCCTAGACTTTAATTCCTACTCCAGATTATTCTTTTATTTCCTTTACTGCCTGCTCAATATATAGATTGAACAGCATCGAGAATAGGCTACAATCCTGTCTCACTCTCTTCTCAACCCGCTTCCTGTCCCTCGACTCTTATAACTGCCATCTAGTTTCCGTACAAATTGTAAATTGCCTTTCGCTCCCTATATTTTATCCCTGTCATCTTTAGAATTTGAAAGAGTGTATTCCAGTCAACGTTGTCAAAAGCTTTCTCTAAGTCTGCAAACGCTGTAAATGTTGGTTTGCCTTTCCTTACCCTTTGTTCTACGAAAAGTCGCAGGGTTTGTATTGCCTCGCGGGTTCCTAAATTTCTCCGGAATCCAAACTGATCTTTCCAGAGGTCGGCTTCTACCAGTTTTTCCATTCGCCTGTAAAGTATTCGTGTTAGTGTTTTGCAATCGTACTTATCGACTGATAATTCGGTAATTTTCACACCTGTCAGCAACTGCTTTCTTTGGAATTGGAATTATATGTCTCATACATCTTGTTCACCAGATGGAAAAGTTTTGTCATGGCTTTCTCTCCCAAGGTTGTCAGTAATTGTAACGGAATTTTCTCTACTACCGGAGCCTAGTTTCGACTTAGGTCTTCCAGTGCTTGTCAAATTGTTCAGGCAGTATTGTGTCTCCCATCTCATCTCCATCCACGTCGTCTTCCATTTCCATAATATTGCTCCCAAGTAAATCGCCCTTGCACAGACCCCTTTCATTATTGAGCATATCTGGGATGCCTTACAACGTGCTTTTCAGAAGAGATCTCCACCCCGTCATACTCTTACCTGTTTATGGACAGCCCCGCAGGATTCATGGTGTAGCTCCCTCCAGCACTACTTCAAGCGAGTCGTGTTGCGGCGCTTCTGCGTTCTCACGGGCGCCATACACGATATTAGACAGGTGCAGCACTTTATTTGACTCTTCAGTGTATTTATTATGAGAGAACAAGATAAGACAAAACAGGCCACAAAACTATGTATCAAATCGACAGCAAATCAAGACGCCAAAGCTGTACGACAGACTATCACCAAGAACATAAATCCCAGGAAAGAGAATCTACATACCATTTCAATCAGACCCACCCAGACTGCATTTATAGTTCAAACGGTAACACAGGAGAATGTTTAAAAAGTAATAGAAGAACAGAAAGACCTGCACAGTCTGTGAAGGACCGCGAAAACTTAAGCCACTCGTGGCAATGTCACATGCCCGATACATTTACCGATGAAGAATTTCTAGAAAGCCTATATGTTCAGAATCTGTGGTGACACCACGAAAGAAGTCGTCGACAAGGAAGTTAAAGGAAGGTTTAAAATAGGGTCTAAGGCAAGGGTTACAGTCATCAGGCACTGGAGGTCAGAGTCATAACACAAAGACAGGGAGCCTACGTAGACTTCGAATTACTGTCTATGAAAGACTATATTGTAGTTAAACCAGTGTTTCAAGTGTTGTAACGTTGGACATACGACAAAAACCTGCAGAAAGGCCAGCGTTGCGTGTGGCAGGTGTGGCAACCAAGGATATAAGCGCACCGAGTGCACGTCCGTTTCTTGCGTCTGCATCTCCTGCAAATGCAGAGTTCGTGTCTGCAACAAAATAAAAGTAGGCGATTGTCAAACCTAAAAACAATTGCATGACCGGCTCCTGGATAGTATAGACTATGGCAACTAAAATCGAAACACACATCAAATATGAACATCCGAAGCCAATCACCCAGAACACATGCAAACCACCATCAACAACACATAGGAGCTACCGAAGAGCAGTTTCCTGGAGAAGAAAAATGAATCTTCTACCGGAGGATTACGAAGAAAGTGAATTCTTACCGCCCTTAACACACTCAACGACGTTCCAGGATAGCTGTATTAATATGACAGAATATAAAGATGATACGACAGTCGGTGCGTCCATCCACTACGAGGTGATAAAGCAAATCAAAAGACAGCTACTACACTGCTGGACCAACTTTCAAATAACATTAATGCAGATAATAGATGAGTTTTGAGATGTACTTACATGTACTGCACAAAAGAAAATGTACAAAAAACCGACATACTCGCTCACAATTTCACCCAACCGACGTGCATCACACACATACACAGGACGCACAAAAACCGGAATCATCATCACATGGAAAACCCTATGACACACATGAATGTGAACAGTACATCAAATAAGTCAAATTTGTCTCGGGAGGCACTCTCCATCCCGGACAAAATAAACAAGGAATAGACAGTTACATGGAGCTTAAATCAATAGTTGCCGAAACAATCAGGCCACAGACCGATAAAAAAACCTGGAAATACCGAACCTACACTTATAAAAGTAGACAAATTAGATGAGGCAGATTTGAAGGAGAGACATGTAACATTTGCAATGATGTCAACGTGCATCTAGAAAGAACCACCATCCTAATCATGGACGAAGACACACAGTCAGTCCGACAGAAATCATCACCATCGCTGACACCACACCAGCAAGCACCACCAGCATCAGTGATAAACGTGTGATGGCAAAAAGCATTGAAGAGGCGTGTAACAAAATTAACTACTAAAGTGTGACATCCCAAAGAAATCTTAAAATGTCTCCCTATGAGCCAACACCAATCCACAATCCATATAGTACTACCGCAGAAACCGAAACAGAAAACAAGAACCAGCAACAAGTCAGTTACATCTATTTACGATAATTTACAATTCAACTTCCTTTTAAGCAACTTAGGGAAAGAAGAGATACTGCAGGCAGCCCACGGTGTGCTACTTAGATTATGCCATCCAAAGAATGATTCATTCTGTTTTCCAGTATCTGAGCAGACAGACAGAGTTATCCTAACGACAGAGAATATTCCTACAGCAACAGAGCCGCTGTTTGACCTCTTGGACTTGGACAAAATATATACAGGTCATGTACAAGCACACGGACAAACACATGACGATTACTCACAGACAGGAAGTAAATGTTTTGCACACGTAAAACATCCAGAACATATAAACTAAAAGTGAATGTCTTACAACATGATACAAAATACAGTACGACAGTTGGTGCAGAGATCCCTACAATAGCACAAAATTTGCAGGCAGACATCATGTGCTTACAAGAAACTTATAATACACTCCTGGAAATGGAAAAAAGAACACATTGACACCGGTGTGTCAGACCCACCATACTTGCTCCGGACACTGCGAGAGGGCTGTACAAGCAATGATCACACGCACGGCACAGCGGACACACCAGGAACCGCGGTGTTGGCCGTCGAATGGCGCTAGCTGCGCAGCATTTGTGCACCGCCGCCGTCAGTGTCAGCCAGTTTGCCGTGGCATACGGAGCTCCATCGCAGTCTTTAACACTGGTAGCATGCCGCGACAGCGTGGACGTGAACCGTATGTGCAGTTGACGGACTTTGAGCGAGGGCGTATAGTGGGCATGCGGGAGGCCGGGTGGACGTACCGCCGAATTGCTCAACACGTGGGGCGTGAGGTCTCCACAGTACATCGATGTTGTCGCCAGTGGTCGGCGGAAGGTGCACGTGCCCGTCGACCTGGGACCGGACCGCAGCGACGCACGGATGCACGCCAAGACCGTAGGATCCTACGCAGTGCCGTAGGGGACCGCACCGCCACTTCCCAGCAAATTAGGGACACTGTTGCTCCTGGGGTATCGGCGAGGACCATTCGCAACCGTCTCCATGAAGCTGGGCTACGGTCCCGCACACCGTTAGGCCGTCTTCCGCTCACGCCCCAACATCGTGCAGCCCGCCTCCAGTGGTGCCGCGACAGGCGTGAATGGAGGGACGAATGGAGACGTGTCGTCTTCAGCGATGAGAGTCGCTTCTGCCTTGGTGCCAATGATGGTCGTATGCGTGTTTGGCGCCGTGCAGGTGAGCGCCACAATCAGGACTGCATACGACCGAGGCACACAGGGCCAACACCCGGCATCATGGTGTGGGGAGCGATCTCCTACACTGGCCGTACACCACTGGTGATCGTCGAGGGGACACTGAATAGTGCACGGTACATCCAAACCGTCATCGAACCCATCGTTCTACCATTCCTAGACCGGCAAGGGAACTTGCTGTTCCAACAGGACAATGCACGTCCGCATGTATCCCGTGCCACCCAACGTGCTCTAGAAGGTGTAAGTCAACTACCTTGGCCAGCAAGATCTCCGGATCTGTTCCCCATTGAGCATGTTTGGGACTGGATGAAGCGTCGTCTCACGCGGTCTGCACGTCCAGCACGAACGCTGGTCCAACTGAGGCGCCAGGTGGAAATGGCATGGCAAGCCGTTCCACAGGACTACATCCAGCATCTCTACGATCGTCTCCATGGGAGAATAGCAGCCTGCATTGCTGCGAAAGGTGGATATACACTGTACTAGTGCCGACATTGTGCATGCTCTGTTGCCTGTGTCTATGTGCCTGTGGTTCTGTCAGTTTGATCATGTGATGTATCTGACCCCAGGAATGTGTCAATAAAGTTTACCCTTCCTGGGACAACGAATTCACGGTGTTCTTATTTCAATTTCCAGGAGTGTAGAATTGAGTAACTAATATGTCTTCCAAAACATGCTACCATATGAACAGGCAGAATGGCTATAGGGCTGCAATATAAATTTTTAATAAAACTGATAATATAGTTAAGGTAACACAATTATGCAATCAACATTTAATTGCCATAGAGATAACCAATAGGAACGTTACGTGCGTGATTGCATCCATGTACGTTCAATAAAGCCATCAAATACAGCCTTACGCAGACCACATCACAGACCTAGCAATGTATGTTACAGGCAAAAAATTAGTGATAAGTGCTGACATTAATTCAAGATCCACCCTATGGAACTCAGAATAGATGAGAAAGGACGCATAATCACCGACCAAACACAAGAAACACAATTGTATGTAATAAACACAGAGATACCTGTACCAACATACACAAGGTTCGATGGTACGACCAGAAATACCACCTTTACGCTACCAGATAATGCAGCAATGGCATACGTAACATACAGGATCGTACACGACAGTATAAGCAGTAGTGACTACAATGTCATAACGTACACTCTACGTCAGACTCGGAACACAACTATCAAATCACACACCAGACACTTACTGTACCACAAAGCACACTGGAACAAATTAACGGAAATTATCCAACAACACGATCTAGAAAAGTCAATTACAGACCACGTAAACTAAGACAGGTAACACATCATGCACAAAACACATCAATATCGGCGGAAAAGAACACAAAACGCTCACCAGTACCATGGACTAACGAACTCACGAGACTCAACAAGATGCCACATGAAAACAAAAATTGAATCAAAGGGCGATACTAGATAGAGACAGACGCACAAGGCTTGAATCATATAGGCATGCAAAAGACTTAGAGATCCTATACACCATGTGTAAACAAGAATGGGAACGATTTGTAGCAACACCAACAGAGCAAAATATATGGGGGAATCATACAAAATACTGGAAGAGAATATAAAAATCCCAATAGTTACGGGAACGCTAAGGCATAATCGCTAAGAAAAAGCCTACATACATCATACAACACAGCAGTTGCCACCTTTCGCCGGCCGCGGTGACCGATCGGTTCTAGGCGCTTCAGTCCGGAACCGCGCGACTGCTACGGTCGCAGGTTCGAATCCTGTCTCGGGCATGAATGTATGTGATGTCCTTAGGTTAGTTAGTTTTAAGTAGTTCTAAGCTCTAGGAGACTGATGACGTCAGATGTTAAGTCCCATAGTGCTCAGAGCCATCGATCGATGAATCTCAGAGCTCAAAAATGAAAAAGCACCTTGGTCATATGGTATCCACTCGGAAACACTGAAAAAACTAACACTGCGGTTCACCTCGTTCCTAAGAACGTTACTGAACGATATCTTACGGCTGCGCAGGGTACCTACTGCATGAAAAACCTCCAAAGCAGTCATTATTAAGAAATCAGCAGACAGGGATCCTTCAGATCCAAAGACTTGCAGGCCAATATGCCTAATAAACATTTTAGCAATGATTCCGGATAAGCTACCATGTAAGACTTCTTAGGAGCATGAGCCAGCACCAGTTCGGTTTCAGAACTGGAAAATCAACCAGACCCTATAGCACAGAAATATACCACGACAATAACGATTGACATTGCCGGCGCATTCGATAACCTCTGGTGCTCCACAGTGTTTCAAAGGTTTAGACATCCGAAGGTACCGCAATCACTGTACAAATGAGTACTAGACTACTACTGTAAGGACCGAGAAGTCGAGTGACGGATGGGCAGCCGGAAAGTAATTAAAAGAACTACCAAGGGCTGTCCTCAAGGGTCGATCTGCGGCCCCATCTTTTGGGACATAACAATTGAACCACTCCTACAACTTTTACATGGGGTTAAAAGGGTCAGTGTCACCAACAAAGTATCAGTCAGACGAGCGCAGAGAAGTGTCCTGCTCAGGCTATGTGGATTCGGTACCACCTCAGTGGATACACTGCGTGTGGTGCTCAGAATATGCCTCACAGATATCACGATCAAATACAGAGCTGCAAGGTAATGGTTAAAGATGGGGAGACTAGGTAAGGTACGCACAACAACTGGTGTACCGATACAGACGACACGTCACCTTAATAGTTGGCGTTTGGATGTATGGCAAGGTGAGGGGGATAGAAGTGATAAGGGACACAGACTCAACGACTTCCTCGCTGACATAATGGAGCTGTTGAGAATGAAATGCATCGATTTCAGCCGCGGTATTGCACATTTCTTAACCGGACACGCACCTTATCTCACGCACTTAAACCGCGTGAGTCTGAGACTGACACCTACATGCACATGCGGGGAAGAAGGTTCCCCAGAACACACTATCTTCTTCTCCGGGCATTATGCGAGCGGTATACATATCCTACTCCAAGATTACAGAGAAACAGAGATGCATATATGCACAGCAATAAGAAATGAAGAACAATGGGCACAACAAAATGCATTGAAAAACTATTTCGAAAACGGCACATGAAGACTACCAGCGGACACGAGATAACAAACATGCCTATACGCAGGTTAACAACACTTACTGGGCGGATAGCGACACTCACAGTGACGGTGAAAACAGTGAGACTGAAGAGGAACTGGAGGAGGAAGACGAGATGTCACAGTAAAGAAGCGTAAGGTGCTGGCGATCTAGGCAAGAAAACATCAGATGTTGTACGCAGATGAGAACCTAAAGGTAGTGCATAGGATTACCAATACTATTTCTCTATTACTAAAGAAACTTTTTTGTTGTGACTGGCGGTCAACAGCACGAAGAAACCAATCCGAGGTATTCATCGCCAGTCTCAATCGTTAATGGCACTAACAAATCTCTCCTTTATGCTATCATTTTTTTATTTACATTCTTCTGAAAACAACAAAAATTTATTTATATTTCAACCTTGAATTATTGTTATTTTAAAAAGTGTTACTCTCTGTAAAATGTTGTAGATTTACCGCCTGTTTTAAAACATCAGATAATACGTCTATAATCTGGAAATAAATAAATAAATAAAGTAGTGATGCTGGACGCTGGCTTCTGAAACGAGGTTGACATTCTGACTCATCCCAAAGGTGTTCCAGAGAGTTCAAGTAGGGATTTTGAGCAGGGTAGTCCATTTCACGAATGATTAGAGTAAAAACCATTACCACACAGATGCTGTTGTACTTTTACAATTATCGTGTCAGAGCTCTACTGTATGCAATACACAATGCTGAAAAGTTTGTTGTTATCTTTCCGCATTTAGCGTTTTATTACGCACAATAATGAAACCACACCTTAACCTTGAGTTGACCTCCATACTGTAACAGCATTTCCTTTGTGTTTCACTGTTGGCAATATGTAACGTTCTCCAGAAATTCGCCAAATCCATACCTTTCCACCAGACTGTGCAGGATACAATTTGATTCATCATTCCAAATTATTCGTTTTCAATCAACTGTCCAGTGGAGATGGTCTTTACACCACGTTAAGAGTCGCTTAGTATCAATGTACCTCGTTGTTTTTACATCTGTACGCGCAGTCATTGAGCTAGCGGGACTACTGGTAGCAGTTTGCCTGGTCTTGCTTCAGCTGTCGTTGTTCCTCCGAGTTTCCACTTCACACTCGTCTCACCAACAGTAGATTTGGTCAGCTTTAAAATGGCTGATTTGTTCCTGACGCATTTGTGACTCATGTACTCCAATGGCTAGTCCATGTTCGCTGTCAACGAGCTCTCCTGATTGACCCTTTCTGCTGATACTGCGTTCTCGCTTCCCGCGCCCGGGTTCCCGGGTTCGATTCCCGGCGGGGTCAGGGAGTTTCTCTGCCTCGTGATGACTGGGTGTTGTGTGAGTCCTTAGGTTAGTTAGGTTTAAGTAGTTCTAAGTTCTAGGGAACTGATGACCATAGATCTTAAGTCCCATGGTGCTCAGAGCCATTTGCACCATTTTTTTGCTGATACTGCTCCTGTACTGACAACGCAATAGTCGCCGCCTCCTTTTATACTGGTGGTTCCCCTTCTCGTCACATCTAGTGGCCAAGTCCGCATTGCATAGGGGTGTCTGGATGCTGTTGATCGGATAGGATATTTCTCTGTGGTGTTCTTATTAAAATAACATCGCAAAAAAGGACGAAAGGCTCGCTATTCTGTTTGCAATAAGACCCATTTTCATAGTTGATCATCTCGTAAAATAGAATTGCTACACATCATTTACAGGTCTAACGATGCCTAATACGTAGCTCAGGGTATGTCCAAGAACAGTCACTTTTTACAGTAATTGTCTCAACGTCTCGGATACGAAATTCAGTACCTGTAAAGAAATAACTGGATCAATGCCTATGGCCTTTTGAGGATACACTTTAGTATAGTTTTGTTTGTCATCAGTCTTCTGATTGGTTTGATGTGTCATACCATGAATTCTTCACCTATCCCAAGCTCTTCAGCTCAGAGTAGCACTAGCACCCAAAGTCCTTAATTATTGGTTGGAAATATTCCAATCCCTTTCTTCCCTTGTGGTTTTTACCCTATGCAGCTGCCATAAGTTTCGTGGAAGTCTTAATACACATCCTATCGTCCTGAACTGCCTCCTTTTCAGTTTTTTCGATACGCCCCCCTTCTCGCCGATATCTTATCACATCACAATTTCCTTCTTTTTCAGGATTATCTCAGTTCAGACCTATATTCTCAAAAGCTTCTTTCTCAAATAAAGGCTGATATTTGACCATGAATACACTCTTTGTCTGTTCTAGTCTGCATTTTATGTCCTCCTTGCTTCATCCTTCATATGTTGTTTTGCTTCCAAATTAGTAGAATTTCTTCACCTACTTCGTGATCCCCAGTGTTGATGTACAGTTTATCGTTAATTCTTCATTTTCTCTCTGAGGATAGCAATACCACCGGCGGAACTTATCATTGATACCCTTTGCCATGAATTTTGCTTTCACTTCTGAAACTTTCGTACGTTTCCATCATTAGTTTTTCGACGTATAAATTGAATAGTAGGGGCGAAAGACTGCATTCCTCTCTTACGTCCTTACAAGAATTACGATAAATACGTTCGAGTTAACGGTAAATCACAGGGCACTTTATTAAAATTTTAGCTTTTCAAGCTACTCCACAAACATACTAAAAGGCAAAAAAGACAATTCACTGTTATTTATAGTCCGCACTTCCCCAGCATTGGTTTAGCAGTGGTGAAGGCATTAGATTTACAATCCATGTACAACACGCCTGATAAAGGTATTCCATAATATGTCTGGACCACTTCACCAGTTTGTCTCGACCAACTCATCCGGACGCCAAGGGCGACCCCTTCTTGAATACCTGACTGACATATCTGTTGCTTCCCCGTCTGTAGCAGTCTCAAGATCGATGGCAGCTGCCCTCATCCTTCCTCTCTCAGTTAGAGCAGATCCTTCTGCTGCAATGTTTTCGATCATCATCTGTATGTTAACATTGGTGAACGGACACACAGACTGAACATTATTTGTATCAAAATAACACCGAGTCGTTATTTAGATTCCTGTTTCTATCTTAAACCATATATTTGTACACATGACTCGTTAACGATAAATTCCCACGTAGTACTGAATTTTTCTTACTGCGGTTTTCTTTTCAGAGCGATAGGTCTCATTAACAGCGGAAGTATTTTTAACATGAAATGATGATACGTTTGACGACGCTATCGCCTGCAAATTAAATGACAGCCAGTCGCATAGAGCACATCCATCATCTTGAAAATGTGGTTGGTAATCAATGTTTCTGTCGTCGAATGGCGCGTGTCACTTCGTCGGTAGGGAAAAGCAGTCACTCATCAGTTTCATTTACAGCATTACATTCAGATAAATACTATTGCTGATTTTAAATTTTACTTGTCTAGATTGCTCTTTAAGTAACGTTTCCTGTTTAAATAGCCAGTTACACAACTGGAAATCTGCTTAACTTTTTTTGGAATTTTGTGAAAGAAACTTCGGCAAAGGAATAAATACATGTATATAGTTTATGTTTGCAATATATGATTTCTGTTCGTTCAGGAGAAAAGGATGTGGCAACTGATAGATAATTCCTCTTATCAGAATGAGATTTTCACTCTGCAGCGGAGTGTGCACTGATATGAAACTTCCTGGCAGATTAAAACTGTGTGCCGGACCGAGACTCGAACTCGGGACGTTTGCCTTTCGCGGGTAAGTGCTCAACCAACTGAGCTACCCAAGCACGACTCGCGCCCGGTACTCACAGCTTTACTTCTGCCAGTACCTCGTCTCCTACTTTCCAAACTTTACAGAAGCTCTCCTGCGGACCTGCAGAACTAGCACTCCTGAAAGAAAGGATATTGCGGAGACATGGCTTAGCCACAGCCTGGGGGATGTTTCCAGAATGAGATTTTTCACTCTTTCAGGAGTGCTAGTTCTGCAGGTCCGCAGGAGAGCTTCTGTAAAATTTGGAAAGTAGGAGACGAGGTACTGGCAGAAGTAAAGCTGTGAGGACGAGGCGTGAGTCGTGCTTGGGTAGCTCAGTTGGTAGAGCACATTCCCGCGAAAGGCAAAGGTTACGAGATCGAGTCTCGGTCCGGCACACAGTTTTAATCTGCCAGGAAGTTTCAATTCCTCTTATGTTTATGTCTCCTGATTGATTGTACTACGGCGTTCTGTTGTAGCCTATCGCTTTACAGTCAGTTATTTCTTATGTTTCCGTTAGTTTGTATTGGTCATTGCACTCACTCGTCCAAATGTATCTTAGCGTCATAGCTAAAATGGTTGATTTCTCTTATTTAGACAGGCTGTTTCTCAGTTCCTATGAAAGGCTTCTTGTGGATTGTAGAGGGGCTTAGGAGATAAAGTTTTGATAAGGAACCCATATGCCGGCCGCGGTGGTCTAGCGGTTCTAGGCGCTCAGTCCGGAACCGCGTGACTGCTGCGGTCGCAGGTTCGAATCCTGCCTCGGGCATGGATGTGTGTGATGTCCTTAGGTTAGTTAGGTTTAAGTAGTTCTAAGTTCTAGGGGACTGATGACCTGAGATGTTAAGTCCCATAGTGCTCAGAGCCATTTGAACCATTTTTTGAACCCATACCCGGAAACTTATCGTTTGGATGTAATATAATTCCTAGATCTATTTCATACCTCCCGCTTCACGGTAGGCATACCAGTTCCTGTTATTATTATAACATCACATACGATTTTCGTTCGACTACAAAAACGGCACGAGAAACTGGTACGTTAGTTGAGCTCCACGGACATGCCGGATTTCGACCTTGGAGAAGACGTCCTTCGTCATGTAGAAGAGACCCAACGACGAGTACTCGGAACGTTGCCCATTGCATGGGCACCTATAAAGTGGGCACCTATAAAGCACACAGGTCACTACTGTTCGTTGTCTCCTCAATGCGAGCACCGACAAACGGCATATTTGAAAATGACTCGGACATTAAATGTATTTTACATTAAATGGTACATATCAGGAGATGTGTTCGATAACAAAACAGTAAATAAAGTCCTGTCTAAAACCCCGGAGGCCTATAGCAGGAATTGTGAAACACCGTGTGAACGTACTCTGTTGCGAAACTATAAGTAGCCACTATGGTGGTAGTGTGCGTGAAACTATTTCTTCCTTTCTGATTGCTTGTTTTCTCCATTTCTTTCCATTTACATCCTGTCGTTTACTCACAGATATAATTTTCTTTACAAGCAGTAGGCTACAAATTTGGAAAGGATACTGGTTTATGCATCTTACCTAAAATTTGATAACGCTAAGTGGTTAGGGAAAACAGCCTAGCGTTTATATAAATTTGATGCTACTACTACGGGTTGTCGTCGTACTTAGAGCGTAAGTACAACAAATCGTTTTCGTACTATATAAACAATATGAATAAAAGGTAGCTGAATTCGTCTGTTAATGAAGAGGCAGTAGGAAAGTGGTCTTTTCGTCATTAAGAAACTTTGAATTTTATGTATATTTCTTGGTACTCGATATTTTGTGATATTCACTGATTATTGACTCATCTTGTATCTACTGTTATTTCGGACACGATGGACAGAAACAGACAGGTGCAGTGGAATAAACTGTAAGTTGTGCTCAAATACTGCATATTTTTCCTAATTCATTCATTCGCTGGCTACATTAAACATCCTGTGAAAAGATGAAATTTATAATTTCGTCCCATATTTTCAAGAAGTTAGAGCTGGCAGGTGTTGCATCATTTCGCGTAGCTTTTTAATTTCACTGAGGACTAGCTTCGTCCTCCAATCAATTCTCAGTGATGGTCATACATTCGTGGTCTTGAAATTCTCTGGCTGATTAAAGCGATATAACTTTGTCTTTCTTGGGCAAGCTCTTTACCAGCTGAACTCTCCAAGTGCGACTTACGACCCGTTCTCATAGCTTTACTTCCGCCGGTACGTAGTCTCCTACCTTCTAAACATCACGACAGTTTTCGTACGTGCCTTGTGGGATTAGCATTCCTGGACGGTACGATATTGTAGAGACACGGCTTAGCCATAGCATGGGAGATTGTTTGAAGAATGAATTTTCACTCTGTAGAGGAGTGTGCGCTGATTTGAAACTTCCTGGCACATTAAAAGTGCGTGCCGGACCGGGCGTCGAACGTAGAACCGCTGTTTTTCGCGGGTAGGTATCCAAGCACGCCTCATCTCGCCAAGGTAGGAGATGTGGTGTTGGGCGAAGTAAAACTGTGTGGGAGGGTCGTGAATAATTCTTGGATATCTCAGTCGGCAGAGCACCTTCCGGCGAACAACAATGGTCCCAGTCTCGCGTCCCGGTTCGGCATGCAGTTTTAATTTGCAGGAATTTTCAAATCACACTCCACTGCAGATTGAAATTTATTTCTGGAAATTAAAGGTATTATTTAGGCCTCAAACTACGTTACATGCAGTACATATTTTTCGGTCTCAGCGTCTGTTATGAATATTACAGCTGACACCTCGAATAAGTATTATTCCTTAAAAGTATGACAAACTATATTTCACCTAAAACTAAATGAAGTAAATAATTTCTGCTCAGTGTCCCGCTCAGGCCAATATTACTCATTGATCGGCTCTTGAAGTCCTGATTGAGGGAGAATAGATTAAGCAGTTCCGAAAAAAATTGCAATAAGATTCATTTTTCAGCTTAAAACAGAACAGGCACGGAAGAGTAGCTCTGTGTGTAGGACGGGGCATGAACTGTGACCTGCGTCTTTCGCGGCCAGTCTATCCGAGCTGACCCCATTTCCAGCAGAAATAAGCCATGTGTATTTCCTGTTCAAAAAATGGCTCTGAGCACTATGGGACTTAACTTCTGAGGTCATCAGTCCCATAGAACTTAGAACTACTTAAACCTAACTAACCTAAGAACATCACACACATCCATGCCCGAGGCAGGAATCGAACCTGCGACCGTAGAGGTCACGCGGTTCCAGACTGTAGCGCCTAGAACCGCTTGGCCACCCCGGCCGGCGTATTTCCTGTCGTTTTAAATCCAAAATCACACTCGTAGCGCGATTTCACTCACCGTCTCTCTGATCCAGATAAATTAAAAATGCTTGCGTCGCAAGTAGTAGAACGTAGAGCAAGTTCTGCTCCCAGTGAGCTGGAACCGAGTAGTTTATAGTAGCGTTACATGTCGGTATAAAACCTCAGTCTGCTATTATTTGTGTCGCATCACAAGTCAACAAAAATATTATTTGTTTAAGTTCTTTTTTGGTTGTATTCAACAGATCAGACTAAAATAATTTTTATACATCCCACCAAAAACTACTACTAAATAAAATACTATTTTTCTGATACTTTCGACTTGCGTTCGTAATATGAAAGATTTTACAGTTCCAAGTGTTCACGTCTTCAATGCATCTTGAAAAGACCATTATTGTACTGCTGCAGATGTTATGAATAAATAATTTTTTACCTTATCGGTAAATACTCTGAGGTGACAAAGGTCTTGAGATACCTCCTAATACAGTATTTCGCCCAGCGTTGCCCAGCAAATACATATGGCATGGACTCAACAAGTCGTTGGATGTCCCTGCAGAAATATGGGGCCGTGTCCTCACAGCCGTCCATAATTGTGAAAGTGTCGCCGGCACGGGATGTTGTGCACGAACTGACATCTCGACTATGCCCCATAAATGTTTGATGGGATCCATGTCGAGCGATTTGGGTGGCCATATCATTCGATCGAATTGCCCATAATGTTCTTCAAACCAATCACGAACAATTGCGGTCCGGTGACATGACATAGTTCCTTGGGAATATGAAGTCCATAATGGCTGCAGATGGTCTCCGAGTAGCCAAACATAAATAACCATTTCCAGTCAGCGATCGGTCCAGCTGGACCAGAGAACCCAGTCCATTCCACGTACACGCAGCTCACGTCATTGTGAAGCCACCACCAACTTGCACAGTGATTTGTTGACAAATTTATCCATCGATTCAGTTGAAATCGGGACTTATCTGACCAGGCCACGCTTCTACAGCGAGGGGAGGCGTTGCAGGCGATGTCGTGCTGTTAGCAAAGGCACTCGCGTCAGTAGTCTGCTGCCGCAGCCCTTTAACGCCACATTTCACTGCACTGTTCTGACGGATACATTCGTCGTACGCCCAACATTGGTTTCTGCGGTTATGTCACACACAGTGTTGCTTGTCTGTAAGCACTGACAACTCTACGCAAACGGCGCTGCTCTTGGTCGTAAAGTGAAAACCGTCGTCCACTGCGTTATCTATGCTGAGTGATAATGCCTGAAATTTGGTATTCTCGGTACAATCTTTACACTGTGGATCTCGGAACATTGAATTCCCAAACGATTTCCGAAATGGAATGCCACATGCGTCTAGCTCAACTACCGTTCGGCGTTCAAAGTCCGTTAATTCCCGGCATGCGGGCATAATCACGCCGGAAACCTTTTCACAAAGATCACCTGAGTACAAATGACAGCTCTGCACATACACTGCCCTTTCATACCTTGTGTATGCGAAAATGCCGCCATCTGTGTACATATGTGCATATCGCTATCCCATGACTTCTGTCACCTCAGCATATTTCTCTGTTGACGCTGCATGTGAGTGTCAAAAGCTCGGCAGAGATGCTTCAGAGCCGAAACTCTGTGGGTACAGTTTCACATTACTGTGACAGTGATTTAGTGCTTCGTACGTACACAACTGACGATGAGCACTTATAGTGGTATACGATTTTAGGACCCGGCAGCAAACCCGAAGAGACTTTCAAGCCTTATTACGCTGGGAAAGTCTACGTAATCACAATAATTAAATAACAAAATCGTGTTACTCGTAGTATTCAGTTGACAAAGACGGATCTAACGTGAAAATGGTCAACAAATGGGAGGTGTTAATATGACCGAACTATCAGCTTTGAAAGTCGTGGTTGCAAAATACTATCACGGACACTAAACAGAGGAATGAAAACAGTTTGTAGAAGCCGACCTCCTGGAAGACCAGTTTGCATTCCTGAGAAATGTGGCCACATGAGAGGCACTATTGCCCCTACCACTTATCTTAAAGATAAGTTATGGAACGGCAAACCTACGTTTATAGTATTTGTAGACTTAGAGAAAGCTTTTGCCAGTGTTGACTCAAGTACTCTGGCTATTTACAACTTGTACAGAAACCAGACGGCAGTTACAAGAATCAAGGGACGGGAAAGAGATGCAGTGGTTGAGAAGGGAGTGAGACGGTGTTGTAGCGTACCCCGATGTTATTCAGTCTGTACATTCAGCAAGCAGCAAAGGAAATCAAGGAAAAAAATTGAAGGAATTAAAGTTCATAGAGATGAAATAAAAACTTTGAGGTTTGCAGATGATGCTGTAATGCTGTCAGAAATAGCAAAGGATTTGGAAAAGCAGCTGAAGGGAGAAGAAATAAGTTTGAGGTTTACCGACGATATTTTTTTGCCGTCAGAGATACAAAAGAATTTGGAAGAGCAACTGAATGGAATGGGCAGTGTCCTGAAAGGAGGGTATAAGATGAACATGAACAAAAGCAAGACAATGATGTGTGTGAAATCTTATGGGATTTACCTGCTAAGGTCATCAGTCCCTAAGCTTACACATTACTTAACCTAAATTATCCTAAGGACAAACACAGACACCCGTGCCCGAGGGAGGACTCGAACCTCCGCCGGGACCAGCCGCACAGTCCATGACGGCAACGCCCAAGACCGCTCGCCTAATCCCGCGCGGCAAAAGCAAGACAAAGATCGTGGGACGAAGTATGACTAAATAACGCGACGCTGAGGGAATTAGAGTGGGAGTTTTTCTATTTGCTCAGCAAAATATCAGATGATGGCCGAAGTAAAGGACATAAAATGTAGACTGACAATGGTAAGAAAAATGTTTCCGAAGAAGAGAAATTTGTTAACATGGAATATAGATTTAAATGTTAGCAAGTCTTTACTGAAAGTATTCGTACTGAGGGTAGCCATGTATGGAAGTGTAACATGGACGATAAAAATTTTGAATAAGAAGAGAATAGAAGATATTGAAATGGGATGCTACATAAGAATGTTGAAGATTAAATAGGTAAGTCACGTAACTAACAAGGAGGTACTGAATAGAACTGGGGAGTCAAGAAATCTGTGGCACAACTTGACCAAAAGAAGGGATCGGTTGATAGGAAACATTCTGAGACATCAAGAAACATAGTATTGGGGGAAAGTGTGGCTGGTAAAAATTGTAGAGGGACACCAAGAGATGTATACAGTAAGCAGATTCAGAAGGATGTAAGCTGCAGATGAAGAGGCTTGCACAGGATAGAGTAGCAAACTTAAGACCACAACGACAACAACAACAATAATAACGTCAACTGATGACAGGAGTACAACATGTTAGTATAGGAGTGCAACGTGTTAGTTCGCTGTCGTGAATCCGCTGGCGGCTACAAATCACGAGTCAAATTTGTTCAGGGCAGTGGTAGCGCTGCGAAACTTAGCAGTCTGAGGCAGACTGGAAGAAGTGCGTTTGCACAGCTTGAGATCACACCTTGCTCTGCATATAGTCACGTCGCTGACAGACAGAGAACACCAGTGCTACTGGTAGAGTGCCTGTCGAGGTCTGCGGTTGCTCTAACCTCTGCGGGGGCGGCAGGCGGCCATTAGCGGGGGTAATCAAGGGCGCTGCCCCAGCCGTGACCGGCGCTGCGCGGTGTCGCGACCTTTAATCACCTGTCAGCGTCCGTCACACACGCCCCACGCCCCACGCCGCCACCCAATTAACGTGCGATAACCGAAACACGACAGCCGGCGGGCCACGCGTGCGCTCTGCCAGATAGCCGCCGGCACGTCAAGCGCGCATCCAACGTGTATGGAGTACGACTACAAGCCAATCGTGGCGCAGTCCCCAAGGCTTCAGAGTAGCCATTCGAAGGCTCGCATTGACCGAGGATGAAACGCAGGATTCATGTTACTTCATCTGAACTTAATTTTACTATGACGTTTCACTTCTGACCCGCTTGCAGAATAATCAATGGAAGCAGACACGCTCAATAAACACACTGGTTCGCAAAACGTTAAAGTAACTCTCACATGATGAACACTATGCATTCCGTCTCGCTTTCCGCATCTGTTTACCTTCCCTCACCTGGATCCTCCATCATCTCATGAAGTTCTCAACCCTCGTCACCCACGTCGAACACCTCCGCATCTGCCGGCCGGAGTGGCCGAGCGGTTAAAGGCGCTACAGTCTGGAACCGCACGACCGCTACGGTCGCAAGTTCGAATCCTGCATCGGCCATGGCTGTGTCTGATGTCCTTAGGTTAGTTAGGTTTAAGTAGTTCTAAGTTCTAGGGGACTTATGATCACAGCAGTTGAGTCCCATAGTGCTCAGAGCCATTTGAACCATTTTGAACCTCCGCATCTACTATACTGTCCGGAAGCTAGATTCCGATCATCCCAGTGTCTTCCCTCTGATCACCAACCCTGGTATGCTACCACGCCTTCACGAACACATCCATCCGTCCCTATACCTACACACACTCCATAGCATATTACAACGCAGCTTCAACCAACTCACTCCCCAGACAATGAAATCCGCCTCGGTATTTATCCTTATTCCACTCATTTTCCCTCTCCGTTCATCTCAATCCCTTTCCTCTTGCAACCTTTACCCTGCCCATTCAACACATTACTTCTCACACTCCCGTCTTTCGCACCGACTGTATTTCCAACTGTCTAACTCTACTCCTACCTCTCATCTCCGTAGTTTTCCTAACAGATCCCTACATTTCTTCCCACAACATTCAAACCTCCTCCTCACCCTAGTGCAGATATTTCAGATTTTAAGTGAAAGTGCAGTGCCTCAGTGAGTTTTTTTTTTCAGAAGAATTTCTCCTTCCTACACTGTGTTTTCAAATCTTACATATTTTTCGTTTTTTAACTGTCCGCCTTAGATTTTTAATTTTAAATAGAAAATAGCCCCAACTTTGGTTGCTATTTCTCATTACAATTTTTTAAAATTCTTCTAGGCTGAAAACCGGAGCACATCCCCCGCTCATATGGGGCGAGGAGGATGAAATAACAATAAAGAAATAAAAATCTCAAGATGAGTCGCTTATAATACTATCGGTTATCACTATCTTAGCAATACACTGGTACTGTTACTCCTTTGAAAGGATTTGGAAATGACTGTGACCGTGCGTGATGGATAAGGAATCAGACTGAAATTTGTTTCGGGAAATGTTACAACTGGAAGGGAACAATAGTAGAAGAAATGGGATTCAGATCAAGATTTTATTAGTTATAAATAAATAGGAATTACGTAAAAGAGAACGGTCGTCAGCTTAACTGGGAAAATTTGTACTAACAACTAGCACTGTTCGTGTAGAAAACTAAATATTGTGATTGACCTTACCTTGTATTGAAATTCTGTTTTGGAAATAATACAGAAGACAGTAGCACTCTTTAGCAAGCAACGAAACTGTTGCAGATAATTATAATGCTGTGGTCCCGGCGGAGGTTCGAGTCCTCCCTCGGGCATGGGTGTGCGTGTTTGTCCTCAGGATAATTTAGGTTAAGTAGTGTGTAAGCTTAGGGACTGACGACCTTAGCAGTTACGTCCCATAAGATTTCACACACACTTTTTTTTAATACTGTACTGAGATCTGAATAACAGAACGGTCTTTACGCTCAATACTTTAAATCTTTTCTGGCCAATTACACTTAACTGAAACTTTAATTATCCTTCTATGAAAAATAGGTGGAGTCTTTCAAAAAAAGGCTCACTGAATAATTATGCAATATACTACTCCACAAATGTTATTAAATTTTGGTAAATAAGTGAGCTGTGTGCGGCTCATATTGATGCCGTGCATAGCTTGGCATCTTGTAATAGCGATAGTGGCGTCTCGTTTTCTTAGTGTGTTCACTGGCGCCACTACGTTTGCTCGCCTTGTCTGTCCGTGAGTTGCAGCAGCAGCGCTTATCGATAGCACGTACTGTGGTACCATCTTTGGAGCGACCTCTAGTATTTCCGGGTCGTCGTGTGTCGAGCGAGTTGAATTGGCGGAGCAGCAGTGAGGTCCGGAGAGCCATTACTCGCGAGAGTGCACGACCACGTCAAGGACCGGATTTGCGAGTTTTAGGTGAATGGACCGTGACATTCGTGTAGTGCAATTTTCACCTGCGTGTGTGTGTCTGCCTGTCGAAGTGCCCTTATGGCAATAAGTTGGCAGTCGACGATTTACACTGGGGTCTTTCCCGTGCCTGACTTGAGTGGGGACGACCGTTGGTTGGTCGTTCGTCGGTCGTCGCAGCGGACGACGTACATTTGGTCTTCTGACCGCTTTTGGTTTCTCTGTGTTTGTGCCGACTTGTAATTCGTCCGTGTTGTTTCACAGTGACTGGATTTAGTATTGTGAGTTGTTGGTGGAATTGGTTTCCCGGATCCGTGTGTATCTTGTCGTTTTGAATGAGCAGTTATTTTAATGCTGTTTGCGTGCTGGATTTAGTGAGAGGGGTTGCGAATGGACATCAGTTGGGTTGGGGCGCAGCAGGTGTTGGTTAGTCAGTCGCTCGGCGCTTAAGCTGTCCCTAATTTGAGTTGCATCCTGTTACGAGAGTACTACTCTTGGCTGCCTGTCTCACCGCTTACACAGCTGTAGTCTCCTTCCTCAGGTCGATTCAGGGAGCACTGTCTGTGGATCACTCCGTCTTACTTGGTCAAGTTGCCATAATTGTTTAAAACTTACCTTGATGATTTATTATGCAACTGCCTTCCTCACTTGTAATTCTGGCCTTCAGCCGTCGTGCATTCTGAAATTGCTTGTGGCAAAAATGTTCAAATGTGTGTGAAATCTTATGGGACTTAATTGCTAAGGTCATCAGTCCCTAAGCTTACACACTGCTTAACCTGAAGGACAAACACACACACCCATGCCCAAGGGAGGACTCGAACCTCCGCCGGGACCAGCGCCCTACACCGGTCGGCTAATCCCGCGCGGCTTGCTTGTGGCCTTCAGCGGTGAATTGTTTGTGACATAGCTTGTGACTTTCAGCTGACAAATAGTTTTCATTCTGTCTAGATAAGGCCTTCAGCCGTCACTATAACTTGTTACAGTTATTAAGATTGTTAGAAAAGGTTTTAGTATTTTTCACGTGTAATTGTCCACCTTATTGGTAATTCACGTCTTCAGCAGTTGTGTATTTTGATATTCCTTGTGGCCTTCAGCAGACGAATAATCTTGAACCTTTGTTAATCAGGCGTTCAGCCGTTGGTTTTTTTTAACACTGTTTGTGGCCTACAGCCGACAAAATTTTTTTGAATTCCTTTTAGTAAGGCCTTCAGCCGTCAGTGTAGCAAAATCTTTTAAAATGATTGTTGAGAGTTATTTTTTTAATAAACTATATGTGTTTTTCTGTGCAACCAACGGCAACTCATCTGGCCCCGGTCACACCTTCTCCTGCTTTCCCACCTCTCAATAAGGTAAATAAATTTATGTTTCATAAAATAGAGTACTCGGAATTATCGTAACACATGCAGTACGACACTGTGTGGGTAAATGATTAAGGGGAAAATAGGGTGCTCACCATAAAGTTTAAAGAACACACACTTACTACTGAATAAGAAATCCAATTACTAGTCCTTGAATTATACAGTGCTCAACTGATTATTTGAAATGTAGGTGGTCGCTGTGATGATTTCCTGTGGCTACTGAAAATGGCGGCAAAAGTACTCATGGCCTTTGCTACCTAACAAGCTCCTCTTCATAGCGTCGGAGTTCCGCAGGACAGATCTAACCAAAGTATGCCATGATTAATAAGTCAACTTGATTCCACATCCGAGGATTCATTATACAGTCTTGCTGTTTTTTTTTTTTTTTTTTTTTTTTTTTTGCATCATACAGTACATGAGATGCGAACACTTTCTGCTAGCCATTGACTCTCACTGTCACAAAGGAGCCTTGCAGTTCGAGCATTTCTATTGGTAGTGGAGGGATTTCCTCCAGCTTGTACATTATTACAAACCTATTATCCCTGCGCATGAACCAGTACTACAAGTAAAGTTCCGAAATTTCCTTTCTTATACAGAACAGTACGTTTAAAATTACAGCCATACATTCATTAATCTATGCAGTGACATAAATAATGAATAGAACAGTTACATACATGTTATGTCGAAGATGGTGGTGATACAGAAGTCACATTAAACAGAAGCAGACAAAAATGTTAGATAAGTATAGGTAATATCAATAATAGTGTTACACAGTGCCATGTAACATAGCTCGATAGAACTTGTATCATACGTAGGAAGAACTGCTATATCGTAGTATGGAAGGTAACTGAAAGAAACAAGCAAGTGGGCTAGCAGAAGTGATACTTTTATCCAAAGACTACTATTCCACTGAAGGCATTGCGAGTTATAATGTAGCCCTGGGCATTAAAAATGGTGGGTCATGGTTTCTGATAGGTAGTGTGATACCCACGGACGCAAAACGTTCCTCTCCTCCACCGGCGCAATTGATAACGGCTGGATGGTCGTTCGGTATGTGGACGCTCCCTGCCGCCGTTGGATAAGCAGCTGCCAGCAGCAAGTCGTATACTCCTAGCTCACTTATTTGTTACATAGTTTAATTCTTAATTTCTTTGCGTGTTTTTGGTACTTGCATTGTTTAATTCATAAATTTCGGGCGTATTATAGTATTTGAGAGTTGTAGCATCGTGTTTTAGTACCTGAATAGTGTAAAATCGCGAAGTCTCCTTCCGCCACCGAGTAGCGTGTCAGCAGTGCACAAGTAGCAGCATTACTGCATTTATTAGGGAATATTGTATTTTAATAACCGTTTAAATTTTGTGTCGAATTGTTTGTGCTCTCCGTAGATTAGTTTAGACGTTCTTTGCACAACAGTTTTTAGCATGGATAGGGACTGCAACTGCTGTGTTCGGATGCAGGCTGAGTTGGCATCCCTTCGCTCCCAGCTTCAGACAGTGTTGGCTTCGGTCACACAGCTTGAGGCTGTTGCCAATGGACATCACTGCGGGTGTCCGGATGGGGGTTTGTCGGGGACGGCCAGCTCGTCCCACGCATCCCCCGATCGGACTACGACTGTGACTGCCCGGGATAGTGCCCACATTGAGGCTGACCCCTCACCTGTGGTAGAGTGGGAGGTCGTCTCAAGGTGTGGCAGGGGGCGAAAGACATTCCGGAGGGCTGAACAGAAGGCCTCTCCAGTTTGTCTGACGACCCGGTTTCAGGATCTGTCTCAGGCTGATACTGATGTTCGGCCGGACATGGCTGCTTGTCCTGTTCCAGAGGTTGCCCATCAGTCTGCAAGATGCGGGCGGTCGCAGAGGGTGGGCTTACTGGTAGTTGGGAGCTCCAACGTCAGGCACATAATGGGGCCCCTTAGGGATATGGCAGCAAGAGAGTGGAAGAAAACCAATGTGCATTCCGTGTGCATACCGGGGGGAGTCATTCCAGAATTAGAAAGGGTCCTTCCGGATGGCATGAAGGGTACAGGGTGCTCCCATCTGCAGGTGGTCGCTCATGTCGGCACCAATGATGTGTGTCGCTAAGGATCGGAGGAAATCCTCTCTGGCTTCCGGCGGCTATCTGACTTGGTGAAGACTGCCAGTCTCACTAGCGGGATGAAAGCAGAGCTCACCATCTGCAGCATTGTCGACAGGACTGACTGCGGACCTTTGGTACAGAGCCGAGTGGAGGGCCTGAATCAGAGGCTGAGACGGTTCTGCGGCCGTGTGGGCTGTAGATTCCTCGACTTGCGCCATAGGGTGGTGGGGTTTCGGCTTCCGCTGGATAGGTCAGGAGTCCACTACACGCAGCAAGCGGCTACACGGGTAGCAGGGGTTGTGTGGCGTGGACTGGGCGGTTTTTTAGGTTACATGGCCTCGGGCAAGTACAGAAAGGGCAACAGCCTCAAAGGGTGCGGGGCAAAGTCAGGACATGCGGGGACCAAGCAGCAATCGGTATTGTAATTGTAAACTGTGGAAGCTGCATTGGTAAAGTACCGGAACTTCAAGCGCTGATAGAAAGCACCGAAGCTGACATCGTTATAGGTACAGAAAGCTGGCTGAAGCCAGAGATAAATTCTGCCGAAATTTTTACAAAGGAACAGACGGTGTTTAGAAAGGATAGATTTCATGCAACCGGTGGTGGCGTGTTTGTCGCTGTTAGTAGTAGTTTATCCTGTAGTGAAGTAGAAGTGGATAGTTCCTGTGAATTATTATGGGTGGAGGTTACACTCAACAACCGAGCTAGGTTAATAATTGGCTCCTTTTACCGACCTCCCGACTCAGCAGCATTAGTGGCAGAAAACCTGAGAGAAAATTTGGGATACATTTCACATAAATTTTCTCAGCATGTTATAGTCTTAGGTGGAGATTTCAATTTACCAGATATAGACTGGGACACTCAGATGTTTAGGACGGGTGGTAGGGACAGAGCATCGAGTGACATTATACCGAGTGCACTATCCGAAAATTACCTCGAGCAATTAAACAGAGAACCGACTCGTGGAGATAACATCTTGGACCTACTGATAACAAACAGACCCGAACTTTTCGACTCTGTTAAGTGCAGCACAGGGAATCAGTGATCATAAGGCCGTTGCAGCATCCCTGAATATGGAAGTTAA
This sequence comes from Schistocerca piceifrons, assembly GCF_021461385.2. Lineage (NCBI taxonomy): Eukaryota > Metazoa > Arthropoda > Insecta > Orthoptera > Acrididae > Schistocerca > Schistocerca piceifrons. Next base: position 986,232,893 of record NC_060138.1, on the reverse strand, counting down.
TAGGAATATAAAAAAAAGGGAGGAAGGTTTATCCGTTTAGCAAGAGTAATAGAAGGCAGATTTCAGAATACCTAACAGATCAAAACGAAAATTTCTGTTCCGACACTGACAATGTTGAGTGTTTATGGAAAAAGTTCAAGGCAATCGTAAAATGCATTCTAGACAGGTACGTGCCGAGTAAAACTGTGAGGGACGGGAAAAATCCACCGTGGTTCAGCAACAAAGTTAGGAAACTACTGCGAAAGCAAAGAGAGCTTCACTCCAAGTTTAAACGCAGCCAAAAGCTCTCAGACAAAGCTAAACGATGTCAAAGTTAGCGTAAGGAGGGCTATGCGTGAAGCGTTCAGTGAATTCGAAAATAAAATTCTATGTACCGACTTGACAGAAAATCCTAGGAAGTTCTGGTCTTACGTTAAATCAGTAAGTGGTTCGAAACAGCATATCCAGACACTCCGGGATGGTGATGGCATTGAAACAGGGGATGACACGCGTAAAGCTGAAATACTAAACACCTTTTTCCAAAGCTGTTTTACAGAGGAAGACAGCACTGCATTTCCTTCTCTAAATCCTCGCACAAACGAAAAAATGGCTGAAATCGAAGTAAGTGTCCAAGGAATAGAAAAGCAACTGGAATCACTCAACAGAGGAAAGTCACTGGACCTGAAGGGATACCACTTCGACTCTACACAGAGTACGCGAAAGAACTTGCCCCCGGTCTAACAGCCGTGTACCGCAAGTCTCTAGAGGAACGGAAGGTTCCAAATGATTGGAAAAGAGCACAGGTAGTCCCAGTCTTCAAGAAGGGTCATCGAGCAGATGCGCAAAACTGTGGACCCATATCTCTGACGTCGATCTGTTGTAGAATTTTAGAACATGTTTTTTGCTCGCGTATCATGTTGTTTTTGGAAACCCAGAATCTACTCTGTAGGAATCAACATGGATTCCGGAAACAGCGATCGTGTGAGACCCAACTCGCTTTATTTGTTCACGAGACCCAGAAAATATTAGATACAGGATCCCAGGTAGATGCTATTTTTCTTGACTTTCGGAAGGCGTTCGATACAGTTCCGCACTGTCACCTGATAAACAAAGTAAGCGCCTACGGAATATCAGACCAGCTGTGTGGCTGGATTGAAGAGTTTTTAGCAAACAGAACACAGCATGTTGTTATCAATGGAGAGACGTCTACAGACGTGCCACAGGGGAGTGTTATGGGACCATTGCTTCTCACAACGTATGTGAATGACCTATAGATAGTGTCGGAAGTTCCATGCGGCTTTTCGCGGATGATGCTGTAGTATACAGAGAAGTTGCAGCATTAGAAAATTGTAGCGAAATGCAGGAAGATCTACAGCGGATAGGCACTTGGTGCAGGGAGTGGCAGCTGACCCTTAACATAGACAAATGTAATGTATTGCGAATACATAGAAAGAACGACCCTTTATTGTATGATTATATGACAGCGGAATAAACACTGGTAGCAGTTACTTCTGTAAAATATCTGGGAGTATGCGTTCGGAACGATTTGAAGTGGAATGATCATATACAATTAATTGTTGGTAAGGCGGGTACCAGGTTGAGATTCATTGGGAGACTCCTTAGAAAATGTAGTCCATCAACAAAGGAGGTGGGTTACAAAACACTTGTTCGACCTATACTTGAGTATTGCTCATCAGTGTGGGATCCGTACCAGATCGGGTTGACGGAGGAGATAGAGAAGATCCAAAGAAGAGCGGCGCGTTTCGTCACAGGGTTATTTGGTAACCGTAATAGCGTTACGGAGATGTTTAGCAAACTCAAGTGGCAGACTCTGCAAGAGAGGCGCTCTGCATCGCGGTGTAGCTTGCTCGCCAGGTTTCGAGAGGGTGCGTTTCTGGATGAGGTATCGAATATATTGCTTCCCCCTACTTATACCTCCCGAGGAGATCACGAATGTAAAATCAGAGTGATTCGAGCGCGCACGGAGGCTTTCGGACAGTCGTTCTTCCCGCGAACCATACGCGAGTGGAACAGAAAAGGGAGGTAATGACAGTGGCACGTCAAGTGCCCTCCGCCACACACCGTTGGGTGGCTTGCGGAGTATGAATGTAGATGTAGATGTAGACGCTCTCCGGTACTCTCCCCAACCCATCCCACATGTGCTCGGTGAGATTTAAATCGGTTGACGAGCAGGCCTGTCTATTCGCCGAATGTCCTCCCGTTGAAAGAACTTCTCCACCTGTGCAGTTGGATGCGGTCGCAGGTTGTTATCCATAAACATGCAATCAGGGCTGAACGGACTCCCAGAATGTCACCCGTGTGGGAGGAGCAGAGTGTCTCAATAACGGTGACCGCTGAGTGTACCGTGTTCGAAGATTTGGAAGTCAGTACCATGATGAATCATTATGCCTCCGGAAACCATAACAACTGGACACCAAAACGATCATGTACGGCAGTGCTTTATGTATCCTGATATGGCGAGAGGTAGGAACACACAATAAACTCAGAAACATTGTCGAAAATGATCGTTTTTGTGGTCTAGGTGTTACTGTGCGGGGAGGCATAGCGTGGCATGAGAGTAACGTCTCCCAAGTCTTTGTACACGTTACATTTACTGGTCTACGTTATTGTGATACTGTTCTGCTTCCTCAAGTGCGCCCTTTCAACCGTACAATCGGACCTGAGTTCATTTGTTCTAGATGACAATACGCGACCGTTTCGAACAGTGCTGGAGGAGGAGCTCTTGGAACCGGAGGATATCCGGCGAATGGATGGCCTGTCCGTTGCCTAGATGTAAATCCCCCCGAGTTAGTGTGGGAGACTTTGGGAGACCTCCACATGCACCAACGACCTTTCAGCAGTTTTCAGCCGCGCTAATGGTGAAATGGAACTCCCTACCATTAGAACCTTTTACCAACCTTGTGGGCAGCAAGGGAACACGTTTAAGAGCATACACTACTGCTCATGGTGATCAAACAATCCACTAAGAGCTGCCCGGAGTAGCCGTGCGGTCTAGGGCGCCTTGTCACTGTTCGCGCGGCTCCCCCCGTCGGATTTTCGAGTCCCCCCTCGGAGATGTGTGTGTGTGTGTTGTCCTTAGCGTAAGTTAGTTTAAGTTGGATTTAGTAGTGTGTAAGTCTAGGGACCGATGACCTCAGCAGTTTGGTCTCATAGGAACTTACCACAAGTTTCCAAAATCCATTAAGAACGCTGTCCCGTGTTTTTTAATGTCCAGGAGACCATCTCGAACCGCGTTGACTTCTGTGTAATTATTGTTTTTGAATAAACGTGTCATTTTTGTTCATCTCATTGAACATTTGTTTCCGTTATCTACTGTACTGTAGTGTACTGTACTGCAGCGTTTCTTTCTACGATCGAAGTTTCATCGAGCTATGTTATTTGGCGGTGACACATCACATGAAAGTTACTTACGTCCTTCAGTTTTCGTCACCTATGTGACTGCTTAAATATCTGGAGCACGTGTATGGAGAGATTTAAAGTGGAACAACCACGTAAAATCAATCACTGACAAAAATGTCATTTTCACTGTGCAGCGGACTGTGCGCTGATATGAAACTTCCTGGCACATTAACACTGTGTGCCGGACCGAAACTCGATCTCGGGACCTATGTCTTTCCCAGGCAAGTGCTCTACCAACTGAGCTACCCAAGCACGACTCACGCCCCGTCTCCACAGCTTTAATTCCGCCAGTACCTCGTCTTTTACCTTCCAAACTTCACAGAAGCTCTCCTGCAAACCTTGCAGAACTAGCACTGCTGGAAGAAAGGATATTGCAGAGACGTGGCTTAGCCACAGACTGAGGGTTGTTTCCAGAATGATATTTTCACTCTGCAGTTCTGTAAGATTTACAGGAGAGCTTCTGTGAAGTTTGGAAGGCAGGAGACGAGGTACAGGCAGAAGTAAAGCTGTGAGGACGGGGCGTGGGTCGTGCTTGGGTAGTTCAGATGGTAGAGCGCTTGCCCGCGAAAGGCAAAGGTCCCGAGTTCGTGTCTCGCTCCGGTACACAGTTTTAATCTGCCAGGAAGTTGCAATCATTGAGAAGGTCTGCTCAAATTCATTGAAAGAAATGTAAATAATTGCTAACATCCCACGAAGGAGGTATCTTACAAAAAATACCTGGCTATTGCTCGTTAGCCTGGCACCTTCCCAGATGGGGCTATGGATGAAGTAGAGAAGATCCAAAGACGTCAGTCATACCGATTTTTCGTAAGTGTCATAGAGATGTTTACCCAACTTCACTGGCAGACGTGACAAGAGAGGTGTTTTGTACTGTGGCATGGTTAACAAAATAACAAGAGCGTGTGTTGCTACAAGAGTCAAGCAATGTATTTCAATGCCCGACAAAAAAAGTGAACCACACAGGAGACATGATCGGACGTCGATGTAACTTCGTACACGAATAAGACATATCGTCATTGGATTGTAAATGGTTATTGTTGTAATTCTGTCTGAGCGGTGGGATTGCCACCATAGCTCACTACTGACGCTGTAGTCGCCACAGTGCCTGTTCCTTCGGACATGTAATTCAAAACAACACAGACACTGTAATATCGTATAGAGCTCACTGGTGTTGTCCGTGCTTAGGGTATATACAAGGCGTGAACATTCACAGATGTTGAGTGATCAATGGGGAGGACAAGGAGATACCATGTACTCGTACGAGACAATTGTTATCAGAACCTGACAAAATTTAGAAAGCGTCTCATTGTGGGCTCCCATCTGACCACCTGGTCGAGTCGTGCAATATCGAGGTTTGTGCGGAATCCAGATGAGACAGTGACCCGCTGTTGGACTCCAACGGAATGTTGTCACAGTTCTGTTCGACTCAATGGAGGGTCGCACTGCTGCGCACCAAGCACATCGCAACCCCGTCTCATCTGTGCCCGGCATGCGAGAACAACTCGTGGAGTTGCCGAGAATTCTTCCGGGTTGTATGGCCGTGGTCCATGGAACTCTTCTATCCCTGACGTTTCGTCCAAAGCTACGTTGTACATCTTCGGAGGTGCCCCTGGTTGTGCTGGTTCTTGCCAACTGACGAGTCGGACGTCGAAGAACGGCCTAAATACCATGGAAAGTGGGCGTGGTCTGGATTTCACGTGATAGCAGAGATAAACCTTGTCAAGCCGGCCGCGATGGTCTAGCGGTTCTAGGCGCGCAGTCCGGAACCGCGCGACTGCTACGGTCGCAGGTTCGAATCCTGCCTCGGGCATGGATGTGTGTGATGTCCTTAGGTTAGTTAGGTTTAAGTAGTTCTAAGTTCTAGGGGACTGATGACCACAGATGTTAAATCCCATAGTGCTCAGAACCATTTGAGCCATTTGAAACCTTGTCAAGGATAAAATATAACCATCGATCATAGTACGTCAAAGATAAAAACTTATCGTCGATTCTGTAGCACCACTGTCCATATATCGCTGAGTTTCATAGCTTCTTGTTTTCTGTAAAAATTATCCCCATGTTCATATATTTCGATAGCTTCTCTATATAGCTGTGGATAATAGTTCGTCATAGCACACAAAACTTCAGTTTCCGAAAATTTCACTATGTGATCACCCGACTGAAGAGCATGTTCCGCCATGGCTGACTTGTCTGTTTTCCTTAGTCGGCAAAGACTTTTATGTTCCTTCAACCGTTTATTCACACTTCTCTTTGTAGTTCCAATGCAGACCCTACCATATGTACACCCACCCACCGGAAACAGATGATCGCTGTTGGTTGTGTAATGCTTATTCCGATGTTACCAGCAAACAAAGTATTGAAACTTCCTGACAGATTGAAACTGTGTGCCGGACCGAGACTCGAACTCTGTACCTTTGCCTTTCGCGGGCAAGTGCTCTACCATCTGAACAACCCAAGCACGACTCACGCCCCGTCCTCACAGCTTCACTTCTGCCAGTACCTCGTCTCCGACTTTTCAAATTTTACAGAAGCTCTCCTGCGAACCTTGCAGAACTAGCACTCCTGAAAGAAAGGATATTGCGGAGACATGGCTTAGCCACAGCCTGGGGGATGTTTCCAGAATGGAATTTTCACTTTGCAGCGGAGTGTGCGCAGAGGTCCCGACTTCGAGTCTCGGTCCGGCACAAAGTTTTAATCTGCCAGGAAGTTTCATATCAGATCAAACTCCGCTGCAGAGTGAAAATCTCATTCTGGAAACAAAGTATAGTTTCCGCATGCAAGTGTAGGAACCCGCTCTGTCATGGATGAGCCCTCTGCTATAAGACTATATATCAAGACGTGTTGTGTAATCAAGTTTAAAAGAATCGAATCCAAAACACCTACCATTCTTGTTCGGTGATAGCCCACGCTGACAAGTCCTGCGTCTGCCGTGGTCTGTTGGCAGCAACAACTCATCAGTCGTGGAGTCATGAGCTGTTTCTCGAATTCAAGTTCGCGCCTCTAGTCCGCATTTTCCTATCGAGTGCCTTTCTCCAAGTCTTACGAACAAGTCTACGTCTCAAAATTATGCGAGATATTAAAAACAGATTTGTATAAATCGGCTTAATCATCAAATGGATTTCCATAAATCGGTGCGACAAATGAACGTATCGTCTCAACTCTAGGCTGACGCGTTTTATCCTGTCCATCAGAGTATGAGGTTCATCTGGATTGGGTTTAGCTGAAATGGGCGAATTTCGCCCCGAGAAATTCTAGGTAAATGCTCATATACAAGGACTTGCCCCAAGGTGTTCAACAGAATATATTTATCATAATCACACAGTAAACAAAAATTTTATAAAAGATTTAATCAGTTAAAAGAATGTTACTTTAACCCATCAATTACTCCAGACTTCTCTTTACCGTTGTTAAGACCATGTTACGTGACTTTAATCAATAACATCAAAATCAAAGTTCACAGGTTGGCTAGTGATCAGAATGAAAAAATACTCGTAATTTAAAATTTTCTTCTTTTGCAAAAAACAAAAATCACGGGCAACCACCACTTTAAGCACAACTAGTTGAATAAAAATTGTATTCTTTAAGAAAATTAACTGGGTCAAAATCACAACAATAATTAACATTTTATCAATAATGCTATCTCAGAGTAATATGAGTGAGAACGACATATAATTAAGAGAAATCTAGGTCGTAAAACTATTAATCAACCAAGCGCAAGAACATTAAACAGTACAGTAAGCAACTTCTTGGAATATGAGAAACAAATAATTTTCAGTTATTAGGTGACATATTAAAGACCCAAGACCGGTTTCGAACCACAGCGAAAAACAACTTAACTTTTCCAATAGTTTGGACTAGTTGCAACACAGACGAAATCCCTCTAAAATGGTTACACACAACAAGGTGTGTCGTAAGACAGTGTATCAGCGGCGACTGGCGACGAACTGCTGGTTCACGGCGCCTTCGAAGGCAAGCCAGGGAGTGTGTGTGTGTGGGGGGGGGGGGGGGGGGGGGGTACTCCCACCTCTCTGTAACCCTACCGGGAAGTGTGCAGGTTCCACATCGAACCTAGGACCCTCGGCGACAGTCGGAGTGTCAGGCGATGACACCTCTAAGTGGTCTCAGCTCAACCGATCCAGTTTGAAGCCCCGATCCATCAGGATCAGCTCCTTGATAAGCAGTTTCAACTAGTCGTTTTCGCTGATCGAAGATGCTGGGTAAGCTTACAGGTACATTCGACTAATAGCTAGAAAACCTCCTCCCTTTTTCTTGAATTGAACTAAGTACATAAGACATGTAACTTCAGTAAAATGGCTTGAAAATATCCCCCTTTTACACACAATTTTGACCCAAGTATAATTACTAACGTTATCTGACCGCTGTATTGTTGAAATATTGAGGAGTAGGAGATGCTTTCATTGCCCAACGGAAAAGTGAAACCTAGATGAATATTTGAATGAATGCACTATCACGAGTACACCTTCCAATTTCCTGACACGATTCGTAAGTGTGTGACCTCTCTTATAAGCAGATCACGTGCAGAGAAGACGAGCAACCTCAGTTTGGAAGCCTAATGCTTATACGCAAAAGAAATGAAATCTAAGGGTCACGTCGAACACAGTCTGGAACAGCATAAATTTTCGAAGTCTCACCAAGAACGACTTATCTTACTGGCTGTAAAATCCAAAATATTTTTGCTGGTGGCAGTTTCTTTTGTTTTGTCTAATAATTACACTGAAGGCAGATGCTTTTAATATCTTGTTCTCGAATCAAATATTTTCTCCAGTTTAAGAACACTTAGGAATTGTTCCAATATCAAGCAAAATTCATAAATAATTCTAGGGTGAAAATAAATCGAAAATGCTTTAGTGAAATTTCTGGATGTTGATAATAAATTCAATAAGACCTGACAGACAACAAATATACACTTGCCATATGACGGAACACGTAGCGTACAATGACGCAACACATGAGAATCATATCAAAATGAAAGCAACATTAATACAGTTGAAACACCTGTACTGCACCTTGAACATGAAACAAGATCTCCATCTGTGAAAAACGGATGTTAAGTCTGGATACAAATGAAGATACATCTATAGCTTCATAAACATTGCAAACAAAACGTTACACCAAGCTGTCGAAGCACTGCCTCGATCTCATCACAAACCTTGTATTTAAAGCACGGGAATGGCTATCGGGCTGTAAACTCAACTCAGTACACAGCATACACAAGCCAACTCTGACATATGTGAAGATTCAGAAGAGCAAGGAATTACACGCAGGAAACAAAATCGTCAGCACAATGTCGGAAAAAGAACGCTTTTGTCATCCGTTCAACGGAACATACTTCGACTCTACTCTGTCACATGAACACTTCATTGCTCAACCAGCTATATATTCAAAGTATCGATTAGAGACATACCTTCTCTTTCCTAGCCAAAAACTGTAAAATGGTTAGCAGTCGACAACGCGGGTACAGACTGCGTTTGCAATAGTCTAGTGATTTACAGCAGGTGTAAAAATGAATGACTTGAAAGGCCATTTTCAATCATTTTCAGTGAACGACTATCAGTCTGGTGCGGAGATTGCGACAGTCAAATGTTTGATGACAATGTATTCCTGCAACATGCTGTTTTGGGGTGTCGGTTGCGCTGTTTTGTGTACCCGAATGACGCTATAGTTTTATATCTAGTGATAGTGAAGGGAAGCACTCCATTTGATCATGGAAGTCATTTAAAGGAAATAATAATGTTACGGAACGGCAACGTGTTACTGGATGGTGATTAACAAGGGTGACCCAATCATGCATGACAATATAGGTATGACACCACCAACATAGACATATTAGTGAGAGGAGGGATCATCCAATCTATAAGAGAAAAAAGTGGTCGCTTTAAAAATCAGATTGATTATCGAAGAGCAAATGGCCATTTATGTTTCTTCAGCCACGCTGGTTACTTGGGACTTATCGAATGTGTCTATTGTGAAAATAATTTTTATCTCCATGTCAAGTGTTTGTCACTTTTTAACCTGTAGTAATGTGTTCTGGCGTGGTGTTCGGCAGAATGGACAGATTTGTACCAGCACATGTGATAGATTTTGCTACCAAATCATCACATTCCCACCTCTCTCACTCACACTGAATACCTCCGAAAATCTACACTATCCGCAAACTCGGCTCGAAAAATCCTATTGTTTCCCCACAACTTTCCAATCGTCATATGCTGCTGCCCCTTTTCAAAACATCCCACCAACCCTCCATCTGCACACTCTCCACATGATCTCCTAAAGAAACTTCAACTATCTCCCACTCCCAGATCATCAACTCCGCCCTGACATTTATCCACCCCACTGTATCCACCTTATCAAGGCTTCCTCTTCCTCCGTCCCCACATTTGCTTATCTCCCTTTTTCTACATCTGCCTTTCTTTTCCCACTCCCTTTTACAACAACTATTGGTGTCAGCAATTCCCCCTCTCTGTTCCACTCGTCTTCTGTCCCAACAGCCACTCATACCCCATCGCTGCTATGCATCAGTCCTACACCCTTACACCACCACATTCCTACCCTCCTCCCCGGCCAACCTTTTCCACTTCAAGAACTGACTCCCTATCCCATGGCAGGTCCAGTTTCTAGTGACAAGAAAGTGGTTCTTTTAAATGTCAGTTTTTCGGCAACATTTTTAAACGACTTCAGTGTGTGCTTAAAGTGTTTCATTTTACCTTTTAGTATTACTGTTTTAACAACCAGTGCAATAAGTCATCTATCGTAAATCTAAAAACTTCCATTTTATTTCACCTTCAAAAAAGGTTTTAAATTCAGTGAAAATGTCTCCACTGACTTCGACTTGTTTCTCGTCTCATTTAATGTTTTATTCTTAATTGGCCGAAGAGCTGGTTGCCTGTACCGCTGACAGGCCACCCTCTGCCAATATGGGATCAGAGGAGCGCAAAGTTTTGTACATGGCTGCTTGGTACAGCAACACTTCTAAGAGTGCCTTCATCAGAATTTAGACGTTTAAAGTGATCTATAATATAATTAAAAATTTATGGGAAGAAATTTTTCATATTAAAATATGGAAGTACTGACTAACATTACAAGACAGAGACAGTACTTTCATGTCACGTGCAAAATAAGTAACAGGCCAGAAGGGCTTTAGTCATAAGTATTTAAAAGGAATGTGTCAAGGCTCGCCTTCCCACAATTCTTTTAAATATTTTGTGACTAAAGCCCTTCTGGCCTGTTATTTATTTTATACGTGACATGTAAATACTGTCTCTGTCTTGTATTGTTGGTCAGTACTTACACTTTTTTATATTTAAAATTTTTTTTCTTCCCATAAATTTGTAATTATGTTATAGACCACTTTAAATGTCTAAATTCTGATGAAGGCACTCTTATCTGTGTTTAAACCTGGTAAATAAGACTAAAAAATTGTGACCAGGGGATTATTTGTTTAAATTTTAGTTAAGAGGAGTGAAATAAAAAAAAGAGTTGATTTTATGATGTTCAGTTACATGTTGCTGTACATGATCTTCACTTGTTGTTAAGTGGGTACCATTGCCGCACACCACCCAATGAAGACAAAATGTCGAGACTGCAGTAGTGATATACAAATAATGAAGAATTTTGGTACAGCCTAAGCAGAATGACAACTTTCAGTATTTTTATTTTAGCCTGCTTCTTTAAAGACACTTACCTTTTGCTGTCCAGCTCATAGACTCCAAGCTGTGCAGTCCCTTCTCTGTACTAGAAAGAGAGAAGCGAAAAGAAAGCAAAAAAGGAAAAAAGAAGACAGTCACTAGAGATATTGCGTCTTGATTGCAATTATTGCATTATCAGTGATCGACTACTTGATCAAGGGAATTGACTAAAAAATATTGTGAAATATGTCGTGTGGCAGTTTCAGAGAAGACTGGTCTCCTAACACTGTTGGAAGCATTTATATTCCCTCCGGGGGTGTTATGAGAGACGCTAGGCACTGGTTGCGTAACTGGCTGAGGAAAAGCTGCGTTGTGCTACATCATGTAACAACACAGTCAACCGATGACGGTGGAACGCCTCATTGCAGGCTGCTCCGCCAGCTATTGCAGTGCCCAGCTACAGAATGAGGTTGGTGGCCGGCCAACGTGTCCCTTGCCTGGTTGAGAAGGCCTCTCTAATTCTTACAAGGATCCCCTTCAGTGCCAGATCGTATATTCAATCCTTAGTAAGGCTCGTTAGAAAGTGTTGTGTTAACAACTGCGAGAGGAGAAATATTAGCCGCTAATGACTCACCATGGGCATCAGGAGGGCGACAGAAAATGAATGTCCGGGAGGTGCAGAGATCAACCTTCTACGGGATATATGTGTTACACTTCACTACATCGTCGACATTCAAGAAATGTTCAAAAGAAACCATTAACTTGTACCATGAGCACCGAAAGAAAAATGGCGCGCCACAGTGATCACAAAGGTTAGCACCATCAAGATCGAAGGCGAACCCCATGAGTGTTACAAACCGTGCGCGACGTTTGGATAGGTGTCCACTCTTAAAGAAGGCATACAGAATCATATTGTTACAACTGGGTGATGAGAACTGATGGAATGTGGTGGCATGCAACCGAATGCGAAACAGCTTGTCGTGGAGCTTATGTTGGAACTGGGTATCCTTTAAGACACTTAGCCACAGGTAATGCGATAATATGTCTTATAGGCACAAAAAATCCAGAGTCTGAATTTGTCCAGTGCCTCCAGATCATCTGAATTGCAATCACGCACTTTTCGAGAGGGATAGTTTGCTCTAAAGGAGTATGAAATTTATACGCAGACCAGGAATCAAGCTAAAGAAAGTTATTTTAAACACATATTGGCCAAAAGCAGTGCTCATACTATAGTTTTAGTTTTCGTACGCCCCTTTTCCCGCTCTTGGTTGCTGTGACGTGAATAGTAATTACTGACCTTCCAAGATCACGCACACAAGAAATAATCGCGGGGGGGCAGAGTACCTCCAACCTCTCGCAGCACAACAAATAACATTTCAGCCAATTTACCATTCAGATGAACTGTCGGCATAATTGTATACGAATGCGTTAAGGCACTGATGTTAGTTGATCTTGGTGCATCTCTCTTGGTACTTCTAATTTCTGGGGTTCGTTTCATATGTATTTCCTTTTCAAATCGCGACTGCTCAGAGTTAAAAACAAATTTCTTACAGAATCGTTGGATAAAACAGTTTGTCACATTTACAAATTTTCGGGCCGAATCTACAGTTTGTTGTGCATCGTCAGATTGACGCTTTGTTTGAAATTTCGTTATCTTACGTCTTCCAGTCCTGTGGTAAGTTATACAACCATCCACTACTTTCCTTGAAACCACTGGAACCTATATCGCATGCAGTTTGATGTCCATTACGCAGTGGGTCACAATCATGCACATTCTGTAAATTGTATCGAGCATCCTTGAAACGCGCACACACCAGTTTTTGTAACAAGGGCGCCTTGTTCTCCCTTGAACATCCGTAGTTTTTCTTATGCTCTACACGGGCGTATTGCTGCAGATTTATTCGAAATCTGTTCACAATTGTTTTTTACTAAATTACGGATGATGTTCCATTTACATAATTATATTTCGTAACTGCTCCTTGGACAACGATTATCCTTTACTAAGTTTCACTGGAAACTGAATTTGCGGCTCCCTGCCATCAAAAATGATGAACTACATGGTTAGACAACTGTTTCAATATCACTTTCACTTGTCAAGCACGTATCACATCATTGTAAATTGTCCGCCCAGTCGAGCGTATAGGAGACCACATATTCCACTGGCTCATCTTGTAGAAAGGCTAATATTTCGTCTGTCTCTTCTTTCTTACTCTGCGAAATTCTTTGAGTTCCTTTCTGACGAAATGTCAACTGTTGTTGCACATATAATGCAATCAGCAGGTGATGATCGAAGGGATCTCTGTGTTCAGAAGAAATCTACCGATGCCAGTCAGTGAATGCTGGCCCCTATTTTGACTGGACGAGAAGTGGGATTCTTCCTACACTTCGGTCAGGAGCCTGAAGATGGCGTAATGAAGTACTCAAACTGGTTGTGCAAATAAAATAAAACTGGAAATATAGACGGCTGAAGGTGTTTCGATTTGACATTTTATGCTCGGAACTATCTTGTATCAAGATGGACTTACAGAGAAAGTAGCGTGGAGAGCTGCATCAAACCAGTCCTTGGGCTGAAGACCACAACAGCAAGTACCGAGTACTAGAATGCCTCTTCACAGATATGCATATAAGATTAAAAGACATTTGTACTCTTTTACAAGTGTTCATAATGTTAGCTGCGGTGCAGAAGAGGAGCTCCGGCAAAAAGGCGCCGTCAGCTTTGCCAACGCCACTCCACGATTTGTGGTCGTTCCACTGGAGACCAGACGGTCTGATTACGCAGGGCTAGCCGGGGCCCGCGCCGTCGCTGCGTACATTATTCCTCACAAAGGATAATTGCTCCGTCCGCCGCTAATCCAGTTTAAACTCTGTTCTGATGAGCAGTTTGTATTAACTTGCGTATGCTTGGCATGACCGGAGGCCAGGATTCCGGTAAGCAAAAAGACGCCGCTAAAGCCCCAACTTTGTGCGTGATAATGCGGTTGCTGTGTTTCGCCTGCGCGCAATCACGACAGGATTAGCGACCTACGAGAGGGAGTCTGCTTAGGTGTCATTTCCTGACAATCCATATACTTGATGGGAAATGTGATGAAGTGAGAAACTAATCTCTGATTCGAGTGCGGGAGAAACATTTTGGCATTTGAGTCAGGAGAAGTCGATACGTGCTTTATTAACTCGAAGACTGTGTCTGGTGTTCTATCTTTATGGAACAGTCTACGCCGTTACATTCCAAAGATCGAGATGATTTTATTAAGCGATTAATTCGCAAATCACCGGATTAAGCTTAGTGTTGGTCCCATAATTTTCAGTTAGTCGGAAGTAAATATGACTGTTTCTTCAAAATATATTACGTCGAGGAGAAGTATTCAGTGACCTCGACCTTTGCTGGGCAATAAATAATGGAACACCCAGAACGACAAGGAAAAGGAAAACGGTGTGAAAATGAGGTTTTATCAAATTCAGACGAAATGTCACAGTAAACGCTACCCAGAAAAAGACGCACCGATAGTAGTGCGCCTTCCTCAGTCCTCATCCTGGCCTCTGACCTCGCATGCAAGGCGAGTGACCGTTAAAGTGCCGAATGTTATTCTGCCATGGATTGCTCCAAGCGTCTGGCAGCTTTTGTTACTATATGGCAACGGATTTTGCATGCTATATAGAACGAATAAGATGCTGTCACTTCACCATGTTCCATACGTGTTCAATTGGTGAGAGATATTGTGATCTTCCTGCCCAAGGGAATTGTTTTACACCACGGAGAGAATGCTGCGTAGCAGCAGGCTTAAATGGACACACACTGTGCTGCTGAAAAAGGACAAATGACAGCACGACAATAACCGCATGCACAATCTACGGGGTTCTGTGATTACCATACACTTTTCTTTTTTTAGTCATCAGTCTTCTGAATGATTTGATGCGGCCCGCTACGAATTCCTCTCCTGCGACAATCTTTTCATCTCAGAGTAACAATTGAAACCAGCGTCATCACTTATTTGGTGGATGTGTTACAATCTCTGTCTTCCTATACAGATTTTACCCTCCACAGCTCCCTCTGATACCATCGAAGTTATTCCCTAATGTTGTAACAGATGTCATATTACCCTGTCTCCTCTTATTGTCAGTGCTTTCCATACGTTCCATTCGTCGCCGATTCTCCCCATTCCTTACCTTATCAATCCATGTAATTTTTACAATTCTTCCATAGCATAACATCTCAAAGGCTTCAATTCTCTTCTGTTTCGTTTTTACCACAGTCCACATTGCACTGCTCCAAAGGTACATTGTCAGAAACATATGTTTGATACTAGCTGACTTCTTTTGGAAAGGAATGCTCTTCTTGCCAGTGCTAGTCTGCTTTTTGTATGTGCTCCTTGCTCCATCCATCGTAGGTTATTTGCTGCCTAGGTAGCAGAATTCCTTAACTTCATCTGCTTCGTGACCATCAATCCTGATGTTAAGTTACTCGCTGTTCGCATTTCTGCACTTCTCATTACATTCGTCTTTCTTTGATTTACTCTCAATCCGCATTCTGTACTCTTTAGATTGTTCATTTAGTCCAGCAGATCCTGTAATTATTTTTCGCTTTCGCTGAGGATAGCAATGTCATCAGCGAATCTTGTCATTGATGTCCCTTAACCGTGAATTTTAATCCTACTCTTGAACCTTTCTTAGATTGAACAACAGCGTTGAAAGACTGCACCCCTGCCTTACACCTTTTCTAATAGGAGCACTTCGTTCTCGGTTTTACAGTTACATTATTCCCTCTTCAGGATTGCACATATTGTGTATTATTACCCCTATTTTTCTCAGAATTTCGAACATCAAGCACCAATTTACGCTGTTGGAACGCTTTTTCCAGGCCGGCAAATCGTATGAACGTGTCTTGAAATTTTTTCAGTCTTGCTTCTATTCTCAACCGAAACGTCAGAACTGTAGCCTGCAGAAACACCAAATGTGGACCCGAGCTGTGACTGATGTCCCCCACACCATGAGGCCTGTAATGGGACATGTGCTTCGTTGGCGGATGGACTCCGGAGCAGACAACCCATCAGGTCTACGCCGTACAGATATTCGTCCGTCACTCGCATACAAACAGAACCTAACGGTCTGCGCGGCTTCCCCCGTCGGAGATTCGAGTCCTCCCTCGGGTATGGGTGTGTGTGTCGTTCTTAGCGTAAGTTAGTTTACGGTAGATTAAGTAGTGTGTAGGCTTAGGGACATATGACCTCTGCAGTTTGGTCCCATAAAACCTTACCACAAATTTCCAAATTTTACAGAACCTAATCTCACCAGTCAAGACGACACGACGCCATTTCACCCTCCAGTCGACTCGTTCCCGACATCGCTGTGCTTGGCCAGTGTCTTGGTGTCGGAGGATGCCTGGTTAGAGGTTGTTGTGTACATAGTTCAGCGTAGTCAGCGCGTACACAACTTTCCCACTCGAGCGCGCCCCGTTAAGCACAACAGCGCAGGCGCAGCGCTCGTCCGTCTCCGCACTACGAGAGACACACCAAATTCTGCTTCCGCCGATCCGTGTATTAATATGTAACGCAGCCAATGAGATTGCTGCTTACGTAGAACCTTTTCTCCTCGCGGATCACACTCGCGCAGTGATACATGAACGCGCGAGGTTTTATAACGAGTGTACAGACCTCCGATTAGTCAGTCTGCATTTGTCTGTACCAGTCTGTACGAGTTCTACATTTGTCTGTACCAGTCTATAGTCAAGTTTCAGACTGCGCCTAATAAGATTATCATATTCCTGTACGTAGCCATGCAGATAAATGATAGACACTTTTGTCAAGTATCAGAGATATATGTGAGAATAAGACTAACATACCAATACCAAAGGAACTTCAGATTGTGAATTGTAAATAGCATCCAGAACCAAGTTAAGTAATTTTTATGCTTGTTATTATTTTAATAAATGTGTGTGAAAATTAATCAAGTTCTGTTTAAAGTTGGTCACTGTCAATCTGCTACTCTAAGCGTGCAAGTGGCATTTCTATCGTCTGACTTAATGGCAGAAGATAAACACGCCATGATAAGACCACGAGACACATTGTTGACACTCGCCTACTTCGTTAGGGCGACAAGTCAAATAATCTGATGGTGTGTGTACTGAAGGTCTTACAGTACGCACACCACAGAGGTACATGTTATCTCTTATCCTGGTGCAAGCAGACGTTCCCCAACGGTCTTCTTGAGACAGCAGGTGCAACACCTATCCGAATTTCTTCCCTGGTGTGCAAGTGTAGTAATGTTTTATAAAGCCACTGCTGATAGCAGCGACACACCATCGATGCACCAGTGCCTAACAAGTGCAACTATCCGTTGACGCATCTATCAAGCTTCACGTAGATGTATTTGTTTCAAAAAAATGGTTCAAATGGCTCTGAGCACTATGGGACTTAACTTCTGAGGTCATCAGTCCCCTAGAACTTAGAACTACTTAAACCTAACTAACCTAAGGACATCATACACATCCAAGCCCGAGGCAGGATTCGAACCTGCGACCGTAGCGGTCGCGCGGTTCCAGACTGCAGCGCCTAGAACCGCACGGTCACTCCGGCCGGCTGTATTTGTTTTATTAGCGGTCAATAAGCACGAGAAGGACGTGCTCACTACAGAATTCTGTCGAAGATTAGGTGGTTAGATGGAATAACTAATTTGGGAGAAAATAATTGGATGGCGTAACTTTGATTGAGGAAAGAGCGAGTGGGGATGGGTTGAAAATGCAGAGGGATGCTAGGGGTTAAATACAGCAAGTTTGACGGAAGACACGGCAATAACATCAGGCAACCTGAGGCGTAGCGCCTTCGCATCGGTCCTGTCACTTTGTTAGGACGATAATCGTTACAGGCATGAGTCATCGACAGATGTCACCAGCTGACATGGACCTGAGTTACAGAGCTGCACGCAGTTGTACTAGTAGGCGGCAGAGGTCAGTAGTTGACGGACAGTGCTAGCAGTGGTAGTAAAAACGATGTTGTAAAGTTATGTTTGACTAATATTTAATGTATTTGCATAATTATAATTGTTTCATATGTGTAGTAATTAGCAGTGTGTGTGTTGTATGAGTGAAGAAGAACAGAAGTAAATGAAAATTGTTATTTTTATTCACGAAGTACCAGTTAAACTATACAGGGGATTTACTATAGTTAAATGTGCAGTCAGTTTATGGTACAAATAAATCTTGAGTAGAACACAAA